>NC_090437.1:1010219730-1011422845 GCF_031143425.1 Pleurodeles waltl
ACTGCCAAAGCAATGGGAGCCTTATACACAACACCCTATAGAGGCTCCTTTCACAGACAACAGTTCAGAGGAGGATTCCAGCTACAATCCACAGAGGCTTCTACCTCCCAGACAAAACAAGGGCAACAGCAGTACCTGAGGGAGGAATTTAGAGGGTCCTATAGAGGCCAATACTTCAGAACTAGGGGCAAGTTCCAAACTTCAAAAGAAGTCACTACCCCATCAAAACAGTGACTTAATTACCAACCCTCAACCCCACACATCTCCTGTGTGGGCAGACTGCAACAATTCCACTCCCAATGGCAAATCATGGATCAATGGTATTGTCAATTATCCGTTATTGCCTAGAATTTATTTCTACCCCCAAACATTCCTCCATGTTATCACAAACTGTCCCCAGAACACAATGTTCCGTTACAACAAGAAGTACAATTGCTGCTACTAAATCAGACAATAGAATTGGTCCCACATTCTCAACAAGGAACAGGAGTATACTCACTATACTTCCTCATTCCCAAAAAGGATGGCGCTCTCAGGCCCATCCTAGATCTCAGATCACCTAATCTATACATCCTGTCAAAACACTTTCACATGGTAACTCTGCAGAACGTCATTCCACTATTACAAAAACAAGATTACATGTCTGCATCAGACCTCAAAGATGTGTATTTCCATATACCCATCCATCCAGCTAACAGAAAATACCTAAGGTTTGTGATAGCAGGAAACCATTATCAACTCAAAGTTCTACCATTCGGCATACCAACAGCCCCAAGGGTATTCACAAAATGTCTGGCGGTAGTAGCAGCCTACCTAAGAAGACAACACATTCATGTCTTTCTGTATCTAGACGATTGGCTAATAAAATCAATCAATTTTATACAATGTCAAAAACACACTCAATACACAATAGAGACCCTACATACACTAGGGTTCACTCTCAACTACCAAAAATCCCATCTTCAACCAGCACAGGTGCAGCCTTACCTAGGTGCTATTCTCAATACGCAAAAAGCATTAGCTTATCCAAATACACAAAGGGTACACGCTTTTCAAAATCTCATACCACAAATGCAGCTAAATCAACTATACAGTGAAAGATTTATCATGAAATTATTAGGAATGATGGCATCCTGCATAGCAATAGTACCGCATGCAAGACTAAACAATAGGACACTACAGCAGTGCCTCTCACAGCAGAGGTCTCAAGCACAGGATCAGTTGCAAGATCTAGTGTTGTTAGACTGCCAAACGCACAAGTCCCTTCAATGGTGGAATCTCCGCAATTTAATGAAGGGCGGTCATTTCAAGACCCTGTGCCTCAGACCACAATAACAAGGGATGCATCAACGACAGGTTGGGGAACTCATCTCAACAACCTTACCATTCAAGGGGAATGGGATTCAAAACAGCTCAATTATCACACAAACCATTTAGAATTATTAGTTGTGTTCCTTGCCCTAAAAGCGTTTCAGCCGCTTCTCAAACACAAAACTGTCTTGATAAAAACAGACAATATGACAACCATGTATGACCTAAAGAAACAAGGTGGAACACGTTCATCTCAACTGTCCCTTCTAGCCCAAACAATATGGAAATGGTCAATTCACAATCAAATTCTTTTCCTAGCAGAATACATCCCAGGAATCAACAATCAGCTAGCGGATCTCCTAAGCAGAACACACCAACAGATACATGAATGGGAAATTCACTCTCAAGTACTTCATCAGTACTTTCAAAAGTGGGGGATACCAGAAATAGACCTATCCGCAACAAACGAAAATGCAAAATGCCAAAACTTTACATCCAGACACCCACACCCTCTGTCCAAGGTCAATGCTCTATGGATCCACTGGTTATGGATATTTGCTTGCGCTTTTCCCCCCCTCTCCCACTACTTCCATTTCTGGTCAGCAAATTGCGTCAGACATCTCTCACCATGATACTCATAGCCCCAACGTGGGCACGACAACATTGGTACACAACACTCCTAAACCTCTCAGTAGTACCTCACTACAAACGTCCAAACAGACCGGATTTGTTAACACAAAACAAAGGACAAATCAGACATCCAAATCCCAGTGCCTCAACTTAGCGATTTGGCTCCAGAAGTCATAGAATTTTGATACTTACAACTTCCATTAGAATGCATGGAAGTTCTCAAACAAGCATGCAAGCCTACAACTAGGCAATGCTATGCTAACAAATGGAAAAGATTTGTTTATTACAATCAATCTAAAAATACTAACCTTCTCACAGCATCAATACAAGATATTGTATGCTACCTGCTTCATTTACAGAAATCAAATTTAGCTTTCTCATCTATTAAAATTCATCTTACTGCCATATCAGCATATTTACAAACTGTACAACATACCTCACTCTTTAGAGTCCCAGTTATTAAAGCCTTCATGGAAGGACTAGAATGTATTATTCCACCCAGAACACCACCTGTTCCTGTTTGGAATCTCAATATTGTACTCACCAGATTAATGGGCCCACCTTTTGGACCCATGCATTCCTGTGAGATTCAATTCTAAACCTGGAAAGTTGCTTTCCTAGTAGCTGTTACTTACGAAGAGTTAGTGAAATACAAGCATTTACTCTTGAAGAACCATTTTTTCCAAGTACACAAACATAAAATTGTACTTAGAACCAATCCAAAATTTCTCCCAAAGGTGATATCACCTTTTCACATAAACCAAACAGTGGAATTGCCAGTCTTCTTCCCACGGCCAGATTCAATTGCTGAAAGAGCCCTTCACACTCTTGACCTTAAAAAAGCTCTTATGTACTATGTGGATAGAACTAAAGAATTCAGAAAAACAAAACAGCTTTTTGTTGCTCTTCAACAACCACATAAAGGGAATCCTATCTCTGAACAAGGATTAGCAAGATGGATTGTTAGATGTATACAAACATGTTACATCAAGGCAAAAAGACAACTTTTAATCACACCTAAGGCACATTCCACTAGAAAAAAAAGTGCATCTATGGCATTTTTAGGAAACATACCAATGGCAGACATATGTAAAGCTGCCACATGGTCTACACCACATACATTTACAAAGAATTACTTTGTAGATGTATTTTCAAAGCAACAGGCCAGTGTTGGTCAAGCGGTCTTAAAAACCTTATTTTCAAACACCTCCAACTCCTACAGGCTAGCCACCGCATTTCTTGGGGAGAGTAACTGCTTAGTCTCTGCATAGCATATAATTATACAACATTTATATTACTACACTCTATCACTCCTACCTACACCCTTCTGCGGGAAAACAATCTAACAACGGAGTCGATGCCCATGCGCAGTATGACTGAGAGGAGGAGTCCCTCAATCCTGTGACTCCGAAAAGACTTCTTCGAAGTAAAATAACTTCCAACACTCCGAGCCCAACACTAGATGGCGGAATAATGCATAGCATGTGATTTTGCAGCACTACATGCCACGAACAGATGTACACTGGGTAAGTGACTATATATATATATATATATATATATATATATATATATATATATATATATATTGCATCTTTCATGTTAATTCCCATAAGACCTGTCAACACTTCTAAAGCCCGAACCACTGGACAGAATTACACCAAATCTGTCATAAAGCTAGCTCCGGTACACAGATGCTGTGCTTTTTGTTACTTTGTGTAAATTCATTCAGTACTTTAGGAGATATTTAAAGTCAAATAAATTTGTATATCTCTGGCTGTAATTCATTGCAAAATTGTGAATACGAGTGTGAAAAGAAGTGTTGCAATTGGCTGACTGCAACCTGACTAAAAATGTATGACCGCCATTTGATTTCATAAGCCACGGTCCACGGGGAGATGAAAATTGAAATTGAAAGTGGCATAAGGGGTCAGGGTGACGGTACCCTGGCACCAGGGGTGTGAGACAAGTGTTTTCCATGAATGTTTGCGAATTTTCACAATTTATTTGCAATTTTCACCATTATTCAAAAAAAATTAAAGAAAAACCACACACATTCATACACTAATTCATTCATGCTTCTTCTTTTTCATGTTGAATTTTTTATTGCAGCAATGACAGCCCATACCTCATATAATTCAATTCCAAAGAAAATATTTCAAAATTAAATGTCCCTATCTCACATTAACTTCACTTCCCCTGTGTCCAGGGGTTGTACATTTTTTAAATCGTTAAAATTCAGTAGGGGAATTTACTGGATTCCTTTTCTGTTGATGCAAATTACATTGCATATTCCACCATTTCTTGTAAAGCATGCATTTATGTTTTTATCAATTGTCAAGTATTGCAATAGTGACCTTAATCTCAATAACCTGCCAGTGTATTAAGAATACTTCGTTTTCATATTGCATAGACCAAATAAACCCATTGGGAAAATTATAGAGTCAAAATGTATTTATCATTTGCTAGACCTAAACCAAAAAAAACAAATTACTTGGGGCAGGCAAAAACTTAGGTCTACATGTGCCTAAGCTTCATTGGCTGTGCCTAAGCTTCATTTATCTGATATATTGAAAAAAGCTCTATATGTTTGGGCTGGTGTCAACAAAGTTCTAAGACAAAAGAAGCATGAAGATTTAGCAGTATTGGCAGCTCTCAACGCCTTAAATAAGACCACACATTACAGTTTCTGTACAGCAGGACCATGTTCTCGACCACCTTTTTCTCAGTATCAGTATAATCAAATGTTATTATCAGTGCGCCTAGTTAATGAAAACCATTGCGCTAAAACACAATAAAACACATAAAATCAAACCATTGCTCTCAAAAGAAATAGATCCATAAAAACAAAACCATGCGACTTGTATCCCGTTCAAACAGGTGTCATTGATCCTGGGACAGTTATTGGTTATGCTCCCTGGCAGAAGGCTTGTTACGGAGTCTTGTCAGCCGTGAATGCATTGGCCAGGGCGCGCTCCACACCCTCCAGATATCTCACTGTGTGGGAGATCAGTTTTTAGTTGGTGGAGTTAAGACAGATTACTGTTGCGTGTCTGCATGTACAGACCCCCAGATGGATCCACACCAGTCTCAGAAGCCTGTGGCACTCCTCCATGGACCTGGGACACAGGCAGAGCATGTGGGGCACCGTTTTGGGTGTTAATCTGCAGAGCTGGCAAAGGCCTTCTTTTGGTGGCCGTTGCCATGGACTCTCATGGATTCCTAATGGGAGAACCCCCAAGCGATAGAGCAAGTATTTCTTCTTGATACTGTGGGTTAAAACTTCACCTAGACAGGACTGAGGAGCTAGGATCAGAAAGCTGTTTAGAACTAGCCAGGCGTGGTGCCTTTTCTCGAGAGCTGTCTTGTCTTCAATGAGGGACAGAAGCTTTGTTGTTTTTTTTGGTTAAAGTTTTTAAAAGCTTTTGGTTAAGCTCAAAAGTCCATGGGCTCTCGATGTCGAACTGCTTTATTGAGATATGAAGGTATATTCTTGTTGGTGAATGGGGTTTCATCATTATTTCTTCCCAGATGTCATGTTTTATGGTGTCTGTGGCCATGTGTCTGTGTTTTGTGAAAAACGTTGGTGAATGCTGTTCTCCCTGCTTGGGGACTGTTTGAGTAGGCCAAACTCCAGCCTTATCTGTGCTAGTGATGTGTGCCTTGGGAGCTTTAACATTTGCCTGTAGATGCTCACTACTGTGGCATCCATGACCTTTGCGTCCCTACCGTGGAGTGCAATACTTCCGTAGGCTAATGTTGGAACTACCTTAGCTCGTGCAACTTCTAGTAGTGGGCTGAGTGTGTACTTGTCCAGTTTTGTTGACAGTGTCCAAAGCCCCAGGAGAGTGCACCCCCCTGTCGCGTAGGCTCTCATTATTCTAATGAGACTACTGGATTTTGAGCGGCAGAATCGCCCACGGTGTGGGGAGACTGAGTCTGACCCACTGCAGGTGACACCTGTCGCTCCAATCCGGGTTCTGCTCCGGCCAACTAGCAGTGCCTCATCCCTACCCAGGAGCAGGGGTGACTGGGCAGCCGAGCGCATGACATAATTAGTTTCTCAGGGAAGCCGTGGTCAGTCAGGTCTCATCTGTTTCTTTCGGTTACCTTAGTCTCATATATAAAATGACGAAGAGGCAGTATATGTTTCAATAATGACTTTAATAAAACAACTGCATTTTAGATAGCAAAGCATGAGCTGCAATAACCAGAACGACACAGCATGATAGTATTAATATTGTGACAAGGAGAGTGAAGCATCAAAATAACGCTATTGTATTGTTACTACGGTCAATAAACTAACTCCTACCTAGGCTATGATAGAGCACAGCGTGTTACGCTCTAATTCTACCCTTCATGTTCCCCTGGGAAGACATCATACCCCATACCTGAACAAAGACCTGTGGTCTGTGTTAGCATCTGTAACGAAGCATTCGGCAATCAGCATACAGTCATGGTTCTCTGGCTGGAATCTCCCTCTAACGTGTAAAGGACAGGGAAGTGTTTTTATAATAAAACAGCTGATGTTCTGAGAAAATGTCCCTATGTAAGGATGTGTGTTTTCTACAAATGTAGGAGACTAAACTTATACCACGTTCACCTGCAATGTACTGTGCTGTAGCCTTGGAAGAAGCACAGAGTGAGCAGAATGTCTTGTTTGAGAACAGAGTGCTGGCCTAGGCAAAAACAGTTAGATAAACAGAAAATAAAACAAGACCGTAAAAGTTGCGATTGTAACAATAATAAAATAGAGCCGCATAAAATATATCTAGGTTAGAGTGCACAGCGGCTTGGTCTAGTGTGTTAAAATAATGTGCATGGAGCTATAGCTAGAATGGCTACACAACACCCCTTCTGTCGTAATTCTTCTTTATGTCTGAGAAAAGAGCAGTGATGGTCAAGCAGAAGGTCTAGGTATATGTAGGTTGCTGTTTCTTCAAGCACAGTTCCACTCAGCCCCCAGGTTTTAACCCCCTTCAGGGACCTCTTGCCTTTTATCATGATTTTTGTTTTTTGTGGTTGATTTGTAAACCATTCTCAAGGGAGTAGTCTCCCGTGGCTTTCAGGAGACGTTGCATGCCTACCCTTGTTCTACTGGGCAGTACAACATCATCTGCATATAGCAGGTTTGACAGTTGCTTCTTCCCCAATCGTGGTGCATGGGAGTTGACTGAAGATAGCGCTGATGAAAAGTCTGCCATGAAGAGATTGACTAGCATGGGGCAAAGACACAGCCCTGTTTAAGGCCTCTTGTCATCGGGTTCTTCCTGGATAGGTTTGATCCTTTGCCCAGTTTAATCTTGACCCACGTGCTGGTGTACAGGGTCTCAATGGCTTTCAGCAGTTTCTGTGGGATTTTCCAGCATTTAAGTTTCTCTCAGAGTCTGTTTCGATTGGTGCTGTCAAAGGCTGCTTCGAAGTCGATGAACTAAAGATAGAGTGGGAGCTTTGCGGCCTTTGAGGAGTCTAATATGAGAGATAATTCCATGATGTTGGTGCCCTTGCCTGAGTTTCTGGTAAACTCTCTTTGGTTTGGGGCGATTATTGGTTCTTGACCAGCCCAGTTGACCAGATGTTCAAGGAGAGCCCTGGTGTAGTACTTTGCTTCGTTGTCTATGAGTGCAATCAGTCTGTATTTACTGGGATCCGACTTCTCACCTCCTTTGTGTATTGGAGAGATTATGGATCCCCTCCAGGATTCTGAGATTGGTTTGGTGGCCAGAGCGTGGTTGAAGAGGGAGGCTATGACTTTCACCCACTTGGGCGGATCCATTTTACAGATGGCCTGAGGAACTGCGATTGGGCCGGGGGCTCCCGTCTTTCTCCCTCTGTCTATTAGCTGTTGGATACCTGCACGAGAGATTGCAAGTTTGCTGTCCACTTTACTGGAGCTACCGGCGGCTGGGTTGTCAAGCTTGGTTGGCCTGCCTAGGCCACTGATGGTAGCATGATCCTCTGTGCTTTTAGTTTGCTGGAAGTGGAGTTTCAGAAAGGATGCTCAGTCCGCCTCTGAGATGTTTGAGTCCAAAACTGGACCGTATGGATTTTGCAGGGATCCGAGTGTGGTTTAAAACCGGGGAAGTTATTCACAGAGGTTATTGCCAATGCTAAAGATATAGTTGGGACAATGGATGTGGGTCAATTCTGGAACAATATATGCCATTAATGCAGACCATATTGTGAGTTTTGTGCTCATAGATAAGAGAAGAGGAGGACCAAGTACATCTTCCTGTATAGTAAATTATATCACAAACATGGCTCAAACGGGAAGAGTTGACCTACAGTAACATTCCTGGGTACTGATTCAACGTAATCACTGAAGCCTGATTCAAAAGATATTGTGAGGACTCCTCACTCAAAAGTATCGTGGCAGGCTTCATCATTCGCATCCTCACCGTACCAAGTAGGTGAATACTCAGCGATTTTCCATGGTTTCTTTATATTACCCTAGATCCCTGCTTTAGTCCTGAAAAATAATTGTAGGAATTCGCTGTGAGGTTGAGTCCACCAGAGTGGTATTCACCTAGTCTGGTGTGGCGAGAGGTTTTTTGATTAGGACAATATTTTGAGGACCTACAAGTCGCTAAAGGGTTTGACACCTCCCTTGACACTGGTTTAAATTCTTCAAACCCTATGACTACTGGACAATCCACATCCTTCTCTACTGTCATCAGGAGAGCTGCAAAGTCCTTGGCTTAACATTACCCATGCAGGAGGTCAATACCAATGTACTTATCGAAGTCCAGAACCCCACAGCTAGTACTCAAGAAGTGCTGCTGCCTTTTAGTGATTCTTTTATTGATATACTGGGCTCCTGGGGAAAAAACAGGGTCTTGCCTGCCATTAAGCTGACAGGTGGGAAGATGTCACTGACCTACTCCTGGAGATTCTGGTTTTCTGCTTAGCGCACCACCCCTGAGTGTCTGGTGATGCATGCATTATCCAGCTGCCTGAACATCTGTTCCTTCCCTACCACCCACCCACCTGTCAGGGAATCCAAGAAGATGAAAAATGTAGTTAGGTGGGTATTTTCCAGTGCCAGCCTTGTGATCCGTCATCACCTGATGCCTCATTGGATAGTATTAGCACACTTTGTGAGACAGAGTGGTGGAAATCTTACCATCTGTTTCAGGCAAAGTCAGAAAAGCACTTCCACGTCTGATCCTTTATGGTCAAGATGCTACAGAATACATCACCTTTTCCAGCCTGGACACAACAGACTGCCTGGATATCACAGTTGTGACCAGTGTGGTGCTTAGGTGCCTTGCCTGAATTCGCTCTTCAAGCCTTTCATTGGAAGAGCAGCAGTCCCTCATGGACTGCCCTTTGGTGGCTCAAAACGTTTTGAAGTGAACGCTGACTTGGCTGTGTAGAAATTAAGGGCCGATTACGAAGTTGGTGGTCTCAAGACCACCAGCCTCGCAGTGGTGGTTGGACCACCTGGGCAGTGGCGGTCGGCTTGCCACGTTACAAGGTTGGTGGGCAGACCCGCCAACCTACCGCCGTCCCCACCAGGATCAGTGATCCTGACGGGCTGATGTCGGTCCTAGTTGTAATCAGCCAGGGCAGCGCTGAACTCAGCACCGCCCTGCTGATTACAGCCATGTTCTCTGCCAGCCTTTTCATAGCAGCCTGACCGCCATGAAAAGACTGGCAGAGAACAAGTGCAGGGGACCACAGGGCGGCCCCTGCACCGCACGGACCGCAGGGGGGCCCCTGCACAGCACCCTGGAAATGTGCATTGTCTGCTTCAGAGTGTGTGCATTTTAAGGGTGCTTGTGCACACTGCAAGTAGCAACATTGCCGCCGGCAATGTTGCCACACCTTTCCCACTGGCCTTTCTGTCCATCAGCCCAGTGGGAAAGTTGTAATAGGGCCGCTGGGGAGACCGCCACCTCGATGGAGGTCTGCTCACCACTGCTCTGGCGGTCGGGTTTTCTGACTGCCAAACTCGTAGTTGGGCCCTAAGTGTGCAAAGCCATTGCTCGCCCTGTGGACCTAACACAGCTTATTTATCAGTTCTTTCAATAACACCACCAGTTTTGAGGCTGACGTCCGTACAGGCCTCAGCAGCAACAGGTCTTTCAAGGGTGAGGCTGGGGAGCTGGCAGACAGCTTTCTGGCCCCCAGGGACAATGCATTACACCCAACCCGAATTTCTCCTCCTGCAGCCACCACAAAATCACTCTGGACTGTCTTTTGTGGCACTTGTAGGAGACCATGTCACCTTTCACCTTCCCGGATAGAGGAACACAACCTCAGACCAATGGATGCACCAGATTGTAGAACACGGATAGTCCTTGCCCATCCTGTCCTATCACCCAGACATACCACCCATACTACAAAACCTTCTTTAGGACCATGGTCCATACTCTGTGAAGAAGTTCAGGCTTTCTTGGCCAAGGGAGCAATAAAGAGGATGCTGGCTGCAGAGATTGGGACTGGTTGCTACACCTGCTATTTTATGAAGCAGAAAAAGGATAGAAGTCTTTGTCCCATACTAGATGTTCACCTTCTGTGCTTCTTTCTCCAGAAGAAGAGCTGCAAAATATTCACCCTGACCCAAGTCTTGTTTGCTGTAGATCCAGGTGACTGGATGGTAGTGATAGACTTGCAGGAGACACACTTCCACATTTCCATCCTGTAGTTTCACAGGTGTTACCTGCAGTTTCAGGTAGGCCATGAACACTTCCAGTTAGTTCTGCTCTCCTTTGACCTTACCAGTGCATCTCGGATGTTCTCGTACGTGATGGTGGTAGTCTCAGTCCATCTGTAGAGCTCGAGAATACCTGTCTTCCCATACCTTGATGACTGGCTACTGAAAGCAGGTATGCACCAAACAGTCAAAAGCCACCTCTGGATGACGGACAAAATATTGACATTGAGTTTATCCAGGAATGTACTGAAGCCACACCGGTCTCCTTCACAACTGCCCCCCGCCCCCCATTGTCTCTATCCAGGATATGGTGCTTTTCCGTGCTATCCCTTTGCCTCAACGAGTCCAGGACATTTAGGCTATGATCCAAATGTTTCATCCTTTAACCCCGGTCTCAGTGAGAGCTGCTCTGAGGCTTCTGGGCTTCTTGGCTTTGTGCATCCTGCTGGATCTGAAGACATCCTTACAGACTCCATCCAAGTGTCGAAGGAGACTGCATAAAGCCTGCAGTGGTGGCTACACAACTGCAGTTGGATCGGCCCCAATCTTACCCCACCTAGAGCTAACAGTTGTGTCAGATGCATTGTTGCTGTGCAGGGGGAAGTCGTCTGGGAGAGCTGGTGATCAGATGACTCTGGTCTCTGGCTGAAGCTTGCCTCCTTATCGACTTCTTGGAGTTGCAAATGAGTTGCTTTACACTGAAAGCATTCCCCTTGACCATCAAAGGTGAACGGGTGCAAGTACTCACTGCAACATGACCTACATATGGTGTAGGAAGCTGTCCTGGCATATGGTGAACACTGCATCGCAGGGAAGAGTGCTGGGGGCTCTGGCTACACGAGCCTGAAGATCCGTTGGAGGAGATGCCAACAAGCCTTGATAGCTGCAAGAGTCGCTGTGCAAGGGGCTACTATCCTGCGTGGAGAGGCAGGAGCTTACAATCTCCCAAGTTGGACAACTGTTAGAGAGGACGAAGGGGGCCTTTCCAGACCACCACCTGTGATGCAGGATTCAGGCAGCTGTAGAGGAGAGGAGATCCTTGCAGCCGGTCGTTGTTGCAGTTGGTGCCTGCGGATGCAGGGGAGTGACTCCTTCACCCCAAGGGAGATTCCTTCTTGCTTCTTGTGCAGACTGAAGACTTGTCACCCTCAGAGGATGCACAGCCGGGGAAATGTTGCAGGTGCTGGAAGAAGCTGTGGAAACAATGCTGCAAGCAGAGCCATCGCTGTGGGTGCAGATTGTCGGTTTCTGGAGGGTCCAGTTGCAGTTCCAGTGGCCAGAAGATGAAGTAAATGATGCAGAGGAAGCCCTGGAAGTGGGATTTGCCACCTAGCAGGGTGCCCACCTATCAGGAGGGGGCTGTGACATCACCTGCCTGACCTAGCTACTCAGATGTTCCCAGAGGCCTTTGGTGCAGTGACCTGTAGTGAAAGGAAGCATGCACCTTCTCATGCAGACTGCAATGGCAGGTCTGCAGACACATTTTACATGGGCTCCCCTGGTGGCAAGATACATGCTGAAACCCATGGGGAACCCCTGGCGCCCCAATGCCCTGGGTAC
Source organism: Pleurodeles waltl (assembly GCF_031143425.1). Classification (NCBI taxonomy): domain Eukaryota; kingdom Metazoa; phylum Chordata; class Amphibia; order Caudata; family Salamandridae; genus Pleurodeles; species Pleurodeles waltl. The sequence goes on from NC_090437.1 coordinate 1,010,231,888, forward strand.
CATATACTAGGGTCTTAAATGGGGGCACCAGTATGCCAAATTTGGGGTGTGTGAAATTTCAAGAAACCAAATTTAGAAGGAGCAAGCACAGTCACTGGGGTCCCGGTTTGCAGGATCCCAGTGAACACAGTCTGAACACACTGACAGCAGGCAAAAAGTGGGGGTAACCATGTCAAAAAGAGGGTACTTTCCTTCATATGGCATGCAGGACAGTAGGATTGGTGGCTGGAAGCTCTGCCTCTCTGGAAGTGGCTTAACATTCAGAATATCTCCCTGCTTACCCAGCTTCTGGAAAGATTTTTTAATGCCAAGGCAGTCAAACTCAGTTGTTGTTGCCTAGTGGATCATAAATGGTGGTTACACTCAGAGGTGGCATAGTGCTTTTCCCAAAAATGCGGAGAACCCTGGCTCAATGAACTTTCCACCGCAGAGAACACGCAGTGTCAAAACGTTTGCTCGTTTGAGTTCCCAAGGCAGTTCTTCCTCTTCAATTTTTTCCTCCAGCATTTGGGGTTGATACTTTGTATACCTTTTTGCCCCACCTTCTCAGAGTGTTCGAGAGACCAGGCCCAAGTTATCAAAGTAGGGCTTAGCTGGGAGAAGAGTATGGTACCTGTAACTTCTGGCCTTCAGCACGTCGTCCAATCCGGCTGCTCTTTTGGGAGAGCTTCCCCTCACAGCAACAAGGCCACGTTTTGCTTCAAAGCCTGCACAATCTGCAATTTGATGCGTGCAGATTGAGAGGTAACAGTGAATGGCTTTTAATCTTCCTCCTGAGGTGGTTAGTGTTATCCGAGCAGACAGATGTCCATCTACTGAAGCAGTGTATGCAGGACACTGGGAAACGTTTGTTTTGTGTTCTTCTTGTGATGTGATATTTCACACCTCAATGCACAGTTGTCAGATTTTCTGTTTTCCTTGATTTTAGAGCAGCAAGGCTTTGCTGTGACCACAATATAAGATTACCTTTTGACACTTTCAGCCTCTTGCGCTTACTGGATTATCCATCCCTCTTCAAGTCACCCATTGTGATGTACTTTTTGAACGGGCTGACCCACATGTTCCCACCAACACCTTTAGTTATGACGTAATGGGACATTAATTTGGTTTTTACCTAATCTGATGTCCATGCACTTCGAACCAATATACAGGTGTCTTCTTCGTCTGCTAACCAGCAAGACTGCATTCGTCATTGCCATGACATCAGCCAGACGAGTGAGTGAAATCCAGGTATTGTCCGTGTACCAACAATCACTTTTCTTCCCTGACAAACTAGTCCTCTGGATGAAAGCGGCATTCCTGCCCAAAGTAGTTACGCCCTTTTACATAGATTAATCCATCATAAATCATTGCCGGATTTCTGTGCACCGCCTCACATTTCAGGTGAGAGAACGTCTCCACTGCCTTGACTATAGGAAGGTGGTCTGCTAATATGTTTTTTTTTTTTAAACCTTTATTTATCACTTAGATAAATCAAACAGGTTACACAGCTGCTAATTTGTAATGTCACTCCATACTTAGATCCATTAAAAAACTGCATGAAGAACCACACCAGTACATCAGATAGTGTGGAGTACAAAGATGTAGTGGCTTACTTACAATATAAGATAGCTTACGATTCTTACAGTATAAAGTACACGGAGGAGCCAAATTGACCATCATCTGTCTGCTCTCCATCTCGGCACAAGGTCAAGAGATAATCTCAAAGTGGCTGCCATATATCTTCCAGCTTGGAGGGAATAGGTTGCAGGGAGGCGTAAAGGTCAAGTAGTGTCACAAAATGTCATATCTCGAAGCCAGGCAGTAATAGCTGGGAGTCCAGAACTGCCCCAATAAAGTGCTATTTGTCGCCTGGCCAGTATTAAGGCAATGGCTGCAAAGCTTTGCTGGTTCAGATCCAATGGTTTAACATATCCTTAGAGAGCCATTCGTGACTTAGGTTCAATAGCTTGCATAGCGGATACAGTGGAGAACATGTCAGTCCAATACAATTTAATGGCAGCACTGTGCCAGGTCAAGTGTGCAAAGTCAGTGTGATGTGATTTACATTCTGGGCAATAATGTGGTCTTGTGACTCAAGTTTGACCAGCACCTTAGGTGTCCTGCTGGAATTTTGCACGTCGAATCTTAGGACCTACCAAAGAGGGAGACCCTAGATAGCCCTGGAAGGGGGATTGGGCACCTAGCAGGGTGACTACCTATCAGGAGGGGGCTGTGACATCACCTGCCTGACCTAGCTACACAGACGCACGGTGTACACATTTATAATAGACTAATTTGTATCTGTAGTTATTGGAAACTAGTTTGGTTTGCATACAGCAATAGTAACAAGTTTTATCGGGAAGGGAGTGCCCCAAGTCACATTCCCACACTGTTCTGCATTTCTCCACGCTGGTAGGTTTTAATTGCATCGATGTATGATATATACAGGAGATCAACATGACACTATCTGGGGTAGACATTATCAAGGACAGGGGCAGGAAATCAGGAGATTTCTCTGGGTAGGCTGATAGAGTGACGCGCATGGGGCTGTGCAGCCAATGGAATACAAATCTATCCATGAGTGTCATGCAGGCTCCCTTTGCGAGTGTTAAGGTAGGTTTCATTCTGTTGTACAGGAAAAGGTCACCTACCACATGTTGTTGATGGGCAGTGAGTGTTTGTTGCACTAAGCACTCATGTGTGAGTGGCAAACATGGGTTGTTTCTAAGTGGTATGTATGGGAAGTATAGTGTCCCCTGCCTAAATATCGCCAGAGTTTGAACCAGGCCCAGCATGTTGTAGAGAGGGTCTGTATGTTTGTGGGGTCTCAAGGGAGTCCTTGGGTTAGAAGAGAAGAGTGAGGTAAATTAGGTTCCTGTGCCTTTTCTGGTTTAAGATATGGTATCCTTGCATCAGAGTGATACCAGTGGTAGGCAAAGTTAGCTTCGGCCACTAAATAATACAACTGCATGTCTGGAACCCCAGAGCTGGCATGTTCGTAGGGAAGTGTTGGGGTACGTGGCTGGGGTTTCGCCCAGATGAGGAGTGTCAAAAGGTCCCATAGGGTGACAAAGAAGTTGTTGGTTAACGATATGGGAATATTTAGGAATAGCTATAAAAAGCGGGCCGTGCTGAAACTGTAGACCTCTGCCCAAATGGCACTCCTGCAGATGCCTAACAACTGGGTCCAAGTATTAAAAAAAAAAAAAGTAAGGGGAAAATGGGGCACCTGGCTTCGAGTTATTGGTAAAGCTGCTGAGAGCGTGCCATTCACCCACAAGCGTGCGTGGGTTACTTTTAATGCAGCATAGTGAGGTCACTGAAACTGTTAAGCATTCCCAGTTTGGTTAGCGTTTCCCGCAGGAATGGTCTTTCAAGTGAATCAAAGGCGTTCTCAGTATCTAGTAGTGCAACTGCCACAGGGTGAGTAGGGGAGATTTGATTTAAGACTACAAAGATAGTGCAAAGGCTTATTGATGTTGAGCAGTGCGGAATGAACCCAGATTGCATGGAAGAGATTATGTGCTCCAACAGGTGAGACAGGTGTACTTCTAGGACCTTGGCCAATATCTTGTTGTCATGGTTCAGAAGAGATAATGGTCTGTAAGGTGCAGAGGTGGGCCTGCTTTCCACGTTTCAACAATAGGGTAATATCCTCACAGAGAGAAGGGGCCTGTCTGAAGAGATTTGACATACACCTTCAGAGGTTGGGGGAGAGGATGTGTTTATATACCTTACAAAAGTTCCCAGTGCACCCATCCAACCCAGGGACTTCCAGTTAGGGCATCTATGGCATGCGTTATTTCTTCACGTGATTGGGGCAGCCAGGAACTGCTGCTGTCTAGAAATGAGCCACACCATAGAGATTTTGGCCAGGTAGCTTGCTAGTGTTGATTCACTTTTACTGAAGCAGGAAGTGTATAAGTGTTGATAACAGTCAGAGAATGTTTGAACAATAGTGACGTTATCAATGACAGTTGTGCCATCGTCTGCTGCAATGCTTGTCACATATGTGGTGTGATATTTGATTGAAGATGTTGTGCTAGGGTTCATCCCATCCTTTCTCTCTCCCTGTATTGGCACGCTCTGGTGTATTTACCCAAATAGGCTACTTCTCTCTCTACTAGTTCACAAAACTCCTGCAGGAGTTTGGACCGGTCAGGCAGCTGAGAGATAGGTGTGTCAATCATACCAGCTAGGTTCATGTCTCGTAGTTCCCTTTCAACCCTACCCAGGTTGTTGCAGATGCTCCGGAGAACCCCTGGATGTTTGGCAATACATACCCCCTTATATAACCCTTTGAAGCCTCCCAAACCGTACTGAGCCAACTTTAGTCATAAAGTATTCTTGGATGGCATCACAGATTTCTGTATAGAAAACCTCGTTGTATAGTGTGTTCTCTGGGAAGTGCCAGTGCTTTACTGACTGACCCCGACATGGCATAAGCAATGTGTCCGCAACAGGGGCATGGTCAGAGAGTGTTTGGGGCCTGTGAGCAATATCTGTGAGCCATAGTAGGGCTCCTTGTGACATATACCAATGATCAATCCGGGTCAATACATTATGTGCAGAGAAAAGTGTTTAGTCTTTAGCATGTGGATTGCGAGCACGCCAGGCATCTGTTAATTAAAAGGTGTCAAGTAGCTCAGTAAGTTCCTGTAGGCAACAAGGTTTTGTTACTGCAGTGGAACCAGTGGTGTCTAGTAAAGGGTGACATATGATACTGAAGTTGTTTCCTATTATAATAGTCTGCCTGGAAGCGAGTCATGTGAGCAGATGGCTTGTGATACAATTCTGGGGAGTCGATGTTAGGTACACAGGTCAGTACTGCTAGTTAATGTCTATTGGCTAGGGTTCCATTTACCAGCCGATACCTACCCTCCATGTCAGAGACAGTCTCTACACATGAAAGGAATACTTTTATGTATTAGGATACACACTCCTCAGGAATAAGAGTTGTAATGAGCGAAGAAACGGTTCACCCCCCATGGAGCGGCATATGTACATTCATTTAGTGCGTGGAAAGAGATGGGTCTCCAGCAGGAACCCCAACTTGGCTCCATGCCTGTTTAGATATGAAAGGACTGGTTTCCCATTCCTAGGGTTATTGAGGCCTCTTATGTTCCAAGTCATACACTGGAGTCTAAGACCCTCTGTACTAGTAGAGCGTGTGGTAATGCTCTGTGGTACTGAAGTATTAGGCTTACAAGTTGGAATGTTGGTGGTGCTTTGTGTGGAACATGAGCTGTGTAGGAAATAAGACCCTCACACCCCTAAACCCCCCAGGAAAACCAAAGGAAAAACAACTGGGGAACCCCGTTATATCCGCAATACATCAAACATGTTGGTGTACGCACTGGGGGTGCGCCACCGCTTCCGAGGACATCTTCCATCTGGACACTAGGTTTATGGTGGGTCTCTGTCTGAGCGGGTGGCAGGTCCCATCGCTGGACTGCACATGAAACTGTAACTGCAGAGCAACTGACTTCACCTTGTAGAAGTGCATTTATGGCCAGACAAGCAGCATAGCAGGATGAGTGCTCAGGGCAGCGGGTCATGTTCAGTGTGTCTGCTTCTATGTTGATCAGACCAGAGAGTACAGACAAAATGGCCAACTTTTCGGTCAATTTCTCTGGAGCAAAAAACGGTGAAGCAGTTCAAAAGAGGACTATCTCCTGATGGGTTGTGTTATGCATCAAGATCTGCCATGGGCTAAAGAAGAAGCAGCCCCTGGAAGGTTTACGTGCTTAGCTCACCTTTTCAGAGGCTGCTACAGTGGCACTGATGTACAGTGTGCCAGTTCTGGACATGTGCCAAGCAGCTACATGGGTTTCCTTCAACACATTCGCAAATCACTATTGCCTGGACAGCCAGGCCTGGCGGGAAGGACACTTCACCGGATCGGTCCTGCAGGATTTCCTGGTCTGATGTACTCCACAGACCCACCACCTGGCGAGGTACAGGTACTGCTTTGGTATCGTTTCACAAAGGTAGGAATCTGCAGTTAGAAGTTTCTATCAGAAGGACAAGTTACTTAACTTCGGCATTGCCTTTTCCTGAAAAGACACCGCAGATTCCTCCTGATTGACCCTTCTTCCCATCCTGTGGGATGGTCTCATACAGTGTATTACTAATGTTTCAATCTGGTAGTCTTTACACTTCCTCGTTCTGATTTCAGTGGCTCCACATCGATCGATGCAGACAGGGATCAGAAAGAAACTGACCTCAGTTCACAAAGGTGGTGTGCATATAGAGGTCATGATGTCACATTGGGGTGGGACAGATCCGATGCGGAGCCGCACAATGCCAATTGTCTGTGCAAGGGAATTGCCACCTTCTGAATCCAGTCTGGTACCTGGAGAAATTCAGAAGGTGAAGAAATTGCGATTAGATATTCTCTACCGGAAAAGGCATTACCAAAGGTGAGTAACTTGTTCAACTAGTTTGATATGTTACCATTGAGCACGTTTCTTGATGTTGGGTCTTATAGATGTCATTACCACAGTTGGAAGTTTTAGACTTCAACCTGTGCTGTGTTGGACTAGAGTGAAAGACAAAACAGTCCACTAAGTCGAAAACTTTCTCACCATTGAGTAAAACTAATATCGCTGGGACTTTCTTTCAATTTTTGATGAGGTGGACTATTCTCTTCACATTATAGTGAGTTTACGTCTTCCTAGGAAAACCTGATTTGTCAGGGTGGACTGGCCCCAGGGGTGGGTATTCAAGTGTAGTGACTCATTTTGTTGTATAGTTTATCATCAATATTGATCAGTGCTGTTGGTCTGTTGTACAAATGTGGCTTGAGGTATTTTCACAGTTTCACTGTAATGTCAGCTTCCCTCATGAAAGGTATGACTTTCATACTTGTGCGAGGTGATTACATAGTTTTGCCATTAAACGGATTAGCCGGAGGTAAAGATCTTATAGAACCAGCTTGTAAAGCCAGCTAAACCTGTGGCTTGCCCACTTTGAGTTTTCGAATGGCCTGCTTTACTTTGTCTTCTGCAATGCCCATCTCTAACTTTTCAACCCACATCTCAGGGACTTTAGCCATATTTGTCCTTTCAGTATAGTCATTTTGATGTGTCCCACAGTGATTGTCGACAGTTTAAAGGGAAGCTGTAAACTTTACAAATTCTTCCAGTTTTTCGTCCTCCTCAGTCCAATTTCTCGCACACAAGACCATTCCATTTTTTTCACGAAGTTGGTATGGAAGGTGTGCTCATGCTTTATTACTAGAGTCATTATATTTGCTTCGAAGTTGTTCCCTAAATGTAGTTTTCCTTAGACGAGCCAGTGAGTGTATGCATGTGTATAACTGGGTCATTTTCTTTAGTTCAGCTTCTATTTTATTGTGTTTCTGGTTTGCTCAGCCTTTTTAGTTAGCCCTTATGCCAATACATGTACTATGCATACCTTCTCTAAATGCATCCCAGATTCTTGATAATAGCACCTCTTTGTCTTCATTCATTTTAGGTATTCCCCAATATGTGTTTCTGCTTCTTTCTAAGAATCTGATGTCCTTGAAGAGATGGTGAAACTGTCAGCATGCCCTCTTTCTTTGTCTTAGATTCATAATGGCTTGTATTGAGGTTAGGCCATGAGCTGAGATTATCAGACTTGTGCCAGACTTAGAAATTATGGCAGAGGTCAAGGCATTGCTCCCCAGTATGCAATTGCTACTCTAATGTGTTCTTTTGATATGTAAGAAGTAAGTATATTCCTTATTCTCTCTGTTTTGCTTGCTCCATATATCTCTCTACCTGATCAAATTTATGATGTTCCTTAGTATTCTAGACAAGGCATTGACCCCCGCCGCTAAATCAACCAAGATGCCCATCAGCGGCTGTTATCTCTCCTACAGGAAAGTATGAGAGCTGAAGCATTAAGTCCATCAAATTCTGCCCTTCAATGTATTTAGGGAGTATTCGGTCATCGGTTTTATGTGTGGCCTCTCATGGAAGCCTGTGTGTTGTTGGAAATCTAACTTCTGTATCTCTCTTCTTAGCTATTATTCGAACGTTTTTATGAATGATGGTCATCCTGGTATGTTTGGTGATTACAGATGAGAACAGTTCTGTTGAATAATTTGTATGTTTAATTTTATTAATTCATTTATTTTCATTTTATTCTGATCTTCACTAACCGGGTCTCACACATGTAAATCATCTCCAGTTTATTATCAAGCACAGATTTCTGTACTCTTCTCACAGGCAAATTACGGCCCTTATATATTTAGTGAACATAGATAATAGTTGATGTGGATATATAAACCGAGCATTTAAGGTGACATATTTCTTGAGGAGAAAGGCAGATGTAGAGGTAAGGTGCTTCTTAAAATTATACTCTATTTTTAGTCATCAGAGAAATACTTACAATTGAGTGAAACATTCATCTGCCTATCTTCTAGCCGAAATCCCCTCCAATTCTACAGCTAATGCTCTAATTATCCCCTTGGTGAGAAAATCAATGAAGAACTCCTTTATCGATCAGTGGATCTAAGAGTTTAACCTCCGACCTAGAGCACAATGGCATGAAATGAGCTATAACTTCCACAGCCTCATCCCCCTGTACAAATCGATTATATCAAGCATTTTAAATAGAAGGGCATCAAGGGGCCCTCACAGATGTGCATGTTGTATTGTGAACCAAGCCTCTGCTCTGTAAAATAATATGACCTATAAAAATTAAATGAAGATCCCCTGAAACTTAAGCATGTTCCTTAATTACCTGTTACATGTAAAGCATATTCATAAGGATCACACACATTAAGCAACAGCATTTTGAGATTTCTTCTCTTCTTGTTTTGCTCCTTCTCTGATCTCAGGTCCTTATCGATGTGTCTGCAAAGCTCATAGTTGTCAATGTTGCTGTGAAGTCATCCTCTTCTTTACTCCTGTTCTCTTCTATACTTTGTAAGGTTATTTTTAGAAGTGCCACTACTTTTACCTGTTCTGTAAAGAGATAGACATTATTATTGAATTCATTTGTAATGCGATTGGGAAATGTCCACATAAACCTGATTCCCAAATATTTCTGAAAAGTGTCTAAATGAGTGGCTGTACTGTAGAGAAGCTGAGATGTCTTTCTTCTTTGCTTTTTGTTGCTGTCAAAACGTTCTCCTTTTCTGAAAAGTAGTGGAATTTTGCTGAAATGTCTCTAGCTTTGTGATCTTGTTGTTTCTAGCTTACCCTGTCCAGATTATATCCTTTGGCTGTTGTCTGGAGTTCCCCCTTAAACACAGAGATGATATCCAGGGGATCAGCTTTGTTAGGGCCATGATTGGAGTTTGCATATTGGTAGGAGCCCCTGTCCCTGCTGCTTCTGAGGTTGCTTCTTTTCCCTCCATCACATTTGGCTTAGGTGTTGGGAGGAAGGATTTTGTGTAGCCCTTTCTGGTTGTGTTAATTAAGATGTTTTTCATGAATTCATGAAAAGTCAAGCATAGTGACGTTGGTAGTGCCTCTGCTGCATAAATCCATTAGAGTTCACCTTTTGAGGAGGTCAAAAGGAGTAAGCAGAAGTGTGAGCAAATTGTTATTAGGCAGCATATTTATTAGGCCACACATCATGTCTGAGAAGCTGAAGTGTTTTACAAAATTCATACCACTATCTGAGTTCAGGAGAACGGAATGCAAACATTGAGTCATCTACATTTTGCTATTACAGTGTGCCATCCAGCATTATTACAATTATGATGACGAATATTTTCACTGGTAGCAGTAGTCTAGTGACTTATGTGGCTCTTCCTTTTCCAGTGATGATTATTAGTTGATGCTAGACCCCTTCAGAGGTGTGGCAGGAATGCCTCTGGAGGCATTGAGCAGCACTCACCTGCTGCTGTCTGGTAGGCTAATAACATCAATGTGCCTTTTGACGTGTTGACATTGATTGTGGTGGGATGGGCGGGGACTGATTGGAAGCGCTTATGCCTTGGCCCCCATCATTATCTTGATTGGGAGAAGCCTCCGTGTGAGCACCTGAGGTTCCCTGTGCTCCAACCCCTTGTCGGCAACTCAGCATGTTTTGATTGTGTGCTCTGGCAAGACTGCTAATTTGGGAGAAAAGTTAAAGTAGATGGACCGTCTTGCAAGAAGTATAGAGTAAAACTGCCATTGAATGTAATTAACCTTTCTTCTGTGACTTGCATGACATTTGAGTTCCAAAACATTTAGAGTGTACACCACCAAACTTTAATTTGATCTTGAATTCCTGTGTGTTATAGCAATGTGTACAGACACTTTTAATTAAGTCATTTTAATTTCCTTCTAGTACTGAGGAATGGTGCTTGGGAGATTGTCCACTGGGAAAAGGTCAGTTTTTTTTTCACATTAAACGTGCCCCAAAATGTAGCTGTTGCACGTAGACTGCCACAACATAGGTATTTGTTTACAGTGCATGTTTTTGCTCTGCTGACCAATCTTGATAAGTCACATGCTACCAACTTTCAGTAATCTACACATGTAACTCGCTTTTATTTTCAGTACCAAGAATTCATGTATTTGTGGAAGTGTTTTTTTTTTTGCAAGTCAGAATCTAATATTCATGTATACCACATTTTACCACAATTTAAAGAAATATTGAAGTAGATATTGAAGCCCTTGTTAATCCAACAACAGAAAAATCCAGTTTAAGTTTCAAGTGCTGCTGATGTTTTTAAAATACCTGCTTAAATATTATTAGATTGGAACCTGTTGCCACATAAACCAGCTTTAGGTTTGAAAGTACTTGACAAAGTATTGCAAATATTTTATAATCTGCTAACATTCAAATTGAAAACATTTTCAAACTTACCTAATACCCAATATATGACTGTACATATCGGTCCCTATTAACACATACTTATTTAAAAATGTACCTGTTGTGCACAAGGATACCTTTGCAGTTTGAATTAATGGGCAAAGTCACTGGCAAGGGTAAATCTGTTGCTGCTTGATTTCTTTTTTTATGTTTGTGTTTCACTATATTGAAAGCATTCCCTATTGCATCAGTTGGCATCAAAAGTCCTATTGGTAGTTAAACAGCTCGAATTCCAATATTGATAAATATTGCATATTAAATTTATCAGAAACAAATACTAGAAAAGGCACTGTGGATAGCAGTGATGCTTATTGGTGTTAGTAATGCCACTTATATTGGCTTCTGCTTAGGCTCTTATTCGTGTAACCCCCATGTATCCATAAACAATGTTTCTGGATGAATCAGGAATAACACTTCCACTTTCAAAAGGTAAGCAATTTTACACAAAGAGCCATAATATCATCAGGGTACTCATAAAAAATTGGAACATGTTGCCACGTGAATCAGACTTAAGGGGTATTTTTGAGAAAATTCCTTTGCATATCGATGCTTTAAAAATATCAAGGAAGTAGTCCTATCACAAAGTAACAACTTAACAGCGGACCATTTGAAAAAAACACAACAAAAGGCAGGAGCATATCTGTACTATAACTGTGAACATTATAAAATCAAAGGCAAACTAGTATTGCACTTATACAATGGCAAAACAATCAAAATGGGGAATCAGGCCACAAGTGACAAAATGAGCTGTCTCTGTATAATTAAAGTGTGGCCTCGTATATGTTGACCGAACTGAACACAAAGACTAGATTAACTGAGCATTAAAGTAATATATTAACAAATGATATGAGATTCAATGTTTAAGTACATCAAAGGAAATTGTCATTACATCAACCAATTGAAAATGTTGGTAGTGGAAGTAATGAGGCCCAACCCAGAATTGGAGGCACAAAAGATTCAGCTGCAAAAGGGGATGTATTGGTTGAACAAGCTCGACCAGTTACAACCAAGGGAAATGGGCGCTAATATTGAAATGGCACCTTTTTTGTAAGTATGGTATTACTTGGAATGAGAAGCTGTTTCTAAAGCAAAGTGAGTTGAATTGCTGTGTATTATAGTGATAATCAACCTAGGGGACGATTCAGGACAGAAATATTGTCATAGTGAGTGATATCTATCATAAACGCTGTAGTTTGCTTTACATACTGCATGATAGAAGGTGTAATTTCACATTCTCTTTGAAATATGTATCCATGTTGTCCACAACTAAAATCTCTGCAATGGGGGAGGGGATACTGCTTCAAACATGCTTTCCGAGATAGCAGGACACTTCTGATATAATATATGTTGTTCATTACGTTCCATTTGTACCATAGTATTCCTCCCATATGACAGGTGTAATCACCACCAAAAAAAATGAATTGTAGATGACGCAGCCTTTAAGACTCATGCCTCACAGGCTTTTCAACATGGCACATTAGTATGCCGCTCACCATAGCCACAATGTAGGTTTGCATGAAACAAAAGTCATAGACTAGTAGGTATTTTTTAATCTTAGTTTGTTTACACTTACATATTTTATTGGTATCTGGGGTAACAACCACTCGTGATTGTATTTTTTTCTGGAAAGATAAATCAGTTCCACAAGTAATTAAATCATCAGCGAAGTAGGATACCCTGGGTCCGAACTATATTGGGGCTGCTGAAGAAAGTTGTTGCAAAATATAAAGCAACACATGAATGTACAAAGAAATCAGTTTATTAATCAAATGGAATCTTAGAATCATTATTTATTTTTTAATGGAGTTAGAGTGTAATTATTATTCTATGAGATGAAAGGATTTGAGCAAATGTGTACAAAGCTCTAAATCTGAGAAAAAGTATTTGTAGACCTACGAGTTACACAGTGGTGACAATGTCTGGTACTGGAGAGAGCATGACAATGTGTTGCTGCTTTCCATACCTTTTGCACCCTTCTCTAAGTCAGCAGTGGTTATATTGTAGCACGTTGTAGCTATCGCTGGGAATAAATTGGAGATTTGTCTTGTGCGACATTGCCACTGGAACCTATGGTTGGATGTAACTAGCTGGGAACCTAGCAATGTAGCCAATTTAACTGTATTTTTATTTTTCATTTAGTATTTTGGGGTTTTGAATGCTTCCTTGGTCTAGTCTATCCCATTATAATGGCCAACAGTCATTACTAATGGTTAAAACAAAAGTTACCTGAAGTCAGCTGGAACTTTTCTTGTCCAGTGTTCATGTCTGCCCATCAACAAAATTCACTTGGATCCTATCAGCTATTATGCGAAGAACTTAAAAAGTTTATATTAACAGACATTTGAGACCTCCCTGCTTGCCTTGTCCCCTGTCCTTGAACCGCTCAACTAATACTCTACTTTAAATCCCTCATTCCTTGCTCCAAGGTTTGTCTTTCATCCAGACACCGGACACATTTGAGGACATTTAGCCACAAACCAAATAGACCAGGAGTGAGCGACTGGGAAGTGCAGGTGATAAAACAACAGAAATGCAACATATAATTATTGCAGATGTACTTGCAGACTTCAGAAGCAGTTAAAGTATGGGTGGCAACTATCAGTTACTAGATGTATGCTTGCACAAAGCTTGTGCTCTGGTCATCTGCCTTGTGTGCCTTCCCAGCTCTGCCATATGAGCCTCACTAGTCTGCTAAGCCTCCATATTTCTTACCTTCACCTTAGGTAATATGAAATGCTCATTACTGGATTCCTAAGCAAACTGCACCCACTGCTGTTGTACTTAATTAAAAAACTTGTTAGAAAAAAAGAGTTACTTTAGAGTCTTCTCTTAATCCACATTTGGCAAATAAAGGGCTATATAAGATTGGAGAATCTAGGCAAATTTAGCCTGTTATCCTTTGAGAAGCAGCTTGAGGGTATGGAAAGAAGAAAAAGGAGAGGTGTGAATAGAAGTCTAGGTATCAATGACATAATTGTCCTTGATGCTTTAATGCCAAACTAGTACTGATGCAAAGAAGAAGTTTTGATAAACTGATAATCCTTTATATACCACCTTCACACTTGTTAGAATAATGATCTCTCTTTGAAACACTGATAGAAAATAGGAAAATAATGTGAGACTTCCCAGTTCATTGAGCTTAATCCTTGTTTGTGCTTGAAATTTCACCATTAAGGATGTTGCTGTAGGGTTATGCACTGTATGGCCTTATCAAGATACATGCAACTCTAAACAGTAATTAAATAAACTTAGTGAAACTCTCCTCTTGGATAAGTAGTAATCCATTCATGGTTTTAAACATTCTGATCCAACCCAGAATTGCTTCAGGAACTGGAGATGTCAGTAGTTCTTTGTTTATATCTGACTGGATCTAAAATTTACATAACCAGGCAGTGGCTGTATTAATGCACATGCATCCTCCAAGTAACTAGGCTTGAAGAACATAAATAAGTCAAGAGACCAGTGTACAATATTAGAATAACTTGCTGCTGAATGATAATTTATGCCCAACTACCAATAGTCACATTAGTGTAACACATTGGTCACACTGTACCACTTGATTGCAAAGATACCACAGCACTCGTAAGTAGTCCTCAATATAATATAAATCAAGGAAAGTCCATGGAAAGCTTGAACGGTTGGAGTCTTTTATTGATGTTTCAGAACATCAGACCTGCAAGTGTTCAAATCTAGGAACATCCACAGCCGTGGCTGTGGATGTTGCACAGCTCTAACCGTTCAAGTTTTCCATGGACTTTCCTTGATTGATATTATATTGAGGTCTACTTATGAGTGCTGTTGTATCCTTGCAATCTGACTGGATCTGTTCACTTGTTACATTTTCATATGCATTTCTCCTGAAGAACAATTACAATCTAATGTCCAGCTTCAGCTTCAACATGTGTTCTGTCAAATCTAAAGGTCATGTTGCTAGTGTAAACGACAAATGTTTTCAGTACCAAGACGGAACAGTTTACTTTAAGTCATTAAGCCAGTATTTTGTTGAACCAAAAGGAATGCCTACCCATCAAATATATGGCAGAAAGATGTTGCTTTAAAGAAATGGATTGTTCCTAATTAAAAAACATGACTGAGACTATTAACACATTGGTGCCTTACATACATGTTAGTGTATACATGTGTGTGTGAGATGAATTGCGGGTGCCTGCTCTCTTTATGTTGAACATTTTAATAGCTTAAATGACAAACTTTATAAGCATGCATGTGCGTCTGATGGTAGTGACAGCGATGCTCACTGAAGAGACAGTGCTCTTAAAAAAAAAAAAAAAAGCATATTGACCTAGATATGTGGGTTATGTTTATGTACAGTAACCCTTGTCTAACCGATCTATTTTGAGTGCCTCCCATTAAAGCAAACCAAAATGCATTACTGCAGCATTACTGGAAGTGAAAAGGGTATTTATACCAAAACAGAGCTGGATGAGGTTTAGTTTTCAACCAAATTACATCGGATTTCTATCTGCAAGGAAGAAAGGGGTCAAAGATTCACAGTAAACGTTATTCATAAATTATTACATCTGTACAAAGATGCATAATAATAACTTGCACTATAGCCACAAACTGAAAAAACTGATACAAATGAAGGCTTTTTGCTACTAATCCAATTTGTAGGCTTGTCCTCTCAGTCATACGTATACTTTTCATTCAGCCTTCAATCACATACATATAAACAGTCATGTTCTTTTGCTATGCAAGAATTTAACTCTATCCTTTATAGCCTTCAAAAATGGTTTACAAATACATTCTTTGATTAGTAGACTGTCTTTTATTTGTAATGCTACAGGAGCATGAAACAGCTCTTTAATTAGCTTGTAGACAATGAAAATATTACTTGGAGGGATTTCCTGCTACAATAGATGTTCTCCCTTCATCATTACTTGTTTGCACTTTATCTTTCTCAACCTGGAGTAAAATTGAAAGTTACAACTAAATAAATTGCTTTTCTAATTGCTGTGAAAAAAATGTATGCCCAGAATCCAGCGTTTAATATAATTTTTCATTTCATCTGCTGAAATAGAAAGAAGCAGGCCAGTTTTAACATTTTAATTTGATATGTAGCATTTTTTTATTTCAGAGGTTTTCCTCACTTGGGATTTCCAGGAGGCCAAATATATTTATTAAATGTATTTTTGATTATGTACTCAAACTGCTAATTAAATATTTTAATATTGAGTTTTTCATTTGTCCATTCCTTCCTCATTCCTACACTTTAAAAGTCTTCATATTCAGGTTAGTTAGATGTCTAGCCTGTGATGAAGCCTGGAACAGAAAAAGCTCTAACTTAAAGTTCATGTTGAAAGCTTCAACATTTTTACAGCCGCAAGTATTATCTTTCCTGGTCTCAACTGCAGCCGCTTCAGGGGGTGAAGTGTTGCAGTTATTGCACACCAGCTTCAACTCTTTGTCTCAATGGATATGTTTGTTCCTTATTGAAGGCACCTTAAGTAAATTATATGAAAGTGTGAGATGCCAGCCTATTGTCTGTCAATTATGATTTCATGCATAACAACTGTACATACCTGTTATGCATGTTATCCATGCATTGTTCTATATAGTGCTCTAGTTCGTTCTTTTAATTTCATATGTGCCCTGTTACTTGGTCAAGTAATAACCAGTATCAATAATTCAAAGCCACACATCTCAATTTTAAGGAAGATTGTAAAAGTATTTCATCACTGTGTGTGTGGAAACCCAGAATCCACTTTCAAAAGTAAGAAATGGCAAACATGCCTTTTGTGACACATGAATATAGTGAATTTTCTAACATAATTGTGGTAGATGTGTCATTCTAAACTATTGAAAATTCCTATGTAGACTATACTTTTCTAAATATCTATTAATATTATGGAAATCAAAACTGCTCAAATTACTTACACATTTTTATTTTAAAAGTTTTACTTTCTTCACAGTTGTGTATTACTTCCATCATTCCTGAGAGTTCTTCTGTCTAGCTTTCCCTTTTTCTATTTAATTTTTAGAGGTCTCTTTAGAATGCTATCTACAGCCCTTCTGCAAAAAAACACTCCATTGTATGTCTACCAAACAATTTAAGTCATCAATAAATTAAACCTAAACAGTCTTGCATAATAAATATTAATTTGCTTACATATTTAGGGATTGCTGTTGTGCAGTCTTTTTAAAATAATCTAATTTTGTGGGGTCAGTAGTGAAACTAAATGTGGGGCCCTTACAAAAAGTGCAGATAGTAGCCTCTTGAATGGGAATAGAAATAAAATAATTATGGGTCTGAGTCAAGAAGTTATTTGCTTACCAGAGGATAGCATAGGTGCACAGGCAACTATATTTTGAAGGGCATATCCTGTTACTGATTCAAAAAGTTGGACTAGTGAACAGGTTTGTTGGTGTTACAGAATGGATTCACCTGTAAATGTTTGATTTTACACACAAGCTGGCAGGTTTGTGGGTTTTCAGTAAACTTAGTTTCCAACCCTCTGTAGTCATGTTGATTTACTTCCATCAAAAGCACAAGGAACTAGCAATGCTGTGTAGAAATGAGAAGGAAACACCACCAATATTTATGAGGGCATATGTGAACTGATTTCTCTTTGATAAAAATATTCTTTCCATGAAGAAACAAAAACGAAAAACTTTTAATATTCCAATGAACATATTAGTACTGCACTCTCTTGTGGAAATGTACATCATTTTACTTTGTGTGCATTAAGGGTTATGCATGTAGACATCCTGAAAATCTGAAGCTGTTGCAGAATTCCATGGGTTCTGGAATTCAGATAGAATGTCTAACAAGCCGGACGTTTACTTCAAACGTAGGCACAAGTCTAGGAGTGTAAATTTTTGATCACTCTTGAAAATCAATTGTTCAAAATCATGTAATGAGCCACTTGTTACTGGCGAAGTTTCATGTTACCTGTAATACATAAGTGTCAATGCCTATGATTTTAGATATAATTGTACCAAATTAAGTACTAATATTTGAGTTGTCACTGAGGATGCCCTTTGTAAATGCTGCTAAGTTGTTGGAATTGTTTTTCCTAGTACTGTGCAGCAACATATTGTAAAACCAAAGTATACTATGTTTTCTAGCAACGTTATCACAGTAAGATTATTAACCAGTTCCCAGTTTTCTTTCAGGTAGAGGTTGGAGATATAGTTAATGTAAATGGCAAAGAATATATACCTGCTGACACTATGCTTCTCTCGTCAAGGTAGAGATGCCTTCTGATGCTAACAGTGTAGAGGCCGGTTTCTCTACTCTGTGTTTATTTGATTGCTCCAAGGAAATAAGGATTAAACAGGAATATTAATCATTGTCCCCATTAATCTGTGCCATATACTTACAACAAAAGCCTATATCACATTTTATGATAAACAACAAGGATGCCAAATAGCATATTTGTTTAAGTGGATGTTACACTGATAAATATGTTTTGGATTCTTGTTTACCGAAGAGGGCAATACTTTAATTTACTTCATGTTATATTTATGAGTATTGGCTCCAAAAAAACTTTTTATTTTAATGATTGGTTTCTTGGAGACTGTTTATCATAATTTCCTTGGATATTTTTATTTGGAAAAACCACCAGCGAAGAGTGCTTTATTTTCAAAATTCATTTCTTTATCATGGCTTAAAATATATATCACTAGTCATGTTGGAACATCTAAAGCAACCCTAAATTATTTAAAACATATTTATATTATATTAAAGATTGTTTCTTAAATGGCAACATGCTTATTTCACGTGCTTTAAAGGTCACCATTTTCCAACTGTTAGTAAACCATTTTTAGCACTGTTGGCATTTCTGCATTAAAGAAGCATTTTTATTTTTACAAAATACAGCCAGTTCCATATAATTAGAGAATTATTGTAATATCCCTTTTAAGTAAAAAGTTGCTTGATTTAATCATATTGAATATGTTAATTACAGAATTGGTCCTAGTGTAATTTAACATCATAATTCCTGGTTTTGGAGTAGTAAAAAGTAAGCTGAATGTATTAAAACCTGGTCAATTGTGCTGATCAGAAAAAAATGAATTTTGAAAATACTGCATACAGATTCTTTATTAACATATGTATTGTTTTGTATAATAATTTTTCGATTTTGTCTTTTTGTCCATTTATGTTTCCTTTCTTATTTTTGTTATTCATTTTTTTTGTTCTCATCATTTTCATGCCGGGACATATAGGTGGCCATAGGGGAAGTAGTGAAGGTGACCAATGGGGAGCATCTCCCAGCTGACCTCATCAGTCTGTCCTCAAGGTTAGAATAATATAGCTGAGTGAGAAATGTGCATGTGGTCCTCATACATTAAAATATAAAAATAAAAACTGGGATGCAGTTAAATCACCCACATTTGCTTTTGCATACATTTAGATTAATTAAATTGAAACTAAATGATCTAATTGACAACTGTTTTGTATGTAGCTTTTTATATTATACCAAATAAAATATTAAATGGGCACATCCTAACAAATCAGTAGCCGGGAAGTGTATCTCATTTGTATAGCATCTGATTGAATGTATGTACACCTTTTCCCAAAGTAAATTAAAAGATTGACAAAGGTAGTTTGTTTTCTGTTATGTACCTTAAAAAGAGTTAAGCTAGCTAGCCATATAATTAAACACAATGTGTAGAGGACCCCTGTGCAAAGATGGCTGTCGTACTTTGTATTCAGCATGTTAAAGGGTTTGAAATCCTGTTTCTGCGTGTAGTTAATGAGCATGTTATGTAAATAGTGAACACTGGCTTGACATTTGTGCTACTCTTGCGTTGCTTTTCTCTTACTAACTTATAATGCAATGGCTTTATTAGCTGTGTGCTTATTTTTTGGTGTTGCAGAAATGTTGTGCTTTTATTTTTCCTACATTAGGTTTGCCGAGCTTGAAAAATGTTATCCAAATAAACAGGTTTTTCAGTCCTTTTTCAGAAGCATCTCTTAATGAGAAACTCCTGGCTTCCTACACTTCCTGCTTTTGCACCCTTAAGACAATACTTGATTTTAGGAAAATGTTCTTGAGTATCAGTTTATGACAGTAATTGCTGAAGGTATTTTTTTAGGTAGGCTCCAAACCTAACACTGGTACAACTAGGAAGATTGTATTTGCAAATACAAAAATAGAGAATTCAAACAATATTAGTATGTATTATCCATTTTGCAAAGTTAATGTTGTTAATAGTGTTATTGCCACATTCAGTTGTGTCATCACAGTCATCTAGGCACTATACTTTTGGAGTGGACAAAGAAAAGGATTAACATCCTCTGAATTGACTGAACACTTGTGCCGTGGGGCAAAGATAGTGGCAAATATGTTAATATATATTAAGTTCCAATGTTGAACACTTATCTAAACTCTATAAACAGTCTGCACTAATATGTGCAGTCCTGGTCTGGTTCTTCTAAATCAGGTCAGCATACATAACAAGTGTGCATGCTGGGTCTTTTACACACAAATAATTATAGATTTCTTACCTTTGCTTGGGGGAAGACAAAAGGAACAGTGTGCCCCAGTAACCCCTCTCCAAACAAGTCATTCTTTTAAAATCTGACTTTCACGAGGGGATAATTTGTGTGCCATTGTAGAAAAAGTGTCAAGTCACTGTTTGTACTATCAAATTAATCTCCAATGCCAATTTAGTGATCAAGTTATGGTGCTCTACAATGTTAGAAAAGCATAGCTATTTCACGACAACAATCTTTGATTTAACCAACCCCCAATAAACTGCTAAACTTTTGGGGAATTCTTTTTTTTCGTTCTGAATGATGCAGTTTGCTCATCTTTTTCCCATGTGGAGGTTGCTCGTACACAGACATAGTAGTTAAAGTTCAAACAGTTAAAAAAACCAAACATTCTAAAAGCTTTATTTTTAATGTGGAACCACATAGGGCAGTAGTTATTTAGTTTAATATTAAAACCGCGCTATCAATCACCTATTTCATTTGAAACTGAGCTCTGTCAAGACGGTTTCAATATTATTAAAATGTGCTCAGGTTGCAACCTGTAGAAGAACTGAAAACTGAGATAGCTCATTACATTTGTGCATCTCGTGGTATCATCGATGTACATAGAATACTGAAGAATTCAGCTTAACAGCGCCATCTTTTTTATGCTAATATTCTGAACAGGTTGGCGAATGCTATTTTTTTTTTAAACCATTCAATACTAAATTATCAGTATGTCACTTCAATAATCTTTTCATTCAAATAGTAAATACCCTCATTCACTGCTGTCAGGAACAATAGTCTTATATTCCTAACAGAGCAGCACTTAGTGTTGTTCCTAAGTGACATCAAAATTGACTTTACTTTCTTTAAATAACTCCACATCTTTCAAGCATTGTAGTGTTTTTAAACATATCTCTTCGTCTTCTCCTTGTAGACGTTATGATGTCCTCATCTCAGTTCCCAGTGTTCTGGTCTAGGACACACTATATAGCAGTAATACTTTGCTGCCAGAACACCTTACTTGTGGCAGATGTCCACTAAAGTGGAATGGCTGTATGCAAACTATGCAGTCTGTCATTTTGCACACTTTAAATATTTATTGATACTTGATTCGGGTAGTGTTTCCATTCCAGCATCAAGCTTAGAGATAGGCAGAGGAGAGAAATGCTATAGGTGCCCATTCTCTTATCATATTTGTATTGCAGCTATCCTTACAATATGATTTCTTTCGGGGACATGTTGCCCTTGATCTCAAATTGAGTACATCTTAAAGAGCATCCACCTTAAGTCTGTGTTAAGATAAGTATGGAAGCATTGCTTATGGTGCTGTACAGCATGCTGAAAAGGAGAGGTTCAGGTCCATTATGAGAGAGGCTGCTAAAATACGAGGGCAGTGTATTTCACTTTCATGGTGAACTCAGTTTTTTCTTTGCCAGTTGCTCACAAAGTAATTGAATTAAAAAGGGCTAGTACATATGATCAACAGTTGAGACATTATGCCTCCTCATGATTTGCTTTGTGTGCTTCACCCCTTCAAATGTTGGGTGCTTTTGGTTAGCATTTCTTTTTAGGATTCCCACGACCCCGGGTGCACATGTATCACCCTACTGTAAAGTTCTGTGTCATACTAGTTGTAGCATTTCTCTTGAGCCTATGATTCTGACTATCAGAAAAAATAGTTAACTTTAATCAGTCAAATATCGACTATCAAGAGAATACATACTATACATTTAAAGAATGTTAAAACAGTGTTTTTGTCCAGGACTCTCCAGTGTGCACTTTCTGTGGGCTAGTTCCTCATCTCTAAAACCAAATGCAAAGGTAAGAATTTTAGAAGCAAGAGTGAAAAGCCTTGGCAGAGCAAATTGCTTTTGAAGATGAGGGTGGTGGATTTTTGACGCATTCCTAACTACCTGTCCCTCTCAAACACTTTATTTTCCATTAGTTGTGAAAACTAAAGCCTTTTCAAGATGATTGCACAGCTTTGAAAGGTGCATATTCCCACCAACTTACTACTAGGACATGTGAATAGAAATATTAAAAAATAACAAGTGCTTGTGTTTATTTAATTGTAAAAAGAAAGCATGGTAAACCTTTTGTGGGGAAGTGTTGTACTGTTAATTTTCTAACAAGACATTATTTGTATAACAGTGAGCCACAAGCTATGTGCTACATTGAGACATCAAACTTAGATGGGGAAACAAATCTAAAAATACGACAGGTAAGCTTCATTCATTTTTTTCAAGCGTATGTATTTTAATTGTCCTTGAATTATAACCTTAAACACTGTTATAACTATTCAACTTGAATGACCTGTGTTAATGTGTTTTTGAAAATGTTAAGACCATTAACCATTCATGAATAAGGATGAGGTGAAGAAGTACACATTGTATACTAACATTTGATATGGAATGAGCAGGGTAGAAGATATGTTTATTTGCATATGGCTTTATAGGCAGGGAAGTGGTCCACTTGATAAATTGTTCACTATAGAATCAGGAGGCTAGCATTCAGTTCCCTGTTCACTCACTTCATCAAATGATGTACTCCGAGGCATATATTGTATTTTCATTTGCCCTAATTCCATATTAACCCCAATTTGGGAGTGCATTAAAACAAGTTAAAGGAGTGTGATCTGTTAAAAAAAAAAAAAACTGGACAGTTGCATCTTTAGAAAACACAGATGCCTATTTTCAACCATGTGCATTTGGGAAACCGTTTGGTACACTAGACTGTGGAAAAACTTTTTACAAGATTGGCACAGGCTTTCATTGTGATCTCGCTGCTGTTTGGATAATACAGCAAGATATGCCAAATCCATGTAATATGATATATTTTGTAGATTCCATCAAAGAGAACCATCAGTGATGATGTTTGACATCTTAATGAAGCCGTTGGCGAGACTATCTGGAACACCCAAATTTCATTCAAGCAATGTGTTAATACCATGTTTATCTGAGTATATTCAACGTAAAATAAGAAAAATTATTTGACCAAATTTCCACTTCATGCCTTTGCATGGCTCTTCAAGAGAGTGTGAATGTATCCAGTAAGACCAAAACAGAATATAAAAATCTCTATAGGAGTGAAACATATTGCTTAATAACTACCCTACCTAATATGACTGGAGGACGTCAAAGATTAATGTAAGAGTCCAGTTGTAAGTTATAACTAGCCCCAGATAATGAGTTGTCAGAACAGACCTGTCCAAATGTAGAACCTTAATTAAAAAAACAAATCTATTACCAGCATCTGACTGCGATTTAGAAGATTTAAATACTATTTTTAGGTAGTCAATGCAACTATGCCACATTTACTAGACTGATGTCACTCTTTGTTCTCTCCTAATTAGCTACACTATTTGTAATCCTTGAAAGAAATGAAGGGGCACTGAATCATTGTAGCACATATTAGTTTTTTTTCTAGACCATCTTTATAGCCCATTAGGTGGTGCAAACAGCAAGGTTTTTGTCCTCTTTAATGCTAAATTGTGCTACCATCAACCTGTGAAACTTGGCTAATAAACATACATTTACATTTTAGAACAAAAGACAGGCTTCTTTGGCAGGAATAGCCTACTCTTTTGTATAGTTCCACCTATTAAATAAATGTAATGCTGACTAACATCAGGGATGGAACTGTTTGCTTATCTGGAAAAAAAGCTGAAAGTTATTGCTTAATAAAAACTTATTGTTGGACTTTTGCTTATGCAGGGTCATCCCCAGTCTTTTTCGCCTCCTGCCTCCTATTTTTTTCTGACATGTTGCTGTTGGCTTTTCAACTCTGAGCACTTTACCACTGCTAACCAGTGCTAAAGTGCATATGCTCTCCTGTTTAAATTGTATGTAAGTGGTTTATCCACGATTGGCATATTTGATTTACTAGTAAGTCCCTAGTAAGGTGCACTAGAGGTGCCAGGGCCTGTAAATCAAATGCTACTAGTGGGCCTGCAGCACTGGTTGTGCCACCCACATAAGTAGCTCTGTAATCATGTCTCAGACCTGCCACTGCAGTGTCTGTATGTGTAATTTTACACTGTAAATTCGACTTGGCAAGTGTACCCACTTGCCAGGCCTAAACCTTCCCTTTCCTTACATGTAAGGCACCCCTAAGGTAGGCCCTAGGTAGCCCCAAGGGCAGGGTGCAGTGTATGGATAAGGTAGGACATATAGTAATGTGGTTTATATGTCCTGACAGTGAAATACTGCCAATTCCGTTTTCACTGTTGCAAGGTCTGTCTCTCTCATAGGATAATATGGGGGCTACCTTTAAATATGATTAAAGTGTAGATTCCCCTAGAGAGTAGATGGACATGTGGAGTTTGGGATCCCTGAACTCACAATTTAAAAATACATCTTTTAGTAAAGTTGATTTTGAGATTGTGAGTTTGGAAATGCCACTTTTAGAAAGTGAGCATTTTCTTGCTTAAACCATTCTGTGACTCTGCCTTGTTTGTGGATTCCCTGTCTGGGTCAGTTTGACAGTTGGGTTGTTTTTCACCTCACACCAGACAGTGACACAAAGGGAGCTGGGGTGTAATCTGCATTTCCTGATTAGCCATCTCTGCTAGGAGGGAGGGGTGGAGTGGTCACTCTCATCTGAAAGGACTGTGCCTGCCTCTGACAATGCTGTCTCCAACCCCCTGGTGTGTGTCTGAGGCCTTGCCTGGGCAAGGCAGGATTTCACAAGAAGGTGTGAGTCCCCTTTGAAGAAAGGTGACTTCAAAGACTAAAATGGGTATAAGAAGGGCACCCAAACTTACAAACTTGAGAAACACTTCTGGAACCAAGAGGAACCTCTGCCTGGAGAAGAGCTGATAGCTGAGGAAAACGTGCTGCCCTGCCTGTGACTGTGCTTTGTGGAGCTTTCCTGCAGTGCTGCTTCTGCCAGAGTAAGAGGGCAAAGACTGGACTTTGTGTGCCTTCCATCTTGAAGAAGAGATCTCCAAGGGCTTGATGTAGAGCTTGCCTCCTGTTGTTGAAGTCTCAGGGATAGCAAAGACTTCTTCCTGCCAGCACCTGGAGTCTCTGGAGAGACCCCTACTCTGCTCTGTGGTGCCCTTCCAGTTCCTGGGACCCTGAAAGGAGAGGCTGGCAGCCTAAGGACAAAAATACACGCACCGAGCGCCGTGCGGAGAAAAAATCGACGCGAATCCGATCGCGGCTGAGAAAACGACGCGACGCCGGCTCCGCAGCTGAGAAACGACGCCGCAGGAAACGCGACCGGAGAATCGACGCCCGGAGCAGGAGAAACGACGCGCAGCATCGCTGACGAAGGCTGAGAGATCGCACCCTGCGCCGCGGGACTTTCGGACCGTCGCGTGGCTGGCTTTTTCGACGCGCATCGCCGTGCCGAGTTGTTTTCGACGCATATAACCGTGCAGGGTTATTTTCGACGCACACCGCCCGTGCGGGGTTATTTTTGACGCAAACCAGGTACATTTACACGCTAGCAGCGCTAGTGTGTTGTTACAACTACCTAAAGACTCTTTTTATTTTAAACCTTTAAAAAAATCATAACTTGACTTGTGTATGTTGGATTTTTATCGTTTTGGTCTTGTTTTGTCTAGATAAATATTTCCTATTTTTCTAAACTGGTGTTGTGTCATTTTGTAGTGTTTTCATTAAGTTACTGTGTGTGTTGGTACAAATACTTTACGCCCAGCACTCTGAGGTTAAGCCTACTGCTCTGCCAAGCTACCAAGGGGGTAAGCAGGGATTAGCTGAGGGTGATTCTCTTTTATCCTAACTAGAGTGAGGGTCCTTGCTTGAACAGGGGGTAACCAGACTGTCAACCAAAGACCCCATTTCTAACATTGGTGACCAGCGGTCGGGATTGGACTTGTGTTTGTACTTGACATACAGTAATTAAGTGTACACTACTGTTTTGATCTCAGACCACTACGTGACCACATACTACTTGTTTGGTGATCTTTTGATTTTTTCTCTTAAGGACTCTTTTTATTCTACTTCCATGATTTTGCTGATCCCTTGACTGATTCTTTTTACTTCATTGGGAAATTATTTTTTTCTGCCTTTTGGAACTTTGCACTTGTGACCATCATGTCTCAATCTGGAGATGCAACAGCTGGAGCTGTGTTTGAAATGGAGAAACTGAAGGAGTACTCAGTTGCTCAATTGAAACAGTTCCTTAAAGATCTTGACTGTCCCACTGAGAGCTCCACCAGGGAGGGGGAGCTGCAACAGGCACAGAGGGCTTGGGTGACAATCAAGAAGGCTGGAGGGCACACAGAGGAGGAGAATATGGGTGGGGAAGTGCAGAGGATACACAGTGGTATAGTGGAGGAACCTGTTACGCCTGGGGGGAGGGTCCCCAGGAGGGGTGGCAGGGTGTCACCCAAGGGTCTGACTCCTGAAGAGTTACAGGACAGACAGGCAGAGAGGGAGTACCAATGGGAGCTGAAAAAGCTCAATTGGGAGTTGGAAGAAAGGAGGAGGAACTTAGAGATTAAAAAAATGATTTATGCTTGCGAGCTTAAATTGAAAGAGCTGGAAGTCATGAGGGCTGAGTCCAGCTGGAATGGTGGCAGCAACAATTGTATATCCAGTGATGCTGCAGAAGTGCACATGCCCAGAGAGGTGGTGCCCTACTTGAAGGAGGGAGTTAACACACGCCAGGAGGTTCAGGGGTATGAGGTAGCTCCAGTGATGCACAGGGTCCCTGAGGTGGATTGGGGAACTGGCATGGGGAGTCATATTCCTACTGGTGGGAGGGACACTCTACTGACTCTAGGTGAGAGTGACAGGGAGAGGGGTTCCCCCCAGGTAGAAGTCCTGGTTATGGAGTGTGAAAACATCCCAGAAGAGTGTGGGTTGAGTGTCAGGGACAGTCAGGTACTGTCTCACCAGTCTCAGGAGGGTGATGTGGGGTGCTTTTTCAAAGCAGAGTCACTGGATGGTTGGGTGAAGGGTACTTTGGTTAATTCATGTGAGGGGCTGAGTGATGTAATTGCTGGAGAGCATATGTCTAGTCCTTATTTTCCAGAGCTATGCCAACACCAGGTGGAGTGTGAGTTCTCTGACCCCAGGGAGCTTACAATGGAGGCAGACTTCTGGGTGAGTACCAGAGAGTCTGAAGAGGCATTTGGGGGTGCTCCTGAGAGGAGTGGTCTAGGTAGTTCCCAACCAGGTGAGGTAGGGAAGGATTGTAGTGTCCCAGGTAGGTCCCAGTGTAGTGGGATGGGTGAGGGACCCCATGTCCAGTCTCAGAGGAGAGGGAATGGGGATGGGTTGAGGCCCAAGGTGCCCGAGATCCGGTCCCAGGTCCTGGAGGGTTCCCTGCGGGAACACCAGGAGGGGAGCCTAGCCTGTACCATAGGGCCATCTGTTGAGGGAGACCCCACAGTGTCAGGAGAACTTGGGGGGGCGGCTGTAGCCAGCGTCCCACCAGTTCTGGTGTCTGGCAGTACCACTCCTAGTGAGGGGGTGCAGAAGTCCAGACAGAGGGTTGAGAGCGGGTTGCGGACCCCAGTGGAGAACCTGGAGGGTCAGGGGCCAGCTCTGAGAGCAGAGCCCCCCATGAATGACCTTGGTAAGACCATTTCTGGGTTGGGGGGAATCCAGACTCTGTCAGATGGGCAGAGGTCAGGAGACCTGCGCCAGCCAGACTCTTGTGTGGCCCTTCGGGACAGTGTGTCCCTTGAGGGGGGTAAGTGTGCCCCCCTGGAAGTCCTGGTGTGCCAGGCAATGGTTCAACCGCAGGGTGGTGACTCTGGGTTGAATGATCAGGTTCAGGGGGTAAACTCTGACCTGATGGGGGGTAAGTGTGCTCCCAAGGAAGTCCTGGTGTGCCAGGCAGTGGTTCAACCGCAGGGTGGTGACCCTGGGTTGGATGACCAGGTTCAGAGGGTAAACTCTGACCTGGTAGGGGGTAGGTATGCCCCCCAGGAAGTCCTGGTTTGCCAGGCAGTGATCCAGTCTGTGGGTACAGACCCTGGATTGGGAGGCCAGGTTAAGGGTGTCCCCCCTGACCTGGAGGAAGGGGCTACTGCTAACAGTGCCCCTACCATGTTGTCTTCTGGGGGGGCCACTCCTAGTTGGGTGGTCCAGGACCCCAGAGGAGAGGGCAGGGGGAGGGAAGCCTCACCCCTGGCCCTGGTCCAACCTGAAGGTACAGACCCCAGGTTGGAGGATCAGTTGCAGGTTAACATCCCTGCACTGGTGGAAGAATTGTGCAGGACTGCTTCTACAAGCACCCTGACAGTTTTTGACTCTGGGGGTGCCGCGTCTGCCGGGAGGTTACAGAGCCCCAGAGGGGAGGACCAGGGTCAGGTTGTCATCCCTGACCTGGTGGAAGAGAGAGTGGTCAAAGGGTGCCAGGCACCTGGGGCTACCACCCCCCACTCTCCACAGTCACAGTGGTTAGAGAGGCCTGAGGTCGGGCTCTCATCCCTGACAGTTGTCTGGGGCCACTGTGGCTTGCTGTCCGGGTGGACAGAGTTGCCCCTGGGGGGGGGAGGACGAGAGTCACACCCCGGGGGTGGAGTGGGCAACACCACTGTGTTGGCCCTGGTGGTACTATTTGCCCATTGCAATACATCTGTGAGCAAAGTAAAGTTAGGTGTTGCACAGATGGTGTCTGTAGATGTGGAGAAGGGTTCCCCATGGGTTAGCTTAGTGGGCCCTGAGAGTATGGACAGAGGGATCCAACTGGAGTCAGGAAGGCGTAGAACTGGAACATGCCCCTGCTGTTGTGGGCCTGGGTCCCTGTTCTATCGCCCCAATCAGGGAAGTACATCAAGGTATTGATTGTTCTCCCCTGGCTTTAGGCTGGTAGGGGGTCGTGTTGGACTTTTGCTTATGCAGGGTCATCCCCAGTCTTTTTCGCCTCCTGCCTCCTATTTTTTTCTGACATGTTGCTGTTGGCTTTTCAACTCTGAGCACTTTACCACTGCTAACCAGTGCTAAAGTGCATATGCTCTCCTGTTTAAATTGTATGTAAGTGGTTTATCCACGATTGGCATATTTGATTTACTAGTAAGTCCCTAGTAAGGTGCACTAGAGGTGCCAGGGCCTGTAAATCAAATGCTACTAGTGGGCCTGCAGCACTGGTTGTGCCACCCACATAAGTAGCTCTGTAATCATGTCTCAGACCTGCCACTGCAGTGTCTGTATGTGTAATTTTACACTGTAAATTCGACTTGGCAAGTGTACCCACTTGCCAGGCCTAAACCTTCCCTTTCCTTACATGTAAGGCACCCCTAAGGTAGGCCCTAGGTAGCCCCAAGGGCAGGGTGCAGTGTATGGATAAGGTAGGACATATAGTAATGTGGTTTATATGTCCTGACAGTGAAATACTGCCAATTCCGTTTTCACTGTTGCAAGGTCTGTCTCTCTCATAGGATAATATGGGGGCTACCTTTAAATATGATTAAAGTGTAGATTCCCCTAGAGAGTAGATGGACATGTGGAGTTTGGGATCCCTGAACTCACAATTTAAAAATACATCTTTTAGTAAAGTTGATTTTGAGATTGTGAGTTTGGAAATGCCACTTTTAGAAAGTGAGCATTTTCTTGCTTAAACCATTCTGTGACTCTGCCTTGTTTGTGGATTCCCTGTCTGGGTCAGTTTGACAGTTGGGTTGTTTTTCACCTCACACCAGACAGTGACACAAAGGGAGCTGGGGTGTAATCTGCATTTCCTGATTAGCCATCTCTGCTAGGAGGGAGGGGTGGAGTGGTCACTCTCATCTGAAAGGACTGTGCCTGCCTCTGACAATGCTGTCTCCAACCCCCTGGTGTGTGTCTGAGGCCTTGCCTGGGCAAGGCAGGATTTCACAAGAAGGTGTGAGTCCCCTTTGAAGAAAGGTGACTTCAAAGACTAAAATGGGTATAAGAAGGGCACCCAAACTTACAAACTTGAGAAACACTTCTGGAACCAAGAGGAACCTCTGCCTGGAGAAGAGCTGATAGCTGAGGAAAACGTGCTGCCCTGCCTGTGACTGTGCTTTGTGGAGCTTTCCTGCAGTGCTGCTTCTGCCAGAGTAAGAGGGCAAAGACTGGACTTTGTGTGCCTTCCATCTTGAAGAAGAGATCTCCAAGGGCTTGATGTAGAGCTTGCCTCCTGTTGTTGAAGTCTCAGGGATAGCAAAGACTTCTTCCTGCCAGCACCTGGAGTCTCTGGAGAGACCCCTACTCTGCTCTGTGGTGCCCTTCCAGTTCCTGGGACCCTGAAAGGAGAGGCTGGCAGCCTAAGGACAAAAATACACGCACCGAGCGCCGTGCGGAGAAAAAATCGACGCGAATCCGATCGCGGCTGAGAAAACGACGCGACGCCGGCTCCGCAGCTGAGAAACGACGCCGCAGGAAACGCGACCGGAGAATCGACGCCCGGAGCAGGAGAAACGACGCGCAGCATCGCTGACGAAGGCTGAGAGATCGCACCCTGCTCCGCGGGACTTTCGGACCGTCGCGTGGCTGGCTTTTTCGACGCGCATCGCCGTGCCGAGTTGTTTTCGACGCATATAACCGTGCAGGGTTATTTTCGACGCACACCGCCCGTGCGGGGTTATTTTTGACGCAAACCAGGTACATTTACACGCTAGCAGCGCTAGTGTGTTGTTACAACTACCTAAAGACTCTTTTTATTTTAAACCTTTAAAAAAATCATAACTTGACTTGTGTATGTTGGATTTTTATCGTTTTGGTCTTGTTTTGTCTAGATAAATATTTCCTATTTTTCTAAACTGGTGTTGTGTCATTTTGTAGTGTTTTCATTAAGTTACTGTGTGTGTTGGTACAAATACTTTACGCCCAGCACTCTGAGGTTAAGCCTACTGCTCTGCCAAGCTACCAAGGGGGTAAGCAGGGATTAGCTGAGGGTGATTCTCTTTTATCCTAACTAGAGTGAGGGTCCTTGCTTGAACAGGGGGTAACCAGACTGTCAACCAAAGACCCCATTTCTAACACTTATGTTAAGGGACTTTTATTCTCCATCACACACAGTTCAAGTTAGCATTGGGGGTGTCAAGACATTTACTGGTGTGCTCATGTAATTACATAGCATTTTATAAAACATGAACACATCTATTCCATATCATTCAAGAATTGAAGCACTGGCAAGTAGGTACTGTAAGCATTCTTCCTCTTGGATTGTTAATATTTCTCTGAGAATAGGGAGTCCATAAACTTAAAGCCTTCATTTGTGATATATGCCTTGGACTGCCCATGCAGCTTAATGTATGTGAGCACCACCTCTCATAAATTGTATCATTCCATTAGTGAACATGTGTGCACGACAAAGGTAACAAGTGTAAAATGCCCACTTACTATTCAATTTACTGAAATATTTACAAAGCTAACAAGCAGGGGGGATGTTTAGGCCTGTGTAAGCGGTCTCCACAACTGAGATGAGGTATGACTTTAAACAAATTGGAGGCCAAGATGATGAACCATGCACAAATCATCTCTATTGTCTTTTTGAGGAACACCTCTCGATCTTCATAATATATCTGATGTAATGCACTGTTTATTAGATATAGATTGACCCGTGAAGCAGGTTGAGGTCTATGGTGTTGTGTCAGAAGATAGGTTTCTAATTCCAGCCGATGTGAGCTTTTTTTATTTGAATGTCAAAGTTTAGGAAATGTGTAAAAATATAGTATTAGCTCTTTCTTTTTGTTTACTTATTTGTGATTATATGCTGCTGTGAGTATGTTTATGTTGCTAATTTGCTCAGGACTACATAGATTGTATTATGTCTGTTTTGTTACTTTTAATCTTGAATATAACCAGCTGTCACTGTTAATGACCTGTGATCCTTCCTCTCTGGTAGGTTAATTTGAACATCTATCCTTTTACGTTGTACATTCCTTTTCAAATTATCTTCCCCTGTTTCCAACATATACAGAGGGGCAAAGGAGTAATTGGAGACCTGTAAAAAAACAGTTAAAGCTGGCCTACTATCACCCAACCTCCCTCTGAAAAACCTCTCCCACCACTCCCTGCCACCTATTCGCGACTCCTGAAACTACCAAACAAATACTTGGCTTCCTGACAACCACCACCACCCTCTGCACATCACACACTAAAGCTGCACTCCCCGCTCTCGCACTGAGAGTGAAGAGCCAACACTGTGCTGGCAGCTGCTATGTGACAGCCTCTTGTCAGCTTAGCTTAATTCCCCTTCTCAGTATGGGTCTGCACAGCCCTGAGCTGACAGGGCACAAGGCGGTTGATGCAGTTACAGTGCTGCCTGCATTCTTCTGTCTTTCTCAGGTATGTGGAGACCCAGGAGAGTTGGGAGAAGGCAGGTGAGACTGCCAGCTGCCATTCTGCCATGTTTGGGCTGGGAGACCCAGACGAGAAGGTACAACAAAAGTCACTGCAGTGACTAACGGGATTTCAGTCCAGTCATTCACAATAACCGCTTTCTAGGTAACCCATAGATAACATATGAATTCAAGCTAACCTTATTAATGTTTGCCATTGCTCAAATCAGCATTATCATGTGAAAGACTGTCATTGTGATGTATCACTCATTGGCCTGATGACTGGTGAGTGAGATGGCAAAGAGAATTCTCACAATTCTACAGAGAAGCAGTGTCTAAAAACCATGGATTTCAGTCACTCATTGAGGGCCTTTGGGATTCCGGGGGAAACTGTGTTTGTCAGCTGAGCATCCCTCCTAAGAACTCTGTAGATCAATCCTACAACAAATTGGATTATTATCTGGGGTGAGTGACTGCCCATCTCAATGAATAATCGCAACTCTTGTCATTGGGAACCCTCAAGATCATTAAATTAACCTGAACTCAAGACCTTGATAGCCATGGCACAGAGCAGACAAGCTTAACTTAGAGCTATATGTGAAGTATTTATGCAGTACCAAAACAGTTATAAAGTCAAAATATCAAGCAATAAAAACCCAAATAAAATTAGAAGATAGGGTACTTTTTAATAAATAAAATATACAGAGACGACAAAATCCAATTAGGGAAACTGGAGATATGATTTTTTTGAAGTTTCAAGTAAGAATAGTGACAAAAAGTGCAACGTGCCAGTGTTAGTCAGTGGTCAGTACACCTAGACCAGGACCTTGATGCATATTGAGGCTGACAGCAATGGAGTGTGGGTCGGAGGTTCTACCTTGGGATTTAGGCCCTCATCACGAGTTCGACTGTAATTACCGCCGACCACCGTGCAGTTGGGCGGCAAAAGACTGCTGCGGATGCGGGAAACTTACCGGTGTATTACGACTCCAAAATCAAAAAACACCAGAAAATACCCAGATGTCTGACCCCGCCAGGCCGAACAATTTCGGGGAAACAGGAGCCTCTGCAACCTCCACCGGCCCGGCTAGAATAAACCGATCTCCCAATTACGGCTTTCATATCAGTACAGCGGTCGTTCAATGGCGGTATGCCATTGGTGGTACGGACTGCCGTGCACATCAAATGGACTCACCAACAACAACGCCCCACATTGGACAATTTGAAAAACCCACACCTGATACACATACACACACTTCACACACACACACCACTTAAAAACACACACCACAATATCCACAATCCATAGCTATGCCTACCTGCTGCCCCACAACCCCTGGCCAACTGGAAAGAGACCCCATGAACTCAAGACACACTTTTGCACACCCCACACACTTATTACAACTCACAAACATGCATCCCACACCAGCACCTTCAAATATGTCCACACCTGTCACAACTCACTCACACACTCCACTACCCCCCAAAAACACCTCCACAGCACACATCTCCCCACATAACCCACCATGGCACCCCTTAAGAGCCCCTGTTTCACTGACAGGGAGTTGCAGACCACGGTGCATGAAATAATCAGGGTGGAGCCACAGCAGTTCGGTGCACCCGTCCAGCAGACATCTATACCTAGGAAAATAAAGCTATGGCAGAGGATCGTCAAGAAGGTGAATGCAGTGGGTAGCCATCCATGCACAAGGGATGACATCAGGGAGAGGGAAGGTACGTTCCATGGCATCACGACACCAGGTTGCAATCCAGAGGACTGGCGGTGGTCTCCCACCACCTCCCCCGAGTTGACCTAGTGGGAGGAAAAGGTCTTGGCTATCCTGCATCCAGAGGGCTACACTGGAGTCACTGGAGGACTGGACTCTGGTAAGTCACTGACACACCCCTCCCACCACCTGCACCTGAAAAGTATGTTTACCCCCACCCCTTGTAACTACCCCAAAACTCCATCCTTGTAACTACCCCAAAACACCCTATCCCATATCCATCCAACCCCATCAACCACCACACCCATCCCTGCATGCCCACACACCCCAGTAACACCTACCCAAACAATGTGCACACAACCACCAAGTCCCTACATGTAACGCTTGAAGCACTACAAGTCCCACATATCACCCATCCCACTAATAACTGTGCACTGCACTCATTCCAAAGGGAGTCCAGCATGCGGATGAATGGGGATGTAAGCACAAGAATCAGGTGACAGATGCTGGCAGGAACATGGGAATGACAGGCCAAAGGACATGAACAGAAAGAAACACATGCCACTACTAATGTGTGAAAGCATAACACATATGCAATGTCCACCATCGACAACTAACTGACTGTCAATGCCATATCCTCTGAAGCATATGAACATTACTGCTGCCCATCTGACACACAGTCGAATACCCTGCAGGACACACAATAAAATGTATTTCTACTTCACAGGTACTACTGCTAATGGCAGCAGCCAGGAGGTGCCAGGAAGTGCCAGTCCCCCAGCAGAAGAAGGCCCCAGTGATGACAGTCCACCGGGATGTCTGGATATGGATGAGCACCCCGGTCCATCGGGAACCTCTGGTCAGTCACCCTCCAGAAGCCCCACCCAGCCCACCTGACAGACCCCCACCACCCAACCACCACTTACAGCTGTAGCCCAACGTCTCCAAACCAGTGTCCCCGGGTCTGTTACTGTGTGCTCACCTGTACAGGTACCGGAGTCAGCACCCATTATCAGGCAAGATGTTGAAGGTGCTGGTGCAAGTGGGAGTGGGCACACTGTGATGGGGTTACAGGCACAGGGGGGGGGGCTGGGTCTAGTCGAAGGGCATCTGTGGGCCAAGGCCAAGAAGGGGGTGGGGGCTAACCAGGGAAACGACTGGCCAGGAGGCCATTTCCCAAGTCCTAGCAGCATACCACCTATCCCAGGGCGGGATGGGCCAGATCCTGCCCACGTTGCAGGAGCTTGAGAGGCTGCAGAGTGAACACCATCAGGAGACCATGAAGCAATGGCAGGCCGACAATGCCACCATAGCCTCCATCAAAGGGGTGCTGAAGGACATGACCGCAATCCCGCATGAGATCTCCACCCACATGCAGGCCCCTTTCTCTGTAGCTCACAAACCCTCTCGCAAACGTGGCTGGCGAGCCAGACATCCCTCAGAGACTGTAGCCAAGACCAAACCCACCACCAGGAAGTGATCCTCTCCTGAACTGTCTCCCATGAGTGCCACTGACACACCTTGTTGCTCCATTTTCCAGTAGCCCCTTGGACTCTGAACCTGTGCTACCAACAGCTGTGAACACCACACTGACTAATTGTCCACCATCTGTCCGCTTCCTTCCATTTCCTCATCCCTTGTTTTGATTCACTTACTAAACATTGTACAATCACACCCAATGTATTTGTGCTTTATTCACTATGCATGATTGTGATGAACAAATTCATCAATGTAATATGTTGAAACAGTACCTGAAATTGGCTAGCCTGATAGTTTGCAGGTATGTTTCATTCCAAATCTGTGAAATGGGTTCCTAACACTTGCACCAGGAATGTCCAAATTCTCCATGTTGTACAAGGCATGGCAAAGGGAATCCCACCCTAGAAAGACCTGTGAGGAACAGATATGTAGCATGCGTTTAGGTACAGTTTGTTACATGACACATGCACCTGCTTTGTGTCCAAAGTTGTACATCATTGCCAGAGTACTGTCACTTATTGACTGACCAGTAATGCCATATGTCAGCTGCACTACACACCAGTAAATAACTCCAAAATGCAGCTTTGCACCTTTGTACAACTGGAGGGCCATCTACATCAACTGAGGTTACCTCCACCTACATTGTGAGGGACTCTAGGTTGGTGTGCAAATACTGAGGAGATGGTGAGTGACAAATACTGACAGCAAAACTGGCACACACCCTCTGTCCACGTACCATGTCCAAACAGTCCATACATGTGAAGGCAGGAAACACATTCAGGAAAACATGACTTCTGTGTGTGTGAACTCCCTTTGGAAGCCTTCAAACACTTGAGGGGTATGTGACGGTACACACATTGCACCACACACACACACTGCTGTGCCTCCAGCACTGGTTGTACCATCTGTCAATTGAACACAAATCTATATAGACAGTGTTGTGGGATTCAGTAGGCAAAATGTACCTTAAACTCTTTGGAAGTACAGGTGAATGAGGTGAGTTCTGGTGTCCACATCATTCTCCTCCCCTTCTTCATCGCTGTCCCCTCAGCTTCCACCGGTGGATCTGGTAGTTCTTCCTCTTCCCGTAGAGGTACATGCCTTCTTAGTGCCAAATTGTGCAGCATACAGCAGGCCACGATGATCTGGCATGCCTTGTTTGGGGAGTAGCACAGGGATCCACCTGACATATGCAGGCACCAGAATCTTGCCTTCAGTAGGCCGAAGGTCCCCTCGATGACTCTTCTTGTCCTGCCATGTGCCTCATTGTAGCGATTGTCACCTCCTGTCCTGGGATACCTGACTGGTGTCAACGGTCATGACAGGTTGGGATAGCCGGAATCACCTGGAAAGAGTGGGTACACATAGCACATATCAACATTGTATAGAGGGTAAAGAGTGGGAAAGGCAGGTTGCTAGCTACTGCACTCTCACATCTCACTCACCCACAAGCCAGGCGCTCTCTCTTTGTACTTGTCCCATCAGGTGTGGGATACTGCTATTCCTCAAAATGTAAGAGTCATGCACAGATCCAGGGAATTTTACAGTCACTTGGGAGATGTGTTGCTCTGCAAAACACACCACCTGTGCATTAATAGAGTGATAATTTTTCTTATTCCTGTACACTTGTTAATTTACCCTTGGAGGAATGAAGGGAACATGTGTGCCATCTATGGCCCGAATCACATGAGGAATATGAACAATTGCGCAGAAAGCAGATTTCCCAGTGGCCAAGCCAGCAGTTGAGGGAAAATTTGATGTAGCTGTGGAAATGTTACACACATGCTGCCAAGCCCACTGTTGCTTTAAGTGACCCAGTGGCCCAAAGTGTAACACAGATAGTACCTTCGCAGTAGGGGGAATAGCATAGGGATTACGTAGAGTTGGCTGTAGATCTGGCCTCAATTGGGGACACAGTTCACGAATAGTCATCCGGTTCGGATGCTAGGTCAGTAATATGTGTCCTTCCTCCATGGTTGCCATGTCAACTGGGGGCCGGTACACTGGTGCATTCCTCATTCTCCACATGGATCGGTACCTAGGAAGGGCCAACACACGTCACCATAACAACACATTACGAATGAGGTCTACACACACAACTGCACTAACGTAGCCTTCCAATCATGGAAGGGTTGTATACAGCTTACATTGTGACAATCAATGAGTGTTTACAGTGATATTCAACCTACATATGCATTCAACCAGTGCCAGACATCACATATGGCATGCATAGCTGTGAATAACTGATGTAACTAACATTTACAATCAAATTTGCCAGCACAGACAGCTCATGGAGAGTGAACTCTAACCCATTTTGCACTTTAAATGGTAGTCTCCTGTCCTAAAAGCAGAAGACAGATGGAAGTGGCATGACTCCTCCGGCGTCATTCAGTTATGCGGTCTGTACTGCAGTGCAGTTCCTTATTGGTTAACATTGGTGTCTATGGGGAACAGGGGACAATCATGATCGCCCCCAATGGTGACGGTGTCAAGCGCTGCTGTCGTCACCACCTTTTTGATTTTCCTTTGCCACTTGACTCCTGCATTCAACACGACCACAACTCCCCCAATGGTGACGGTGTGAAGCGCCGCTGTCGTCACCAGCTTTTTGATTTTCCTTTGCCACTTGACTCCTGCATTCAACACGACCACAACTCCACTGCGTGTGCTGCTGTATCCTGCATCTGGTTGCGAAGATGGCACAAGCAACAGGGGAGAGGGCCCCAACCTTAACCCAGGAGGAGCTGACCAAGCTGATGGACAGGGTCCTACCCCTGTATGCCAAGTTGTATGGGCGACCAGAGGAGCAGGTGAGTGGATCAACAGTGTCCTAGCAGTGACTGTGATTGCTGTGTGTATGTGTGTGTGTGTGTGTGTGTGTGTGTGTGTGTGTATGTAGGGTTACCAAGCATATACGAGTACTGGAATAGGCTGTCAATGTTAATGTGTAGAAAGATGATGGAATGTATGGTGGACTAATGTCAGTGTGGTTGTACCCTATGCCAGCATGCGTGTGGTAAGCCTACATAAATGTGTTTTCCTATGTGTCTCCCATGCAGGTCAGCGCCCATCAGAAGGGTTTATGGTGAACCATTGCCAAGGACGTGCGGACCCTGAGGGTCTACTGCTGGCCGAGCACCCGCTACAGAAAATGGTGGGAGGACCAGAGACGCTGGGCCCGGAAGACCATGGAGGCCCAGCTGGGGACGTCCTCCTAACGAGGGAGGGTACACGTCTGATCCTGACTCCTGCCCCCCGCCCCCACCCCCTTCCTCCCCCCCCACCCCCCCCCATTGGCCCACATACTGGCTGTGGCCTATCTAGCATTGGATGGGCATTTGAAAGCACCACAGCAGCCACAAGGGGCTGAGTTCCCACACTGTCCTTCATGCCAACTGTATTGGGGGGATAGTAGGTAATGGGAAGAAAGGATGCTGTTACAATGACTCATAGATGTCAGGGTATCCAGGTGTTCAGCATCTTGACCGGGTTACGTTACTTTGCTGTGTAGGTGGCATGTGTACCCAGATAAGGTGGGAATTGGGTTGACCAGTCAGTGAGGTAGAGTTCCTATTGCTTAGCAAAGTGACGTAGTGATACTCAATACATCTGAGCACAGAATAGGACATGACTTTTGGCACGATAATGGTGCATAATCTTAAGGCATCTCCATGTGCACAGTGGTATTAATTGCAAGGCTATTTCAGATCTGTGTTCAAGATGTAGGTCTTTATGTCACAATCGGTAATTTGACAGTCACATTAGGTTTCTCTCTTTTCAGGGAAGATGAACAATCTTATATGGAATTGTGGAATCCCCTGTTTTGTTCGGAGAAGTCAAACACAACAACAGCAGTTCAGCCATTCTATAACCGACATCATCGTCAGCACGCACGCTCTTGCATCCACTGACTACATACTCCTCGTGGACTTAAACTTCCATCTCGAGAACACCGACCACAAAACACAGCCACCCTACTCGACAACCTCTCCAACCTGTGCCTCAAACAGCTTGTCATGACACCACCCACTCCGCAGGACACACACTCAACCCTATTTTCTCCACCAGCAATCACATCTCCTTCAGCCACACCACCAAACTCCACTGGACAGTTCACCGCTGCATCCACTTCTTCTTCAAGAAACCCCCAACACACCACCACCCACAACGGATCTCCCACCTCAGTTGGAACAAGGTCACTGAAGACCAACTTATCGCAACCCTCTCCTGGAACCCACCCATCTGCACCACCGACACTGATGTAGCTGCCCGCAACTTAAGGCAATGTGTCAACACCTGTGCCAATATTCTCACCCCAATCAAGAATCCCTCCAACAGACACACCGACAGAAAGGCCTTCTGGTTTACCGACGACCTCCAAGAATCCAAGCAAACCTGCCGAAGACTCAAAAGAAAGTGGCACCAAGATCAGACTTGGGACAACCACACAGCCTTCAAAAACGCCATCTGCAGACACCACAAACTCATCCGAGCTGCCAAGAGAACCACCTTCAAAGACCGAATCAACAACAATGCACACAGCCACAAGGAGCTCTTCAATGTCGTGAAGGAACTCTCCAACCCCAGCTCCAATGCCAATGACATCTCGCCATCCAAAGACCTCTACGACTCCCTAGTCTCCTACTTCCACTGCAAGATTGCAGACATCCACAACAGCTTCAGCACCCAGACCCACCTGGCAATCACCAACACCACAGATTCACCTTCGACCAACCTCCTGCTGTCTTGGACCCCTGTCAGCGACGACACCATCAAAATCATGAACACCATCCACTCTGGCTCTCCATCTGACCCCTGCCCTTACCACATCCTCAACAAAGCAGGCTCCATCATCGCACCCCAACTGCAGAAGTTCATCAACAGCTCCTTCGAGTCTGCCACCTTCCCAGAGAGCTGGAAACACGCCGAAATCAATGCTCTCTTCAAAAAACCCAAGGCGGACCCAAAGGACCTCAAGAACTTCCGGCCTATCTCCCTGCTCCCCTTCCTGCCAAAAGTCATCGAGAGGGCTGTCAACAGACAACCCACTTCCTCGAGGAGAACTGCACCCTGGACTCTTCCCAATCCGGATTCCGCAGCAACCACAGTACCGAAACCATCCTCATCGCTGCCATAGACTACATCAGAACCATACTGGGCAGCGGCAAAACCGCGGCCCTCATCCTCCTGGATCTCTCTGCTGCGTTTGACACAGTCTGCCACCACATGCTACACTCGTGCCTCATCAATGCAGGAATCTGTAAAAGAGCCCTGGACTGGGTCACCTCCTTTCTCACCAGCAGACCCAGAGAGGAGTCCTCCCCCCATTCCGCTCGGAGGCCACCAAAATCATCTGTAGCGTACCCCAGGGTTCGTCCCTCAGCCTGACCCTCTTCCACGTCTACATGGCCCTGCTCGCTAACATCGCCCGATCCCACAACCTCAACCTCATCTCATACGCCGACGACACCC
Organism: Pleurodeles waltl; assembly: GCF_031143425.1. Classification (NCBI taxonomy): domain Eukaryota; kingdom Metazoa; phylum Chordata; class Amphibia; order Caudata; family Salamandridae; genus Pleurodeles; species Pleurodeles waltl. Next base: position 1,010,273,025 of record NC_090437.1, read on the forward strand.
AGCTGATCCTCTCCCTCACCAAGGACTCTGCCAAGACCAACCTCCCCGAAGGAATAAAGGCCATTGCCGTAATGGATGAAGAGCAGCTGCCTCAAACTCAATTCCGACAAGATGGAAGTCCTCATCTTCAGCTCCACCCCCTCCACATGGGATGACTCCTGGTGGCCTGCCACTCTCGGAGCCGCTCCAACTCCCACTGACCACACACCCAACCTCATTATCTAATGACCCAGCAAGTCAAGGCCATCTCCTCCTCCTGCTTCAACACCCTCCACATGCTCCGAAAGATCTACAAATGGATACCCACCGAAACCAGAAGAACAGTCACCCAAGCCCTCGTAAGCAGCAAACTGGACTGCAGCAATGTCCACTACGCAGGAACCACGGCCAAACTCCAGAAGAGGCTGCAACGCATCCAGAACACCTCCACACGCCTCATCCAGGACATCCACTGCCACATCACAGACCACCTGAGAAACCTGCACTGGCTCCCAGTCAACAAGAGAATCACCTTCAAACTCCTCACCCATGCTCACAAAGCACTGCAGAACACCGGAACTAGAATACTTCAACAGACAGCTCTCCTTCTACACCCTGACCCGGCATTTACGCTCCACCGACCTCGCACTCGCAACCATCCCACGCGTCTGCAGAACTACAACCGGCGGTAGATCATTCTTGCACCTCGCTGCCAAAACATGGAACACTCTTCCTACCCACCTGCGCCAGACCAAAGACCTCCTTACCTTCAGGAAACTTCTCAAGACCTGGCTGTTCGAGCAGTAGCCGCACCTTCACCCCTCCTCTTCACCCACCCTCCACCCCCTCAGCGCCTTGAGACCCTCACGGGTGGGAAATGCGCTTTACAAATTCTTGATTGATTGAACAACTGAATATTTTCTGAAGTTTAGACTTAACACTCCATAATAGGCCATAAGAGAAACAAGGCTATAGTAAAAATAAGAAAACGCTAGCATTACATGCAGTAATCATAGAGCATCCTTGGGTTAATTATTTTTTTTACACGTACATTGTTTTTACACGTGCGGGAACCAAATAAACCTTGAATTTTGAAGTTGAAAATGGTTGGGTTTTCAATGTCAAGTACTTTTGTGCTGTGAGTACATCTGCATCAATGGAGTCCCCTAGAAATTCTGTCTGAGTGTTAGGCCTATTATCTTAGTTATGAAGATAAAAAGTTGACATTTTTAGAGAAGTGCTGTTTAGAGAAGTGACCTACACTGCCTTGATATTTTGGATGGTACTGTTTCCGATGCTTTGTATGACTGAAGACTAATTTGTGGAGTAATTATAACAATCCTTCCTTAACGTAACATTTCCTGCTTGAAATTTCTTGAAAAGGCATGTGGTCATGAAGAGTGCCAGAAAACGATAAAGGGAAAAGCTTTATCCAGTAACATTAATTGTCCCCCGGAGGGGTTCACTGAATGCAACCATGTTCCACCAATCTTCAGGGTTCTTTTTTTATGGAAGGAAAATACTTAAACTAACCTGTTCTGATACTTTTTGTGCAACACTGGCGCTCACACTAAAAAGGATAAGCACTTGCCCAAAGCTTTCCTAAACATGTCGGTCAATTTTATACCATCAAATATTTTTGTGTGATTTCTGCAATATCATTTGATCAAGTCCTTCTGTGACATCAGTACTTGTTGAGTATGAAGCTTGGGGGAGACCATCTTGTGAGGAGAAGTGAGATTATTGAAATAATTTGATACCTTTTTATTTCTGGGCACGTTTCAGAATATTTTCGATAAATCTACAATACTTTAATAAAATATTTTACTTCTGTTGTTCCAGCAGTGTACTTTGTTCAACATCTTCTGTGTCATCACAATTTATTCCGTGAACTGTCTTGCTTTTGGATTTAGTTGAACGTGGCATGGGAAACCTCTTGGAGGTAACAAAGGCCACGGAAGGAGGTATAGCCCAAAACTTGTTCACCACATTTATGAAAAACCTCCCTAACCAAGCTGGACTGGACTCGTTCCTATCCAGAAGGGCCACTATCATTAATGGTGTCACATTGGGATTGTCCCTCGCTCTCATTTATCTAGTTCACTAGTTACTCATCTACACTTCTCAACATTAATGACTACAAGGTCAGCTATCGTGTAGAGGACATCAAGCTTCACTTTAACCTACTTGAGAGAACTGGAGGCCGACACTAAGTGGCTGCCAAGTGGCAGCCAACCCAGTGCTTCATTTGTACGTGCTGTTTCCGGTGCTGAGCACCGGCACTTATTTTTGAGGGCCGGGGCTTAGTCTTCTGCCTCAAGCATTTGCTGCGAGCAAAAGACACATATGGGAAAGACGGAGGAAGAGTAAAACGAAAAAGCGTCACAAAGGGAGAACGCAGAAGAGTGAGCTGAAGGGGCAGGGAGTGGCTGTAAATGGATTAAAGAGGCCTGAGATGGCTTCAGGATTACGCTGCCTCAGTATTCCGTGTTCACATTTAACTGCAGCAGCCGCGTGTTTCAAAGGAGAACTCTGAGCACCGGCACTTTTCTATTCACAAATTAAACACTGAGCCAGCCGGTATGGTACTGCAGGCACCAAAACTGTCTCTCCCTAAATGTATCAAGGAACTAAATACTCCTCTTGGGTTTAGCTGACCAACACTGTTTAGGCGCACACTGTGAACCTCCTCCTATATCTCCACATAAAATAAGCACCCTGCAAAACTGTCAACTTCAACCTCTCCATAATTCTAACTGAACGCAGTCATCGAATGGGTATGGCAACGTATATCGCTGCTGCGTGTCCTCTCCCCACCCCAGTGATGCAAGGCCAGGAGGTCTCCATAATCCTTGCGGTGGTAAAGTCTTGTTATGAAGTTTTCCAGCATAGATACATTTTAATCTCGCGACAGTAGAGAACCATGCTTCAAGCACACTGTTTTCATTATTTGATAACATAGCACCGTATCTCCTATCTTGATGCACCTATATGAAAAGAACACTAATTACAGGGGTATTTCAGTTGTGACATGCACATAACACACAAGCTGTACGTGGCTGCACAGATCTCTCAATCCTGACAGTTGGCCTTTACAACTGTTTTAAGGGAACGGCAGGATAAAAGAACTTTAGACTCTGATCTCAGCACGTCAGACACTCAGTGCTCTGCAATACACAAACGTACAGAAGAAAAAAAGAGAATTCCTGCGTTTTCATCACTGAGCCTCTTTGTCACTCAACGTGGGTTTGAACGTGGCCTTTTTTCTGCTGTCCACTTATGTGCAATTAACTCTGTTTTTGCCAGCTATCACTCCACACGCTGATCAGACGTGTAAAAGACCGCTCCAACTGCCTCCTCAAGTATAAGGCCATGGGGCACTCTACCGCAACCCTAAGGCTCACCATAAACTACAAGGAGTCGTTTTTGATGCAGGGTGTTCATTCCTCTTGAGTGCCATGGCTGAGATGTACATTTTAAATAGCTTTGCCTGGTCTCTTTCTGTCTCTTCAAATGTTAAAAAGTTGGTGAGAAGTGGCACATAACCGTTTACAAAAAAATATTAAAGTCACATGCCGACACAGTGGGACCCTCTTGCAAGTTTGAAAGCGGAAATCTTTGACTTGTATTTTGCTCTGAGGGGAGTTTCTTTTTTCACTGCTGCTGAGAGAGGATTTAAAAAAAACAAAATCCCTGTTTTACCATTGGTGACCTATATGTTTTCCCAGTCTTTGCTATTTTAATTACTGCGACTGCTTAATTTACTGCTGCATGATTTGGTCATTGTTACGGTAGTTATTGCACAGAGCGCCTAATAAATCATCTACTTTCATATTGTTTGCTAGTAGTGAGTCAACGCGGGCCCTTTTGTATCCTCATATCTGATGTCTCGCCCTATATTCCTGCCCTGTCTCCCCTCTGCCTCTCTAGCCCCTTCCAAAACCTTAAGTAATTTTTAATTTCTTTAGTAGTCTGGTGACTATTCTTGAACCTCCTGCTCTTCATCTTGATGAATTTTCCCTTTGACCTTTTGCTGTGTTTACTGTTTCCATGCTGGATAATACTTAAGATGTGAAACAGCAGGGCAATGTAATAAAGGACTTTAATTATTTAATGTTTAGGACAAAATATTTGATTAATCATGCGAGCTAAATTGCCTTGAAACATTGCTGTCACGCTGACGGCAAAACATAGCGATTGTCATTTTAAGTGCTCAGGCTATAGACTTCTATAAATCCGGCCTCGACACTAAAGTTCGTGATCCAGCTCGCATTATTTCGCGGTAGTGCCGATGAAAGCACCCAGAAACCCAGCCCCGAAGCCATTAATGTGAGGCATTGTGTTGGTCTTGCTTACATCCGTCTGCCGGGCTCTCCCTTGTGCTGCAGCTCATTATTCAGAAATGTGCGTGAAACAAGACATTCTGTGTTCGACAATAGCATCCCAGCCAACATCCTGCTTCCCTCGTGCTCACGAGGCCTGCACGCGCCTGACGTTGCGTGCACTTTGCTGCTGGTGCTTTAGAGCACTCCAGCTGCCGCTGGCCCTTCAGGAAAAGCGCAGAGCAAGGAATCGGTGTTATCAAAGCAACGGGAAGTCATTAGCATTTCCTGCTCCACAACCGGGTATTGAGCAAGAAGTTCGCAGTCTCTGACGCAGATTTACAAAGTGTATCCTTCTGCAGTTCAGTAGTAGAGACGTCTGTTTGGAGTGCACATGACACATCATGTTGGCTTGAATTGTGTATTTGTAAGCCTCATGTTCACCCCCCGCGGAGGTTCATTGGCGCAGGCTTACAGATGGGTAGTGTTAGTTTAGAGGTACTCATTGTATCCACCTCAGAAGAGTGAGAGGTTGTTTGAACTCCTGGGATTAGAAACTATGACCATGTGGTAAGAGGGATTCATGCAGTGGATGGACTAGTCCACTGAGGCACCAGAGCCAACAAATACAATGTGATACAGTGTGGCAAACAGTATTACGTCATTGGAGTGTAAAACAATGCAAAGATAGGGCATGGGACGTGCATTTAAGGATAACACGTATATAATAAAACAAACCGCTTGATTTGTTCATGTGCTCATTTGTCTGTGCAGGCTGTTTAAATGTAATCTCTAGTTTTTTTCGTGTTTAAATAATTCATAGAATTTTAAATAATGTTTGACCAAATGTTTCTCCCCGACCCCTTCGCAGGGGCTGCCACTAACGTCGGAAATAAGGGACATTGATGGTTTAATGAGGCTTTCTGGCAGAATTGAATGTGAAGGGCCTAATCGACACCTCTACGATTTTGTGGGAAATATCCGGCTGGATGGACATGGGTAGGTGGAGTTTTTTTTTTTTTTTCTCATTCGAATGATATCACAAATAGAATATGCTTTCTTTAAAGGAATACTATTTTCAAGTGTTACATTGACGTGTCTGATGTGGCCGTTACATAGACCGTGTAAATGCAGTATGGAAAAGTTTATACCTAACTGATGTATTCGTTTGTGCAGGAATTGTTTTACCAGCCCTAGGGCCTAGATTATTCAATGATTCATAGGCTTGGAAAGTTTCCTCTGTTTGGACTGTGAGTCCCCGGTTGACTGAAATATTGCTGTAAACCGTATTAAAATGTTTGGATTGTAATAAAGCATTGTCTGTTTAGTAGCAGTTTACCTCATTGTAATCGGTCAAACTTCAGTCAGTGAAGTGAACGTGCTTTGATTAAAAAAAATAATAATAATAATTAGAGGGATCAAAGGTTTGACACGGTGACCTCAAAGGGTATTGTGGGGTAAAACCCTCAAATCCCACTTACAGATACAAAAAAAGTAGTTATTGAAAAATTACAACATCTGTTTTATCTTTCGAAAAATAGAAAGCACCATAGGCCAACACGTGTTTCACAACACGCATAGCTTAATCAGGGCCAATATTCAATAACAATACAATATTTGCAGAATACACAATTAATAATGATTTTGTTAAACGTTTCACAGCTCTCCCGGATGGTTAATAGACATAGCAGTTATCATGGCGTGATAATTGGATGGCATACCTATGCACAGTATTCATTTGGATGAACCCAATATTGCTCCACATCAAACCTTGTTAAAGGTTTCTTTATATATCAAACTGAACCAGGAATTCTATTTCTTTGACTCAAGTTTAACAATATTATTATCGATTGTGTACTGTGGTCGCTACAACACGGATGCCCTCTCATTCCTAAACCCTGGGCATCATTTAGAGGAGGCTATTCCACACCGTTCTAAATATCTGTCAGAGAAGCAAAAAGAATATTCTTAAAGAACTCAGTAAAGGGAAAATACCGTGTCAATCCACAGATCACAGTGGGGTCTGTCTGTTTGTCCAAGTCTCCAGAGAATCTGATTCCCACAAGTGATGGCACCCATGTTTTTTTCATGCCGGTGGGTAGCAGAATATTGCAGAACATTCAGTTGTGCAAAGCAATCGGTTTAGACAAGTGGCTACTGGACACTATTCATAACGGGCACATGCTGGCGTTTATCAATAATCCACCACTTATTACTTACCATTTACTCACTTATCCAAACTACTTTGCATTTCCTTGTGTCCGGTCCACTACAAATTCAAACAGCTTCCTATTAGCCTGAATCCTTCCCACAGAATTTTTATCGAATGTCGGCCTCTATTTGCCATCTACCTCATGATTCAAAAGCAGCACGTTTTCAACAGAATACATATGAGTCTGCAGTCCTTGTTTCCACCAGCAGTATCAACTGAAAGACCCCTTTTTATTTCTGCGTTAGGCATTAAGGGCCAGATGTAGCAAACATTTTGCATGGTGCAAACTGCAAAAATCACAGTTTGCGCCATGCAAAATGCCGTTTGCGATGTTCATTCACAATTTGCGAGTCGGTACCGACTCGCAAATTGTGAATGCGACTCGCAAATAGGAAGGGGTGTTCCCTTCCTATTTGCGACTCGCATCGCTATGCTAAATTGCTTTGGAACCGCAAATGCGGTCCCAAAGCAATTCGCAGTTACCACCAGTGCCACACTGGTGGTAACCTATTCACAAAAGGGAAGGGACCCCTTCCCCTTTGTGAATGTTGCCAAAAAGGGTTTTACTCTTAAAAACCGAAACCAAATGGTTTCGTTATTTTTTTTATTTTGCAACTCGTTTTCCTTTAAGGAAAACGGGCTGCAAAATAAAAAAATAAAAAAACTGCTTTATTTAAAAAGCCCGTCACAGACATGGAGGTCTGCTGACTTCAGCAGGCCACCATCCCTGTGAGTGCAGGGACTCGCTATGGGGTCGCAAAATGCGACCCACCTCATTAATATTAATGAGGTGGGTCTTTGCGACCCCATAGCGACTCGCAGTCGGTGTCTGAGACACTGTACTGCATCCGATTTTGCGAATCGGAAATTGCGAGTCGCACCGACTCACAATTTCCGATTCGCAAAATCGGGCTTTGCTACATCTGGCCCTAAGTTTTCAGCTGAACAGAAGGCGTTTTTACAGGAGCATATCAGATGTTTATTGTTTTTGACCTATGAAGTAGGGATAAGCCGTCCTCCAAAGAAGGCATCATAAAGTGGATCTCACATTTATAGTTTTGTGTGATGCTAAAGCCATCTGTCCAACTGCAAATGCATTTTATTTTTTATAAGACAGCGGTCAACAATTGTTGCAATCTATGCAGAAGTTCCAGTAGGAGCGGAGGCCAACGTGGACCAAGCAGTGCTCCAAAATCTGTTCAATTAGTGTTGCCATGACTCCCAAGATGCGATGAAGTGGGATGACTTGCGTTATTTTCTCTAATCGTATGAACATTACTGTTGTTAACCTGTTTATGTGCTGGTACAGATTTAACCTTTGTCATTTTTGTTGTATGTAGTGCATTGTTCTTGTCCTTTCATGATTTGGTTATTAAAAATTGAATAAAGGAATCATTGTTTTGATTTGAGTCCCAGTATGGTCGACATAATGGAAGCTGTTCTATGAGCTCTGTGGCTTGGTAAGGATAACCCCCATCCCACCACAGCGAACATCTCTACTTTTACCCCCATAGCCACACAGCCACACGATGGACTGATGAGGAGCCTATTGTTGCATCAGGACTGTGTGAGGGCCTCTGACCTCAGATCAGGCAGGCACAGTCTGCTACAGTTACTACAAAGAGAAACTGCTCCTCCTTGCCCTTAGTGCTGGTAACTGCTGAGGCGGCCCTTCACGAAAAGGCTGCAGCCAGCAGGATGGATAGTCGAGTGGTTTCGGGTAGGCCAATGAATCTGCCTGTGAATGGAAGATGCATGCAGCTTTGTAGAAAGGGAGTGAGTGAGGAAGGCGAAGAAGAGGTTGTGGCCAACGTGGCCTGGCTGTAGCGACCCTGTGCCCCTCAGCGATAATGCTCTTCGTCAACGCTCTCATCTGAAGAGGAGCTGGGCGCAGTCAACCATGAGACAACACAATAACAATTGTGTAGTGGAAGGGAGTGTGTGCCTCCAAAGCCCAGTACATTGACCCATCCAACATAAATAAGGAGACCTTTAATTGTTTCTGTCGGGTAAGGGCACCGAGGATGTGTGAATTACTGTGCAGATATGTGCTGTGTATAACGTCAATGTTGTAATCTCCTTCACAGCAGGAAGTGCAGCAGCCTCCCCCAAATCGGCCTGTGTGAGTTTTCAAATGCACACAGCAGGAAAAAGCAGCAGTGTGCGAAGTACATTGTTCATGGTTCAGCTAGACCCTGGAAGTGGAAGGGAAAGCCTTAAGAATCTTAGAAAAGAAATGGCAACAGCCACCCTCCACCACTAACCTCACTTGTCTCAGAAATGCTAGATCACTGCACTAAAGACACACCAATTGCGCTTGAACAAGGAGTCCCCCAAGGATCGATCATTGTCCCAAGCCTATTCAGCCTATACATTGAGCCACTTGGAGTCCTCCTTAAGAAGGTAATGACTTTCTATCCTCAGTATACAGATGACATATGTGTATCTAAATGTCGCCTTACCATACAACATTTTGCATCTCGTCATCATCCTAAACTCTGTTCCTGACTGGATGACCTCTCATCACCTTAAAATAAACCCTTCCAAAACTGAATTTCTCCTCATCTCCCCTTATAAATCAACACTTCCACCGTAATTCTGGTTGAACACATTTAACATCTTCAACAGTAAACCCAACATTGTTGACAGTGCCAAATCTCTAGGGTTCATCCTAGACAAAAGGCTCAACCTACATTCTCAGATCAGCACCATGGCCCAATACATGTGCTATCAACTATGTCTTCTGTAGGGAATTTGCTGCTGCTTTCCAGAGCAAGATCTGAAATCTCTTGCTCATACAATGGTGCCCGCCAGAATAGAGTATTGTACATTTCTCGTGACTGGTCTCCTAAAAAACCCATATCACCCTCTCCTGAAGTCGATCCTACTATTGGCAGCATGGTTCATCTACGGGGCCAAAAGGAATGACCACATCACACCCATGGTGGTCACTCTCCGCTGGTTGCCAGTTGAAGCCAGGACTGTTTACAAGACTGCCTGAATCACCCATAAAGTTCTGCAGACATCCGCTCCCTGCCACCTGGCTTACGAGCTATCCGGTGACTCCGGACCAACGCAAAATAGCAGAGCAGTGCTGCTTGCACCATCATCCTTTAAAATCGAATATCTCATGGGACAATCTTTCTCAGCTAGAGCAACCAGAATTTGGAACTCGACAACTTCAAATCTTCACAAAAAAACATCACTAGCAACTTTCAAAACGGACCTAAAGTCCTTCTCCTGCAATGATATTTGGTCATTTTAACCCATCTAGAATTTCCGTGTAACAAAATATTTCTACTGTAAAGTGCTCTAGCACCTTTGAGTAATGTCTGCACTATATAAATATGCATAAATAAATAAATAGGGCAGCTGGCATCACCTGTAGGGACTCTCACACAGGAAGGTCACCCTCACAGGTCCTGTGAAAATGGTTTGAACAGTTACAGCCAGTGAGAATAGTAGCAGACATGACTAATTTTCCCCAGCACCAGACAACTTGTTCAAACCTGACCCTGTAGCCATGGTCCAAATACCCATGGAAAATGTACGATCCACTTAGAGTTTGAGGTTCGTTTTCCAAACCTTCATGAGTTATGGAAACTACTTGTGCTGTTGGGTTGATTCTAGCTCCTCATCTTTGAATGTGGCAAGCCAATGCATCACTGAAGGCCTGAGCTAGCCTGTCTTTGAAGGTACGGCCTACTTCACTACGTGGGTGCACACCAGGGGAGCAGTCTGACTTTGCTTTAGTGACGCCAGAAACTTGCAGCATGGGTTGCGCTCAGCTCCATTTGTGGCTATCTCTGTCTCAGATAGTCTCTGCTCCTGATTAGTAGCCCACTTCTGCACTTGTCCCAAGATCCCATTCCGTGCATGGGGGGCCAGTAAGTGGATACTCTGAGCAAAAACCTCAGTAGGCAGGCACGTGCCAGTTTTCAGGCACACATCAGTTCCCAAACACATCTGTCATACCTTCATCTCTCTACATCCAGTCAATCATTTTTCTCTTGCTGGGAACTTTATCTCGACTCTCTATGTGCACTGCAACAAAGAGTAGGTAACCCTGCCACCAATATTGCCTGTCCACATTCTGGAGGCGCAAAAGTTTACACCTGTTTGACCGGCTTACCTGCATGCCCAATAACAGCAATCAATTTCCTCAGTACCCGAAGACTGTAGGTTTAAATCCATGCTGTCCTCAATTTCCCTGGATTCTCCACCTGAAGGTGAAGGCTGGGGAGACTCTCAAGTTGATGAATCTCCAGATCAGATAATCCCGCAAACTCTGGTGCAGGACTTAGGACGCTGATCTAGTCTGCATTTCTGGCTCTTTTCCAGCTCCTTGTCTCAACTCAATCCCGCCCTCTACCACTAATCCATCAGTGATGGAGGATTCTTCCTGGATCCTTTTCAAATGTCCCCTCCTAAAAACATGGCTTGTCTGAGGAAGTTAACTAGACACTGTTGGAGGATTAGTAATAGTGACCACAAGGACCTGAACCCAACCTGTATGTTTTTCTTGAAAGTAGCAAAATCACCATGTGACTGATACCATAATCATCAACTTAAATCAAAACTGCATAAAAGGATGTGTTTTCCTTGTTAGCACCATTTTTGTGCCCTGTCAGCACATATCTTCATATGGAAATGACTGTGTTCAACAACGTTCACAAAGTCCAACAGGTCAGTGCAACAAATGTCTTACAATCCAAATTACAGTTGCTCAATCATATATGCATTTGAAATATGTAAGTAAGGGTACCAAGTCGATTGCTTTTTTGGCATTTATTTGGCACTAGTAATTCTAGTATTTTGTCTAAATATTTTGTATATGTGTTTCTTTCTGAAAGCCTTAAAAAAAGGCAAACACAAAAGACGTGTTAAAGATCATGAACTGTAAGAACACACAATTTGGAGGGGAGTTGTTTTTGTACAGCGCAGCTGCCATAGACAAAATGGGTTATGGAATCAGTGAAAGAATGAAACATCAGCCTGATTGCCATTGGAGGTTTGACCATTCAACTTCCCTCCTGGTTTAGAATGGGCGGTTGAATGGCAGTTTTCACTCTCCCCTACCACCATAACAAATATTTAAATGACCCCCCACATCATGGGAGAAAACAGTGGAAGCAGCACAATAAAATAATACCCTATGGGAACTTAGTGAACTTAACAAAATTATTTGGACATCTAAATTATTATTATAATATATTATTCTTCATTTTCTCTATTTTAAGCATGATAACAGCAAACAAATTATGACTTCCTTCGATGTACAACATACAGACACAACCTTCTTCCAGAAACAAGAATAGCGATAGCCCTACAATGCACTCTATGTGAATGTGTGATGGAGGCCAGCTCACAGACAGAGGGCACAGCAACAACAAATAAAGATTCATAGGGGTCAAGAATTGATTTTAGATTTTTAGAAGTTTAATCTAGACATCTTTCTCACGTGTATAATATTGCCCGATCAGGAAGTATAAAAATTCCATTAGCCTACAGTGACTCAGTGCCATATGTTACTGACGTGTGCCTACGTCAGACGTGTGCCTACTATTGTTTTGAGACTGCAAATAAGGTGTGCATGGTATGTGATGTGAATGACACTCGCCCAACTCTCCTATTTGTCAACAGCAAAACACTTTTTCAGTTCAGTTTCTCTGTTTGATTCCATCAAAACAATCTTCAGTTGTAAGCGCTATCGAACGACTCATTTCTTTCGCGAGATTTTTGTCAGTGACCGCATAACATTCGCAATAAAACCTCAGTTGCACAGGGAGGCATTTATAAGTCTGAGCGACTGCTTTTGAGCCAGCTGCGTGTAAGGGGCCCACACTTGCTTGATCTATTTGTCTACCAAACAAAGATGCCTCTGATAATGAGAGCATCAAATTATCAATGAACTCACTGAAAACTAAAAAAAAAAAACACTGAAACATAAAGTGGTTTAGGAATAATTTCTTCTTTTATAGCACACCCGGTTACATACGTTTTAAGTGCTGCAAATATATGGTATCACTATTACGCAATTTCATGTTACCAGTTGCAAATGTGCATTTTTCTATATGTCTTTAGTGTTATGTGCGAAACATTTTCTTGAGTCTGTACAGTGACTCTAATTATATCACAATAATAAAATGCCATTGGGCATTATGCATAATAGTTTAAGTGTATTCACCATAATATGTATTTAACAAAACAATATTTTGCTGAACCTCTGCCGTGAACACAGGCCTGGTAATCCCAGGGTTTCTAGTAGACTTGGTATTAAGTTATCATTGTTAAGGTCTGTCATCTGCACTACTGAGGGGCCCGCTAACTACCAAGAAGTGCCAGGGTCGGCCATACAAACACATAAAGGGAAGGCACGGAGAGCCCGATGGAGCCTGCCCACTTACAGCACTACAGGGGATAAATGCAGATGTGCACAGGAGTGAAAGGTCACTCCTCAGCACCTCTGACCTCTACTAAACATTGAGTTTCCACTACCCCCCATATTTTCTTTTCTTCATACCTCTGCATCTCCACTGCCCTGTGGGTAGTAGCACAACTTGCGCTTGTTGAATTGAATGGGCTACATGGAAAGCTGCAAGGTGTAGGGCACTTGCAGCCAAGCATACCCAAAAGAAGCTCAGACAATCCAAATTTATGGGACTCCTTAAATTGAGATGAGAGGCTGCACTACCAGGATCCAAGCCTTTGAAGGTGATCAAGAGGCCACTCATCCCGCTGAACACTCATACCATATCGTTTTACTCCTTGACTGGCACGAGTTATGAAGCGCTAGGCCAAATGCTCGCATCACCTTTCAGAGCAGAGCAATATTCTGTAAAACACATACCTTTTTTCTGGTTATTAAATTTGCAATTGTAAAAGCTTTTGTTATTTCACATGTGCCCATGAAAATACATGGATTTAGGGATGGTTGCGCTCATGACAATTGTGAACTCGTAGATGGAGACATTTATGAGTAGTGTGCCTCCTTAACACTTTAGCAGCCAAAAAGAGAATGCATGGACCGTTGACCCAAAGGGAGTGGGAGTGTCTGTCGGAGACAGCTGTTCCCTAGTGACACGAAGGACTGGTAAAAGAGGAACTGTGCTATTCCATGTGCTGCAGAATAATCCAAAATGACTGCTTTCCTTTGTCTCCAATTGAAGCTCCCAGCTAGGCCTGGATGAAAGTTTAATTACGCAGAATAGTTAGAGTAATTTTGCATCACAAAATATATGCAAAATTACAGAGATTGTAGCATTACCCCACATTATGTAATTTCAGAGAGAAATTGTGAATGTGGGATGTATCCATTCGGGTAATTATTTAATGCAATCGCCATTTCAGTTTTTTCACCTAAGTGGATTTGGGTTAATTTTTGAGTGCAAAACTACAAATATCAACTGGAAGAGGTGTCTTAAACGCAAGCAACACGAAATTACATTTTTTAGTTTAATTTTTACCTGAGTGGACTGTTTGGGTCACTTTTTGAATGTGAGATACCTTTAGTGTAATTTTGCATAATTTCATTTAATTTTGCTTAACTATGCTACACAAAATTATGAGTCATGCCCACCCTTACTTCTGACACCTTAGGTCTTCACCAACTTATTAGGCTTTCTGGGAGGCCATTGGAAATCTCAGATACAATTTTTCCTCAAAGTATACACATTTCTCTTGTATATAGTGCATGTCTGAAGCACAGCAGGCAGCTATGTAGAGTGGATTAAAGGAGACTCCTTCTAGTATTTAATAAAAGTCTGCAACTCATGTGCTCATCCTTTTTTACCAATAGACTCTCCTTAGACGTCTGCCTTCTTTTATACGCAATACGCTCTTGCCATTTTGGGTGATCATAGGATGCTCTCTTCTTACTCACTGCCTCGAAGAACTGTGGGGCAGCCAACCTTTTTTATGTTGCAGTTCTTTATTAATTTTCCAAACACCACTGTTCTTACGTATCCGTATGAACATATGGTGCAGCCATCCTTCCGGAGAGTTATTTATTTTTATATTTTGCTGCCACAACTTCTTTTCTGCATTCATTGGCATGGTCTGCACTAAGCCAAACATTTAGGGGTTGTGAACTCTACCTTTTAGATGTTTAATGAGTGTTCAAAACCTAGCATTAAAAGAGGTCTACTTGGCAATTTTCACCTCACATATGGTAAACCTGTTACTGTCCATAAGTGGTATACACATAATGCAGGATAGTTGCACTTAAACATCCCTACATTGATGTACCGTAGTGTTGTATGTACCCCTGTAAGCAGGACGCAGCCTGGACTCCACAATTCAAACAGGTAGCTTCTTTACTTGCAAGTCAGGATAGAGTCAAGTTAGGTTCAGTTGCATGTTACAAGGATGTATCTAGAGGGTACCCACTCTGACCATAGTACTTTACTGCCTAGTCTCTGGTCCAAACTGACACACAAATCCACCCAGCACGTGAAGTGACACAGCAATCGTCAGCATCATACACGTGGTGGCAGGGACACATAACACGCAGGGAAAGCAAGACACAACAACCCTTGGACTAACCTTGTACATCTGCAACATTCCACAAAACAAACACTGAATGGGAGACTCCGAATGATATCAGCATGACCAAACGTGCATCAAGCAAGCTGCATCTCCACCTAGGACCTTCGATATCGGTGTATTTTAACCTTCACTCAGTCCTTAAACACCTTGTGGATATGCAAAAGTTATCTTTTAACCCTCACTCATCCTGTAACTGAAAATCTTTTGAATAATACAGTGGGGGTGTCTTTCAACCTCTCTCTGGAAATATACAAATTGGTGTCTTTCAAAAATCACACAAAAAATACACAATGAGTGTCTTTCAACCCTTACTCATCCCAAAGCAGGGCATCTCGGTGGATCTCTTTCTACTGTCACTCATCCCTTAACAACAGGACATGTTATAAATGTAGCTAAGGGGCACTTTCAACACTAACTCATCCCGTGACAACAGGTGATCTTATAAATTATATGTAAACCTGCACCATTTCCAATATAGTGTTGGCCCAGATAGTATAACAGCACCTACCCATGCGCCCCACCACTGGTAAAATTGACACACAGGGCACCCAAATATTCTCCTCACCACATCAACAGTGCAACGCTGCTTTGCACATCCAGTAAAAAATCAATAATAACTCTGTTACAATTCACTCCTTACTACTGCAACATGCTTCAGAACATTAAATAAAGCATCTCTGCTGCACTGTTGTAGATTCTCCTTCCAGCACTTTCCCACTTTGGTGCCTTCCCTGCACCTTCTTTACTTTTTGTGCTCCCAACAACACTTCTCAGTGGTTTATTCCCAGGGCTGCCGGTTCTTTCTACGCATATTAGATATGTTCAGTCTTTTCTGTCTCTCCTGTGACCGCTACAGAGGCTGCCTGATTATAAAGACACAGGTGGGATATATCATTCTCATTTCTTCTTCTTTTAACTTCTTTCACATGAGTTACTTGTTCAGTCTTGACACCAGGGTTTGTTCAGTTTTGTGGCCAGTGTTGTAAGATCCATTGTACACCGTAACTAGTCTGGTTGCCTCCGAACAACAAGCAGCCTCTTTATTTGTACACTAGGATAGGCTCAGGAAGCATCAGGTTCAGTTGCTGATTACAAGTAAACAGCTACATGATACCCCACCAGGAGCACGGTACTTCACTGCTCAGCCTCACCTGCACCACTCCAAGGGTCTCCGCACCGCTCGATGCGTTCTATGCACTATCGTACAGGGGAAAGTAGGACGTAACGCTTATGTAATTTTCCACAACCAGTTGATTTTCACTTAAAAAATAGGTGGTAGCTCTTTCTTCTTAACCAGAACTTACTACTTGTTTTAAGCCTGCAAATGTGATGTATCAGGTAAATGTTTCTTCTAGCTTTCTGTAGCAAAATGCACCATCTGTTCCTCTACTTACTGCCTTTCTTCCATCCTTAACAACGCATAAAATAAGCACCTAAAATAACGCTGACCCTTTCGATTTGCCAGTGCTTGTTTAACTATGCATCATGTCGTTGGAATAGGTATACTTAAGTTGCAAGTTTCTCATTTCAGTTATCAGAGCTAACCTGATATGGCAACACAACAGTTGTTCTTCCTAATTCTAATCAAATGTCCTAAATCGATAGGCTACTACGCAGATTCAAATATTTTCCATGTTTTCCTCTTAGGCGTTCAAAATTCAGTTAGGTGCTGTGTTGTAGCTAGGCACGAGATGCTAGCTGCGTTCCTGGGTTCTCGATTGAGAGTTCAGGTGTGGAGACGTGCGAGAGCCTGGTGACAGTTGAGGGAGGAACGGAGGCGGAAAGCGATCTCCCAAAACGACGTGTTGTGTTCTTGTTTACTTCAGGCAGAATATTTACCAGAATTAAAGTATTGATGAAACCTACAATGTGCTAACTTGATATGGCAACACAACACTTGTTCTTCCTAATTCTAATCAAACGATAGGCTACTACTCTGATTCAGGTATTTTACATGTTTTCTTTCTAGGCATTCAAAATTCAGTTAGGTTCTTATTTAGAGTTTGGTGGATTAATGACGGAGTATCCTGTCAAAGTGAAGGTTCCCCCGCCTGAGTTACAGACGAGCAGACCTTAAAAATGTCAGCAATGGAGACTGCTCCATCGCTGTCGGTGACCTTCTCCTCTATTGGCCCAACGGAGTAAAGGCCATTGGAATTGTGGCCATACAACCTCCCACCCGATTTAGAACGGGCAGTTAAATGGCTGGTTTTCACTCTCCCCTACTGCCATGAAAAATATGGCAGTAAGGGACTGTAAAAAATGTTTAAATGACCCCTTACATCATGGTAGAAAACAGAGGAGGCAGTGAAATAAACTAACACCCCATAAGAACTAATGTTAAATTAACTAAATTATTTTGAGACCTAAATTATAATATATTATTTTTCTTGCTAAAGTGTATATGTAATTATTTTATTAATTTAATATTTAATTATAAGCTTTATCAAAAAATATAAACTAGTATTAAATTGTAAAATTAATTCAAAACATTTAACAGAATTGACTGCATATTAAATAAAAATTAAAATTTTAGCGAGGCTTGCAATTTTTAAAATGATGGTTTAAATATGATTAATTTTTGAGTGAAAAGTGCAGTCAGATTTTAATTAATTAGTTTTTGGTTAAACATATTTGAAATTCACATTTATATTTTACATTAAAATGTTTTTAATAATTTTCTTTAAAGAATTACAAACGTCAATAATTTTCCCTGTTTTTTGCCATTTGCGATCTCTCATTCAGTGACAGAAATCTTAATATACATGTAAAGTAACACTTGTAAATCCTGTTGGAAAAGGCCTCACCCTCTGATTTGAGGATGGGATGACATGTAAATCTGAATTTGGAAATATTAATGGCAAAAAATGTAATGTTACACTTAGGTGTAGAAGTAAATATAGACACTAGTAAATATACATGTTTATTTATTTTGTGAATAGGCTCGATGGACTTTGCCACACCTGCATAAACTATGCTGCAGGCCTACAGAGATCAATGAGGGACATCAGAAAGCAAATGCCCAGGGGAGACGCAGACTGAACCCAGTATGGCAGATATGGTCACACAAGAAGGCCTTATCATTCCCAGCATAGCAGGGGGTTTCGATGGGGGGGCGGGAGGGGCGAGGAATACCCCAGGGCATGTAAGCCTGCCAAACGGCCACAGGACCAGCCTGCCCAGCAGAAAGAAAGGGAAACACTCCTGATGGTACAAAAGCACCCTGCCTCCAACATGGAAAACATAGGACAGCATACTGCATGTGATACAAGTGGGATGGAGGCAGAATCTATTATAGAAAGAGATCTAACTGAAAGAATCAGTTGGCCACATGATTTCAGCTTGCACAGCCCTGCGAAAGTAACAGAACAATCTAGCAGCGTGGCAGGAAACAAACACATGCACCACAGACCAATAAGACATAAGGATGCACAGCAAAAGAGAGCAGTGATGCTAGCTTTGAGCAAAAATGCAATCCCTTTCACAGAGGTCGTAAAGCAATGGGAGAGTAGCATGTCACAGTCCCAAAACGCCAAACCTAAACAAAAGGGTTTGGGGCGGGCTAGAAGAGCAGGCAAGAAGGTAGAACCGAACCCCCAGCAGTGACTTGGAAATACCCAATCCCAAGCGTAACCACCAGGGGAAAACCAGCGAGCAACCTACTAGCTCCAGTCCCAACAGAGATTGTGCAGAGACCTCAAGAGAAAGCCATTCATTTCTACACTGGTATTACATGATGAATTGGACATTGGACCAATCTTGGCCACAGTAGCTAACACAGGGACAAAACGAAGTACCATTCAAATCCCAAAGAAAACAAGCATTGGCAAAGCCAATGGGTCCGGCTTTAATTTGAATGAAAGTGTGTTTTCATTATTAGGCAATTTTGAATGTAAGTGTGTGGATTACTGAGTGGGTGAATGTGCCATGAGTCAAAGGGAGAGTGAATGGGTTTTGTGGTTGGATGTTTGGACAAATGGTTGATGAAGTACAAATATGAATGTGTAACTGCTGAATATAGAACCGTCTAAACTAATAATAACTAAGGCAACACTATTGTGATAGATCTTCATTAGGTAAAACCAATGAAAGTATCAAACTCTGATAAATACTCTTTTCCTTTTAAGTTAGTAGCGTTCAGCTTCACATGAGGAGTGCCAACACATGCGCCCATGTATTCACAGTATTCAAAGCTGCATAGTCATCACCACTCACAACAAGGTCCACTCCTGTACGGTTAAGGAGTGGACAATTATGGTTGGCCATGTATAAAACACTGATCAGCACAGTAAGTCCTCGAACGTAAAAACAATCTCTGCAGTCTGTTTTTGATACGTGGTGCATCTGCATGTTAATTTGCAAGCCTATACCTTAGCAAGTTGCCCAGAATAGGTATCTGGCTATTCTTCATAAATCTGATTCTCGCACCTTCACAAAGGCAGTGTGTGGAGTTAGTATTTTACAGTGCAGTGGTGAGGCACATTTGGGAGGAATACAGCAACTTTCCACCAGAAAAAGTGCAAGTTCCAATGATGATTCCTTGTCAAACAATCCATGTCACCAAATTTACACTTAGCTTTGTTTTAAAGTGATTTATTTATTTGCACATTTGCCAAATAATCATGTTTACCTTAAATTTACTTCAATCATACTTCAAGGTCAAAGGCACATTTCTCCACTTCCATGTGAACGCTAGGAAAAAAGGAAATTGGCTGAATGCACAACTCTAACACATGGTCACACCCTAAATAGTATTGTGTGAAGAACATATTTTAGAGTCTTCTACTACCCCTAAAACTAAATGTCTTTTTCACACTGAGCATAAGGTTGGTTTGATTTTAGTGTGGCACTGCTGTGTATAACACATTTCTTAGAAATGCATTTACAGGTTCGGTGTCCTTCTAACAGAGCCACCGTTGAGTAAAAAAAAAAAAGATGGCTGTTCCCCTGGTGATGTTGCCTGCTAAAATATTAAACTGCAAAGGGGGGGCGTTGAGGCCTTTTATTCATGATGTTCCAGGGCCTGACCTACTATGGATCCCAGGCAGCTGTGCCAAGTTCCCCCTCAGGACTTGACTCTCAGTAGTAGTTCGGGTCAAGCAGTCCAAGGCTTCTCGGGGGAGGTAGATGCGGGGAGTGGATGAACGCAGGCTCACAACTCAAAACACACATAGCAGCAATAAATGATTGATTAGTCAAATCCTCACTTTTCTGATCAAGAAAGTATTTATCTGTGACTGCTAAGTAAAATATGCCGTCCAGAAACAATACACACAGTACCCTGATGTCAGGGCTCTAGTGTTTCATAGTTTGATTCCTGATTCCCACTCCCCTCAGGTTATTCCCTATTCGCTATTGTTGATATTCAGGTTAAGCCCCACTAGAAGATCAAGTCTTGGGAGTTCCACTCCGAGTCCCTATTAAAGTCAAGAGTGTGACAGAGCTGAAGCACTATCTGGCAAGCCGGTTCTTCCGGGGCCGACTAGCCCAAAATCAGTCTTACCTGTACTAACAGGATCTGAGCAATCAGAGGTTCCGAGGGCACCCCCTTCGCGGGAGCTGGAGCTGCAACACCTGCCTCCTGTAAGTGTTACACACATGGCCAAGGTAGGCTGTGGTCGGCTGCCCTCTAATTTCGCACACTGGGTCCTGCAGTGGCCAGTAGTTTCTTGATGCTCCTCCTGCCGGGTTAGTTCTTCGATTCCTCCCACAGGTAGGTAGGTGCAGCAATCCTGGGGCTGGTCCTCAGTCATGGCTAAGGTACGCTAGGGTAACCACGGTGGCCTCTCTCCACTGATGACTATCTCAACAAGGTCTCACTTCTTGCTTCATCCCACTGACACCCCTCTGGCATACGGGATGACCATCTTTCAACTGTACATGGCTCTGAGCCAATAACTACAACTGTTATCTTCACGGTGGGCCCACCTGCCACATGGGGTCGATGGGCGTACCACTGCACAGGGCTACTGCCCACTTAGCACAGAAATAGTTACTGGTTCAGTGCAGCAACAGCCTATTTCTGGAATATGAGGGTTGCCGACTTTCCTTAACACATAGACAACGACCTGATCGGTGCAGCTGACGTCTCTTCACACCTTGCTACAGGGATCCAGTTGCCAGGGTTCCACACTTTACCTTGCTCCCTCCAGTGCTCCCCTCTTCCTCACAGGGCACCCAATTCTTGTCAAGCAGACAGACACTGGTACTTCATGCTCTAGGGTAGGTGGTCTTGGATTCCCTAGATGATGTCCCCTCACCAGCTGGGAGACTGACTAGCTTTGGCCCCAATCCTGCTCACAGGCAGAAGTCTTGTAGAGCTTCTCCTCCTCACACAGCCCGCCTGACTGCTTGACATTTGACATTTTTTGGGGCCTCAAGTTATCCTTCTTATAGTCCATTTCAGGACACCAAATGTGACTTTACGAGTCTTTGAAGTTTATATTGGGGGTCTGCTGTCCAGTTTTCTGCCCTCTCTTCTTCCAGAAAGCAATCTCACTCCCCATCTGATAGCCCCACAACACAGGCCTTGAGAGTAACTAGAAGAATACACCTGGATGTCAAGCACAGTGATACGTGTATCAAAAGGTTACCCCAGGGTCTCAGCCCTACTCTTTATGATTCTCTTATCAGCCCCATCTTCTTCCTTTCTATTAGGATGTAAACATTATACCAGTAATATGTGTGCTCATTGTGATGTAGGTAGTCAGTATAAATAATAAATTCACAACTATATTTATACATTATAAGTGGAACACAATTATAATACACACTTTGTATACATAGACAATGTATAACAGGCTAGTTTGTAACTATCGCCTATTTTGCCATTGAGGGGTTTGTTAACATGTTAAACCACAAGTTTGAAAGCTGAGTGGTTTATAAATGTCAGCCGAACCCAGAGATGGCAATAAAGGTCTATGATACATGGGTAACTAATTATATATTTTTTAGATTACATGATTTAGTAATTTAATATAACTTATACAACTACACAGCACTACATCCTTTATGTATTGTGCCATTTGCAGGCACACATATCCCCACTACATGCATATAATATGCACGTACTATGCAGTACTACATTCATTATATATTGTAACACTCACAGGCACACCTAAAGCAAAACACATGCATGCAACATACCCAAACTACCACTCACAGCCACACATACACCCAGCACATGGATGTAACATACACACGCTGTAGAGCACTGCATTATTCCTTTATTGTACCAGTCATAGGCACACATACACCAGCACAGGTAATCCATGCATGCACTGTGCAGTACTGCACACCAAACTGATGAAGGCCAAGGGTGAGTTAAGCACTCAGCAGCGGAGCTTTAAAATGAGTGCACCTGTTTGCCTCACTTCAGTGACACAGGTAAATAAGTCCTTTTCACTCCTATTGAGCACTACATGGTATGCTGCCACCACTGTGCTTGTGCTGCTTAACTCCAAAGGTCTTTCACCACTATGAGGGTAGCGTTTTGGTGCCCCTTCTGGTCCAATAATTTCGCAATTCATGAGACAGGCCTATGGCATGTTGCACATGCATGATCCGTGTTTGCCTATGAGAACAAAAAATCTGTATTACCAACAAGATATCCGTACATTCAGGACACTCAGGACAGGGATGCATGTCCATCATCTTGTGAAGGGCTTTTCCATCCTGAAAGAAGCTAACAAATATTTACTTAAGTCATGACTCAAAGATAGCATGGGTGCACACCCCACATCCTTACCCATCCTTAAGGAGGGTGGTGTTGGTATACACATAAAAGGAATACACAAATTATAGCACAGTGGACGTAAGAGAGATTAAATGGGTATTTTTATGTTATTTGGTCTGCTTAAACCATTCAGCGCTGCTGACTCATGAGTTTCAAATACATCAAAACAAGCTGTTGAGATGTACTTGAACTTACAAAAGTAAGAGCATGCTAGCCAGCAGTGAAAGCACTCCGTCGGATAGCAGTGGTGGTTAGGATTAAATTCAAGACACTGTATGACCCATAAAACGTCCTAGAACAAAACACCATTCTGTCTGCAAAACCAGCATTATATCCCCAATTGGACCTCTATTGAGGTTTAAATCATCTTGTATCACAATGATCGTAGAAGCAGCAAAAACATAGGATCTGATCCTTGGGTGTAGTTGGACCCAGACTGTCTTGATCTCTAAATCAGAGCTGAACTGACCTGCCTCTCATTGAGGAAATTACTTAGGGGTGAACTCTTAAAGAAATTATTTGCTAGAATCAACTCTTTCCAGATTGCATTTGAAGAATTTCTGGCATTGGGGCCCACCTTAACTTGCAGGACTGCAATGAATCATTGCCTACTCGACATTGTTTTTATTCCTGTTGTGTTAAAAGAAAAGAGGCTCAAATTTACTGTAAAAGGCACTTTATAAAATTCCTAAATAATGTTCTGCTGTGCTATGCAGTTTGGATTTGCAAAGCTCGACTTATCACCCAAAGGGTATCCAGGCGCTGTAGGAGGTGTGTAGGTCGTCTTCCAGATGATAGTTGAAGAATCAGGTCTTCAGCTTCTTGCAGAATTCTAGAAGCGACGATGAGGCCTTTATGTGTAGAGAGTGTTTGTTCCAAGTTTTGGGTGTGAGTTAGGAGAAGGCTAGGCCTCCTGTTTTGCTTTTGCATATGGGAGGGGTGTGTACAAGAGAGAGTGAGGCACAGTGTAGGAGTCTGTTGAAGTGGAGGTGGCAGTTGAGGTAAGCTGGACCAATATTGTGCAGTGCCTTGTTTGCACGTGTGAGGAGTTTAAATTGTGTATCAGCAACTAATGGAGTTCTTTGAGGTGTGTAATGTGGGTGGGGGTCCAGGATGAGCCTAGCTGTGGTGTTTTGGTTGGTCTGAAATCGGTAGAGGAGGTGGTTTAGCGTGCCGGCATAGAGTGCGTGAATGTAGTCTAGTCTACTGGTGACGAGGTCTTGAGTGACTGCATGCCTGTTGTGCCCAGGGATCTATCTGAAGAATTTTCTGAAGATGTGTAGTATGTGGAAGCATACTAATAATAAAGATTATAAGTGAGACGTCTGTTCTCTACCAGTGTTTTGATTGGCTCGTAGTTGGTCAGTATGTACCCAGGAAAGTCATATCTAGTACCAAAGACACGTCTCATTACAGTATCAACCCACTCCTTACTATGTCTCTTCCCCAACCGCTGCTTTTGAAGATCACAGAGTTCTTATAAAGAAATTTTGTTCATCAAGCTCACAGTCTGGGCCACATGCACTGTGCAGATGGCTATATTTGTACATTAAAATGGTTCTCATCTTTTCTGCTACAAGTTCCTTAAATAAACGAGTCCCCACAAATGTTCCTATTCATGTTTGTATTGTGTATTTAGTCTTCCCAGTCCTTAAACATTGTCTTAAAATAGTTGTCCCGTTGTTCTGTATCATTTACAAAGTAACTGATTTTAATTAGATCAATTCATTACGTTTTAGCATGGTTGTTCCTAAAGATTACAAGGTCGTTTCATAGACAACAAATGCATTTATTTAACAGTTGTTTTTAATAATTTACTTATATTTACTTTCCGTAAATATGATTTTGAAGCCAGTGCACATTAATACAGTGAGATGCAAACTGACGAAAGGAAGTGGGGAAAGTAAAAAGAAAAAATAAATATCCAAACATTAGCTCATTCAGAGGGTCTCACTACCTTTAGGAGCACTTTTGCCATCTATATAGACAGTTCTAATTAATCATTAGAAGTCTGTGTTGAAGCTTTGTGAGAATATTGAGGAATCACCTTACAGACCGCTGTTGGAAGCATGTTTAACCAAGTATGCTGGATTTCTTATTTTAAAAGGATGAGAAAGAATGTCAATTTATTAAAAAATAAAAAAGAATGTGTTCCCATTTTAGCTTTCTGGGACATTAATCATAATTCTCGAGACAAAAGTAAACCCCTCATTTTGTTCACTTACTGCAGTCACCTTTATGGGAAATGCCTTCAGATCTTGTTCAAGCAACATGGTATTTAGGTGTGTCTCACATTTGTCATTAATTCAGAATGTTAGCGTTTTAGTTGTTTATTAGAGCTGTCCTGTAAAGCTGTCATAGAACACTCAAAAATTAACTGAAAGGCTATTGCTGGAAATTCATATGTTACTCCACACGTCAGCCCATTTTCTCACATAACCTAAGTAAGACAGAAAACAGGACCTCATTTTATTACTTTGAGCAATAGCCGTGCTTTCCAGGAGAAAATCATAATTTGAAGAACCATGAAATAATTGTGATGCATGAAATCCCAGCAGAGCATTTTCCACAGGGCAAAATCACTTTAAAACACCACAATTCCTAAAATGAATATGGCACCACCAATAAATTATATACATTATGGCTAAATCTGTTATATTTCTTTCTCTGTGCACTTTATGATCTCTACACAACCAGGCATTCACTATAATACATTTCATTTGGGCAAACGATATGCAGCCTTATCAACAAAAATGATCCAAAATGTATGCTTCTTACAACCTACCACCTAAGAAGTAACAAAAACACACCATTCTTTTTTTTCATTCAAATCAAGCTTTATTCAGTCAATTAACCATCAAAGCATCACAATACATTAAAAGAGAAATCTAATCTAATTTTATAATCTGTACAATCATTAAATAATTTAATAAAAAACATATGAATAAATACATTAGTGTAATATCGAACTGCTCATCTAAAATCCTGCCTGGGCACGCTTCATGAGTCCTTAAATACTTGCTAACTGCTAAAATTAATTCATTTGAACTATGGCTCTTTAAAACCCTTATTGCTATACTACAGTTTTTCAGCCCCATTTCTTGACAGGTTTTCCAAATCCATTTTGACCGCGGAATAAAATATGCAGGACAAAAAAACATAAAATGTTCAACTGTTTCCGGGGCACCACCACATGCCGGGCATAAATCTGAAGTAGTAATTGGCCCCCAGCTGCAGGTTAAAGACCACAGTGGTAAGGACCCAAAACTGTATCTAGCATATAAAGATTTACCCTGTAAATCTGGTATAATATCTAAGAAAGATTCATACTGTGGGTACCACTTAAAATGCACACCATCTAACACACAAAAAACTCACCATCTAAAAACAGTTTTGTGAATTTTTCCCCAGATTTTATTGGTCTGATTTACCGTTGGAATACTTTTCAAATGGAGAGGATGCTCCAAGGTAGTTATTGACAGGGCTGGAGTAGTAACCTCAGGTCCTCCGTTTCTAATCTGGGGAATACTTCCCTGAGTGTCCCCACCTCATTGGTAATAGGTAATATTGATTAACTGTGGGGCGCGTGGCGAAGCAAAATGGCCGGCGGGACACACTTCTAGAAAGCTCCCGCCATCCCGGCCTGATCCTGCAGGAATCCTGGGGTTGCTGGGATTGTAAGTGCTCCCCCCGGCAAGGGAGAGTGCCCTGACCCCCTGTGCCATCCTGAACCCCCGCTCTAGGGATCTGGGGATCCTTGATCCCGGTGGCAAGTGAGGCCTGGCCCGGGCCGCGTGGAGTGCGGCCTGGTGGAGAGAGGGAGAGGCCTTTGCTCAGCCGTCCCCAGCGGGCTCCTTGCCCTGTTCGGCCTTCGTTCTAGAGGTGGGCTGGCTCTGGCGGTAGCGGTGTGGGCCTGCTGGCCGCCCATTCATGCATGACCCGTGCCACGGCGTCCTGAGCAGCTGTGGGACTCTCGAACAGACCGTGGAGTCCGGGCGGAGCGGGGGCCTACTTATGTGCCCCCGCCCTGTTGGACCGCCTAGGTTCTGGGCTGAGGGGACACATGTTGGAGAACAGCGAGGAGCGGAGGCCCAGGTGAGCGGCAGCGGGATAGTCGGCTCCGAACTTCAGCGGAACTGCTGGGGCGCAGCCCGGCAGGGTGAGTTGCTGTCCGAAGGAGGGGAGACCAAGGCTTAACACTTGGAGCGATGGCGTGAGCTCATTTGTATATCCGCGGTACAAATTTGGTGGTGCAGGTGCGGTACCATTGTATGAAGGTGTGTTGGAGCCAAAGCGCGGATCATACCCAACACTATAATAGCGCCTGAAGCAGGGGTTAATTGTCAGGATACATGGACAATACAGCGGCCCGCAGTTGATGTTTTATGGGGCAGTGAGATTGATAGGGATTGACTGTAGGGTGTTGCAGTTCAAGGGAACTTCAACCTTGCCCCTATAAGTCCGATACGGTGGCAATACATCCCACTGTTCCACTTTCCTTTGGTTGGTGGTGAGATGGGTTGGCACAGGCAGGCAGCCGCGTCGCAGAGGAACAGTATGGAGCAGTACACTACCCCTGCTCTGCTGCCGCCGCACCAGGCCCGGGTGGGTGGGCCAGGAGATGAGATGGGCATGCAAGCTGCTGTGGAGGATCCGTCACAAGCTGAACTTCTGGCAGCCATGAAGGGCTCGAGGGTGGCCCTTGAGAGAAAGATAGAGAAAGTGGCTGTGGAGGTGAACCTTCTCCGAGCGGACCTCCAGAAGGTCTCTGATAAGGTCAGAGTTGCAGAGGGGTCCATTGTGGATTTGCAGACTGAGGTTGGTGCTCTACGAAAACAGATGGCGTAGGCCACTTCCAAGGTTGGGGTGATATAGGCGAGACTGGAAAATGCAGAGGGTAGGTCCCGACGAAATAATGTGTGCCTTTTGGGTTTCCGGAGTGCGCAGAGGGTTCCACTGAGGAGGTCTTTGTGGAGCGCTGGATCAGAGATGTACTACAGCCTGTTGGGCTATCCAATGTGTTTGTGGTGGAGCGTTCTCATACGGCCCTGCTCGCACCTCCTAGGCCTGGCATCCCCTCCCCCGAGGGCTATCATTGCACGTCTTTTGAACTATTAGGATAGAGACTGTATCCTACGGGCTGCATGTGAAACAGACAAGGCTGTTTTTGAGAATTGCTAAATTTCCATTTAGCCCGACTATACAAAGAAGGTATTGACCTCTAAGAAGGGTTTTCTGGAGGTGAAGGCCAAACTTCGTTTAGTGAACATTAGGTACATGTTACTGTACTCAGCGCGATTAAAAGTGCTCTCGGGAGGCAAATCCCACTTTTTTGAACACTCAGAAGAGATCTGGAGATGGTTGGAGATGTGGGACAAAGTTGCACTGGGTAGATCTGGGCGGGCTAACTCGGTGGCTGGGAGTGACTCTGGTGTGGATGGCTCAGACTGGAGGAACCATGGGGAGAGCCAAATGGAGGTCTCCGCAGGGCGGGGAGCCAGCAGAGTTGAAATTCAGCAGGTTGGTACAATGGCAGTAGTGGTCCTAATCTGTCTGCTGGACTGACTGTAGCACCTGATTTGGGAGTGGAGATGATTTCCGTTGACAATTAACTTTATTCTCCTTGAGTGGATAGTGTTGTAATGCTTGTCTCTTGGGGGGGGGGGGGGCATGTTCTTATGTTGGAGGTCCATTCCTTGTACAGTAAGGAGTACCGGGATTATACTGGATCTGAAACCGAAAGGTCACTCCTTGAGTCCACATTATATGGCGAGGGTAATGTCCTTATTGGAATATGATTGATTAGGTATACAGTCACGGTGTATTTAGCATACAGGGTGGGGGTGGTTACCTCCACTGTTGTGGTAGAATCTTGTAATTGGGGTGTTTGGGGTTAGGCTGTTGTCCTGGCAGCATTTCCACATATGGATCTACAGTACGCTTTGATGTGTTTGTTTTGCTGTTTATCCAGGATGGGCATGGGGGTTTGGGGTTATTTAGTTAGTGCATGTTTGCATATGCTTTATGATTACAACAGCAGTGCATATTTGTATGTGACATGTGGAATTGGTACTCAGTTTGCCTTCTCTTTGCAGGAGGGGGCTGGTGGGAGGAGGTCAGTGATGGATGGAATATACAAAGTATTAGTATGGGTCGACAGATTAATATCCTGACATGGAATGTCAGGGGGCTGAAAAGCTACACAGCGCACTATAGAGCACATTCTTTCCTGCGCAGACATAAGGTTCAAATAGCCTATTTACAGGAAACTCATATAATGGAGGAGGAATCACAAAAGCTTGCTAAGAAATGGAAGGGTCAGGTGTTCTCCTCGTCCTTTTCCTATTACGCAAGAGAAGTAGCAATATGGATTGCGCCAGAGGTCTCATTTACACATGTCTACAGCAAAGCTGATCTGAAGGGGAGATATATACTCCTACAGGGTACTTTAGATGGGGCACCCCTTACTATTCTCAACACTTATACACCCAACACAGATGATCATTGCTTCTATGATAATATACCTGCGGTGTTGGGGGAAGGGGTGGGGGCTCCTATTGTATGGGCTGGAGACTACAATTGTATATTGGATGGTGAGAAAGATTGTTACCCATCTAAACAAGGTACTAAACCATTAATGGTGAGATCCCTCACAGCGGTATGCACAATTTAGGATTATGGGACGGGTGGAGGGAACTACACCCAGAGAGTCGGGAGCATACCTGTCATTCCAAAACACACAATACGTATAGTTGGCTGGACTGCTTCCTCCTGGGTGGCTGAACTGCTCACAGGTGTTGGATATCAAACGTTTGGGGAGGTTTCTATCTGATCATGCACCAGTATTGATGCAGCTGCAGTGGGGATCGGATGGTGGGGTGACGCGTAGTTGGCACATGTCTGCTGAATTTCTGACAGATGCCGTCTGTCTTGAAAAAATAGCAGTTACCATTATAGACTACATAGCCATGAATTGGGGCTCCATGGCCTCCAGAGGAATGGAGTGGGAGGCCATGAAGGCCGTTCGGAGAGGGGTGTGTATTGCACCACTTGCGGGGTGCGTGTACAAATGGAACAGGATCTCAATGAACGGGAGGATAAACTAGCGGCTGAGCAGCACCAGACACTACTAACAATTGAGGTAGAAAAGGAGCAGCTCCGGTTGTATAGGGAAGTCAGTAAAAGCTGGGAGACACTGGATGAGGTAACACTTAGATCCTACAGACAGCGACTACACAGGGAGGGGGACAAAAACGGTAAGTTACTGGCATGGATCCTAAAGCGTGAAGTGGAATCTCCCCCCATTCTACATATCAGGAATGCCAAGGGTGTGAAGATTACTAATCGCAGGGATATCTTTAAAGTATTAGTGGAACATTTGCAGGCAGTATCACGTGGTGGCACATCGGTGCCAGACGATTATTTGGGAGAGTTCCTGCAGCAGAGGCGGCTCCCACAGCTGGACCCTGAGAGTATGGAAAGTTTGGAGCCTGAGATGACTGTAGAGGAAGTGAGTGCGGCGGGGGAGGCATTGTCAAAATCTAAGTCTCTGGGCGGGGATAGGTTTCTGATCGAGCTTTATCAAACATTTTCCCCCCCTTCAGCAAGATAAATTATTGGTGGTGTTTGAGGAGGCCCGAGCGCGGGGCATCCTGCTGGAGTCCCTGCGCCAGGGCGTCATTTGCCTAATGCTCAAACCTGATGGGGATCCGAGTGACCCCTCCTCCTATTGGATGCTCACCATGTTGAATAGTGATGTTAAGATCCTGTGTAAGATATTGGTTACTCAGCTACTTGGAGTGATTCAGGGTTTGGTGCATGAAGATCAATGCGGTTTAATACCTGGCAGTAATATGACTTATAACTTAAGTCGTTTGGTGCATGTCTTGCACGAAACCAGGGGTGTGAAGGACGAATTGGTGCTAGCATCGTCGGACCTAGAAAAGGCCTTTGATACGGTGGAGTGGGGTACCTCCTAGTGGTACTGCAGGAAATGGGGTTTGGCCCCCAGTTCTGTGCGTGGGTTTGCTTGCTTTATATTGCACCCTCTGTATGTGTTCGGTGGGAGGGGAACTAACTGAATCCTGGGTAGTTGGCAGGATAACCAGACAAGGGTGTCCACTTTAACCACTTCTCTTTGCCTTAACATTGGAACCACTGGCAGTGTGGCTGTGTGAGGAATTGGCCCCCTGGGGCATTCAGGTGGGACAGGATAACCACATCATTTTGTAATACGCAGATGATGCATTGATATATCTTTGTGAACCGAGTATTTCAGTACCTCTGTAGCGGTTACTGGAGGAGTTTGGGGCTCTATCTGGTCTATAAGTCGCTCCTGTTCCCTCTAAGGCTACTCAGTGGTGAACCTCTGGAGGACTTACCGGTAGTGGGGCTCCATGGTGAGCTAGAGAGTTTTAGATACCTAGCTATCTGGGTTACCTACACTGTGGAGGCCACGTATGAGATACATAACGTAGAAAGAGTAGTGACTGGCCTAGAGTGCTCGGTGTCGTTCTGGGGCAGGCTGCCTTTTTTGGTAATGGGAAGGGCGGCTATAGCTACAGTGTCTGTACCTGATACAGAATTCTTTATTTCTGTTAGCTGCTTGGCTCTTTAATCGCCTGGACAGTTTACTGATCTTATTGGTGTGGGTGGGGCGTCATAGTAGAGTGGCGCTGTCCACACTGCACTGGGAGCAGGAAAACAGAGGGTTGGCTATCCCTAATATTAGGCACTATTACTATGCAGCATACTTGCAGCGTGCTACAAAGTGGATGACTGAGTTGGATAATTGGGAGAAGCGACTATTTGAAGGAATGATGGGCAAAGATACGTTAGCACACATTCTGATGAAGGGTGGTCGGTCGGAAACAGCTGTCCCTTATTTGGTCAGAACTACTGCATGGATCTGGGAGCAAGCCGTTAAAGTAATTTGACTTGCTCCCTTTGATAGGGAACTAAAGATATGGGTCTTGGCTCCCCTTCGGGAAATGGATAACTTCATGTCTCTGGAAAACTGGAGAGCGGGAGGATGTCTTGTAGTGGGGGACTTATACCCCAATGGGGAGTTTATATCCTTTCAGGAAGCACAGAATACATTTGGTTTGGGCCCGGGTTAGTTCCTGCAGTATTCCAAGAGGGAGAGTGTGGTCCGGGAGATCTGATGCTGTTTTCCGGTCGTCCCACTGGCCTCGAAGTTGTTGAATGGGCTGATAAATTGACGTGATGAGACTCATTTAATTACTCTTTTTTTCTAGAGCTCTTCAAGGGGGGCTCAACCCGGTGGGGTATGTGTCGAGTGGAGGGCTTGGGAGCGGTAACTGGGGAACCCCATGGAGGACTCTGATTGGGCTGTGGCTCTGTCGCTGGTGTGCACAGTCTCATGCAATAATAGGTTTAAGCTTCTACATTTCAGTTTTGTACACCATATGTATAATACACCTGATCGTCTCAACAAAATTGACCCAGCTAGAGAGGCCAGGTATCCTAGATGTGGTACATTCAGCACCTTCTTTCTACATTTGGCTTGGTCCTGCAAGCAGGTGCAGCAGGTTTGGCGGGAGCTGGTTGGGAAGGTGGAAGAGGTCACAGGTTTGGGACTCGAAGCAACGCCTTTGATATGCCTCTTAGGTGTGGTAAAGAGACCACAGGGAAGGAAACTCCCATACAGTCTAACACAGCTAGTTCTAGTACTGGCTAAGCGAAGGGTGGCCATACGCTGGATGAGCTCCAGGAGCCCATCCATTCATTGCTGGATAGGAGATATACTGGAATCGGGAACCGCAGAAGAACAACATATGCAGATAACACGCATGGAGGAGGGGGCACTAATTGACTTGATTGCATGGGGAACTCTATTGGAACGTTTCACTGTTACAGAGGATTTAAGCTCTGAATGGAGCACTGATGATGATGATTGACTAATGGAATGTATATGTTGGATATAATGGTGACAACCAACTGTGGCTATGTTGCAACTCTGGTACTTATAGTGTACATAAGGATTAGTTACATAAGGATATTAGCCAGTAGGGTAGGCTGAGGGGAAATATTACCGCATCGGTTGCTGTTGATACACATTCCTGACTTTGTATTAATTCTGTCCTCAAAGAAGATATTTGTGATGTCTCGCATTGATATGCACTGTATTGTTTTTGTTGGTTCTGCATTATAAAATCATTAAAAACAGTTATAAAAAATATATATTAACTACAAATCAGCTGTACAGTACCAAAATAAATCTGCATTTTGAGATAAATGCTTTTTAAGCTCAAGCAATGTCAACAATCTTAAGCCACGAAAACAACACAATACAATTCTGAAACCAATTTACAAAAATATAGAAAAAATACAGAGTAAAATAGAAAACCAGCTGCAAAGGACCAAAAATAATAATAGCACCACTGAAAAATATTATTTTGAGTTTGATAGGGACTAAGGCACAATTTCAGGTTGATAGAAACAGAGTCAAAGTTTTTACCTTGGGAGCTTACAGTGTTCCAGTGGGGCAAAGTCCAAGACTGAAGCAGATAAGGTTCCCTCAGAGTCAGAAATGTTGTTGTCTCACTCCTACTGAAGCTGTTCGTTGGCTTTGGCTTCAAAGGCCTTCAAGTGGGACAAAGCTGGTTTTGTGGTGGCCGAGGTTTCTATGCTACTGGGATGGATTTGCCTCTTTACTATAGGGTTTACCTTTGAACCTTTTTGGGTGACAAAATCCTGTAGAGAGGAAGATTGGAGACTGCAGTCAGGCAGTACTCTATTAGGCCATAAACATTTACTACAGTTTCCTCTGAACTCATTTTCAGCACGACAAAAAGCTCTAAGTGGGACTAACCTGCTTTTCCCACTTGTCAAGGGTGAACCCTACCTGACCAAATGTTTCAATCTTGTACTGTTTCTCCTGAGTTGGAAACACATGGATAATTTTTCTCTGACTGCTGGTAAAGTTCCTCCTGGTTGCCCCTGCAGTCCCCAGCTCATCAGAGCAGGCTTATAGGCATCAGGTCTCTCTCCAGCCAGGATCCGGTATTCATTGGTGAGCTGGGTCTTGTTGCAGTCAAGAGTCGTTCTGCTTTTCATGTCCATTGAGCACGCATAAAGGAGGCCAATCACCTAACTCCTGGAAAGCAGTTCCAACCTCTGAGTACCGGCAGCCGTGAAAATGTTACTATTTCAAAAGTGAATAGATAATAGGTGACTCACAAGATGAATAGTCTGAAAAGACAGATGTGAAAAAGAGATGCTGCACATAGATTGGAATCACTTCCACTGAGTATTTTAGCCCTGTAAAATATATTATACCCTAAGGGCCAGATGTAGCAACCGGTTTGCATGTCGCAAACTGCGAAAAACGCAGTTTGCGAAATGCAAAATGGCCAACGCGATGCAGATTCACATTTTGCAAGTCGGTACCGACTCGCAAAATGTGAATCCGACTCGCAAATAGGAGACACCTTTCTGCATACTATTTTGCGAGTTGCAATTTGCAAGTCGGTATGACTCGCAAGTTGCAAAAATGTTTTTGCTACATCTGGCCCTAAATGACTACAAATCCTTACATTCATTATGAATATCTGTTTTCTATTTTTGTGAACCCCTTAATGCCATTCAACTTCACTCTGCTCCATAGGAACGACTTAAGTTCAGCTGCATCTATTCAAGCAACATAGTGTTCAGGAACTCCACCTTTGTTAAGGAATTTAAACAATAGTACTCTCTTTATGATTAATTAAACCCCTTACTTTTTTCGTTTACTGCACTCTCCTCCAAAGAAAATGCTTTTGATTCTACAGTTACTATTCCAGACACATGCCAACCAGCAGTGTCTCACTTTTGTGGTGAATATAGAATGTTATGACTAATTGTTCATAAGACCTCTGTGCTCAACCTACAGCAGAACACTAGGGAGTCAACAGATATAGTGTTGCTGCTTGTTAAATAGGTGCTTTACTCAGCCTGCTGGACTTCTTTTTTCTCACATGGATGAATAAACTATTTGTGAATTAATAAGTGTCCTATTTGTGTTTCTGTCGCACTAACCATAGGTTTCATGAGAGAAAACCTTTTTCTCTAAAAGATGTTTTATCAACTCCCAGCAGAGGATAAGCACTTTGTGAAATATGAAGTCACTTTAGAGCTCTATTCTTAAAATTAGTATGCTACCATCAATAAATTACATATTCTGAGTAAAACTTTCTTATCACCCATTCTGTATGCACCATTTTGTTACCCTCAATTCCATGCACGCATTACAGTGCTTTTCAGTAG
Source organism: Pleurodeles waltl (assembly GCF_031143425.1). Classification (NCBI taxonomy): domain Eukaryota; kingdom Metazoa; phylum Chordata; class Amphibia; order Caudata; family Salamandridae; genus Pleurodeles; species Pleurodeles waltl. The sequence continues at coordinate 1,010,308,087 of NC_090437.1, forward strand.
CACATAAATGGCGGACTCTTACCACAAAACAAATTCAACAGCTTTGCTTCTTGTAACCTTCCCGCTAAAAAGTACCATGAAAACCACACCTTTTAAGGAACTATTTAGGAATTTCACCCCAAATATTAAATATCTGATTTACAGTAGCTATATTATCCAGGTAAGAGATTTATTGGCTTGGATGGAGTAGGGGCCTTGGCTTTGCGATGCCAGTGAATAATTACCTGGGAGTGTCCCCTCCCACCCACTTTGGATAATATTGTTTTAATAGTTTCTGGGAAAGGGGTTAAGAATTTTGATATTTGGTCAGTTATCTCTGGTATCACTAAAGTCTACCATTGATTTGTGAAGTGTATCTAAAGAGCTGTGTTAAGAGTTCAAAAGTCGAGTTGGCAGAGATGTATTCAAAGGTGTAGCTTCATGGAGTGTTTGAAGTGTGACACTCCCCAAATAAATGCATTTCTGAATTTGTAGTTAGGGCTGGGGGCTCTGCGTCGTGTCTGCTTTGCCTGTGTCAGTTTTTCTCATTGTTCTCAGTTCACTAGAGGTTTTAACTTGTTCATTTTCGGATCGGGAACCTACGTATAACAAAACATTGGCCCTCATTACGAGGCTGGCGGTCAACAGACTGCTAGCCTCGTGTCTGCGGTCTTACAGCCACGGAGCCGGCGGTAAAGCCCCTAGCATTTCAAGCCAGATCGCAACAACACCTGTGCTGCCGGTGCTTTTTCACTTTTGCGGCCGGCGGTGAGCCCCTCCAGGCCGGCGGCAGCCCTTGTGCTGCCGGCCACATTACAACGAAGCACACCACGAGGCTGGCGGTCATGCACCTGGCAACAGGAATCTCCATCCCTGTCGCCGGCACCCAGCCCCCCCCCCCCACATCCACACACCTCTATGCATCACACCGCACACCTGCACGCGCCCCATCCCCCTTTATTCACACCGGTTCATGCTCACACATCCACATACGTGCACGCATTTACTCCCCCTCCCCCGCGCATGCATGCATGCATACATACACTCACCCCAGCACAGCACACATGCACTCACCCCACCCTACGCAACACCCACACAGACACCCTTTCCCCCTGCATTCACACAGACACCCCCCGCATTCACATCAATCACATTCACACGCGCCCCACAGACACTTCCCCCTCCCCGACGATCCACTTACCTCGTCCGTCAAGGAGGTCGTCTGGGAGGGACCAGGGTCCGGCGCTTCCACCGCTGGCAGCACCCTGCCATCAGAACACCGCCAAGCCGAATCACAGAACCTGACATGGCAGGCGGAGTCCTGTTGGCGTGGTGGTGGCAGCGATGGAACCGCCTCTGCACTGTCGACTGTCAGCACGTCTGCTGGTGACTTTCCACCTCAACTATGGCAGACGGCTGCCAGCAGTCATATTATGACGGTCTGCAGACCACCAGTACTGGCGGTCTGGTGGCGGGTTTGGCTTTGGCGGTCTGCTGAATAGACCGCCAAAATCAAAATGAGGGCCATAGTTTTATTGTATGCACCAAAAAAGTAGTAAATCAAAAAGTAAATAAAAGTAAATAAGTGTTTGAACAAACCAGTAGTAAGTCTGCACCCAAACAAGTGCTCCTTGAATGGGTACAAATTTACTACTCTTTGAAATTCACAAACTTTGACAGTAGTAGGCTTGGAAAGCTGCACTATGTTTTAGGTTTCAAGCCATACTGCTGGCAGTCAAACACCCAAAAGCTGATGGGACAAATGCTCTCGACATGATCCACCTAATGTAAGTCAGTACTGACTCTTTTCCTCTAGGGAACAGTTCATCCCAAATCTTGGTAATCTCACCTCTCCAGCCTGAGGCCCAACACTTGTTTAGTTGGAAAATTTTAGATTCAAGCCCTTCCCCACCAAACAAATCTCACTGACTAAGCTACGCCCCAGATGTATTTTTTTTATTGTCATCAATTCAGATGAGAGCTGTTTATTCAGTTTACGAAGAGATTAATTCGGAGTTTGTTCATAGGGTCAGTAAATTTCACAGGCAGTAATCAAATCATTACAAGGATCAGTCAGTATCAACAACGTGGCCTTGAACAAGGCAGGTTTAAAAACTGGGCCTAGTGCCTCTAATATATTTATTTTTGCAACATTAGACATTCTTGCCCATGAGCATTTCTGTCCATGGAGACTGCAATATTGTTATTGCTTGCAGTGCACTGTAATGATTAGATCTTGGCAGTTTATGCATTTAGATCTTCATAGTGTAATATATAGTTTAAATACACTCGGGTATGGATGTTCTTACTGCATCATTTCCTAGCTTTGTGTGGCTTTTTGCATTATTTTGAGGCGTGTGGGTCGTTTAGCACATATTCGTTTGATACAGTCTTTGTGTTTTGAGCAGGTCCTATCAGAGCTGAGATGGTGGCAGCAGTGCCTTTGTTAGGGAGGGTCACTGTGAGCCTTTAGAGCTTGGAGACCCAGCATATGTTGATTAATTCTGGGTTGTGATATTTGAGATAATGTTTCTGCAGCTTCAATGAGCAGGAAGTTGTGGAGAAAGTAATTCTTCCAGGAGCAAGCATTTTCATTTTTTCAGGGAACTGGTATAGGTAGTTGATGGCATATAATAATAGAGAACAGTTGTAATATGTTAATGAGATAGAATGGAAGTAATCATTGTATTAATAGACAAAAACATTGAATTCTGGGCCTGGGTGAGACTTTGGATGGGTCTGACAAGAAGTTTCCATCTCCTCAGATCAGTATCGGGTCATTTGAGTTAACACATGCTGTTAGCATTTTTCTGAAAGCATAAAAAAAAACATTGTATAGGCCCAAGAGATGTGGAGGGGAAATAGTATGGGAAATTTGTTATATGTGGAGAGGAAGATATTGAGGCTAAGCTGTCAGTTTTTTGGTTGTGCGAGTAGGATCATTAATTGGTTATGAACACTTTGAAAGTATTGACAATACTACTGCTTCTGGAGGTTCACTTGTCTGTGTGCTTGATGCAGTGCTCTGGGTTTGCCAATCTGAGGCAAATTTAGTTGTGGGAGCCAAGTGTCTTCTAGGAAGAAGTGGTCCGATCCAATTAGGTGATCATCTCTCAGATACAGTGATAGACAGAATGTAGATCAGTTGGTCTGGTGAAATCCAGATTAAGTGAATTGTGTCTTGAGAGGCAGACTAGTCATGATTTCCGGACCCATATTATCTAATGATCATCATCAGATGAAGGCATGCCTGAACAGTTCAGTTTTCGAGTTACTTCACAGGTAATTGTGTTTTTGTATATAAAAATCTTATTTGATTGGATCTACCACTTTGTTCCTTTGCTGCCTGAATTTTGGTTGGCTGATTGCTTGCTCTCTGGCTGGCTGAATGCACTGGGGAGACTGGATTTTTATGCCTAGCTTCTGGAAGTGTCCTAGCCTCTTGTGTTAGTTTCTTTGTCAATAATTCAGACCTTATATTTTATTGTATCCTCTGCTGTGAGTGAGTAAAGGGATGTTAGGGTACAAATAAATAAGAATAAATAAATACATAGAAAATATTATATGATTGCACCTTTAAATGTAAATGTTGAGCCCAGCAACTTAATCTCACCCTCTTAACTGGTATGAGGGTTTTTTGGTGGGCAGATAGTGATATTGACTTGTATATTCCAGACACGCCTTTGTCAGAGTCCTTGTTAGCTACGCTCATTTATTAATGCATATGAATAACAAAATGTAATGAAGTATAGTGCTGGGAAAGGGTCGTTTTGTTGAATTGGAACATAAATATGAGGGCTGCATTAGAAACTCCATCTAGTTGTTGCTTTCTGAGTTCCTAAGGGTAAGGGTCTTTTAAAAGGTATAGTGTCACATTTGGGATGACAGAGCACTATACTTATACAGAAGTAGCTCTCCTTACGCCTAAAATATGCATGATCCACATATTTTATGACATTAGCATATCCCCTGTTCCATTTAAAAAAAAATAATATGGATCTTGTTACCATCATTGTAAATGTGGAGTTGAGATTTATGACTTTTTAATAACCTGTGACACTTTGCAAATATAAATGTTGAACATTGAGAGGGATATTGTTGTAATATGTGATCTATGACCTCGCTGGAGGTATCTAACTTTCTCAGCTCTCATTTGTTGGTTGCAATTCTTTAAGGTAAAATGTTTCTTTTCTAGCGATGTCCCAAAATTCTATCTCTCGTCCACTAGTTTAGTAAGGATTCCGCAGGGGAGATATAACTTAATAAGAGACCAGGACGAATGAGTGCTACAGCTTGTCTTCATCTTGGATGAATAGATTCTGCCTTGTGTCCAGTAGTGTGCTGGCTTCTCTGTCTAAAATCTTGATGATGATTGTGATAGAACTCTGTGGGCCCAATTCACAAAGAAAAACGTAATACAAAAGTGTACGTTATTGACTTTCGGTATTCACCCAGGTAGGTTATGAGTAGTATCCTTATGTCCGCACTTGGGGCGGAATCTCTGCCCTCCGGCCGGAATCTCTGCCCAAGTGCGGAGATTCCACTCCAAGTACAGAGATTCATGAACCACTGACCACAAAATAATGGCGGTGGTACTTAAAGCAATGCTTCTACATGTTCAGTTAATATGTCAATTTTTCTACGTTCACACTTCAGCTTACTTTAAATTTCAAGACATAGTTTTTGTGTATTTGAAGTACGTTGTACAGTATTTAAAAGTATTAAAATGTTGTTAAATCTAGAGCTGTACCCCTGGGAGCTGACCAAATTCTTCTTCGTGGAGCACAGTTACGGAACACTCAGTGGGTTCATGGAATTGTTGTATACACTGGACATGATACAAAGCTTATGCAGGTAAAAGAGAGGTATATGTTTGTTATGTATCAGTATATATTGGTTTTATTATGAATTGTATGTGAATCATGACATTTTCAAAGCTATGTCTAGTAACAAATGTTTAAATTAGTACAGGTCTATGATTTGTGAGCTGCAATGCCTGAAAAAGCGATAGCCAGTATAGCAGAAAACGGTAAACCTGAAAATGAGGAGCACTAGAATGATCGAAATGTAGAGAAAATAAATTTCTTTTGAAAAAGCTAGTGCCTTGTGGCATCACAGGGTTTGAATAATGTGATTCAAAAGGTGAAATAGGAAAACAACGGGAGGTGGATGGTTCCTTCTAAATTAGGATTGCGTTTCAGAGTAGCACGAAACTTTGGAAAGAAATCTGTGTATGTGACAAATCATATGTTCACATGTACTGTTGGTATTTTTTATTGTTTGAATGTTAATATCATTCAATGTAATTTGAGACTCTGCAATTTTTCTACTTTTACACTTCAGCTTAGTTTACATTTCAAGACATAGTTATTCAACGTTTCTATGTTCACACTTCAGCTTAGTTTAAATTTTAAATAGGGGGCTGTTGGCTCTTTTCAGGTGCAGATGTAATATGCTGCATGCATGTTCTACAGTAAATTCGTCCAAATATCTATCTGCAATACTTAGACTAGTCTGCCTCATTAGGGAAGCTGATGGTCTGAACTGAGTTTCTTCTATTTACACAGGGTTACACTGCTTATACAGGGAGTGCAGAATTATTAGGCAAGTTGTATTTTTGAGGATTAATTTTATTATTGAACAACAACCATGTTCTCAATGAACCCAAAAAACTCAATAATATCAAAGCTGAATATTTTTGGAAGTAGTTTTTAGTTTGTTTTCAGTTTTAGCTATGTTAGGGGGATATATGTGTGTGCAGGTGACTATTACTGTGCATAATTATTAGGCAACTTAACAAAAAAATATATATACCCATTTCAATTATTTATTATTACCAGTGAAACCAATATAACATCTCAACATTCACAAATATACATTTCTGACATTCAAACACAAAACAAAAACAAATCAGTGACCAATATAGCCACCTTTCTTTGCAAGGACACTCAAAAGCCTGCCATCCATGGATTCTGTCAGTGTTTTGATCTGTTCACCATCAACATTGCGTGCAGCAGCAACCACAGCCTCCCAGACACTGTTCAGAGAGGTGTACTGTTTTCCCTCCTTGTAAATCTCACATTTGATGATGGACCACAGGTTCTCAATGGGGTTCAGATCAGGTGAACAAGGAGGCCATGTCATTAGATTTCCTTCTTTTATACCCTTTCTTGCCAGCCACGCTGTGGAGTACTTGGACGCGTGTGATGGAGCATTGTCCTGCATGAAAACCATGTTTTTCTTAAAGGATGCAGACTTCTTCCTGTACCACTGCTTGAAGAAGGTGTCTTCCAGGAACTGGCAGTAGGACTGGGAGTTGAGCTTGACTCCATCCTCAACCCGAAAAGGCCCCACAAGCTCATCTTTGATGATACCAGACCAAACCAGTACTCCACCTCCACCTTGCTGGCGTCTGAGTCGGACTGGAGCTCTCTGCCCTTTACCAATCCAGCCACGGGCCCATCCATCTGGCCCATCAAGACTCACTCTCATTTCATCAGTCCATAAAACCTTAGAAAAATCAGTCTTGAGATATTTCTTGGCCCAGTCTTGACGTTTCAGCTTGTGTGTCTTGTTCAGTGGTGGTCGTCTTTCAGCCTTTCTTACCTTGGCCACGTCTCTGAGTATTGCACACCTTGTGCTTTTGGGCACTCCAGTGATGTTGCAGCTCTGAAATATGGCCAAACTGGTGGCAAGTGGCATCGTGGCAGCTGCACGCTTGACTTTTCTCAGTTCATGGGCAGTTATTTTGCACCTTGGTTTTTCCACACGCTTCTTGCGACCCTGTTGACTATTTTGAATGAAACGCTTGATTGTTCGATGATCACGCTTCAGAAGCTTTGCAATTTTAAGAGTGCTGCATCCCTCTGCAAGATATCTCACTATTTTTGACTTTTCTGAGCCTGTCAAGTCCTTCTTTTGACCCATTTTGCCAAAGGAAAGGAAGTTGCCTAATAATTATGCACACCTGATATAGGGTGTTGATGTCATTAGACCACACCCCTTCTCATTACAGAGATGCACATCACCTAATATGCTTAATTGGTAGTAGGCTTTCGAGCCTATACAGCTTGGAGTAAGACAACATGCATAAAGAGGATGATGTGGTCAAAATACTCATTTGCCTAATAATTCTGCACTCCCTGTAGTGTATGGTGAATGTTGTTTTACATAATGTTTCTTTTGTGTATTTGAAGGTAGCATAGCTTTTCTCCATTCTTCTGTTTTCTTTGCTCTTGACCACCCATATAAGAGTATAAGTGTTAGTCAATTATTTGTAAAATGCGAAATGTCAGCCAGTGGCCAGCTATTGAGCTGTAGGGGCACAATAAGTTGAGTGGTGCAGAAAATAGGCTCATAATAATCTTAACTTTTCCTGCTTATGTATCTCCCATTGTATTTATACATTCAGTTTTTTGAGTGCACATTTTTCTATTATAAAAAACTTTTAAAAAATACATAGCTTTTAGTTTTGTTATGCCATGTATATGGTTAAATCTTTTTTCAGTACAATTTGATAGCTCAACATTTGTTTATATATGTAATTCAAGCATTACACAATGTTTGATATTGTTTATTTTTCCATCAATTGTTTACATGTGTTTTAGCAGTCAATAATGTTTCATAGAAGCATAAACAGATGAAAATACATTTTGATTATTATTCCTTACAACACCAAATCAGAGTCCCATTCTTTAAAAAAAACTAAATAGTGTATTCAAAGTCAATACAAGCTAGTGTTAGAGAGAGAGGAATATTTATGCATCCAGGGAGCTGAGTGAAAGAGGCCTGCACAGAGAGGAGCTGTGCACAGCCTTTTGAAGGCCACAGGCAGGGGCCTTATGACTGCCAGACAGGCACTGCAAACTGGTGGACCCCGGGTGGAAAGTTGAAGCGAGAGGTCCCTCTCACTATGATTTAATTCCTGAGTTTTTATAGTATCTGGTCGCAAAGTTTTTTCTTATATTATGAAAACAAATGCAGCACTTGCAGACATAAAAACAACAACAAGACCATATGTTCTCCTTCCTCAAAAAGCTCATCCCAGAATTCTTTGGAGTAAAATTAACAATACCCCTCTGATTTCAATGGGCACACAGTCTGACCAAGAGTGCAGCTCAAGTCCAGTGTGCTTAGACCCATTATAGTCTACTTAAGCCATCACAGATAAGTGAAACAGATGATGGAGGCAGTAAAGACACTCAGTTTATATAAAAGAGTTGATGAGAGAATATTTTTTTAAGCTGACTTTTGTTACGAAACCAATTATATCGGGAAGAGGTTTCTAGCACTGAAACCACTTCTTATAAAAAGGGATATCCGGTTTGGACTCCTTGACACTGCAATGACTCTGGTGACAAGGAAATAAAAAACACAAGAATGTCAATAACCTGCTGATTTCGAAATGCTGTTGGAAACCCTGAAACAGATCCCAGTAGATGTGCATAATCAGACACCTGAGATGAGAGATAGGTCGAACAGATGGCAAGCAGTCCCCCACCTCCCTGCCAAATAATCATTGTCAAGGAAAGACACAGCCAAGATCCACCCATTAGAGAAGGCTTCCTTTAAAGTCAGAGAAAAATCTGATTGCCCTTCAAGTCTTATATTAAAGAGCCCTAAGTTTGTAAGTCATGATGCCCATACTTGATACTCCTGTGCCCAGGTTTTATTACTAAAGTACTATCGATGGGACTTCGCCCTGCTATAAACTGAGACCTAGACTGTGGGCAACAGATGGCTCATCTGCCAAAAAAGAGCTAATTGTTAGTTGTTGCTTTCTGACCCGGTCTCACTCTTTTTTTTTTTTTTTAGTACACTGCCCTGGTTGCACTTCACTAGCCACAATACTGTGCATATGATATAAATGTGCATTTCTTACTGTGTGTTGCCCTGCTGGAGTATACGTTGAGCACCAGCCTCCTTTAGGAGCTCTGACTGCACTCTTATCTGGTTCATGCAATATCTCCCTTTCGCAAGCCGTGGACTACACTAGCCTTATTGTAAGATTTGTCTATATGGGCCTTCGATGCCAGCTGATTTTCAGAATATTATAAAAGGAAGAAGGTACTGTTATCTTGCTATAAAATGCTTGTACGAGGTGTTTTTAAAAGAGGCACATCTCTTTCACTCTGAAATGGAAAAGAGGAGAAGAGATTGGTTATGGGAAGATGTTGCCATCCTCTGCTCCGGAGATTTGTACAGAAGAAACAGAAGCTGACGTTCCATGCTATTAAAAAAAAGTGGGACTGGCTATCTCATAAACGGCTTGCAGCGCACACATGTAGAAGGACTGGATCGATAAAATGGCAGATTTGTAGTTGCAAAACTCAGGATACAATACGCAAAACAAATTATTGTTTCAATTTGCACTTCAGCTTGTGTAAAAAAAAAAAAAAAATGGTCACCAGGCTACACTGACTTTTTCTTTTAAGCATGGATCAGCAGTAGTGGTTTTGGGGGGGGGGGGGGTGATTGAAATGTAGTTCCAGACCTGATACTTAATCTTACAAGCGCAGCCACTGAGATCAAATCAAGAAGCTTGCTTCTGGATCATTGATTGTACATTACTAGAATCCTAGAGACTTGTATATTCAACCAGCGGGGAATATTAATTGTTTTCTCATGCACATGGAACAAAGTCCACAATAGACTACTTTTTAGTCCGGCAATGCCTAATGCTGCAAGTTTCTGTGTGTAAATATTAGAGGATAAGATACTTGACCATACACCAGTGAAACGTGAACTTCTGATCCCTGCATGTAAATCATTGAGGACTAACACCTTGAGACATAAGCTTGTAAGGGAGAAGAAAAACTGCATGTAAAAAAGCATTCTCTATTCCCTCTGCTAATTCTATGGGTGGCTGCCAAATCACTCTTTATGAGCTATGTGATGAAAGACTCTGCAATAGTGCATAGAGAAGTGGAAGCACAACAAAAAATACTGGATAAGAAGGTGCAGTCCCTCACCATGCATTACTGGGCCACTTCAAATGCTAAAACCTTACTGATTCAAACTAAATATGATTTACTCTCCCTTTTGTCTACTGAAGTGGAGCTGACTCTGACAAGACAAGTTGAAACACTATGGACAGGGTAAAAGGCAGCATGCCTCTTTGCACTGCAGCTTTAACAGCTGAGAGCAAACTCTACCATCCCGGCATTGGGGAACATTGTGGACCTCAAACATACTGGCATTGTCCGGTCAACGGTTGGCACAACCCATTGAAAACATATAGGAATTGACTTATTTTTTTCTCAAACTTATGTTCAACTGATGAAAACCAATCTCTGAGTCAAGAAGATAATTTATTTGACACTCTCAATCTGCCTTCTCTGACTGAGGAGCGCAGAAGTAAGTTGGAGGATGAATTAACGTCTGAAGAAATTATTGACGTTTTTAAATCAGTGAACAGTGGGAATCCCCCTGGGGAGGATGGCTTCCCAATTGAGTTATATAAGGTAGTGATAGATATGGTTGCCGAGTACTCTTTAAGCTGGAAGGACCTGTAGACACCATGTGAGATTGTGGGATATTTGTCGCAGTACTGGGCAATATGGTTTTCCCAGGGGATGACTGGGGTTGTGGCAATTAGGAAGCTAAGGAACACATTCAAATTTGTAATTTTGTGATTATTCAGATACCTACCCACTACACTTTTCTCACAGTTCATTTACATATAGTTCTGGTTCTGACTTCTAGCTGTAAATTCCCTGCTTTTGGATATTACTGGGGTGTCAGACTGGATCTGAATTTTTTCAGAAGTACCTCTGCGTACCGGAAGGTGGCACCTTGTCAAGTCCACACTGACGCTGTTCCGGAAATGACATGCAGGGCCTATGTAGGCCTCACTGCAGTGTGCTGACGTCAGTCCCCTTCTTTCTGCGCCATCAGATGTGGATCCAGAGCTTCCGAACGTCTCTCAGAGATAATTTTACCTCAGTTTTTCCTCAAATTTACTCCGTGTGCAAGGGATATCGCACCTTGAAATTACAGTTCCCCATGGCTATGCTTTGGCTCTTGGGTTCCTTACTGATTCTCCCTAGTGCGCCTGCAGGCCCCATGGAGCCGAGAGGCTTTCCACCTGGATTATTACCAGTGGGTTTCTCCTCGGCACCAGCTGGTCCCTCTGAGCCCATCTTGTCTTCAGTTACTATTCTAACACATTGGGCCTGGGTTCATTGATGCAACTACTGACCTCGCTTCCCAAAGAGGTGGCCCTGATTGTCCTCTCCAACACCGACTCAATGCTGGACTGACTTTCAATGACCTTGTGCCTGAATCCTAAAGAGACAATGATTTCTGCTCTTCACTTACCACAAGGCATTCTACATTCTTTGCATTCCCTCTTTCGAACTGACACTATTAACGATTGTGACCCAAGTAATGAGTTTGCTCAGCCGTATCAGGATGACAACTGGTATGAGGACGTCCAGGAGACCACTGGGCTAGACACCTTCCAGGAGACAGCTCTTTCTCAATTCCTGGACTGGCCACAGAGGAACCGTCATCCTATGCAAAGGTCGTGCTTAGAGCGTCCAGTGTACTTGAACCCCGACTCCCCACCTTGGAGCTAGAAACTAAGGTTTTGACCAAAGTCTTGCAGCCAAACCAGAATTCTGAGAGCCCATCCTGCCTCTCAATGAGCCTCTGATGTACACTCTTTTGGGCACTTGGACCAAGCCCTGCTTTGACCCAGAAGTCAATAAACAAATTGCCAGGGACCACCGCTCTGCTCCAGGCGATCCTGCTTTCTTGTCCCAGCACCTTTCTCCAGAAAGTATCCTGGTGCAAGCTTCCACTAACCGTTTCAACCCAAACAACTTTCCTGACACTTCTCCTGATAGGAAATCGAAGCAAGTGGAGCTAATCGGAAAGTGCCTTTTTCGTCCACCAGTTTGACCCTACATTGTCCAGTTCTCTGTGACATGCTCTTTGATGGGATTCACCTGTTTGGAGACATAGTTGACTTTGCCTTCAAACTTTTAAAGGCGAGTAGGGCTACTGCCCACTGTCTGGGTCTTTTCCCCACACCAGTTGGCTTTGGAAGAGGCATCCTTTACCGCCAGCCTGTCCAGCTGCCTCAAGAGGCCCAGCAGTATTGCAGGAAAGGCAGGGTGCCGCTCAGCCCACTGAGCCAAAGTCAGAGCCACTGGGTGGGAGGCAGGTCCTGCAAATTGTTTGCAAAAGGCTATGCCTCACTTTTGTCCCTGCTGCACCTTCCACTGTCCACCCAATGACTGAAAAAGGACCATTTCTCCATTTTGTGGCAGGAAGTGCAAGCCCCCATGGCCAAAGAGGCTTCCGAGAGGGTGCACGTGCAAGAAGTAACGTGCTTATTCTCGCTATTTTCTAGTACCAAAGCAGGACAAAGGCTTTTGTCCGATTTTAGGCCTGTGCGCACTCAACTCTTTTTTCTGGAAGGTCTGGTCTGCCCTCGACCCTTGAGCCTGGATGCTGTTGATGTACCTGCAGGATACCTGTTTCCATATTCCCATCCTGCCAGTTCATCGGCGCTGCCTGAGGGTTTGCGGTGGGAAAGGAGCAGTTTGCTGTGCTCCCTCTTGGTCTGATAGGTGACCCTTGGGTGTTCACAAAAGTGATGCCCGTGGTGGCAACACAATTTTGGAGGTCAGCTGTGCTAATCTTCCCCCTTCCTTGATGACTGGATGTTGAAGGTGGGCTTGCCCCAGTCTGTTATCAGTCACCTCCATACCATGGCAAACCTTCTGTTATCTTTGGGGTTCACTATAAATGCGGTGATGTCACACCTGACTCTTTCTCAGGTTTTCCCATTCATCGTGGCCATTCTAGGCAAGGTTGGGCTTCCTGCCTTTCCCCATTGAAAGAGTTTAGGACATTCAGACTGTGATCCTGGTCTTTTAGCCTCTGTCCTGAATTTCAGTGAGGTCGATTCTGAGGCTGCTAGAACTGATGACCTCCTCCAACCTGCTGGTCGAGCACACTTGGTGGCTTAAGCAGGCCGTGCAGTGGGATCCAAAGTCCCAGTGGGCCAACATCAACAAGACCTCTCTGACAACATCCAGAATTTTGAGGATACTGCAAAAGATCTGAAGTGGTGCTTACTGGACCACAATTGGACCAGTGGCAGCACTCTTTCCTTTCCCACCCAGAGCTCACAGCTGTGACCAGTGTGTCGCTTCTGGGTTGATGGGGGCACATAGGAGAGGTGGAGCTCAGAGGCCTCTGATCCCTGGCGGGGTCCTGCTCCATATTTACTTTCTGGAGCTGAGTGCCATCCGTGTGGCATTAAAAGCCTTCTTGGCATCCATGAAATGAAGGCTTGTACAGGTGCTCACTGACAACACCTTCGCCATGTGGTACTGTAATAAATAGGCCTGGGTGAGTTGCAGACCCTGTGCCAGGAGCCCCTTCACCTCTGTAAATGGCTGTATTACCAGTGAAGTTTGCTGGTAGTGAACCACTTGACAGGTTAATTGACTGCCAGGACAGATGAGCTCAGCCATCAACTCCTGGCGGATCGTGAATAGCAGCTTCGTCTGGAGGTGGTGGAGGGTGTCTCTCCTGCGAATTGGGAGAATTTTGGCATGATCTATTCACAGTGCCTGAAAATGCTTTTGCTTGTTGGAACTTACAAGGCATCTCTCACTCAGAAGTACCTTCTGCCTCCAGTGGAACTTTAAACTCCTGTATGACTTTCCATCGTTACCCCTTCTTTACGGAGTTGTCAAGAAGATGAGGACAGACCAGGCCTAAGTCACTCTAGTGGATCCAGATTGTGCACAGAAGTATCGTATCCAGATCAAATGTCCATGAAGACCTGCGGTCCCAGCAACAGGGCACAGTTCTGCTCCGGGCCTTCGCAATCTCCACCTTCATGTGTGAACACTAGGTAATGATAGCTGAACACCTTCGACCGTCCTCCGGAGATGGTTGCTGCCATCATGACAGCCAGGTGTCCCAAGATGAAAACTGTATACATCTCTTTTTGAAATAAATGTGTGGTTTGGTACAGTACTGCCCAGATTAGCATAGCACCCTCCAAGCATCCAAAATTATGTTCTTTGTTTTGTCTCTAACCCAGAAGAGCTTTGCTTTGGGTACAGTTGAGGGTTATCTTTCAGCCTTTTTGGCCTTCTTCTGGTTGCTAGATCAGCCCTCATTATTTATATCATGGGCTGTAATGCCATTTATGAAAGGACTGCAATAAGTTTTCCTCTTCTTCCTTTATTGTGCCCTAGTGGGACATTAATTTGGTCCTGACTTATCTGATGTGCACCCTGTTGGCGCCTCTTCACATTTGTCATTTATGGCTCCTTACTATTAAGACTGTGTTCCTCATTGCCATCACTTCAGCTCGTCATATGAGTAAGCTTCAGGATCTTTGTGTTAATCCACCATACACTTCCTTCTTCCCAGACAATCTGTTTCTGTGGACACAGGCATTTGTCCTGCTATAAGTTGGGACTGCAATCCACATCGGTCAAACCATTACCCAGTTGGTGTTTTATGCTCCACCACACCCCTCTAGGAAGTAAGAGAGGCTCTGTTGCATGGAGCCCAAGAGAGTGCTGGGCTTCCGTGTAATTTGTACCAAAGACCACCGGGTGGAAGATCAGCTCTTTGTATCGCTGGAGCAAAAAAAGACAAGACAGTGCAGAAGAGATCCATCACTTGACTGTACTTAGCATTAAGTTCTGCTATGCTTTGGCAAGTAAGCAGACCCCAGAAGCACTGCATGCTAATTCTACCAGAGCCAAAGCTGCTACCTCTGCGCTGGTACGTGGAGTGACTGTCGTATACGTTTGCTAGGTGTCTTTGTGGGCGCCCCTCCATATGTTAATTAAGCATTATTGCCTAGACAGTCAGATTCGCTGGGCGATACGTTTTGCCTGCTCAGGTCTGCATGTCTTTCCGGTCTGAGTCCTGTCACAGACCCTCCTCTGAATAGGTATTGCTGTGGTATCTAATCAAAAGGTGAGAAATCTGTGACCAGAAGGCTCTATCAGAAGAACAACTTACATACCGTTGGAAACATTCTTTCTGGTAGAGTCTCTGTCTAGCTGCAGATTTGTCACCGACCCCGTCATCCTCCCTGTGCTGTGATTGGACTCTATCCATTAATAATATCCTAAGTCTAGGAAACTGCACACTGTCTGCCACTTTTGTTTAGAGGCTGTGCGTCAGGGATGCAGACAGTCTCAAAATCAACTGACCTTGCTGGAATGTCACCTATATAGGCCGCACATGTCACTTTCTGGGCAAGACTGCGCAGATGCAGAGTCACAAGGAGCCACCTTCTGGTGCACACAAGTTCTACTGAAAACATTTCCAGGTTCAGTCTGACTCCAGGGGAATATTTGAAAGGTGAGGAATCTGTGACTAGTCTCTACCAGAAAGAGCATTACCAAAGGTAAGTAACATGTTCATTTTCACTGAAAAAAGTTTGGAGTATTTGCGCAAATGGAAAGAAAAAGTTCACCAACTAAAACCATAGTTCATGGAATTGTAAGGAAGTCTATTTATGCACCAGGAAAAATGTTTTTTCAGTGGAGGAAAGCAAAACATAAAATTATAATGCACGTTTCTATCAGTGTTTACTCTAGTGAATCGAGGAGGCTTGGCATAAGTATTTATGCACCTAATCTTTGTGAATCTCCAGGCCAGAAATCTGCATATGTCATAAGATTAAGCATGATATCTAGATTTTTGATGATTAAGAATAGGTTTGAAACATGGTGGTGGTTTGATCTGGTGGGTCAAGCCTGAAAGGCCAGGCTAGACCAAGGAAAGATATACCCAAGGTGCAGAGTTTTGCATAGCTGCTTAACTGTTACATTTTCTCTCAGTATTTCTTGGGGAGCAAAGTTCTCTGAACCAAGAATTGGCTTCTTGCTGTGCGCCCAATGAGGTCTTGACATCTTCTCATTTGGTCAGCAAGTGCTTGGAGCAGTGTAGCTCGAAGAAGACAATGCTCTATGCGCGATTGGTTTCAGGCACATCAAGGTCCTCAGAAAGATAAGACCCTCTAATGGAGATGCAGCATTTGCTATTTTATGGAGGTGCAAGAAGGTCTGAGATGTTGCTTATGCAGGGGTTTAGATGTTGATTTGTTCCGTGCAGGGCTTCACTCGCCACTCTAATTACATGGTCCAGAAGATAAAGATTTTTTTCCACTTAGAGTTTTTACCAAATTCTTATGGTTCGACTTCCATAAGACACCGAGACAAAATATTTTTCTCTACATGCATCACAAAGCATAGTGCACAGTCAGAGGCCCAGTACTCCTCTGGGGTGAGAATGTTTTCTTATTTTTCTGATAGGTAAATTGGAGCTAAAGTTCAGCCTCACAGGATGTGAAGAGTGTCTGCTTTCATCTTCTTATGAAGATAAAAAGCATCTCACCAAATGGTGTCTGGGAGCTGCACTTCAAAGATCTCAAAGGTTGTGATTTTTTTTTTTAAACTGCTTTCTCTGTTGGTACCGCACAGATGCAGCTTTCCTGCTCCTACTAAATTGGCCCTCCCAGATAGAGGGCCTGATTTAGATCTTGGTGGTGTTATCACAAAGCTGCGTCTGCGGCAGGCCCGAGAAGACAGTCAAGTATACAGTGTTCAGTCTGCCTTATTTAGATGTTACGGCTCTGCAAGTGGGGGTCTAGGGACTGATTGCTGACGAAGGGAGACGGCCCAATGGACTTTGTACAATGGCAGTGGCTATGGAATAGAGAGGTAAGTTTCACACACTGCACCTTAGCCATATGTGTCCCTGTGCACTAAACACTACACCACATACACAGCATCAACCATTGTAAGCCCAACACAGCACAAACGATACATGCTGAAAACACACATTGACATGCACCCAGGGCACAACATACACACACCATTGGCACTGCACCCAAACACGACACAACAAACAACACAACTACACACTCAGCTACACACACACATCACAATGACTACAACAGTCACCTGAATGTGTCTCATGACAGCAAGTAGAGCCAATTAAAAAGTGCCTTTTTTGTCCACTAGTTTCACCCTGTGTTCTGATAACGCTTCTCGTTTGTTGGGCCGTTATAGTCACTCCGTTTGTGATTTGGTGGCATATGTTCTCCTTATATGTCAGAAGATCTTCCCCAGCGCTGTCTTAGGCAGTTCATGATAGTCGTGATGCGGGCAAGTTGATAATTCTTTGTGGCTTGGATACCACTGCTTCCACTGGAAGTGCAATTGACTCCTTTGTTGACATTTGTCACTGTGCTTGGGGGCGCTTTACTGCGTTCTCTGGTGATGTCCAGTTCTCTGTGACGTGCCCTTTGATGGGAATATCGCTCTCACATGCAAGTGACACATGCGGACACACCCACATCACCCACTCCAGCTCCCTCCACCTCAACCAGCCAAGCCACACACACGCGTTCTGACTCACATACACAACAGATAGCACAAACCTACCAGTACAGGCCCCCTTGCAATGCGCACAAATAGACACTGTTGTCAAGTGATAGTGCACCGTCACTGTGGTGCCAGCATTCATTTGGAAATGTATGATGACATCACATTGACTTGTCTGTATGTGTGCGATATGCCTGTTTGTTGTTCCAGTGGGTCCCCAGTCATGTGTGACACAATTGTCTCCCCGACATATGCATGTCACATTGATTTAAAAAAATTATTGTGACGTATATGCCTGCAGTGGTGCCGACCTCCCATGCAGTGCCCACCCAAAGTACCCTGGCAATGAGGCGTCCCTACCTTTGAGTCCATTGACAGGTGGGGAAATTGTGTTTTCTCTGTGGGTCAGTGGCAGCAGTGATAGCAGGTGTTGTCCAGTCATGTCCATTCCACCCCCTCCCCCCACCCACTCTGCCAACTCAGAAGTGAAGGTCAGTTCTTTCACATCTAAATATTCATTGTGGGAACGGGGGCTGGGGTCCTACCAGCATCCACTTTTCCCTTGCCCGCCGTCAATGCGGGCAGTGTTTCTTGGCAGAGACGGCGGTTCGAATGCGGGCTTTTGTCTATGGTATAACCACCATCTAAATACAGCGGGCGGACTGCCACGGCGGTGGACTGGTTTCAGTCGAAACGTGGACGGCGGACCATTACCGCTAACATCTAAATCTGGCCCCCAGTGTTGGAAACAGTGGATTTCCAGAGCACTAGACAGTATTTTAGCTCAGGAAAAGATAGGAATAAACAAAAGATGGTGAGCATGAAAAATTAATTTAGAAACACCACTGTTGTGTATGATTAGAATTTACATTTTTTATGCGTGTTATGTTTGACCAACCATTCCTACCTTTTCTGAGTATTATTAAATGGGTGACAGCAGCACTTGTTGTTTACATCATTTCGAAATACCAGAAGTTGGGCACTCCTAGGCAATATGATGGCTAGGTGCCATCAGGAAGGAACTCTGCTTGAGCTAAGCTGGGTTCACAGTTTGTGGACACCCATATCTGCATTTGGACTGACCCATTTCTTGAGATGATGAAAGTACACATGGAGTTTCGTTTTTGCCTGTTCCCTCTTGCTCGGTTTACATCTTACTGAGTTGCCAGAATCTTTAGTGACCAGAGCAACTGTGAGCCGTTTCCCTTTTTGATAGTATAGCACTGCAAGTCTTACTCACCATGCCACCGGCATTCCCCAGGGTGTGGATTCCTCCTCAGTGGTGGCTTCCTTTTTACTCCCTTGAGCTTCGACTGAGGTTAATTTGAATCCATGGGCTGGCATTCAATGTGCAGAGTTAGCTTGGAACTAACCTCTACTGTGCTTTATGAAAATTGCCAACACTGAACGAGTTTAACAGTAATACTAACAGTTTAAAAATACTTTATTGTGCCTAGAGCAAACTGCAGACCTTTGGTGGCCCATTGCTCTGATCTCCCCCACACAAGACGGTTGGAGCCAGATCCAAGTGCGACTTTCCACATGAAAGCAGACTTACAATTTGGTGCATGACCCTAGGAAGCAGGGAGCAGGTAGGGAGAGGGGGCAACATGAGAACATTTCATGGGCACCTAGTAGCCTCCCAGAAAATACTAGAACTGACACCCCGGCCTCGCAGAATGTAAAGGATTCTGCTGCCATAGTGCGAGAAAGCCAAGAAAATAATACAGAGACAATACCACACAACACAAGACCATCCAGCTAAATAGTAGGGGTAATCCCTCCAGTGACCTTATTGACAATAATGCAATCTCTGAGTCCACTAAAATATTCTTACTGTAAGGCAATGGCTGTTTTTTTTTTATGGTTACCCCCAAGATTATTTAGTGATGCGGCTGGTTTTTCAACTAAGAGTGCACTGAAGCCTGCCATATATGGTGTCCTCGTACCCAGGTTGTGTAAGTTAGTTAGATGGGTACCCCAGAGCTTGCAGCACTGATAGTGCCATCCTGGAGGTCCCCCAAGTCGAAGTCCCCTGGTCCACCTCTGCATACTGGTCACGCAGTTGTGCAATTCTAGCCCGACTTTGCCATTGAAAGCAATTGCAAAGCCACCACTTCCCCTGAACATGTGTGTAGGTCACCCCTCTGGACGCCTTCTGAGCCATAAAGGCAGGGTGCAACATATGACACAGGCAGAACGTGCACTTTACATGTCCTGACAGTGAAACATGATTAACGATTGTTTTTACTGTGGAAAGGCTTGGCTGCCCATTTGGGTTATACACTGACTCCTCAGCTGTACTAACTTCTAAATGGTACGACTAAAGTGGGCACTCCAAGGTATCAAACAAATGGTTACATTAGGCCTGACTTGTATCTCAAGTCGAAATTATTGTAACTTGTTGCAGTGTGCAGGTTTAGCAAAGCTTTGCCTTTGAAACTCCTATGTCTTCCTGGGCACACATGGAGCCTGCTCCACGAAACAGCGTTCTGCCTTCCTGGAGTGACATGGAAATAACTCTCAGGAAGGAGAGTAATAAGGGATAACAGGCCTGGGAAGTGTCACCTCCCTCCTGCAGGAAGCCACTCTACTGTTCACCCCAAAAGACAGGCTTCAGGGTTGAAGCTACATTTGAAGGGCAGATGCATAACACCAGAGAATAGTGCTGTCCCATTGTTGAGTTAGATAGGCTGCCATGGGAGACAGAGGGGGGAAACCAGCTGCCAAACTGGTTTCCCCAGAGGCATGTAGCTCTGCGGTAGCCACACCATGGGGGTGGGCTAGAGAGGTCTGAACACTGACAGAGAGGTCTCACCATCTTGAGAGCGGGCAGAATGGTGCATCCTGAGATAGCCAGATGAAACAGTGTACAGGAAGTGGTCACCTGGTAGGAGGGATCCTGGTAGCCTGTTGGCTACCATCCTCGTCCTGCCCTGAGGGCACTTCCAGAGCATAAAGTGGGCACCCCTGGCACCCAGACCTCAGTTCTCAACCCACTTGGAAGAAGGACCTCCCTGTTACATCGAGGCACCAGCAAAGAGAGGCTGCCCGTTGAAGCCTTCACCTGGTGCACTGGGTGGCTAGCAAAGAGAGGGACAGTGCTTACTGTGCCCTGATCAAGGGAAAGCTGTCTCCAGAGCCCGGTCCATCCAAGAAAACTCCAAGGGCC
Organism: Pleurodeles waltl; assembly: GCF_031143425.1. Taxonomy (NCBI): domain Eukaryota; kingdom Metazoa; phylum Chordata; class Amphibia; order Caudata; family Salamandridae; genus Pleurodeles; species Pleurodeles waltl. The sequence continues at coordinate 1,010,328,619 of NC_090437.1, forward strand.
AGCTTGCTGGGCTCCTGTTTGAAGCACAGAAACACCTCCACTGAAGTAACCTGTTGGGGCAAGTTGGTAGCCCAAAGTCTTCAAGTTGCTACCATCGCCATGCAGTACGAAGGACGGAGACCTGATGCACAGAGTTGCACCTGAGTTTAAAAGCCCAGGAGCACTGTTCCAGAGTGCTTAAGAAGGTGAGTTATTGACGCAGGAAAGATTGGCCTGTGATGGCGATACTGGGTGGCTGGTAGACCAGTAGTAACTGGATGTCAGCCAGAGCAGAGAGGACATCATGGGAAATGGACCTTTCAACCAGGACTCCCTCACCATCTTTGAGGACCGAGGAATCCCCGCAGGAAGACCCCCCCGTTCACCGCATTGCATCCTTGGATCAACTTCAGCATCCATCATCCCCTGCAACAGGATTACTCCATAGGAACCCATTGCAACACAACTAAAGTGCCTGGAACTGATTGGGGACTGCTTATTCGGTGGATGTAGCTGCACTTGAGGGCTTTGCAGGGCCCCCTGACTAACTTTCTTCTGGATTTGTTCGGCCTAAGTACCTTTAACCACTGCATGGACACTTACCTAGGTTTTCCCAGAAAAAGTTTCAAAGTGTCCAATTCATCGACTTTGCCAAGGCTTGTTCATGTTGGAGTGAAATTGCTTTGATATATTGTTGCTTGTAAAATCTATATCTCCGGAAGCCTGCCTTGGATCTTTTTCGTTCTAGTGCCTACATTTTTAGACAGTCTATTTTTATAAATTCTTGAGTGTTGTCATTTTCTTCTTCTATTGATTTGGTACTGTTTAAGTGCTTTATACTTGATCCTCTGTGTAAGCCTTGCTGCTCAATGCCACAGCTACTGAGGGTTAAGCTGAGGGTTTACAAACAAAACCTACTAGACCTAAAGGGGTTGGTAAGTGTATTACACAGTGAGGAGATCAAACACACCATCTGATTCACCTCATTTCCTCACATTTACTACCAATGGACTCAGCAAATCCCAGCTCAACACCATACTACATTCAATTGTAAACAGTTTCAGATTCTTGATCCTACATTCAGTCATGATGAGCAAACAGTATTCAAGGTGTTTCTTGACGATTCTTCCTCTGCAGATCTTTCAACAGTCTCTCCATCTCCTACATTGAAGATTTGGAAGACTGTAGTACTAACTCCTTAGCTTTAATGTCAACTAAATACATTTTTCAAATGATTCTTAAAGGGGTTTGCGCTATCAAGAATATCAGATGGCACAAACTGAGAGATTTAAAGCATTGACACAAAAAGTGAATTCCTTGATGAAATTGACTTAAATACCACAGGTAGAAGGGGAGTATCAGAAAACATGAACCACCAGATATAAATCTTGGTTTGCAAGTTTGAGGATCTAGAAAATCTCTCTAGCCAAGCCAAACCTTCTCTTGTAGGTATCCCTGAAAGAGCATAAGGGCTTCAAACCAGCATCATACCCTGGATTATGAACTTAACTCAAAATGACGTTCTCGACCTAGAAACAGATCTGCTGAAACAATCCAGTGCTAATCTTTCTATTGCCTGAGCACTCAAGTTCCTGTTCTACCTGCCAGCACTTATGGGCAGCATCTCCAAAGGTGGGTGGCTTATGGTTGGAGACTGTATCGCCAGTAGATGCTGGCTGGCGCAGGACACGTGGGTGCAGTGGAAGAAGGGCTAAGTTCAGCATTCCTTAACTGCACAATCCTGACTCCATAGCATGTTGTCCTTGCTGGTCCCAAATGTTTGATTCTCCATGTGGAGACGAGTAAGGGATTTATTGTGCGCCCTCTTTTTACTTTTACTTGATTTTGTTGTGTGCTGTGTTTTTACTTTTTGTATGTGTGCGTGCCAAATGAACATTTGCCTAATTATACTCCTAGCCTTATTTTTAAAGTTTTAATCTGTAAGTGTTTTTACTGAGTGATTTTATTTTCTCACCCGGTTTTCGGCGTGTTGCCGACCAGCATTTCCTTGATCTTGCCGCTCGCCATTTGAGGTTTGGGTCTGTTAGAGCCCGCCTCACTTTCGGCGTTTTTTTTTTTTTATTTGGCGGCCATTTTGAGTGTCATCTGAGTCAGCGGTCTAGTTGCCGGCTGACTCAATTATTGTTTGGGGATCCCGGTGGCATGAATGCGGATGCGTGCAGTGGGGTGCCTAAGGTAAGCCCGTCTGCGTCCGGAAGGGGCCGAGGGCCAGCCACCCTGACCAAAATATTTATACCCCCAGCTGTATTTCCTATTTGAATCACGAACTTCGATCTTTTCACAAGGATTCCTTTAACCGGAACTGCAGGCCTATAGATGTCTCCTTGGACAAAGGTACTGCCTGTAATTCTTGTAGCTGGAACTGTAGAACTATCCTTGAAGATTGCGCTCCTAATTATCAGGGCGCCAATAAGGAGACTGCTAAGCCTCCGCATGATATTACAGATAGTGCTACGACCTGGGGCCTAATTAATGCTCGCTCTTTAATCAAACATGCTTTCGAAATTCGTGAGTTGATTAAGACATTGAACCTTGATTGCCTCTTCATCACTGAAACCTGGGCGAGAGCCGACTCAACCCAGATTTTCTTAATGCAGCACCTTTGGGGTATTCTTGTGTGAGACAAGATAGAGGTGAGAAGAGAGGAGGGGGGCTCCTATAGATTTTATCAGCTTCATGCAGAGTTTGGACTGGCATTTGGGAGTGACTTCGCCTTCCCACATTGCGGGCCACATGCTTGACGCTATTTTTACTAGACCAGGACTGATTTCCAGATATGATAATAGGGCTTTGGATTGGACCGATCATTATTTGCTATCTTTTAAGTTACTTAGCCTTTGCCCCACTCCTAATCAACTTACGTTAATGGCTGCATAAAGACTGTGGCATAAAATTAACAAGATTAATTTCTCTCAGGCGCTCAAACTTGGCTGGGATCAGGCGAAAGCAGACGACCGTACGCACTTAGAGATTTTTGATCTCGGTCTGAAAAGGGCTATTGACCTGCTTGCCCCTCAGACTCTGGCAATCCTTAAAGTTCAATGGCCTCCCTCAGCGCCTTGGTACTCAGAGGAGTTGAAAAATTTGCAGAGAGTTTATCGCAGCCAGGAGCGTAAATGGCTATTGAATAAAACTCAAGAGGAAAGAGATATACTCAGAGACACTCTCAGAAAGTATAAGTTGACCATTAGGTCAGCTAAAACAAATTATCATTCCAAAGCCATTAGAGGGGTGATCAATGTCCCTAAAGAATTGTTTAAAACAGTACGAGCTCTGACGACCATGCCGATTAGTACAGGATCTCCTGTCTCAGAGAATTCACCTCTGTACTGTCAAAAGGTGGTTGACTTTTTTAACAACAAAATCGTCAATTTGGTGATAGATTTCTGGTCTCCCCCCCTGGATTTAGAGGATGAATGGGAAGAGGCTCTGCCACACTCCGACTTAGGTAAGCAATTACTTTGCTTTCATCCTCTCTCTGTCAACAGAATTGAAGATCTATTGTTGTCGGTGAAATCTGGCTCATCTAATGATCCTTGCCCGCCACATATTTTAAAACTAGCTCCCACTCTGATTGCCTCTGCTTTGGAGCCAGTGTTCACGGAAATCCTGCTGGAAGGTAGTTTCCCTGCAGATTGGAAACAATCCACGGTTATTCCGCTTACTAAAAAACCTGGCAAAGATGCAACAGATCTTTCTGACCTCTGCCCGATTTCACTTCTACCCGTCCTGGCCAAAATGCTAGAAAAACACCTCAACCAGGAGCTCGCTGAGTTCCTTCAAGCAAACAGAAGGCTGGACCCCTCCCAACATGGTTTCTGCCGTGCGCACAGCACCGAATCGGCTTTAATCTCTACTTCGGATATAATCCGCAGAAGAGGGGATATGGGAGAAGGCACAATTCTAGTTTTACTTGACTTGTCTGCAGCATTTGATACCATCTCTCCTCTCATCTTACTTCGGCGCCTCCATCAGGCTGGACTGAGGGGCAAAGCTTAGAAACTACTTAGATCTTTTCTGTCTGATAGAACCATTACAGTGGCCTGTGGTGAGCAACGTGCCCCTTCCCCCTTCAACTTCCTTGTGGAGTGCCGCAGAGGTCATCCCTCAGCCCTACCCTTTTTAATTTGTATATGGTGCCCCTAGCGGGCCTGGTACACTCTTTCGGTTTCCAGATCGTATCCTATGCTGATGATACTCAGTTGATTATTCCTGTATCTCACAACTGGGAAGAATCCAGAGAGAAATTTCGACTCTGCATGGCAGCAATCAATAACTGGATGGCCAGCAATTGGCTTAAACTTAATGGGGATAAGACCATTATTATGTGTTTTGGACGTAATATTTTCTGGGACAGCAGTTGGTGGCCAGAAGCCTGTGGGGGATGCCCTTCACCCAGTCCTTCTGCTAAAAATCTTGGCATTATATTTGACACTTCTCTTTCCTTTAATCTACAGATCAACCAAATTGTTAAAGTCTGCTTTTGGATCCTAAAAACTCTTAGGAGGATGCACTTTTTGGAGGAAGACTTAAGAACGCCGGTTGTGCTGGCTCTTGTCACTTCAAGACTGGATTACTGCAATGCACTTTTGTTAAATGCCAATAAAACTTCCCTTGGCAAATTACAGTCCATTCAGAATACGGCAGCCCGCCTGATTTTGAATCTCCCCCAGTACTCTTCTGCCAGTAGCAGTTTGAAATTACTACACTGGCTACCTATTAATAAGAGAATTATTTTCAAGACTCTCTTCTTAACTCATAGAGCTTTACAGTTTGAGGGTTGTGAATACCTGAAGTTCACCCCGCAACAATATCAACCTACCAGAAATTTGAGATCCTCTTCCAAACATATGATTGCGGTTCCCCGATGCAATAGGGCTAGATGGGGGGACCGTGCGTTTACGGTAGAAGCTGCAAGGCTATGGAATGCACTACCTCTTGCGCTTCGTCAAACAGCCACCCACGCCATTTTTAGAAAAAATCTGAAAACTTGGCTTTTTTCTCAATAGGCACGCTGTCTTTTTTGGAGGAGCACTTTGTTTTCCCGTTTACTTGCTCAGTTTAGTGCTTCGATGCTTCTTGCCGGAATGCACTTTATAAATAACTCAATACAATACAATACAATCCTTTCAGGCTCCATTCTGGAAGCCAGTGCTGCTGAGAAGAGGAGAAGGACGGGTCAGAAACTCACCAGCAACCTCATGGCCTTCCTGGGAGAGAAAAGCAGTCACTTGTCTGAGGGCATGTAGAAGCCTTTTAATGAATCTCTAGAGCATATTCTAGTCATGGAATTTATTTTTCTTCTTATAGTAAATCCAGCATAGATATACACCTGGTCTCAGTTCAACATGGGAGTTGTCATGAGATGCTTTTTTTTTCTTTTCTTTTCTTGTAGGTCCACTGTTTAGGACTCCTTTTTCCCCTGTTGCTGCATCTCATTGCAGCCATACTATTTTTCAGATGTTTAAGTGCCCGTCTAGCCTCTGTTTTAGTCCCCATTTTGTTTTCTTTTTTCTGTGATACCTCATGTTTGCTGGAGTCTTTCTGTCCTAATTCTTTACTCCAGGTTAGGTTCCCCAGGAGCAACTTCCAGGGAAGAATCCTCTTTAATTCTGGATTCAGTGGCTCTCTTCTTCTGTCATGGAGGCTTTTGTGCTGCAGTCTTTTCTTCCACAAAACAGCAACCTTTCTTGCGGGCACTTGTCTTTCACACATGGTACTGATGCTCATGAAAGAAATGTCCCTGACTCACACAGAAAAAGAACTGAATTAAGAAAGACCAACCACCTCTAGCCCTTGATTGTACCTGCACGCTCTCCTAAACAAGACAATAAACCACACACTATTATGATTTCCTTCCAGTACTTTATTCCAATACTTAACAGATTTTTCCAATACTTACAGATTGAGGGCCTGATTTATATATGGGCGGTTGGCATACTGCAGTGGTGATGGTGTATGCTCTGGGCATGTAACCTCCTAAATTAGGCTAGTGACACGTAATAGGGTAGTGACATCTACTGTCTGCAGAGGTCGACTCAAATCTTTTGACTCAGACAGGAGTAATAAGATCATCAAATTCAAAAATAAGAACAAATAGCCATAAAAAACAACAACAATTTAAAAAGGAGTCAGTCATTTTCACTAACCATGACCTATGTGGCCATCAAGCACCACACCAATTTAATATAGTTCAAACATTTATTGCCCTTATATTGAAAATGATAGTCATGTAAATAATACGGAAAAACAGATGATAGCATACAGAAACGACACAGGCTGACCAAAACTTCTAAAGAATCTTAATCTAATAAGAGCAATCACCATTAAACAGTCCTGAAGAATTATACAGAATAACAACAGAACTATTTGAGAAAAAGCAACAGATCTCATTAGTTGTGCAGTTGAATCAATTATAATCAATTAATAAACCATCAATTCAATTATTGGGTCAGACATCCTTGCTACCAAATACTAAATCGAAACGCATGTGTGGGGGTGGGCTTTGTCACATGCAGAAGTCAATAAGAAAAAAAATTATTTGGGAAACATCTAAACTATGGCGCTAGCAAAAATATGCAGTTGGATTTCAAATGGGAAGCCTATAAAAGAAAAAAACAAATACACATTGATTATACCTCTCCAAAAAGAGACAGCACTTAGCAGAGTCTTCATCAGCAGAGCACAGGAACAACAGGTCTTCAGCGATCAGCATCAGGAACATGAAAGGGGTAACAGTTCAGTAATGTTGGGCCTAAGGTATCTGAACTGTTAGAATTATAAACATATTTACACTTCTTCTTCTCATCAGTTTCTAACTGAACTACATCATCTGAAACTTTGCTAAATTAAAGTCCCCAAAATCACTAGATACACTCCTATTGGGCAAGACTATGTGGTGTGACAATGAGCAATCAATTTATTTTCACTTCTTTGGATTGTAACTTTTCTTCATTCTTCTCCAAGATAGGCCCATGTTGACACTCCTCTCTGGTTGGCAGTTTCCACAGAATATTAACATTGTAAAAAAAAACAGCACAGAACATGACACTTTAGCTAGCATTATCTTCTACCAGCAACTAAAACACATTGTTAAAACTTTCAATTATTAAGGAAGTGCTAAATGGGCAGAGTAGAACAAGCAGTAGATTTCCACTGTGAGTTTTCCTTTCTCTAATTAAGCTCTTTTAGAACACATTAAATATACAATTTGTCTACTCATGTTTTTATTAATAATGTTTGCTCTCTAACAGTGCCTACCGCCAACATAATAGCCTACCTGCCGAATTTACATACAGGCGGACCCTTGGTTTATTCGTGATGGAGAGTGCTCTGTCCCCGTCCTGATTAAACCCCTCCGATGACCCTGTGGAGTAAGGGGCATCAGAGGCGGACCTCTGCTGTGATTGGGGTTCCTGGCAACACTTTAAGAAATGGCTGCCTGCTTGACAGTCATTTCCAAATCTGGTGGACAGTACCTCCATCATGGCGATAGAGTAATTTTTCTCTGTCGCCCGAGCGGAGAAACAGGCCTTCTGCCAGATTATAAATCTGTCCCTAAGGCTTTACTGTGTTAGTGTTCTTGGTCTTGCAGCGGAACCCCCATTCACAACAGTGGTAAATAAGAGCCCTCATCCAATAATTCCCTTAAAATCAACTGGCAGGGCTCCTTTAAACTAAATTTTAACAGTTTTAAAACAGTTAAATTTAAAAGTTTCTATCGGCACAATTGTCAAAATAAGGAGAAGGGAATGGGTCAACATTTGACCTGTGAGAGATAAATGCCCCTCCCCCACTCTTTTCCCTGTCGTTTTATTATAAAATGTTTTTTAAGCATGTCCTTACGAGAAGTAAAGATTCCTCGCATTTTTTTCTGAATGTATTTTTATACACCTAAATTACATCACCAAGCAGAGGACATGGGAGTGAAAGGAGGAAGAGAGGGGACAATTAGGTGGGATTAATGGCAGTAGGCCGTAGGGTATCATTTTCGATTAGCTTCAGTGTGGAAAGGACTACGTAGATTCTCAAGACAAGACGGAAGTCCTCATCCTCGGACGCACTCCCTCGGCCTGGAACGACTCATGGTGGCCCTCCGTCCTCGGACCCCCACCCACCCCTGCCAGCCACGCAAGAAACCTCGGCTTCATCCTGGACTCCGCCCTCACCATGTCCAAACAGGTCAGCGCCGTCTCCTCCTCCTGTTTCAACACCCTTCGAATGCTCCGCAGAATCTTCAAGTGGATTCCAACAGAAACCAGAAAGACGGTGACCCAGGCCCTCGTCAGCAGCAGACTTGACTACGGCAACGCACTCTACACAGGCATCCCAACCAAAGACATCAAACGCCTCCAACGTATCCAAAATGCCTCCGCCCGACTGATCCTCAACATACCCCGCCGAAGTCACATCTCCCCTCACCTAAAGGAACTCCACTGGCTCCCGGTAGACAAGAGGATCACCTTCAAACTCCTGACCCACGCTCACAAGGCACTTCACAACACCGGACCCTCCTACCTCAACACCAGACTCAACTTCTACACTCCAACACGTCAACTCCGATCCGCCAACCTCGCCCTCGCCATCGTACCCCGAATCCAGCGCAAGACATCCGGCGGCAGATCCTTCTCCTTCCTCGCCGCCAAGACCTGGAACTCTCTCCCCACATCTCTTCGCCAGACCCAGGACCTCCTCGCATTCAGAAGGCTCCTCAAGACCTGGCTCTTCGACCGCTAAACCAGCAGCGCTCCCCCCCCCCCCCCCCACCCCCCCCCCCCCACCCCCGCCTCGAAACCCTGACGGGTACATAGCGCGCTTTATAAATACTATGATTGATTGATCTTGTAGCAGGGATGTGGAATTCCTATCGCCCGACGCCTCGGACATATTGTTTGGGGTCAAGGCAACAAGGTTTCATGTTTATTTTGTCCTTGTGACATTTGGCTGCCAGTTTACAGAGAAGGGAACTCTCTGCAGTTGAGGTAATATGTGTGTCCATAAGTTAATGCTGTTCAAACTTGTATTTATGGTTCATTAATGAAAAGAGTGAGCGCTATAAATAAACGTTTTGAGATCACAGTGCACTACTGACCGTGGTTCCAGTAAAAAAACAAGGTGTACAGATGTTTGAAAAGTTTAACGATAAGATGCTTAAGTATACTGCTCCCAGAATGCTCTCTGATTTAATGCAAATGTTGGCAGAAGCTTGTAAGGAAGAGTGATGATGCTTTGCTTTTAAAATAAAATGAAGTAGGAAAAAAACGTTTCGTTACTATGAACTTTTAGGTGCTATTTCATTGAAGCGTCAGTTAGTAAAATGTGTTGATACATGCTAGTATTTCCAAAAAATATTCCTAACGGAAAATCAGTGTAACTGTTTTCAACAAGATTATGGGAAGCATGAAAATCAACAAGCACTGGCAAAGCCAACCGATCCAACCTTTTTTTGTGAGTGTTTGGGTTTTGTCAATTCATGTTTTGTTTTGACATCGCTTTCGTAACACTTTATTACTGTGGGACCTGCCAGGGCCTCACCATTGTAACAAACACTAGCAAAAAATTAAAAAAGCACTTTTTGGCCTCAAAAAGCACACATTGAAACCAGTGGCGTAACAATGGCCCCGCAGCCCCCCTCAAGGGGTCCCTCAGCAAGCACCTACCCTGAGTGACTCTGAAGGGGGGGGCCCTCCATGTTCTTTGCGGGGGAGGGGCCTTCCCCCTATGCCACTGATTGCCCAGTAGTTCCTGGCACTGAACAAAACTACTGTCAATTTGCTCCTTGTAGAAGAGCAGAATGCGATCACTCACAGTAAAGCCAGGCGATAGCTAGAAAGGGAAATAGAAGTTTAATAAAAACAAAATGTCTTTATTAACGCAAGACCTAATTAGGGGCTCCATTCTTAAAGAAAGTCACAAAAATACACCCATGGTATATGTCTTTGTATTAGTGGCTTTCATGAATTCACAAGAACTTACAGAAGTCAATTAGGAAATCGTACTCCTAGAAAAATATTTGTGAATTGTATTTTAGCACGTGCAATATGAATGTGTAGATTTGACCATGTGAAAATCTGTTGAGCGTTTACAAGTTCACTTTCCCTCCACTCACTTTTTTCCCAACCCTGGAAGAACTCTTACTTCTGCCATGGTCGGGAGTACATTTCCAACCTTTCTCAGTATGGGAAAAGATTATAGAAGAGCTGGTTAAAACCATTAAAACATACAAGTTAGTAGATTGGCAGACTCAAAGACATTCCTGTCCTGGAACTATGGCTTACTGCTTCCTCCAGCCCCAGTATGTAGATCTGAGGTTGCAAAATAAGGAACTTGCTATAGTAGGGATTGAAATTGCAAGTATATATATAGTAGTATCCATAGCCCTGGCATAATCAAAGAGGCTATTTTCAGAGCTCTTACGTAATGCGTTTGCTAACATAATTTGCTACCACACTACATGGCACCAAAGAGACAAGAAGATTTTTTACAGGACAATTAGATTTAAGAAGCAACCTGTCCCATGGACAAGTAGATATTTTATTAAATTCCACACCCCACAAGCACAGGTGCATGCCGCTTGCGTCCTGTGGTCCACTCGGTTTGTGAAATTCAGAAGCAAATGCTAAAGAAATCATGCAGTGAAAAACACATATGACTTTGGCTACAGAACAGTCCCAGGATTTAGCCGACTTAAAAATGTGAGCTGATTTTTAAATTATCATTTAAAATTATTGTTTTAATGAACAGTTTGTTATAATGGAAACATGCTCTAAAATGTCCTAAATTTTAGGTATTTAAGATTATATAACTCGATTAATCTGTCCAAAGAGATCTCTAAATCTGTCTTCCCCTCTTTAAAAAAAAAAAAAAAAAAGGCAAAACCGCTCTAAAACAAGTTACAATAAATAGAAAATGCTATCTTTTTTTAAGACTGTTGTGAAAATAATTTCTATTTAAATATCTGAAAGTGATAAAAATGTCTCATGACTGATATACTGAAAGTGGGTGTGAGCAGGGCCATTATCGTGGGGGAAAACAGAACATTATTTCCGATGCCCCACACTTTCTAGGGCCTGCACTACTATGTAACGTGAGTATATATTTATAGATTTTAACACAACCTCAACTGTTCATTAATGACAAGGCAACTAGTATGGCTAAGACCACTAGATGGTGCTAGATGCTGGACCTGCCTTGTTTTTTCTTAACATGCAGAACCTTTTTTGTTAAAGTTAGAAAATTATCCTCATCCTATGAGGGCCCCCAGAAGTTGTCGACCAGCACCCTATAAAACTCCCTGACATGCCTGGTTGCAAATTCATATTCATTGTGGTGAATTTTTAGCCATTAGGGCCAGCTTTTAGCATGGGTGAGCTTGACCCAGTTGCAGGGTGCCAATCTTCAGTGGGGGTGTAAAGAACTGCCTGCATTAAGGTCATGCTGACAGCAGAGTCCCTACCACCTAGCTCCAGTGATTCAAGTGCTGTTTTAACACCCACGTTAGCTTATTTTCTTGTCCCCTCCCCCCATCTACCTCTCACCCCCTGCTTCCACACACTATTAACCGTACCCAATCAACCAAACAACTGGGCAGTAGCTTGAGGAGATCATGTGTGCATGATTCAGATGAGCTCAGGTAGGTGTTGAAATGTTTGCGTCCAGAAGCTATTCACAATTCTGAGATAGACAGCCAGAGACTGACCCCTGAACACAAAAAGGCTAATTGTGTTCACAAGCAGCCAGGGTGCCAAATTTCTTTCCTCCTGGGACCTATCCTGGCACAGGCGAACTCGGTTAGCTATCACATTTATTTTCTCACAAGAATTATGACCTTATTTTCCTGGCTGGTATGGTTGTTACGGATGCACTGGAGGTTGAAGGATTTTTAGTGAGTTATAAAAAAGGATCATTTCTATACTGTCATAAATCTGTGTTTGTACTAAAATGTTATTGCTTTTATTTTATTTTACAGAATTCAACAAGGCCACCCCTAAAGCTATCCAACGTTGAACGAATTACGAACATACAGATTTTGTTCCTATTCTGCACCCTTCTGGCAATTTCGTTGATCTGCTCTATTGGCTCCTCTATATGGAATGCGAAGCACGAGGAAGGAGACTGGTACCTTAGTTTAAATTGTAAGGCATAGTTTGATACAATACATTATTTGTGTGGTAGAAATCAATCTTTATTACAGTTTGAGTAATCAATCCATTCTGGGTCCTGTGCCATACATTTTGTCCAAATTAGATCTGTAAGCGAAATGCTGATTTGTCACTTCTTTATGCTTCATTTGTGTGTTTTTAAAGGCACAGAATGAACGATGTGTTGTGCAGTGGGCTAAATCTAAAGCACTTTTGTTGTTCTGATATCTAAATTAGGTTTGTTTCAAAATAAGTCACATTCACTCATCTGTCGATTGTTGGTTATCTGTTACTTTACAGCTGTGGTATTTGCATCACATCACATCTCACAGCGCCCTACAGTGGATCTATAAAAGGTGTTTAAATCGTCATTCATTAAAGAAACAAATGAGTGACTGTACTTGAAAGCAGTGCTGAAGTAATTCTGTAATAGTAGCACTTTGTGGTACTTTGATAAGAATTTGATCTATCAGGTCAAACTTATCCTACTCGAGGGGCACACCAGCAGCTAGGTCCAGGAGCGGTGTAGTCCAGATACGAACATTGGTGCTCCCCGACTAGAGCCCTCATTCCTTTCTAATTGATTAAGCTCAGTAGCAGATGCCGGAACTATTGTAGGAATGACAGACAAGGGCTGTTGTTTCAATGCTTTACATAAAGGACCAGTAGGCACGTTACATAGTGCCACAAGTAAATTTATTAGCAAATCATACAAGTCATAAGTAAAGAGAAATACTAAGTAAAATCCAGCATAGATTTGCCTTCTAATGGTGGGGGATAAGGTCTCCTGCACATAGTACATTTTAACAAGTACTTGGTTCTCATGGTATGCACCAATAGGGAACAAGCAAGAGGAAACATTTTACTACAGAATACAATTGAGGTTTCTCTTCTGGTAGTAATACATTGGGTTTGCAGACATTCTCACAGTTTATTCAAACATTCAAATTGGTACATTGTATGACGTTAGCCTGGGACAGTTGAAATGTCCTTGGTTAGGTACAGTAACGGAAAGTCTCTAGGAACACTCTCTGTTTTAGTGTGAGTCTCTCAATTCTTTATTTCGAACAAGAAATACAGCAATAGTCATCCTGTGATATATTGTGATGTTGGTGCAAGATGTAGGATAAATGTACACACAACCCAGGTTAGCCCTAAGCCCATGTTATGATACTTTTAATATACAGGGAAAACAACTCTCAGAGCTCCTTCGAGCATCATGACTGCGGAGTGGGCTCCGTGTTTTTATTAAACTGTCAAAATGACAAGTTTAACTCTCATAATATATCTGCCCACACATTATTCTTGCCACTTATCTGCATTTGAGTACCACTGGAATGGAAGGATTGGTGTCCAGGAGACAAAAACCCCCAGACCTTCCTAAATTGTGACTATCTGTCTATCTGAAATGGGGTCTCTGGTTAGCAGTCAGTTTGCACTTTGTCCAAGCAGGTCAGGGTAATGGAAATACACGTCTAGGATTACCCCTTCTCACTCCCTTGGTACTTTGGTACAGACAGGCAGGGTTATCTCAGAGGCAATGTGTATAGTATGTGTACAATCACACACAGTAACATGGTGTAAGCACCACAAAAAGATTCAACACCAGGTTAGAGGAATAGCCAATATTTACCTGAGTAAAACAAGACCAAAACGATGACAATGCAACATACAGAAGCAAAGTTATGATTTTTTAAAGATTAACCTCAATATAGCTCTTAGAAACACAAATGCTTTGAATTGGTGATATCACGGCGTTGTGACAGGTTTGTTCCCAACAATCAGATGCCACTGGCGCCGGTCACGGAGTCGCACGGACCCCCAGCTACAGTAACTTGTGAAAGTGAGGAAACAAGCCGGTGCATGGAGTCAGAGATCAAGGCATCGCTGGATCCGGTGCTGCGGAGCGAAGGAGCTGAGGCATTGGTGTGAGGCGTCAGGTGCTTGCTGTGGAGGTGAGGCGGCATCAGTGCGAATCGTCTGCTCCTTGCACTTCCGGTCGGGTCAATATCCGGCAGTCATGGGATGGTGCGGCGACCCCACAGAGTCGCAGTCACGCCACAAGGCTGCATGTGCCGTGGTGGAGTCGAGTGGCATGGCACTTTGGATCCCACGGAGTCGTGGACTTTGGCGAGGCTGCGCAGCATCTAGCCTATGGGGTTGTCGCCCTCCGGCAGGGACCACTGCTTCAGTTGCAGTTGGCGTTGCGGGATCTGGCAACCGCGTCAGGTCGGAGTCGTCCGAAGTCGATGCACTTGGTTCTTCTTGGTTTTTCACCAGCTTCTCCTTTCAAGGGCCCAGTGACTGGATTAGGCACCACCTGGCAGGGGAGAAGTCTCACCAAGAGAGTCCAGGTGCTGGTAGAGGAAGTCTTTGATGGCCCTGACACTTCAGAACAGGGGGCAAGCTCAGTCCAAGCCCTTGGAAAATCTCCTCAAGCAGGATACACAGCAAAGTCACGTCTTTGCCATCTCTAAAGCAGAAGCAGCAACTGCAGGCCAGTCCAGCAAAGGGGCAGTACTCCTCCTCCAGCTCTTCAGCTCTTCTCCTTGGCAGAGGTTCCTCTTGGTTCTAGAAGTGATCTAAAAGGTTTGGGCTTTTGGGTCCACTACTTATACCTCTTTCTGCCTTTGAAGTTGGCAAACATCAAAGGAAAGTCTCTGTTGTTGACAAGATCCTGCCTTGCTCAGCCTGACCCCAGACACACACCAGGGGGCAGGAGACTGCATTGTGTGAGGGCAGGCACAGCCTGTTCAGGTGTAAGTGTCAGCTCCTCCCTACCCGCTCTAGCCCAGGAGACTCATCTGGGTATGCAGGCTACACTCCAGTTCCCTTTGTGTCGCTGCTTAGAGGGAATTCACACCAGCCCAACTGTCAGTCCGGCCCAGACTTGGAATACATAAGCAGGCAGAGGCTCAGAATGGTTTAATGCAAGAAAATGCCCACTTTCTAATAGTGGCATTTTCAAACTGACAATCTAAAAAAATAACTTTACCAAAGGATATATTTTATAATTTGTGAGGTGAGTTCAGAGACCCCACTCTCCATAGCTCTATATGCTCCCAATGGGAAACTGCACTTAAAATATTTTTAAAGGCACTCCCCATGCTATCCTAAGAGAGAGATAGGCCTTGCAACAGTGAAAATTGAATTTGGCAATATTTCCCTGTCAAAACATGTAAAACACATCAGTATGTGTCCCACCTTTAACATACACTGCACCCTTCCCATGGGGCTACCTTGGGCTTACCTTAGGGGTGCTTTACATGTACAAAAAGAGAAGGTTTGGGCCTGGCAAGTGGGAACACTTACCAGGTTGAATTGGCAGGTTAAAACTGCTAACACAGATACTGCAGTGGCAGGTGTGAGACATGTTTACAGGGCTACTCATGTGGGTGGCACAATCAGTGCTGCAGGTCCACTAGTAGCATTTGATGTACAGGCCCTGAGCACCTCTAGTGCACTTTACTAGGGACTTACTAGTAAATGATACATGCCAATCAGGGATAAACCAATCACCAATACAATTTAGACAGAGAGCATATGCACTTCAGTACTGATAGCAATTGTAAAGTGCCCTGAGTCCTAAAGCCAACAAAAACAGGTAACAGAAAAATAGGGAGGAGAAGGCAAAAAGTTTGGGAATGACCCTGCAAAAAAGGCCAGGGCTAGTACTATCTATCTAGATTACAGAATGGCAGTAGCCACTTGGTAGTTATAGTTAGGAGACCGGGGGCGTGGCCAGAAGACGCAAGATGTCGGTAGACTTTTAGGACTGATCTGCGAAGTGGCCCACGACCCGGCACAAATTGTCTGCATCAGCGCCGTGCGGACCTGTATTCTTATGGTATTGCGATGTGGAGAATGAGCGGCATCCAAAGAGAAGTTTATTAGCCCAACAATCCACTGACTGTGTGCTGACTAGCGCCCATGTGGCCTACCCTGTGACCTGCGATTTCCTGAATGGGCCTGCAGCAGCTTTACACACATCCCTCCACCGAATTATGGACAGCAGAAGGGAGACAGTGGAGGTCCCCAGCGGCTCTGACTTGGATTTGGCTGCAAGCGTGTTGTCTATCCAGCTGAATAACTGCATGGCGCAGGGAGTCTCTTTTTTGGGACGGGACACAGGAGAGTACCCCAATACCCTGGAACTATTATTACAACGCAGCGCTGCAGTAAGTACATATGGGTGCACTGACTTTGGTCTTGTGATTCATGTTTCCCCTGAGGACTCCTAATGTACACTGCGTCCCTATGTGCCTCCTGACTTTACCGCTGTTGTGCCGCCAGGTGGCTAATTACTAACTACTGCTGCATTGGGGTTGCCTCCCCTCTTTGGAATCGTGAAGTGGCACCATCCAGAGGCCAAATGCACAGTCCTCTCTTTTCCCTCCTCCCCCCCCCCCCCCCAAGAGAGGAGAGGCCGGGGTCACGTTGCGGGTGTATTGAGCGGGGTCCCCTGTCTCATCCTAATATTGTGAATTCTTGTGGCATAGAGGGAAGGACCATACCCGATGTCACTTAGGCACAGTGGAGAGACTGTACGAGCCAAGCTGCCGCTCAGTTAAGCTTGTTGACACTGCCTGTCTACTGGATGACACTGCACACCCTGCATCAGTTTAATCATTAAGCCAGTAGTGCCCGGTGGGTCCTGGGTGAGAGGGGGCACTGATCAAGCGGTGTGGTGGGATCAAATATGCTACCACTTTGAGTCTGAGTCACTGGCCTGGCTGGAGTGGACAGGGGCACTACTGTGCTACTGGAGGATGTTTCCCTCATTTATGCCTCAGTTCCTCCTCATTATAGTAGACTACACTAACCCCCCTAGATATTGCCTGGCTAACCGTGGTCCTCTTTCTTGGGACTGCCTGTGCCTCCCTGTTGCCTCTGTTGAGAGTGATGTAGGGTCTGGCAGGCCGCACGGAGCTACCATTGATCACAACACACTTATCTCTTTTGATGGACAACACGTCTGGCCACGCCACTATTTTTCTTACATCAGTTGATTACAGGTGCTCAGCCATCGTGCAAAAGGGAAGAGCAGGCCCTCAGCCAGCGGGGCGCAAAGGCAATGAACTCTCAAATCGCCCTGACCAAAAATCGCTTGTGGATGCCTCAACCTTGACCCTCTCTGACTCTCTGATATGAACTTAGACAAGATCCTAGACGCCATTAATGACACCAGGCAAGACTTACATAATAGGGTTGATGTAGTGGCAGTTGAGGTAGGACTGCTGCAAGATGATCAGAGGAAACTATCCACCTGTGTCACGCATGCAGAAAGTGAAATCAATGATATCCGTGAACTGCCCTCTGACCTCGAGGTGCAGGTTCGATCCCTTACCACCAAAGTCCAGGAGTTGGAGAGCAGAGCAGAAGATTCGAGAGTCGTTCCAGACGGCATAATCTCTGCTTCGTGTGCTTTCCAGAGGGGACAGAGGGCTCAGACTCTGTGCACATTTTTTAAACCTGCCTGGCGCAGGTTGACTGGCCCCAGTAATTTATCGCCCCACTTTCTAGTGGAACGGCCACACCCAATACCAGCGAAGAAGACACCTAATGGGGGGGTATCCCCCCTCCCCCCCCCCAAGGCCGGTAGTAGTCCAGATCCTGAATTACAGGGGAAAAAGAGGCCATATTGCGTGCAACTCGAACGGCTGAACCACTCATGTATTAAAACATTTGAACATTTCTCTTCTGATTACACCCTTGCAGTACAGCGTTGCAGAGCATCCTTCCTGGGGGTGAAGAAGCATCTACAACAGGTTGGCCTGAAATAGTGACTCAGTCACGGCCAACAATTCCATTCCAGCTACTTTTTCACTGAACTGGCGGATGCCTGGGACTGGGTAGAGCAGCGCGGATACAAATCCTCAGCCCAGCCCTCACCGCCCCCACTGACAGGAAATAATGACATGGCAAGAGTAAAAGCCAGGATGCTAAATGTCAAGATACAGGGTGCCCCAGAAGGCCAGAAAAGACCTCTTAGAGGGCATACAGACGCTTCTCCCCTCCCCCCCCCATGCCCTAGGGGTATGCCCTCTTAAACTGAATCAGACACAGCTGGAAGCAGGTCATCATTGGTGATCCTGCCAGTCGTGACCCCACAGACAGCAGACACTATACTGTAACTGACTCACTGGCCATGTTCTGTCTACAGAATAAACTACTGTATGTTTAATGTTTGGGCAGCTACTGGTTATGCGACCACCTGGGGTTCGGAGTTGTGGGTTCCAGCTTTACTGTTTAGGAGAGTCATTCAATGTATCTTGTCTTCCCCCACACTCCTCTCAACTATCCTGACCAGATGTGAACATGTTCCATGGGCTTTTGGGGGTGACTTTAATAGCATATTTCGCCCACAAGGGGACAGATCGCCCTCCCCCTCCCCTTGACGACCTCCCTATTGTAGCGACTGCTGCCCATTTCTCTCAATGGCTAGCACATTGGTTGCTACTAGATAACTGGTGCACGCTCCATCCAGACACTGGGGAATATTCATAATTCTCACCTCATCTATTACTTGCACATGAGACTGGACCATATCCCCGGTCCCCCAGCCCTCCAGCTGCAGACTTGTACGGCTGAATATTTGGGAAAGACATTCTCTGATCACAACCCACTTTTGACAGTTTGAATTGCGGGGGGAATACGTATGCAGTTCCCACCTGGTGACTTCAGCCTTCTATGCTAGAAGACTAAGTGTTTAGGAATACCACAAAAAATACATTATCACACTTTTTATCAGAGAATTGGGGCACAACGACTTCCTGTTCAGTGGAGTGGGAGGTGGTTAAAGTTGTGTTACAAGGTAATTGTATTCATACAGAGGTGGGAGTTAGAGCAAACCTAGGATACTGATTCAAATTGAAACCATGCTTAGAACACTAGAAGTTACAGCTTATACTAACCCAGAACACTGAAGTGAATTAACTACATCTTCGGAGACACACACTCGAGTAGTAGAGCAATTGTGATGCCTGGATTTCAAAGCATACCAGGCCAAAATGCATGCGGAAGGGAATAATTCTGGTCATCTACTAGCATGGCTCCTGCTTAGTGCAGCCCCTACATCACCTATTACTGTGATTAGACAGACCCTTGGACGCGTTTACTTCCTAACCAAGTAGACATAGATGATGCATTTACCACACACTGTCAGACTTTATACAACCCTTCTCTTGCAGACAGGATGCAATCTATCTGCAATTTCTCAGAGTAGAACTCAACATTCCCATCACTTTACAAGAAATATGGGGAGCTATACGAGTGCGGCCACCTTCAAGACCCTAGGGCTAGATGGATTCTAGAAAGCATATGAATACCTACTATGAACTAAACTCCTTGAGCTCTACCAAGCTGTGCTGGCAGAGGGCTGGCTTCAGCTGTCGCTCCGAGAGTCCCTCCTTGTCTCTTTTCTCAAACCTGATAAAGACCCTTTAGAATTAACCTCATACTGTCTGCTTTCTATGCTGGACCATGACTACAAAATACTGAATAAAATTGTAACAGCCCGACTCCTTGAGCGTATGCTCACGATGGTCTATTTGGATCAGACCGGTTTCATTCTGGGTAGATCGACCACACTTAATATACTCTATTTACATAGAGTAATGAACCTTTTCCCCCACCCAGTGGCCTAATGCTGCTTGTATGGTCTTAGACTTAGAAAAGGCGTTTGACACACTGACGCTGGGAGTATATGTTTTCTCTCTTAACCGCCTTGGGTATCACAGACTGCCTACAGAGACTTGTACACCTATTGTACTCAGAACCCACAACATCGGGAAGCTTGAGCAATGCATCTCCCACCCATTTCCAGTGAGCAGAGGGACTCAACAGGGTTGTCTCCTCTCCTCTTTCCCTTGGCAGCAGCCCAGAACGCAGAGCATTCCTCTAAATGGAGAAGTTTTATTATATGAAGCCGATGTTTTAATCTATATATGTGACATTAGGGACAGAATATCTGACATCACAACTATTCCTTCGGAATTTCGAGCAGCCTCAGGCCTGGGAGTAAACTGGGCCAAATCGGTCTGTTCTCCCTACATCCAGACTGCCTGCCACAGCATTTATTAGTGGATACACACATCTTTTACGCTGGGAGCCTTGCACATTCCGCTGCTTAGGTTAACACATTTACCACATGATTCAAGATCTTATAGACTGAAACCTCTGCAATGTTATTGCTTCCCTCTGCCCCCAAATTGCCTTTTGAAGTATTCATCCTCTCACGGTGCAGGGGAGAGTCTCGGTATCAAAAAGGTGATGCTCCCTTGTTTTTTGTAATATTTGCACAATCTCCCGGTGCACATTCCTCAGAGCGTTTTTCATATGCTTCATAACACACCTGGCAGGTTTGTTTGGATCAAACGAAGATGCTGAGTTGCATTGTGCAAATTACAGCTACCTGTGGACAAAGGGGGGCTAGGGGCCCCCAACTTCCACCATAATTACCTGGCTTCACAGCTCTGGTGACCTGCCCATTGGCTGGTAGGATGTCTGCTGGAGGAGTTGGGATTAGCCTCCCCTAGCCGAGCTCCATGGGTGGTACAGGAGGAATTCCTTCTTCCGGCAAAGCCCCCATGTAACTCCAACAATTTACTGTGTAGAGCCCTCAACAGGTATCGACGGAGCCCGAGACTCATGCCATCTATCCCTCTATATTCTCCCGAAATTAGCCATGACTCCATTAATCCTTTGAATATAATGATAGGAAGGGAGGGCCTCCTAATATGGGAGGCTGCTGGAGAAAACACTCTCTGGGCTGTGTTCCACGACAGTGCGTTCATGCCCTTTGAGCAGTAACAAACAGACTGGCACTTACCGGTAGGACACTTCTTGGTGCGTGGTTGACTCTTGGCTGCTTTAACACAGTCATGGCCGATCACTGTTTCTGAACCAGAACAACACCCGTTCGTACACATGCTCCACACTTTAGGTAGTGGCCATCAATTGATTACTTGGCTTAACTGCGCCCTAGCATACACCGCATGTGATCCCTTATTGCTGACTCATAGATGTAGGGAACGAGGTCTAGGCAGAGAATTCACAAACAAAGAATGGGAAAGAGTGTTAATATATCCTAGAAAAGTATTACATAATGTAAAACTCCAGTACACACAGCACAATATATTACATAGGGCTTATCTCACACCAGATTCCCTACATAAAATGTTTGGTTCCTCCTCCGATTGCCAGGGGCCAGATGCCGGTTTGGTGCATATGTTTTAGTCCTGCCCAGTGGTAGTGTCACTCTGGAATGACGTTGCTTTTGGGTACTACAGTTAAGTTAGGGAAAGTATTTTTAAGTTATAAGGCTCTTGAATTTAGTGATATATGGCACCACAGTTCTTTTGCTGAATTTTTTAAAATTTTGTGAAACTACGCAGTACAGGGCCATACAATTACTTAAAATAAAATATATATATATATATATATAAATACATTTCCCTACATATTAGCTCTTTAATAAAGGGATAATAGGTAAGGACCTACCTCTTTTCTATATCTAAGGCCCTAACACGGAACACAGCCAAAGTATAGTAAAAGCAATATGGCTGCCTTTTCATTCTCTAAAAACAACTATTACCCAATTATATACTGGGTTGTCATCACCAGGTGCCACGGGTATACTGCGAAGTTATCACGGTATACCATGGCCCAAAATATAACTAAGGCCTATCTGTGCTATTGGATTGCAGTACGCTTGCATCACTCATGGTGTCACATGGGCAATGCAATGCCGAAGTCAGATTTACAAAGGAACACAAGGCCACCTTGCACAGCCCTGCATTGATTGGTAAATCTGGAGAAACACAAGGCAGCACAATTCACTGTTTTGTGTTACACATCATAATGTACATGGCTTCTAAATTTCACATACATCCGTATGCCATAACACTGTAGCCACGCCACTGTACGCTATTCCACTCTCCACTCTATGCCTCTTCACTGTATGGGACTCCACTCTTTGCCACTTCACTCTACACTATTACACCGTCCACCATTACAGTCTACGTCGCTCCACTATATGGCACTCCACTGGACTCTACGCTACTATACGCTATTAAACTGTACCTAATGCCAGTCTACACCTCTCCATTTTATGCCAATCCACTGTATGGTGCTCCACTATACACTGTTACACTCTACGCCACTCCACTGTACAACACTCCGTTGTATGCCACTCCAGTCTTCGCTGTTACACTGTACACGCATACACTCTATGCCACTCGACTCTACACTGCTACATTGTATGGAACTCCACTCCATGCCTACTCAGTGTTTGCCACTCCACTGTATGCCACTCCTCTATATGCTTCTCCAGGATATGCTATTCCACTATACTAGTTTCCACTGTATGTCACTCCACTGTATGCTACTCCACTCTGTGCCACTCCAGGGTATGCCGCTCCACTCTACCTTACTCCATTCTAAGCTATTCCATTGGACTCCACTGTATGCTATTACACTCTACCCCATTCCAGTGTATGCCACTCCAGTCTACACCACTTCACTGTACCCCACTGCACTGTATGCTACTCCACTAAGCTATTCCAGTCTAGGCCACTCTACTGTACACTGCACCATGCTACCCTATTCTACTGTATGCCACTCCACTATACACTACTCCAGTCTACTCCACTCCATTGTACACCACTCACGCTATGCACTCCATTCAATGCTAGTCCATTGGACTCCACTTTGCAGAACTCCACTCTGTGCTACTTCACTCTACCCCATGCCACTGTACCCTACTCTAGTCTACAACACTTCACTGTACGTCACTCTACTCTATACTATCCTACTCTACGCTATTCCATTCTATACTATTCTATGCTATAACACTCATCTGTTCTCCACTCTGTGCTATTCTATTGTACGCCACTCCATTCTACGCTATTACACTTTATGCAACTTCAGTCTTTGCCGTTCTACTGTATGGTATTCCACTCTGCACTATTCCACTGTATGCTATTACACTCAACCCCACCCCACAATACACCACTCTGGTCTAAACCACTTCACTGTACGCCACTCCAGTCTTTGCTATTCCACTCTATTCCACTTTGTCACACCACTGTACACTACTCCACTTTATGCCACTCCACTGTACTATCCTCCACTCTATATGACTTCAATCTACAAAACTCTGCTACACTCTGTGCCACTTTACTAGCCTCTTCTCCACTCTATTCCTGTACACGCCACTGTCCAGATTTGCACTCTACTCTATGGCTGTATACTCTATTGCACAACACTCTGACAGTTTCCAAAGCTGTACGACACAGCACACCACTCTACTGTATGAGAGCCACTCCAGTTTGTAACAGTTGCCTTGACTGTACACCACTTCAATATATGCCACCCCACTCTATGCTAATCCACAACACCCTACTACACTGTACACAACTCCACTCTACACTGTTCCACTTTATGCCACTCCGCTGTTCTACACTTCACTGTATAGTATTCCACTGTACACCATCCCACTAAATGCTACTCCACTTTAGGGTAATCCATTCTACACCACCACAGTGTGCACCACTCCACTCTACACTGCTCCACTGTGACACTTTCCTCCATTCTGTATAACTCCACTCTACAAAATTCTACCACACTTCATGGCACTCTACAACATTCTACTCCACTCTATCCTGTACACTCTATTGTCAAACTCTATACTCCACTCTGGGCCCATACACTCCAATGTACAAAACTCTATTCCACTATGACACTTTTCTGTATGTCATAACACTGCACTTTACTGTACGAGACCCTGCTCCAACAGTTTACAACCTACACTGCACCAGTACATTCCCCTCCATGCCACTCTACTCTACGACACACCAATACACTCAATTGTACTTTACTCCACACTGTGTTACACCACTCCACTTCACTGTCCGAGACTTTACCTCGCTCCACCTTCCTATCCAAAAATCCACTCTACACTGCTCCACCGTTTTACACACACAACTGTACTTTACGCAGTTCTACTCTACTAAACTTTATATCACTCTCCAACACTTTTCTCCTGTCTATACCCCTTCACTCCACTGTACAACACAGTACTATTCTGCGTGTCACTGTACAACACTCTACTCCACTCCACTCAAGGATAGTCTAGTGCACTACACAACACCATACACAACTTTGTATGCCTCTGCACCACACTTTACTTCACTCTACACTGACACAATACTCCACTCTACTCCAATGTACACCACTCCAGTCTGTCATTCAATGCCATTGTACTCTATAACACTGTATGCCAATCCACTGTACCGCACTCTATAGCCCTGTACTGTGCTGTCACCACTCTACAAAAATCAACTAGACAGTATGCCACTCTACACTGCTGTGGTCTACATCACTTTCCAATACTTTACAACACCCCACAGCACTCTACTGCACAACACAATACTACAATGTATGACACTTTGCTCAAATTTATGCTACACCACTCCACACCACTATAGTCATCAACACTCCGCTCCACTTTTTGATACTTTACTCCACTCTACACTAATCCACTCAGTGTACTCCACTCTACTACACTTTATCCTACTCTAGGCCACTGTACTTTACTCCACTCTGTACCGCTCCACTGTATGCAACTCCACTCTACCACACTGTACTACACTCTGTGCCACTTTGACACTCTCCTCCACTCTGTGTCCATCCACTCTACCCCACAGCACTACACTGTATGACACACGAGGACACACCACCCAGCTTCTCTCTACGATAGGCCACTCCACTATATGACACAGTACTCCATTCTACCACAGTCTCCTCCACTGTATGCTATGATACTCCACTTGAGGATACTCCACTCTGACACTCTACTCCACTCTGACACTCTACTCCACTCTGACACTCTACTCCACTCTGACAGTCTACTACACTCTGCTCTACTGTACGACACACCTTGATGCAACTTGCTACGCCAGTCTATGCTACTTGACTCATACCCCACCTCCACAGGCTGACTTCAGCCCTAGGGAACCCATCCCAGAGGCCCTGCGTACATTTTAAAAAGCAGGGGGCACACTGCTCCCATTTCCAGGTGGATTTCAGCCCCAGGGCCCTGCCCCAGGGCCCAGTGACATTTTACAGGGGGCCGGGGCCACATAGGCTCTTTACGCTGACTTCAACTCCGGGGGCACCTTCCCCCTGGGCCATGCTAAGTTAAGGGTGTCAACCCAGGGCACCCCCCATAGTGTTGTTGGGGGCTGCAGGGGTGAGGCCCAAGGCCCCCCCAAGCCCCAGTCAACTGCCCCATACAAAGGGAGTCGGTATTGTTCCTACCTGCAGACAGCAGCTAATAATCCTGCTCCCTGCGGGCCAAAGCCATCTTTTGATCTGTTTTTCTACCTGCTTCACTGCAAGGTAGGGAAACAGATCTGAAGTCCGCTTCCAGCAGGTGAGAGCATTTTTTAATCTCCTGCCAGCTGAGAGCGGATTTGGTGTTTGCTCCCACTTGGCATGAGATTTGGAAACGCTCCAGCCAAGCGAGAGCACACACAGGTTTCCCTGCCTACTCCCCTGTGGGCAGGGAAACCACTATTTCCTGGGGTGGGCTCCCAGAGACAAAGCTACCGAGCCGACCCCAAGGGTGGGGTCATCTGGGTCATAAATGGCTCAGGGAAGGGGGCTGGGCTGCCCCCTCCCTTAAAGTAATTTGGCCCCGGAGTGGGCTTCCAGCTGCCTTTTCAGGCTCAGGGAAGGGGACACTCGGCCCCCTCTCCCCATACAAAGAATATTCGGCCCCATGGGGGGGTGTTTTCCAGGGCCTCTTAGAGAAAGGGTCCCAGTGTTTCCCCTCCCCATACAGATTATTTTTGAGGCCCCTCTCCCCATATAAATAATTTTTGGCCCACGTGGTGTGTTCCCTGGGGCTCCTGGAGGCTCGAGGAGGAGGGCCATTCAGCCACTCTCCCCTTTATGCAATCATCTCTGAGGTGAGTTCCCTGAGGCCTTTTCAAGTGTGGGGAGCGCAAGCTATAGTTACCTTATGGCAAAAGTTACAGTTACTTGACATAACTCTAACTATAACTGCAGAATAATTCGAATTACTATATGTTAATTCAACCACTGCTGTGCATGGCCAACGGCTGTGCACGGCATGTGTAGGCTGCAGGCCCGATAACTACTAAATCACACTACGCACGGCCTTTGGCTGTACACAGTGGGGGTTAGCCACACGTTCTGGCCGGAGGTTGGGTGGTTATAGGGGTTTGGCCGCAACTCAGAGATTTTACTGGGAAAAAGACTTCAATGTTCAATCACGAGGCATGTTTAACATTCAAAACACTAGTAAATAAACAGACACACCACCATGAGATTGGAGGATTCGAGCTCCCAACCTACTGAGTGTCAATCCAAGAGCTTTACCAGTAGGCCAAAGGTGAGTCCTTTCTGTTGTGCATCAAAATGTAACTATAACATCTGTACTAAACATCTTTCTTGTGTGACGCTTTGAAGTCATTCTATGGAGAGACCATTGCTTTTGTTATTACAATGATCTCTCTCTAGATTGACTTCAACGTGGCACACAAACAAGATGTTTGCTGCCAGAAGAGGACTGCGTTGGGAGCCTGAAGGCCCCCAGTCGTAGCAGGCTCCTGGCATCCTGCGGGAACCGGCATTGCTCCCACAAGCAGGGAGCTGCTTTAAATAACAGCTCCCTGTGAGAAAATTCCCTCTTTCTAGCATGGTTACCCCCACTTTTGGCCTGTTTGTGAGTGTGTGTCAGTGTGTTTTTACTGTCTCACTGGTATCCTGCTAGCCAGGACCACAGTGCTCATAGTCTGTGGCCTATGTGTGTGTTGTCAGTAGTGCTTAACTGTGTCACCGAGGTTCTGCTAACCAGAACTCCAGTGCTTATGCTCTCTCTGCTTCCAAATTCGTCACTATAGTTTAGTGAATTCATATTCTAATTTGAATTGACACACAAGATCCCCCTTTTAAGCCCCTAGTATAAGGTACTTAGGTACCCAGGGCTTTGGGGGTCCAGGAGATCATAATGGGCTGCAGCATTTCTTCTGTCACCCATAAGGAGCTCAGACAAACCATTCTTCAGGACTGCCTCTGCAGCTTGAGTGAAATAGTGCACACACTATTTCACAGCCACTTTCACTGCACTTAAGTAACTTATAAGTCACCTATATGTCTAACCTTCATTTACTGAAGGCAAGGTGCAAAGTTACTAAGTGTGAGGGCACCCTTGCACTAGCAAAGGTGCCTACACTCTGTCCAGGGCCAATTCCCCAGATTTCACGAGTGCAGGGATACCATTACACGTGTGCACTACATATAGGTCAATACCTATATGTAGCTTCACAATGGTAACTCTGAATATGGCCATGTGAGGTGTCTAAGATCACGGAATTGTCCCCCATTCCAAATCTGGTATTGGGGGGCCAATCCCATGCATCCTGGGGGCTCCACCATGGACCCCCCGTACTGCCAAACTAGCTCGCTGAGGCTTACACTGCAGCTGCTGCCACCTCCCAGACAGGGTTTTGCCCTCCTGGAGTCTGAGCAGCTCAGTCCCAGGAAGGCAGAACTATGCATTTCCTTTGGGAGGAGGGTGTTACACCCTCTCCCTTTGGAAATAGGTGTTACAGGCTTGGGAGGGGTAGCCTTCAGAGCCTCTGGCAATGCTTTAAAGGGTGCAGATGGTGCACTCCTTGTATAAGCCAGTCTAAACCGGTTCAGGGACCCCCTGTCCCTACTCTGGCGCTAAATTGGACAAAGTCCATCACCACCCCAGGGGTGGTGCCCAGAGCTTCTCCAGTGTGTCCCTGGCATTAGCCATCTTCTTTTCCAAGGTGTGGGGACTCTTGAAATCTCTGAGTGGCCAGTGCCAGCAGTTGACGTCCGAGACCGCTCCTGATAGGTGCATACCTGGCTAGGTAGCCGATCCTCCTCTCGGGGTATTTGGGGTCTCTGCTGTGGGGCCCTCTTCAGATTCAGCTTGCAAGTCTCCTCCAGGAATCCTCTGCATCCTCTGCTTCAGCTTCTGACCGTCAGATCAACCGCAGAGTGCTTGAGGAACCGCTGTAACTGCAACAAAGTTTCCAGGACGACTCCTGTGACCTGCAACTTCAGCTCCAGCCAGCATTTGCAACAGTTTCCAAGGTGTGCACGCTCTGAGGACTCCCTGTCTTCACCCTGCACCAGAAGAACCGTAGGAATCTCCCGTGGAGCGACAGAGTCACTTCCCTGCAGGCACCTTCCAAGACAACAACCGGTTCTCTGGGACTCCTCTCCTGACGATGAGCGTGCTCCCTGGAAAACAGGTGGTGGACCAACACGACCCAGACTGTCCTAAGGTCCAGCTGTCCAAATTTGGAGGAGGTAAGAGCTTGACTTCCCGTTTTGCAACAGTACCCCTGTGCACTGTGCCATCTCTAGCTCCTTGGGCTTCTGTGCACTTCTTCCAAGAATCCTTTGTGCACAATGTAGCCAAGGTCCCCAGCACTCTATTCTGTGACATACAACTCGCTGCGTTGTTCTCCGGTTGAGTGGGACCTTCTTTTGTTGTGCTACACCAACCGCAATTTGCACCTTCTTTGTCCCCGTGTCCTGGGACTCCTGTGGGTGCTGCCTGGTCATCTGTGGGCTCTCTCCAGTGTTGGGAGCTCCCTCTGCCTCCTCGGTCCGAGTTGAGGCCCCCAGGTCCCTTCTGGGTCCAGGCAGCACCATTTTGATGCAAACCGCGACCTTGCTTGAACCAAGGCTTGTTGGACGAATCCAGCAACGTAAATAGCCTGCATCCAACTTCTTGAAATGGGACATCTTCTGCACCACGCTGTAATCCGCAGCCATCTTCTTTGGTGCTCTTCTGCAGACTTCTTCCAAACCAGAGAATCCTTTTTTGCACCATCTGCTAGGTTGGCAGGGGCTCCTGTCCTTCCTGGAATCTTATGCAACTTCTGGACTTGGCCTCCTGTCTTCACAGGTCTTCAGGTCCAGGAATCCACCATTTGTTGCTTGCAGTCTTGCCTGGTTCTTGCAATAACTCTTATGACTTGTAGGGTGACATGAGGAAACTTGCTGTACTTTACTCCTACTTTCCTGGGCTCTAGGGTGGGGTATTTTACTTACCGTAGGTGTTCTCTTACACTCCCAGTGCCCCTCTACACACTACAGTTTCCTAGGGGGGAATTTGTGATTTGCATTCCACTTTCTTAGTAGAAAATACAATAAAATGCAATAGGCCTAGGGGCAACACAAACCATATACTGTTTGCACTATTCTATGACTATTTACTTACCTGATTTTGGTCTCTACTGTATATATTGTGTATAATACTTACCTCCAGAAGAAGTATTGCCTCTAAGATATTTTTGGGCTTGTGTCACTAAAATAAAGTACCGTTATTTTTGGTAACACTGAGTATTGTCTTTTATTGTGTATAAGTATTGTGTAACTATAGTGGTATTGCAGGAGCTTTGAATGTCTCCTAGTTCAGCCTAAGCTGCTCAGCTACAGCTATCTCTAGACAGCCTAAGCTGCTAAAACATTGCCTACATTTCACTAATAAGGGATAACTGGACCTGGTATAAGGTGTAAGTACGTTAGGTAGCCACTACAAACCAGGCCATCCTCCTACATTCCCTGCTTGCAGGAGCAATGTTTTCATCTCTTTCCCTGCACGCACAAATTAGTGAAAGGGAAGGGGGCCATGTGGCCCCTTCCTTGGACTGATTTTGGCCCTAGAGACTCCATCCCCCGAGACCTGGCCGATTTGGGCCGATTTTTGGCCTCGGGGACCATCCCTCCCAAGCCTGGCAAATTAAAAAGAGGCCTGCCTCCCCTGGCTGATTTTGGCCCAAGAGACTCCATCCTCCATGGCCCAGCCAATTAATATAAGAGAAGGGGGGGGGAGCATATGATCCCCCTTCTCAGGCTGATTTTGGCTCCATGGTCCGGCCAGTTATTAAAAGGGGGAGTAGGGCCGCATACCCCCCTCTCCCTGGGCTGATTTCGGCCCTGGGGACCAACCAATTATTGAGAACCTCGCTGCGTCTCTCTCCCCTAGCTGATTTTGGCCTGTGGGGACCCCATGCCCTGGGGCCCAGCCGGGTGCTCTTTTGGGGACTGCAGTGGAGGGGGCTCAAAGCTTCATCAGTCCCTGACAACATTACTCCTACATGCAGGGAGAAGCAAAAAGTGCTGCTCCCTGCATGCAGGAGCAATTCTTTCATCTGTTTTTAGGAAAACAGGTAAAATCAACTTCCAGTGGGCAGGAACAGATTTCCTGCTATCACCTGCTGGGAGTGGACTAATTGCTCTTTTTTGGTGGGAGCTGTCATAGCTCCAGCCAAGCGACAGCAAACAAGTATGGTCCTAGGAAGGGCACCTCGGAACATAGGGAGCTGGGCTTGAGAGGTGGCAGTCCCCAGATCCATTAATGGCTCCAGGAGGGGGACGAGGTGGCCCCTCCTCTTTTTTTTTTATGGGAGGGGCTGCATCCAGGGGAGGTGGGGGTCCCAGGGCCGTAATGGGCCTAGAGGAGGGGTTTGTGCTGCCCCTCCACTGTAAAACTCAGGCCTTGCCCCAGAGAGGTGGTGGTCCCTGAGGTCAGCCCTCAGAAGGGGTCACATGGCCCTTACTCACTTAATACTGGCCTGCCCCTGGGGTTGCAACAGTTCCCAAGGCTGAAATCAGCCATGAGTAGGAGGACCCCGTACGCTTCCCTCTCCAGATATGTCTCTGACCCACCCAGGATCTAGGTTTTAAACAAGTGCGGGAAACCATGCTTGATTTTTTTTAAAACATTTTTTGAAGAGATATGCAGATCCTCTGCGAATTTCGCTGCTGTTTTTTTTTCTTAAATGTCTTTTGGCCCCTGTGGGGTCCCTGGAGAACTCGACCTAAGGGGGCCTAAGGGGGGTCAGAGTGTTACTACCCTGCCCCATTCTCTTTTATATTTACTTTTGTTTTGGGACTCAGCTGAGTCCAAGTCCAAAAATGGCTACCAACACTTCCTGGTTGAAGTGTAGGCAGCCAATCAGATATCAGCATGGGACTGCCGGATCAGTGGAGGCTCCGCATCCCTAGATACCTATATTTTTTATTCCTCTGTAAATATCTCAAAAACTAATGAATGGATTACATCCAATAACATAGACATCTTTTCTGGACCAAGATCTATCTTTCTGCCAAATTTGGGCTTTAGTCGGTTTCAAAATCCCTATATGAAAATGCATGTTGAAAACATGTTTTGGGCCTCCCTTTTCTCATCCCCTCTTGACAAGTCATTCCAAAACCTTCAAGACCGCATCTGAAGTGAGTGGCAAACTACTTTTGAAAATGTTGTGAAGATTCATCAAATGTTATTAGCAAAACAAAAAAATGCTTTGTCTATGGGAATTAGGTCCTAACTTTAACTACCCAGTGGCAACTGCCAGTAGGTCATATATATCTCGTCACCCCGTCTCCTTCCAGACCAGTGATGAGCGGCACCACCATAAGCTTGTTATGGTCAAAAAGATAATTTTTAGCAGCAATTCTTTAATTTTTGATGTAGCACAACACAAATGAAACCTTTACGGCCGACGTGCTTCGGCATTCCGCCTTCAACTGGGTCCACACTATCTATCTATCTATCTATCTATCTATCTATCTATCTATCTATCTATCTATCTATCTATCTATATATTATATATAACCTTCTAATCCTACCACTGAGTTTTCATACATACACACTCTTCAATTGGCTGTAAATTGCGTTGCAACAGTACTAAATGTATTTAATAAACCAAAAACTCATAGATTAGTGGGCTGTCACAAAAAGTTTTTATGGTGTTTTTTTTACCCCATGATAACATGTAAAAAGTCACTACAAAAGGCTTGATTCAGAGGTTCATGACGAGTTTGGCGTTCTGACAAGCCGAATGCCCAACTCGCTGGGATGAGGCGGCCGTCAACCTGACTGCCTCTCCCCCAACTGTATTACGATGTTCCCACCGGGCTGACTGGGGGGAACATCGTATTACAACATTTCCGATGGTTAGCCCTGCAGAAGCAGTGCTACAGTATTAGGCTGGGAGCCAAGGCCAATTCCGGAGCACACCAGCACCCTCAGAATGCGCACAGCCTGCAAAGCAGATAGTGCGCATTCCGAGGGTGCTGGGCAAGGGGCCCCATGCACAGCATTTCTGTGAGCCCTTCCATTGCATTGAACCACCATGGAAAGTCTGACGGAAAGGGGACTTGTGCTCATCACGGCGGTGCTAAACTGAGCACCACTGTGGCTGAGCACGAGTCAGACCACCATCAGCCTGTCGGGAACCTTGTTCCTGGCAGGGACGGTGGTCCGACCGCCAGGGTCGTAAAGCAGCAGTCAGACCGCCTGGAGTGTTGCGGCCCAACTGCTACTGTGAGTATGGCGGTCCTTGGACAACCACACTCGTAATGAGTCCCTTTGGCTCTGCAACGCCCACGGTTCCATCTCTTTTCGAAAGTAGGAGGAAGTTCTGTGTTTACACTGGAAGAGCCTCCGCTGGCTTTACCATTGTAAACCTCTGACTTGAGGGCCCATCCACCAGAGTCGCCAAAATACCCATTTTCCCTGGCTGTGGCTGCCATGGCGAATGGGCTTGGAAAATCTATAGAATGGCCTTCACATCCAGCAAGAAATCTTTCTGTATATTGAGTCTGTTTCAGCAATGCAAAAAAAAAAAAAAAAAATCCCTGTTATGATTAGTGCCACATACCTGTTGTTAGACCTGACATGCCTTAGGGTGGTCACCCCTAACTTTTTGCCTGCCTCCCTCCACTTTTTGGACCCTGTTTTGCTGGCTTTTAGACTCCGCGCACTTTACCACTGCTAACCAGTGCTAAAGTGCATATGCTCTCTTCCTTTTTAA
This sequence comes from Pleurodeles waltl, assembly GCF_031143425.1. Classification (NCBI taxonomy): domain Eukaryota; kingdom Metazoa; phylum Chordata; class Amphibia; order Caudata; family Salamandridae; genus Pleurodeles; species Pleurodeles waltl. The sequence goes on from NC_090437.1 coordinate 1,010,361,653, forward strand.
ACATGGTAACTCTGGATCATACCTGATTGGACTATTTAATCTCCTTATAAGTCCCTAGTAATGTGCACTACATGTGCCTAGGGCCTGTAGATTAAATGCTACTAGTGGACCTGCAGCACTGGTTGTGCCACCCACTTAAGTAGCCCCCTTAACCTTGTCTCAGGCTTGCCATTGCAAGGCCTGTGTGTGCAGTTTCACTGCCACCTCGACTTGGCATTTAAAAGTACTTGCCAAGTCTAGAACTCCCCTTTTTCTACATATAAGTCACCCTTAATGTGTGCCCTAGGTAACCCCTAGGGCAGGGTGCTGTGTAGGTAAAAGGCAGGACATGTACCTGGGTAGTTATATGTCCTGGTAGTGTAAAGCTCCTAAATTCGTTTTTACACTACTGTGAGGCCTGCTCCCTTCATAGGCTAACATTGGGGCTGCCCTCATACACTGTTGAAGTGGCAGCTGCTGATCTGAAAGGAGCAGGGAGGTCATATTTAGTATGGCCAGAATGGTAATACAAAATCCTGCTGACTGGTGAAGTCGCATTTAATATTACTATTCTAGAAATGCCACTTTTAGAAAGTGAGCATTTCTTTGCACTTAAATCTTTTTGTTCCTTACAATCCACGTCTGGCTGGGCTTGGTTGACAGCTCCTTGTGCATTCACTCAGACACACCCCAAACACAGGGTACTCACCCTCACTTGCATACATCTGAATTTTGAATGGGTCTTCCTGGGCTGGGAGGGTGGAGGGCCTGCTCTCACACAAAGGACTGCCACACCCCCTACTGGGACCCTGGCAGACAGGATTGAACTGAAAGGGGACCTGGTGCACTTCTTAGCCACTCTTTGAAGTCTCCCCCACTTCAAAGGCACATTTGGGTATAAAACAGGGCCGGAAGAAACTTGCTGGAGAAGAAACCTGAACCAGAAACTACATCCTGCCAAGAAGAACCTCCTGGCTGCTCAAAGGACTCACCTGTCTGCTTTCTACAAAGGACTGCTGCCTTGCTGTTGCCCTGCTGCCTTGCTGAACTCTTGTCTGGCTGTGAAAGTGCTCTCCAAGGGCTTGGATAGAGCTTGCCTCCTGTTCCCTGAAGTCTGAGGACCAAAAAGACTTCTCTTTTTCACTTGGACGCTCCGTGCGCCGAAAATTTTGACGCACAACTTGTTCTGCGGCGAGAAAAACACCGCACACCTACGCTGATCGACGCGACGCTCTTGGGACGACCGAAAATCCGACGCACGGCTTCGCAAGGACAACGCCGCCTGACCTCTAGAGGAGAAATCGACGCGACGCCTGCCGTGAGATCGTAATTTCGACGCGCAGCCCCGCAGACCGACGCGCAGCCGGAGAACAAGCAGGAAAATCCACGCACGGACCCGGGACATCTGGTAATCCCCGCGATCCACAGACAGAGACTGTCCGCGCGCCGGAAAACGACGCAAGACTTCCCCGCGTGAAAAATAACGACGCAAGTCCTGTGTGCTGGGGAGAAATCGACGCACACACCCTTTTTCCACGCACCTCTTCCTCTGTGGCCCTCTGAGGAGATTTTACCACTCTAAACCAGGTACTTGTGCTTGAAAGAGACTTTGTTTATATTCTAAAGACTTAAGACACTTTATATCACTTTTCAGTGATATCTCTACAATTTCCCATTGCAACTTTATTCTTTTTGACCTACAATTATCCTGATAAATATTATATATTTTTCTAAACACTGTGTGGTGTATGTTTGTGGTGCTATATGGTGGTATCGTATGATTTATTGCACAAATACTTTACACATTGTCTTCTAAGTTAAGCCTGACTGCTCGTGCCAAGCTACCAGAGGGTGGGCACAGGATAATCTTGGATTGTGTGTGACTTACCCTGACTAGAGTGAGGGCTTTTGCTTGGACAGGGGGTAACCTGACTGCCAACCACAAACCCCATTTCTAACATTGGTGATCAGCGGTGAGGATAGGACTTGTATTTGTGCAGTGACATACAGTAGCTAAGTATTTCACTACCTACCCACAGTTGAAGGTCAACTTGGTTTTTATCTCTTTTTGCAAATCCGTTTTTTTTTTTCCTGACAATTTTCAAAAACTAAATCCTCACTCAACATGTCTCTGACTGGGTCTCAGACAGGTGACTTTGACCTAGTCCAGTTGGATACATATACGGTCAAACAACTAAGAGGATTCTGCAGGGCATTGAGGGTACCCACCCAAGGGGCCTCCAGAAAGGAGGACTTTCAAGTGGTGCTGAGGGCCTGGGCAGAAGCCCATTTAGAGGATGATGAGGAAGAGGAGCCAGAAAATGGCCCCTCAGAAGGATTTTCACTATCTGTGGATGGTGTTACCACTGCAATTGTGCCCCCTTCCAGACCAGGGAGCAGTGTCTCTGTGCAAAGCCTGACCGCAGAGGAAAGGAGAGAAGAAAGGGAGTTCCAATTGCAAATGGCAAAACTGAAAATTGAGGCTCAACAGGAGGAGAGAAGGGCAGAGAGAGAAGCCAAACAAGCTGAGGCTGAAAGAGCAGCCAAACAGATTGAAGCTGAAAGAGCAGCCAAACAGGTGGAAGCTGAAAGAGCTTTGGCTGAAAAGAAACTATTGTGGGCTCATGAACTGAGTCTCAAGGAGCTGGAGATCAAGGCGAGACAGTCTGAATCCAGCAATAATGGTGGCAGCATACAGACAGGACCTGCTGGAGAAAAGAAGGTTCGTATACCCAAAAATGTGGTGCCCAGTTTTGTGGTGGGAGATGACATAGATAAATGGTTAGCTGCTTATGAAGTTGCACTAAGGGCTCATGAGGTTCCTGAAGGGCAATGGGGGGTAGCTATGTGGGGTTATATGCTGCCATTGGGGAGGGACACACTTCTCACATTGGATCAACCTGATCAAAACACATACCCACTTCAGAAAGCCACTTTACTTGCCAAGTTTGGGCTGACCCCTGAGGGATACCGTCAGAGGTTCAGGGACAGCACCAAACAACACACACAAACATGGGCAGATTTCTTTGACTTTTCCAGTAAGGCACTGAATGGATGGGTGCGGGGCAACAAAGTAAATGACTATAAAGGGTTATATGACTTGATTCTGAGAGAGCATGTGCTTAATACTACTTTTACAGAGTTGCGCCAGCACTTGGTAGATAGTAAGCTGACTGATCCCAGGAAGCTTGCTGAGGAGGCGGACCTCTGGGTTAGCACCAGAGTGTCCAAAAAGGTACCTGGGGGGGGGAACTCACACAAAGGTGGTCAGGGTTCCCAACAGAAGAAAGAGGCGGGAGATAAACTTACAGATAAGGAACTCTCAAAAGGCCCCCAAAAGAATTCCCAGGGAGGTGGTGGCAACCATTCCTTCTCTAGATTTGGGAAGAAGCCAGGGACATTTGATAAGTCAGGGAAATCCAACCCCAAATGTCTGGAGTGTTACCAGTATGGTCACTATAAAGGCGACCCCCAGTGCTCCAAAAGGGCACCGTCCACTACCGGACAGACACCTGGGATAACTAGTGTAGCGCTTGGAGGGGAGATGGACCCAGATAGCTTTGGGAGCAAGTAGAGATTTCCCTAGTGTCCCTGGGAGAAAGAGAAATGGTGCCCAAAGCCCACATGCCCCAAAATACTTCCAAGTACAGGCAGTGGGTCACCATTAATGGGCAGAAGGTGGAGGCTCTGCGTGACACAGGAGCCAGTATGACTACTATCCAGAGTCAGCTGGTGTCCCCAGAGCAGATAGTCCCTAATACATTCCACCAGGTCATAGTCGCTGACAATCGTGAGAGTCACCTACCGGTGGCTCTGGTTCCCTTTGAGTGGGGGGGGGGGGGGTCTCTGGTACTCTGAAAGTAGCTGTGAGTCCTGCCATGCCTGTAGATTGTCTGTTAGGCAATGATCTTGAGCACACTGCTTGAAAAGAAGTAGAGCTCAGATCTCACCTGGAGATGTTAGGGTTACCTGAGTGGGTCTGCATGACCACCAGGTCCATGGCTGCCCGGGAAGGGAGTCAAGGTCGTCTGGAGCCTGGAAAAATGGCCCAGACAGCCGCCCAAGAGGGGGGGCCAGGGGCGCGGGAAACCCGCCTCCAATGTTCCCACGGTGGTAGACGAGGTCCCTGAGGAAGAGGAGGCCCCCGAGCCAACCAAGGAGGACATAGCTGCCCTGGGTAACCTACCTGAACTTGCTGGCTGGCAAGTAGAGGGGGGGCCCACCAGGGAAGCATTCTGCAAGGCGCAGAGAGAATGCCCCACCCTTGAGGGTCTGAGGAAGCAGGCCACAGACCACGCAGCAGGTGACGCCTCTGGCGCTCACCATATTTACTGGGAGAATGATCTCCTTTACAGTGAGCGTAGAATTCCAGGTCCTGGGCCACACCGTGTGCTGGTGGTCCCCCAGTGTTACCGGAAATTCCTACTAGGCCTGGCTCACGACATTCCCCTGGCAGGACACCTGGGCCAAGACAGGACCTTTGACAGGCTTAACACCCACTTTCATTGGCCCAGAATGAGGAAAGCCTCAGATAACTTCTGCAGAGCTTGCCCCACCTGCCAGGCTAGTGGGAAGGCAGGGAAACGGCTTAAAGCTCCCCTGATCCCACTCCCAGTCGTTGGCACCCCCTTTGAAAGGGTGGGCATCGACATTGTTGGTCCCTTGGACCCCAAAACTGCTCTGGGCAACAGGTTTATCCTGGTTTTGGTGGACCATGCCACCCGCTATCCAGAGGCAATCCCTCTGAGAACAGTGACTGCAAAGGTGGTGACCAGAGCCCTGATGGGAATATTTACCCGTGTGGGATTCCCTAAGGAGGTCGTGTCTGACAGGGGCACAAACTTCATGTCTGCATACATGAAGACCCTGTGGGATGAGTGTGGGGTGACCTACCGGTTTACCACCCCTTATCATCCTCAAACCAATGGGCTGGTTGAGAGATTCAACCAGACCCTGAAAGGCATGATTGGTGGCCTGACTGAGGCCATGAGGCGTAAGTGGGACGTCCTCTTACCCTGCCTGTTGTTTGCTTATAGAGAGGTGCCCCAGAAAGGGGTGGGGTTCAGCCCCTTTGAGCTTCTCTATGGTCACCCTGTCCGGGGACCCCTAAGCATCGTTAAGGAGGGCTGGGAGAGAGCTCCATAGGCCCCTCCCCAGGATGTGGTCAGCTACATGCTGGCCCTCCGCAAACAAACCCAACGCTTCTGGAAGGAGGCCCAGAGTAACCTCGAGGCCAGTCAAGAGGTGATGAAGGAGTGGTACGACCAAAAGGCCACTCTAGTTGAGTTCTCACCTGGAGACAAAGTTTGGGTGATGGAGCCAGTAGAGCCCAGGGCTCTCCAGGACCGCTGGACTGGCCCCTTTGAGATCAAGGAGCGTAAAGGGGAGGCCACTTACTTAGTGGACCTCAAGACCCCTAGGCAACCCCTAAGGGTCCTACAACACAACCGGCTCAAACCTCACTTTGAGAGGTCTGAGGTCAGTATGCTCCTAGTCACAGATGAGGGCATGGAAGAGGAGAGTGAACCTCTCCCCGACCTCCTCGCTGTCAAAGAAGGGGATGGGTCAGTAGGTGGTGTCATTCTCTCTGACTCCCTGACTCCAACACAGAGAGGGGACTGCTATGAGCTGCTAGAGCAGTTCTCCCCCCTTTTCTCCCTTACACCTGGACTAACCCACCTCTGTGTGCATGACATTGACACAGGTGACAGTGCTCCTGTAAAGAACAAAATTTACAGGTTGTCAGATAAAGTGAAGGCCAGCATCAAGGAGGAGGTCTCCAAGATGTTGACTTTGGGGGTTATTGAGAAATCCAGTAGTCCCTGGGCCAGCCCTGTGGTATTGGTTCCCAAGGCTACTGCCCCAGGTGCGAAACCAGAACTCCTGTTCTGTGTGGACTACCGGGGTCTCAATTCAGTCACCCAGACTGATGCTCACCCCATCCCCCGAGCTGATGAGCTCGTTGACAGGCTAGGCGCTGCCAAGTTCCTGAGTACGTTCGATCTTACTTCCGGGTACTGGCAGATCGGCCTGACTGAGGGGGCTAAAGAAAGATCTGCTTTTTCCACCCCTGATGGCCATTACCAATTCCGGGTGATGCCATTTGGGCTGAAAAATGCCCCCGCTACCTTCAAACGGTTGGTTAACGGGGTCCTAGCTGGTAAAGATGCCTTCTGTGCAGCTTACCTAGACGACATAGCTGTCTACAGTTCCAGCTGGGAGGAACACCTGCTCCACCTCAAGGAGGTGCTTCAGGCCCTGCAACAGGCAGGCCTGACTATCAAGGCTAGTAAGTGCCAGATTGGGCAGGGTTCTGTGGTGTACTTGGGACACCTCGTAGGTGGTGGAAGGGTGCAGCCGCTCCAGGCCAAGATTGAAACTATCAAGGCCTGGCAACCACCTAGAACACAGACTGAGGTGAGAGCCTTTTTGGGCCTCACTGGATACTACCGCAGGTTTGTCAAGGGCTATGATACCATTGTGTCCCCCTTAACTGAACTCACTTCCAAGAAACAACCTAGGTTGGTGAATTGGACAGAGGCCTGTCAGAAGGCCTTTGATTCTCTGAAGGAAGCCATGTGCACGGTCCCCGTGCTCAAGGCCCCTGACTACTCCCAGGAATTTATTGTTCAGACAGACGCTTCAGAGCATGGCATAGGGGCTGTTCTAGCACAGCTAAATGAGGAGGGCTCAGACCTACCAGTAGTCTTTATTAGCAGAAGACTATTACCACGGGAACAAAGGTGGAGTGCTATTGAGAGAGAAGCATTTGCTGTGGTCTGGGCACTGAAGAAGCTAAGACCCTACCTGTTTGGGACTCACTTCCGGGTTCAGACAGACCACAGGCCCCTCAGATGGCTCATGCAGATGAGGGGTGAGAATCCAAAACTCTTGAGATGGTCCATTTCCCTACAGGGGATGGACTTTACGGTGGAGCATCGCCCAGGGGTTGACCACACCAATGCTGATGGTCTCTCCAGATACTTCCGCCTTAGCGATGAGAGCTCCCAGGAGGTCGGGTAGCTCTCCCCACTTTCAGCTGGGGGGGACACATGTTAGACCTGACATGCCTTAGGGTGGTCACCCCTAACTTTTTGCCTGCCTCCCTCCACTTTTTGTACCCTGTTTTGCTGGCTTTTAGACTCTGCGCACTTTACCACTGCTAACCAGTGCTAAAGTGCATATGCTCTCTTCCTTTTTAAACATGGTAACTCTGGACCATACCTGATTGGACTATTTAATCTACTTATAAGTCCCTAGTAATGTGCACTACATGTGTCTAGGGCCTGTAGATTAAATGCTACTAGTGGACCTGCAGCACTGGTTGTGCCACCCACTTAAGTAGCCCCCTTAACCTTTTCTCAGGCTTGCCATTGCAAGGCCTGTGTGTGCAGTTTCACTGCCACCTCGACTTGGCATTTAAAAGTACTTGCCAAGCCTAGAACTCCCCTTTTTCTACATATAAGGCACCCTTAATGTGTGCCCTAGGTAACCCCTAGGGCAGGGTGCTGTGTAGGTAAAAGGCAGGACATGTACCTGGGTAGTTATATGTCCTGGTAGTGTAAAGCTCCTAAATTCGTTTTTACACTACTGTGAGGCCTGCTCCCTTCATAGGCTAACATTGGGGCTGCCCTCATACACTGTTGAAGTGGCAGCTGCTGATCTGAAAGAAGCAGGGAGGTCATATTTAGTATGGCCAGAATGGTAATACAAAATCCTGCTGACTGGTGAAGTCGGATTTAATATTACTATTCTAGAAATGCCACTTTTAGAAAGTGAGCATTTCTTTGCACTTAAATCTTTCTGTGCCTTACAATCCACGTCTGGCTGGGCTTGGTTGACAGCTCCTTGTGCATTCACTCAGACACACCCCAAACACAGGGTACTCAGCCTCACTTGCATACATCTGCATTTTGAATGGGTCTTCCTGGGCTGGGAGGGTGGAGGGCCTGCTCTCACACAAAGGACTGCCACACCCCCTACCGGGACCCTGGCAGACAGGATTGAACTGAAAGGGGACCTGGTGCACTTCTTAGCCACTCTTTGAAGTCTCCCCCACTTCAAAGGCACATTTGGGTATAAAACAGGGCCTCTGCCCTACCTCATCAGACACTTGCTGGAGAAGAAACCTGAACCAGAAACTACATCCTGCCAAGAAGAACTGCCTGGCTGCTCAAAGGACTCACCTGTCTGCTTTCTACAAAGGACTGCTGCCTTGCTGTTGCCCTGCTGCCTTGCTGAACTCTTGTCTGGCTGTGAAAGTGCTCTCCAAGGGCTTGGATAGAGCTAGCCTCCTGTTCCCTGAAGTCTGAGGACCAAAAAGACTTCTCTTTTTCACTTGGACGCTCCGTGCGCCGAAAATTTCGACGCACAACTTGTTCCGCGGCGAGAAAAACGCCGCACACCTACGCTGATCGACGCGACGCTCTTGGGACGACCGAAAATCCGACGCACGGCTTCGCAAGGACAACGCCGCCCGACCTCTAGAGGAGAAATCGACGCGACGCCTGCCGTGAGATCGTAATTTCGACGCGCAGCCCCGCAAACCGACGCGCGGCCGGAGAACAAGCAGGAAAATCCACGCACGGACCCGGGACATCTGGTAATCCCCGCGATCCACAGAAAGAGACTGTCCGCGCGCCGGTAAACGATGCACGACTTCCCCGCGTGGAAAATAACGACGCAAGTCCTGTGTGCTGGGGAGAAATCGACGCACACACCCTTTTTCCACGCACCTCTTCCTCTGTGGCCCTCTGAGGAGATTTTACCACTCTAAACCAGGTACTTGTGCTTGAAAGAGACTTTGTTTATATTCTAAAGACTTAAGACACTTTATATCACTTTTCAGTGATATCTCTACAATTTCCCATTGCAACTTTATTCTTTTTGACCTACAATTATCCTGATAAATATTATATATTTTTCTAAACACTGTGTGGTGTATGTTTGTGGTGCTATATGGTGGTATTGTATGATTTATTGCACAAATACTTTACACATTGTCTTCTAAGTTAAGCCTGACTGCTCGTGCCAAGCTACCAGAGGGTGGGCACAGGATAATCTTGGATTGTGTGTGACTTACCCTGACTAGAGTGAGGGCTTTTGCTTGGACAGGGGGTAACCTGACTGCCAACCAAAAACCCAATTTCTAACACCTGTTCTTTATACACATTTTCCTCATTGGTATTTCCCACTATCCTCGCAGCCCCCACTCATCTTGCATCTTGGTTTGAAGCGTTGGAATGTTCCCAGCTGTTTGCCTGACAGAAATCATATGCTACTGACAGTAATGTTACAATTTAATACATTCTACCTGAAGAGTTTTATGAAGTGTCTTTATTTATTCAACACTAGTGACAAGGAGGCCGTGATTACCAATCTCCAGCCTATGTGGCAATCGCTGTCAGTTCACTGAATTTCAACCTCATTGCCCTCCATTTCGCATTGTACCCGTGTGAATTAAGAAAGCACACCCGACTCTAGCCACCTGCAGTCGACTTCCTTTTTTCAGGCATTTGTCAGCACTGTGAGAGGAGTATTTCCTGCCTCCGCAGTGACCAGCTCTTACCTGCCACAGCTGTACCTTTTCAGGCAGTCTGATGGTGGGGAAATCTCCCTATAGTCCCCTCTGCAGAGATTTTGTGCACAACTCTTATTTACCACCTGGTGCGTTTATAAGGGAGAAGGTTGAAGGTCAATGAGCCATTAATTTAATTTCTGTTGCCTTTTTCCGCTCAGATAGTTCCCCATCCTGTTGAGCAGCTTTGTGTACTGCAGCAGGTAGAAGTTTTTATTTTTTTACTGTTTTAAATAGACAAACTCATTCCCAAGGAATTTGGAGTGTTTTAAATGAGCACGAGTACATTACACATTCATTTTTGTGTGGCACTGAGATATGGATTGATTTGCGCAGAATCACAGGATGGTGAGCGGATGCCAAGGCTCGAACCTGGTTCCCCGTTCGATAGTCAGCAGCTCTGGCCATTAAGTCACACCCTCTCTAAATGTCCTCATCTAATGTTAGAACACTTCTCAGTTTCATATCTGCCTCATTCTGTCTTCGCCCCTAACAAGTCTGTAACTGATCTGGCAAGGTCTTGTAAGGTCAACCAACAGGATGTTTTCATCTGTCAGAACCTCGTACTCTTTGACCTACTTCAGTGGAAGACAGGACCAGCAGTCCACCACAACATTTGTATCTCCACCAACATACTCATCCTTAAAGTTATAAGCCTCTAGGCCCGGAAACCAGTGTGAAATTCTTATTGTGTACCTTCTAGCCTATTGGAGGTGAAAACTTAAATTAAAGATTTTTCATCTGTTTTGACCACAAAGGGATTTCTCCATAAAAATAACTTGAAATGTTAATTGCTCGGATGCAACAACTAAATAGTTGTATTAAGAACCTTTCAAAACCCTTGAGGCAAAATTCAATGTTGTATTCACTGCATCCCGCCTTTTATGTTAAGAAGGTCTTTGAGCTAGCATCAGTAGTCAAAATGATTAATTTGGGCACATCAAACGTCCTAGTGGAAGGAGCACTAGAAATTGTCTGCATAAAGAAGGACAATGTTGTGTAGGAGTTGGTTCTGTGGACTATTTGGGATACACTATATCTTGGGATGGGGTTAAATTAAAGTTAGACCTGGTTGAAGCCATCAATAAAGTTCCAGCATTCCACTGATAAAGAGCAAATGTGATCCTTTTAAAAACTAGCTGAATACTAAACTAGGTATGTCAAAGCTTTCTACGGTATGATTGACCAAATGAGATTTTCAAAAACAAGTATTGGCTTTTCAGCATGTCTGAAAGTAAAGGGAAAATTTTTAAATGACACAGCCAGCATTGACTGCATCATAGCACTATTTTTTAGGTCTGGTGTTAGACAAGACCTTTTGATTTTTTTATTTTTTTTTATTTTTTAAATACACACACAATATATTTATTTAGCCAGCTTTCTTCATCCAGTGGTCTGTTGGTGTGGCATTCACGTTTTGCTTCTGCTCACTACAGCATACAGCTTTCCTTTTTTCTTTCATTCTTTCTTTCTTGCCTACATTTTTCTTTCTTTCCTTCTTTTTTCCTTTTATTAATTTTCCCTTTCCTTTCAGTCCTTCATTATTTCTTTTATTCCTTCTTTCCTTCCTGTTTTCTTTTTTCTTTCATTCTTTCTTTTTCTTTCTTTTTCTTTCTCTTTTTTCCCTCTTTCACTTTCTTTCTTTTTCATGCTTTCTTTTTCTCTTTCATAGTTTATTCTTTCTTGCCTTTCTTCATCCTTGATTTTTCTATTTCTTTCTTACTCTCATTCCTTCTTTTTTGGTTTCATTCATTCTTGCTTTCATTCCTTCTTTTTATTGTAGCTTATCGAAGATACTGATACAACTCGTTAAGTGAAATATAAGTTTATTAATTAAGCGACAGCTCCACGCAGTCCTCCCTCACCAACCAGCCATTTCAACTGACTCGGTGTAGGAATTCCACTTGGAATCTCATCCTAAGTTCTAACACTAACATTCCTGCATTACATTCTTCAAAGGAAAGTAACACTTATACCACGTACGATATAACACATCTTCCTCCTTTGAAACAAAAAACAAAAAAATAACATAATATAATACAATTAAAACATGAATAAAACAGAGTGAAGTTAATGGATACAAGCATTTACTAATATATATCTACACATTTGATTACCTAACAAAATCTCTCAAATACTCCGGAAACTTGTGGTTCCTTTGAGTCCTTCTCGGTTCCAGAACTTTACTCCTTTCTCCCTCAATCACACTCTCCTTCCTACACATATTTGGATTTTCTCTACCAACAATTTTATGAAGAAAAGACTTGTCATCCATTAACATGTAGCTGCTGCACCCATTCTCTTCTTTAACATCTTCCGAATACGCACCACCATACCATGCAACTTTTCTCAAGTTCCACTTCTCACCATTTTCCAATAAAACAAAAAACCGATGCACCTCCTTTACTCTAAATGGACCTCTAAGTTTTCTCCAATTCCCTGACCATTTATTTGCCTTAATCTTGAAGTCTACTTTCTGAATTTTGCAAAATGTATTTGTGCTACTAACCATGGTAGTTCCACCACTACCACTGTCTTGAAATTCCTTGTAAGAATCCGAGCCAATATCGATCAAATTCCTCATCCATGCTGGTAAAATGTTTGTTCCTGCTTTACTTCCTCATTAATTCAAAAGGAATCTTCCCCGTAACACCATACCTAGTTTTACGGTACGCCCAAACAAGGTCGGACACTGTAGATTTTATATTATTACCATTTGTCACAACCATCTGAATTGCCCCCTTTACTAAACAGTTGGCCCTTTCAACCATAGCATTGGCTTGTGGGTTGTATAGACTGGTCCGAGAATGCTTGATGCATGTTGTTCCCCAAAAAATTCTCATCTCTGAAGATACTAACTGCGTCCCATTATCTGTTATAGTTCTGTTAGGATAACCCTCTTCCGTGAATATTTCTTCCAAGGCTTTTAGCGTAGATCCAGTGGTCATTTCCCTAAGGAACCTCACTACAAGCCTTTTAGAATGAACATCCATCAAAACTAGGGCAAACCTCAATTCAGCACCCAAATGCGCTAGTGGACCAATGAAGTCTAAACACTCACTATGCCATACCTTACCAGGGTCTTCAATGACACCACAACTCATTTGATTCCCAACGTTTAATCTTTTCCCACTGTTTTTACACCTACTATATCTCTCAACCCATACTTCTACATCACCATCCATTCCTGGCCACCAAATATCCTCCCTCAACCTTCTTTTTGTTAATGTTTGTCCCAAATGTTCATGCGTCAACTTGAACAATGTTAAGCGCAGACATATAGGGGGAATAAATTTATCTCCGCTCATCGGTACTTCATCCCAACAATCAGTACTTCCTCCAGCACTTTTAAATACGGTGTGCTGGCGCACTCACAAAACTCTTCCTTGTTCCACCACACCTCACTAAATTTGTCACTTCCATTAAAGTGACATCTTCCTTCATACTTAAATGCCACTCTTCTCTGGAAATTGCATGTCACACACAATCATAAATATCTTCAATACTCGCAACTGCATCCTTTCAATCCCACCTTTCCAAATTTGCTGTAGCCCATTTCTCATCATTCAACTGGCATACAAGACCAGCAATCCGCTTGAATATTGTACCACCCTGGAATATATTCTAAGACATACATATATTCTTGCAAACGTGAAGCTAACCTTGCAGACCCCTTTCCTGCACCACCTGGTGCCAAAACCTTAAAGGGCTTGTGATCTGTATGTAACACGACGGTCATACTCCAAATATATGTACGAAAATATTCCAATGTCTAGGCAGCAGCCAAAGCCTCTCTCTCGATAACCAATTAATTCAGTTCACTAGGGGTGAGAGACCTAGAGGCAAACGCAACCGTCCTCTACCCTCCAGTATGATATTGTGACAAAAAAGCTCCTAAACCTACAGGCACTCGCATCCACTGTAGTGATAGTCTTGAACTTCAAATCAATTGTAGCTAAAACTTTGGCATTATACAATTCCTCCTTGATAGCATTGAAACACAACACCTGTTCCTCACCCCAGACAAAACCATTTTTCTTTTTAACAATTTTCTTAAACTTTGTTTTATCTGCAAAATTTGGGATGAATTGTGAGTAATATTCTATAACACCCATAAATGACCTCAATTAATCCTTGTTATTGGTGAAGGAGCATCTTTGATGGCTTTCAACAGATCTGTCTTTTGTTTTACACCCTCCTTAGAGAGAGTATAAGCTAAATACTCAATTTCCTCAACCAAAAACTTACATTTTTGTTTTCTGAGAGTTAACCCTGCCGCGTTAAGGTTGTCTATTACCTGTTTCAGTGCAACATTATGACTTTCAACAGTTTCTCTAAACACTAAAATATCGTCTTGAAAAAACATAACATTGTTCACTTTTTTGAAAATGTTAGACATCATTCTCTGAAACATACTGGCAGTGGACGATAACCCGAAAGGCATTGTGTTAAACAGGAATATACCTTCCGAAGTTATGAAAGCTGTGAGTTTCTTTGATTCATGGTGTAATTTGGTTTGGTGAGATGCACTTTTAAGATCCGCTTTACTGAAAAAACACCCCACCCCCCCTTTAAGTAATAACATCATCTCATTGCTGTTTGGTAACGGAAAGGTGTCAGTTATTATATTGTGATTCACACTGCGCAAGTCCACACAAAATCTCACATTTCCATCTGACTTCTTCGTGATAACTGGAGAAATCCACTCAGTGCTTTCCACTGGCTCAATAATCCCTTTAGAGAGCATATCATCAATCATTATTTTCACTTTCCCTTTAACCGCTACTGGTATCTTCCGCAAAGCATGTTGCACAGGCACAGCATCTTTCTTCAATACAATTTTTGTGCACATAACCTTCCAACTCTCCAATGTTCTTGGAAAAAAACATCTCTTGCACCTTCAATGATGTCTTCGATGGATATTTCCTCCACCACCATGATTTGGTTAGGAGTTCTAGGATTGATAACAATGCGAAAGTCATACTGGTGCCTCCAACCTAAGATTGGAGGACCGGATTCTGCTACATACACTTTGCCTTCCATAAACCTGTCCTGGAATTCTATTTTCGCCACCATGTATCCAATAATGTCGATCTGTTCCCCTTGGTAACCACCTGGATTTATGTCCTGGGCAGTAAGTTAACCTTGGGCCATTCACATTTCAACATACTCTTGGGTAATATAGTATACAAAAATCCTGAACCTACCATGAGTTGAACAACTGTCTTTGATTACAAAATTTGTCTTAGGTCTGACCAATCTTCCAGTATCGGTGTTTAAGTCTTACACACATAAAATTCTGTCTTCTTTGTAACCCTCAAGACTTCCAAAACTCTGTTTATCCTGTACTATTGCCACCTTCGATTGAAATGAAGCTCTGCATACTCTCGCAAAATGTCCTTTGTGTCCACATTTCCTGCATTCTTTTCCTAAGGCAATGCAACCCTTGAAATCCACATTGTGAGAACTACTGCCACATCTGGAACATGCTTTAGCATTGGACTTGTAGTTGCACATTGATTTACTGCGATTAGTGATAGGTGCACATTCAGAAGGCTTTTTTTTTTTTTTTACACAAACGTGACATCACTATTACATACTTCTTTTCTCCCCATTTCTTTCATGTAAAATTCAGATTGCTCCACCACCTTAGCAATTTCTATGGCATCTTAAAGTGATGGGCTCTTTGTTCCCCATAACCTTTCCTGTATTTTTTTGCTCTTGCATTGGACAATAAGTTGGTCTCTTATCAGTTTATCCGCCATACCACCAAACTGACATTTATTGGATAATTGCCTCAATCTGGAAACAAAATATACTCTTCCATCTTTTGTGGTTGTGTGTGAAACTTGTATCTGCACATTACTACACTAGTGTCTTTCGCAAACCTTTTTTTTAATCTCAGTACACATCTTCAATTTGAGTTCCATCCTCATTAGTAATAACTGGTAAATATTTGAACACATGTTGACCTCCTTTGCCCAATACACTCATTAAAATCGCTCTTTTCCGTGTAGGGCTGAAACTTTGACCATCTTGTACTTCAAGATAATTTTCAAACACGTCAATCCACTCTTCCCAATCAATGTCTGGAGGACAAACATCTTGTAAAAACACAGGTGGTGAAATTATAGCTGTATTATTCATGCTGTTTATTTAAATTATGTTAAAATTGGGAAGAACAAATTGTATTTATCCTTGTAAATGTGCAGTAAATTAGAGTGAATAAATTATATTTGTATAGTCTTTTCACAGTTCTGTTAACTGAACTGTAGTCCTTTTCCTCTTTTGATTGCTTGTGTAGTCCTTTTCCTCTGTTGATTGTTCAGGCACAGACTGCTTTAGTAGGAGAACGAGTACGCTTCCACATATACCTCTTTAAGGTTACAATGAAAAATCTGATAGTAGAATAGTAGTGCATGTTGCCATAGTGCTCAACGCCGCCTAATAGATTAAGCTCTATCGCGTGTTGTCATGGTTGTGCGTTTAACATGGCACGAGAGACAGACACGTTGGAACAGCATGCGCCGTTTCAAACAAGACACTTCTGACTCGTTTCTCAGATAACAGTCGGCGAAGAATAATAAATGTATCATATCCTTACTTGTCCGATGGTCCAATGTGAAACGTTCTGTTGTATCAATATTAAGGGGGTTATTACAACTTTGGAGGAGGTGTTAATCCGTCCCAAATGTGACGGATATACCACCAGCCGTATTACGAGTTCCATAGGATATAATGGACTCGTAATACGGCTGGTGGTATATCCGTCACTTTACCGTCACTTTTGGGACGGATTAACACCTCCTCCAAAGTTGTAATAACCCCTTATATGTGCCAGACTCCTAAACTTGCGTTAAACATGCACACCTGAGTTCTTGGAGCGCAAGCCATCTCCCACGCTGGTGAATCTTTTTTCTTTTTTCTTTCTCTTCCTGTCGCTCTTTCTTTCTTGCTTCCATTCTTTCTTTACCTCTTTCTTGTTTTGCTTTCTGTTTTTTTTATCCTTTATTTTATGTCATTATTTCCTACTTTCTTACCTGCCTTTCCATCTTTCTTGCCATGTCTTTCTTTCTTTCCTGTTTTCTTTCTTCTTTCCTTATGTAATTTTTTCTTTCCTTATGTAATTTTTTCTTTACGTCTTTCTTTCGTACTGAAAGGCAAGGGACTGTCAGTCAATGACACTTTTTTTTTTTAACTCTCTGTTAGCCAAGACCTTTTGATGTGTTCTAGAATTATGTGAATGACATAGTTACTTATAGGGGTTTTCAGACACACTTTGTCCATTTGTCTGTGGTTACATCTTTCTCTAGCCTACTTGAGCATGCATTAATGGGTAACGCCTCACTCCACTTCGGCCACTGTTAGTTACAGCATCTTTAGTCAATGATCTCTTTTTTTAGATTGACAAAATTCCAGCAGTTTCCTAAACAAAGCTTTGCACAAGCCATGGCAAAATAAAACCGGAATTGCCAAAAGTCTGGCAGATGACGCCAGGCCTGTTTGCTTAGCCAATACATGTTCTTCACTTTCAGCAATGCTGTATCAGAGCCACACTGCTGTGCAACAAGTCTAAAAGACATTGGCAAAGGCAATAGCTTTTGTATAGTCAAGGCTTATTGGCTTTTCCAGTGCTTTTTTGTGAATGGAGCACAATACTCTCCCACTGTTTATTAATGACGAGCCAGCTGACAGGGCTAATACCATTAAATGGTGCCAGATGCAGGTCCAGTCTTGTTTTTTCTAAACATGCAGAACATTTTTCTTTCAAGGGTAGGAAAAGATCCTCATTCTGTAAGGGTGCCTAGAAGTTGTAGACCAGTGCCCTGCAAAAATCTCTGACATGACTGGTTGTAAATTAATTTTCAGTGTGGTGATTTATCACGTTTATTTTACCACAGAAATAAATGCCCCTATATTCCTGCCTGGTGTGGCTGTTAGGACTGCTCTGAAGATGGAAGAGATTTTTAGTGAGTTATGAAAAGGGTAATTTCTGTAATATCTTGACAGTGTTTACAATCAAATTATATTATTTTTGTTTTATTTTACAGAATTAAACAAGGTCACCCTTAAAGCTATCTAAGGTGGGTGGAACAAATCACAAACTTACAGATTGCGTTCGTATTCTGCACCTTGCTGGCAATTTCATTGACTTGTCTAAATTAACCATTTTGACTACTGATGCTAGCTCCAAAGGCTCAAGTGCCACCTTAACACAAATGGTGGGAGGCAAAACATTGCCTTTGCATCAGGGGTTTTAAAAGGGTCTGAATACAACTATTACGTTGTTGAGAGAGGCTTGTGCATACTTCTGGGCTATCAGCCACTTCAAGTTATTTTTATGGAAAATTCCTTTTGTGGTCAAAACAGACCACAAACCCTGAACTTATGTTTCCACCTCCAAATGGCTAGCTCTACTCCGAGAATTTCCTGCTGGTGACTGGGCCTAAAGGCATATAATTTTAAGGATGGATATTTTCTTGGAAACAAAAATGTTGCGGCTTGTCATGTTTTTCGTTGAAAACGATCAATGAGGACGAGGTTCTGAATGATGAAAACATGCTGTTGCTTGATTTTGTAGGCTTGCAAGAAGATGAATGGAAAAAGTGCATGGCATCCGGTGAAGAATTACTTGAACTGGTGAAATAATCAGGTCAGGGTGGCCAAAGAGCTGCGATGACCTTCCAGGTAGTTTAACCAGATACTGGGAGGTTAGGAATGAACTTAGTGTGGGTAAATGTAAAAATTTCAGAGGTACCAAACTCATTCGTTCAGTATAATCGCAAGAAGAAAATGTTGATCTGGCACGAATAGGCCATTTGGGAAGGAGCTTAACGAAGTCTAAGGTCGGGTCAACTTACTTGTTGCCTGGTTTACTTTCTGTGGTAGAGAACAAGGATAAGTTTTACTACAATTGTGCGGCCAGTGATAAAACCAAAGTGATAAGGAGAACACCCTTCTGTCCTATAAAAATACTCCAGGAACTAAGGGTTCAGGTTGCTTTAGACCTCAATAGACAAGCATTTCTCTAAAAAAGTTCATAATTATGATTTTCACCCCAGCTGGATTAGTGTAATATGCACATTATATTACTACACAAATTCTGATAAAGTTCCTTTGTGCAGTTTTCTACACTGACGGCATTCCTAAGGTTCTCATCAAACACAATGGGGTTCAAACACGATGTACATTAAGAAAATCTTTGTCAAAGAGATGGTCCATCAGCCACCTTAAAACTACCTTATACTGTCCCAAAGCCAACGGACTTGTAGAGAGAACGAGCTGCATGATTAAAGATTGTGTCAGAAGAGCATGTGCGAATGGTATAGGTGTCAAGAGGGCTTTGCACATATTGATGTTGGATTATCATACCACACCCAACAGTGTTAAGATATTTCTCCATTTGTGACTTTTCAAAGGAGGGAAACTGATATTATGAACTAGATGAAGGGAGGCAGAATTACTGAAGCTGATTGATGGAAAATCATGGAAAAGATTGATGTTCACAAGTCCAGTTATAAGACGAGATATAACTCTTGTCATGGAGTTAAAAAACTCAGGGCCTGATTTAGAACTCGGCAGATGGGTTACTCTGTCTCAACAGTGATGGATTTCCCATCTGCCAAAATCTGAATCCCTTAGGACATAATGGGATTTAAATTATGGCGGATTGGATATCCGTCACTGTTGTGACGGAGTAACCCGCCCGCTGAGTTCTAAATCAGGCCCTCAGTGTTAAACCTGGAGCTTTGGTACAAATTCTCCTCCCCAAAGGGCACAGAGAAAGTTCTTCAGATGTAACGGTCACAACTGTAATAACAGTGAATGCAATATTCAGCCATGTAATAGTATTATTAATGTGGGTGACCGTAACATGAGGTGTTTACGGGCCTCTAGAAGGATTCTCAATTAGTACCATGATAACATTGTTAATTAATATGTCTAAAGGCACACTTGTAATTCCTATAATTATTACTACATACCTGTCCTTTATACATGTACCTCTACCTCTCCTCTGATCCATCAGAATGTTTCCAGCCCTTTCCTTGAAAGAACTTGCATGCTGTTGACAATTGGTGATGTATGTGCTGATTTAATAAATTCTGCTGCGCAGAGTGATTTAATATCTCTTTATTAAACACTCGCACTTTGGGCAATTTATTATCTCAGTCCGAAAATGTTGCTGATCAGGCCCTTTAAACATGGTGATCTGTGAGGAGAGCAGCCACAGTGGCAACTCCTCTCACAATGCAGAGATCCCTCCACGCAGGTGGAGTTCTCTAAATAGGATAGACCCCCCAGGCTAGCAGAAGCAATGACCCATTCCTGCACCCTCCCCATTCCTTCCCCGACCCCATTCCTTCCCCCACCCCATTCCTTCCCCCACCCCAGCCCTGGTGGATCTAAATCGTCACACTCTTCCCCTCCTCAAGTGTGCTTCCTGGCTTTGAAAAGTAACCATGACCTGAAAAAAAAACCATAGCCCCTCTCCCACAAACCCCCACACCCTTCCCTCACACCCACCCCTCTACACAATTACTGGGAAAATGTTTTTGCTCTGAAGTAAAAACGTGTTTTCTGTGCTAATGAAAAAACACACTTCTGCATTCTTTCCTCGGGGGGGGGGGGGGGGTGTAAGTTCATTGGAGGAAGTATATGTGTTTTTAATTCTGATTGGTGTAGATTTAGTTGTGTTTTGGGGATATATGCCTACTAATTAAAGATTCTGCACACATTATAGGTAGGGCTCTCTATTTTCCGTTTTTACTGACTTTTACAGACATTAAACCATACAGAAAACTATTTTTCCCCATCTATATTTATTTTTAAATCTGCATAAAAACTGAAAAAAGGTTGTATTTAGAAGTGATTCTAAATGACTGCCGGGCCAATAGTTGTGTGTATTGATAGGCATGAATGAAAACAAAAATAGAGTGATTTTAATAACGATGTGCAAACAGCAGCATATATGCACCAGGTTAAAACTAAAATGTTTGTGTGTTCTTATAACTGTATTGATTTATCATTTGTGGGTGTTCTTGACTTGAAAATATGTCAGGCATTCAATTAAGAGCATGCATTTATTGGTTAAACGTGGAACTATACTAGCCTCAGTTTTATTTTTTCACAAAATCCAGAATAACTCTGGATAAGTACTGATAAAATTAGCAAAAAAAAGGGTATAAATAGAGACGGAAATGTCAAATAAATAAATACCATTAAACTCGGAGCCCTAATTGTAGGTATAGGTCTTTGACTTGTATATTTGGGGCTTTTAACTAAAAGCTTGGAAATTGTGTCCTTTGTTTTGTTTAGTTTTTCTGCATCTCTTGGTGAATGATGTAAACTTGAATTACAAATTACAGGTTTTACACCCGCCTTACCCAGCCATTGACAGAATGATTTCTGAATTTCAATAGTAACTTCTGCCAGCATTGCTTTGGAATATCATGCTGATAATAGGGGACTACAGGCAAACGAGAAGTGCTGTTTTTTTATGTCCTATTATAATGTAACCACCTATTTCCTTTTCTAGAAATCTGGTATTTTGACTTCAACGATGGGGCTGCTGGATATACCCAGACTCCCACATGTTCTCCTAATGATAGGCCTTTTAATAGGAGACTACTAGACAGCACATGTGCTGACTGTTGCAAGACATACGTTGGGCTTACTAGAAACATACAGCCTGTTACTTACTATTTGTTAGATTTCCTGTCACTCTCATTTACCTTCTTTTTATTCAATGGCTTGCCTTGTCCATCTTGTGTCTGTCCCTCCCATGCAGCATAGTCTCTTTATCATCTTTTGGATTGGCTAGCTTCTATGCTTCCTCTGCTCTCTTTTGTGGATCTTCTTTTTCTTTTTAGTCGAAAGCACTACACAAGAGTGCATGTGTATCTAGCTCTCTTCCTAGTGTGCTTTCTCCTTCCCTCTGCGCACTGCTCTTTCCTCCCTGCATGCTGTTTTGTCCCTGTTGCCCATATGCAACTCCACTGCTTCCTTCTGTCATGCGCTCATTCTCGTATGCTACCCCCATTGCTTTTTCACCTGTGTGCTTCTACCCCGCAGCTCCATGACTCTTCTCTTGCCTGTTTTGTTTCGACTTCACCCCTACTCTTCATGTTGCTTATCTTCTTCCCCAGTTTCTCCACCCCTCTCCCACGCCTTCTGATTTGTTTCTCCCCATCCCATATCCTCTTTTTTGTTTCCCTGGGATGCGCGCCTTCAGTGTTACTTTTGATTTTCCTGTTGCTTGTGCACCACCCTGTCTTGCTTCTGCCTCCCTGTGTTTCCTCTCCCTGCTTACTTTAAAAAATACTTTTGTACTTTTGTTTTCTTTTTATCTACTCATCTATCTCAGATAGGTAGATAAGAATTTTTAAAATGATGCAGTTGGACAAATTACTGTTTTTTTAAAAAACAGTCTTCAGCCATACTGCACGGCATCAGTGATTTTGTGTTGCAGTGGCAAAACCATTAGGTTCAAAAGGCGAGATCTATTGGCTTTTCTCATGCTAATTTGTTACACAGCTACTATTTATTTTGTGAACGCTCCAGTCAATATTTGAACCTGTAGCCGCACTGGGCACATCAGTCTACTAAGCCATCATGCTGGGCGATCATGACTGCATGCAAAATATTGTCCTTTTGTGACCTCTTTAAAAAGCTGCTGGATACCACTGCTAAACGGTGCTCACTGTACATTCTCCTGCCCAGAGATGAGAAAGGGGTGGAGATGCATTGTTTGTGAAATCCGCAAGCTTTGAAGGATGGACAATACAGTGACCTTGAACATTTTACGACTGAAAATACTTAATTCCATAAGTTACAGGTTTCCCTGGGAGCAAGGAGATAACTCAGTGGATTCGTTTCTTTCTAAAATTCTGGGATAACCTCACTATTGGTTTGAATCCAAGTAGGCCAACTAGCCCTTCATCCTCCTAAGGTCAAAGAAAGGGGTGCTTTTGAGCTAGGTTTTTGTGTAATTATTGTGATTTATAAACCACCACCATTCTGTTCTGTAGACATTTTTTTCCATCTGGTTACAGACAACTCTAGCTGTCTATTAGAACTCATGACATGCACAGAAAAGCAACTTTTGGTCCCCTCTCTAGCCATTGTTTGTTTACTCAGCTTCCTTCAGCTAATGCTTGAAGAAAGTGTCTTTCACGTTTTAGATAAAGGAAACAGAGTATTTTATCATCGCTGTTTGCTGCTTGGGCATGCAGTGTATTAGACGGCATGCCTACGAACTGGTTCCTATTGCAGTGCAAGACTAGTACATTGTTGTGAACCTGCACTTCAGAGGAGAGGCATTTTTATGCCTAAACGTTTTCCACACACCTGTTGATGCTGCACCAATGGTGATTTTCCACCTAAACTTGTTTTTCCTCCTAAATGTGCTTTTTTGTTTCTGAATATGTTACTGCATAATTTAATTTATGCTCCAAAATGTGCTTTCACACTCCGGATATTGTGACTTTGAGCCAAAATGTCATAATGCTGCTTTCTTTGCAGCAGGGCTAGTTTAGCACCCAAAAGTGATTTTACATCTAATTGTGATTTGTGCTTCTAAAGGTATTCCTCTCTCATACTCATGTTGCACCAAGGGTCATACTGCAACTCATTTTAAGTGTCAACCGAATGTGCTAGTATACTCACGTACACATGTTACACCATGGAGATCCCATACTTAATCTGCTTTTCTTGATCAGTGGTCAAAAGCATGATTCATATGTGAGGTGTGATTATTCACCTCATAAGTCCTGACAGCCATTTAGCACTAACCAGAGATTAAGGCTTGTACCCACTCCAAAATATGAACTACTTGCTATCAAAATGAAGCTCGATTACTTGTATAAGATGATTCAGTATCTGCAAATTACACCTGCCATCTCTCTCAAGCAGAAGATCTTTGTTCTCAGGAGACTGCTCACCTAGCATGTCTCATCACTCCTTGTCACAATTGACACACCTACTCCTGGTACACCAGAGGAGTTCAACCTGCAAGACGAACCCCATCTTTCAGAGCATTCCTTTACACACATTACCACTAACATAGGTCACACATCTGAATACTCCTAGATTACAGCACATCTTATTATCGATGTCCACAGCCAGATATCATGAACCCAAAGATCATTCTCCCAAGCAACATAAGCAGAATTAACCCCTCTCACCACAAATTCCATCTCCTACACACAATATCAAAGTTATCCTCCTCACCGGCAGGTCTGAATCTCTCATGTATCTTCCATCCCGCCCTCATCCAACACAGTGACTGTGACGCTGTTGGACTCATGGAAAGCAAGTTTTACTCATCCTCCACACCCCAACCACTAGGATACAACATCTACCACCTCTTTAGAGGAAAAAAAACTGGCAGGTTTGAGAGAAACCCTTTATCCTTATATCAATGCCTTTGCCGTGGGAATTTCAAACACAACATCTAAACGGAAATCTGTTACTGCCCACCTGGCAACAAAACGTGTAGTTGAAAATTTGTTTAACTATATCTCTGATCAGCTCACCTCCTATTGTGTTAATATGTTCATGGACGATTTCAGCCTCTAAAGGCAGACACTCACATACCTCTCCTCCGTTTTCTTCTACTGGGCAACAACATATTACAACATTGAGGCTCACCATCCCACAGTAAGAGCACTACCCTGTACCTGATTTTCAGAGAGATACACCACATATAATTTTCTAACCTTCTCAAGTTGGATTGGGCAAGCATCTTCTCAGTTCCTTTCAAAACCCTGACCTCAACACATAGTCCCCATGCTAAAACAAGGAGGCCCATGGCAAAATCTAGAGACCTCAAACACTTTGACAACACAGATAGCAAATTCAGCGTGCCACACTCTTGGAAGTGGTCCTAATCGGTCGTGCAGAGTACTAAACATGCCTTTTGTTGAAAGATCATTATATCATTACACTATGAAGCAAATTGACTTTATGGTAAAATGCATTCCTGTGTGTGGCAGATGAGGTCAAAAGTGTTGTGTATATTTGTAATTCATCCTAGTTAGTTGACTGCTGTGTATAAAATTAAAGCCAAACCAAGCAAACAGGGAGCTAGTTGGCTTAACATACAGCCGAAGGGATCTGATGGCTTGCGGGAAGAGCGTAAGATGAAAAAGGAAGGGGCCACCAGATGATGCCTGTTTGTAATTATGCAATGCCATAAAATACTCCATATCAGGGTCTAATGGTCCATCCTTTGCCAGTGAGCTTCTTCTGAAGATACCCATGCCTAAACAGTGTCACAATTATGTAAAATTTGTTTGAGTTTGAAGTGAGCCTATTCTTTGAACAAAGTCACTTTTCTTCAGTAGAATAGAGCGGAGGCCCGGGGGACACAGGACTTCATCCCCCAGACACCCTAGCAGCAGGAAGCTGCCCCTGCCATTTCTCTTGCTCCCGAAGGTGCTTAAACTGTGGCTGTCTGCCCTGCTGCACAGTACGAATAGAGCGGAGGCCCGGGGGACTCAGGACTTCATCCCCTAGACACCCTAGCAGCAGGAAGCCACCCCTGCCGTTCCTCTTGCACCCGGAGGCGCTTAAATTGTGTCTGGCTGCGCGGGACAAATAGAGCAGAGGCCCGGGGGACACAGGACTTCATCCCCCAGACACCCTTGCGACAGAAAGCCACCCCTGCCATTCCTCTTGCACCCGGAGGCGCTTAAAGTGTGGCTGTCTGCCCCACTGCGAGGGACGAATAGAGGGGAGGCCCGGGGACACAGGACTTCATCCCCCAGACACCCTAGTGGCCGGAAGCCGCCCCTGCCGTTCCTCTTACGCCCAGAGGCGCTTACTGTGGCTGTCTGCCCCGCTGCGCGGGATGTGCGCGAGCACACCTGGGCCAAGAGCAGGCCCGTCTGCACCCTCGGAGACTGAAGGAAGCCGGGCTGGGCCACCCTCTTTTTCTTTTTACATACATTAAATCCTCCCTGACGTCTGTTACTTAATTGGATATGGGCAAGCGCAAGGCTAAAGGGAGCCCTGCAATAGGCGCAGCTTTGCCAAAAGTCCCAAAAATCAACACTACTTTCCGTAATGCTCAAAATTGTGTTACCAACCAGATAGATACCTTGATTTAAGAAGTTGAATCTATGTTAAATGGGAAAGAACAACAGGCACACGATAGTAGGAAAAGTGCCCCTCTTTCCTCCTTCTTCAAACCCAAGTCAAAGAACAAGGGAGATTTGGGTTTTAAAGTAACAATGGCATCTGTGGAGCCCACCCCAGGGGCGTGTGATAAACCTACTATTGGTAGTGGGCCCAACAATTATCTCCAAGGGAGCTTGAGGGACGTTGCCCCCATGTAGCTCAACCATTTATGAGATTCCTTGTTCAAATCGTTTCCTACCCTTGGGGTCTTCTGTAGATTTTCAGGGCATTGACATTTTGAACCAAGATGTGAAAATAGCCTGCCAAACGCATACCCAAATTTCCTCTTGCGAAGACAAGGACTCCATCTTAAATTTAAGAGAAGAAATTAGAGAACTTAGACAAATGATGGAGGAGGTGCAGAATCTCTTGCACCTGCCGGATAGGGGCACAAGAAACCAAATTATCCAAAGCGATTGCCCTGCCCCTGTGTTGACCAACCATGAAAACAAGAGGTCTCTATTGACTGACCACTTCATAAGCCGACTGCTGCAGTAAGTTCTTCCCTGACCATTGTATCAGATTCTCGACTAAGAGTACAAAAGGAAGCCATAGCTAGAGTTTGGCTCTCAAGCAAGTAGCTCTCGCAATTACTCTCATATAGTTTCACCTACAAAGATACATGACAGGGCCCAACAAATCTTTGTGTAATGTACAACCAGTGTCGCCTTTAGAACGCGAAAGTAGCTTGTCCTTAAAGAACAAAGTCATCCACTGGATTAGACATGTCCGGCAGTGTAGATCCATAATACTTTCGGATATTATTTCTGCACGCGCTATACAGTAACATCAGGGCGTTGGGATACAATAGAATTAACACTTATGTGTCCCACACTAGTGGATGGCCTGTTAGCTTTAGAGTTACGAAACCCCCTTAGGAATGGTTCGAACATTGTTCTTAGTTCTTCACGCCCGGTGCACCGAGCAGATGTTCTGGTGGATTTTCCTGTTTCTGATATTGCTTCGGACAATATGGGCAATCTATCTGTTATGGAATACGAAAGGGAGCAACCTACAACTTTAGGAAAATACTTAAAATTGCATGATTCATAAGAAACAGCAGCGCTCCGCAAGAAGGCCCAAATGGAACAGGGACTGTGAGTACCTCCTTGTTTTCGCCAGTACACTTGCAGGCGACTGAGTTTCTACTGCAACATGATAATCTTTCTGACATTGATTAACTATCACTATCCTTGTCCACCTATCCAATACCAGGGCCAGGCATTCAATCATCCTTTGATCAACCATCAGCTAGAACTATGGATTAGGTTGAGCACATAAATGTGGCAGCTATAAATGCGCAGTCAAATCTTACACCTACTTCAGGTTGCACAAAGGGATCTTCTGTGAGGCCAGGATCCTCTGACTCCGAATTAATTTCATGGAATATAGCTGGTATTTGTAGTAAGATCATAGATCCTGGGTGGGGGCAGTTCATTGATACTTTTAATGTTTGTCTTTTTCAGGAGACCTGGTCCAACTCGAATATCTTCAGACAGGGGTTCATTTCATTTTGCAAGACCATCAGGGCCGGGTGGGCAGCGGGAGTACTTCTCACATGGATAAACATTCTTCTGGCAGGGGAAATTAGGGAAATATATGTTGATTCATGTGACATATTGGCAATTTCTGTAAAATTAACCCAGGGCCCCAAGCTTCTATGTGTCAATGTATGCAACAGACCATGTCCACCTAACCAAACCACCGGTACTATTAGTATGCTGAGTGCTCTGGTTTTGCAATTCCTTTCTACCCACTGCATTCTTATAGCTGGAGACCTGAATGTGTCTCTCTTTTCGGATTTAATTCAACTTGCTGATCCCCAACGGGGAATTCCCCCTTACTTTTCGACAAGGAACCAGCACAAAGCTAGCACCAGGGCTCTTCAGGTGATCGATCTTATTGTAATACATGGACTTCGTCTGGGAAATGGGCGGTTTCCCTCTGAAATACCTGCAAACTGACCTTTTTTAGAGGGACTTACAATAGACACATTGAATTTGTTTTGATTGATGTTAGGATTTGGCATGAATTTAGAGATCTCAAGGTGGGGGGAACAACGTAGTAGTGATCATTCTCCCATTTTAGTACAGTGTGAGAGGTGGCTCACGACCAATGCTAATGTGCAGCGCGAATGCAAAGGCATGCTCCCTATTTTAGTAACACACAACAAACGCTCAATTAGATGGGAGACCTTTGCCAAATCCAGTGGTCTAATGGTCAAACTGCATGCATTAACTCAACTACTCTTCCGCAGGCGCAGCATCTACAAGGTCATCTACACACCTTATGGACAGACAATTTTTTTTTTTTCCCTCTCTGAGGGATTTATTCCTTAGAAATTTATAAGGGGAAAAAGCAGCCCATGGGGAGTAATTTTAGATGGTATAATAAAGAGTGTAGAAAGGCCAAGAGTAAACTCAGTAAGGGCAAATAACAGAGAGAACTTAACCTTAGAATGACGTGATTATGCCCATACAAAAAAGACCTGCAAGACCAAATGGGAGGAGTAGACTTGGCAAGAACAACTATTAGCGGAAAAGGAAAAATCCTCCAATCGATTTTGGTTTTTGATTGCCACTAGAGAGTGCAATGAAAGCCCAAGACCTGATTGTCATATCTCCGTTGAGAACTGGCTGCATTATTTTAAAGATCTTTACAAACAGGAAACAACTGTACCTGTAAATAACAAGATTGCCATAGCGAAAGAGTTTTTGGATAAAGGCATATTCTTACCTTTCACCTTGAGGGAAACAGAGAGCGACCCTATCACAAAAATCAGGAAAAGCGCCGGGTTTAGATGGAATTCTCTGTGATGTGTTTAAATCGGACCCCAAATTTTGGTATCCTTACATTAATGCCATCTCCAGTTCTATTTTGGTGGGGTCCCAAATTCCCTGAACATGAAGAGGTGTGATTATAGTCCCAATCCATAAGAAAGGGGACAGGTCAAGTCCAGGCAACTATAGACCAATAAGCCTTTTGGACAACCTACAAAAGATCTTCTCCTTCCAAGTTTTGGATAGGCTTAGGGATTGGATAAAGGATAATGGTGCCTTAAAGCATCTGCAGGCAGGATTCAGGCAGAAAACAAGCACACTAGATCAGATTTTTCATTTCAAAACCATAAAATGGAAAACTGTTGACCTAGAGCCGGGGAGACTTTTTGTCACCTTTGTAGGCTTAGTCAGCTTTTGATCTGGTTTCCCGAGATAAACTATGGGAAATCGTGGGTAAGATTGGAGTCCCAGGATCCTTTTAAATGTGATCAATGAATTATATACTGAAAGTTATGCTAGAATAAGTTGGGGAATAAATGGCGAATTTACAAAGGAATTTCCCATACAGAAAGGTGTGAGACAGGGTTGTGTATTAGCCCCCACACTTCTTGCTTTTCATAAACTCATGCATACCTTATTTGCTTGATGGTGGAAATGATTCCCCAATACTAGATGGAGTCACCACACCATGTCTCTTGTTTGCAGATTACACTCTACTGCTTTAACAAACTGCTACAGGCTTAAATAGGTTGCTTGAGAATTTTTGGTTGTTTTTTTTAGGGATTATGGACTCTAATTCAATGCATCTAAGACTAAATATATGGTGTTTGGCGATCCAAAATGCAGGATGAGGAAAGCGATAATCCTTGACGGGAAAATCTTAGAAAGAGTAATGGATTTAGATTATTTAGGAATCAAGATGGAGGACTCACACAAATGGTCACCTCATCTGCTAAAGTGTACTATATGTGTTTGAAACAAAAAGCAGGGGGTATAGTGAGATTTGCTGCTATATCACCTAGATATTCCATTACCGGCAATGGAAATCTATAAAAGTCAGGTCAGAGGAGGAGTTATCTATGTTGGTGAGCTATGGGGATACTACAATTTGCAAGAATTGGAGAGAGCAGAAAATTCATATATGAAAACTTTATTAAAACTGCCTTTGAGTTCTCCTACTCTGCCCATACGAATGGATTTAAAACTCTATTCTATAGCAAAATTAGCTGCTCTAAGGCCACTTCAATATTTGATTAGGTAGTGGTCGACAGAAATCCTAGACCCGTATAGACTCTGGCTTAGAGCAGTGTTAACAGCCCCCAATATAGAGACAGTTCCGTGGTGCAACCATGTCAAAATGCTTTTCCTTAAGCTAGGCCTGGACCAGTACTGGTCTCATCCTACTGTTCTTCCAAAGAATGCCAACCAGATCTTGAAGGATGCCTATTGGTCGAGCCGGCAAATAAATGAGATGGCATTATTTCCATCGCCCAGTTTGACAGTGGCATTCCTATTAACAAAGTGCCCTTATGAATATGAGCATTTTTTAGATAAAATAGATATAATAACCTACCCCTTAGCACTCGCACTTTATATTAGATTCAGACTTGGATCCCTACCCCTGAAGGCTTTTACATCAAGATGGAAACAAACGGAAAACACAATCGACCTTTGCCCAATGGGATGTACGGCCCAAGAGAGTGTTGCACATGTTTTGTTTTTGCAAGGGGTATAAGAAACAGAGGGCTTACTGGATAAAACCATTATTTAAATCATTGGGCATTAGGGATTGCCATTCGGCTCTTAGAATTTGTAAAACAAGTCCACATGCGACGGTGGTATGTGCAACGGCACGGTTTTTTAGAAACAGTATGGTATGTTAGAGGTAAATGTCTTTCTGGAAAAGCATAAACCCCATATTTATAATGGTCACTTATTAGCGCAGTCACGCAGTTTTGCTACTATTAGAGAGATCTAATCCCTACTGGCTGTTTGTATTATTATTAAGATATATAATTACAGTTGCGTTGGAAAATTTTAAGGTGTTTATTTTAAAAAAATATATACTTTTTAATCACAACTTTCAATTTTAAATATCTACATTGACATCTTGCCAATTTGCCAATTTTAAATGTGTATTGACTCCTTGCCAATTTGCACTTTACAGACTTGAGAAAATCCAATGGTGACCAGTTTTATGTATGTTATAATATTTTATCGACAACTTGATCTTTTAATATTTAGATTGGCAACCTTATATTAGAACCTTAAAATTAAATGCTTTTGGGGGCATCTAGGATATGATTTTTATTATGGGTCTGACTTTCTTGATTTTAAGATGCTCAATTTCTTTTAGAGACTTGTGAATTTTGTTAGTATGCTTTTATGGTATCATATGCCAAAATAAAGCTGAATTGAACCACTTTTCTTCATAATAAGATGTGTCCACCCTTTGGAAACACTGAAACAAATGACATTGAACATCTAGAATTTTCTCAAACACTAAAGAGCCAAACATTGTACATTATAAGACCTACCAAACTGGACCATATCTGAAATGCCTTTGTAGCAAATTATTGCATGTTTGCTTGTTTGTGACATTGCGTTTGAGTTGCAGGAATCAGTTATTTTTAAAGATATATCATGAGTTATTTCCTTTCTGGACGTAGAACCCACACTGCAGCTGTTCAGTAATGTTTAACACTCATGGAATTTGTAGAAAGAAGATATATTGTAGTTGTAATAGTATTTTGTATTACTTTATTTTAAACAGATGGGGGAGCTAGCAACTTTGGACTGAATTTTTTGACCTTCATCATTCTCTTCAACAATCTCATTCCGATCAGCTTGTTGGTTACTTTGGAAGTAGTAAAGTTTATACAGGCGTATTTTATAAATTGGGTATGTATGTAGATATATCCTTATTAATTATGATGGTTCTGATAAATGAATAACCGATGCATTCCTTGAGTTTAAATGTTCATATATATAATATGTTTTACTGTCACCATGTGTAGTTTTAATGCTCTACATCTGATATGTATGTATGTTTTCAACACAAGTAATTCTATTGAGCTGACGTCTTTTAAGTGAATTGTTGTAATCGTCCATCTGAGCTGGTAACGAACAGATGGATCAGTGTATTTCCAGCAAAAGCAAGACAGAATTAGCCATATTCACAGAGCAATTGCCTGGTAGTGTGTTTGTGTGCCATCCTATGTAACCATTTGAGGGAGGAGAAACTGCGTGGATAACAGTGCACTGAAGCTGCACGTATTCGCACCAGTCCAAGGTAAAGGGATCCTTTTTCGCTGAGTCTTCCGGGTTAAAAGTGCCCTCCTTCTTTGGGTATGGAAACGTACAGTATTTGTGACATTTTCATGCATGAAAAAGAACATAGTTTCCATTATCTGAGCCAGAATGTGAGTGTTCATGAATCCAATCCTTTCCAGAAGTCCCGATGTCCAGATTCCCACCTGTTAGAAATTGGGTCTTTGGTTAGCAGTGAGGTTACCCCCTGTCCATGCAAGGACCCACACTCTAGTCAGGATAAAAGAGAATCACCCTCAGCTAACCCCTGCTTATCCACTTGGTAGCTTGGCACGAGCAGTAGGCTTAACTTCAGAGTGCTAGGTGGAAAGTATTTGTACCAGCACACACAGTAACTTAATGAGATCACTACAAAATGACACAACACAGGTTTAGAAAAATAGGAAATATTTATCTAAACAAAACAAGACCAAAAAGACAAAAATCTACAGTACTCAAGTCAAGTTATCAATTAAAAAGCAAAAAGAGTCTTCATGTAGTTTTAAACACACACTAACACTGGTAGCGTGAAAATGGACCTTGGGTATGTCAAAAATAACCCCGCACGGGCGAGTGTGCGTCAGAAAGGGGCTTGCGATGCGTCAATTTCACTCATGAGTGAGACCTTGCGTCGTTTCTCCTTTCGTCAGGTCGGGCATGTCATTTCTTGTCTCCGCAGGAGAGCGATGTGTCAATCCGGTCAGCACTCTCGGGTCCGGGCAGGCCTTGCGTTGTTTTTACACGCCCAGCGGCATTTGCGTCAGAAATCCAGCCACACGATGGTCCGAAAACCACGCAGTACCGGTTGCGATCTCACCAGCCTCCGTCAGCGATGCTGTGCATCGTTTCTCCAGCTCCGTGTGTCGATCTTCAGGTCACGTTGCAGGCGAGTGACGATTTTCAGTCACGAAGCCGGCAGCGCGTCGATTTTTCAGCTGCAGATTGGAGTTGTGTCAATCTTTTCCCCGCACGGCGTTCTGTGCATGGATTTCCTCCTCTTAGGCTGCCAGCTTCTCCTTTCAGAGTCACAGGAACTGGATGGGCACCACAGGGCAGAGTAGGAGTCTCTCCAGAGACTCCAGGTGCTGGCAGAGAGAAGTCTTTGCTGTCACTGAGACTTCAAACAACAGGAGGCAAGCTGTAAATCAAGCCCTTGGAGATCTTCACAAGAAGGAAGGCACACAAAGTCCAGTCTTTGCCCTCTTACTCTGGCAGAAGCAGCAACTGCAGGATAGCTCCACAAAGCATAGTCACAAGCAGACCAGCTCTTCTTCCTCAGCTCTTCAGCTCTTCTACAGGCAGAGGTTGCTCTTGGTTTCCAGATGTGATCTAATGTCTGTGGTTTTGGGTGCCCTTCTTATACCCAGTTTCTCCTTTGAAGTAGGCCTACTTCAAAGCAAGGTCTCTTTTGAATGTGAAATTCTGCCTTGCCCAGGCCAGGCCCCAGACACTCAACAGGGGGTTGGAGACTGCATTGTGTGAGGACAGGCACAACCCTTTCAGGTGTAAGTGACCACTCCTCCCCTCCCTCCTAGCACAGATGGCTCATCAGGAAATGCAGACTACACCCCAGCTCACTTTGTGTCACTGTCTAGTGTGAGGTGCAACCAGCCCAACTGTCAAACTGACCTTGACAGGGAATCCACAAACAGGCAGAGTCACAAAAATGGTATAATAAAGAAAATGCCCACTTTCTAAAAGTGGCATTTTCAAACACACAATCTTAAAATCAACTTTACTAAAAGATGTATTTTTAAATTGTGAGCTCAGAGAGCCCAAACTCCACATGTCTATCCACTCCCAAAGGGAATCTACACTTTAATCATATTTAAAGGTAGCCCCCATGTTAACCTATGAGAGGGACAGGCCTTGCAACAGTGAAAAATTAATGTAGTAATATTTCACTGTTAGGACATATAAAACACATTACTCTATGTCCTTCCTTAACCATACACTGCACCCTGCCCTTGGTGCTACCTTAAAGGGGGGGGCTGACATGTAAGAAAAGGGAAGGTTTAGGCCTGGCAAGTAGGTACACTTGCCAAGTCGAATTTACAGTTAAAACTGCACACACAGCCACTGCTATGGCATGTCTGAGACATGGTTACAGAGCTACTTATGTGGGTGGCACAACCAGTGCTGCAGGCCACCTAGTAGCATTTGATTTACAGGCCCTGGGCACCTCTAGTGCACTGTACTAGGGACTTACTAATAAATCAAATATGCCAATCATGGATAAGCCAATTACATACACGTTTTGTAAAAGGAGCACTTGCACTTTAGCAGTGGTTAGCAGTGGTAAAGTGCCCAGAGTAACAAAAACAGCAAAATCAGAGCCCAGCACACATCACCAACCTGGGGAACAGAGGTAAAAAGTTAAGGGAAACCATGCCACAGATGAAGTCTAACACCACCCTTATACAGTATACTTCTGCACATTTGCTACAGCAGTCTCTCAGAATACCCCGTCCAGTTCCTCAAATATGTCCATCTGTTCTTCAGATTAAGTAGCGTTCTCATACGTGCCCAAATTCACATATGCCACATAGCCATGACTAATACATAGGTGTGGACAGTGACTTTGAGTATCGTAATATCCCTCCTACAGCCATGGATGTTGAAAATCCATCTACTTCATCTTAGTGTGATTTATGGTAGACTGTGTCATGGAGCAATACAGCTCAGACATCTGACCTACCTCTGACCTCAGGCCTTTCCTCAATCTTTCCTATGTAGACGCCAAATAATTACTCAGTTTTCCACATTAAAAAGGAACATGGGAAATATAATCTTTGGGCACCACTCTCGAAATATTGAGAATGAAGACTGGACTGGGTATATTGGTAAAGATGCAGGATTTTAAAGTTTGGCTTCTCTCAGTCCTTTATTAGAAGTTAAAATCAATTCTTCCTAGTCATCATATGAGAATTCAGTTAGCAATCAGTCCTCCCACCCCTTTCTCAAATTCCTGGTAGGCCTGAAACAGTTCCCTTGTATGCCTCCCAAGTATGTAAGTATTTCCGATTGGCTGACTGAGTCACACTAATTGGCTACAGACCTCATGACTGCTCTAGTCACTGTGTTGGTTGCCTTTGTTTCCAGGATTAGGAATTCTAGTAGCAAGCCTGCAAATGCTTTAAAGTATCCCTCATGTCAGAATGCCACTATCTTTCCAGCCTTTCCTAGATTCTGTGCAACTTTCCATGATCCCAAAGGAGTGCAGTGCAAGTAATTTACAGTGTATACCCACTTTAGTAAAGACCTTGTGAGAGGCATACACCAAGTAGTGAATTATCAGGTTTACATTCTCCCCAGTCCGGTCTTTATTAACATATGGAATGGTTAAACTATCTTCCTCCAAGTGGAGGAGCACTTTTTTGGTGGGGAGCAGGTATTTTGTGTGGTAAGTTGGGTGAAATGCAGTAATACTTAAAGTGTGGAATGCACAAGTCTCCATATTCAGTGACTGCATGGATTTCCTGATAGATATTTTTAACAGATTCCTTGCCGTAAGAATAGACCCAGGTGTCAGATTGAATCTCTAGAATTTTTTCACCATTGCTCAAGCACCAACAGGTGGTGCTAGGTGATACCACTGTAACTCTTTTCTACCCCAGAGTGTCAAAGTTCAGCTGCATGTAAGCGCCACCCTTGTGCGTTGATGCCCTATTCAAGGACACTGCCTCATGTGAAGTCCTTTCCCACTTGAAGTTTTCCGGTAAATCAAAGATGTGTCACAAGCACAAAAATGCCAACCAGGCATGCTTCAGCCTTTTCATACTCTTCTTGCTCCCTCTGACGTACCTTTGGCTCCCACAGAGGCGCAAGGGACTCCAGTTGGGCTTCTTGAAGCAAACCTTCTCTTTAAGCCCACTGTCCCTGTGAGACTGGCCTTGTTCCCGTGCTGGTTCAATCTTTCACTCAGCCTCCATGGTCCACACCAGTCCCTACATGATGGTAATTCCACTGTCGCTGGTCCAGGACCCAATCCTGACACCAGTATCCGGAGGTGTCATCAACTTGCTGCAGGCCTGTGTCATGCTATATGATTTCAGAGGTGCAATCAGTCACTTTTCATCCAGGCTGTAGTCCTCGACCTCTGCCTCGATGCCAGTACTATTAGAGTCTGGAAGCTTTATTTAGATATGACTCTGAAGCTATTCAGAGTATGTAAAATGTTCCCAGTGGCACTGAGGATGACAAGGAGGTGGACAAACAGCACCCCCCTCTCTATAGAGATAATAGGCTCTACTTGGAATTACAAAATCCAGTGAGCTAGATACATCTCCAAAGCCTGAGCTAGACTTGCCACCTGGGCCATCACCAGATGAAAGTGCCTCCTTTGCAGCAGATCACCATTATGGCCATTTAATCCAAGCTGCTGTTGGGCCATCTGGCCAGTGGACTTGTTGCCAGGCATCATATGCCGGGAAGGTTGACCACAAATTTTCTGACCAGGTACTCTGTGCCTAAAAGCCTTGTGGTACTTGCGTTAATGAGTAAAGTCACCCTAATGCCTTTCCTATCAATCCCCTAGATAGAGAGTCGGATATATTGATCATTTCAGAAAGACATCATTATTCTCTAAAAACCAGTTTGGCCTTAAGATCCTTGAATGTGGTGTGGCTTCTGGGCAGGGACCCCAATGCTTTATAGGACATGGCCAATAAACTCTTGCCCGCAATCCTGGAAGCCCTCAGGTCCTTGCTGGCTCAACTAATACATGATGGCCACGATGGGATGAAGTATGTCTTGCAAACTTAGGACATCTTTGTTTTTTTTTTTATCAACGAGCCAAAGTCCCATCTGTGCCCAATACTGAGGATTTACTCCATTAGGGCTGTCCTGGTCACTGTGGCATTCTGTGTCTTTCCACTGACACAGTGAATCTGGCAAATTCAAGATAAGATCCTGATGTTTTGGGCTCAATCCTGGGTGTCAGTGAGAACGGCTCTGAGGCTACTTGGACTTCTAGCCTTATGCATCCGCCTTGTCCCAAATACCAGGTGGCATATGTGGGACCTGCAGTGAAACTACAGGTTTCACTTAGCCCAGAATCAGGGCTGACTCTTTCACTCCATCAAGGTCTCGCAGGAAATAGTGCAGGATCTACTATGGTTGAAGACAAATGCCAACCTGACCTACTGTAGTATACTTTCACTTCTCCACCACATTACATGGTTTTGACAGGCACATACCTGATGGAGCTTAGGGGCCACGTGGGAGAATTGGCTATTTAGGCCTCTACTTTCCAAAGGAAAGCCAGCTCTGAATCAGCCTTTAAGATTTTTGTGTGATGTGTCTGACCCTAAAAGGCTTCATTAAATCCATCAAGGGGAGGCTAGTGTAGGTCCTCATGGACAAAACAACCACATGTGGTATTGCGGAGAGGGGGCCTGGGTCCTGTCGCAGAAGGGCATACACCTATTACATTTCTTGGACCAGCAGAACCTCTGTTAGTAGCAATAATCTAGCAGGCTTTCTGAATGCCTACATAGACAAGTTGTGCAGACATTGGCTGGCTGACCACAAGTGGCATCTCCACTGTGAGGTGGCAAGGGGCATATTCGTCCAGTTGGGTATGCCCTGGTTGGATCTGTTAGCCATAGGTGAGAATGTGCAGTGCCACCTCTATTCTGCATTGGCGTTTCGCCCAGGATTGTCACTAGGAGATACATTTTGACTGATGGGACACAGGTTTCCTGCACGTATTCTCACCACTGCCTCTCCTGCGTCAAGTACTGAAAAAACGCAGGACAGAAAGAGTGTAAGACTTCTTAAGAGCCCCAAATTGGTACAGGAGAGTCTGAAACCCAGAGCTCCTGAACGTGCATATTTATGCCTTCTAATCTCGCTAACACTTTAGGAGACGTACTGTCTCAACAACAGGAGGAAGTTTCCTCACAGTAGTCTTCACAATTTACACCTCCCTGTGTGGAGAGTGATCAGCAAGAGTTAAATGTGTTTGATCTGTTAGCTGCAGTAGTCTATGGACCCCTTTATACAACGCCATTTGACAATATCAAACTTTGCTGGGCCCTGACAAAAGTTTTTTACCTGGTGTGGTGCTTGGCATACCACCCTCTGCAGGCCAAAATACGAGTTGTTCTTGCCATTAAAGCCTGCTGTGCTTTGGCCAAGAAACAGCGTGACAATCTGTGGGTCAATGCCACTACAATGGCATTGGCAAGTAGGGTGCTGTTTCTTGATACTAGCCAGGCTGTGACGTGTGTTGGTACACTGAAACAACTTTAGACAGGTATGTTTTTGGAGAACTAGGGTAGTTGGCCCATCTATCCTTCATCATTATATTTATATGTGGTTATGGTCATGTGCCTGCTGAACCCTAATATTCTCTTGCACCTCAAAATTTATATCATCCTAAAATTTACCTCTGGCGGCTCAGCTCAAGCACTCTTGATCTTGCAATAGGAGTCACCACCCTCCTCAAAATCATGCCCAACAAATATTATCAAAGTAATACAATAACTGGGACCACTCAATAACTGAGTTTTAGATCAAGAAAAAGTTACATGGTTTTATTGCAAAATCTCAAAACTCAGGTGGTACAGAATAGTAATTAAATGCCATGAAGACACAACTGCACAATACACATGAGAATCAGAATACTTCTGACTCTCAGAAAATACAGCAAAATTATCAAAAATGGTCAAAATCCCCATTAGAACAGGAAATTAGTCACTAAACTGAAAAAATCAGAATTACAAAGCAGACCAACAGCATCTTAGAGAAAAGGGAAACATCTCTTGTAAAACAGAGCCCCACGAGAAATGCAGGAAAGTCTCATATAAATCTAAGTCCCTGGAAGAACTCATAAAGTCTCTGTTAAAATGGAAAGAGCCTTGGGAGGAAAAGGTCAAGTTTATGGGTCAACCCCAACAGTCACAGGTTTTTCTACACATACATCTAACATTGGTGATGAGCAAAACTGCATATTCAGCATAGCATGGTTTCATAGTATCAATCCATTACAGGTGAAAACGTCACATTTTGTAAGGCAGCATCTCTCGCCCCTTTCTACGTGAAATACCCCATCAACTACAGCCTTTAATGTTTCTGTCCGGAGATAACTTACACATTATTTTACATTAGTCAAACAATAGCTCATACACCAGTGTTCTACTAAATCTACATCAGAAAGCTATAGCGGAAGAAACCCGAAAACTGTTACATCCAGTACATGAAGAAAAGTACATGCTCTCAAAGGGAAATAACCAGCTATGTCACAGTATCCCGTGCTTTTGGAGAAATATACAAACTATGGGAAGAAATGACACATGGGGGGACATTGATTGGTAGAGGGAATAAGCAGGAGCAGTTTAAAAAGAACATCAGAACAAATCTACATTTTAATAAAACGGTGTCTCAATAGAAATGTGGTGCAACTAAATCATGTTAATAAACTTACTTCTAAATGTTTGAGCAAAATAATTTTAAGTGCAAGGAGTCCGGGTCATCAAACTTCTTGATCTCCCGTTTTAGTAGGACCAACATGTTCTCTGGATCCAAAGCGTTTGTCCCGCTTTTTTAGCTGCGGTTGCAGGGATTGGAATTTCTTCTGCTTTAAGTCAGTTTTGAATGAAAACTCTTGTGAGACAGATATTTCATTTACATGAAGGGGCCATTTTTGTTGACGTGAGGAGCAGGCCTGTCTACTGATATCTAAAGAAAAAAACACATGTATCTGCTTTTGTCCTTCTTTGGAGGTGTTATCCCTCATCCTGATCCTGTACAATTCCAAAGGTGGATTGAATTTTAGTGTTGTGAATTCTGACAACATTTGAGTGAACAAAGCAATCATGTCATTCACTTCCATGTTCTTGGAAGTGAAGGAAAGACGAATATGGTCTCTTCTGTG
Source organism: Pleurodeles waltl (assembly GCF_031143425.1). Classification (NCBI taxonomy): domain Eukaryota; kingdom Metazoa; phylum Chordata; class Amphibia; order Caudata; family Salamandridae; genus Pleurodeles; species Pleurodeles waltl. Next base: position 1,010,401,356 of record NC_090437.1, read on the forward strand.
CCTCTCGTTTCTGTCAGGATTTTTATACAGAGTCTAATTGGCTTTCTCCAAATGTAGCCACTCAGCCTGTTTCAGCTGTACAAAAATTTGCCTATCTTCAATTACTTAAAAGTGTGAATTGAATGCAATATCGGTTTGTATCGAGTGTATTTGACTCACCATCTTCGTAGTAGTGTCTTCCACTTACCCAGTAACCGGTTTAATAGAGGTCAGCTTCTTCTTTATGGTCTCTCATGTACATTCTGGCATCTTGATGCTCGAAGCCTCTTGTGGGACTTGTGGTGTTTCTCATACTCACCATTCAATAATGTGTAGACACCCCAGATCAATGTGTTAAGCTAGGTTTTGTAGGTTGCCAGGTAAGGTATACAGTTCATGTCTAATACCTTAAACAGTCATTCATTGGTGTAGCAGGGCCTGTTCCAAGAGGAGTAAGTGAAAATGGCTGCTTTTCCCCAGATGCAGTCTTCTTTCTATCACTATTGATTTGACAGCATGTGTTAGTCGTATCTCCTTTGAACCAATGCAGGTGTATCATTGTCATCATTACCTTCTGCAGAGCCTACCTTCCTTCCAGAACCTGGCTTGTTATGCCTGCTACTTTGCAGGTTGTTGTACATTGTCTATGGTGCTCCTCACAGGCCACCAATATGTAGTGGGGTCTGCAGCTCTTCTATTGTGCTGGCTCTTGTCGCTGTATACAAATCCCCCAGGGGTTGTCAGACCTCCCATGCTGCTGCTACTCTTATATCTTTTGTTCTCATGGTCAGATTGCAGTGCTCCTAGTTAGTGCGTATCCCGGATGCTGCTGTATATGAGCCACACTGTACTTTCTGGCAATCTTCTAGTACTGTAGTACTCAGAAGTTGGTCCCCTTTCAATATCCTCTACTTAAAGGCACTGTAAAATAGCGTTTAACCCTCCATGTCTTTCTAAGTGTTGTAGAGGATGGGCAGCTTTAAGCGGAGCCCTAACAGAATGTCGCCATATTCATCATCCCCAAGCTCTGCCCCCATTGTGATGTGATATTCTTCTGCCACTTTGTCATCCCATATGCTTCTCTTTCAGCTGGTCAATCCCAAATACATTTTGAAGATTTTTTTCTTCTTACCAAGCCATCACACGTGCTCTTGATTGGTTCTGTCTTTTGTGGTTACTTTCATTGTCTCTGGTCATCCCTCCGCGGGCAGTGGGAGACCAAACTACTCCATGCAAACACAGATTCATTGAGGTGATTACTTTGCTCCAAACCACATTGCAGGGTAGTGAGGGTCACAGGGTCTCACTATGTGTCCTGGTAGTGCAGATCCTCCCCCTGGGCTCAGTAAGTGAACTTCAGTTCTTCCTTGACAGAAGTACGATGTTACTACGCCTGCGTTTACCAAGTACCGCAAATGCAATTCAAAGCATTGGATTTTACAATACATTGTGGGTCATTACCATGCCTTGTTGTGGTTATCACTAATATTTGTGTGTGTGTATGTGTGCAAAAGACTTTTGTCATTTTACAGCTTGGTGTGGATGGCACTATGCTAGTCCTGTGCATAACGACTTTGCTGTAGAAATGGCAAAAGACTTTGTCCCTTTCTAGCTCGGTGTGGATAGCACTGTGCTAAAATATTGCTAGAAAAACAGACATTTGAGGTGAGCAATTTTAGAGTGTTGTTGGTACAGGAGCTGCTCTCCACCTAAACTTGGGAACTACCCAGAGATCTCCAATTCTTTCTTGCCTAATTTATGCAGAACACTAAGCCTGAAAGGTTATTCTTTGCTATGTATGGCACCACTAGATAAGTTATAGTTAGGTCTTTGTAACAGTGCCCTTGTTACAGGGTTGCCCCCGGCAGAGCAGGTTGCCGAGGCAACCCTGGACGGCGTCACTAGGAAGTGACTCCGGGGCACTTCAAATAGCGGAGACCCGACCGACAGCAAGAACTTCTGTGTTCCGGAGGAGGATGTGGCGCGCAACGACACAGGGATGGATGAGGAGAGGAAAGACATGACAACCGAGCAGCAGGAGGCGAACGGAGACTCCAACAGGGACACAGACGTAGAGGAAAGCGGAGAGGAGGAGGAGTAGGAAAACAGAGGGTCCAGTGGAGAGAACATAACGCTTGGTGTAGGTGCGGCCCGGGGGCCAGACAGAAAGGAGTACACAAGAAGAAGACCATGCCACGTTACTGGAGGAAAGTGGCTACAGAAGGTACAGACATTTTTCAACACGTGTAACTATTGGGGTTAAGGTTCACGAGGGGAAGTAAGGGAACCCTAGGAGGGCTAGCCTCCTAGATAAAGCAGGTCAGGTGGGAAAGGTGAACACCACAAACCTCTTTTTGCATGTAAAATCATGTTACACACTTTGGAGTGATCCCTACCTCACTTTCCTCACTCACTCCCCTCCCTGGTGAAACCCCAACCATATCCTACACTATTACACTTACCCTGATACCTGGCTTTGCTTCATTTCGTGGTATATTGGCCAAGAACGTGACCAGGGAATCGCAAACCTTCCCAGCAAACCTTCCAGAGGAAGAAGGAACCAACCTAAGTGGAGAGAAGAGAGAAAGAACTGTAGTTAGATTACATGATGATGTCTCTATATATGTTTAACAAATCAAATAAAACAATTAACCATCTCCCCATCTTAAACTGTGTTACCCTAAGTATTTACAGTGTCAGCCTCGTACAGTAGTCTTTTCCATAAAAAGTGTTTTTGGTTTGCTAATAACCCTGGCCCTGTTAGATGAGCCTTCACAAAACTTTCAAAATAAAATTCATCCATTGCAGGTCCTTTCCTGGAAAGGTTCAGGCTCATCCGTCAAGCGGTGCTGGAGGAAAAACAAGGGGGTGGTGTCTTAAAACTCAAAATCCCCATGCATTTTCCATAGACTTTGTAATGCAGGTCTACAGCAAAAACTTCTGAACAGAATTACACCAGCTTTGGCAGGAAGCTAGATCTTGGTGCATAGATGGTGATTTGGTGTAAATCTGTTCAGTAGTTTTCAAGTAGTTAAGGGTAAAAAATAATTGTATATTTTGGCAGTTTGAGCTTGCAAGAGTCTCCAAGACTCTTGCAGGAGCACCAATTTAAAAATTAGAACATTCTGATTGGCACAGGGAGCTTTATTCCCCTTGGACCATCTCACTCCTGTGGGAGTGACACACCCACAATAGCAAGCTCTCTGGTTGGCTTCCAACAACATGTGAAAAATGTTGCTTGCAGCCATTACAGGACTCTGGGACTTAGTCCCCTGTCTTGAAGTTGTTTTAAAATAAAAAAATAAAAAAGGGTGTGGCCAAGATTGCGGACAGATAGAACATGTTTCCTTGTCCCTCCGTCCTTGCTGCTGACAGGCCTTGCCGTCTGCTCTTTCCGTTGCCAAGGAGAGCCCAATGGTTCCCTTTCATGCCTGGTGATCCACCTGGCTACTGAGGGAGCTACTGGAATAGTATAATGCACCCCTTGGTGACACCGTGAAGAAGTGGCCGAGGCAAGGCTGCCCGCAAGCAACAAGATGGCAGTGATCAGGAGGCAGTGGGAATAAACCAGCCACAATGAGACCAGTACAGCCCTCCAAATCTGGGGCACGCCTGGTGACATACGCCTACTGTGCTCGCGCCCCTGACAGGAGGACATTTGGGGTGAGTTATTGCACGCGCCTTACCTCGTGCATTTTTAGACCCTGGGGAGCAACTTCACTGTGACGATCTGTGAAAACAGTGGCAGCACCAGCAGAGCTATGAGCATGGATGGCCCTGCGGCTCCTGCAAACCACCTGAGAGCGACCCTGCGGAGTAAAAGGTATGCAGCCGGCAGCGAGTCCCAGTGACTGTTTGCATAATTAACCAGCCCCGGCCATGACAGCATAGAAGTGCAATATTCTCGGTGGCACCTGCATAGGAGAACACTTCAATCACACCTAAAGCATACCACCCCTGCGGCCTACAGAGGAACTACACACTGTGCGATATTGATGCCCCTCCCCCCCTCACTCTTGCCTGGATCACTTGAGGCACCCTTCCAGGGTGGTAAATCAAAGGACCCTTGAGACATGGAGATGACCACCCTTGCCTTCCCTGACACCACTCCTGAGACTGTGGTGGCCATGGCCTGCGCTGAAGACTGCTGCCCACAGCTCACAGCACACAAACGCCAGAAGCCCTATATTTGGCGATTCATGCTGAAGACAAGTGCTCCCCGACTGGTGAGCATAGGCATGGGATGAGCCCTTGCTAAGGGTTGCCTGGGTCCCCTAGTTCCATGACCCCGCCTGAGACACTGAGATAAACCTTGGGACCGAGAGGACAGCACAAGCCATCATACCCCAAATGCTACGTCAAATCCACAGCAAAACTACTTCGGTTTGTGGTTGGGGCCCCTTCTGCAACAACAATGCAGGCCCAAGATTGAGAAGCTGAAAGGTACTACACACTTAAAAGTCTAGTGAGCATGGAGGGCTGGACGGTGATGCAAGAATTGTGGGGCCACCCTGGACAGCAGTGGTCACTGTGCAGTGGAGAAGCCACTGATTGCGCATTAGGGACCCTGTTGACGATTTGAAGAATACTAACGAGTGAACCAGCCCTCTGGGTGCTTGCTGAGCCCACACCAAGGGGTTCTGAATCGAGGCACAGCCCCCCTCTGCTGCTGGGCCCTGTAAAAGATCTGAGCTGCGACGACTCCGGAGGAAGAGGATTCTCAAGGCTGGGATACGTCATGGCTGTGGCACGAGCCAGATAAAGACCACTCCCTCAAAGACATGTTAACTAAGCTGCATGGGAGCCAGACAGGGCAAAGGCTGCTTCCCTCCTACCAGGAGCATCAGTCGGAGGGAGAAGACAATGAGGGATCAGTAACCTGATCCTTTTTGGAGGCACTGTTTGCATTCCCACAGCGGATGTCCTGGAGACAGTTAGAAGGGACTTATCACAAGACGTAAAAGAGGCAGTCTGAGACCTTGCAAAAAATGGGGGACAGTGTCTTCACTGTAGAGGACTAAGAGTCTGGCCCGGACAAGGAAATTAAGCAAATTTAGTGAGAAATTATCCGCCTCAAGGACCAGAAGATCGACTTACAAGCCCACACTGAGGACCTAGAGAAGTGGTCAAGATGGAACAATATACAAATTCAGGGGGGCTCCAACCAATGTGGAAGAAGCAGACCTCAAGGCATGCGTGAGGGCCCTCTTCACCCAGATCCTGGAGGCACCATCCGACAAAGGGATACAGCTCAACAGGGTGCTCAGAGTTGGTCCTCCAAGACCGAAGAAAACACACCCAGCTGATATCTTGGTATGTGTCCATGATTTCCAACTTAAAGAAGGGATCCTCCGCAATGCCATAGACTTATACCCCTTGCAGATCAGAGGGCACACTCTGGTGCTCTATCAAATTTTTCAGCACTTATGCTACAAAAGAGGGAAGATTCTGCCTAGTGACCAGTTAGTGACCACCTATCTCCGGGACAAAGGCGTTACTTATTCCTGGGTACATGCGTTCCGCATAATTTTTTACTGTAAGGGGAAGATCCACCAGCTTCTATCCCTGACGGAGGCATGTAGGGTATTTCATATCAAGGAGTTCTTTGAGAATGGAAAGCCAGGAAACGCTTTAGGTGGCAGGGGTCTCAGCCTCATCCAAAGGTCTACGACTGGACCCTGAGGCTATGGCTATGGAGAGGTGAGTGGAGACACTAACCAGCCACTCCAAGAGACATCCTGAACGAGGCTGTGGCTCTTGGATCGTCTTATCTTTGGGGGAACGTGGCTGTTGGAGAGGGACACAGGGGAAGGGGCAACATGAAGAGGAGAATGTGTTGATCTACTGACCCCTACACCCAAGTTTCCTGTGGGACTTTACAGGCCAAGACCACCTTTTTCAATCTTGATGTGACTATGTTTTTGTTACTGTTAGTTATTGTGGTTCTTGGGTGGGGGGGTACTCACACTATATGAGGGTGCACTACATTCTAGGTCCTTACCAACATAAAAGTCGCCAAGAAGCCTGCCATCTTCAGTGAAACATGGCTGAGCTGTTAGATTGGGTGGCTTCTTGGGCGATTTTTTTTCATTTCTTACCTTACCACACAAAAAACTAGATGTTATCACCCTTTATGTGAAAGGGCTTAATAATCTGACTAAGCGGCAAGCAATCATATCTTATTTGGAACAGACAGGAGCGGATCTGTGTCCCCTACAGGAGACCCATCTGGTCTCTTGTGACTTGTATAGACTTAGATATTGTGCCTTCCCACAGCAGTTCTTCTCATCCACTGCCACTAAGACAGCTGGAGTAGCCATCTTGATATCACGCTCTTTCAGAAGGAAAGTGGGCCATAAACTACCAGAGATCTAAGCGAGGCTGTTAGCATACATTGTGTGTGAGGGAGACTATTCTTTTGTTGTGGGTTCCCTCTCCCCCCGGAATGACGGTCAAGAACAATTCCTTCGCTGGGCAGTAGCAAAGGTCACGTCCCCTCAAGACAGATGGTGCTGATAGAGGGGGAAATTAATCTAGTGTTTCATAACAACTTGTACCAATCAGCACTCCGTTATGGTGGCACTGGGGCCCTTTCCCTAGAGGGAGTTCAATGGCTACAGGAGACTATAGATACTACTCACATACCCACAAGACCTATGCCTGCCTTGATCACTTTCTATGGACAAGTGAGCTGCAGACCCTACTTATAGCAATAGAGGTAGCACCCTGCTCTATCTCAGACCATGCTGCAGTGCCTCTTGACTTAGCCCTCCCTCCTATGAGGCACACTCCTTGACCATGGAGACTGAGGGAAACTTTACTCCAGAGGCCGGAAGTGGCCAAGCAGGTTACTCAGGTGTAACTAATTTCTTGGCCATAAATGATACAGCTGATACTCCCATCTCTCCTGTGAAAAACTCTAAAAGCAGTCATCTGGGAGGAGCTAACTGCGATATCAGCGGCGAATAATAACATTTGGTGTGACAAAAGGGAGCATTTACACAAACCGGTACAGGAGATACAGCATATACACAAATGCACCAGTGCCCACACGTCTGGCGGCAGCGAGAGCACAGCTGACGAGACTGTACCTGGAATACTCACTACTCAGACTGTGACACTCCTATGTTTGGGGGAACAGATGCATGTCTTGGCAAATGAGTGCAACAGCAAGCCTCAGGGGTAGAGTCCCTGCTAGCACAGGATGGCACAGATACTGTGGGGGATTGCCCCATTGCATCCACTTTCCAGGAATTTTATGAGAAACTCTATTCAGAGCAAACTCTCCCTTCAGATGGACCAGACCTCTACCTCAAAGATGCATGTACTCTGTGCCTGACTTCAGATCAAGCGGCCACGATTGATCACCTGATCCGGACAGAGGAGGTTATCTCTGCCAATGCACACCAGAAACCCCTCAAATCGCCGGGACTGGATGGTTTCCCAAACATTTGTTATAAGTCATTTTGCACAACACTGGCTTCGATTCTGACCCGGTTTTTCAACTCGATAGCCACTCCAAGAATTATACAGCCCTCGATAAAGGATGCTTCCATTGTTGTCATTTCCAAATCAGGGAAGGATAAAAAAACTGTCTAGGTACTATCGCCCAATATCTCTCCTTAATGTGGAAAATGAATTATTCACTAGTATTTTAGCAGCACGGCTCGACCCTGATCAGGCAGGATTTTTCTTGCGCGGACAATGCAGTGACAACATTAAATGGATTATGCACCTGCTTGAGAAAGCCAAAAGCCCCAAAAGAGAAATGATGCTCCTGGCCATAGATGCGGAGAAGGCGTTTGAGCTATCGCACTGGCCATACTTGGCATCCACGTTTGCCCACTTTGGATTTGTCACTCTGTTCCGCACATGGATTCTAGGCAACTATGGCCAACTGAGAGCGACCATTCGGATAAATGGTCAAACCTCAGCTTCATTTCCCATCTACAGAAGGACGCGGCAAGGGTGCCTACTATCACCCCTGGCGTTTGCTCTCTACATGGAGCCATTTGCTGAACAGACACTGGACAATCTGAACATCACTGGGGTCACCTTTAGCAGGGAGGAACACACAATTAGCCTTTATGCTGATGATGTCATTGTGGCACTAGATCCTATTGCGGCCCTCCCAGGCTTGTTGGAGGAGATAGAGGTCTTTGGCATGGCTGCAGGATTTCGGATAAATATCCAAAAATCGCAGGCCCCCAACCTTTTGGGACCCTCAGAGACGGAAACTCTGCTTGCCTGTCAATATCCAATACAGTAGACATCTACCTCTAGCCCTGACTTGGGAGTCCAGTATGCCTTGACTGTAAAGGAGACAGCTACCCTCAACTACCAAACTCCCCTCCGGAAAATAAAGGCAGATTTTGCTCATTGGAAACTACTGCCTATCGTGGCTTGGCTGGGTAGCAGCACTAAAGATGACCGTTCTCCCAAAGGTCCTCTTCCTCTTTGAGACGCTCACAATTGAACCTCCCGCCATTATGATCCAGGCCCTGCAAGAAGAGCTACATCTGTTTGTATGTGCAGAATGTATACCTCGTATGAGTCGAGACAAGACCTACAGCCCTCCAACAGAAGTGGGGTTTGGGATTCCAAGCCTCCTAAAATACTACCAAGCGGCTCAACTCCGTTATGTGATGAAGTGGTCTAGGGAGGAATCGGCTAATTATGGACCAGGCAGTCGCGGGTCCCACTTATGGAAGGCCCTGTTCTTGACACGTCTACAGAGATCGTGGGGTCTCTACTCCTCCCCATCATCAAAGCCACTGTGGAAGTATGTATGCTTTCCCACCGACTAAGACTTCGGGGCAGAAACGCAGGGAACTAGAACTAGGTAGGCAATTGACATCAAAAGAATGGGAGGAGATGCATCTACAGAGCACTTCACATGGCACACAGCATAGACAGCATTGAGACTGCCACTAAAATAGTCATGTGTTTGTACCTCACACCAGCAAGTCTACACAAAGGCAACCTTAGGGTAATGGATCCCCCACTGCAATTGGAACAAGGTCACCGAAGCCCAACTAATCGCGACCCTCTCCCGGAACCCACCCATCGACAGCACTGACGCAGCTGCCCGCAACTTCAGGCAGTGGATCGACACCTGTGCCAATACTCTCGCCCGATCAAGAATCCCTCCAGCAGACGCACCCACAGAAGGGCCTCCTGGTATACCGCTGACCTCCTCGAATCTAAGCAAACCTGCCGTAGACTTAAAAGAAAGTGGCACCAAGATCAGACTGTGGAGAACCACACAGGCTTCAAAAACACCATCAACACACACCACCAACTCATCGAAACCACCAAGAGAACCGCCTTCAAAGACCAAATCAACAACAACGTACACAGCCACAAGGAGCTCTTCAACATCGTGAAAACTCTCCAACCCCAGCTCCATCGCTAACGACATCCCACCATCTCAAGACCTCTGCGACTCCCGAGCCTCCTACTTCCACCGCAAGATTGCAGACATCCATGACCGCTTCAGCACCCAGACCCTCACCGGCAACCACCAACACCAGAGATTCATCTCCGACCAACCTCCTGCTCTCCTGGACCCCCAACAACGACAACATCAAAATCATGAACACCATCCACTCAGGCTCACCATCTGACCCCTGCCCTCACCACATCCTCAACAAAGCAAGCTCTGTCATCGCACCCCAACTACAGGAAATCATTAACAGCTCCTTTGAGTCCTCCACCTTCCTGGAGAGCTGGAAACACGCCGAAATCAACCCCTCCTCAAAAAACCCAAGGCTGACCTAAAGGAACTCAACAACTTCAAATCTGTCTCCCTGCTACCCTTCCCGGCAAAAGTCATTGAGAAGGCTATCAACAGACAACTAACCCGCTTCCTCGAGGATAACTGCACCCTGGACCCTTCCCAATCCAGATTCCGCAGCAACCACAGTACCAAAACTGCCCTCATCGCCGCCATCAACAACATCAGAACTATACTGGACTACAGCAAAACTGCTGCCCTCATCCTCCTGAACCTCTTGCCCGTGTTCAACACCGTCTTCCACCACATCCTACGTTCACGCCTCAGCAATGCAGGAATCTGCGACAAAGCCCTGTACTGGATCACCACCTTTCTCACCGGCAGAACCCAGAGAGTCCGCCTCCCCCCATTCCGCTCTGAGGCCACCAAGATCATTTGCGGTGTACCCCATGGTTCGTCCCTCAGCCCGACCCTCTTCAACGTTTACATGGCCCCGCTTGCTTAGACCGCCCGATCCTACAACCTCAACATTATCTCATACGCTGACGACACCCAGCTGATCCTCTCCCTCACCAAGGACTCCACCAAGCCCAACCTCCACGAAGGAATGAAGGCCATCGCCGAATGGATGAAAAACAGCTGCCTCAAACTCAATTCCGACAAGACAGAAGTCCTCATCTTCGGCCCCACTCCCTCCACATTGGATGACTCCTGGTGGCCTGATTCTCTCGAAGCTGCTCCAACTCCCACGGGCCACGCACGCAACCTAGGATTCATCTTGGATTCCTCATTATCCATGACCCAGCAAGGCAACACGATCTCCTCCTCCTGCTTCAACACCCTACGCATGCGCCTAAAAATCTACAAATGGATCCCCATGGAAACCAGAAGAACAGTCACCCAAGTCCTCGTAAGCAGAAAACTGGACTACGGCAATGCCCTCTACGCAGGAACCACGGCCAAACTGCAGAAGAGGCTGCAATGCATCTAGAATGCCTCCGCACACCTCATCCTAGACATCCCCGCCACTGCCACATCACAGGCCATCTGAGAGACCTGCACTGGCCTCCAGTCACCTTAAGACTCCTCACTCACAAAGCACGGCACAACACTGGATCAGAATTCCTCAACTGATGGCTCTCCTTCTACACCCCGACCTGGCAACTCCGCTCCACCGACCTCACCCTTGCAACCGTCCCACGCGTTTGTAGAACTGCAACCAGCGGCAGATCATTCTTGCATGTCGCCTCCAAGACACTCTTCCAACCCACCTACATCAGACCTCCTTACCTTCAGGAAGCTTCTCAAGACATGGCTCCCCCTCCCCAACCTCAGATCCTTGAGACCATCACGGGTGAGTAGTGCGCTTCACAAATTTCTGATTGATTGATTGATTGACCTTGCAAGTAGTGCGGAATGCTGGAGACACTGGGGTCCCCCCGGGACACTATTCCATTTGGTATGGGAATGCCCCAGACTTTCACAATATTGGGCCTTAGTCCTTAATGACATAGATGCCCATCTTGATACTCAAATACCTCGATTCCCTGCCTACACTATCTTAGGTCTCCCAAACATGCTCATCTTCCCACTTAAATCATGTAGAGGGTGACACATTAGACTTGCTTTATGAGCAGCCCTCCAGAACATCTTTGCATACTGAGGCACTAACAAACTCCCAAAACAACTTGGGTGGCTCCACGGCCTAAGGCATGTGCTGGGAATAGAGAAACTTACCCTAGTCCTAACAGCCCAGGGTGATTCCTAAAGGGAGCTCTGACGTCCCTACCTAGCTCTCCTAACCAAGGAATTTCGTGAACTGACATGCCCAAAATACTTGCGCTTCCTGTGTTTGACAGATGCGGATAACCATGCATAGACCCAAAAATAATATTTTGTGCTGAGAGAGATGTGAGTACTTTAGAGAGGCGGTGGGGGAGGAGTCTTTTATATGTTGGAATTTCTGTTAGTCAGTTTTTGTTGCTACCCTTAGCAGTGCTGCAAAGCTCAATGTCGTTGCTGCTTTGTTTCTACTATGTTGCGATAATAAGAACAGATTTGTACCATAAAATAACAGGGGAAGGATAGGGATACTTTGACCCCAAAGCCCCATGGCAGGGACTCAAAGTGACCCCTGATAGGGCCAAAAAAGAAAATAAATACCCAAATAATGCTGCGTTCTATTGAGGCTCTTGTGGGATCGGAGAAAAAGGCAAACAGGACACATTTATTTAGTATAGGCCACGGGCAACCTACTCCTGGGCCAAAAACAATTGTCATGGTGGAGGGAGGATGTGTGGCCCCTTTCCTGAGCCATTAGAGGCTCAGAGGAGCCCACCCCTGTGGCTGATCTCATTATTTATGAGTGGGGGCTGCATGCCTACACCCTGTGCCTGGAAAGGCTCCGGGAAGCCCACTCCCAGCGCCAATATTAATTTTTATGGGGGGGGAGGTCAAGTGGCCCCCCCTCCCTGAGACTTGAGAGGCCCCGGGGAGCCTACCCCAGGGCTTATATAGAATTTTATGGGGAGGTTGACCATGCAGACTCCCTCCCTATGCTATTAAGGGCCTTAGGGACCCCATCCCACAGGGCCGGCTCACAACTGTGTCCCAGGGTGCCCACCCCCAGGACATAGTAGGTTCCCTGCCTGCTGCAAACCCTGCATCAGGTAAACCTTGTTTCATCCTGGTTGGCAGGAGCAGTTTTAAAACTCCTGCCTCAGCCGAGTCCCTGAAAAAAAATGGAGAAAATAAGAAAAAGGGTCACCCTGACCTCATAGCTCTGATGCTGGTGTCCCAGAGACCCAGAGAGACCCCACAGAGCAAAAAAGCATTTCGAAAAAAAAAAATCAGGAGCTGTGGCGGATCCGCCGAAAATGTTTAAAAAAAAAAGAAAATAGATTAAAAAAAATGCGGGCTCCTTTAACTGCATCCCCCGGTGGGCCAAGTCCCAGGGGCATTTCCATTATGAAATGTGGGGTTAGCATGTCTCCCTCGCAGTCTTGCGGACTGCCACCTCCCCATGGCTTTGAACAGTTGAAACGTGGGGTGCCCCCCACGGCCATGGGGACTGCCACCTCCCTGGGGCTTCAAACAACTGTAACAAGGGAGCCAGTTGGGGCTGTAAATTAATCTAACAGGGGGCCACCCCACTGGTCTACAACCCCCCCCTCCATCCCCGGGAACCGACACCTCCCCGGGGCTTCAAATAAATGTAATGGGGGTGCCAGCCCACCCCCACTCCCAGGGACCTCCACCTCCTTAACTTTAAAACAAATAGAGGGGCCATTTCGGGCCCCAACGACCACCACCTCCTCAGGACTACTGATGTTTGATGGGGGGGGGCCTCAGGGCCCCCCTCGTGGAGCCATTGATGGCCCTGGGGACAACCGCCCCCCAGGACCAGCTCCTGCTATGGGACATTGTTGTTTGTTCTGACTTGGCCCGAAGCTTTGACAGCTCCCACCATGTCACAGCAAACACTCTGCTTACAGTGAGGGAGAGGTGTCAAACAGCCCTCCCTCACTGCTATTGAAGGTTTCTTTTGTTTCCCTGTCCAGGGAGATGCAGGCAGGGAAACAGAGGAAACATTGCTCTCACAGAGAAAGCATGTCCCTCTCTGACAGCAATGCCAGCTCCCACAGGATGTGGGGAGCCGGCTGGGACCAAGGGGGCCAACATTGTGACGTGGTGCCCTGGGGGGCACCCAGATCACATGGGCAGGCACCCAGGGTGGGGGTTCCAGTCGACCAAGTTCAGCACGCAGCCCCCCCCCCCCCCCCCTAAAAAAAATAAAATTAGCCCGGCCCTGGGGGATTGAATCCCCGGGGCTGAGTTTGGCCCTGGGGAAGGGGGGCTGTGTGGCCCCCCTCCTTCAAATACAAATTAATATTTGGACCGGGCTCCAGGGGATGGGGTCCCCATGGCCGAGATAGCCTCTGGGGAGGGGGAGACCCCAGGCCAAGATCAGCCCTGGGGAGGGGGCCTTTAAATGTTTTGATGAAAAAAACTGTGCATGGTGGGGGCACAAGTTAAAGTTACCTTAGGGCGCCTGTTATAGTTACTTGGAATCCCTAGCAGGTGCATTTCTATGGTTTTGTAGGTTTTAATATTAGAGGCTAACTATAAAAGCCCTATAACATTTGGTTTTTAATTGTGTGTGTGTGTGTATATAGATATATATATATATATATATATATATATATATATATATATATATATATATATATATATATGTATATACATATATATGTTCGATGGCATGTGTAGCTGCAGATTCACATGCTTTGCACATCCCGCCATCTAGTGTTGGGCTCGGACTGTTACAAGTTGTTTTTCTTCTAAGAAGTCTTTTCGAGTCACGAGATCGAGGGACTCCTCCCATTTCGGCTCCAATGCGCATGGGCGTCGACTCCATCTTAGATTGTTTTTTTCCCGCCATCGGGTTCGGACGTGTTCCTTTTCGCTCCGTGTTTCGTTTCGGAAAGTTAGTTAGAATCTCGGAAAAATCGACGGTATTGTTTGCGTTCAGCATCGGGTTAGTTATTACAGATCGACACCGACTTTTGGAGATTTCCGGTGGCCCTTCGGGGTTTTTCGATCCCCCTTCGGGGCCTGGTCGGCCCGGCCACGTGTCTCTTAAAGGCTGATTGAACGGACCCCATTCCGATTCTGCCCAAAATGTGACAAAAAGTATCCGTATACAGATCAGCACCTGGTCTGTAACTTGTGTTTGTCTCCAGAACACAGAGAAGATACTTGTGAAGCCAGTCAGGCGTTTCGGTCGAGGAAAACATTAAGAGACCGAAGAGCGAGAAGACTGCAAATGGCGTCGGCGCCGACAGGACAAAGGCATTTGGAGGAGGAAGAAGAAACCTTCTCCATCCATGAGTCGGACTCGGACGAGCTCGATACCGAAGAAACGACTAAAACCGTGAGTAAGACGTCGAAACATAAAACTCACGAGAAGACCACAAAAGCCCAGGGGACGCCACTGCCAACAGGCCATGGCTTAACCCGAAAAATAGGTGACTGATCATCGGCACCGAAAAAGGACACGCTTGTGTCGAAGTCATCCGACTCCGGTCGAGATACCGACACACAGCAATCTCGAGCCCGAGACAGCGGCTCCGAGCAAGTTCGGCACCGAGACAGCGGCACCGAAATGGTTCGGCACTGAGAGATCACGACGCCGAAAATAAAGAAAGTGTCGTCGGAGCCGAAAAAGGCTACCGAAAAGGTTTCCATTCCGAAACATCCAGCCTCGGAACTGAAATCCGGTTCCTACACAGAGGAACAAGGATTGTCCTCCCAAATGCAAGGACATAAGTTCGGACAAGAACTAGAATCAATGGAGCCAGACTACACACAAAGGAGGCTCCACATTCAAAAGGACACAGGGAAGATAAGCACTCTTCCCCCAATTAAAATGAAAAGAAGACTTGCCTTTCAGGAAAAGGACAAGCAGCCACAGGCAAAGGTGGCAAGACAAACAACTCCGCCACCATCTCCACCACCATCAATGCACACATCACCAGTAGTCACTCCACCACTGATGCAATCCCCAACTCATACTGCAATGAGTCAGGATGATCCCGACGCATGGGACCTTTATGATGCGCCAGTATCGGATAACAGCCCGGACTGTTACCCAGCGAGACCGTCGCCACCTGAGGACAGTACATCCTACACGCAGGTGGTCTCAAGAGCAGCGGCTTTTCATAATGTCACCTTGCATTCAGAACCAATAGAGGATGACTTTTTGTTTAATACACTATCCTCCACTCATAGTCAATACCAGAGCTTACCTATGCTACCTGGAATGCTGAAACACTCCAAACAGGTGTTTCAGGAACCGGTGAAGGGCAGGGCCATAACTCCAAGGGTGGAGAAAAAGTACAAGCCACCGCCTACAGACCCTGTGTATATCACGCAGCAATTAACACCAGACTCTGTGGTAGTAGGGGCAGCTCGCAAGAGAGCAAACTCGCACACCTTGGGAGACGCACCACCTCCAGACAAGGAGAGTCGCAAATTCGACGCTGCGGGGAAAAGGGTTGCAGCACAACCAGCAAACCAATGGCGCATTGCCAATTCACAAGTACTTCTGGCAAGATATTATAGGGCTCATTGGGACGAAATGCAACATTTCATAGAACACTTACCCAAAGAGTTCCAGAAAAGGGCACAACAAGTGGTGGAGGAAGGACAAAGTATCTCAAACAATCAGATACGGTCAGCAATGGATGCAGCAGATACAGCTGCAAGGACAGTAAATACTGCAGTAACAATAAGGAGACACGCATGGCTGCGTACGTCAGGATTCAAGCCGGAAATACAACAAGCCGTGCTGAATATGCCTTTTAATGGACAGCAGTTGTTTGGGCCGGAGGTGGACACTGCTATCGAAAAACTTAGACACTGATACGGCCAAAGCCATGGGCGCACTCTACTCCCCACAGAGCAGAGGCACATTTCGCAAAACACAGTTTAGAGGGGGGTTTCGAGGACAAGCTACAGAACCCACAACCTCTCAAACAAGGCCCACTTATCAAAGACAATATCAGCGGGGAAGTTTTCGGGGGCAATATAAAGGGGAACAATTCCAAAAGAATAGAGGGAAGTTCCAGAGCCCCAAAACTCCTCAAAACAAACAGTGACTTCCAAGTCACAAATCCCCAACACATAACACCTGTGGGGGGGGAGACTAAGCAATTTTTACAAACATTGGGAAGAGATAACAACAGACACTTGGGTACTTGCAATTATCCAGCATGGTTATTGCATAGAGTTTCTCAGATTCCCTCCAAACGTCCCACCAAAAACACACAATATGTCAAAACAACACATGGATCTTCTAGGACTAGAGGTCCAGGCATTGCTACAAAGAGGAGCAATAGAATTAGTACCAATTCAACAAAAAGGAACAGGAGTTTACTCTCTGTACTTTCTCATACCCAAAATGGACAAAACACTGAGACCTATATTAGATCTCAGAACGTTAAATACCTACATCAAATCAGATCACTTTCACATGGTGACATTACAAGACGTAATCCCATTGCTCAAACAACAAGACTACATGACAACACTAGACCTAAAGGATGCATACTTCCATATACCGATACATCCTTCGCACAGAAAGTACCTAAGGTTTGTATTCCAAGGGGTACATTACCAACTCAAAGTGTTGCCATTCGGGATAACAACTGCGCCAAGAGTTTTTACAAAATGCCTGGCAGTAGTAGCTGCACATATCAGAAGACAGCAAATACACGTGTTCCCGTACCTAGACGATTGGTTAATCAAAACCAACACGCAAAAACTGTGTTCACAACACACAAAGTATGTCATAGAAACCCTCCACAAACTAGGTTTCTCACTCAACTACACAGTCACACCTTCAGCCGTGTCAAACACAGCAATACTTGGGGGCAACAATCAACACAGCAAAAGGGGTTGCCACTCCAAGTCCACAAAGGATACAAGCATTTCACAATGTAATACAGGCCATGTATCCAAAACAAAGAATACAGGTCAAGATGGTGATGAAACTACTAGGCATGATGTCCTCATGCATAGCCATTGTCCCAAACGCCAGATTACACATGCAGCCCTTACAACAGTGCCTAGCATCACAATGGTCACAGGCACAGGGTCAAATTCTAGATCTAGTGTTGATAGACCGCCAAACATACACCTCGCTTCTATGGTGGAACAATATAAATTTAAACCAAGGGCGGCCTTTTCAAGACCCAGTGCCTCAATACGTAATAACTACAGATGCCTCCATGATAGGGTGGGGAGCACACCTCAATCAACACAGCGTCCAGGGACAATGGGACACTCAGCAAAGACAGTTTCACATAAATCACTTAGAACTACTGGCAGTATTTCTAGCGTTGAAAGCATTTCAACCCATAATAAGCCACAAACAAATCCTTGTCAAAACAGACAACATGACAACGATGTATTATCTCAACAAACAGGGAGGAACACACTCAACACAGTTGTGTCTCCTGGCACAGAGAATATGGCTTTGGGCGATTCACAACCACATTGCCTAATAGCACAGTTTATTCCAGGGATTCAGAATCAGTTAGCAGACAATCTCTCTCGGGATCACCAACAGATCCACGAATGGGAGATTCACCCCCAAATACTAAACACTTACTTCCAAAGATGGGGAACACCACAAATAGACCTATTTGCAACAAAAGAAAACGCAAAATGCCAAAACTTTGCATCCAGATACCCACAGGATCAGTCTCAGGGCAATGCGTTATGGATAAGTTGGTCAGGGATATTTGCATACGCTTTTCCCCCTCTCCCACTCCTTCCATATCTGGTAAACAAATTGAGTCAAAACACACTCAAACTCATACTAATAGCACCAACTTGGGCAAGACAACCTTGGTACACAACACTACTAGACCTCTCAGTAGTGCCTCATGTCAAACTACCAAACAAACCAGATCTGTTAACTCAGCACAAACAACAGATCAGACACCCAAATCCAGCATCGCTGAATCTAGCAATTTGGCTCCTGAAATCTTAGAATTCGGACACTTACACCTTACACAGGAATGTATGGAGGTCATAAAACAAGCTAGGAAACCAACCACTAGACATTGCTATGCAAATAAGTGGAAAAGATTTGTTTATTATTGCCATAGTAATCAAATCCAGCCATTACACGCATCTGCTAAAGACATTGTAAGCTACTTACTACATTTGCAAAAGTCAAAGCTAGTTTTTTTTATCCATTAAAATACATCTTACCGCAATTTCAGCTTATCTGCAAATTACGCACTCAACTTCATTATTTAGGATACCAGTCATAAAAGCGTTTATGGAAGGCCTAAAGAGAATTATACCACCAAGAACACCACCAGTTCCATTGTGGAACCTCAACATTGTCTTAACTCGACTTATGGGTCCACCTTTCGAACCTATGCACTCATGTGAAATGCAATACTTAACATGGAAAGTTGCATTTCTAATTGCTATCACATCTCTAAGAAGAGTAAGTGAGATACAAGCATTTACCATACAAGAACCATTTATTCAGATACACAAGCATAAAGTAGTCTTACGAACAAATCCTAAATTCTTACCAAAAGTCATATCACCGTTCCACTTGAATCAAACAGTAGAACTACCAGTGTTCTTCCCAGAGCCGGATTCCGTAGCTGAAAGAGCACTACATACATTAGACATCAAAAGAGCGTTAATGTACTACATTGGCAAAACAAAACAAATTCGGTAAACAAAACAATTATTTGTTGCTTTCCAAAAACCTCATACAGGAAATCCAATTTAAAAACAAGACATTGCTAGATGGATAGTTAAGTGCATTCAAACTTGCTATCTCAAAGCAAAAAGAGAACTGCCTATTACACCAAAGGCACACTCGACTAGAAAGAAAGGTGCTACCATGGCCTTTCTAGGAAATATTCCAATGACTGAAATATGTAAGGCAGCCACATGGTCTACACCTCATACGTTTAACAAACACTACTGCGTGGATGTGTTAACGGCACAACAGGCCACAGTAGGCCAAGCAGTACTACGAACATTGTTTCAAACAACTTCAACTCCTACAGGCTGAACCACCGCTTTTGGGGAGATAACGGCTTACTAGTCTATGCAAAGCATGTGTATCTGCAGCTACACATGCCATCGAACGGAAAATGTCACTTACCCAGTGTACATCTGTTCATGGCATGAGTCGCTGCAGATTCACATGCGCCCACCCGCCTCCCCGGGAGCCTGTAGCCGTTTTGAAGTTGATCTTAAACATTTGTAAATTTGTAAATATATCACTTTAAACTACATTATGTACATACATATTCACTCCATTGCATGGGCACTATTACTATAATACACAACTCCTACCACACCCTCTGCGGGGAAAACAATCTAAGATGGAGTCGACGCCCATGCGCAATGGAGCCGAAATGGGAGGAGTCCCTCGATCTCGTGACTCAAACACTTCTTCGAAGAAAAACAACTTGTAACACTCCGAGCCCAACACTAGATGGCGGGATGTGCAAAGCATGTGAATCTGCAGCGACTCATGCCACGAACAGATGTACACTGGGTAAGTGACATTTTCCATATATATATATATATATATATATGTGTGTTCCCTTCTCTTCTTTAATCTGATAAACCTTTTACTTCCCTTTGGCTCTACATCCCCTGAATGCTTAATACTCCCTACCTCCTTTTACCCCTACCCTAAAACCATTGACCTCTCTTTACTGCTACCCTTTTTGACCCCTAAAAATCCCTCCTACCTTTTCCCTCTGTCTGACCTCAAGCCCCCCATAAATCAATAATTCCCTTTACCAGTAGTTTACTGAAATGTAAAAATCTCTACTACCCTTTATCTGTACCCGGCCCTAAAGCCTCAACCCTAAAATAAAACCTTACCTCCCTTTACCTCTACCCTCTCCAGAACCCTATAAACCGCCACACATTGCTATAAACCTTTTACCTCTACCTTACAAATCCATACTATTCCCTACATGTCAATTAACTCTAAAACTCCTTACAACCCCTTAAACCTACCCTACCCAAACCATTTAACATAGTTTTCAAATCACTTCATATTATCTATCTGCCATTAAAAAGCAAAGAAAGACTTAACTTTGTTGTAAAGTGCAGCGTGGTAAAGTACCGAAAAAAATAGCTTTGTGGTAAAGTCGGTGTACATTCCTGGACATGCAAAAATGCCTTCAGCAGCCCTATACAGCAGTTAGTGAACTCCTTCTCCCAAGGTGTTTGCAAGCCATCTCTTCTTGGTAGGATGAAGAATTTGCAGGTCCCTTATCCTGAACACTGCGAGGGAAGTTGTCGTTCTGTGACCCAACTGTGGAGCAGAGATATCTTTCTTGGTTGCCACAGGTGTGGGACCCCTGGCATTGCTCGATGAGAAATCCGGGCACTTTGTCTGTGGGCTCCTTCCTTTTATTTTTGCTCATTTTGCTTTCAGAGATTTTGGAGTTTACAGGTCCAGTTCTGGGACTGGTTACAGGCAGTGCTTGGTCAACCAAGCTTGTCCTACATTGTCAACAGAATGAAGGGGTGGGGCTGGCATATCCCTGTTAGGAAGACCAGAATAAAGTCACTAAGTAGTAAAATATGTCCTCATTCAGCTCTTCTCAATACATTGGGTGTACCACTTTTGGGGTGGAATGGAGCAGAAAGGGGACAAGGACTGTCACTGAACTTAAAATGGCCATCTTTCTCATAGCATCAGCACCTCAGAGTGTGGTACACTTCAGAGGGGCCTCAGAAAATCCTTTGGGAGAGTCTTACAGTTCATATTGCTTTCTGTCTTATGCATGAATCACACAGGAGATTCAAAATGGTTTCTTGGGTTGCAGTAGTCAATCCCAGCACATGTGCTCCAAGCATATCCTACTACACATACATAGGGCAAATATACATCCGGTTGTCCCATGTTAATAAATGCAAGGATCCTGTTGTAGTGGACTGAAGTCAGTTTAGTTTTAAGTAGAAGTGACCAGTAGGCAGCTTTTCCTGTGCTGTAAAATGTCTGTCCTTTCAGTATTATCAGTCGCTGCCTCCACTGTCGGTCCTTCATACCTTGATGAGCTAACGATAGTCAGTCAGTAAATGGGGGCGAACGTGATATCCCCTTCAGACAATGGAGCATTTTGTGTCACAGTGGCTTGTTGGCTTACACACATAATTAGTATGTGCACTGAGGACAACCGTAGCCAGAAACCCGCTAACTGTGAAATCACGGAAGGGGTGCATGCTCTCCCTAGCCTTCAAGGGGGACCTTTTTGTCTTTGAAAACAGCAAAAGTAGGAAAATATGAAGAATACTCAATATGTAGGCATCCAAACAAATGGAATTGCCTTTGGAAGCCTTATTGATAGGTGCCTTGTGATCCAGCTTAGCAGTACTTGTTAATCTGCTTGAGCAGGGTGATCCTTTTGACCTGACCCCCCACACATATGCATGGAGCACTCAACACGGCGCTGTCTTACTGATCTAACCTGTGTTATCATTTTCTTGATAAATACAGATTCAGTGAAGCACTTTTTAATGGAAAATTCAAATCCTACCACAATTTAATAATCTTTGACAGTTTGAGAGGTAATAGCTTCACGGACTCTCACATTGACTATTGAGTGACTGTGGCTCTAAAGTAAAGCCACAGTTACTAAACACCACAAACGTTTTACTAGGCAAAACTGTTGACATCTGCGGTTCTTTTTATTTTCATTGTTATAAACTTGCTTGCCAATGAATTTTCCTATGTTTTACTGCTAGCCAGTGGTTCTTTGGTGGAGTCCTCAATTGCTGCCTTTAAATTCTGATTATGAAGTTATTATTTTAGAGGTAGCATACTGAGTAGCTAATTATTTCCTATTGTCCCTGTTGTCTGGGATAGAAATAACGTATTATTGATTTTGCACTCAATTTGCATTGCCTCTAATTTTTTGCTTTTCTTGGTCCACTGAGAGATCAGTCAGTCCCAGTGCAGAAGAGTGCTGATAGCATTATGGCGAGTTATGTGGAACTGAGACAGATGGACTAGTAGTGTGTACGATATGAATGTTGCAAAGCTTAGGCACACTGTAGGAAAACCCAGCTTTCAGGGTCAGTTCATTCAGAACTTGTGCACACTGCAACAGTTTTGCTGGCAGCGCACTGGTACATCTCTGTTCCCAAGTCCCATCTCCACTAATACTCATCACTTTTTGGTGTAGAAGAAGTTTAAAACACTGATTTGCCAAATGACTGCAGAATTTTGAGGCCAGTTGGGGACGTAGCAGGGAAAGGCATTCATGTTTATCAGGAGATATGAATAACGATGTAGAAATTTAAATGCTGAAAGACATAATGGATATTGGCATGTGTTAGAAATTGGGTTGTTGGTTGCCTTGTGTGTAAACCGCAGTCAAACACCCACAATCCTAGTCAGGGTAAGTGTCAGGCAACACCTAAAGTAACTTTTTAACATCCTGGCAGAAAGCGCCAGTTCAGGGGACATTTCTTCTCCTCTGCTGCAGGTGGTTCCTCTTAATGGACATCTTCATGCTCCTCCTTGAGTGTAAACCTTAATCAATCAGCACCCACAATCCTAGACATGGTGCCAGGCAAACCCTAAATTGGTTGGTTGTGAATTGGTAGTGTACACCAAGTCACTGTATGGCACTGCTCAAACTCAGGTCCTTATCTCCCTGCTGAACACCAGTGTTAGAAATTGGGTTGATGGTTGACTGGAATGTAAACCTTAGTCAAACCGCAACTTCATTCCTAGTCAGGGTGTCAGGCAAATGCTAAATAAACCTTTACTCACTCTCTGGTAGCTTGGCACAGAGCAGTCAGACTTAACATAGAGGCAGTGTGTAAAGTAATTGTGCAACACTTCAAACAGTGAAAAAAACACACAAAATGAATCCACACCATTTTAGAAAAATAGAGCATGCTTTAATATATGAAAGAAGACCAGAACAACAAAACTCCAATAATTAGAGCTTGAGGTCTGTATTTTTAAAGATAAAACTGTAAAATAGCATTGGTTACAGAGCATTGTATTGGTCCGGAACCATGCCGTCAAGGAGGTGTATCGAATTTCCCCATGCAGACAATGCGATGCAGTGGAGTTTGGGTGCAGGTTCCAGCTGTGTCGATGTCGATTCCGTAGAGCACAGAGGCTACAATGCAGTGTTGTGGTCGAGGCTGTCGACCGTAAAGCAGGGACCTTGGCTGAATGAAGCACCCCAGTGTCCGTTCTGAAGGTGATGGGCCGGGTCTGTTCCACACAACAGAAGCAATGCATCAGCTCTACCCATGCAGCAGCAGACATGCCTCTATTCTGCCTATGCAGCAGAGTGTGTGTTGATTCAGCTGGAGCAAGCACCTTAGGTCCGTTTCCAAATGGTCCAGGACTGGGTTGGCAGCACTTGGCAGGACAGACTCATGGATGGCAGAGTCCAGGTCTGTTTTGTCCCTGAGTCCTCTGATCAGGAAGCCAGCTGACTAGCCTTTGCAGTCTCTCTGGAATCAAGTGATGCAAGTCCAGTCCTTCTCACCTAAGCAGGGGAACAACAAGCAGTAGTGCAGCATAGCAAGACAGGAGTCCAGCAGAGTGGCAGTCCTTCAGCAGCAAAGCAGAGTAGTCACAGGTCCAGAAGTGTACTGATTTGGTAGTGTAGGAGGTACATTATGTATACCCAGTTGGGCCTTTGAAGCGTGGGAGACTTCGAAGACAGGCATTTGAAGTGCACAGAGGCCCCCTCCTTCCTGTCCTGGCTCCAGACTCACTTCAGGGGGTTATGCAGCCCTTTGTGTGGGCACAAAGCCCAGCTGTCACCCACCCAGGACAAGGGATCAGAAACAGGCAGCAGGCACCAAATGGCAAAAGTCAGAAGATGCCAACTTTCTAAAAATGCCATTTTCAGAATTGCAAATTAAAATCCGACTTCACCATGAGTTGTGGTTTTAAATTGTGATTCCAGAGACCGAATTTGAAAAGTTTATCTCTTCTAGATTTCGAATTACATGTAATAAAAGGTAATCACAATGTTATCCTGTGAGAGAGATAGCCCTTGATGTGAAAAACAACTTTGGGACTTTTTCACTAAAAGGACATGTAAAAAAATGTAAAATATATGTCCTGCCTTTTAATTACAATTCACTATGCCCTCTGGGTTGTCCAGGACCTACCTTATGGGTGACATATTGTAGGAGAGTACCCTCTTTCTTGGCGTGGTTACCCCCATTTTCTGCCTGTTGCCAGTGTGATTGACTGTGTTCACTGGGATCCTGCTAACCAGGACTCCAGTGATTATGCTGTCTCTCCTCTAAAAGTGGTTGTTACTTACTATTAACACAGTATTTCACCCCCAGTTGGCATACTGGTGCCCCCCTTATAAGTCCCTAGTATATGGTACCTAGGTGCCCAGGGCATTGGGTTTCCAGGGGATCCCTATGGGCTGCAGCATACATTTTGGCACCCAGAGGGAGCCCATGCAAAGGCTTCTGCAGGACTGCCATTGCAGCCTGCGTGAAAAGGTTTAAGCACCCTTTCACTGCCTTTTACACTGCACCAGGTCACTTATAAATGACCCCTATGGCAGGCCCTCCAGCCCTGAGGGCAGGATGCAAAGTACCTGTATGTGAGGGCACCTCAGCACTAGCAGAGGTGCCCCCACGAACTCCAGGACCATTTTCCCAGACTTCGTGAGTGAGGGGGGCACCATTTTACGTGTGTACTGGACATAGGTCACTACCTATGTCCAGCTACAAAATGGTAACTCCGAACATAGACATGTTTGATGGAATCATACCTGATGGAATCATACCCCAAGGCTTGTGCAAGCATTGGTTGTACGATTCCATGCACTCTGGGGGCTCTTTAGAGGACCCCCAATATTGCCATTACAGCCTTGTGAGGGCTTCAAGGCAGCCCAAGCTGCAGCCACCTCCCAGACAGGTTTCTGTCCTATTGTTGCTTGAGAAGCTCAAGCCCAGGAAGCAGGACAAAGGATTTCCTTTGTGAGAGGGGTGTTACACCCTCTCCCTTTGGAAATAGGTGTTACAGGCTGGGGAAGGGTAGCCTCCCCAAGCCACTGGCAATGCTTTGAAGGGCACATTTGGTGCCCTCTTCGCATAAACCAGTCTACACCAATTCAGGGACCCCCAGTCCCTGCTCTGGTGTGAAACTGGACAAAGGAAAGGGGAATGACCACCCCCTGTCCATCACCACCCCAGGATTGGTGCTCAGACCTCCTCCAGAGGGTCCCTGGGTTTTGCTATGTTGGATTCCAAGTTGGCAAGGAACTCTGGGAGCATCTGAGTGGCAAGTGCCAGCAGGTGACGTCAGAGCCCTCCCCTGATAGGTGCTTACCTGGTTACGTGACCAATCCCCCTTTCAGGGCTATTTAGGGTCTCTCCTTTGGGTGGTTCTTCATATTGGGATTGCAAGACTCCAGCAGGAATTATCTGCATCCTACACTTCGACTTCTCAGTGAAGAAACTGCGTCTGGACCCTCCATGAACTCTACAAGCTGCATCAAAGCAACAAGACGCCTTCTGCAACATTGTATCTCCGGCTCCTGCCAGCAACTGCAACGGTTTCCCAGTCGGGCATCCTCTGAGGACAGCCCGTCTTCAGCCTGCCAGAACAAAGGAATCTCCCTTGGAGTGAAGGAGTCATTACTCTGCTTCAGTAGGCACCAACTGCAACAACAACTGGCTGCTGCCCCCCCTCTCCGGCTTAGCTGTGTGGATCGTGCATCATGGGTGGTGGACTAAAGTGGTCCCGACGGTCCACACATCCCACTGTCCAACTTTGGTGGAGGTAAGAGCTTGCCTTCCCATGCAAGACAGTACCCCTGTGCACCACATATTTTGCAGCTGCCAAGGCATGTTAGCATCCTTCCTCCAAGCCCTTCGTTCATCTAGTAGCTCCAGCCCCCAGCACTCTATCCTGTGATGCACAGCTTCCTGAGTGGTTCTCCGGCGACGTGGGAGCCTTTGTCGTAATGCTGCATGGGCCTCTTCTGCAACTTCTTTGTCCCTGTGCTGTGTGCTCTGCCTGGTCTTCTGTGGGCACTGAGAGCCACCTCTGACTTCCCCCTCCTGGGTAGAGCCCACCTGGTCCTTCCTGGTCCCAGGCAAGCTTTGCGTGTGCCAAGGCTTGTTGGCGGTCTTCAGCGACGCAAACCAGACTGCAATCCTCCATTCGCTGTGGGACATCACTTGCATCCTCCAGGAACCCGACTTCGTCTTCCTGGGTGCAGTACTGACTGTTCTTCACCTGTGGTTCTTCTTTTGCACCTTCATCTGGGTTAGCAGTGGCTCCTATTCTTCCTGGACTCTTCTCTGCTTCTTGGACTTCGTCCCCTTCTTCCACAGGTCCTCTGATCCAGGAATCCACTGTTGGTGTCTTGCAATCTCTTCTGGTTCTTGCATAATTCTTTTCGTTTCTGTGTGTGTTCTGGGAAAGTTACTGTGATTTACTCCTGCTTTCCTGGTCACTGGGGTGGGTTCTAGTACTTACCTTTGGGGTTTTCTAGTACTCCCAGCTCCCCTATACACACTACGCTTGCCTAGGTGGGAGACCGACTTTTGCATTCTACTTTCTTAGTATAGTGTTTGTGCTCCCACTAGGCCTGTTTCTAACTATTCTGATTTTCACTAATTGCACTGTTTTCTAACTGTTTTACACCTGTTTCTGCATACTAGTCTATATAATTTGTGTATTACTTACCTCCTAAGGGAGTATAACCTCTATGGTATTTTTGGTATTTGTGTCACCAAAATAAAGGCCCTCATTATGACCCTGGCAGTCAGCGGTAATTTGGGGAAAGGTACTGCCAACAGGATGGCGCTATCTTTTCCCAAATTATGACATTGGCGGTTTGGCTCAAGCCAAATCGCCAGTGTACCACTCCGGCCGTCAGGGAGGTAATGGCCACTGGGCTGGAGACTTCAGTCTCCAGCCCGGCGGGTGTCACAATCCCACCCTCGGGATTATGACCCTGCCTACCTCCATGGTTTTCGTGGCAAGCGTACCGCCACAAGAACCATGGCGTTAGGCACTATCAGTGCCAGGGAATTCCTGCAGTAAGCCATAGGGAGCCACAGAAGGACCATACCTACCGCCAAGTCTCTGGAGAGACGTGGCTGACCAGGGTATGGTCAGTGTTCAGGGGCACTGGTAGGAGAGGGGTAGGAGGACGAAATGTGAAGGGGAAGGGTTGTGGGGAAGATAACCAGGAAGGAAAAGGAAGCTAAAGCTCCCTCACCTAACCTCACTGCTATCATTAAGGAGGTTCCCCCCCCCTTCCCCATTCTGGGACATATTACTTGTGTTACCACTCGGGTAAGCATTTCCCCCTGTCCCTCCCACACAGGCCCTCACTATCCTCCACAACCCTTTAATCCCAACCCCCCCTTTTTTTAAATAGAGTTTACCTGATGGGCGTTTCTTGATTATTCCGGGGAAAGGCCGTCTGTAATGTCCAGGAAGCCCGAGGAGAGCCCAGCCCTTGCAGATGCCCTGGGGAGAAAGAAACAGAGGAAGAAGAAAATTATCCTGAGGAAAAAAAAAGAAGGGAAAAGAGCCTGACAACCCACTTAAGCAATAGAGATTTCATGTCTATAAAAATAAAAAAATAAAAATCCTTTTCGCTGTAGCCCATTCTTACCTCCTTCTGTAAAGCAATCTAATCTCCATCCGAGGGCCACCAGGTGACGCCAATCTGGAAAGAATTCTGAATCTGCCCCTTTCCTCCTGCAGTGGCACTGGCATGCACTGTACAGAGGGTAAGTGTCTCCACAGCACAAGGCATTTCTTCTAACAACAGTACCATCTGGTACAACCAAAACTCAAGAATTGTGACAACTTGGAAGTGAGGGGCGCAGCACAGACCACTGACCATTTGAATTGTGTGAAGAAGGCCGCTATATTGAAACAGATGCACATTACAGTATTTTCCTGGGCAATCCGCCTTAAAAAACTAAAGCCTCACTATTGCTAGCGTGTTTTCCCCTCACCTTTTGCAGGGTTCCAAAAATGCTTCCTTTCCCTCAGGTCGATAGATTTTTTCACTCAGTGAAGAGTGTGGTAACCATTTATAATCAATTCAACCCAAACAACTATTTCGACACCAATAACCTATGTGGCCACGGCAGAACACTCCCATCAAAGAAAACTTTCAGAGCTTTATTTTATGACCACAAAACCAAAGTTACATAGATTGTGAGCAGAATCAAATTGTAAAGATAAATGAACACTATAGGCTGACCAAATCTACAAAACAAGTTTTATCTACTTAACATCAACACCAATGGCATTCAAGAAGAATAATATATATTAATAAAGCAATCACTTGTGAGACAGCAACACGTTTCAATTCAGACAGTAGTCAAGTTGAGTTGTACAGATTAAACATTCATGGATTAGAACATTGGTTCTACCTACTGGCTAAGGGACAAGCATGTGTGGGTGCGGGCAAACACATGCGGTCAAAAGTCAAAAAGGAAAGACAAAAATAATTTGAAAAGCATCCATCTTGGACTAAATTAAACTAGCTCAAAATAAAACAGATGTCAGTGTGCTAATTCTACTAAAAAAAATAGGTCAAGGGAAAATAACATTTGCATAAGAATATACCTTTTCTCAGCATTCAATTCACTTTCGTCAGCGAATCATGCAAATCATCAGCAAAGTCCGTTAGACGCACCATCAGGGGAAAAGAGCAGTACAGGGGCTGCGCATGAAAATCAGGAATGTCCAAGGGGACAAATTAACAAAACAAGATGCAAGAGGTGACTGCCACTGACACTTACGAGTCTTTCCCTGAATAAAAATACTCAAAATAGTTTGATTGGTCAGTTCAATGAGTCCACATTAAGCAAAAGGGGCAATATTGAGTCAGTCCCTTGGCAAAAATCAAGAAATTGTACATCACTTGTTGCAATCCGCGTTCCTTCCCATGGCACACAACCATTTCCATAGTTCTCATGTGAACGGGCAGTTAAACTTTTGTTTTACTTTACTTTTCAGTCCTCAGGGTCTAATGTAGCAATATCAAGAACACCGTCAAATGAAGCTTTCACATAATACAATAGGACTCTTTGCTAATCATGTGAAACAACTTAATGGAAAAATTATTATTAGAGACAAGGAAAGGACTTGACATTTTATGCTGCTACAAATGTGAAGACTTTAGGTCTAATTTGCCAACACAAGAAATACAATGCATTAATATCGTCATTAATAAAGCACACATAATATGCAAATGTCTGAATTCAGCATTAGTAAGATAACATCAAAATATGCAAGAGTAATTTATTAATAATGGCAATATTTGTTAAGAAACCAATGATCAAACTATATTTCAACATTGTTAAATCATGTTAGCACTTTGCTAGTTCT
Source organism: Pleurodeles waltl (assembly GCF_031143425.1). Lineage (NCBI taxonomy): Eukaryota > Metazoa > Chordata > Amphibia > Caudata > Salamandridae > Pleurodeles > Pleurodeles waltl. The sequence continues at coordinate 1,010,431,007 of NC_090437.1, forward strand.
GGTTGGCACAACATCTGCCATTTTTGGCACAATGTCTGCCATAAAATATAAACGTGTACACTTGCAAAATACGTGTCAGTGCAGCATTTTCTATGTTAGGCTTTGAAGCGTGAATATAAATGATAACAAATGCTGACCTCTGGTGTACTAAAAGCATTACTGAAATTTATACTCCAACACTGTACATCAAATGACTATTCAATCTCTTATCCCTACCGTTTTACCCACATACCACACCTGCAACTATTTCCTTTCTATTGTTCTGCATTTCAACGTTTGAAACCTTAACTTTCCCCTACAGCATATGACTGCATGTCTTAACATCTATGCAAGTGAATTTCCTATATGTATCCTTGAACTCCCTGTCTAGACCATGTGAGAGGTTGTTCACCCCCTCCCTTTCGTGGGATTCACCAATGAAAACACCAGTCAAACTTCTCTAAAGTCATGAAAAAACGTCCAGGCCACTGCCAAGCACCTGTCTCGAGTAACAATTGTACAACAACCCTCAATTACGCAGCTCTCCCAACAACAAAGCCAGAGTAATATAATCCAAATTAGGACCAGAACCCCCAGGAAAAGCTCAAATTTGGGGGATGGTATGGTGGGTGTTAGACCTGATAGCCTTAGGGTGGTCACCCCTAACTTTTTGCCTGCCTCCCTCCCTCCACTTTTTGGACTCTGTTTTTTCTGGCTTTTAGACTCTGCGCACTTTACCACTGCTAAAGTGCATATGCTCTCCCCTTTAAACATGGTAACCTTGAATCATACCAAATTGGACTATTTAATTTACTTATAAGTCCCTAGTAATGTGCACTATATGTGCCTAGGGCCTGTAGATTAAACGCTACTAGTGGGCCTGCAGCACTGGTTGTGCCACCCACTCAAGTAGCCACTTTTACCTTGTCTCCGGCCTGCCATTGCAAAGCCTGTGTGCAGTTTCACTGTCACTTCTACTTGGCACTTAAAAGTACTTGCCAAGCCTAAACCTCCCCTTTCTCTACATATAAGTCGCCCCTAATGTGTGCCCTAGGTAACCCCTAGGGCAGGGTGCTGTGTGGGCAAAAGGCAGGACATGTACCTGTGTAGTTTACATGTCCTGGTAGTGTAAAACTCCTATATTCGTTTTTACACTACTGTGAGGCCTGCTCCCTTCATAGGCTAACATTGGGGCTGCCCTCATACATTGTTGAAGTGGTAGCTGCTGATCTGAAGGGAGTAGGAAGGTCATATTTAGTATGGCCAGAATGGTAATACAAAATCCTGCTGACTGGTGAAGTTGGATTTAATATTACTATTTTAGAAATGCCACTTTTAGAAAGTGAGCATTTCTCTGCACTTAAATCTTTCTGTGCCTTACAATCCACGTCTGGCTAGGTTTAGTTGACAGCTCCTTGTGCATTCACTCAGACACACCCCAAACACGGGGTACTCAGCCTCACTTGCATACATCTGCATTTTGAATGGGTCTTCCTGGGCTGGGAGGGTGGAGGGCCTGCTCTCACACAACTGCCACACCCCCTACTTGGGACCCTGGCGGACAGGATTGAACTGAAAGGGGACCTGGTGCACTTCTAAGCCACTCATTGAAGTCTCCCTCACTTCAAAGGCACATTTGGGTATAAAACAGGGCCTCTGCCCTACCACCTCAGACACTTGCTGGAGAAGAAACCTGAACCAGAACCTGCATCCTGCCAAGAAGAACTGCCTGTCTGCTCAAAGGACTCACCTGACTGCTTTCTACAGAGGACTGCTGCCTTGCTGTTGCCCTGCTGCCTTGCTGACCTCTTGCCTTGCTGCAGAAGTGCTCTCCAAGGGCTTGGCTAGAGCTTGCCTCCTGTTCCCCGAAGTCTCAGGACCAAAAAGACTTCTCTATTTCAACTGGACTCCTTGTGTGGCAAGAAATTAGATGCACAGCTTGCTCTGCTGTGAACAATTCACTGCACGCCGATCCGGAAAGACACCGCTCGACCCCGCAAGGAAAAGATCGACGCGACGCCTGCGGTGCGACCGGAACTTCGACGCATGGCCCGCCTGGACAACGCCTTCCGACTTCCAGAGAGGAAATCGACGCAGCGCCTGCCGTGAGGAAGAAAATTCCACGCACAGCCCACAGGAACAACACACAGCCGGACAACAAGCCCAGGATTCCATGCACAGACCCTGGGGCGTCTGAAAACCCCACGACCCACATAGGAGACCTGTCCGGTGAAAAATAACGACGCAAGTCCGCGTGTAAAGGGGCGAAACCGACGCACATGCCATTTTTCCACGCATATCCTTCTCTGCGGCCCTTTGCGGAGATTTTTCACTCCAAACCAGGTACTTTGTGCTTGAAAGAGACTTTGTTTGCTTTCTAAAGACTTAAGACACTTTATATCACTTTCCAGTGATATCTTTACAATTTCTTATTGCAACTTTTATTGTTTTGACCTCCAAATATCCAGATAAATATTAGATAATTTTCTAAACACTGTGTGGTGTATTTTTGTGGTGCTATATTGTGTTATTGTATGATTTATTGCACAAATACTTTACACATTGCCTTCTAAGTTAAGCCTGACTGCTCAGTGCCAAGCTACCAGACGGTGGGCACAGGATAATTTGGATTGTGTGTGACTTACCCTGACTAGAGTGAGGGTCCTTGCTTGGACAGGGGGTAACCTGACTGCCAACCAAAGACCCCATTTCTAACAGTGGGGCAAAGAGTTTACAGTGGAGACTCCCTGCCACCAGTCACCAAGTCACCTGAATTTAAAATGGTGGCATGTAGCCAAAAAACAGCCCTTATATAACCCATGGGCTACGCAGGCTCTAACATAGCCCAAACAAGATGGCAGGCACTGGACAGAATCAACCTCCCAATATCCCTGGTGGGCAGATCTCCCTGTTGTCGACTGCCCCCCAAAGCCCCGCTGGGAGAAAAAGGCACATCATAGATCACTGATCACTTGAATTGTGTGAAAAAGACTGCTTTATTGAAACAGGTGCACATTACAGTATTTTCCTGGGCAGTCCGCCTTACAAGACCAAAGCCTCGCTATACATCAAATGACTGTCCAATCCCTTACCCCCGACCCCTACTGTCCCACCCACATACCCTTCTCTGAAACTATCTCCTTCCTATTGTACTGCATTTCAACAGTTTGCAATCTTAACTTTCCCCTACACCCTATGACTGTATGTCTTAACAACTAAGCAACTAAACTTCCTATACTTAACCTTGAACTTTCTGCCTAGTGCAGGTGAGAGGTTAATCTCCTATCCACGTGGTTCACCAATGGTGATGCAAATCAACTTGTCTGACTTTTTTGCTCCCCCCAACTGCTAGCAGTCCCCTCTATCTCAGAATGGTCAAAGTCTTCGCCAACACCTCTGTCAGCTCCATAAAGTAGAATTCCATGCCAGTCTGTGGTAGATGCCCACCATCTCCCCTGTAAAACTCCTTAAAAATGTATTCTCATACATAAAATCTGTATGACTAAAGTGCTCAAAACCAACTTCCCTACAAACCTACTTATATCCCTATTGTCCTTCCTGTACACCCTGTCAATCGCTGATGGTTTGCTGCACCCCTTTCCAATTCCTCTTCAAGTTAAACATCATCCATGGTGCAGATCACCTGACCAGTGAGCTTAGATCTCCAATAAGTAGTTTGTGAAGCCCTCAACAGCATCAACCCTTTTGTAGTACACGTTTTTTTCTCTCCTTATATTGAAAATGTCCGTAAGTGCTTCCCTTGCCATCATGTCATTAAAACACTAAAGTAACTCACTCCAACTCATACTCCTTTTTCCTTGCCAGGTGACAGGAAACAGTTGACGGTCAAAACCCAGATTTGCACCATATCCCCACCACCCAAATGGCCACAGTATCCACCGCCCAACAAGTAACAGGACCTGAAACAAAAAGCAGCAGTAAATATTCACACAGCATGTCCTGCAGCTCCTCCCTCTGACCCAGTAATTTGCACATATAGCCACAGGCAGTCTGATAACCATCACCCCGCTGCATCATGACCTTAAGTGCCCGGCCTCTATTGCCAGCCTCAGTCACTGTGCCAATGTGGAAAGAAAGAGTTTCAAACTCTGTAGAAAGGAGTCCTAAAGCCTTAGGTGCTTAGCTCAAAACTGACCAAAATTCGAAATTCCTGTACTCGTCCTAACGCTATGCAGCCACACCTCCAACCTGTACTCCTTTCTCGTGACATCCTCCCACAGCATACCTCCCCGGTACCCGCACCCCAACAAGTCTGGCTTGTCTAACGACCCACATAACAACAATGACCCTGCAGTGGAAAACAAACAGTCCTCATCACCCCCGACAAAAACGCTGGCAACTTCAGAAGAAACCTACAAAATACCCATCACGTAATAGGTCTCCTAAAGGTCCCCAAGGGCCCCTGTTCTCTGCCTCAAGCATCCTCTGTCCCAATTCCCCTGCTAACTGGGGTTGGTAACCCCCCTCAATTGTCTCATGAAGACGATACCCGTGAGTTTCCCTGCAGTTATCACTCGAGAACGACCATTCTCCTTCAAGTCACAAATAAACTGTACTACGTTCGCCATCTTGCACCACTCTGCTGCCCTGTGCGGCACCCTGGATGACAGGAATTCCGCATAGGACTGGTCCTATACTCTCCACTTCGACTCAGCTAAAGACCCTACCACCAATTGCACCTATCCTGTGGTGCACCTCTTCCGACATAGGCATCTCGCATCTGGGTTCCTTGGCCACACCACGGAATCTCTCCCACTGTCAATGAGAAAGAGCAATTGTGATGTCCTTGTCCATCCCCTGAACATTACGCGCCCTGAACAAAATATGAAGAATGTGACACTCCTACCCCACACTTTCCACTGCACCAGCAATCATACTGAGCACCAACTCCCCTGCCTATGCACCCAAAACCCAAACCTCCCGCTGTATCTGAGAATATCTGCACATCCCAATTCAGATCATCCTGCTTATCCAATGGAACCACATTAAAGGAACCTGAGGAAAAACTACATAACCTAAGATCTCATTACCTACCTCTGATAGTCCCATGTAATGTTGTGGCAACCAAAAACCCAACAGCGTCCAACCTAGCCTCCGACAAAATGTTCTCTCTGCCCTGACCACTCTGCAACACCTCAATCCCCCTATCCTTCACCATTTTCATGTTGCCATCATGCCCCCCCAACCATGCCTACAATGTATTTTTTTTAGTCCTGCGGCAACCTCGCCCCCATCTTTTGAGAATACATTTCCATCCCAAAGAAAGAGAACACCTTAAGCGGCCCACTCTCTTTTTGAGCACTAAAGAAACACCCTGGTCACCCATGTGCTCTTGAAAACGTTTCAGCATCCACTGGGAGCCCGCCGAGCTGGGCATCTCCCCAAAGAAGAAATCATCCAAGTAATGTGTCATTAGCTCCTTACCCGTGCTCCACATGAAATGCCACTGCAGGAAGTAACTGAAACACTCAAACAACGCACTTGATATTGAGCATCCCATCAGCAGGACCTTGTCCACGTCCCACTGCCCCTCGAAATGCACGGGCAAGAGTTGAAAATCTTCTGGGTGCACCTGTAGCAGCCAAAAGGTGAACTTCCCCTCACCCTTGGTCATCTGTGCCCCTTGGCCTGCATTCATCACCGGCGACTTTGCCACATCTACCAATGAATATGACACTTATGCCATGTCTTCCAAAATGAAATAATTGACTGACCCACCTTCAGGCCAGGGCAAATGCTATATCTACTGAAACTGCCCTTGTTCCTTTGTGGAGACCAGACCAAATTGGTGACACAATCAAAGTATCTATCGGCCATTCATCAATGGTGGCCCGCCATCCTGCCCTCCAACACTCTTTTGTCCAGCTTGTTCTGCACTACTTGCCTGTGTCCCTTTGCGGACCGCAAATTTTCTGCCCATCTCCTGACCCAGAGGCCCCTGCACCTCTATCAAAAACGCCATCTAAACCTGTCCCCAAGTAACCTTGCCTTCGCCGACCGATGGTAAAATCCTGACCAGTACTCCAACCTATCTCCTTTAACCGTAATACGTGCCTTCTTCACCAGATAGCTGGTCCCCCTGCCCCCTCTGTTGCGGAATGATTGCAGCTACTGTTGTGCCCCATGGCTTCTAGCGTATGTCTGTGGTAGTCCCAACAGACTCCCCACATCAAGCTCTGCCTTTTTGATGTACCCCCTCCACATACACACAGACTTTGCTGGGCTCATTGTTGCTGCCATCGGTCTGTGTTAAGCACCTCCGACTGTGCCTGGGGGTTTCACGCCAAAGGTGCCCCAAACACCTCATCATTCTGAGTTAAGGCATACCACCCCCAAGGCAGTCTGAGTTTTGACCATGCATCACTCTGGAAACTTCTCTCTATAAAATTTGCGTAAATCAGGAACGCTGCAGTCCAATTCAGCCATAGGTGGCACCCTTGCCCGTCTGGCCAGCTCATACTTCCCCTTCTTGTACCCTTATTTACACACATTGTCCTTTGTACACCTTTTGCAGCCAACATCAAGTGCGCCCCAAGGGTTCCTAAACTGTACCTTCTTGCTTTTTGTCACTGTTGTTTTCTTTGCACTCCATGCTGACCCCTATAATGATACCCTTGTTTTATGTTTCCTGCTCTATTTTCACCTTATCTGTACCTATCCCATGCCTGCCTCCTACCTAAACTTACACACCCACTTGCCTACCTCCTCTTTTGCCACCCACCACCATCCTGGGCTGACACCTATGGACATCCTCACCAAACTCAGGCCAGGTATTGGACCTTTACCTGGCTCCAGAATCAGTGCCTATACATATGCTTTCCGCCTCAGCAGTGGCCTCCGTGCCTCCAAACTCATACTTTGCTGTGCTTCAGCTGTGGACTCCATCACCGGGCGCGCACCAGCTATCCGACCCTTACCTGGCTCATAGTTTGGTGTCCATACAGAAGCTTACTGCTTCACCAGTGGTCACCATCACCAGACCCACGATGGCTAGCGGGCCTTTACCTGGCTCCAAGGTTGGTGCCTGTACAGATGCCTGCGGCCTCTGTCTCCAACTCCCTACTCTGCCACACCTGACCACTTTTCTGTAACACACTAAACACAAATAAGTTAGCACAGCCCCACGCCTCTTGTCCTTCCCCAGCCCCTTTGGGAGATTCTCCTTCTAACACCTTGCCTTCCTCCAGGCTGCCCTCATCATAATCCTCCCTTGTGTCCCGCAGAAGATCCTCTACCTTCACCCAGCTTGGGCCTGCACTTGTGACCAGTCGTGTTACCATGTAGCCTGACTGTGTGGGGGGCTGGCACATGGTGTTTAGGAGGGCTTTACCAGCACCACCATACCGCTCTGCCGTCACTGCTGTCTATCAATCTCTCGATAGGAGCCAGAGGCCGCCCAAGGCCTTCACTCTGGTGGTACCGACAAGGTCATTCCAGACCACCTTCTGCTGGCTGTAGAGTGGTTCCCCTCCGAAGTCCAGCAGACCCCATCAGGGCCTGCCATATCTTCTCCTCAGGGAATGTGAACCGCACCAAGCTCTGCCGAGTCTGTGAACCTGCTTCTGTCCGAGACCTGCAAAAAAGGAAAAACTAACAGGACTGTATTGGCACCATGGGCCCTATGGGACCTGTTCGCCTCCTCCTCGGGGACCCTCAGCCATCTTCCCCGCTCCTCTTTTTCACATGTGCCCCACTGATTAAAACCTGTCACCCCCTTCATCTGCACAATGTTGCACCGCCTTGCAACAAGGTACTCCACCTACCCACCCCTCACCCTCCTCTTCTTCCTCCTCCCTGCTCCACTGTAACATTGCGTCTACTCAGCCAAGCGAATCAGCCTTCCCCTACGCTGGAACTCCCAACCCCTTCTTTCGGTATTGTTCATGAGACCCCTCCTCAGGACCCTCCATATTTGCTTCTGAAGGCCTGCCCCCAACTCACTCCTCTCTTCTCATCTACATACTACCAGCGGGTGACTCCAAAATGTTCGCCTGTGCTGTTTTGTAGACTCTGGCAGCGGTTCCGTACACATGCATAACACACGTTTGGGATGCTGCCTCTATTATATGCTCTTCCAGCTCTGCTGCCGCACCCCTCCCTCTCAGTTGACTAACTGCGCTTCACTGCCCTGCTCCCATTTTGGAGCCTGAGAGGCCGAGAGTGGGCCTTATTGTCAAGCCCGCTTTGCTCCCGAAGCCCAACCCCCTTCTCCCACGTCATGGGGACACACGATGTGTTGTAGAGCTGCCCTTCTCACTCATCTTTCCTCCTGCTGCCGATACTGCCCATTTTTTTTTTTTCCATCGGCTGGGAAGCCTATATGGCCACATCCTCACGGTCTGAGGCTCAGTGTGCCGGGCAGACCACAATCACTTCTGCTCCTTCCTCAGCCAGCAGAGCGAGGCGCCCAGACTCACGGAGGAGCCCCATTGTCTCAACCACCTAAACCCTTGCATCAGCCATACCACAGCCTCTAATAAACTAGCGCTTCCCTCCACACAATAAACAAATTGGCAGAAGATAAAGCAAATGACTGCAAAAAGCTTACAACTATGACTCCCTGCACTAGTTACCAGGTCACCTGTATCTAAAATGAAGGCAGGTAGCCCAAAAACAGCCCGTATATAACCCTTAGGCTATGCAGAGCTACAGTATAGCCCAAACAAGATGGCAGTCGCTGAACTGCACCACCCTTCCAATATCCCCGGTGGGCCGACCTTCCTATGGTCAGCTACCCCCCATAGCCCTATTCTTTCTCTGCTTCCCACTCCATCTTCATACTTGCACACAGAAAAACAGCAAAATGAGACTGGGAAATAAGAGAAAAGTTGATAGAAAATTGAGACATCTTTGAAGGTAAGGTGCCCTGAAAAACCTTAGGTTCTCATGTAGCACAGCTGGCAGGAGCTAATTTCACTGAATGCCTGAGTCATACAAATAAGTAATACCAATATTATAAATGATTATTTGTAGATCTGTGTAAATTGCAGAATCTTTCAAAGGCAGCATCTGTAAATCATTGATTTCAAAATCATCTGTCTCAAAAACGGTTGTCTGTTGCTGAGAACCAAGGTATTACTAAAACATCTACAGCACCAACAACTTTGAGGACTGTTGACGTATAGTGCTACAGAGCAAAATGCTTTTATTTTTAAAATTCAGAAAAATTGTGTTGTTAGCGATACATTTGACATACAACGACAGGGCATGCATCTAGGTGCCCTTTGTGCATCTCTTGTACTCTGTTCTGAAAGTCTCAGGCGCGACAGGACTTGTGTACAGAATCTGGAACTACTGATGCACTTTGCCCTCTGCTTACAGTGCTTCTCCCCTGGCCACCACATACATAGTGCTTAATTTCAGGCAGTGGTTGCAGGTGGGCAGGGGGAAAAGAAAGGACGAGAAAGGTGTAAAAACAGTGATAAAGGTAGAAAGCAGGGCAAAGAAATAGCCTACACGAGTGGTCAGGTCACTTGTGGTGGATAAAAGAGGCATGATGTGGAATCAAAACTACTTAGTGTTCTACACCCACACCTTTGAGGTCACCAGACACAACCTTCTCATAAAAACTTTGGGTCCCAGCACTTATTTTTTACAAGTTAAACATTTTTTTAGGTCTTTTTTTAGGCATCTTTATTTCCTATTATTAGCAATCCTTTAAAATGTACACAGTGGGCTTACATACACTCTACCTAAGTCCGCCACATGCTATTTTTCTTTTCTAATTTAAAACATGTTTATTGACGTTATCACACAAGTGACATAGCGTGAGTATCCTTGGTAATCGGATGGATAGAAATGTGTAAAAGAGAAATAAAGCACGAAAAAGAAGATAGGTAAAGTGAAAAAGGTACACTCATTTGGGATGATGCATATCAAAAATACAGCATGTAAATGTTGGGCCCTTATAAGAATATAAAATAATTGACTATTAATACCTATGGTGGCTTTGTTTTTTTCTACGTATAACCCAAGACCACTCTGCAATGATGTAGAGGAGGTAGTATTAAAGTTGCCAATATGTACAATATTGTTAGTACTCCTAACATAGCAAACCCAGGCTCACCATGTGTGATACAAAATATTATTATAATTTTTCCACCCTAAAAGGATAGTTTTGATGCCAGTTGTGAGTAGCAAATCCACTAAATGAAAGACACATCTGTTATGTGTAGGTGTTGGTGTAATCGCTAAAGGGCTAGAAGTAACAAATATATAATTGAGACTAAGCGTGGTCTGTTCTTTATGCTCCTAGAGTGTATATGTTTGCAGTAGAAAAGGTGTTCAAAATCACCCAAGGAATCTTTACAATACCAAAAGAGAGTCAACCAAGCCTAGTTTGTCTGTTCTCGTAGGGGTGCAAAAGGCTCTGGAGATAGTCAAGTATTTGCATTGTGGAATCAGTGGAGCTATTTCATATTGAGGAATAGAATCCCATATTTTTTCTCATGTCCATGGCGATGGAGGGAGAGTATTATTGGTTATGCAAGTTTATAGCCCTTTTCCTGAATACAGGAATTGTTCAAGCAAACATATGTTACTCTAGAAGTTTATAGATTGTAGAGGCGGTATGTCCTTTGTTTGAAATTGACTTGAAAAATGTCATACAATCAGAGGAATGTGTGGTTCTTAGCTCCCTGAGTGCAACTTTAATTTTCAGAAAAATATAGAACTCCAAGTAATGTAGCTTGAATTTCTCAGTGATTGTAGCAAAGGAGAGAGGGGACTTAGGGGTACCTAGTTCTTTAAAAAGTAGAGTACTGGAGTTCACCCAGCCTTTCCAGACAATGGGTTTAGAGTTTACTTTGATATGTGGATTGAACCAAATAGAGGAAACATCTGATTTTTTTCAGTTTGCTTTGAAAGTATTTGTCAAGTGTTTTTTTGGCTAGGATGGTGTCATTTAGGACCAGGTAAACGTAAGATATATTGGAATGTTTTAGAGTGAGTGTGCTTGCAAAGGATAGGGGTTTAACCAGGTCCACTTAAGTGTCAACCCATGGGGGACGAGAAGGTAGTATTGTTTAACAAATAAGCTTGCCTGGAAAAGAAAGCTGTTTGATAGTTGATGAAGTTCGGTTTCCCCAGGCCAACTTTGAATTTATAAGCTTGAAGTTCGATTAAGGAAGTTCGTGCTCCTTTACCTTTCAGAATAGTTAGAGATTAGGGTTTCTATGCTCTTTTGGAAATTTTCAGAAAGTTGTAATGGGAGCATTCCACAGATTAAAAATGTGAGGGTCCACTATAATTTAAATTGTCTTTAGATGCCCCACCATGTCGAGCACCATTAGTTTTCGACTTGGTGTTAATCAACTCTACATAGAAAAAGAAGAATGAATCCAAAATTGCAAGTGCAACCTTTTTAATCTTTAATTGCTGGTATGCATGCAATTTGGGCCTGTGATTTAGACAAAGGGCTAGGTATTTCCCAGCTTTGTTACGTTCCAGGAGATTTTTGGCTTTGTTTGTTTGACCATATATGTGCTTGTTCACTAAGAATTTTATTGAATTCATATTTTATAGGTTTTATTTTGAGAGTGATTGTCTGATCTAGAGTGCAGGATCTTTCTGATTCAAGATGTTTGTGTGATTATCGGGCCTCTGGTTTTCTATTTAGATTTTTATTTTTCTCAACCATGATAAGCATGATTACCTCTGCTAACAGCGGCCTTCATTGCATCCCATGCAGTTTCTGGGGAAAGGTCCTAAATAGAGTTGTCTTAGAAGAAATTGATCAAGGCCGTTTGTATATATTTGTTTGCATCAGGGTTGTCTAGGACGCTCTAATTTATTCTTCAAGTTTTTTTTTTTTTTGGGGTGTGGTTTGACCACCTCGATAGTAAGGGAGATGCAAGCATGGCCAGAGATGACAATAGATTCAGTCATGGAGTTGTGTAGTTAGGGGAACAAGATTAATATTAGTGGATAGGGAGTCTATTCTTGTCAAAGAATTGTGGAGATGTGAGTAAAAAGTGAATTTGCTATCACTTGAGTTATTCAAGCGCCAAGCATCCACAAGATTATTGTCCTTGTGCATTTGGAAGTGAGATTTAGGCGGGTTGTATAGCAAGATAGCAGCCTATATAAAGCGCATCCCTTGGGAGATTAAAATCCCCACCTTGTAACTAACTTTTGGTAAATCATATACTTGCCTATTTATTCCAGTCCAGAAGAAGGGTTCTTTGTTTGCAAGAGTGTATATGGTAATGATATAAACTGGTAGCTTCCCCATAGAAAGTTGGGTTTTGAGCCATCTGCCAAACTCATCCTGAGAATTAGTATCTAGTGTGCCATTGACTTTCTTTGAGACAAGCCTAAAAACACTTTTTTTTCCTTTGGCTGTATTGAATCTATTGGTATTGCATACTACGTGCCTCTGTAATCTCAGCTCTTTTGTCTTGTAATGAAATAATGCCACCTTGAATTTGCTGACAATAGTCCATCACATATTTGCTTTTATGTGGATGGCTAAGACCCTTTAGTGTTCAGCAATAAGCTTTTAAGTGCTGCATTATACATCACCAAGAGTTAAATCAGGCTGATGTGTAAACCTAAATGGGGCCCACAACCAAAAATGTTGTGGGCACCTATAAACTGGACCTGGAGAGTCAGAAGACTGCAATTGATTTGCATGCAATAGACACCAAGGGGGTCATTCTGACCCTGGCGGCCGGTGACCGCCAGGGTCACCGACCACGGGAGCACCGCCAACAGGCTGGCGGTGCTCCCGAGGGCATTCTGACCGCGGCGGTTCAGCCGCGGCCAGAAAGGGTAAACCGGCGGTCTCCCGCCGGTTTACCACTGCCCTTGTGAATCCTCCATGGCTGCGGAGCGCGCTCCGCAGCCATGGGGATTCTGACACCCCCTACCGCCATCCTGTTCCTGGCGGGTCTCCCGCCAGGAACAGGATGGCGGTAGGGGGTGCCGCGGGGCCCTTGGGGGCCCCTGCAGTGCCCATGCCCATGGCATGGGCACTGCAGGGGCCCCCGTAAGAGGGCCCCGCAAAGTATTTCAGTGTCTGCTAAGCAGACACTGAAATACGCGACGGGTGCAACTGCACCCGTCGCACCCCTGCAACTGCGCCGGCTCAATTCTGAGCCGGCGTCCTCGTTGCAGGGGCATTTCCTCTGGGCCGGCGGGCGCTCTTTTGGAGAGCGCCCGCCGGCCCAGAGGAAATGTCTGAATGGCCGCCGCGGTCTTTTGACCGCGGTGCGGTCATTCAGCGGCGGTACCTTGGCGGACGGCCTCCGCCGTCCGCCAAGGTCAAAATGACCCCCCAAGTGCTAGAAACAAGTAGAAAAGAGAATTGGGATAGTAGGAATAGAGAGGCTGAAAGAGGATGATTAATACTAGTCAGCATGCAAAGTATAATTTAACTGTGACCCCCCCCCCCCCCCACAAAAAAAAATAATCACCACCTTACCCAGAAAAGCACAGTGAAGGTTTTGAATGGGCATCCCAGGAACAGGCACAACACCAGCAAGAACTAAGAGTGTAAAGCAATAATAGCTTCCATCATACAATGATTACACATTGCAGAACCCTTGAAATGAACATAGAGTTCTAGATGACCAAACCCTAAGACATTAAGCAAAGAAATTAGAGATCAAACATTAACATCAATAGAGATTGTAGGATGCATGCAGGCTCTAATGGGTCAATGAATCCACAGTAACAGAACTTTGTAATTGTGGTTGAGAGTGTATGGAGGCCAAAGCTAGATGTTTATAGGAGGTATGAAAACCCCCATTGATGCCTATTATCCAGAACAGGCCTAGTAAAACTGTGGAGAATGTAAGCAGTCAAACATTAGCAAAAAGCAGTAAGAGTGTTCCACTGGTATAATGTTAGTACTCAAATGGTTTTAAGGTGCCTTGAAGAAATAGTTTGTCAGACAGTATGTGGCCATTCTGCTAGGAACAATTACAGTATATTGTGGTATAGAACAGTCTGTTCAAGGAATTAAGTTAGGCCATATATCGGTAATAATGTTTGAAGTATGGATTGAAATGTGAAGAAAATATGAGAATCAAGGATGAAACCCATCTTCTCTTGTAAGAGTTGAAAAGTGTGTTGATTATCCCAGTATAGAATCACCAACAGGTAACAATATAGTATCATACACCTACAATTCCAAACTTCACCATTGCATTAATGGGTCATGCTTGAGTCTTTAAAATCCCCCATCAATGATTCCAAATCTTTCGGGTCATCAAAAATCTTTGAGCGAATCTCATGGTTGATTTTCAGTTTTCCCGGACCCACGAACAAGACAAAGATGTTCAGAGAGCTGAGATACGGTCTCAAGTTTAGGAAATTCTTTATATGTGCCACCGTCAGTATTGCATTGTCTTGAGAAATAACATTTTTATGACCATTCCAGATCAACAATTTCATTCAGTCCAGAATCCTTCGGCATGCTGGTATTAAAGCAGTTGCAGATTCATAGGTTTCTGGTTCGGTTGTGTTGATGATCTCCCAGTCAGGATCCTGTATACTCTCTCAATTTCAAAGTCATTCACAAAGGTTATTCCAAGAGCTTTTGGTAACCATGTCTCAAGAAAAGCAAAGCAGGATTCTGCTTTCTTTTTAGAGTTCTCTGAATGTTTAAATGTTCTCAAGTTACCTCTTCTGTTTCTGTCTTTAAGTTCTGTGTTCTCTTTCTCAAGTGAAGATAGTTTCTTTGCCATTAAATCTGATTGTTTTTGATAATGGTGTTCTGATTATCCTCTGTTCCACCTGTCCTCACTTCTGCCTCCTCTACTGTATTGGCTATGGTTTTAAATAATTTCTCAAGCCAGACAGTTCTGTTTACAGGACTTCTGTGTTCGACTTTGTGCACAGGATGAGATCCTGGAGGGGGTTTAACCATTGAAAGATAATACCCATATTATCGGCATTGTCGATTTTCCTTTAATCAGAGAATCCGGGAGAGACGTCCTGCGTTGTTGAGCCACTTTGTCCTAGGTGTGTTTACTGTCCTTTGGTTCCACCATGATGAGCAGTAATATGTAATAAGAGGAAACTGTTGGGTTAGAGTTGAAACAAGGGGTGCTTGTACGGAGGATGGTGAGATGTCTGGATAAAACTCAGGACAGGTCAGATAGTGATCCCCCCCAAAATTAAGAGACCAAAGGGAAATCCTAGATGAGATGAGTCTCCAGATAAGACGTAATGTAAGTCTCAAGAATAAGAAAGCACTTTGTGTCATTTGTACATCAGCAGGTCAGGGATATGTGCTAAGATGGTGGTTTGGTGTAAAGAATCCCGTGTGTAATCCTGCTCTGTAGTTCCTTAAAGCCTAATGCGCATCAGCAGCATAGTATTTGATTGAGCAGCAACTCATTAACAGGGCCCAGTGTTAGACAAGTGAAAGGGTTAATAGTAAACAAAAGCATCGCCTTATTTTAGATGTTTGTAGTGTGAAAAGAAATAGTGCAGAAATGCACTCCTTAGTGATGGTTCCTTTTGAATGGTGGAATGAACATTGAGCCAAAGAGGTTTCACAGTGGTAGTCCCTCGTTGTAAGTTGGTTGTAGGATGACTGCTTGGTGGGTGGCACTTGAGCCAGGATCACTGCGGCAGGGGCTAGGATAGTTAATGAGGGGCTGAGTAGCGGGCCCCACTGGAGAGAGCAGGCAGGGAAAGCAAGCAATACTCATGCACTCATTGCAGCAGAGAGAGGGAGGTAAGATCCATACTTCATCCTCAGCGCTATTCCATTTAGGATACGGCAACCTCTTTTCACTTTCTCCTTCTGCGGTTACTTCCTTACATCTCCATCCAACATTTCACCATCCCCTCCCCACACAAAGCACCCTTGTACTGCATTCTCTTTTACTTTCCCCTTGTGAATGTTTTGACAGCTTTGTGCCTTCTTCACACACTTTCCATGAGAACTGCATCCTATGGAATGAGTTCTGCACTTTAGGGCTTAAGGCTCAACTGACCGCAGTGGAGAGGGGTGGGGCAATTCTGTATTCTCACATTCATGAAGAAGCTAGTCCTGCTTGTTAACCTGCTTCTTCCTCCATGAGGCACATTACAATGCTACAAGATGGATTGGTAAGGTAAGACTTACTCTTACCTCTTGCACAGACCGGGGTTAGACATTGACTCTGATGGCATCCTGGTTACCCTGAAAAAGGTTCAAGACCTCTGTCAGGCTACCAAGGGTAGGAAGGATGACTGAGACATAGCATTTCTAGATACGACCAGTCGATTTTTAATCCCGCCCAATGTATCCCTAAAATAAAGATCTGTCCTTTGGGTGCACACAAGGTGGTTTTAATGACATTTTCTAGATCCCTGACCTATGCAGTATCTTTCATCTGGATCTCCCGGCAGTTGACACCTCCTTGGTGGTAATATCCTACCAACGTTTAGGAGGATTTTGCCTATTGTGAAGGATGCTACATTGAAATGGATGAGGTTTTCTATCCAATAGCTTTGCTACTGTTTCAATAGGACAGTGGCACTTTCCTAGTTGGTATAGTTCTACTATTACTACCATATTCTTTGTCAGAAACCAAGCCTAGCAAGCCTTGGCAAAACTAATAGGCTAGGCGTTAGCTGGCAGCTTTTGGCATTGTCCATGCTTGTTTTTTGTCATGGTTTTTGCAAAACATTATTGTTTGGGAAGTTTCTGGGCCCTTGTCAATCTAAAAACTAAAACATTGGCCAAAAGCAAAAATCTGTTGTTGGTCTAAAAAACCACATGTTGCCACAGTAGTGAACTACACTGTGTGTGGACGTGCTTCCTAAGAAAGGCCAGAAAACTGTAACACCCAGTGAAGTTAGCTACGAGCTCAAGTGGACTGACCCACAGTTCTGTGCGGTAATAAACAGAAACAAATTGTGAATGACATCATAACAGAGAAATTAATGGAGAGGTGTCTGAAAGCCCCTAAAATTAAGCATATTACACACATATGTTTAGTATTTAATAAACTTGAAAGGTCTTGGCTACTGAACCTTAAAAGGCCCTACTAACTCTGCTTAAAGAAATAAAAATGCCCAACACAGTTGTGAATTACTTCTTAAACTTTCACATGGCCTTGAACCCCCTGCATAAGTTAGAGAAACTACAGAGGGTGGTAATCATACAGCTACAACAGTACAGCAATTGATGTCCCCTTATACAGGACCAGCAGTTAGGTTTCAGAGTTGGTGAATCTATATACATCGACATATGTAAGATGATAATGAGGGCTCTTGATGAGCATCAATCAGCATCCTGCTAGTCCTGACCCTCTCTTTATCCGATAATATTGTTAATCACTCTATATTGTTCAGCACATCCAGGACAACAAGGCATCTCTGGTAAAGGTGTAACCTGGAACATTCTGTTCCTTATCTATTTTGCTCTTCCAGTAAACCTGAGTCAGTTCTCTTTTGAAAACCAAAGATTCTCCTGCATATTTTATTGTGGATCATCCATTTGGCATGCAAGTGTGTACTTGCATTCTCTGGCCAACACATTTTCTATCTAACATTATTGAACAATTTAAGATATTATTTGAGTAATGTGCAGATGACGCACAGATCATGATCGTCTTAGAAGGGGGCCAGTTTACGACCTGCCTCATCCATGTCTAAGAATGTATTCTTCACCTGCTCAAAGACAGAGGGCCAGATGTATCAAACAATTTTGCATTTTCAAACAGTGCGAATCGCAAAATCCGGCCGTTTGCAAATGCAAATATGCCTTTCAAGATGTATGATAGGCATTCGCAATGCTATTTCAAGGAATCGTTAAAATAGCGATTCCCTGAAATTGCAACTCCATTTAGAGAAGTGCAAATTGCGGTTCTCTAAATAGGAAATCGCAAATAGGGAATTCTTATTTGCGATTTCCAAAGCACATGTGTCGAGCATTTCCTAAATGCGAATTGGGCATTTAGGAAATGCAATTACCACCAAATCCAAGTTGGTGGTAAGCATGTGCAATTTTTAAAAATGCATTATAGATGCATTTTTTAAAATAACATGTAGCGCAGACATGCCCGCAAATATTTTTTTGGGGTGCATCAAAGGGGACCTTAGGCTCCCAGCAACCTGGGGTTTGCATTACCTAATTTTCAAATTCCTAACTGGAATAAGTAAATTCGGAAATGCAAAACCATTCGCACCTATGGGCCCACAGGCCCATAGGGATGAATGGAGTCCCATACCCTAATTGCGATTCAGTAATAGCGATTGCGAATTTTAAGAAATCGCTATTACCGACTCGCAATTTTCATACATCCCATTTTGCATTTCTTAAATAGTGATTTCTTAAAATTCGATATTTAAGAAATGCAAACCGGGAGCTTGATACATCTGGCCCAGAAAGCCTATTCTTTTGTAAACCTTAAATCGAGCTGGATACACTTACATTGATCACTAGTGCTAGTTGGTCTATCAATTCTTGAACCAAAGTAAAGAATCTAAAAATCACCTTTGACCTATATTCTTTTTCATTCTTCTAGACGATTGTACAGTTGCTATGTTTTGCAAGGTCAGATCATAACACAGTGGATCTTATCTGTGGTTGAAGACTACCAGGTCTAGATTATTGTAATGGTTTGCACCAGTGCTTAATTTGTAAATAAAAACGTGATGGTGCCCAAAGCTCTAAAGCTTAATAGAGGCAAGACAGAGGTCCTTGTATTAGACAAGAACCCTTTCCTGTGGGGTCCCCAACAGTGGCTGGAAAGTTTGGGTTCTCTTTCGGTGCCTGTATCTAATGCTAAATATCTGTGGATCAGTGTGGATGATAACCTATGAAGCCACAGGTGACAAAACTAGCGGCTATGTGCTTTTCGGCTTTAAAACAGCTTAGAAAAATGATTTGGCAGCTACCAATGTATATCCAGAGAACAGTGATTCAGGCACCAATAATTTCTAGGCTGGATTACGAGAACGTTCTTTATCTTGGAGCAGATAAAGCCGCTACTAAACAACTGCAATTTGTCCAGAACTCAGCAGCCTAAGCACCAAACACCTATGCATCAGATCTTCTAAGAGAACTACATTGGTTATCTACAGTGGCGGCAGCCACAGATCTGAAGTGGAGGGGTGGGCGGGGGAAGGGGAAATAAAATAATAATGATAATTTAAAAAAAGTACCTGTGCAGCTGCCACGGTCAGCCGCCTCGCTTCTCTTCTCTCTTCATGATGTCCCAGCAGTCCCTGGGACCCCAGCACAGCCTCCCCATGCAATCCTGGTGCTGCTCTCATTCTATACTGTCATCATAGCAGCAGGATTGGTCTGAGTGGCTTGGCTTGCCACTCAGAAAATGCATTGGAATCTGTGCAGTTTCTCCAACTCAGCTGTGCAACACAGTCGGGTTGGTGAATCCTAAGTGCGCATGTCAGTTTGACCAGCCTAAGACAGCCGGCCAAACTGACACGTGCACTTAGTGCACTCCACTCATCCCAGCCCCCCCCACCCCCGTCAGCCCGCCTGTGGCCCAGCCCCTCCCGTCCCTGCACATGCTGACTGAGCCAGCAGCTGAAAAATAAAACAATGGCAAAATATTGTTTTATTTTTCAGCTGCTGGCAATTAGCCAGTGGGGCAGTGCTCCTTTGCCATTGCAAAGGAACCACCCCTGGTTACCTATAGAGAAAACATTCCAATTCAAAACCCTATGCTATGTGCATAAAGCTGGACAGGGGAGGGCCCAAAGTAGATACAAGAATTGATAAAAGCGCATAAACCCCCTCAAACTCTATGGTCCACTGAACAATCTCGTTGGACGGTTCCTTTAGTGAAATGTGCACTCATGGGAGGCCGATCCTTTGCATTCCAAAAGCCAAAACTATGGACTGGGCTCCCAGAATCCCTCAGAAACTCTTAATCATTAACAATATTTCGTAAGAAGCTCAAAACATGAGTGTTTTAAGGCAGACGCAAAATAAGATATCTATTTTGTTGTAGCCCCGGGAAACCCCTATGGGATAGCTGAGCACTTTATAAATTGCTATAATAATAATACTCACTCTACCTTGCCTTTCCTGTCCTGTCATTCTCTTACCACAGTTGCCATGCCCCTGGATAAACACCAGCACCACTTACCATGGTCTCACAGGTTCTCTTCACAGTTACTCATCTGTGTTTCTCAGCTACCAATCTGTGCCACGCTACTTGTGCCTGCGCAGCTATTGTGGGCCCCCAGCATGGACACAGCTGATAACCTTTTTCAGGGCCACAGATCTCTTTTCATTTCTTGGGAAGCAGGGTCTCAGTGGGATTCCTTGACAAAGAGGCCACCTTGGTGTAGGACGGAAGCACTGAGGCTTCAAACTTAAATTCTGTTCCCTGATGTTCGTATTTCTTATACAAGGTCTACATACGCAGCCAAGAAGCCAGGGACCAAGGCGAACCACAAAGGCACAACCCCTATGCAAGTTCAACTCTGGACCCACTTGCTCTCAATCCATTTTTAAATATAGATTGTTGTTGTATGCCCAAAATGAAATGTTCTAGTACAGTGTAAGGCAGAGATTTACAGCAAACTGTACATCATAACGCTTTACTCTATTGTGTTTTGGGAAACATGTTATACTAATGATCTGTGTGGAAATTAAAAGAATTTACTGTGTCTTTTTTTTAGGATATGGACATGCACTACGAACCAACAGATACCTCTGCAATGGCCAGGACATCAAATCTCAATGAAGAACTTGGACAGGTGGATACCATTACATTTTTTTTATTACTGTATATGACAGAATCTTGCAGCATGAAAAACAAAGTAAAAAAGCACATTTTAGTGTGATTTGTTGATAGCAAACCATTTTGAGGATGCTTATTTAACATGGGCTGGTAGCTGCACATGCTCAATGCTCTGCAGTTTCCTGCAGGTGCCATAGTCGATGCGCTGCACACGTGACATGTGATTCTTACATGTGAGGCATTTATGTTTTTTGTTAATAAAGTGTAAACCTAACCCGGAGGGGACTCCAGTGCTTTACTTAGAAGCACTAATAGCCAACATGAGACCACTTAAGCTTGCAGTTTAGTTTACAGTTGGAATAGGTGGCATACAAGTACAGAAGAAAAGAGATCAAAAACTCAGTGTTAGAGTGGCATGAGGTGGGCAAGGGATGGTGTGCAGCGTTGGATGGTGGTATTGAGACCTTCCCTGAATTGCACTAATAAAGAGGCAAATTTGAAGCCTTTAAAAAGTCAGTCATCATCCATTTACTGATCTAACCCCATTCATTAATGCAAGGCAGCAAAAAAGTAATTAAATTAATATGATTATTATTGCTTATCCCGAGTTTCAAAAGCCTCTCTGCGTAGTTGTCGCACTAACACAAAGGGCTGGGTAGTAACAGACAGAAAAGAGAGAATTTCAAATCTTTCCTGACTTTACCGTGGAGACTTTCCTTTTATTTTTTAATGGAAGAATCTGTGCCCCACCAATCCCTTGCTTTAGATTTCTCTTTGCTATTGTGGAGTATAAAGAGATTATCGGAAGAGGAACAGAGGGTTCCAAATGGCCACTAAAATGATGTGCAAAGATAAGGAACGTGGACATTTTTGATGAAATGTTTTGTGTATTAAGCTCAAGTACTAAAACGTCTACCTTAAGTCCTATTAAGAAACTGAAAAGAATGTGTGACTTTCCAACCTCAGTGGGCCCTGGATCTTTTTTCAACCCAACTATGCACGTTCTTTGGCCATACGTCCCTTCCCCATCCCTTTGAACTGCCTGCGCACTGTTGCTGGCCACAACAGAAACCCTATTTCACAGTTGTAAATCTCTTATGGAACTGTTCCTCTGTAAGACCATTGGTGGGGGTAATATTCTCACCTTTAATAATAAATATGTTGCCATTTAAAATGTTTCTATAACTGTCCACATATTAAACCAACCCACTCTAGAGACCCATTCTATTTTCTATAACCGTCGACAACATTCATATTCGTTAATGTACATTGAATTGTACTCTCCTCTCCATGAAGTTTTTAAATCTTGCATATTGTGCAGCTCTGTGAAACACTCCTGGATTAAATACCACTATATCAAACAATTATAAATAAAATATATAGAAAAATAGTAAGGTAAATGAATGTTCAAGGAGCAAGTTGGCTTTCTAAGAATGTAATATTAAGTCCAGAGAGAAATAAAGTTAACATTGAAATCAGTCGGTCAGATGTCTGCAAGAATCATCAGATAAAGAAAAAAAAAGCTGAGTTTCAAGATGTTTCCTGCATTCTGTATCACTTTTAATAACTCTGAGTGGGACAGGGAGCTGATACCAGATTTTAGAGCCCAGTACAGAGAGAGATTCACCACAGTTTCTTTTGTGTCTCAAAAAAAGGATGGCACGCAAATTTGGGTGAGAAGACCTTAAGGTTATTAAAGGCATGTAATGTTTAAAATGATCAGAAAGATACATATAGGGCATAAACCAAAGTGAGAGTCTTAAAAATAATCCATTTATGGACTGGAAGCCAATGCACCTTCCTAAATCCCTCAGAAATGGATGTATTATGTGGGAGTTTTAGAACTAATCTGACTGCATCATTTTGGACCACTTGAAGTTTATGTAATAGGTGTTTAGTAATTCATAGTCACCAGCTACTATAGTAGTCCAATCTTGAAGTGACATAAGTGCTGGGGCTACTGTTTTCCTCACTGTCAGAGGAAGGTATTCAAAGAATTTCTTTAATGATTTGATCCATGAAAAACAAGTACCAGAGACAGATACTACTTGAGAATAAAAAAGACAGTGAGCAATCTAATCTGATACTGAGGAAGGATGCAGAAATTGTCAGGCCACTCCAACTAGGGAGAAAATAAATTATCCTAACCAAATAAAAGTATCTCTGTGTTGTCAATATTACATTTCAGGGAATTAAGTTCCATCCAGTGGACAGTGCTTAAAATACTGCTTAGAGCCAAAAGAATTATTGTCTAAAGACAGAACCAATTGAGTATCATCGGCATATGATGTAGACGTGATGCCGAAAGTCAATAAGAGTCATTAAAGGACATAAGTAGATATTGAAAAGGGTCACACTCAGTGCTGAGCAATTTGGAACCCTTGTAGTTCAAGATTTTGTTTTTTGGGGAGAACTGACTAATAGATATAACCTGCCTCCTGTTCTCAAGAAGCAACTGTAACCAAGCTAGGGCCTCTTTACAGATGCCAGCCTCTGAGCCACTGGAGAAGAACTGAGTGGACTATAGTATTGAACACTGCAGACAGATCCAAAAGTATCAAAACTGTGTTCTGACCTTTATCCAATGTAAATGTTATTGTTTCAGAGACTTCTAGCAGTACTGTTTCAGTGGAGTGCAGAGGCCAAAACCCTGATTAAAAATGGTGAAAACTGACACCATTTTCAAGACGGTCCATTAACTGGTCATTGAACAAATATTCCAGCATCATAACTGGGGCAAGAAGAAGTGAGATGGGTCTAAACGTGCCTAGGAGTTTTAGGTCGGCAGTAGATATTTTAATAATGGTTTGATTACAGCCAGTTTCCATGTCTCTGGTACCAGAGCAGAAGAGAGGAAGACATTCAGAATGTTTTTAATAACTGGATTAAGAAATTCAGTATCTTTCTTAAGGACCATGGGACAACAGGGCGTCTAAAGGGGAACCTGATTTGCAGCACAGAAGAGCTTACTCTGATTGCTGGAGAGAAATGCCAGACCAGATAGCCAGAACAGACTTAGATGGCAGAGGGTCCTGTCCTGGACCTGAAGGGATACAGATTCTATCAGGACTGTTATTAAAACTTGTCTGGATGTTTAGAATATTTTTCTTCAAAGTAATTAGAAAGATTATCACATAGAGTTTGAATAGAAAAAAGATCTCCTTCAGAGGCTTTGGGATGAAGGAAAGAATTAGCAGTCTTAAAAATTGTCTTTGAGTCATCATTCACAAATTCTGTCTGAGAAGTGAAAACAATTTCTTTGCCTCTTTAATAAGAATATGATACTTTTTCACAGCAGCTCTCTGAGAGTTTGTCATCAGGGCTGTATTGATAACTCAATTTTCTTTTAAACTGTTTACAGGCTAACGTATCTTTCGCAAGGGATGCTGTAAACCAAGGTGCTGAATTAACTAAGCAGGATTAGATGGGGTTACAAGTTTGTGTATGGCATCCTGGATCCAAACAGTTATATAACTCAAGGTCCTTAGACAACTCTCATTCTGGCAGGTGATTATTTGAACTTTCACCAGACATTTTGCCTCATTTCCGAGTGCAAACATTACTCAAGCCAGTGGACCTATTTCCAGATGAACAATAACTTGCTCCTATATGAAAGGGAATGAAAGATTGGTTCAACCACACTTGAGCCTCAAGGGTATCAGGAGAAAGCATGTGATGATTAATAAAGATTGGATCAAGTGAGTGTCCGGCTATATTAATCAATCAGTCACACATTGCGAGAGCTTTAGTACAGCCATATTATCAATAAGGCTTCTCCTGTCCTCATTAAGGGGGTTGCTTACATGAAAGTTGAAGTCACCTAATATTTTGAAATCAGAAAAATGAAGTATATGAGGTGTCAATGCATCTTCTTTAGAGATAAGAACGCTGGAATAGAGACCAGGTAGACAGTAAATGAGAACTTCAACAAAAGAGATAGATCAGTTAAGTTGAAAACAGAAGCCAGGCTCTCAGTATCTTTTAGACTGTTAACCACCAGATTTTGGTACAGAAACTGCTCTTGAAAAATAATAGCTAACCCCCCCTGACGACTCATATCTATTATAGTGAATGATGGAGTAGCCTGATGGAAGGACAGCTCCAATATCTGGGTTAAACCAGCTCTTGATACATGACTTCGTAATAAATAGGAAGTCATAGCAGCAGTCATAGAGGAGGTCAAACATTTGGTTGCTGTGTTTAGGGAGCGATCTCACATTAATGAGTCTAGCTTGAAAAGTACTTACACATGAAGAAATGGTTCTGGGGATATGGGCTGCCATCTGGCTCCTGGGGACCAAATCCTTGTGATAGAGATTTTCCATTGATCCAAAACAAGGCAGACTTGTATTTCAAGCAGGAGATAGGACCAGCCACCTTTAGTGAATTAAAAATAACATCACAGCAAAATGATTTGTTAATGATTTCATCCCTTAATAAAGGCGAGGGAGTCAATTGCATGAATTCAGAACCCCGAACTAGCAGGGAGGGTGTAGCTCAACGTGGGCCAGACGTGGACGGGTGCAGACTGGCTTGCCTTGGGCACACCAGCAGCATAGCTACTGCACATGTCTCTGCTGGAACCCTCTTTAAGTGCCCACTCATTCCCTCCAGTCCCCCCTAAAGGAACAAATGGACTGCTGAATTCCTAGAAGGCCTTTAGAAATGGCAAAAGAAGATGGCTGCCAAAAGTTACCCCAACAAAATACAATTCATCACAACCAAACTTAGGCCCACAAAGCAGGATTTCTTTTTAAAAACGCAGAAAACCATTAAAAACAATGAGATTCATGCAAGCATAAAAATGCACCGTGCGTCCTAAAGCAGGAATAGACGTCTACGTGATCCTTGGCTGAACAAAATCCTATCCCTACGAAATGTCACAGGCAGCAAGTCTTAATGTGTTCCCCTTCAGTATTGGTTCATGGACGCTAGATTTATATTGTTATCATTATTATTTAGCTGGTATAGTGATTATAGTTTAAGGATTTGAATGCTGTGACTGTGAAAGTGCGATCTTACAAAGAGCTATCCATGGTCAAGGAAGAAACAACAAAAAGCTGTCCTGCAGAAGCAACTGCAACGTTATTATTATGTTAGTGTCTCTCGTTGAAGAAAGTGTCAAATGTGCTGCTGCCATTACTGAGCAGTGCAACCTTAACCGCAATTTGTATTACCTTTTGATAGATGCACTTATTTATGCCATTATACTCTTGCCTGCAAGAGTGTGTCCAAATGTATTAAATTCGCCCTGATCCACAAATTGCATTGTCTGACTCATTACGAATTACGAAACACAGAAGATGTGAAAGAAGCGCGCCTCTACTTATTATGATTTATTGCCACAGTCGCTGTAGCCAATCATTGATCAGAAACAGACACCCTGGCGTGGTATATGAGTGGTATTGGTGGCTGTCCCCAGGGGCCTACACGAACATCTGCAAGCTCCCTCAATGTCATTCATTGCATACCTACTTTTATTTTTAAAAGTCGTCCCTGCTTAAAAAATATATATTAGCAAGCAGGTAATGTAGCGATGGAAGTCTGCTGTTCTTGCAGCCCTCCATCCCGTTATTGCAGCCTTTCTCCGTTAGGTACACAATGGTTTCTGTCTCATATATATCAATGAGACAGTTGTTCTAGTGAGATTCTTAAAATGGACATTTTGCAATACAACTAATTAGTGCATCAGTCTCATCGCAAAACGAAAGGCCACGTTGCAAACTAGTTGGTGTGCACAACCACCACATCAACTGGATAACGACCTGGCCATCAAATCCTAAATTCTAATTAATTAGTTCTTTGTGAGAACCAATTAGTTGCTCGCATATGCAGTATGTTCAAATAGCTGGAAATTTGCAAACCCTAGATTCCTTAATATTTAGAGATCCAGTTAATTAGATATTTGTGAACCATGTAGGTTTGCAACATCTTCACCTACATCTGCTGTTTCGGCTTTTGTGCTCAGCAGATGGAGACAACTTCTTCCTTGACGTTTCAGCATAATTTTGCCCAAAAGTATATATTTTTTTTACCTTATGAGAGTCCCACATCTACATTTTAATCAAATATGAGTAGCATGTTCAGAAAGCTGGAAATGTGCAAGAGAAGCTTATCTTGTAGGTGCTCTCACCTTTATTGTTAAAGTCCTCTAGCCTGTTTTTGTCCTGTACTACTAATCTTAAAACCCACTTGGCACTCTGAAACAGATGTAAAGATTTCAGTGTCAATTGGATGATAGTGCTGACATCAGATTAGGCCTGAGATTCTGCAATTCGTTATACTAGGTTATATGAAATGTTTCCACGGTGCTCTATCAGAAACTACTTTCAAGAATTTAAAATATTCAAAGACGCAAAACACTTTATAGAAACACATTTATATCTAAGGGTCATAACTATTCATCTATTATTTTTTCTGTTCAAGGCAGTGACTTTAATTGAATATTAATCTAATTTTGGTTGTAAAATTTGTCTGGATGGTGCAGCCCTATGAAAACACATTTGTGATGTGTAGACATTCGGGAAAGACAAACTTACCAACTGATTGAATCGGCTCTTTAGTGGGAGGTTATTGTGCCAAAGAGCGTAAAATGACAGCATCGCATTGCCTCCCTGCATCTGTTTCTCAACTGTGTGACATGTGTAAGCCAAGCAAAATAGCTCAGTGGGATTTCCAGTAGTGCAGTAAATGTATAAAATTGTGCTTCTGACAACATATAATTTTGTCTGCATCTGCTTATTTTAGGTAAGACATAGTGAGTATGTGTTTTACATAAAAACAAATACTATTGATAGTGACTTTAGAACTCTTTGAATACAAGTGCTGTTAGCTGTTCTTGCAGTAATATTTATTTGTGTTTATTTGCCTCACTTACAGCACTTGTGTTCTCATTATTCTCAATTGTTTGTTTCTTTAGGTCAAATACATATTTTCAGACAAAACTGGTACCCTTACCTGCAATGTGATGCAGTTTAAAAAGTGCACAATTGCAGGGATAGCTTACGGGTAAGTACTTACTAATGAATAAGACTCTCTTGGGGTGCATTTTGTAATATATGAGGAATGTATGGCCATTAAGATGAAGATGGGCCCTACCCCACCACTTTCAAACTGATATTGTCTTAAAAGAATGTATTTCTCAGTGTGCTTTCAGAACAGAATATTTCCTAGCTAATGTACTGGAAAGGTTTCAGCTCTGCTGAGGATGCTGAGACAAGGATTGGATTGTGATAACTCTTTCTTTACATTCTTCACTTTAACACAGCAGCCCTCATCCAACACAAAAACACATTACATTTCCCAAGAGGCATGGGGAAAAGAGTAGTCCATCACAGCCAATAGCATTCCAGGTCTCTGTGTGTATTCCTTCCTATTTAGGCTCCTGTCCACTTTTTGTCCTGCAAACTCCGCTTTCCTGCTTCCTGTGAACTTATCCTTGCTTCATATCCTTTTCTTAAGAAAACAATATTTTTATTACTGGGGTTTCTAACTTAATTTCACAATACAAGTAGGCATGCAGCGTGGCATAATTTGTACTTTCAGGAAAACATTTCAGCCCACAAAATCACAATTCTCTTACAAATTCCATAAATATATGCCTACTCTTTTAGTTTTATTTGGTTGGTTCATTTAACAGATAGGTCGTTATTGTATCTGTCATTTGGGATAATCCTCGCCTCTGTGCCCTTAATAGAATTTAAAGCTTTCCTTTAGGTTAGGTTTTATATTCTGTGTCAAAGAAGCGAGGATTGTGGTAGTTGAAAGCTTATGTATTACTAATTAAGCCGCTCCTTCCACTAGTTTAAATTTAAAAAAAAAAAAAAAAAAAATGAAATAGTCAGATGGCCAGCCTGCTAAGTTCATGATTTCCACCCCCTGAGCACTTAGCGAAAACGCCTTGTATATCATAGCACCTTTAGCTGAAGGCGCTCCAAATCTAGATGCATCTACCTGCATTACCAGTTTAACAAATCTGGTTATAGTGAGGTAGAACACAGGCTTGAAACTTTTTTGTAGCGATGAACGATTGATTAACTCCTGGAAAGGAACGCTGGAGAAGGGCTCATCAGATAACCCTGGAAATCTTGATACCGATATATAAACAGACAAGCAGTGGTTACTTAGAGTGAAAAAAGAATGGAGGGAAACTGAATATTTCAGGGGAAAGATAAATCAGTCACATATGACCTATGTATTGTATTGCAGATTTTCGAAGAGGTGTAATTGGCAAATCAGTAAACTTTCACATTTAATGGAATTCAAATAAATTTAACTCCATACACTGGACATATGGGGCTCAACAGCAATTCCAATAGCAAAGCTAACATTTGTATTGTAAATGCATATGTTACTCTCTGTGAACTATGAGACATCGTTACATAGCAGGATATTGTGAACAATTAAACGTGTGACCACACAGTGAAAAGGTTTATCAAACTTGCAGGTAAATACGGAAAGACAAAAGGGGCACGTCTAATAAACAGTGGCTGTATCAGTAGTTTCAAAGTCCCATAAAATTATTGAATGACATATTGCTGTGGCATGTATGGGGCTACCCAGCTTATTACTGTCCTTCCACTTTCCTCAAAAAGATACGAATGTAGACAGTCTCTAAGGAAATAATAATGTTGACATTTCGACCTGAAAGTCTTCATCATGACAGAGTCAAAGGCATATTCAGGATAGCTACTCTGATGTGATAATCACTAAAGTTGTACCAATGTATGCAGCTCCGTAAAAGGAAACTTTATCAACGAGATTAAAAAGGCAGCACTTTAGGAGATGAAGGCCCCCTCTTGGAGGCTCGGTGGCGTCTACGGGATCCACAACCCAAAGAATATCAGAACGGCAACAACACAAGTCCGTCAGTGTCTTTGTGATTAACAGACAAAGATATATAATGGAGGCACCACACGTCTGTTGCTGTCCAGTGGTGCAATTAAAATCTCAGTGCGAAAGACTCATATGTAGCGCAAACCAGTCCCTGTCAGAAAGCTTCCTCATGCAACAGTGCATGCATTCTTGCCAACTCAAGTGGGCATATTTACAGTCCAAAATGATTTTTCTACGCCAGCAGAGAATATCAGTATGTGTTAGTGTCTTCCAGTACTGGGGACAAGGCATGGCCCCGTTCTAAGTGTATACTGTGTTTGTAGATAAGCCAATAACATATTCAATTTGCTAAACTTCAAATGAAACATTTACAGTAGTGATGTATATTTTGCACAACAAAGTCAGACAATTGTTACAAGCAACAACAGCCTAGCTCTTGTTGAAGAAATAACAAATGGGGAAATAAATATGAGTCAGTCACCCATGCTTCTAACTCTGTTGCGATCACATTATAATAATCAACCATTGTAAATGAAGGTTCTACTCACAGTTCGGCGGGTGGGACACTATAGAGTAAACTGATACATCACCACATTGCTTACAAGATGTATGTTCCTTCCACGTTGTGAAGGGAGGAAGTCAACATTGAGTCAGAATCGATGAAGGAATGCTCCCCAAATGCCCATAAAAAGTTGAACTTGATCTTTCAGCTGATAGATCAGGTGTTAATGGGCCATTATCGTAGTCATGCGTTCTAATCAAGTCCAGGGTGGATGTTGTATTTTTATTTGAGTTGAGCCCCCCAAAGGCTTCTATCATGCGTTGAGATGAGCCCAATCTTCCAGAGAGTTCTGTAATTGTAATCGTTGTTGCCACTTAATGCTTACGACTTGTTCCAAAGGCTGAGAAATGTTTTGATAGCAGGAAATCATAATGCCCCGCAAACAGTTTCTTGTAGTGTCCCCGTTTGACATGATGGGCATGTACAGATGAGGGACTGTAGATCCATATACACAGTTTTTGCTGTGTCCAATTTGTAGATATCTCTAGAAGTGTGGCCGTGACCAGAGGTATTCCGTAGATAATTCTGCAGAGGGTTTCAGTGGTCCATCTGTTTTCAAGTGGCTCACTTCTGTTATTCCTTTGTCTCTCTAGTCTGACCATACAAAAGGACCATTGGCTATTGTAATGTTTGTTGTACTATATTTGGGCTTCAGTGTGCAGCAAGCTGTCCTCTTTTAGAAGGTTGTGTATTGACATACAAACGTGATGCATTTCCACCAACATTTTGTTTTGGGGATACGTTGAGATTTTGGGACATGCATGAAGAGTAGAGTCCTTTGCTTTCCTTAATAAAGCTGTGCTTCAAGCTTGACCCACATAGGTATTTCTTAGTATGGATTGAAATTGTAAGCCATTTGGAAATTATGTTGTGCTCTTTAGAACGGATGCAGGCGAGGAAGCTGAAGACCTCCTGAAGTAGTAGCTGTATATAATTTTATTGCAGCCAATCGTGTGTGGGGGGGGGTTGCTCCTAGTTAAATCTACATACAGAAGTATTGATTTGTTGCAGGATTCCATCTGGTATTCTGAAGGGGAGCATATCATATATCTGGTTAAACCTCTTGGCCGTGACCATTTCGATGGTCTGAACTTTGACCCAAAGGGAAAGTTGCAGTGCAGACCATTTGGCGAAATCTATTTTCGTATTTTCCAGAAGTGCCAGGACATTATCTTTAACCTTTGTGAGAAAGTATCTGCTCACAAAAACACAGGTATTTCAGACCACTTTGTACCCATTTCACAGGCAAATCATAGAGAATTTTGTTGTGTGGGATATCATCACCATAGCCCCAGTTTTTCTCCCAGCTGATTTTATAGCCTGAGAAATGGGAGTGCTCTTAAGAGTTATTTGCGCAGGTATGAATGACTGAGGTTTACTTAATTAGAATTACATTGTCTGCATAAAGCAGCAGTTTAAGCTCCCCCACAAGTGTGGCTAATCTTATCACTGGGGAAGATGATCGAAAGGCTCCAGGACTAAGAGGAAGAGCGATAATGGACAGCCTTGCCTCGTGCACCTCTGTTTATGAATTGGATCTGACGAAAAGCCATTGCAGTTGATCTGTGCCATTGATGCCGTAAAAAGCCAGTGCACCATTTCCATGAATTTTGTCCAATGTGTTCCATTGTGTCAAAGAGGTAGGGCCATTCAACTCTGTGAAAAGCTGTCTTTGAGACTAGAGGGATAAGCAGCTTGTCATATTTATCATCCCTTGTTTGCCACAGCAAATAAACTAAGTTCCTTATATGGTTATAAGAGAAACAAAGTTGTATGAAGCTAACCTGGTTCTCATTTATTGAGCTTTACATGCAGAGACCCCATATAAATGGCTTTTTAAAACACTCCTGATAGGGTTGGTGCTATTTTTGCCTGTTTGGTTTTATCCAGAGGGAAATCATCTTCTCCAGGTGTCTTTCCTGTAGCCATGGACTTTATGGCTTCTCTGATTTCTTCTGTAATGTCTTGCTCAAGTTTTACTCGATAATGTTCTGGTACCTTGCCAACTGTATATGGGCCATGAAGGCCTTCTCTTGGGTGTCGTCATCTGGGGATTCAGATGTCTAGAGGGACTTGTGAAAGAATGCAAATTCACATAATGTGCTGAGGGACTGGGACAGAAGTTCACCTTCTGAGCAGCAGATGGCCCATGTGGCGGATCCTGCTTCCCATTGCATAAGCCTCATGGCAAGGAGCCTTCCAGCATTTGCGCCCTGTTCATATGTCTTCTATCAGATTCGCAACAGCTCTTTCTCTGCAGCAAGAGTGTAGGCAGCATTTAGCTCAAATTTCTTCACAGTGAGAGAGTATAGGCATTCCAGTGAGGGGTACTCTCGGTGTTTGTTCAGGAAATGCCGGACTTCTGATTCTGAAGCCATTTATCTACTCTCAGCTGATTTCTGTGCTATGTGGGAGTCTCCGATCAGCATCCCTTGTAGACAAGCCTTACTCGTGACCCATAACAGTTGTGGTGAATTGTTAGCGGGACTAATAAGTTCGATATGATCATTAAAGAGGGGCATTAATTTCTTCTTCTCTTCTGGGTGTTGGAGTTTCAGGACTTCAAGACTGGCATGTGCTAGTTTTTGGAGACATCCTTTTCAGGTTGATGGTAAGCTGTATGGGGGCATGATCAGATGTACTGCTTGCCCCTATTTCACTTACATGTACCCTCGGAAGTGAAGCAGTGTTTGTAAGGAAGAAATAAAGCCTGGATTCAGAGCCATTAGCTGGCAACAGGTAGGTGTATTCTCTCTCACTGGGGTGTAATAAACGTGGAGGATCTTGAAGCCAATGATCTTGCATTATATCATTAAGGATGGCCTGGCCATTATCTCATGGGGTTTCAGGGCAGCCCGTTTTGTCTAAATTAGGGTCCAGAATCATATTCCAGTCGCCACCAATCATAAGTTTATTCAAACAAAATTCTGTTGTAGGCGAATCAGCTTGGAGAGCCGGAGTCATTTCACTCCCGTTGGGGCATTAACAGAGCCAGTTATTAAGATTCGATCCATAATTTTTATACATACAAAGACATAGCTTCCTTTGGGGTCTGTCAGCGTTTTTTTGTATTTGTGCAGGAAGTCTCTTATGTAGGAGTAGTGCCACTCCATTATTCCTAGATGTGGTTGAGGACAGTCATCTGAACCTGAGGAAATGACTCATCCTACCCAATCCCTTTCCCGCTTTTCTAATTCAGATACAATAAGATGCGTCTCCTGTATAAGAATTATATCCGGCTTATTACAGCCAAGAGAAGATAGTCCATTAACGTTTTATGGAATGAGTCATGCCATTGAGTGACCAAACTTCTAGGGCTCTAAGCCGATGTTGCGCCATGCTGCATTTCTCTTTAAACAGGGTGCTGGTGTATGTTCACCAAGTGAAAATATAAATCTCACATGGATGGAAGGGTGTGGCTGAAAAGTGGTGTATAAACCATAAGCTGATTTATGTGATAGCAATATAATTAGTAGCTGTTTGAACAAAATATTACCCCTGTTCCTACAAGCTGGGCAGGTTGGGTATACTTTGGATCGGGTAGTAGAAGCATACTGTAGGTGAGTCTCTGACTTATTTAGGGAACCATATCATAATGATCTCTACGGTCAAATTAAGTTATAATGGGATTCCCAATGGTAGCGGTCATAAGAGCATTAGATATACAAGCCCTACTCTAGGGCTTACAAGGGGCCATAATTGATCTTTTTCCTTATGGTGCAGGGGTGTTTCTTTCCTACGCTCTCTGTGTCCCTATGCCTGCTGGTATGTTCCAAAGTAATCGTGTTCACCACCTCTGTAAGAGGGGACGTCACCTTCATGGCTTATGGTCTTACATCTGCATGTTCCAATAGTAGCTCCAATTCCACCGGATCATGTAATTCATTTGTCTTACCATTAACAATGACTAGCATGATTGCCTGCTCTATAAGTCCATATCTTAGATCCAGTCTTTTAAGCATAGGCCAGAGAGACAAAAAATTGTTTGCAACATGTGTCTCACAAGAAAAACTGTGGATATGGAAATCTTGTAGCCTTCAAACTTGTATTGGCCATGTCTCTTAGCTTCAGATAGTATAACCCAGGAGTGTTGACTTCTCCGGAGGTTAGGCAGTGTTTTGAACTGCTGCACTGCATATCAAGGTCCTGTAGGTGTTCTGAAACTACGGTGAGGGTGAGAAATCCAGCCCAGTGATTTTCAGGATGGACTGTGCGAAGAGACTCATGCCGCGGGTTTCTTCCATCGCAGGCAATCCAAAGAGCGTTACATTATTTTGATGACTGCCTTTTGGGTGTTCTACAGTTCTGTGCTCCATGTCATTATTTCCTTAAACTTCTGATTGATCTAATCTATTCTTCTGTTTGCTGCATCAAGTAATATTTTGATATGTACAATTTCCCCCTTCAGTGTTGAAAGATTTATGCTGTGGCAATGTGGGAATAGAGCGAGCACAGCACATTCCTTGTGGAGGAAAATACCACATATGAGACAGTGTGCCCTTATATTATGTTTAGTACCATCAACATTGCCATCAGGCTTGTGAAAGTTAAGGTTGCATAAGTACCTTAAGTTTGCAATTAAAAAAAAAAAAAATTGTATTGACCATATCCAGCACAGTCCCTGTTTCTCCAGTCACAGAGCGCATAGCCTTGCCTTCTGCACAGAAGGCATTGAGTACAGAGCAGGGCCATTAACAGTGTTCTGAACCTACTGCCCATTCCCTAATATCAATGCTCATTAGGCATAGCCCTTTGGTTTGTGGAAAACAGGCATCTGTAATTTTTTGTGCCTAATAGTTATTTAATTAGTATTTTTTTATTTTTGTGCCTAATCACAGTTCATTATGACAACTGTTATTTCCCCTGGGCTTAATTTTTTCTTATCAAACAGCTGGAGAAAGAGGACCGGGAATACTGTTAGCTGCTCTATTGCCCCTCTTGGAATAGATATAGTAGTAAGAGTACAATGCAAATCTTAGCATTGACCACTAATAATGTGGATATTGCAAACAGTAATAAGCCAGACATTAAACTGTAATAGACAGGAACCCTATTGCACCTAAAATCCTCATTGGAAGTGTTAGACTTTTCATCCTTGGCGTGGTTTCCCTTAACATGTTGCCTCTGTTTCCCAGGTTGTTGATGATTGCTGGACTCTGTTTTTGGTACTCTGGGCACTTTACCACTGCTAACCAGTGCTAAAGTGCAAGTGCTCCTATACAAAATATGTATGTAATTGGTTTATCCATGATTGGCATATTTGATTTACTAGTAAGTCCCTAGTACAGTGCACTAGAGGTGCCCAGGGCCTGTAAATCAAATGCTAATAGTGGGCCTGCAGCACTGTTTGTGCCACCCACATAAGTAGCTCTGTAATCATATCTCAGACCTGCCAATGCAGTGTCAGTGTGTGCAGTTTGTAACTGTAAATTCGACTTGGCAAGTGTACCCACTTGCCAGGCCTAAACCTTCCCTTTTCTTACATGTAAGGCACCCCTAAGATAGGCCCGAGATAGCCCCAAGGGCAGGGTGCAGTGTATGGTTAAGGTAGGACATATAGTAATGTGTTTCATATGTCCTGATAGTGACACATTGTCAAATTCGTTTTTCACTGTTGCAAGGCCTGTCCCTCTCATAGGTTAACATCAGGGGTACCTTTAAATATGATTAAAGTGTAGATTCCCTTTGGGAGCTGATAGATATGTGGAGTTTGGGGTCTATGAGATCACAATTTAAAAATATATATTTTAGTAAACTTGATTTTAAGATTGTGTGTTTGAAAATGGCACTTTTAGAAAGTGAGCATTTTCTTGCTTAAACTATTTCTGTGACTCTGCCTGTTTGTGGATTCCCTGTCTGGGTCAGTTTGACAGTTGGGCTGGTTGCACCTCTCACTAGACAGTGACACAAATGGAGCTGAGGTGTAGTCTGCATTTCCTGATAGGTCATCTGTGCTAGGAGGCAAGGGAGGTGTGGTCACTCACACTTGAAAGGGCTGTGCCTGCCCTCACACAATACAGTCTCCAGTCCCCTCGTGTACCTGGGGCCTGGCCTGGGCAAGACAGGATTTCACAAACAAGAGAGACTTTTCTTTGGAGTAGGCCTACTTCAAAGGGCAAAATGGGTATAAGAAGGGCACCCAAAACCACAGATTTTAGAGCACGTCTGGAAACCAAGAGGAACCTCTGCTTGGAGAAGAGCTTAAGAGCTGAGGAAGAAGAGCTGCCCTGCCTGTGAATGTGCTTTGTGGAGCTATCCTGGAGTTGCTCCTTCTGCCTGTGCTAGAGGACAAATACTGAACTTTGTGTTGCCTTCCTTCTAGTGAAGATCTCCTAGGGCTTGATTGTTTGAAGTCTCAGGGACAGCAAAGACTTCTCTCTGCCAGCACCTGGAGCCTCTGGAGAGGCTCCTATTCTGCCAAGTGGTGCCCATCTAGTTCCTTGGACCCTGAGAAGAGAAGCTGGCAGCCCAAGAGTGAGAAATCGTCACACCGACCACCGTGCGGGGAAAAGATTGATGCACCTCCGATCTGCGGCAGAAAAATTGACGCGCCGCCGGCTTCGCGGCTGAAAATCGACGCTTGCCTGCAATGCGACCGGAAGATCAACGTCCGCGGCTGGAGAAATGACGCACAGCATCGCTGATGGAGACCGGGGAGATCGCAACCCGCGCTGTGTGGTTTTCGGACCATCGTGCGGCTGAATTTGACGCAAACACCGCTGGGCATGTAAAAACAACTCAAGGCCTGCCCGGACCCGAGAGTGCTGACTGATCGACACATCGCTCTCCTGCGGAGAGAAGAAACAATGCACGCCAACCCGACTGAGGGAGAAACTATGCAAGGTCTTGCTCATGAGTGAAATTGATGCATTGCTAGCCCTTTTTGTAACGCACTCGCCCGTGCCGGGCTATTTTTTATACACCCAAGGTACATTTTCACGCTAACAGCGTTAGCGTTGTGTTTAAAATTACATGAAGACTCTTTTTGGTTGTTAATTGATAACTTGACTTGTGTATTGTGGATTTTTGTCGTTTTGGTCTTGTTTTGTTTAGATAAATATTAGCTATTTTTCTAAACCTGGTTTGTCATTTTGTAGTGATTTCATTGAATTACTGTGTGTGTTGGTACAAATACTTTACACTTAGCACTCTGAAGCTAAGTCTGCTGCTCGTGCCAAGCTACCAAGGGGGTGAGCGGGGCTTAGCTCAGGGTGATTCTCTTTTACACTGACTAGAGTGAGGGTCCTGGCTTGGACAGGGAGTAACCTGACTGCCAGCCAAAGACCCCATTTCTAACAGGAAGAAAAAAGGCCGGGCCACTTGAGAACTCCCCCCTCCTTTTAAACTGGAAGAGCTAACACTTTCTCCTCTGTTGTGGGAATGAGAAAGGTGATACATTCCTGCCTAGTTCTAAAACTGGGGAGGTTTTTGGATTGATTCTCCACGGCCATCAAACAATACCAAGGAAGAGTTCATAGTTGCACTCTGGCCTTTGACAGGGTATTTTTTAAAACCCCAATGGTCCTGGACAGGGCCATGCCTTTCCGTCCCAACACTCCTCTGCAGCAATTTGAATCAGGACAGGTGGCAGGGTCACTGGGGGTGAAATGTAAATCAGGTGGCCTTTCGCCCTCCCACTTTTGTGTAGTACAACTTAGTGTTTCCCACTGTGATCGTCTACTCTAAATTTGTAATCTTCCAACCAGTGTTTGCTTACATTGGTAAGGGTTTTTAATATTTTGAAGACAGAGTGCCTCCCTCTAAAAAAAGGAGCATGTTACTTCATGTTCACGGCTTTTGTTGGCTGTACCAATTTTCTGTTTTGAGAGAAAACCGCCCATTTCACATTTATTGTTTCTATGTTGCACATCTGTAGGTTTACTATCACAGGTGAAGGAAATAAGATAGCTGCACTCAGACTTTTTCTGGGATTTCCATCCAATAATATGTCTCTTCTGTTTTTCAGCCAATCATTTTTGTTTGTGTTGGCAAATAACAGGAAAATTAGCAAGCTACAGGATATATGTGCATTGGTCAGTAATATTTTCAATAAATTCCAACTAACAGCTGAAGGAAAATGTGTTACGGGTGTGTCCGCAGAGGCCCTCTTCCCGCCTCAGGTTCATAAAACACAGGCTTGCGGGTGAGACACCATCACAAAACTCACCCTTAGAGGTCGACCAGATCTTAGGAGTTAGTGACGGAGGCAGTAGTCAAAATCCTTCAATCTCAAATCAATAACATGAAACCATGAACAAATTTTGAACACCATCAACAATTCAACACTAAATCAAAACTCCAAACTGAGTAAAGGTTCAAAGATTTATTACAATCCCAAAATCAATGTCACATAAATAGTGCACAAAACTAATTTATAAACATACATGAAAATCATAGGCTGACCAAAACATTTGAAAAGATTCAACCTGCTAAACATTAGTATTGTTAAACACTCCAAAAGAATGATATACATTGGCAACAATACCATATGAACATCTTGATCAGATTTTAAAGCAGAAGATGGTGATATCCGTAAGTCATCAAAGCACACTTTTCACACATAATTTCAGGGCTGGGACATTCTTAACACTAACCCTAATTGGGATTTGCATGTTTGGGAACCGGCTAACATATGCGGGCAAAAGCAAAAATAAAAGAAGACAAAATAATTTGGAAAACATCTAACTAATATAACTCACTATAAAAATATGCTGGTGTAAGTGACTAATCTAAAAGGAAACAAGAAACCGCATTTAGTTATACCTCTCCTCATAGGACAGCAGACAGGATGATTCCACAGGAATGGTCACCATCTTCCAGCGTCAGTTGATAGAAGCATCAGGATGGTGCAGAACAAGAGTTGGCATATTAGTACTCAAACCCCATTGGGCAATTATGACTATGATGAGAAAACTCATCAGAGAGCTTAGAGAAGAGAAAAGGACAGCAGACTTAAGCAAACATAAAACTGATTTTCAGAAGAACTGGCGATGGACTGCAGACAAACTGTATAAAAGGAAGTGTCTCTAGGGAACTGGGCTCAATTCCAAAGTTCTTCACTAATCAAAATATGCAAAATTCATTCATTGGTTCTTCAAGTGGGCACATTCTGGGCATCAGTTTCAGCATCCAATAGCAGGCAGTAGTACCACCAAGTTTGCAACTTTTAAGAATCTTCTCAGCAAAAGTGCATTGTCATCTGGTGACCTAAAATGTGACAAACAAAATATTACATTCTCTAGTTATTTGCTACTTACAGCTCCTTTCACCCAATCCACAAAACACTAAGCTAATATTCTTCCACATGAACACTAAAGATTTCCTGTAAGTTCAACAGCTAGAATAAATATTGTTACATTAGCTAAGTTTAAAACATGCTCTTCTCCTGCAATATAGTATAATGTTCAACATTACATTTGCTGCCTAGAAAAGTAATTCAGGACAGATGGGACAGAATAATCAAGGATTTTTCCATGACTGCTTGCAAGATGAACCCTCCAGGCCTAGTCCTGTTAAGAAAGCCTAAGGCGTGTTAATACAATTATTAATATATCAATGAAACCTTTTGCGCTCCTTAAATTCAAATCAAATATGCAAAGCAAATTATTTTATTTCAAATATTTTTCATGTTATGTAAAAGCAATTTTGAACGTATATTTATTTTTCTAAGCACGTAATTCATAATAATGAAATCCATTTATTCTCTGTGTGTTTGATTCAAATTCATGTAATACTCATAATACATTTTATCTGCACTGTTTCTACTTGAAAATAATACTTTCAGGTTAATATTTATAATAATGCACTCATTTATGAATGCACAATGTTTTCATGTTAAACGTGGTGTCGAAATACGATTGTTTGGCACAAATGTCCACCACTATTTAAACGTGCACATTTTCATTTCTACAATATTTTCTCAGAGTTTTAAAACTCCAGATTTATTAGCTGCCATATGCAACTTCTGTGCCACTAATTTATTAATAAAACTTGATCTCTCTGTGCCAAAACCACCAAAAGTCACCACATAAAGCAAAGCACGATTTACCTCCCCAATCTTTGATTAGCTATATTACTTGTTTTGTAGCTGACGTTTCCTCAGTGAAATTGTACTCAAGCAACCCTGTTCATATCTTTGCCTGTTATTCATCATTTGCACTAAATTTGACAAACTCTGGGTATGGCACTGAGCTATGTGTTTTGGATAGCCTAGTGCAGACTAGTTAGATGTGGATGTGGTAAAGTTATCAGTGAGGCAAATTGTATAATTCTTTTGAAAAACGCATTTGTTCTCAACTACAGAAGCTCCAGTATATCATCCACTATACAGAGGTCTACGTGTATAAGTATATAGAAACTATTCTTCATAAGATTGCTAAGTTGCAAGTACTATTCAAATGAGTCTTGTTTTAAAATAGCTGCGGTCTTGAACAAAAAAACATTAGGGGATCATGTGAAAATGTTTGATAAATCCAATATTTCTTAATATCAGAAGGCATTTGTTTAACAAGAATTACCTGCTTCCTCTTATTTACTTCAGTAGTTATTTTACTTTTGAATGCTTTAGACAATCATTAATTTCCTAACATTCATAGAACATTACTTTGCTGCTATTTCTAGTTCTTGAGTTTACATATTATGAAAGAAATTTCAGGACAGGGCATCAAAATAATTTGTATATGCAATCAAAGGTCAATAAATTATTCTAAATCTAGATTTTCATTCTGACAGGTCTGCCTTTTCCTCGTACATTGAAATCTGATATTCGAGCAGTGAAAGCTTAGCACTAAACTCTTGGAGTATTTATGCTCACCCTTACAGTTTCAATGGCTGTGAACATTTTTTCTTTCAAGGGTCTCTTATTTTGCTGCAGGCTGTGCATACAGATCTATTTTATCATGTAATATAACATGCTTTTTGTCGCTACCATATAAACTTTTTAATTATAAGCTGCGCAAATGTCCCCAACTTTATATCTATGAATTCCCAACTTCGATGTCTGGCCCCTTGCAGGTCAAGACATTCCTACAAGCTATATTGAATTTAATCAGGATGGCTCTGGAGCTTTGTGGGCCAGTCTCCAAAAGCGAGCCCTCTCTACTGACTCTGGTCCCAAAAGCATCTGATTCTTTGCTTCCATGGGCTCTGGCACCTAAGAAATCAAAGCTTGCCAAGGCACCACCCTAGCCCCAACCCTGCTAGCTCAGACGCTGTCCTTAGCAATGGCTTTGAAGTCGTCAAAAATCAACCATGTGGCAAAGCAAAATTTAAAGGTGTTTTAATGATGAGCCTTAGTACCTCCCCAGAGCGCCCAGGGACTTGTCTGAATGTAATAAATATGTGGGTCCAACTCTGATGTTATTGCCATACCTGAATACGATGATTCACTGTTTGACAACCACCTTTCCCCTTTTAACTCCAATGCTCAAAACTTGATTTACAAAATGAATATGGTTTTTATACCTCTCGAAAAGGGAATATCCCTTACTTCTCTGGAAAGCCTTCTAAGGAAGTCTCTGTTAATTACTGCAATATGAGAAGCAGCAAAAGCTTTGGAGATGACTGTGACTTCTGCAGAGGCAAAATCTAGCATGTTTACATAAATCTTGCAACTGTCTTTTGCAGTTACTGAACTCTTGCTCCCCTTCAGTGAGGCATTCCTGGAACCTGTTCTGGCTGCTTGAAAAATAAAAACCTTCTTGGGCCCAGCAGTCCACAGACCAGTAGCTAGGCAGAACAGACATGCACATTATGTCTTGAGTTCTTGTCGTTACACCCTTTGCTGGAAAGTCTAGTGGCCCAAGCTCTGTGTTCGAAATTGAACCAAATACCTTTCCTTTGCCCCTTATCACTTCTCGCAATCTAATGCTGAATTAGTAGAAGGCTTTGCAACCTCTAAGTGAGGCTTATGACTTACTGGATCTGTGGGGTTTCTCTCTTATAATTCTCTTTTAAAGTTATACTAGCAGTCAGCTTTTTTCCTCCTCCCTTGAACACATGGAATTGTGGATTTCCTATGTGGCCGTTAGCCAAACAGCGCTTTATAGTAGTTAGCCATAGGTTTACCTGTCTTATTCCTTAATTCATAGAAAAGGCTGTCAAGATTTGTCTACAAGAAATTTGTCATATCTGTTTGGAGTACCTAAAGCTGCCCCTGCAGGGCCACCACTGTCCACCAAAGCTTCTGGGGCTTTGTGTGTTTGTGGAATTCCTCGGCGTCTCTTACCTCTGTCGTCAACCAAAGAGATAGTGGCTTTTTCAGGTTGGCAGGAAAGTGTACTAGCACTCGCTTCCCTTTTGCCATTAAGT
The DNA here is from genome assembly GCF_031143425.1 of Pleurodeles waltl. NCBI lineage: Eukaryota > Metazoa > Chordata > Amphibia > Caudata > Salamandridae > Pleurodeles > Pleurodeles waltl. The sequence goes on from NC_090437.1 coordinate 1,010,473,373, forward strand.
GTTATGTATTCCTTAAGTGTTTTGCTAATATTACTAATGACAACAGAATCCTTCAGCAAAGCCTTAGCAAGACATCAAGTTCCCCTTTCCTTGGCCAGGGATGTTGACAGTTCAAACTGTTCGAACAGTGACTCATAAGCAGAAATGGTTAAAAGTCCCTAGTGGACATACTCGACCTTGGGGAGTAGTCTCTTCTCTAAGAGGAATGATGAGTGTGTGCTTTACTTTAATGGGCGAATGAAAAATGGGATTTGTCCCTACCCAAAGGAAGTCTGTCTTTTTCAAGTCAGTGCCATCAAGGTGGACTTTCCCTGGACCTGTGAGGACAGCCGTGCTCTGTAATTGTATTGCATTTTATCTAACTTCCATTCATGACTAGGTTCAGGTTTCCTGCCACCATGATGGAGGCATATGCCATTCCAATGTGAAGTCTAGTTCTTGAAAAAAGAATTGCATTGGCTCTGAATTGGGCAGTTAAGTGAAACAAGTGAAATAGGTTTCCTTCTAAGAGTGCCCTGCGCCAATACTCGTCTCACCTCCATTAACTTTTAGCGGTCTTTACCTTTGAACGTCATCCTCCTCATATCAGAATTAACACCCCTGCTGTCTCCTTTCCTTGTGAGGCGAAGTGGGAGGGGAAGGCGTCTGACCTGAAATGCGCCTGGTTAGTGGACAGCAGATGGCTTCTTTCGACGGCCCATGTCTGTATTTTGTAGTGTGAGTTCATGAAGAAGGTATTTCTTCCTTGAGAGGTTATTTAAGAATATAATGATTACTTGTGCCACATGGATATGTAAGTGAGTTGGAGGTAGTCCCTCAAAGCAATGATATGTGGTGGACTTCTGGAGCTGGAAGTCACATATGTAAAAGTCCCAAAAACTAACATGAAAAATGTTAACCATGTCTTGAACTGTAGGAAAGTACCATCTTGCCTGGCATGTTACCCCCATATTTCACTGTATGTATGTTGTGTTAGTCTGTGTGTCACTGGGACCCTGCCAGGCAGGGCCCCAGTGCTCATAAGTATGTGCCCTGTATGTGTTCCCTGTGTGATGACTAACTGTCTCACTGAGGCTCTGCTAACCAGAACCTCAGTGGTTATGCTCTCTCTGCTTTCCAAATTGTCACTAACAGGCTAGTGACCAATTTCACCAATTCACATTGGCATACTGGTACACCCATATAATTCCCTAGTAAATGGTACTGAGGTACCCAGGGTATTGGGGTTCCAGGAGATCCCTATGGGCTGCAGCATTTATTTTGCCACACATAGGGAGATCTGTCTATTCTTACACAGGCCTGCCAGTGCAGCCTGAGTGAAATAACGTCCATGTTATTTCACAGCCATTTACCACTGCACTTAAGTAACTTATAAGTCACCTATATGTCTAACCTTCACCTGGTGAAGGTTGGGTGCAAAGTTACTTAGTGTGTGGGCACCCTGGCACTAGCCAGGGTGCCCCCACATTGTTCAGGGCAAATTCCCCAGACTTTGAGTTCGGGGACACCATTACACGCGTGCACTATACATAGGTCACTACCTATGTATAGCATCACAATGGGCACTCCGAACATGGCCATGTAACATGTCTAAGATCATGGAACTGTCACCCCAATGCCATTCTGGCATTGGGGAGACAATTCCATGATCCCCCGGGTCTCTAGCACAGAACCCGGGTACTGCCAAACTGCCTTTCCGGGGTTTCCACTGCAGCTGCTGCTGCTGCCAACCCCTCAGACAGGTTTCTGCCCTCCTGGGGTCCAGGCAGCCCTGGCCCAGGAAGGCAGAACAAGGTACTTCCTCTGAGAGAGGGTGTAACGCCCTCTCCCTTTGGAAATAGGTGTGAAGGCTGGGAGGAGTAGCCTCCCCCAGCCTCTGGAAATGCTTTGATGGGCACAGATGGTGCCCATCTCTGCATAAGCCACTCTACACCGGTTCAGGGATCCCCCAGCCCTGCTCTGGCGTGAAACTGGACAAAGGAAAGGGGAGTGACGACTCCCCTGACCTGCACCTCCCTGGGGAGGTGCCCAGAGCTCCTCCAGTGTGCCCCAGACCTCTGCCATCTTGGATTCAGAGGTGTTGCTGGCACACTGGACTGCTCTGAGTGGCCAGTGCCAGCAGGTGACGTCAGAGACTCCTTCTGATAGGCTCTTACCTCTGTTAGTAGCCAATCCTCCTTCCTAGGTAGCCAAACCTCCTTTTCTGGCTATTTAGGGTCTCTGCTTTGGGGAATTCTTCAGATAACGAATACAAGAGCTCACCAGAGTTCCTCTGCATCTCCCTCTTCACCTTCTGCCAAAGGATCGACCGCTGACTGCGAAACCGCAACAAAGTAGCCAGACGACTACTAGCAACCTTGTATCGCTTCATCCTGCCGGCTTTCTCGACTGTTTCCAGGTGGTGCATGCTGTGGGGGAAGCCTGCCTCCTTCTTGCACCCAGGAGCTCTGAAGAAATCTCCTGTGGGTCGAAGGAATCTTCCCCCTGCAACCGCAGGCAACAAAAGACTGCATCACCGGTCCTCTGGGTCCCCTCTCAGCACGACGAGCGTGGTCCCTGGAACTCAGCAACTCTGTCCAAGTGACTCCCACAGTCCAGTGACTCTTCAGTCCAAGTTTGGTGGATGTAAGTCCTTGCCTCCCCACGCTAGACTGCATTGCTGGGTACCGCATGATTTGCAGCTGCTCCGGCTCCTGTGCACTCTTCCAGGATTTCCTTTGTGCACAGCCAAACCTGGGTCCCCGACACTCTAACCTGCAGTGCACAACCTTCTGAGTTGTCCTCCGGCGTCATGGGACTCCCTTTTGTGACTTCGGGTGGACTCCGGTTCACTTTTCTTCTAAGTGCCTGTTCAGGTACTTCTGCGGGTGCTGCCTGCTTCTGTGAGGGCTCCCTGACTTGCTGGGCGTCCCCTCTGTCTCCTCATCCAAGTGGCGACATCCTGGTCCCTCCTGGGCCGCAGCAACATCCAAAAACCCTAACCGCGACCCTTGCAGCTAGCAAGGCTTGTTTGCGGTCTTTCTGCGTGGGAACACCTCTGCAAGCTTCTTCACGACGTGGGACATCCATCCTCCAAAGGGGAAGTTCCTAGTCCTCTTTGTTCTTGCAAAACACCAAGCTTCTTCCATCCGGTGGCAGCTTCCTTGCACCCTCAGCTGGCATTTCCTGGGCTCCTGCCCACTCTCAACACTGTTGCGACTCTTGGACTTGGTCCCCTTGTCTTACAGGTACTCAGGTCTGGAAATCCACTGTTGTTGCATTGCTGGTGTTAGTTTTCCTTGCAGAATCCCCCTAATGCGACTTCTGTGCTCTCTGGGGGTTGTAGGTGCACTTTACACCTACCTTACAGGGTCTTGGGGTGGGCTATTTTTCTAACCCTCACTGTTTTCTTACAGTCCCAGCGACCCTCTACAAGCTCACATAGGTTTGGGGTCCATTCGTGGTTCGCATTCCACTTTTGAAGTATATGGTTTGTGTTGCCCCTATACCTATGTGCTCCTATTGCAATCTATTGTAACTTTACACTGCTTGCATTACTTCCTTTTGCTATTACTTGCATAATTTTGGTTATGGTACATATATCTTGTGTATATTTCTCATCTGAGATACTTTTGGCATATTGTCATAAAAATAAAGTACCTTTATTTTTAGTATATCTATGTACTGTGTTTTCTTATGATATTGTGCATATGACACCAGTGGTATAGTAGGAGCTTTACATGTCTCCTAGTTCAGCCTAAGCTGCTTTGCCATAGCTACCTTCTATCAGCCTTAGCTGCTAGAAACACCTTTTCTACACTAATAAGGGATAACTGGACCTGGCACAAGGTGTAAGTACCTCTGGTACCCACTACAAGCCAGGCCAGCCTCCTACATGAACAGCCTAAAATATAGAAGAATGCCTGTTCCTACATTAAGGGACACACACGAGGGGCCTCTGTAAGAAACACACTAAACATGACAATTCTCATCTCAGCTTAGGTGACTGTAAAACTGAGTTGAATAAAGGGATAGCGCTACTGTTCTAAAAGGCCAGGACAGTGGTCCCATTGAAGTCCTTGTCACGTTATCTGGTTTGGCCATGGGAAACATCTGCTTTTTTATTGAGACTCTGCTGGAGTAAATCTTTAAATGTGCCTTCACATTTATTCCTGGCAACTGCCATGGTAAGTCTGGAACACAGGCCCCTCTCAAACCGCTAGACAGCATGTTCAGATCTGTGTCAAGATGATTCACCACAGGGGAGGCTGTCCAGGATGGCTCAAGACAGTGGAGACCCAGACCAGGCAGAGATCCTGCAGGTGGAATGTTACCCTAGAAGTGTGTATTGTGAACATCCAAATCGGTGCCTGGATATCCCCCCCCCCCTTAGCATGCTGATTAGCAGGACTCAGTCCAATTGCCACCTTGAACTGCTCTCAATGTGTGTCCAGTAAACCCTCTGCTAGTCCTTTGTAGGCCAGGCAGGCCAAACAGACTGCCCTACCCAGGTAAGGGTCTCAGGACTCACTAGCATGTAGATTCTTTCATGCGTGGTCGGCACACTACCAGTTCCCAGTAGCACCACCAGCCCAAAACCTCGGAGGGCCTAACAAACACCCATCTCTGCCCATGTGGGACCTTTGACACTTGCTGATTGACGGGGGATGGACCCACCAGGTCAGTCACCTTTTCATGGAATCCCTGCTCCTTCGGAGATTCCACGTGACGCAATGGAGAAGTTCCTAGTGCAGCAGCCTCTCCAAGACCTACTAGTCTTGGCCCTAGTAGCAGGGCAAGACCGGTCGCTGCAGCTGTTGTGGGGGGCCTACATGCGGCTGCCCCCATTTCTCACACTCACCACTGCCTTCTGGAACAAGGGACCTGCTGCTGAGTAGGGTTGTAGTCACTTAGAGATTGTGGCAGGATCTGTGAATCCCACAGCTGGCATCTTGATAATGCACTATTGACTGCACCATCTGCCCTAGTTGCGGATTTGCTTTTGTACAGCAGCAATTGGTGCTCTGAGCACATCCCTCATGCGTTCACGCCGATCTCTCACCAGATGCTCATCCTGTAGGGCTCTGGGGGACCCCGGATGGAGCCCCTTTCTCCTCACTGAGGGAAGGGATCACACATCAGGTGCCATCTTGATGTGTGGCCCCCATTCAGTCTTTAATAGGGTCATTTTGTGTGTGAGGTGAGTCTCTTCTTGGTTACCATCCACTCATGCTTGACATTATGGGATGTAGTAGTAGAAACAGGTCAGTCATGGCATGGGTGATGTAGCTAAATTCTCATTTCATTTGAGCTGTGACTTAGGAATGTTTGTATTACTGATTCTGGGTTATGAAGACTTTTTGTCATACCTCTGAGGGGGTCATTGCCACCGTTTCCTACTGATAGTATTAAAACTTTATTGTAGCCTAAAAATCGACTGAAGGTTGTATGTTGCTGCATGTCATCAAATTTCACCATTAAGGTTATTAGAGCAAACCTTAAAAGGCTTTGGAGAGATGAATAGCCTGTACAAAATAATTGCTATTGATTAAAATAAGGTCCTGAACTGGAATAATGATTCTAATGAACACCATACCCTTCAGCAGATTATCACGTACATACTTAATTCCCCTACCATACTCACCCCAAGACTCCACCACGGGTGGGGTATAAAATCTTAACCATCTGCCATATGTACCTTGATATACGTTACTTGTGTGATGGAGTAAAGCATCGCTGAATATCTCTGGTAAGACAGGTTTGTATATTGAAGTTTGTTTTCCGTTCTGAAACCTGGAAGAATTTAAAGAGGTGAAGACTCTTAACGAAAGATAGAGTATCCATCTGGAATATTTTTACTGTCTGATAGGAAACTACATTAATATTGTTCTCGTAATGTATCTTCTGTCTCGTTTCTTTTCTTTCTTTGGTTACATCTCTATTTTTCACTCTTTTACTTCTTGTCTAGCAATTGCCCAGAGTCTGAAAAATATAGCTATTCTGAAGATGATTGGTAAGCACTGAAGTTCTACCTGTGTCTAATGTTTCCCTACGTTGTCTGCTTCTAGCAGCAGCGCCATCATAGTTTATTGGACTAGAATTTGAGTAGTGCGCATAATTACATAAATTGTAGGGTAATCAGTCAGCAAAGTACATCTAGTTGAAAAGATTAGATAAACGTGAAGTTAAAATAAAAAACCAAAGCGAAGCCAGTGTGTGTTTATGAACCTGCATTAAACTGTAAAATGTCCCATGAAAAAGTTTACTGTGAATGTACTTTGCGTGAGCATGAATATCATCAGATTATGAGATAAATTACATGTGATATAAAATGTAAGGTGCAATTTAAAACCTGCTTATTATTGTATGCATAAACATTTAATTTCTGTTGTCCTCTTCACAGGGTCTTTATAAAATTCAGTTCCGACAACATTTTGGCTGCTGCTTTTTTGTGCGTAATTTGATTAAAATGTAGCTCCTGCTCCGTACGCATCTTAGTAACTGCGCACAGTTAATCATTGAATTCATTGGATGTATCTATCAAATGCGAAACAGAAGCACGGGCGACTATGAATTCATTTTAGTATTTGCATTCTTTTTTACTATAGAAAAGGCCATTATCGTTATACAGTGCTGCAGTGTTTTATGCATAATTATGTATTTACCGCTCTTTCCACACGAGTCACCAGGTTTCAATAAAATACATGGTTCCCAGCTTAGAGAGATCAAAATTTTATTTTAAAAATTAAAACGCAGCATATGGTGCTGCGCAGAGCTGGGCCTTTCGCAGAGGTTAACAGGCCATCTTTCAGTTCCTGACAAAGTAACGAAATTATACCGTCACCGAATGTGCTGCGTTTAGCTGCAAAATCTGCATTTCCTGCCCAAAATTGAATCAATTAATAATGAACTAAAGCAAATACAATTTAGAACTCGAGTCCCTACAACTTTGTTGTCAAGAGCCATTAAGAACTTTTGTAGGTATTACTTCCTTAAAGAGTCTATCAAAGTTGTAGTTCTGGTGAGATTGGTGTTCTCAAAATACCATTAATCAATTTAAATTCTTACTAAGCATGAACCTCACTGGTTTAATACTGTTTTATTCTTCCCCAGTTAGCTGGTACTTATTTCACTCAGGACGTTTGGAGGACGGTCCCACCCTTTAACATCGTCCTGTCAGTTGCAGCATCTATCTGCCACCTACTTCCCATGCTTAGACCGTTCAGGTTGAGCCTTTGATATTTGTTCCACTAGGGACACTACTGCATGATTGTGAAACCAATCTTCCAGCGAAAGGTTTGCACAATCTATTTCAGATGTTAGTTATTCATGATAGCTGAGGAGTACTGGTACGCCACTGCTAGGTCACGTTGTGGTGTACCATCTGTGGTGTAATCCCTCACCAGGTGCCTTCAGTCCACGGTATAAGATTTTATTATTTTGTGTGGATTATGCTTATTACATTGTTTTTATTAAAACATAACCTGATTTGGCTTTTTAAGTTATTTAGCATATTGTTGTTTGGCTACCGCGTAGGACATCATACTTTACAGATGTTTCGCTGGAGGTTGCCTTGCTGCTCACACCAAGCTATCAAATGTTAGACAAGGATGGATACCTTTAGGGAGGCTGGATTCACTACCCTTGTGGATTTTTCTGCTTGACCGTGTCGGAACTCAGCTCACTCCACAGTTTTATACCTTTGGACATGCCTGAACATGCTGTTCTGGAGTCAGAGAAGCTAGTTATGTACACATACACTCAACATTATCTAATATTGCGGCTATATGTGTTGTCGAGATAGACTTTACAATGGCTCAACATAAATGGAAATGGTTTTGCTTTTGCCACATAAACCTTTTTAAGTCTCATTGTATGATGTTTTGTGACTCATCAAGCACTCATACAAATCCTGTAGATCCCAGTAAATGTTATTTATCATCTGTCGCTCAATATCTTTGAGACCTGGAAAGATTCTACCTAAGAAATAGGGAGGCTCTGAAGCACTTTGGTGGTATGCATCATTTGCATTCTTCCATTCGAGATTTGCTTCACAGGGAACCTTAATTTAGCCTTAATTTATTATTTATTTAACAACTGTCACTTCAGTAAGAAGGATAAGATAATTTCACGCTGTCTCCAAAAGGCCCATATCTAGCTTTCAGTAAGGAAAAAGCTCTACTGAAAACGTGTCCTTCTGTTGCAAAGGTTTTCTCAGAATGTAGTCTAAACCAGCAAATTATTATTTTGCTATTCCAACCAAGATTTCATTCTTCCCTGGCTGCGGAAAGTCTGCATGACGTGAATGGTTTCAGGAGTCTTACACCCTGCCTGGATAGATTATTTTCTTTCCGATTGGCATTGGGATGGTCTCATGAATCTCCACAACCTATGAGCAAAAGGATTTTGATGTCCTCATAGATTTCATGCTTATGTAACTAAAGCTAAACCAGTATCTGTGAAAGTATGTAGTACAACCATATGTGGTACCCTGCATGCCTTTTGTTTGTATTACCCTATTGGGTACCTCTTCCTGTAAAGATAAACCTGCTGTCCAGAAAGTTTTGCACAGCGTGTTTCCTTGAAACCTCGTCTTGCATATGTGGTCTGCCCCTCTTTTTGAGGGTCTACAATTGTGATTCAAACCAGTGGGAAAGGATGGAAATAGAATGACAATGATATTTAATAATAAAATGTAATATTTAGTTCTTGCTCATAATGACCTCTTGCAACTTGTAACTTCTGTGGTGTAAGAAGGCCTTTTTGATGTCCATAACGTCAGCCAGGCACACAAGTGAGATGCAAGACCTTTGCACCTCAAACCCCTTTGCAGTGTGTGTTCTGGGTAGGTATCACACCCCTCTTGCCGTCTGAAAATATTAGAGATCCAACAGAACAAAGATAATTATCTTACAGTGCTTCTTATCTGATAGACTTACCTTAGAATTCTCCCCAGGTGTCAGACTGGATCCAGAAGATTTTTGTTGGCAGTACCCCTGCACGCCAGTAGGTGGCATCGATCTGCTCCATGTCTATTACTAGCATCATCCATACTGGAAATGACATTGCGGGCCCTACATAGGCGCTCCGATATCAGTTCTTTTCTTTCCATGCCAGCCAGCGCTGATCCGAAGAGAGCTACCCCTCAGTCGTTTTTTGACCTGTCTTTTTTCAAATTTTTCAAGGACTTTCTCCTGGTGTGTCGAGGGATGACTTCTAGGAAGACAGGTTTCAAGCTCTGCAGATCCTGTCATCAGGTGATGTCTGTGACAGATGCACACCCCGTGTGGTTGTCATGTTTGGAGTGCGACCATGCCTTGAGAGCCGGGCCATGCATCCGAAGGCTTTGAGGGACCGGTCCATAAAGCTGATTGTGGGACATAACGCAAATCCGTGGAGGTCAGGTCTTGGTCAAGAGGAAGGTCCCATGACCGGTTGCGGAGTCCAAATCATCGCCATCTCATTCAAAGTCCTCAGGGTGATCGGGTAAATTGAGGCATATGAAGAAAATCAAGAAATCAAAGAACTCTTCGACTTCTTTGTCGGTCATCCCATGCAATGAGGGAACATGGACATTCTAGGCCTCGTTCTGCAGAACCTGTGTCTGGACTAACTCTGTGCCTCCCCAAATTTCCAGGAGCCAGAGCGATCCCTGTTGGAGCACCTCTAGGCCCTGCGGAGCCAGAGGGAGCTCCTTCGGGTTCTGCGCTGGTGGCTCTGGCCCTGGCACCGATGGGCTCCCAGGGATCCAGTCCTGGATCTGGACTGGCACCAGTCATACCGCATCAACCTTCCCCAATACCGGTCTCAATGTCAAATTTCTTTCTCTTGCCCAGTGGGTTCTGCTTTAATCGCTCTTAACGGATTTTTGTCTGCTACTTCTACTTTTTTGGGGTTGCCAGATCAACCTTCCTTATTTAAGCCTCCTATTGTACATAGGTTCCTCAAAGGTCTGATTCATCTCTTGCCCCGCCCCATTCATTATGGCCCAATGGGATCAAAATTTGGATATGACTTTTTTGATGTGTGCTTCGTTCGAGCCCCTCCACAATTGTGCTATCAGGCTTCTCACATTGAAAACCGCCTTCCTTGTGGTGGTGATTACATCTGCTCGTAGAGTGCTGTATCTATCCTGACAAAGGCACTAGGGCCTCTTTTCTGCCAAAAGTGGTCACGCATTTTCATGTAGGCCAATCGTTCACCTTCCCTACTTTTTCTGCAGCCCCACATCCTTCTAAGGAGGAAGAGAGACTCTGCCGCAGGACCCAAAAAGAGCTCTGGTGTTCTACCTTGATCGTACAAAAGTGTTACGGATGTATGACCAGCTCTTTGATGGGTATGTGGGTGCAAAGAAAGGTCGGGCAGTGCAGAAGCAGACCATCTCCAGATGGGTTGTACACTGCATTAAGACCTGGTACTCACTGGCCAAAAACCAACCCCTGGAGGGTTTGCACACTCATTCTACCCAAGCTAAAGCTGCAACCAGTGCATTAGCACACAGAGTTCCGGTCCTGGACATCTGTCAGATGGCAATGAGGGTGTCTCAGTCCACAGACGTTACTTGTGGTTCACTGTAGGCCACGAGCACATTGAGTTAACCGTGCTACCCTTTGGCCTTACCATCGCCCCTTCGGTGTTCACTGAAGTGATGGCGGTGATTGAAAACAGTACTGCCTGGACAGTCAGGTCCATGGGGACAGGCACTTTGCACGTTCGATCCTGCAGGACTTCCTTGTTTGAAATAGGTTCAGAGACCCACCTCCGGGGATGGTAGTGCTTGGGTATCTATTCAAAGGTAAAAAAATCTGCAGATAAGTCTCTATCAGATGGACATATTACTTACCTTCGGTAATGCCTTATCTGGTAGACACTATATCTAGCTGCAGATTCCTTACCAGCCCACCCAACCTCCCCGCTCTGCGAACGGATTTCTAGGGGCACGGACTCCCCTCTCAGGACCTTAGTTTTGACACACCAGTAGTCAGTGTTCTTCATGGATCTGCGCTTCTGCTGTGGAAAGTCATGAAAAGAAACTTGTGGCAGTGCACCTTGGTGGTGCCTACATCAGGACCCACAATGTCATTTCCAGTGTGGACGACACAGACGATGGATGTGGAACCGAACAACACCACCTATCGGCGTGCAATAGTACTGCCAATAAAAATCTTCCAGATCCAGTCTGATGCCTGGGGAGAATTCAAAGGTAAGAAATCAGCAGCTAGATATAGGGCTTGATTACGAGCTGGGAACAATGCTGCTGTGTGTTTCTCGCTAGGCGGGTGGGCAGGAACCTCGGTTTCAGGGCGCCATCCCAGCGGGAAACTCTAAATGGATCCGGCAGGGACGTAGCCAGTTCCGGCAACCTCCCCGTCGGGCATTCAGCAGACGGTTCAAACCAGCCACTGAATTCCTAGTGAGGCCCATGGTCTCTACCAGATAAGGTGTTACCGAAGATAAGTGACTAGTCCATTAGTCATTTGTTCATTTTCAATATATTTATTTCATACCATCCATAAATGTAGTCATCATTTGCAAAAGACAGTGCAACATCACAACAGGTATGCACGGGTAACAATATAATTAGTTCCTTTATACCAAGGTTAACCAACCCTTCTCCACAAAACTCAATAAAACTTCAACAGTTCTTCATACATATCACAATCTTTCTCCAGCACTTTTGTTGTGGGCATGGGTACATGCAACACCTCCTTTTCATTTTTACCATAAAAAAACACGATCTAGGATACATCACTTGAAATTCAGAGCATTCAAGTTGTGTATTTGTAGAGGAAATATGTGATTTGAACTTTGCAAGTGGCTTCTTTTTCTCATTTGAATGGGATACTTTGAAAAGTGGGTGCTTGGAGTTTATTTCTTTAAACGGAAATTCAGAAATCTTGTAGACTCAGGATTGAAATATTTGAGAGACTATAAACAGGATTAAAAGTGATTAAGCAAAGTTCAAGAAGTACATATTCCTTCTTCTTTCTATTTCTTTTCTTAGGCATGGATCTCAGTTTGTTGAACAAGAAGGTTTTAATGATTTGTCATTGCTGGAAAATCTTCAAAGCAATCATGTAAGTGGTGTCCCAAAAATGTCTATGTGGCAATATTTTGCAAACGTAATTGACGTAAATTTGTAGGATTCTTTTAAGATGTTGAAATGAAAATAACATTGTGCAAAATATTTTTCATTATTTATTTCATATCAAGCTGGCAAAAGATATGTGAAAATATGAAAAGTTACATTGCTCTTTACCCAAAAATATTTTCACTAATTTTTTTGCAGGTTAACTAATCTTTTTTACCTTTCTGTATACTTAACAATAGGGAGATCTCCGCCCGATAATTGAAAATATTTATAAGTGATGTATAGAATTATTCTATATTATTAATTTAATAATATTTTAATGGAAAGTAATGTTATATTAATGTTAACGTTCAGAAAATGTTTTAAAATAAATTATTATTGTAGATATTTTTAACATTAAATTCATTTCTATTTTGAACTAGTTTAAATAATTGTATTTTATTGAACATTGTTTCCTATGGGTTTTATTTTTAATCCCCTCCCTCCATTATTTTCTATGGAATGGTGTTCCACTACCAGTGGTTGGCCATGTATGGTGTTAGATTCACTCCGGCTCTGAGATGGAGCACATTTACTATTGTTTTGGGTTACTTATGCCTGTAGTAACTTTAGAAGTGTAGTTTGTGAATAGCAATGGACTCACTCATTTGTGGGTGGGTGCCTGTCCCTGCCTAAACTCCTTCCATACCCTTCCTAAATTCATCCTTACTGCTTTTTAATCCCCTCCCATTTAGTACTAAAAGTGCCATTTTTCCAGTCAGCCCCTTGGTCCCATCCACATTTACTACTAAGTAGTTAACTTACATGTGCAAGATCCTCCCCATAATAAAGATATGATCAATGGAGATGTAGAAGAGGTGGAGATTTACACTCGTAGGTTGGTGGATTTAATTTTGTACTAAGTAACCTGGGCCAAAGCTGCACTCACAATTTCCCTGCAAAGAACCGCTGTTGTGTTCAGGTTCAGCTAAATGAATAACTGTTTGTGGCAATCCAGGCCCCTTGTCCATCTTATACATATCTGCAGAATGGCATCATGGGCAGAAAGTGGTCAGAGGACCACTTTCGTAAATAGTGCCATGATCCTTATTTCATATTTCACACCAAGGTTGAGCTCTGCTTCAAAAACACTGTTTACCCCAGTATGTGTTGCCTACCTCCTATGTGTTGTCATTTTTTAAATATAAGTAGATTCATAGTTCGCTTTTTTTTATTGAAAGACACTATACCAGTACGGCAATGCATGGAGAAAGAACCACTGCTCATCAAAAGGGGAGTAAGAGTCTGGATAACTGTTAGAAATGGGGTTTCTGGTTGGCTAGGGTATGCACCTAAGCCAGGCAGAACCCACCCTCTCTAGTCAGGGCAAGGGAGTTACACATCCAAGATAACCCCTGCTCACCCCCTTGGTAGCTTGGCACAAGCAGTCAGGCCTAACCCGGAGGCAATGTGTAAAGTGTTTGTACAACACACACAACATACGTGACGCAATATGTACACCACAAAGTAAACACAACACTGAGCTATGTAATAATAAACTGTATTGCAAAAAACATAATTAGACTAAACATTACACGTGAGTAATACCCTGCTAACTTAGCAATTGTCAGAACGTACACAAGTTACTAATACTCTGCAAGAATAAGCAGTTGTCACATTAGACCACGTAAGTACTCAGGAGTCTGCAACATAAGCAGTAGTAAGGAATCACAGTAAATACATAAATGCACTTGTCATAAAAAATATCATAAAGGCCTACATCAGGAACATTATATAATTATATAGCAAATCATGAAAAACCTATATCGGCATGTCATGTCCATAACAGGAACATGTAGCAAATATATATTGCATTAACAAAATAAGCCTGGAGCATATCACCCTCCCAGTGTCCCCAAAAGTACTTGGTTCCTGAGAAAAAGGCACTCCTAGTGCCTGGAAGAGTAAGGTGGGCCCCCGGCACTCCTGTGTGCTCAATGGGGGCCACGTTTGGCTCCTAGGGGAGGGGGGCTGTTGGCACCCTCTCTGTTGAACCTAACGGGCCCCTCCTGTGGCCCGCGATCTCTGGGGGGTCCCCCCGGGCCTCCACTCGCCCTTCCACCAGTGGGGGGCCACCGACGAAATGCCCAAAGTAATTTACTGGGGCGATAGCGCCCCTAAGGCAGTGGCCGGGGGGAAAGGAACTCCCTTTCCGCCCCGTGCCCTGCATCTTGCAAGCAGCCTCCCGTGTCCTTGGTGCATCTGCCCAAACAAAAGAAAAGGGGACCAGGGGCCTCCGATGAGGCTTTACTCCTGCTCCTCCATGGCCACTCATGAAACAGTGCGTGAGCCGCTCTTCTGCCCTTCCCTGGGCCGCGACGGTGATCCGGCCCTGAATCAGGGCTTTCTGGTACCCTGGAAGCACTCTTTGGAGTGAACCGTCCCCTGGGGGTACCAATAGGAGCACGCTTGTTCTGGTTTCTTTTTCTTTGTGCACTGGGGAGAGCACGGCACTCGGTCTTCCTCTGATTAGGCGCCCGGGCTGCGGCAGTGAATTTTGAGCCCAGGTCGCGGCGGTGAAGTCTCAGCAAAGCGCCTACAGAGTGCTCAGGGGCCCCCTAGGCTCATCTAAAGCGCCTCTGTTCCCCTACAAGCACTAGAAGGCGCTTTAGGGGAAAAATACAGCACTCCTTGTGAGGGAAAGTTTACAGGGGTCAGGGGCCACAGCACCCTGCTCCTGGAGACAAGCAAGGGGGGAAAGCACAGAGCTGGCAGGCCCAACAACAGGTCAGCACAAGGGGTGCAGGTTATGGCAGTTCCTACTAGTGACCAGGCAGGCCACAGGTCAGCACAGCTGCAGCAGTCCAAGGTGGTCGTGGTGAGTCGATTCAACAGCGTCCTGTGTCCAGTTCCAAGTAACTTTTCTGGAGTCCCAAGAATGTCTAAATTGTGGGGAAAATTCCCCTGTATTTATACTTAGTTTACAGTGTCTTTTACAATGAGGGGGAGAGGGGGTTTCAACCAGTTACAGCTGGTTCTGGGGGTGCCCCTTCTCTCCTCCAGCACAGGCTCCAAACATCAGTGGGGGGTAAACAACCATATTGTGCGAGGCCAGGGCACAGCCTTTACAAATGCAGGTGTGCCCCGCCTCTCTCTTCTCTCAGCCCAGGAAGACCATACAATATGTAGATGCACCTCTGTGACACCTCCACCTTCCCTGTGTACAGGCTGTCTGAAAAGTATGCACAAAGCCCCAACTGTCAGTCTTCCCAGACATGGATTGAAGTCAAGCTGCAAAACACAACAGTCATAAGCACAGAAAAATGCTCACTTTCTAGAAGTGTCATTTCTGTAATAGTAATAAAAAATACACCTACACCAGTAAGCAGCATTTCCTACCACCATTACAACCATACCACACATGCCTACTCTACCCCTCATAAATCAGACAATACCCATTACACATAAGGCAGGGCATTTCTAATGCAATCCTCTGAGAAGGCAGCACTCACAGCAGTGAGACACCAAGTTAGGCTGTTTGTCACTACCAGGACAGGCCACGCAACTTGACACATGTCCTGCCTTTTACATACATGGCACCCTGCCCATAGAGCTAGCTAGGGCGTACCATAGGGGTGATTTACTTGTAGTAAAAGGGGCGTTCTGGGCCTGGCAAGTAAATTTAGATGCCAGGTTCTTGTGGCAGAAAACTGTGCGCGCAGGCCCTGCCATAGCAGGCCTGAGATAGGTTTGAAAGGCTACTTCAGTGGGTGGCGCAAGCAGCGCTGTAGGCCCACTAGTAGCACCTAATTTACAGGCCCTGGTTATAGGGATACCACTTTACAAGGGACTTATAGGTAAATTAAATATGCCAATTAGATATAAGCCAACCATACCTATTTACTAGGGAGAGCATATGCACTTTAGCACTGATTAGCAGTGAAAAGTGCTCAGAGTCATAATGTCAGCCAACAAGGGTCAGAAAAACAAGGAGGAAAAAGGCAAAAAGTCTGGGGAATTACCCTGTAAAAGGGCCAGGTCCAACAGTAACTAATCATGTGCACAGAGTTTAATCGCAGAAAGCTCCAAGTACTCCAAGACAGTGCTCAAGTTAACAGTTTAAGAAGGATGAACGCCTTAGTGAGCAAAGATTTGAGCTTCTGATCTTACAGAGATCGCAGCCGTGAAAGTTTTAATCCACTGAGCAATTTCGGCAGTAGTGCATTGACATGTTAACACAAAAGAGCACTCTATTTCATTACTTTGATGCCTACTCCTTGTCTTAACTTTATTATGTGTGAGTCCGGTGCATATGTCAGATGGCGGATATAAAAGTGTAATGTTCCCCAATGTGGACTGGAAATAAGATGTAATGTGATTTAATATTTCCATGTGAGTTTGTGATTTCTAACATGCTCTTTCAGCACTTATAATTGTGCAGAACTTTTATTTTAATTTCAGCCAACTGCCCCTGTGATTTGTGAGTTTTTAACAATGATGGCAGTTTGTCATACTGCAGTACCAGAACGAGATGGCGACAACATCATTTATCAGGCTGCATCGCCAGGTAATACATTTTGTGTTGTAGGTCAACTTAATGTTTCAAATATATTCACTGAAGTAACAGATTATTATTCTTAGGATTCCTATCCACGGATTAAGATGGGTCACCCCTATAAAATGCATGTGTTTTGGAAGGAAAAATATCTGAAATCTTCCTTCAACTTGCATCCATTGCCTCTTTCCTAACCAGCTCCATAAACTACTGCAACGCTTGGACAGCTGGCCATTTAGGTGAAGACCATTTTTGTTGAGCTAGATAGGATGCTTCTTTAGCCAGTCATCCTATTTTTGCCTTCTACATGCTTCCACATTTTAGTTATGTTCTTAATAGCACGCACAAGCTCTGATGTTTATTGGCTCTGATAAGGTTGTTGGAGTGAGATGTGATATAAAAATATATTATATTATAAATTGAAAAGATAAGTTTTCATAGAATTTGTAAATCGAAATAGAGAAGATTAGCAGTGTAAATTAGAAGGGTATTAGTCTTGCTGCTGCCATGCTTTTCTTGGTGTTGCTAACCATGGCAGTAGGCTTGCTCATAATGCAGCTGGCGGTACTCTGTGGGCCTCCGGGTCGGAGATGAATATATGAGCATGGCGGTATGAGTGGTGATGTGCCGGGTTGGCAGCGGCCAACAGCCACACTCCTAATGTGGCGGTATACACCGCCAGCCTGTTGGTGGTGATACCGCCACATTAACCCTGGCAGTCAAAAGACCCCTATATTTGCAAAGACTCTAGATGCCTTAGATTTGTTTGTTCTTTCTTGCACTGCCTAGTAGTAGTTAGCAATTCACACAAGCTCACCTGAACCCTTGGCCTACACCAAGTACAGATGGTATGGAGTTGTTCATGTACCTCATGTAGGAGATCTTGAACAAATGCAGCAACAATAGGTTACTGAGCACTTTCGGCAGGTTGCACAATACAAGGATAATGTTGAAACACATATTTGAAACTTGAAAAAAATGAGCAGTTGATTCACCTGTATTCTGTTTACAATTAGACATTTTAGTTCAATCGTAACTGGACACGCTTCCATTATGGCAGTTACTAATGCACACTCAAAACCAGCCATGTCTCCAGGTGCCTTTCGAGGTCAATTGCGCTTTTCCACCAAATGATCCCTAACTTTAATCCACATACCAGGGTGCAAAGGTTGATTCATTTATGCCCAGTTTGGTTTGTATCATTTTAAACGGTTTGCAGTTCTTCTCAGGAAACTGCTTCTTAATTTTACCTACATCTGCCGGGGCCCGAGGGACACGAATTTTATGTTAAGTACATTTGTAACAACCCAAAGCACTCCTAAGGAAGAATCTGGCACAAGTAACTGACCACTCAGGTAAACAACAGGAAAATGTGCTGGATGTGCTAGAATGCTGAGCAAAACAGCCAGGTTTTAGTCATTTTTTGATAGTCACCAGATTGGAATTTCGACTGGGAGCTTCTTCCAATGTAGAACAGCTAAATGAGAAAACGATTAACCTCCCACTGTAACTAGAAAAATGTGCTTGGGTTGATTAAGAGATAGAGGCATAAGGGCCCTAGCTGGGGAGGCAGCCCTGCCAAGTGTCACGCATCTCCCGTTAGAATAATGCATTTCCAGTCATTATCCCACATTACTGCAGTGCCTGATATTGTCACGCAAGTCCTGAAGTATGGGAACACCTTCTTTTTCCAGTTTCCCAATTAGCTAGGTAAGCTCTGATTAGTGTTTATCAAGGTCACAGGATGGTGCTGGTGTACAACTGGAGGTATAGGATTCTCGATATATTACGATATTTATATGGTTCCCTCGTCTTGATCACTTGATTTGCTTGCGAGAAAGTGTCACTGATAGTAATTGAAATGTCAATCATAATTACACTGAAATTGATATTGTCACACACATCAATTTGAAACCTTGGCAGTTATTTGGGGGGGGGGGAGGTGTGTGTGTGTGTGTGTGTGTGTGTGTGTGTGTGTGTGTGTGTGAGAGAGATACATGGGATTCTGTAATCACTGTATATTCGCCTTTATCTAACTTCTTTATAATTGTCGACTTGTGACGAAAACAGTCTATGATTTATAAAGAAAAGACTTTAGAACTCGACTGTTAAATTATTACAGTCAATTTCTGACATCACAATGTCTGCTGCCAGAGCCAGCAGCAGAGGTAGAAGTCAAGTCAGACCACAGAGCATAATTGAAGCAACTATTTAGCAACAGAAAATGGAACGTTTTTTTCTTTCGTCTACTCTATTTTTCAAGCATACAATGATAGAGAGAACATTTTTTTTGGCACTCCAGAGATAGTTAGAGAAAAGCTAAAATCTTTCTGTATGTTTCTACTCTATCTGAGCTACTGCAGATTTTATTTTTAGTCTTCATGTTTGCAAACATGCTCGCTCTTTCATATGGAAGAGCTACGCACCAAGGTTTAAAGTGGTTTGTGGGATAGGTGATAGTGTGACCATGTATTATATGGAGTAATGTACCCCTTGGTGTACATGGTAAGGTTAATGCATGTCACCTTGGAGTTCCATAACCTTATAAAGGAACTCGTCCTTCAGCCTCGTTCCTCTATATGGCTATGTAAGTCCTTGGTGACTTGCAGTATCCTTATAATGTGCGGTAAGGGCTGCTTTATCTATTAAATATTGCAGAATAGATTCCTCCAGTATCAAGCTGGTTTATAGAAGTTGCTTCTACTGCAAAGGTAGAGGCGACCACCAGTATGAAAAGCTCTGTGAATGTGGCATAGAAATTTAAAGATAATGGGCTTTTAAATAGGAAACCAATAAAGGGCTTTCAAAATAGGGGTTGACGCAGATCTTAGAATAGGTGGCATACCAACAGAGCATCAGTGTTTTGGATAGTTTGTAGAGGGGAGAGTAAATAGTCATCTATACCAGCATACAGGGCATTTCCATAGTCCAGGTGGCTTGTGTTGGTTGCCTGTGTGTTTGTTTTCCTACAATGTAAAGGCACCTAAATAAAAAATAATGGTTTTGTGTAACATACACAGGACACCAAGAACCAACGTTTAAGGAAGTCAGTTCTTTTATGTAAAGTGTTGACTCTCAAGGTACCCAGAATTATTGCCACCCTTTTCGGGGTAGGCGCAGAGCCAAGCAAGCTTACTTAGTCACCATTCCAAGGACCAGATAGAGAAAGTGTTGCCAATCAATCTGATTTTGGTGTTATCACAGTTTAGTTTACAACAATTTTCCCTTATACATGTAGCTACGGATTGGAGGCAGTCACAGAATTTTCTACTTGTGATTTCCAAGTTGTCAGTAGTAGAGATCACAAGTTTGCCAGTCATCAGCATAGGACAGAATATAAAATCCGAAAGCTCATACAATACTAGCTTATGGGGCCAAATAGGTGGTAACAATTGTAGGGCTAAGAGAAGTCTTCCTTCCTGTGGAACCCAACACAAGATGAGGACAGAGTCGATTTGAATGGTGAGAGATGTGTAGCTTATGTTCTGTCTCACAAAAATTATTGAAACCTGGGCAGATCTTTAGAATAAATTAATGCAGTCTGGATAGTGTGTGACGCTGTATAAAAAGCTGCAGAGTGATTGAGCAGGATGAGTACTGCAGGCCTGTCCTCATCCAGGCTTAGCCTAATCTTATCAGTTACTCCATGAAGTGTGGTTTTGATGTTCTGCTTTGTTCTAAAACCAGACAGTGACGGGTTGAAGAGATCATTTGACTAAAATATCATGATAACTATTGATTGACTTTTTCAAAACATTTGGCCACAAATGGGAGCAGAGATATTGGGAGGGCATTTGATAGGTTGGGGGAGGCATCTGCAGTTCAAAGCAAGAGATTAAAAAGCTCTGCAAGATGAGTGCTGAAGAAAGCTGAATAAGAACAACTGCAAAGAATCTGTTGTGACTTGAATTGTTGCTATACATTATCTCCCTAATTACCAGTTCTCTGCTGCTCAGCCAGTGTGAAGTCACGGAATGTTGACGAGTGCCTGGTTGGTGTGAATGTCAGTTGGTGAGAGGGGGCTGAACCTCAAGGATACTGCTCCTGGTGGGGCATTGCCTGTAAACTGTAACTAAGCTGTATAAACCTACATATTACAATCTACAAAGGATCCATCTTTAATTGCAACAGGAACCTCTAGAGAACCTGAAAGTCCAGATAATATGGTTTGCCCCACATCTAAAGTGGTAATGTGGATGAGCTTCTCCAGACAGCACAGGGAAGCTGTATGTGACTGGTCTTACACATACATCAGGGAATTCAAATCAGGTTAAGCTGTGACATTAGGTGAGTTTTGCTGATTTGTTTTTTTTTTCCTAGAAAAAATGTAGACAGTAATGGAAAGAGCTGAAGACGCAGGGATGGAGTGCTCACTAGAAAATGGGTGGGAGAATTCTTTCACTATTTTAGAGATTTGGTAAAGGAACCATTATTTTCCATTCTCTTATTAAGGAAATCTCACTGAGCCATTCAGATTCTCGTTTGATACGCCCTGGGTGTAGACTTGTACAGGCATTTATCACTTTCAGATTTTGCATCTCTCCAAGGACGTTTCAAGCGTTCGCGCAAAGCTTCCTAATACCTCTAGCTGAGGGCATTTTCTTGTTAACCCTGCTAATTTTAAGAAGGGCTGTAATGTCAAGTGCTTTTGTAATGGTGGAATGGTAACTGTACACTGCTAGATTAATATGTTTGGATTGATCTATAATTAGTAAGGCTAAATTAGCAGTTAGACTCACGATTGACAGACTTCGAAGAACTGTAGCTGGCCTAAGGTCTTTTAGGCAGAGGAGGGATCTTGTTATCAGTACTAATTGAAAAACAAAAAAGATGATGTGAATAGAGCAGAGACGCAGGTGGGTAAAGGAGAACAGTTATGTTAGAGAAGGGCAAGTTCTAAAGTGTGGCCAGTGGAAATGGGTAGGGTGCACGACCTTTAGGCTGCTTCAAAGTAGTCATTAAGTCTAATTTTGGATGGATGATTAATGTCTTTGGATTGGAAGTTAAAGTCCCCTATCAATTAAAATATGATGGTGGGGGGGGATGCACCCCAATAGAACTAAAATCTTGTACTCTGGGGCCTATGAAGGCTCCATCAACAGAAAAAGGAGTCCAATTCAGTTCGATAAATATGAATATTTTTCTATTTATTGTGACACTATTATTGTACATGTATTTTCATGCTTATAAATAATAGCTACTCCACCACCAGTTATACCTGCCCATCTAATTTGATATCCCACACTTAGGTACTATGGTCGAGAAGAGATCTGAAATTAAAATGTAAGCACCTTACCAAAGATTTTTTGCTCGTTTTTTTCAGTACTTTCTGAAACATTACCTCCAGGATGTTGTCTAATACCCTGTGGTGGTGATCATTTTCGCAATATTAGTATTTGCTGCTTAAAAGACGTGGTTACAAAAGAAAAGAAACCTCACCTTGTCCATGAAAAAGGGGCAAAAATGTTAAGTGAGCATTTGCAACAAGTCCTCAATGCTCTTGGGAAAAGAAAGGAGTTAATAACACAAGTAAGCAGCATTTACCATACTTTCTGAAGTCGCAGGAGCAGACAATTGCCTGGGCACAGACAGGGATGCTTTTGGTACGCTATCGGTGCCCCCATGAGCTTTGGTAAGGATCTTTCCCCATCTTTTTTCGGAGAGGGAGGTAGGAAGGTATCTTGCTGTCTGGCCATTAACCGTTTTCCTTTCCACATTCTCTGCTAACAGCCTGTCGAAATTCGCATAGTTTCTGATGCACCGTTTTCAAGGACGAATCCATCGGTTAAGGTCTTTTCTGCGATTCTAGACATTCCTCTGTCCATTACCACTTTAGAACTTTCTCTAGGGACTTCTGCTTTAGGTCATGGATTTCACCAACTCTTCTAACTTCCTAATCCTGCGACTCGTCTCTTACCTATCCAAACCTGGTTTGCTCCATCCTTACTTTCCCAGATGACACCTTTTAAGTACGCTTTAAGGCTTTTCCAGTCAATACGTACAATTGGATTTTGCATAGCAGATATTTGAAAGCGCACTCGAGCTTTCTGACTTGTTTGGTGAGTCGCACGTTCATTCTCTGGCTTACCTTGGCACCTGGGGCTCTCGTGTGGGGTGTTTGTGGAGCCCAGTTCGACCTCTTGTCTCCGACCGTAATCAAGCACAGGCACTTTCCAACAAACCAGTGTGTGAAAGAAATCTACACTAACACTGATATTAGAAATCTGAAAATGTTTAGTTACAAAAATATAAAATAAATAACTAGTGAATCACAGTGCTGAGCAACAAACTGATCGATGTGAGCACAAAACGAATAGGACACATATACAAAATGCTTATTTATATGTTTTAATGCACAGGACTCCAATTGAGATCATTTGACAAAACCGAAAGTAAGTACTATAAAGGTGCAGAAACTGAAGTAGTGGGGTAGTGCACAGGCAGCGTTTGATTGATACAGTAATGTAAGCTTTTCAGAGCTGAGAAAGCTATTTGAGAACTCTTGTCTATGATACTAGACTTAAAAGTGGGGCCTTAAACTTCAGACAGATGGCACAATTTGTGAGCATTGTCTTCCAGTTGACCAGGAGGACATGGTTGCCACTACTACTACAATCAAGCCAGGGCTGTATTTCTAATTTGCACAGCCACTAACTATCATAACATCTCAATGTTGAGATAGTCCTGAAACATGCACTTGCCAACATACCCTAAACTCAGAATGCCTATATATCATCAAACAGAGATATTCAATTTTTATACGTTAGGCTTACTTGGTTTGGTCCAAGGGGTTTCTCAGTGGCACACACCACCACCAACACACCACACCCTACCGCATGTGGGACAAGATCCCCACAGACCATCTCAACTCCCAACTTGCGCTGAACCCCCCCACACCAATGACCCCAACATTACTACTCATAACCTCGCACAATGGATCACAACCTGCGCAGACTCACTCGCCCCTCTCAGAAGAAACATCACCACCCGCAACATCAAGAACGCCCCCTGGGTCACCACTGAACTCCAAGCCTCTAAGCGTGAATGCCGCAAAGCAGAGAAAGCTTGGCGGCAGGAACCCTGAGTCACCAAATTCTCCACCCTCAAAACCTCCAGTAGCAAACACCACCAACTCATATACACCACCAAAAGAGCATACTACAAGGAACGCATAGACAGTAACTCTCACAACAGCAAGAAACTCTTTACCATCATCAAAGAGCTCTCAAAACCCAAAGCCAGCAATATAGACCCCACGCACACACAACTCCTGCGACTCCCTTTCCAACCATTTCCATTGCAAAATCTTAGACATACACAACAGTTTCAAACCACACGCACCCGCCACACACACCTTTGACTTGACCAACAAAGACCCTCCACATACACCCCCAAACTACTACTCACCTGGGCCCCTACCAATGACGAAGAAACTGAAAAAACGATCAATTCCATCCACTCAGGCTCCCCCTCTGACCCCTGCCCCATCGCATTTACAACAAAGCCAGCCCAACCATCGCCCCCAAGCTTCACAACATAATCAACAGCTCTTTCGACAATGCCACCTTCCCAGACCCCTGGAAGCACGCAGAAGTCACTGCACTCCTGAAAAAGCCCCAAACTGACCCTGATGACCTCACCAACTACCACCCTATTTCACTCCTCCACTCCCCGCCAAGGTCGCTGAGAAACTAGTGAACACCCGCCTGTCCCACTTCTTTGAGGAAAACAACACACTCGACCCCTCCCAGTCTGGGTTCCGCAAGAACCACAGTACTGAGACCGCCCTCATCGCATGTACTGATGACATCAGAACCAGAGTCGACAAGGGCGAGACCGTCGCACTCATCCTCCTGGACCTCTCTGCTGCCTTTGACACTGTCTGCCATCAAACTCTCCGCACACGCCTCCACAACGCAGGGATTTGACACAAAGCCCTAGACTGGCTCACCTCCTTCCTCACCGAAAGAACCCAGAAAGTCCGCCTCCCTCCCTTCCACTCCACAGCCACCTAAATCATCTGCGGAGTCCCCCAAGGGTCCTCCCTCAGCCCTACCCTTTTCAACATTTACATGACCCTGCTTGCCAACATCCTCCGACCACACGCAATCACCATCATATCCTACGCAGATGACACCCAGCTCATCATCTCCCTCACCCGTAACCCTACCACTCCCAAAGCCAACCTCCACGCTGCACTCCTTGACACCGCCACATAGATGACAGCAAACCACCTTAAGCTCAAATTCAACAAAACCGAAATCATAATTTCCGGCCCCAACAAAACCATATGGGACGACTCCTGGTGGCCCACCGCCCTAGGCCCCCCACCAGCCCCTGCAAACCACGCACGCAACCTCGGCATCATCCTCAACCCCTCCCTCTCCATGACCCAGCAAGTTAACGCCGTCACCTCCTCCTGTTTCAACACACTCGGCATGCTGCAACAAACCTTCAAATGGATTCCCATAGATACCAGAAAGACCGTCACCCACTCACTCATCAGCAGCAGGCTGGACTACGGGAACACCCTCTATGCCGGCACCACACTCAAACTCAAACGCAAACTCCAGAGAGTCCAGAACGCAGCCGCCCGCCTCATCCTCGACCTCCCACGCCATGAACACATCTCGTCACACCTCAGATCCCTTCACTGGCTTCCTATCAACAAGAGGATCACCTTCAAAATCCTCATCCACGCACACAAATCCCTCCAACACCGGACCAACCTACCTCAACGAAAGAGTGACCTTTCACACTCCCACTCGCCACCTCCGCTCTGCCAACCTCGCACTCGCCACAGTCCCATGCATCCAACGCGCCACCACTGGAGGCAGATCATTCTCCTACCTCGCCCCCAAGGCCTGGAACTCCTCCACACCAACCTCCGCAAGACCCAGGAACTCCTGCTCTTCAGAAAAAACCTCAAGACGTGGCTCTTTGAACAGTAATCCCTCCCCCCCTCCACCAGCACCCTGAGACCCTCACGGTTGAGTGGCGCAATCTATACATTTTTTGATTGATTGACAACATTTCAAATCAGTAGACAACCCTTGGTTAAGAAAAAAGGTGTGTTTTTTAAGTGAAAATGCAAGCCAGACAATTAGGCGTGAGGAAGGGAAGTGGATCATGGGTTATGGTCAGGTTATGAATTAATTTCAAAATGATTGTTGGGATTAAACCTCTGTGTATCTGCAACTAATGTGTCTATAGTACATTAGACATGACACCCATAAGTTCACACAGATGCACAAAAAATAGAAGACATTGGGCCTGATTACGATCTTGGCGGATGGAATACACCATCACAAATGTGGCGGATATTACATCCGCCATAGTAATACGATTTCCATATGATATAATGGAATTTTATTACGGTGGACGGATATCCATCCTTAAAGATCACAATCAGGCCCATTGTTTCCGTGATTTTTAATGTGATTTGTAGTATTACAACTTTAGTGTTTACATTTAAAAAAAAAAATCCCATGTCACAATCTGAACAGCAAAGATATTAAGTTACTGTGTAACCTAATTATTTTAATTATTTATTAATATAATTTCAAGTGTAATAAGGCAAATCAATTATAGGCACACAAGTTTGCGCCCCACAACCATTTTGATTTTTTTTCGAAAGTGTGTTTTACAAGGGTACCTGGCATTTGATGAGAAGGAGCAGTGCAGGGCCAACAAACCCACTTACCCTGTGAACAGAGTCTGAATTAATGTATGGGGGAGTGAGGGGAATGAGAAAAAGAATGAAGTGGAAGAGAGGGACAGTCATAATGCAAATAGCATAATTGCGGGATAGAAGGGAACATTAACAGGTGGACTAAGATGAGAGAGGGTAATGGAAAAGAGTGAGGAGAGAGAAAGGGAAGATACAGTAGCTGAGAGTACAGACCGCATGTGAGAACAAGGAAGATAAACACAGAGGAGATTGAAACAGAAAGGGATAAATGGGATGGCTGTATGGAAGAGAGAAGGGAAAGGATGATATTGAGGAGGGCACAGAAAGAAGGAAAAAAGTAATGGAAAAGGGAGTGAGTTACATAGGAAAGGGAAAGCGTGGGAGAGAAAAGTGAAAGGCTGAGAATTTAAAGAGTAAGGATGGGGAGAGATAGATTGTGAAGGTGTGAGGAGAAACTAAATAGGAGATGAAGGAAACTGGATAGTGAGGGGGTGGGGCTAAGGGAAGATCATGTACAGCAATAAAAGTGGAAAAATAAAAATAAAGGGCAAGGGAGGGGAAAAGAGAGCGGAACAGGAATCAGGTAGAACAAGAGACAGACGTAAGAGTGACAATGAATGGGCAAAACAAGTGATGGAGTAGAATGGATGACAGGAGAGTTGGGTAACAGAGCAGATAAAATGTGGGATAAGAAAGAAAGAGAAAAATGTGGATAAAAGATGAGAGAAAAATGCATGCATGCAGAAGAGAGGCATAAAGATAGAGGGGGCATTGAGGCCAATGGATAAAGAGCCAAGAAGTGAGAAACTGGGATAGGCAACATTGAGTGGTTGGGGAAAGAAGGCAGGATGAGAGTGGGCACTGGAAGCTGATGGATTAGTGCAAGGCAAGAGGCTAGTAGGAAAAGAGGAGGGATAGGGTGGCCAAGAAAAGGACAAAGGATGCAGGTGTGAGGGTTGCCAGGGTTTGAGAATAAGTGGTTATGCCAGTAGAATCAGTAAGCTGGCAAAGTATAACAGATGGGAAGACTTAGAGAAATGAGGTAATAAAAGTAGGCATGTTAGGGAGAGCATTATGAGCAAAGAGATAGATGAGCATCATGGGCACAGTGAGACTGGCAGCAGCCGAGGACACCAAGTCTGCAATGGGGGAAGAGCCAAAGTGGACTTTACAAGAGGTGGAGGCGAAAAAGTAGTACGATCAAGGCAAAGTAGAAGAGTAATGACATAAATGTAAGAATCTTTGGGTGGAACAAAAAAATGGCATAGAACTGAAGGCTAGTGTGTGGTGAAGAGGAAGCCACAGGAGATGCTGGTGTGGAAGAGCAGTGGTAGGAACTAGAAAGCACCGAGAAAGGTTGATAAGGGATGATGGAAGGGGCGGTTTGTATAGGTGGATGCTGGTGAATGACCAAAGTGGGTAGAGCATTGGGCAAAGGAAAAGGTGGGTAGTGGAGAGCACTGCAGGTGAGTAGAACAGTGCCAAAGGAGTCTGATGAGTGGGTTCACACAGAACGAGAGGAGGCCACTGGAAGAATCTTCTGCAGGAGAGCTGGGTTTAGAATGTCCAAAATGAAGCTAGTGAGGGAGAGGAGAAGGTTAGTGTGCGAGCCATGGGAGAGTACCAAAGCCTGTGAGAGTGAGCAAAGAGAGAAAGGCACAATATAAAACTGGTAAGGAGAACAGTACAAGAGAGCAGAGGAGCACAAATTAGGCTGGTAAGGGAGGTAGAGGATGCTATGTGAGGTGGATGATGAAGCGCATGAGAGGGCAGACGATACATGCGGAGGTTTGTGTCAGTGGGCAACGGCTTACCTCACAAATAGTCAGGGAGGGCACGTTGAGCTTCAGAAATCACAAAAGGGGACTCATGAGATGAGAAAGATGACACAAGAGGAGGGTGGGTAGGAAGACTGTGGAAAGTCGGAAAAAAACATGAAGCTAAAGAGGTGAGACTAATGTACCACCAAGTAGTAGAACAGCACAAAAGGAGACTAGGGAATTAACACACTTGAAGGGATAGGAGGACATAGAATCTTGTGCTAGACAATGGGGCCTGTTGCACAAGAGGAGGCTGGTGACGAAGAGCTTGTGAGTGCAGAAGGGGACAATAGAGAAAGCCAGTGAGAGAAGAGTGGAGAAACAGGAAGGCTGTAAGGGCATGACTATTGAGAAAGACACAATATAAAGCTGGTGAAGAGAAGACTGTATGGCAGAGGAGGAGAGTATGGAAGGGCAGAGGATGGCAAATGAGGTTGGTGATGGAATTGGTAGCTGGTAGAAGGTGAAGAGGAGCAGTAGAGGGCAAAGGAGAACATGAAAAAATACTAATGTGGCAGAATTATGAAAAAAGCCTCACTTAACACAAGACTAATGAAAGAGAGTGTAGCAGAGGATAGAACAGCAGAAAACAAGACTGGGGAATGATCACATCGGAAAGGATAGGGGGCATAAGTATAAATTGTGCAAGAGCGGTGGGTAGAAGCTACATGTGTAGTTTGGTAAGGAAGACAGTAGAACGGTAAAAGACAAAGGAGGAGGCCTTTGAAATGAGACAAGGCAAATTAGGATTGTGGAAGGGAGAACAATGAAAGTGAGGGACAGCACATGGCTAGTGAGCAAAAACAGGGAAGGGCAGATGGGGGATATGGTAGAAGTCTGCTGAGTCTGCAAGAGGTTGGTGTGAGAAAGCAGCAGGGGCACTCTGCCTGGAGGCTGCATGAGAAAAGGATTTAGGGAGGGCAGACAAAAACGCTGCTGAGGAAGAACAGAGGGTAGAGGAAGGAACATGCATACACTACCAAGAATGAGCACAGGGAGAGGAGAGACAGCCTGATGAGAGAGGTCACAGGGAGGGAGATTGATGGAGGAATGGTTATCACAGATCTTAGCCCTCTATTCCAGAACAGCCAATAGCTTGTCAAATGGTCAAACCTGCTACAAGTCAAGCCAGATCTGCGACAAGTTAAGAAAGAACAGCAGCAGTTGGGGATGAAATAGACTCACATGACTGGGAAGTGAGATGGGGGCAGAAGTGGAAAACATGACACAAGCTTTGAGAGGCCAATGCAAGTAGGGTGTGCAATTAAAAGGGAAGTAGACCACAGCAGTGTAAGCTGAAGGTATTATAGCAGTGCTGGAACAGCAAGAGCACAGACTATGGTCCTGATTTAGATCTTGGTGGACAGGTTACTCCATCATAATGATGACGGATTTCCCGTCCGCAGAAATATAAATCCCATTATATCCTATGGGATTTATACTTCGGCCGATGTGATATTTGTCACCATTGTGATGGAGTAACTCATCCGCCAAGATCTAAATCTGGCCCTATAACATGACATAGGAAGGAACAGTTACATAGGTACAAAGAAGGTCACTCATAGAGTGAAAAGAGTAAAAGGAGCTGGGGCCGTGAGGGAAGTGCTTCACTATTGTCGTGAGATTTTCTTGAGCCCACTTTGGTTCTCCATTTTACTTTTATATTTTACACATTTTAGGTTGACTTTGTTTTAGCAAAGTTACTTTACTTGTTTATGCTTGCACAGTCTTATTCTGAGAATATCCTTTACATGATGCTTGTTTGCAGTAAGCCCTTCTCGACACGTAATTTGTACGCTCTGTTCAAGGCTAGGAACATAGAGCAAGACATCCTAGTGCTTGGGTTGACTGTTTTGGATACAGCTTCCAGTATCTAGAGATATCAGAGCTGCACCTCTAACATAGTGTGGTTTTGATTATACAAACATGCACTGCCCTACAGGGGTCAGAAGAGCACACCAGCCTTGATTGTCCTGGAACTATAAGCAGATCTGTTGATGCTTCACCTTGCAGAAAAGGATTGCCCTAGTCTGACTCCCTGACCCAACTGTCCAGGTATGGGGGGCTGAGGCTATTCTTGGTGATCTGGCTGAGGGAAGTTTAGTAGTATCCTATAGAGATATCTAGTTGTAGATTCCGTACCATAGAATTTCCCTGAGGTGTCAGTCTGGATCTGGAGATTTTTCTCGAGCAGTACCCGTGAAGGTTGCATTCATCGGCTTCGGATATGAGGTGGCGGTTCCTATATAGACGCCACCTTGGTGCGCTGAGGTTGGTTCTTTTCTTTGTGCCCAAGCCAGCACTGATCTGAAGAAAGAGCTACCGCTCAGTCACTTTTTGACTGGTCATGTTTTATTTTTTGTTGAAGATTTTTGAGTGTCTGCACTCCTAGTGCATTGAGAGTGTCTTCACATAAGACCGGGTTCAAGCACTGCGGATCCTGCCATCGGGTGTTGTCCGTGACGGATCTGCACCGTATGGGCACTTGGTGTCTGGAGCGTGACCACAACTTGAAGCCGTGCTCCTAGTGCCAGGCAGTGAATCCAAAAACTTTGAGGGCGCGGTCCCTAAAGCTCTTGGTGGCGTGGCGCTCAGCTCCGTGTAAGTTCAGATCTTGGTCGAGAGGAAGGTCCCGAAGGCCCCCCCCCATTGTCATTGTCCCACTCCACATCCTCAGGACAATCTGGTAAGTCAAGGCACAAGAAGAAGTCCTAGAAGAACAAATGGTCTATGACTTCTCCTTGTCCGACGAGACAAGGGAAAGGGAGCGGTGTTGCTCTAGGCCTCCATCTGCGGAGCCTGCATTTCGGTCAGCTCCCCGCCTCCCCAAGTTTCAGAGAGCCAGAGCGACCTCTGCCTAACTCAGAGTTTTGTGAGGCCACACGCTTCATTTGTGGGCAGCCCAACTCCAGAGCGCCTTCAGGCCCGCGGGGTTGGAAGGAGCCCCCCCGGTTTCCTTGCTGCGGCCTTGGCTCCAGGGGGCACCCATGAATCCGTTCCTGGATCAGAATTGGTATCGGTTGTAGCACCTCGACCTTTCCCCAACACTGGTAGGCCTGTCTAACTGACCCAGCATTACTGACATAACACCCCACTCCTGGGATTTTGGTTATCCAAGCTTATACATCCATGGACTTGTTCCCTTCTACACCCACAGATAGGGAATTTAAGAGGCTGGGCCGCCTTGGAAATAAAGATGTTTTCTTCAGCCAGCCTGGCATTGCAGTCCGTGAACACCACATGCCTTTTAAGCCGATACTCCCACACGCTGTGGGCTTCAAGTGCTGCCCCAGGTCCCGGTGAGGCCCGAGTTGTACTCTTTCAAGCAGTTGCTGATGGGAGAGACGCAGCAAAGTTCACGATCCGTTGAGAAGTGGACACGACTGATTCACTGGACAGAGTGGCTGCACCGATGGTGGCTTTTTGGGGGATGTCCAATCTAACCTTAAGGACATGCCCTTTGATGGCACCTGTCTCTTTGGAGAAAAAAAATCAGACTCCGCGCTTGAGCGCATTAAGTATTTTTGTGCTACGGCCAGGTCCTTGGACCTTGCAGCTGCGCCTCGCCTCCCAACCCCAGTCTACTTTTTGCCCATTTTGTGGCTACTGTAGGGGCGTCCTGCAACATCCTTTCCCATTCAGCCACTGTGCTATGCATGCTGCATAGCCTCTGTGTGGCTGGGGACGTTGGATCTACCATCCTCATGGATCAGGGAGTCAGCTGTCTTGCCAGTCCTCCGCCCCCCACTCTGCTGCTACTCCCAAACCTTCCTAGTCTGTCTCTTACCCACCAGGGACCAGTCCGAGCCAGGATTTGCCATCACCGGCTCCACTGGCAATCCGTCACATCAGACAGGTGGGTTTTGCAGATAGTCCAAAGGGCTACTCCCTCCCCTTCAAGGCTACCCTTCCATCCATGCCACCATCCTATGATCGGATGACAGTGGATCACTTGGCACTTATCTACGAAGAGGTTACGGCTCTCTTGGCCAAAAAAGCCATACAGAGGGTGTCTGTGCCAGAAGTAGGTCATGGTTGTTAATCCTGCTACTTTCTGGTATCCAAAAAGGACAGGGGCCTCTGTACTATCCTAGACCTTTGGTCCCTCAGTCTCTTTCTCAAGAAATAGATGTTCAAAATGCTCACTCTGGCTCAGGTTCTATCTGCCCTGGACCCAGGAGACTGGATGGTAGCATTGGACCTGGAGGGCACTTACTTCCACATTCCCGTTTTGCCTGCCCACAGACGTTACTTGCAGTTTATCACAGCTCATCTGCGCAGATTAGGGGTTTCAGTCTTCCCCTACCTCGGTGACACTATCTTGAAAGCGGGCTTGCACCAGGCTGTTGTCTCCTACCTCCTGACTGTAGCGAACCTCTTGCATTCATTGGGGTTCACTATAAAGATGCCAAAGTCAGACCTGACTCCCTCTTCAAATCGCCTGCATTATCTTAGCTGCCGAGCAGCGAGTCCAGGATATTCTGGCTATGATACCGATATTTCAGGCTCTATTATGGATCTCGGTCAGAATGACTGAGGCTGCTGGGCCTCCTGCATCCTGCTGGTGCCACATGCCAGATGGCATATGCGGGCTATGCAGTGAGACATGAAGTTCAAGGGGCGCAGCATCAGAGGAATCTCTCCGACATGGTCCAAATCTCAGAGGGAACTGCGCAAGATCTGCAATGTTGGTTACCAAACTGCGATTGGGTTAGAGGCAGATCCCTCTCCCTTCCCCAACCAATCTGACAGTAGTGACAGATGCGTCACTCTTGAGATGGGGTGGCCACCTGGGAGAGACCGAGATCAGAGGCATCTGGTCTCCAGCGGAGTCCAGACTCCACATCAACCTGCTGGAGCTCTGGTCTGTCAGACTAGCATTAAAAGCATGTCTTCCCTCTCTCGAAGCAAAGGTACTGCAGGTTTTCACAGATAACACCACTGCCATGTGGTACTGCAACAAGCAGGGCGGGGTGGTGTCGTGGACTCTTTGGCAAAAGGCTCTGCGCCTCTGGATGTGGCTGGAACTACAGGGCATTTCCCTGGTTGTTCAACATCTGGCGGGCTCTCTGAAAGTCAGAGCGGACAAACTCAGCCGACAATGCTTATCATGAACAGCGTCTCCATCCGGAGGTAGCGCAAGGTCTCTTTCAGCAGAGGGGAGAGCCTTGTTAGATCTGTTTGCTTCCGCAGAGAATGAGCAATGTCAGCAGTTTTGCGCATCAGAGTTTTCCAAGGCGGTACTCACTTGGCAACACTTTTTGTCTCTAGTGGAGTTCAGGTCTCATGTATCTCTTTCTGCCCTTACCACTTCTACCCAGAGTTCTCAAGAAGATATCAAATGACCAGGCCTGAGTAATCCTTGTGGCTCCAGACTGGGCATGAAGATCTGGTATCCTGAGCTATTGAACATGGCCATTAATCCTCCGATCGGACTGCCCCTTAGGGAGGAACTTTTGTCGCAGGGGAGGGTACTCCACCCGAACCTGTCGAGTCTCTGCCTTCTTGCGTGGAGATTAAGCGACGGCAGTTGACAGCTTTTGACCTTCCGCCCAAAGTCTGTAATGTAATCCTGGCAGACCGGCGTCTCTCCACCAAAATGGTATACACCTGTTGGAAGAAATTTGTGGCACAGTTCACAGGCAAGTCTGTTGACCCACTTTCTACCCTTCTATTTAAGGTTCTGTTGTTTATACTTTCGTTGGCCTAGCAGGACTCTGCTATGGGCATTTTTAAAGTATATTTGTCTGCAATCTTTGCATTCGTACGGCTGCCCAACTTTTTTTGTTTAAATCTCCTATTGTAAATAGATTCCTTAAGGGCCTTACTCATTTGTTTCCTCCATCCCCATTCATTGTGCCCCAGTGGCAATTGAATTTAGTTTTGACATTTCTGATGTACACTCCTCTCGAGCCTCTCCAGAATTGTCTTCTCAGGCTTCTCACTTTGAAAACAGCCTTCCTTATGACCATCACATCTGCCTGCAAGGTGAGTAAGCTGCAGACATCGTCATCTAAGCAGCCCTACTTTTCCATCTATCCTGACTAAGTGGTGCTTCGTACTCTGGCCTGCATTCTACCGAAAGTGGTTGCGCCCTTCTGTATAGGCCAATCCATCATCTTGCCTGCTTTTTACGCACCTATGCATCCTTCTGAGGAAGAGGAGAGACCCCACTGTCTGGACCCAAAAAGGGCATTGGTGTTCTACCAAAGAGTTCCGGGTGGGTGATCAGCTCTTAGTTGGTTATGTGGGTTCCAAGAAAGGTTGCACAGTGCAGAAGAGAACCCTCTGCAGATGGGTCATACTCTGCATTAAAATGTGCTATGCATTGGCTAAGA
The DNA here is from genome assembly GCF_031143425.1 of Pleurodeles waltl. Classification (NCBI taxonomy): domain Eukaryota; kingdom Metazoa; phylum Chordata; class Amphibia; order Caudata; family Salamandridae; genus Pleurodeles; species Pleurodeles waltl. Next base: position 1,010,507,826 of record NC_090437.1, read on the forward strand.
GGCAACCCCCAGAGGGTTTGCATGCTCATTCTGACAGAGCTCAAGCTGCAACTGCTGTGTTAGTACGCAGAGTTCCAGTTCTGGACTTGTGGCAACGTGGGCATCTCTGCACATGTTTACCAAACACTGCTGCCTAGACAGTCAAGTCCATAGGGACGGGCATTTTGCCCGTTCGGTCCTACAGGGCTTTCTGGTGTGATCTTTGTTCGCAGACCCACCTCCTTGGATGGTGTTGCTTGGGTATCTATTCTGAGGTAAGGAATCTACAACTAGGTGTCTCTATCAGATGGACAGGCTACTTACCTTCGGTAACATCTTACCTGGTAGAGGCAATATCTAGGTGTAGATTCCTTACCAACCTACCCATTCTTCCTGCTCTGCAGACTGATTTCTAGGGTCAGGGACTTCCCTTTCAGGGTTCTAGTTTTGATGCACCAGTGGTCCGTGTTCTTCATGGCTCTGTGCTTCTGGCGTGGAAAGTTGTGAAAAGAAACTGACGTCAGTGCACCAGGTTGGCGCTGATATAGGAACTGCAATGTCCTATCCGGTGCAAACGACGCCGACAATGTACAGAGCCGATCCACGCCACCTAACGGAGTGCAGGGCTCGAGAAAAATCTCCGGATGCAGACTGACTTTGGGGGAAATTGTAAGGAGGATTAGGATATTGTTTCTACCAGATAAGGCGTTACCGAAGATAAGTAACTTGTCCTTCTCACCACTTACTTAGCAGAAGGAGCTGGGCCAAGGCCAGAACGCCACCAGTCATCCAACCAGATATCGTGGGCTTTGCCGAACAGAACGATCTTAGATTTCTCACTGTTGAGTTGGGAACATTTGTTAACCATTCAGTCAGCAATTTCCGTCATGCAGTGTGGGAATTCGTTTTCCACCTTGTCTGGATCAGGGTAAAAAAAGATGAGAAGCGGAGTATCATCTGTGTATGACACGATCTCCACTCCACAAGATCGTACAATTTCTGCCAGAGGTGCTACATAGATGGTAAATAATGTTGGGCTCAAGCACGAACCCTGGAGGACCTCTTTGCTGATACATCTTTCTAAATTTAAATGGACCTAAATAGATGTGTTGGGTATGGTTATCAAGGAAGGACGAGCAGCGGTAGCGTCGAGATGGGTTTGTAATTAGCGAGGACCTCAGGATTGACAATCAGGAATTTGTAAAGTCCACTACTCACCCATGAGGGTCTCAAGACGCTGATGGCCTTCATTCCTTCGTGGAGGTTGGTCTATCTTGGTGGGCTCCTTCGGTGAGGGAGAGGGTCAACTGGGTGTCGTCGGCCTATGAGATGATGTTGAGGTTGTGGGATCGAGGGATGTTAGCGAGCGGGGCCATATAGACGTTAAAGAGGGTCGGGCTGAGGGATGAACCCTGAGGTACGCCGCAGATGATTTAGGTGGCCTCCGAGTGAAATGGGGGAGGCGGACTCTCTGGGTTCTGCCGATGAGCTAGGAGGTGACCCAGCCCAGGGCTCTGTCGCAGATTCCTGCATTGCTGAGGCGTGAGCGTAGGGTGTGGTGGCAGACGGTGTTGAAAGCTGCCGAGAGGTCCAGGAGGATGAGGGCCACGGTTTCGCCATTGTCCAGTATGGCACTGATGTCAGTGGCGACGATGAGGGTGGTTTCGGTACTGTAGTTGCTGCGGAATCCGGATTGGGAAGGGTCCACGGTGCAGTTCTCCTTGAGGAAGCGGGTTAGTTGTCTGACAGCCTTCTCAATTACTTTTGCTGGGAAGGGGAGCAGGGAGATAGGCCGTAAGTTTTTGAGGTCCTTTGGGTCTGCCTTGAGTTTTATGAGAAGGGCATTGATCAGCTCTCTGGGAAGGTGGCGGACTCGAAGGAGCTGTTGATGATCTTCTGTAGTTGGGGTGCGATGACGGAGCTTGCTTTGTTGAGGATGTGGTGAGGGCAGGGTTTTTTTGAGAAGAGGAGTTACTTATGCACACTTCCAATTGGTTGCCCCTTTAGTACAAGTTAAGGAAAGATTGAACAATGTTTTTACTTATGGAGCCAGGCAGGCAGCTAGGCTGGATATTATCCTATGTAGACAAGGATTTAAGGGGGAACCTGATTAAACAAGATTTAGCATCTTCTGCATCTGTTCTAAAGAGCAAAGTCCTCCATTCCAGCCTTGGCATCTGAATGAGGTTGCCTCAGATCCAGTACCATTTCTGAGTGTTTTGAGCTGGCGGGATAGCCTTACAGATGGTGTTGATTTTGTTCTCAAAGAAATCTGATAAGGAATCGCAAAGTTTGAGAGATGCCGGAGTGATGGTGGCACAGGCTTGAGAAGTTAAGAAGCTATTTAGCGCTTTGTAAAGCTCCTATGTGGAATGGCCCACTATGGCGATTGTGGAAGTAATGTTTGCTTTCCATTTCGCCCTGATCCTTTTGTGATGATCGCTTAGCATGTTCTTTCCAGGCATATCATTTTTTCCCACCGCAGATTGTTAGTGTAACAGGGTGCTTGATTTTTGGGAGAAGATGCGGAGGAAGAAAGTTTCTTAAGGGGGGACTAATTGATTGAGAATAATTGTTAGGGAATCATGATGGGAATTAAGCAGCATTAATGTCCATTTAAGATGTAAGAGTGGAAGCCTTAAAAGCCTCCAAAAAGAGTCAGCTCTTGGTGTAGTAAAAAAAAACTAAGCATACAAAATTGCATTATTTGCAAATAACCAGTCCTTTAATTGATGGGAACTGTTCATTACAGCATGGGGTGGAACTATTAGTTTTAATAAGGATGGCATGACTTACTTCATTTCAGAAGGGGAATACTTCCAAACTGTAGTACTGGCCATTTTGAGAGAGATCTGACGGATCTGAGAAAAAACGGGCAGGAGTACTGGCATCTGGCATCGGACGGGCGCACAGGGGCTTGCCTTTAGGGCACCAGTGGCGCGTCCTGTCCTGCAGCTGCTTAAATAGTATGTCTCTTGAAAGGGCCCAGTGTCTAGGCCGCTGACCTGTCCAAAATGGTAGCGATCTATTGGCCCAAAGGAAGTGAGGAATGGAGAAAAGCCGCTCTCTCTACAACAGCCGGCACAGAGATGTGGCGAAACAGACAGCAGTAGGTAAGCAAGTGGCACAAACACTCAGCACAAAGTGAAAATAAAAGCAATCTTAAAACGGCATTAAGAATTTTTTTAAACAGCGTCCTTGCCTGAAAGCAGCGCTGCTTGTCTGCACCCTGCACCTGCTTGAATAGTATGTGGCTTCTTGAAAGAGCCCTGTGTCTAGACCGGCGACCTGCCAAAAATGGTGCTGATGAAGATGGGTCTGTATCCTCTTATACAACAATACATATTGACCTGTTGTACTCAGTCCACAAGCCCAAGTGCTGGTCAGCTGAGTACTTTCGGCAGCCTTCTCTATTGGTAGGGGGACCAGACAGGGCCCCTGTTATAGACCGGCTGGTGAGAAGCGATGCCCAACTAAAAGGGTGGAAATGGGAGAGCTCTACTGAAGAATGACTCACTCTTTACATGAACAACGGTCTCTTCTTCCTTGCAAACCCAAGTCTTACAGGGCAACAGTGCCTTCAACTCTTCAAACTCTACTAAGGGGCCTCGGGACTCTGGGTAAACAAGAACAATCTTTGCTGGTCCCATTTAGAGGCACACTGAAATTATGCAATGGCAGTCATTGATACCTATTAAATGCCTAAACTTTCAAATACATGGGAATCCATATTTCCTTCCTTCCCAAACAAACCTGGAGCCTTAATATGACACCCCTTGGCTCCACGATGAGAGCGGACCTGCAATGTTGGACGACCTTACCACTTTCCTTACTGGACCATGTAGCCCTTTTCGAATTGATGACCCTACAGTGGTTTTTATGTGTCTTTCAGAATTTTGCACTCATTATCCCAGACAAATGGTACAGAGACTTCACAGCCACGATAGAAGCCTTCTTGTGGGCAGATTATCCACCACGTATAGCCTGGGCTAAATGCCAGTTATCAGTATAAGACAGGTGTAGGAAGTTGGCTCTGTATGTACTATCAAAGTAAGAAATAGCATGCACAGAGTCCAAGGGTTCCCCTTAGAGGTAAGATAGTGGCAAAAAGAGATAATTCTAATGCTCTATTTTGTGGTAGTGTGGTCGAGCAGTAGGCTTATTAGAGGGTAGTGTTAAGCATTTGTTGTACACACACAAGCAATAAATGAGGAACACACACTCAAAAGACAATTCCAAGTTTTTACCCTTGTACCCAAATTGGGGTTGTGAAGAGGCTTTGGACCCTCCCTCCTGAGCAGGTTTTTGGGGCCCTGTAGAAGACTCTTTACTTTTACCCTTGAATGTCTCAACACTCTTCTCCTGGGGAGTCTTTGTGACCCCTTTCTTTTGGTCACCCCCCTGTGGAAGTCTTGGTCACCCTAGTCTGACTCAATGGTCCACCTTCTTTCCCAATTCTTGGGGAGAAATTAATCCTAGGTCTACCAGATGCTGATGCAGTTTATCATTGAAACAATTACTTAACAGGTGTTCTTTCACAAATAAATTGTACAGCCCATCATAATCATTTACACCACTGCCATGAATCCAACCATCCAGTGTTTTGACTGAGAAGTCAACAAAATCAACCCAGGTCTGTCTCGAGGATTTTTGAGCCCCCCGAACCTAATCCTGTACTCCTCAGTTAAGAATCCAAAGCCCTCAATCAGGGTAGCCTTCATGAGGTCATAGGATTCTGCATCTTTTCCAGAGAGTGTGAGGAGTCTATCCCTACACTTTCCAGTGAACATTTCCCAAAGGAGAGCACCCCAGTGAGATTTGTTTACTTTTCTGGTTGCACAAGCCCTCTCAAAAGCTGTGAACCATTTGGTGATGTAATCACCATCTTCATATTTAGGTACAATCTCTTTAGGGATTTTTAGCATGTCAGGAGAATCTCTGACCCTATTTATGTTGCTGCCACCATTGATGGGACCTAAGCCCATCTCTTGTCTTTCCCTTTCTATGGCTAGGACCTGTTTTTCCAAAGGCAATCTTCTGGCCATCCTGGCTAACAGGAGGTCATCTTCATTGAGGCTTTCCTCAATGCTTCCAGAGTTGCTGGACTCTCCTGTGAGAGAAGCAGCATCTCTGACTATCACTTGTAGAGTCAGGGTTGGAGGAACCCTGGCCTCCCTATCTAGGGTTGGAGGTGGGAGTTCCTCCAACTCACTAGTGTCCCCCTCTGTGGGGGCATCATCAGAGGGGTTGTTTTTAGCAAACTCTGCCAAGAGCTCCTGGAGCTGTACTTTGGTAGGGTTTGAACCAGTCTTTATCTTTTTGATTTTACAGAGAGACCTTAACTCTGACATCCTAAGATGCAGGTAAGGGGTGAGGTTGAGTTCCATCACTAACTCTTCTGCATTAGACATTATGTTTCTAAAAGTTGGAATACTTTTTAAGAATCTAAAACTATCTCTAGAACTTAATTCAAACTTTTACAAAACTTTTAAACTCTAAAAGAAATGCTAACAGGGACTAACACAAGGCCCTAGCAGGACTTTTTAAAAATTTAGAAAAATAAGTCAAAATTCAAAAATCACTTTCTAATGACAATTTTGGGAATTTAGTCATGTGATCAGGTATTGGCTGAGTAGTCCAGCAAATTCAAAGTCTTGTACCCCACCGCTGATCCACCAATGTACGAAGTTGGCTCTGTATGTTCTATTTCAAAGTAAGAAATAGCATGCACAGAGTCCAAGGGTTCCCCTTAGAGGTAAGATAGTGGCAAAAAAAGATAATTCTAATGCTCTATTTTGTGGTAGTGTGGTCGAGCAGTAGGCTTATCAGACGGTAGTGTTAAGCATTTGTTGTACACACACAAGCAATAAATGAGGAACACACACTCAAAAGACAATTCCAGGCCAATAGGTTTTTATATAGAAAAATATATTTTCTTAGTTTATTTTAAGAACCACAGGTTCAAGATTTACAAGTAATACTTCAAATGAAAGGTATTTCACTCAGGTATCCTAGGATTAGCCTGGTTAGAAGGCCTCAGCACACTTTCAAATTATAACTAGGCATCAGCAAAGGCAAAAAGTCAGGGCTTCTCAGTTATTGGTAGTCACAACTGGCTGACAGAGGGCTTGGACGACCCCACATACTGTGTCTAACTCTTCCTTGTTGCACTCAACACAGGAATATGATTTCTATATAGGGACCCCTTCCCACAGGAACTCCCTGAAATCACCCGAGTAATCTTTCTGTCGTGGAGGCTGTGCTGTGCTTCATGGGTTGGTACAACGTCACCCAGGAAAACCCCACTATGGAGAGGACATCAACTCCATCATACATCTGGCCTATAGGGCTTCCAGGCAATGGTCAAAATAGGCATTATGCTCATAGGAGACATTTGTCATGAGACCACCGTCTGGTCATTCCAAGATCTTCAGGCTCAATATGTCCTCTCTAAGACCCATTCCATAAATATTTCCAATTCATACATGCCCTCGCCATATATAGATACAGACTTGATGGGCTTCCTGAAAACAACCGCTTGGAAGCTAAGTTGCTAATGAGTAAACTGGGCAGGGGTGAAGTCTCATGCATATACCATACTCTAATTGCCAGTGCCCCTGATTTTTTTTACCCGTACCTGCCCCCTACCAGGAGGCAGTGGGAGGTTCTGGGTCAGTCCCCTAGATGACCTCAATTAGCGATTTGCTTGTATGGGCCCCACATGGAATTGCTATATCCTCCCGACTCAGCCTATTCCAGGTGCATTTCTTACATAGTACCTATCTCACCCCCTTGAAATTATGACATGCAGTGAAACTGCACAGCCCTACCTATTAGTGCTTCCCTACCGCAGACAACGGCTTTTAGCATATGGCGTGGCAGTGCCCATTGATAACGACTTACCTGAGACCTATAACTAACTCCATTACTGTGGTCCTGGACTACCCTCTTAAATTGAGGCCCAAACACGCTCTTATCGGAATACTGGACCTGGGAAATACTGGGGGTGAAAGGTACCTCATTGGCATGGCCACGATGATCGCTAAAAGAGATGTAGTTTAGAAGTAGAAAACAACCAACCCATCCATGTTAGCTGAATAACAATCAGGCCTGAACTGGTGAACAAAACCAGAAGAGCCTATTTACAGAGCAAGATGATGTTGCCATGAACATGAGAAGATTTGGGGTAAAATGGGGGGACTGTTATTAACTCGAGCCTCTGTTCCTTGATTTTTGATTATATGATCCTCTACTGGATAAGAGGTGATGCCCTTGTGTGTTTTGGTGTAAAGCTTTTTTTTGTTTTTGCAAAAACAAATAAAATTGTTTATAAAAAGATGGCTTTGTAGTTGCTTCCTAAAACTAACATCGGTATTCAAACCATGTAAGAAATATTGTGCAATGGAAATGAGTTAAAAAGAACTGATTTGACCAAAAATAAATCCTACAGGGCCACTTCTTTGGTTGGACACTTGTCTGATTGTCCTGTGGAATGAGACTGTGGGTTTCCCTAGAGTCTGTATCCCTATGTTGGCTCCTCTTATGATACATTTTCTAGATTTTTCTAAAACAGAGGTTGGTTTTCTATAACCCTCCCCCCGCTAGAGCTAAGTACTTAGTCAATGTGCCAACCTGAATTAGACAAACAGTTGTATTGCAACCGTTCCATACCCATTGAGCAGTAGTTGAGCAAAATTTGTTTGAGGTAACAATTCCGTAGTACATTACAAGGATAGTTAATAGAATCCCAATCCTTCTTCTATTGAATAATTAGGCACTCAAGAACACTAGCACACAAGGGATACTCCTGGCCTTATGCACACAATGTGGAGTGTAACCCCAATAAAGACAAATACAATGGCAGCAGCAACATTCACTAAAAGTGTAAATAAGAGGAACCCCTCTAAAATGGTTCTGGTGATAAATCTAGAGCAATCCCACCCTCATTTTACTACTTCTAAGCACTAATGTAAAACTAGCCCAGCAGAAAATAACACATATTTTGAGTTTTCAGAGATAATAGACACCTGCATACCTGTTTAACAATAGTTCTTATGTTCAATGCAGATGCATGGTCTGCTATTCTCCTCTCACAAGGCCAGCTGCACTGATGTCATCAAGCAAATGCTAAATGCCTCCTGTCCCAGTAGCCATTATTTGGGACCAGCAACGTGACTCTATGTGGCCTGTCCTAGTGTCGGGGTTCCCCTCTACCCTTCACTCTCTGTGACTGACTTTTATAACATAATCTCCTTGTTAGAAAGTCTTACCCACAAATAATTACTAGAAAGTGACCTGATGCCCCTTTAATTATTTTCATTCTACAAGATTGAGTTGTTTTGAAATAACAGTAAACAAGACACGTAGTTGTGAACCATCTAGATACTCTTAGAAATCAACAATAAGCTAATGTAAAAAGAAGCAATTAACATTCAAATTAAAAAATGCACATGGATTCACATAAGCTTGATTATCACACTGCAGAACATAATAATATAAACTAAATGTATGTCATAATAATCACCCGCACTCAGTATATTTATTGGTTGAATAGCACATGTAAATCAAGCAGGGAAATACCCGGTTTGAAACCATAATATTCATAACACTTGGCCTTGCAAATGGTTTCAAGTATCGTGATTGTAGATGAGTTAGGCACCTGCTTCTCCAAAGTTTTTTTTTGTCCTACTGCAGCTAAGTTTAATTCAAAATCAAAAAGTGGCTTAATTATTCAGTCTGTTCCATCCTAAAGAACTTTGATCAATTTAGGCTTTTAAATTAGTTTGAAATGATATGATGCTATAGCGTCAATAAATGTGCAGTGAAATCTACAAGAAAAAAATATTTCATTAGTATGCATTGACTTCTTTTCATCTCAAGTCTCTTCTCTCAGGAAAGACAGGGCGAGAAGGTATAGGTATACCATCTGGAGAGAGAGCAGACTTAACCTTTCCCTGAGAAGAAAGAAATCCCTGTAGTTCTGATTATCATTATGCAAATGTTTCCATAGTTTACTTAATGTGCATTTGATAAGGCAACCTCACTCTTATTTTTACTTGTTGACAATGACTTTAATACCATTGTTCAAAACAGAAATTATATAGTGTGCGTTTTCCAAACTATGGTAGAATAATTAGTAAATTTGAAAACAGGTGTTTAGTTTCTTGAAAGAAAATAATCTAGAAAACTGATTGCTGCTTGAGTCACAAACCTCTGGGTGTATAAATATCAGATGTTCTTTTACGGTCAGAACATCTGAATGGGGTACATTTCAGCTGTCTTTATTTGATGGTGCTGAATTATGCTTATATGTCCTCATTATTTATCTCACAGATTACTGTCATCATAAGAAGTCAACTAATTTTAAGATTTTGGTACAATAATTCCAGCTTTGGGATTAAATTGGAGGTTCACAGAAATGGGTAATATGAAAATATTGCAGAATTTTGTTCATTTGGAGGTATTTGAAAGATTATTCCTGAACTTTGAATACATACAACGGGTTGTTTCTCTATGTTAAAACCCAGTATCTTGATATAGCTGTGAAATCAAGAATTCCAGCACAAAAGTCACGGTCAACATGAGATCCTCAATGTCACGATTATGGGACTAAAGAGTGGCACAGCGTAAAAGGGTGACATTGGTTCCAGTTTGTAGAGGTACTTACAGCAAGGTTCTTACTCTGAAGAGCTATAGACTTTGGGGGAGCCCCATGGGGTGATTACTGGGAACATCTGAGCTTTAAGTTGCACAGCAGAGTGGATGAGAACAGGTGAAGGTTCTTAGTAACCACACCTGTCATCGAATATCTTCGGTCACACGTTAGCCAGAGCAGCTCTACTTTGTAGAGGTTAAAGTAATAGCAGCTCTTTAATACGAAGTTTGTGACCAGACCCATTTGTGTTGTAGGCTTCACAGACAGATGTGAAGGTGAAACAGCAAACAATAGGAATATCTGAATCACAATGAAGTAATGTACTGCTTCTCTCAGACCTCACCCAACTTGTGTTATTTAATTGGGTTTCTCACAATGGTAGGACAAAAGAACTGATATTGGTATTATGTTGAATGCATTATGTTTGGACATAAACCAGAGTTTCATCCTTCTGAAGTACGTTTGCCACATAGGCTATCTATCTGAGAATTCACAGTTGCTAAAACTGTCCACAAATGGACTGATGGAGCATTATTCTAGATTATCCCAGTGATTGGCAGACTATTTTTGCTTCATAAAATAACTTTTAGCAGTGGATAGCTACTGATGCATTCATTTGCGGATGTCTCAACAAATCCTGCAGTCTTTTACACCGCTACAGGATGCTGTACATTAATTAGTGATGGAAGGTGGAGAAACCAAAGAATGAAAGTACAATGAAAATGTCCCAAATAATCTTCACCAGTTGTTATTCCGATGTAAAGATTTCTGTCATGGTTGAAACAAAATCGGCACAGCTTATGAAAAATTTGTCTGCCATTTAATTTTTGCTTTTTTTCTATTTACAGATGAAGGAGCTTTAGTAAGAGCAGCCAGGCAATTGCGCTTTGTTTTCACTGGAAGAACACCTGACTCTGTCATTATAGAATCAGTGAGTATATTTCATAGTAATCTATCTAAGTGTGTAGGTTAAATATATTGCTCTGCACTGGTACTTCATCTGAGAAGTTCTAGCTAAAACTATTTTGGTACAAAGTTTTAAGTGTCTAATTCAGACATCAATAATGAGGAACTAATAAACCGTTTTAGTAATAACAAACATAAAGATCTACTTAAACTATGCCTTCTTTGGATTTTTTCAGACCAAATTATTTTTGTTCAGCAAAAGCTTGTTTGTTCTTCTGGGATCTATAGTTAAAGAGAGGACCACTCTCTTCTTCATTCATGCTGGTCCCCTATAATGCAATTTGTAAGATGGGTGAAAAGAGTTTGAAGAATTTTTTTTTTTTTTTGCCAGATTGTGTTTTTCCCTCCAGAACACCAATTAATGGTTTCTTTACTTTTTGGTGAAATAGACCTAAAATTCTGCTCACAGAACACTAACTGAAATGAGAAAGGGTGTGTTTCACTGTTGAATGGGATTTAAAGGGGCAAGAATAAAATTAGTGAGACCAACAATAAAGCTTGCATAGACCATAAGGGAATTATAATTATGCTGTGAATATTAATATACACTCTATTAGACCAAGAAACTATTTTAATTTAATATGTATAGCCTAATAATTGTATTTCAGTTCTGCTGTAGCCAATAAATCCAGTGTTCCAAATTAGGAAATTACAAAATCTAATTTGAGTCCATATTTTCTAAAACAATATCAGAACATATCTAATCACAATATCTTGAAAATTGTTGCAAACAATTCAGTGTGTAAAGGAGCCTGCATCCTAAATATTAGTTACTATCTTAAAGGATTGCTTAATTCTGGTATAGTTTCTGTCTTTTTTTAGGTTCTTGTGTTAGTCTTCAAAATAGTTAATATGCCCTGCTGTTGCCTTTGCTGAAAAAATGCATAAGCATATATCAATTGTTTTGTACTACATATAGTAACTGTGCGGAATATTCATAATATTGTTGTATTTTCCTATTTTAATTATAAATAGCTCAAATAATTCTTGTCTAACTAGTGTGTTCTATCAAAAAGGTCACTAAACCCCACTCTTGCAATATGTGCTTTTTAGTAACTTCTTAGCGGAGTAACTTGTATTTCTTAATGCGTAAAATTATTAAACAAGGAGCTAAACTTGCACCCCTACAATAAGTGCCTGACTGTAAATCTAAGGCATCAATTTCAATTCTTCTTTAAGCTTTATTTGCCTTTTCAGATCATTAAAAATATTTTTGATATATGTAATGGTCTTTACAGTACCATTTAGGTAATGAAAAAGCAACTAAAGTAGTGGAAGAATTTGTGTTGGTAATTGCCCCTACGTTTTAAGATTTTAAAATTAGTTTTCTACTGATGAATCAAACATAACTGAGTCCACATCAAAGTCCAGCTTGTTAACTAAAAAGCCAGGTGCTCTAAGTAAAGTAGATATATATGTACATCTTTACGTTTGCTTTGTATCCACTACTGTGTCTAAAATATGTAGTATTTAGATGGAAGGATATTCATGATCTGTTCTCTATCCCTGGCATTTGTGGTGTCTCTCCCTGGCCACTGTGTTTCAGTGACACATCAAAATATATTGCCTCTTTGTTTATTGGCTTTCCAGGGAAATTGCAGGTTGCAAATTGAATGTTGTATTTACGTCCTGTCTAATCCATAAACTTCTATGCTGCGTTTACATTTGGTATAATCCATGAGCCTGGATGGCCTTTTGTACTCTGTCCTAAAAAAGATTCACACATATATTTGCTCCCATGCAGATTGAGGTACAAAGCAGTACATACAACCACATTTCTTGGACTGCCACTTCCCCAAAACAAGGAATAACCAGCACACCTCCGCAGGCCGAAATATAATGCAGTAGTCAAACATAGATTTAAGATAGATCTACAAATGGGTCTGGAGGGAATATTTCAAGGCAGTATTACTTTTAGAGTTCATCTCTTCATCGGGTTGAATAATTGTGTGTGTAGATATTATGTAATTATTTTTGCATTCCCATTATTGTTGATGTCTTAGGAGCAATTGGCTGGGCTCTAAAGAAACTTCAATTCTTCCTGCACTAATGCCCAAAGAGTGTTGTTTTCTTTACTCCCTTTCCAATGTCTCCACTTCTTTGGACTTGTCTTTTATAATGCAGATGCCAGGATTGTTTCTGCCTAGCAATAATTGTATGTACAGCTTCATTAACCGCTTGTATTAAGATCACTCAACCTTCAACAGGCACTTCAAAGTCTTGTTTGTTATCATTTTAAGTATAGATGCATGTGCTGCTTTCTAGGCGACTTCTTTTTAGGCCTTATTGGTCAATCTTTCTGGCTAGTGGTTCTTGTGCTCTGTGTGTAAGAACTGGTGGTATTTCATACAGAATATTGCTACATATGGAAGATTTGCTGAGAGGGTATAGGTTTTACTTCTAGAAACCATACTGATGACAAGCAGAAACATCTTTGTCAGAGTGATGAAACATACTAGCAGTAATGTTTGACCACACCGCATGTAGCTAGTGACTTTCTTTTTGACACATGAATGTGAAACTTCTTGAGTCAAGAAGCTTTGATACAGCTCACATATTACAAACTGGCCCTGGTGATAGTAAAGAGCTCAGCATATAGGGCCTGATTACGTCCTTGGCGGATGAGATAATCCGTCACAAACGTGACAGATATCCCGCCGTATTACAAGTTCTATCATGTCTTATGGAACTTGTAAAACGGAGGGCAGGATATCTGTCGCGTTTGTGATGGATTATCTCATCCGCCAAGGTCGTAATCAGGCCCATAATTTCATTGGAAACAAGTGTGTTAACCAGGCCTGTGTTAAAGTCACTGTGAAGATTAGCCATACTGCAACCACAGGAGTGATTCCAGGCAGAGGGAATCGTGCTGTGACCAGTCATGTTCCAGGTAAATATTTGTCAGTAAGAATGCCCCTGGAACTCTGTAAGTGGGTGAGAATCACAAGAAACGGTACACTGTGATGTTCTCTTAACACAGTAAACAGAATTGTTCATATATGCTTGTTCTTCACTACTCTTCTCTTAATGGTAAAGCTCCAGAGCTGCTAATCAAATTGGACTAGTGAGTTAGACGTTAACATGATCCACATGGCTTGTGCGAGCAAGGCTGCAGGAATTTCCCACCTGATATATATGGCGGTTGTTGCGCAAGTCAAGCTTGCTCACGGTGAGGGCTCTCTCCTTAACCGGTGCTAATAAAGATGTTATTCTAGTTCTTGCAGTGCATAAGCTTATGAATAAATTGGTCTTAAACTCTACATTTGCATTCAGAAGGACTTTTCCAACTTAGAAAATGGCTTTTGTACATTGTTGAAAGCCCTTGTAGCCCTCAAATTTAGAGTGATTTTGTGAACCACAAAAGGGCTTTGTCATCCAGCCCACAATCAAATCTTCCTTGCAGTGATTGAGTTCTAATACTTTGAATAAGGATATTAGGATATTAGCCATGTCTTCCATTGGGGGGTAGTGACCGTAGAAAATAGTAAAGTGTGCTTTGTTGGTTGTATAGCAGCCGCAAAGGCCCATCATAATAGTTGAGCCTTATTACCTTATCTGGGTTTGCCCCTGCAAGTATCCTTGGTTATCTAATATTGCCTTAAGAAAACGAACTAAAAAAGAAAGGGTTTTTACTGACTTGTCTTAGAAACATGTGGCAGAATAACCTCCCTTTGAGACAATTTTGATGCTTAACAGGAACCAAATTTTAGAATTAACCATTGTAATGAAAACACTTTACTATTGTTAAATAAATTTGTAGTTTTGACTCAAAACCTTGTCACCAAAAAAGCCCATACCTTGCGTTTTGTGATCTACAATTCTTTTAACTTAATTGCTCGGTTTACTTATTATGTTTTCTATAAAAGTTGTCTTGAGGACAGATATGCCATTTCTGCCTGTGTTTGTACACAGTTGAGGCTGTGTTCGTCTTACCTAGTTTTCAGACCTGCACTCTGTGATTGTGCTGGTTAAGGACTATAGGCCAGATGTACTATTTGCTGATTGCAAAATACCAACATGAACTAACCTATGTCCTAAGAGATCAGTTCTTAAAAATCTAAATTGTAGTGGTTTGTAATCTAAACTGTTTTATGCTTATTAAAAAGGTAGATCACAAATTGCGACCCACTATGATTAATTGCCATCACAGGGGTGGTGGCCTGCTCGAGTTAGCAGACCACCATATCTGTAATTGCTTTTAAATAAAGCAGTTTATTTTAATGCAGTTCGTCTTCCTTAAACAAAGATGGGTTGCATTTAAAACAATAAAAGTAAATCTTTAAAAAACATTTTTAAAGAGTAGATAGTGGTCCCATGGGCCACTGCCTACTACTAAAAAATGTTTAAAACAATTCACAAAGGGTAAAAGCTTCCTTCAGAACCCCTTCCTTATTGTGAATATATTGGGATCCCTTACCCTTTGTGGATAGGTTACCAAAAACGTTCATTAGTCTGTTAAATATTACTGTGTTGCAACCTGAATTTGGTCACAAAACATGAATATGTTCCCAAAAGGATGGCGAGGGAGGACATTGCATGGCATACCAGCACATAGTTCACCCAGATGAAGTGTGGTAAATACAGTGCATGATAACAGTCACTTTATTTGAAAGACTTTAGTATTTGCCAATGTTGCTGCAGCCAGCGCTGTGTATCTCTAGAAACGTGTTTCAGGACATTTGTCCGTCTTCCATAGAGACTAAAATCTTTAATTTGGGAGTGCTGGCAATTCTGCTCATAGTCTTCCCAGATTTTGTACCACTCCCTGAGCACATGTGCATTCCAGAGCTCATCAGAGCAACAACTCAGCAGTGGGACAATCACTAAAGGGGGGATGGAGCACACTGCCTGGCATACCAGAAGCAGTTTGTCCCAATGCATTGCATTTGTGGTAAATGCAGTGCATTATAATGCTCACTTTAGTTGAAAGTCTTTAGTATTCATCATTGTTGGTGCCACCAGTACTGTTTATCTCTAGATAGATATTTCAGAATATTTGTCCCTATCATAGGGAAATAGTTTTTGAAAGGGACACCCTGAGCTGGCCCCTTCCAAATATAGATTTACATTGGTTTCCTACATCCATTTAGTATTTCGATAAACTGTTACTGGATCACTGAATGGGTTTAGTACAGTTGAAAAACACATTTACTAGTTACAACTCTGAGATTTGCCAAATCCCATGGATTGTGGCCAATCAGTGCGTTCTTACATATGGCCGTATGTGGCTTACTGATTCCAGCATGTCAGTAAAGGGGCATCGACAAAAACATGAAGGTTTCCAAAAATATCAATTTCTATATGTCTTAAACCATTCTTGCTTGCTTAAACAGGTACCACGTTTGTCTAGTTAGTGCTGAAAAACAAGCATTCAAAATTCCTCTTCCAAAGGCTCCACCTTGACCCCTGCCTCAAACTTCCTTTTTCTGTTATACTGCCTTAAACGGCACTGATGCGGAGTCTGTTTGAACTTTATTTATGATAAAGTTTTCCTGTTTAATAGGCATTATCAGTTGTTTCAGCGTTCACCCATGTAGTATCTCCACACACGCCACACCTGGCCACTGGTCCTCCCACTAAACAAAGGTGTTTTTTTCTGGGCTTGCTTCAAACGCAAATGTTTGTTAGCACGGTCACCCCATATTTTTGTAACCCAGCAGGTTTGTTTGGATAAAAGTGTAACACCAATGACAAGTTACTCTTGCTAGCGTGCCTGGTCCTTTGTAAGTAAACTTACAAGGGGACGCATATAGGTTGATGAACCTTTTGGATCGCATGGAGTATCCTAGCTAAGTAGTAGACCATTGAACCATCACTATAATCATTTATCAAACATTAGTGAAAACTTATCTAATAAGAATTACAATCACTCTCAAAAAGGTTAATCGTTTTTATTCCCTATTAGTTACAATTCTATTCAAAACCTTTATTCGACTTTATTGTTAATCAGACTTTATTAATCATCACAAAAAAATTTTCACCAAAAGAATATTGCGCAATCAAAGTACAACATAAGTCAGCAATTTTCAACATTAATGGAGTAATTCAGCAATGCAATTTAGTCAGTCAATTGTCACTGTCAATGTCACCCTTGTCACCCTACCTAACCCAGATTAGCATCAGCATGTGGGTCTTCATGCGAAAACAATTTAGACAAAACATTAATTTGGAAAAATCTATCTAAGAGAAAAATATTTAAAACAGCGCCGTTGGTACTTTGAAGAAAAAGCACGCATTAGTCAGTCACATTATTATAGCTACCTATCCAAGATGGATCAGCAAGTCAGTCTTTGTCTCCAGGTCATCAGCAAAGTATCAGGCTCACAGAAAAGTAAGCCCAATTATCAGCACTTCGGACAGCATCGCCTGACGTCACCAACTTTCTCCTCTCCGCTCTGAATTTTCTCCCCTTGTCATGACTTTTTATTAGGGTCTCTCACTCCGTCCCACTAATTGCTAATTGTTCAACCTTATCAAAAGTTATGACTCTAACCTATAGTTTTTGTTTACCGCATATACACGTCTATTCATGGTTCAAGTTCCATTAGTTTGATTGGTTCTTCTGTCGATGAGAACATCATCCGGCTCTTCAGGTAACTAAATTGTTGCACCCAGTCTTTTAGTCAGTGCTTCCATTGTTCAAGTCCTGGGAAAGTGCGTTTAGCCTACACTACACATAATTTTATCAAATTGCCTTCATCATCTCCTGTCTACTGGCACATTTGCAGAATGTTCTAGCAGAGCCTTCTGAACTCTGTACAGTTCAAGGTCCTTCTCTCCAGTTCCAGTCCTTGGAAGCCTTGTCGCATCTCCACGTTAAGAAGGCAAGGCCCAGCGAAAACCAGGCCTCCAGTATGGCTTAAGTTAAGAATACGAATTAACACAAAACATAGTTTATACATCCAAATATGACATAGTAATACGTTTTTCATGAATATTTTTCATTATTTAGCATCTTGTTAACACACATGGAGACCACTCCCCGTGGGCACATTTTGCTCACACACGTTATTTTCAAATATTAGTTTCTTTATCAAATTTTCTCATTAGTATTCACACGCAAATCATTAGAAATTTCTCATATTAGCATATCTGCTCCAACACTTGTTTTAATGATACTTTTGTCTAATGCCTTTTCCAAAAGATTATGAAACACCCCTCCTTAGCCCAGTGATTCTCCCATAAACATGTTTTTATTAGTTGACTAACTTGCAGCAGTTCTGCTAATATGTTATAGCAAACCCTAGTTGTAGTTTCTTGATAAGATTGTGAAGTTTCAATTTAGGTTCTTCGCAACGGTAAAGGATATATTTACTAGTTGTTATACTGTGACTATATATATGCGTGTGTATATAAATATATGTATGAGTATATGAATGTGTGTGTATATATATATATTGTTTTTTTTTTATATATCAGAAGTATTCCATTTACAGTTTCCTTTGAGACTTTCAAACAAAATTTCTCTTTGTTTCCAGCTTGGACAAAAAGAAAGATACGAACTGTTGAATGTGCTTGAATTTACAAGGTAAAGAAAACCATTGGCTACATTTATATCTGGTTGCTAATGTAATCTATAGTCTAGTTCAGTGTAATATGTTGCAATGCTTCTTTTCAAATAAAAAGGTTAATATCTTGATTACATTAGTTGGAGGGATTTATAGACATTCAGCTGAGTAGATCATGATATCTTGCTTCTTAGTGTGGACTTACCTCTTGAATCAGGCATTACGTTAGTTTTGATCATTTGTACCTGAATGATTTCAAAGTGTGAAAGTAGGGCTTCTGCTGTCAGATACCATCCATGTTGCCTGTAATATTCCATAGGGTATATCCATCTTCATGTTTAATACCTATGTGAGACTCTTTTTTTGACCTCAAATACTGCTGTCTCAGTTACCATGATTCATTGATGACACACACACGATTGTAACTGGATTGTGAAATCATTATTCCACCAAGGTGTGGTACCTTCCAGAATAGCTTGACAGATTTTGGTTGCTAACCCCTGCCAGTAGTTAAAAAAAAAAAAAAAAAAAAAAAAGAATCCTGTCCACTGGCCTGCCCCGTTTTAATTTTTGGAACCTATGTCACTTATGGAAGTGGTGAATTACCTAAGAGGATGGTGTGTCTGACATGAATATGGACTTCTTGGTGCATATTGTATCCTATTAAGATTGTAGAAAGTGCTTCTTTTTGGGGCTTTCTGGAAAGCCCAAAAATATTGATTGCTGATGCAATCATCAACTCATGTTTTAACTAAGCCCTTTATTTTCAAATTAGCATTCCTGAAGATAGTATAAGAGGAAACTTATAGTGCAAAATTCTGCTGCAGGAATGATTGTCAGATTAAGATGCGTCATGTTTCTTTGGAATCTTTACTGGTGCCTTGTTAAATCTTGCATCATTTTGTAACTTGTGTGCCCGATGTACAAACGTTTTTGAGGTTTTACTCTTCTCTGGTGCTGTATATTTTGAGAATTGTAGTATCTGACCCTCGTGTGAGAGCAGATATACTACCTTTCGTCTACAATTTTGAAGTTTATCCAAGATAGGCCCTTTAGATTTTGTCAGGCTGGAAGGAATTAATCCAGTTGCAAAACCAGTTCTGTTAACCACTGCCCACTTCAGAAATCAGTCCAGTAGTTTATTGTTAACAAATGTGTTATAAGCTTGTGGGAGGTAGCGGACTTATGAGGATCTTGGTCCAGCAGGATACACCTAGTACTCAGCAAAGTGATCTTGGCTCCCTTTTCCAGTGTCATTGTTGGTTTTCCGGTAATTGATGTGCAGCATGGTAGTCTTATGGAATAACTGCCACGAATCTATCTTCTTGGGAAACTGGCCGCTTTACTCAGGTGTTAAAGTATTAAGAATCTGCAAAGGGAATGTGTCTTTCAGGAGATATTTGGGATCGATTCATGTTACACACGTTTAGGATTCCATTGAAGTTTTCTGTTTTGTGCTTCCCATAATGCATTGCACTAAAACCAAAGGTGTCCGTGCCGCCGTTATAGCTTGGAACTGCGTCGTCGCTGGTAACTCTGAAGCTAGTGGACTGCAGTTTGCCAGTGATCCTGTCTGTGATTTAAGAACAATGCAAAGATTTTGCACTTTTTAAAAAATTAAAGAGGATCAGTTGGAAACATGTTCTAATTCAGCAAGCCAATTGTTAGTCTGTTGCACGATTTTAGCGCCTTGCATGAAATGTACGATGTTGATAGATGGATCAGTTGTTTAACTGCTCGGTGAGATTTACACTGGTACGCATTCCACTGTGAGATTATTTTTATTGTTGCTGTACCTTAATGTAATTAGAATTTTAATCATGTTTTTGCAGCAACAGAAAAAGAATGTCTGTGATCGTTCGTAATGGGGCGGGTAAAATTAGGCTGTACTGCAAAGGAGCGGTAAGTAAATACTATATTGTTTCATGGCAGTGGTTATACCGGATATAAACATGTTTGATGATTGTACGCAATTAAGTTCTTGGTTCTATGAGAAAAACCCTGTAACATATGTTACAATATGAACAGTCTCAGACTGCTCGAGATAGAAGCATCTTGGAATAAGTGACTGGATCACAATCCCATTGCTGATCGCTGTAAGAAAATAACAAGCATTGTCAAAGCCATCAGGTCTCGATCATTTAAAACAAATTACATAGCAAAGCTAATAGATCGGAATTTTCGATTTGTTAATGGAAGTGTTTGGTAATAATTGGGTGACTTTTGTGTGCTGCTCCCAGCTGTCCTAGAAATAAAATCCCATAATGAAGCAACATCTTGTGCTACAGAAATATGCAAGCATAGAGAAGGGCCCTTTTGATGAACATACTGCATTCGCAGTGTTAAGCTGTACCCCCAAAGGAGAATGTTATGAAAAGGAGTCAGTGAAGGAAATTTGTGATGTAAGTGGTGAACCTAAAAGGCACAAAGAGCAAAATAGTGCATCATTGATACTTTTGACAATGGGCCAGTTTTTGAAGCAGCTGTAAGAGAGTTTATATGCATGCACGTGCTTTGAAAACAAAAAAATTTAAACCCAAACCATGTTGTTAAAGCAGAGTAAAACAAATGAACTTACAAGAGTGATTAATGACCAGACTTAGCCTTCCTTAAAGAAAAACAGGACGCGCTTCCTAAAGAAAAAAAGCCATAATCTAACAATTAAAATGCCATTATGGAAGTAAAGTAAATATGTCAAAGAATAAACACTGACTCCAGTACGTAATTTGTAAAATACTGAATGCTGATGCCAAAAGCTTTGCTCCAGCAGTGACATTAAAAATCAGTGCACCGAATACCAATCCTGCATAGTGTTGAATCCACATCAGGCCTCTCTACTCCACTACCAGAGACTGCTGCTTCTTTTTCTCACTCTTGATGATTCCTTGTTCTCCCTTTTCTTTCTCTTCCTTCTCCTTTCCCGTTTGTGTGTTGTTCTCTCTCTCTCTTGCTGACGTCATGTCCGATAAGGAAAATTAAGTGCTGGTCCCCAAAAGTAAGTGCTGATAGGCACCACCAGTAAACACTGGCTGAAATTAAGCAACGACTGATTCCCACTTCTTCAGTCGAACAAAAGGACTGCTTGAACACCATCATCATAGGGACACGAATGCCACAGTGTAAAAATCCTCAAAATGCTACTGTTTTGACAGACAGCCCATCCGGAGCAGTGGTAAACTATGAACAGCCCATGAGCCCATGAAAGCAAATGGCAGGAGAATGCTGACTCACAGACAACTCTTTCTGCACTGTTTTACGTGTACCTTTTTAAAAATATCGTTAACATGAGGTATTCTATTCAGTGAAAACTGCCTGTAGCAAGACCTAAAAAGAGAAGCAAGACATTGTATAGATTCATGAATTAAGACAGCCCATCTTCTTGTTTATTTACTCACAAAGTTAATGATCTTCTCTAAAACCAGCATGATTTTACTCATTTCACACACAGACCCACAGCGTCCGAGCACAGAAACTTGGGGCATCCTTGTAATCTTTCCATTTGAGCGTGTGGGAAACTACTAAAAACGATAGCCGGGCATAGGCATGGCAACAGATATGCACTGCTATCATCTTGTAAGCTATGGAAGTGGCCTGAGCAGTTGGAAAGCTTTCAGTCATCGCAACGCATTAGCAAGTCATTAGCACAGGCTTAGTGGACCTGTCCTGATGATTTGCAGTGCCCCATTGGCAAGGTCCAGGTTCCTACAGGCTGCATACAAGGCAGGACCTGCACGGTGGCCGTTATCTCCAGTACCACTCTTCAGACCTAAATAATATCTTTTTTAGTTGGTGTTCCATCCTTTGTGCCTCTTGTCTATTAAAAAGTGCTTCAAAGAAGTTAGGGTTCTCTCTGGTTTTAAGGTCCTCTTCATCAGTGGTGGCCAAAGGAAGTTCAAGAGGGCCCCATCCAAGCCAGATAACCTTTGACTATGTAATTTCTTTCCCATATGGGTTGATTGTAAGTTATTGTGTGACATGTTGATATCAACCCATGGCATGTATCTGAACTCCTAGAGCCATGTTGGTTGCCCTTGCTCTTTCTCTTGTAAATTGGCAAATTTGGACTCATCAAGGGCCCAACCTGAGCTAATGTCACGGAAAAGCCCATATTACAAGCCTAAAAAGGGTCTAGCTCAGACCTAATGATACAGTGATTTCAATCCCATCCACGCTGTCTGCTGCTTCTTATTTTTGAAAGCTAGTAGTATTTAGATGGCATGTTGGCTTAAAGTGTTGTTGTTAGCCATTCTTAACGTGACTGTTGAGATTAGTTTTCAACCAGGACAATTTCTACGCTATCTAGTTTTACCACTGTTAGTTCGGTTTAATTTCAGTAGTCGATTTAAAAATCTCCTTGCCCAAACTCCTCAATAATCAACTGATTTGCTTCATATTAATTACAGGAAACATAATCTGATAAAACAGTTGTAAGCCTATATCTTAAACACAATGTATTCAATGACTGAAACCTTGGAAACTGTCAAATCTTAAATATCTGAGATTATCACAAAGAAAATGCTTTTTAAGGTACACACTCAAGTTGCACATTACACTCTAAAAGAAATACCATATCTTTAGTTGATGCTCACATTAAAGTAATCGTTGGGATGGAAAATTGCTCTTCATGATAATGGATGTTTACCTCTGCCCTGAGTGCCCAACTGTACTGATGGAAAGTTCCCTAATGCTGATTTTTGTTGTCATAGCCATACACAGTTCATATGTGTACCCCATGGCATTAGCCTGCCTCACTAATTCTGTTCTTGTTAGACTGTGGGAAGGTGGGGGGAGCACCCAAAGAACTACTCATAATGGTGGATGGTTACTGCCTTTGCCAGGAGTTAAGCAGGGTGAGTGTGGTGATGGCAGCGTATTGTGTAATGATCAGTAGGAGTGAACAGGTCCTTTTTAACCTGGAAGGAGGCCTACAGGCTCACTTGCATTTTAAAGGTTCCACTGCTTTGTGCTTACATCATCAGCTTGGTGTGAAGTGTTGCTCAATGCAGAAATGGTGTACCTGCTCTGGGCGTATGTGTGCATCGGAAGGGTGCCATACAGGGAGAATGCAGTACTGAGAGGTGTGTGCATGGAGTGGTATAGTACCTGAAGTATTTAGTGCTGTTCAGTATGTGCAGGATAAGTGCATGTTCATGGTTGTATGTATACCTGTGAGTGGTAGAATACATGAAAGATACAGTATGTGCATGTTAGATGAGTATGCTGGATGTTTGTGCACCTGGGAGTGGTGCAGTACATGAAGGGTGCAATACATACATGTTAAATACACATGATGGATGTATGTGTGCATGTGAGTGGTATAGTACATAAAGGATACAGTACTGTACAGTATGTGTATGCTGCATACATGCATTGGGTGTTTGTGTATCTGTGGATGGTGCAATACATGGAGGGTGCTGGGTTCCATTTTGGGAGACCAAGGCCTGTATGGTGAAACATGGAGTGTAGATAGAGAGATCCCCCAGACAGATTTGTGAATTGTTGCATTTCACAGCTTAGTGAGACACACATTGGGGAAGGGAGGACCAGGCCTCCCCTGTACTCTTTGAAGGATGCTCTTTGATTCAGTGGGAGGTCACAAGGAAGGGAACTGGACACAACTCTGAAAGGAGATGGGGCTGGTAAGAGAATCATAAATAGTGGGGCTGGGATTCCTGGGCTACCTTTTTGATGCACATATCACTGTAGCTGACATCCAGGTGAGAAAGCTAGCCACTCCCATTGCCCGTGTTGTGGGACTATCAACTTGTGACTGACTGTTTTTCAAGGGGAATAAAGAATAGACACTTCAGGAGAAGCAGAACATACAACTTCAAATACTGAAACCTTAAATCAAATTTGGTGTCTGGAAATGGACTATAAGAAGGGGAGGTTGAGACACCAAAAATTGTCATCTGAAAAGCAGCCAGACAGGCTGTGCAAGGGGGGGGGGAGCTCTGCAAGACTTCTGCCTGTGATCAGGACTGGGGGCCAAGGCCTGCTAGTCTCCTTGCTGGATAAGGGGACATCACCCAGTGAATCAGAACTTAGTCTGCAACCTTGCCACAAGAGGGCTGTTGTGAAGATAGCTGTGGAAAAAGACTACCTTGCAGTAAGGGTGGAAGCCCTGTGTTGTAATCCTGCAGTGACCCAGTTTGCCAGGAGGGGTTGATGTGGTAAAGACTGCTGTGCGGTAAGGTCCAAAGCCTTGTGTGGCAGCTGTGTGGCAACCCTGTATGCCAGGAGAGACTTCTGGAAATACTTGTGCCGTGTTGACTAGGCCAGAGCCCATAGACTGCTAGCGGTGGTGACCCGTAAGTCACAGGGATCAATTAGGACTGCAACTGGTCTGATCCCGTTGAGCAAGTGAGGATACTGTGGGGGCATCCTCACCTAAGTTAGGGATTGAGACCTGGAGCATCAAGATCACCCCTCGATTCCCCCAAACCCCGAATCGGGACAATGGAGACACCCGTAGAAAGAGCTCACGGAACTGGCAATTGCTACGGAGTATGACCATGTTCTTGCCAAGTGCACGTAGCCGACTCACCTGATCAGGATCTGAGCTGCTGCAAACTGAAGGAGACGGGGTGCATTCTGGGACTCTGCATGCTTCACTCCTACCGGAGCAGGTAAGACTTCTTTCTGGGCTGTTGGCCTGGCAGAACATTGCAGCTGAGCTGTGACGTTAGGACAATTTTAACTTGAATTTATGAGTCAGAGTGGACTTTTGAGACATAGCCTGCTAGCAAGACATTCCCTGGATGGTGTGAACAGTGAATAGGCAATAACCACTATCACTAATGCGAGGGGGCAGTGGGACAGGTAATTGCCATAATTAAATTTAATAATTGTAATTAATAATTTTAATAATTATCATTTTCATTTGTGCTGCTAGCTGTAGGTATTATATCTCAGTTTTTTCATAAAAGTGAGTATTTGGCGAGACATTGATTTATTTTTTCTGTTGTGCGTATTTTGAGTTGTGTGCCCTTGTTCACTAATCTGTATCCAGACCTCTACCTCAAGGAAGCCATAGACTATTCAACCATGTTTACCAGTGAGAGACAAGTGCAGAGGGATACTTGGCCCATTTGCTCAGAATCCTTAGTAGGCCAGGCCCCCAAACATCGGGAGTACATGGCCTCAGCCCCCACAGTTGAGTTCTGTAGCTCCTGCTTGCCCCTGACCCTCTGAAAGGGGTTTTGACAGTCATACTCGAAGACAACAAGCATACAGGTAATTTGCCATTGTTGCATTAACTGTCACCTGGTAAAACTCTATACTGATAAGTCTAGTACCAATGTGATTAAGTAGATAATAATAAGACAAATACTGTAGAAGTCCCTTTTTGCCTAGTATAAAACGTAACAACCTGTACATCATTGTCTCTTTTGTTCAAATGTCTCACATAAATTGAAAATTAAAATGGCACTATAATCCTGATATTCTGGAGAAGTAAGTGACTGTTTATTACATTGGAGACCCTATTAAATATAATATCTCATTTGGATAGCTATTGGTATTGAAGGGCACATCAAAAGGCTATATATATAAATAAACATTTGTAATATTGCCCTTGTTCTGTTTGTTTTTCAGGACACAGTCATTTATGAACGTCTGGCTGAAAGTTCTAAATATAAAGAAATAACTTTAAAACATTTAGAACAGTTTGCTACTGAAGGTAAGTTGCAGATATATGTGTATATGAAGCAAATTGAACATTTTTGTAGGCTTTTTTGGTGTTAGAACAAGTTTTAGACCTATCAGGTAATTGTCAAGACATGGAACCATTTCAAACACACCCATGCTAGGTGCTTACTCATCAGCATAGAGATAGTGAGTTCTGGGTTCCTGGACAATAATTTAAGCCTTTATATAAACATAGTGATTGTTTTGCAGTTAATACTTAGATATTTTTAGCTGCTAACAGTGCAGACCCACTGCTTAAACTAACTCTACAGTGCGCAAGGACCTCAGAGAAAAACTGAAAAACACAGCTTTAAAATAATTTCCCCCATGCTGAGTGACAGATACTCTACAAGAAAATTGACCACAATGAAAATGCAGCGAAGTGCCTGTAAAGAAGTGAAGCCAGAGAAACGAGGTTCCATCATTGGAAGAGTTATTGCTACTGGCCCACGGACTCGTTCCTTTGGTTCAGAAAGGTGCCAAATGTTTACTACTTCCACTGGATGCAATTGAAGAAGTTCCTGGGCCTATGCATCCTGGAGAGTGTAAACGCCTAAACGCCAGCAAAGTAGTGCACAGAACCTAGTTCACAATCGTTTACATGACATAAATAATTCATAGTAGAAATTCTAGTGCCGAGGATTGGGTCTCTTGATCAGACATCCATTAAAAAAAAAAAACATGACTTGCAAGCCACATGTCATGACTGCTTTTCTGACAAGGATAGTGAAGAAATGAATTAATATTTATTCATCATCAGTTACAAATAACCCAAAGCATGTTATAGTCTGCAACTCTCTCCCTACAGCTATAGACCATAGAATGTAGAATGCAGAGATGTGCAGTTTGTGGCTTGAAATGAGAGGACGGCGAGACAGCATTCAGATAGGTAAATAGAAAGCACAAGTGTTATACCACATTAACAGTCAGGAAGTAATTACCAAGCATAAACTCCATCAAAACACCTCCCACATTTTGCAAAAACAAAAAAGTATTAGCAGTAAGAAGGTTTGGAGGTTGACTAGCTCTATCTCCCTATCTAAACTCTGTTCCCCTACTTATTTTCCACATTTCCTCTCTTGAACGTAAAGCAGTTTGAAGGTTATGTGAAAGAACTGTAACCACAGCATCTTTACTCTTATTTGAGTCCTGGAACTTTAGCAAATTTGATTCCACGCATTCATTTTTAGCACTAACTCAAACGGATCCTGATAGCATGCTTAGCTTAGACACAAATAACCCAACACTCCTGTCAGACTTCATCTCCAGTATCAACTATCACACCCATGCTACCAACCCCATGCAGCTTGGACACTCTTGTACCATCTAAACCTCAAGCAACAGCAGGTATATTAACTCTACCACCACAGTCAAGCAAGATCCCAGCTGAGCATCAGATTTCCTAAAGTAGACTTCTCACACTGTACTGAAACAATTCTGCACTTACTCCACCACCTACCACCAGAAAGATCCACTGTTCCTCTGAATGCACAAATTACACCAATTGCAAGATCAAACTTTAAATGATCCTTCTCTACAAAACTAGGACATTTGACCTTCACTGTATCACCAACTCCTGATCCAACACTTAATTTTGCTCACTGTAGTATTGAATACTTTTCTCCTGTGCCAGGTTAACTCTCTTTCTTACTGACTAAACATCCTCCTGATTCTCCAGACTGTCTTTATTATTGGAATAATGAGGAATTAACTTAAAACATGGTTCTCTGGTTCTAAACAGTTTAAATAGTGAAATAACTGTTGTTGAATGTGGTGTCAAATGGTAGTTCCAAAACCAATCCTATACTGTGCTTACATTTTTACAGCCATACACTGCTCACTCTGGTCTCGCCACACTAAAACATTATACTCCTTAGCTGCCACAAAAATGTCCATGTAAATTTTGTGCCGTAAGAAAACAGTAAAATAGTGGGAAAATGTAAGCACATCGTTCTTGTTCTCATAGGCTGAGAGGGTAATAACTTGATTTTGCTCCATCTTACCTTTTATGTCTCTTTCAAATTGACTGATGTAGGCGACCCCGAATCTACTGTTAATTTTACCTCCATTATTCCTATTTATATGAAACATACCAGATCTCTTTTTTATTTTAAATTATGTATTTTGATCAATATTACTATTTTAGGTCTTTTAAAATCACAAGATAATTGCTCTTTCTGAATGGCATTAACTTGAATAGGCTTCCTCTAAAAGAAATATGTGCAAAATGACTATATTTTTTACTTTTCGTACATTGTTTCTCTACAGCAGTACAGGCTTTAGACCTTGCCACAAACACTCTTGGCCCACATTTCAAACAGGCACTTCCCCTTATTATATGCTTTGTATGATCTTCAGTTAAATACCAGTGGATTTACTTGTTCAGTTTCCTTAGAGCAATTCCGGTGGCCATTAGCCAGCATTCAATCCCCTTTGGTTTAGACAAATTCTCAGTTAATGATGGGTTCTGCAACATAACAAGTTTCTTGTATTTTCGTCTGATAAGATATACCAAACTCTTTGATTCGTCAGTTATTCATTCACTAGACATTCAAACTCACTTAAAGCACTCAGCATTCTTAAGGCGCTTCATAATTATTAAATGTCTCATGTGGTAGATTTATGTGAAAAATGTCGACATATTTATCTCAACTGCCAAAAGTACTAGATTTTAGAATCATTTCCTACAGTCAAAAATATGTTGTCTCTCAGAGCCAAAACAATTGTACAGCATAGCGAACTTGCATTTAGAAATTAACTTTTCTCCTACAAAGGACAATGAGACAACAAAGTAGATTTACAAGGCTTAGAATACATAACATTACTAATGAACGAGACGGGAGAGAGAGAGATCCAGAGGTTAAACCACAAAGACCAATGGTTGAAACGTTTGGAAAAGTGGGTATGAATCGAGAGTGGCCACATAATAGTGCACTTGTTAGTCATGAGCAATTTAGAAAGAGTGAATTAACACTCATTTTATTGGAATAGCCACATTTAAAGAAACTGTTGCTGCTTACTTTAGAAATCAGGAGTTTCTTAACACAACACTTGAGGAAATGTAAAAACAGCACAGAATAGCTAATGTAAAAAAGAGCTCCAAGTGCCACAGTTTCTAGACTGCATGATTAACTCAAGATCAGCACGCTAATGAGTGACTTTCAGGGTGTCCAGATCAGAGTCTTTAGGATCTACTATTGCTGACACACTCAGCCTAGAAGAGAATGTAAAGCCAAAACACAAAAAGGGGATTTTTTATGAGGACGGGGCGCTCACTACAGAATCACAAATAGTGTCCAGTGGACGGTGCTGCCCAAGGTCGTTCCCCTAGACACCCTTGAATGGGACAAACAAGAAGCAATCCCTAACTATATATACTAACGGAAGCACTCAAGTCCAAACACAAGTATTAACAGGAGTCAAAGTCCAAAGTTCCACTTGATATGTTCATGATCTTCTTTAATGTTTCCCTTTAACAGCTACAGCCAAGCCCACACGTGTTTCGTCTCGGTAAACATCTCCCCACAGACTTCATCAGGGCTCCTCACAACTGTTAATGATATATAGTATCTAATTAGTCTTACACATAAAATCTCACTTAAGGATTTCAGTTTCTAATAAACCCACATGCTGTTATCAATCGATATGTATGTCCTCTATTCAGTGGAAATCTCCTTGTGTTCATTATTTGCTAAACCATTATAGCACCTTATCACCTTCTACTTCATGTGTTTTGAATTAACAAACCCCATGCACAAACGAGTGAGGCTCCCAACGCCAGAAACACCAGTGTGTACCTACCCTCTATGTCCTCAACTAAATAAAAGGTATTCATTTTACCTGATGTGCTGAATCTCCCTCTCGTATATAAATATTCAATATATCTATAAACGCAAATAGAATAAAAGTAAAGTAAATTAAAATACTTACTGCATGTCCGTAAAACTAACTGCAAAATGTATTTCTGTCCAGTTGCATCAAGACAGGCAGCATCAGGCAGGCCCCTGACATTTGTTTAATGAGGTTTGGGACTAGCCAAGGGACCAACCTGCAAGAGACCTTGCCCCAGACTAAAGTACAGGTGGTGCCCCTCGGCAACCATCGCATAAATTAAGTACTGTGCACTAGTCTCCGATTTGGTCTTATAAAAAGCTGCACATTTGCTCTGTGTTTATACGATTCTTAGCATAATTGGTGCTTTTGATATGTTCTGCAATTAAAAGGCATATTGTTTACAGTTACCCTTATATAAGTACATTAAGGGCCTGATTTAGAAGTCGGCGGAGGGGAATACTCCATCACAAACTTTACGGATATCCCGTCCGCTTTATTGCAATCCCATTCTATCCTTTGGTGATCGTAATACAGCAGATGTACTATCTGTCATGTTTATGACTGAGTAGTTCCTCCCCTGACTTGTAAATCATGCCCTAAATCATGCTACTATTAGTTAGGAATTGTGTGACCTGTAGCCCGTTGTAATTAAAAAGGGACTCCACGTTTAAATTAAACAATATTCTTTACGTTTTTAAACATGTTGATTTTCTGACTTTTAGGTTTAAGAACTCTGTGTTTTGCTGTTGCTGAAATATCAGAAACTGCATACGAAGAATGGTTGAAGCTCTTCCAGCGAGCTTCCACTGGTGTTCAAAACCGTGCACTTAAACTTGAAGAAAGTTATGAGATGATTGAAAAAGTGAGTGGTTGATTTTTTTTATGGTGTATTTTATAAACCAGCAATATTTCTTGAATAAGCTTTAGTCAGTCATAGTATATGGTTATCATACAGTTACCACCTGTTCTAATAGATACATTTTCTTATTGATTTCTTATGTAATTCCTTATGTGGTCCTCTGCCTACACATCAAACAGGATCTCCAACGTTTTGTGGCAATGACTCCATTTCCCCTTCTCCAGCAATTTGTACTAAGTGATACTGTAGATCTGTGACGTAGCGTGTCTACATCGGATGCCAGGGGAGCTGACAACTTTGTTTCCTGTTTTTCTGCACCACACAGAAGTTAGAACAGGAATCACTGAGTTTCCTGATTTTTTTTTTTTCACTGAATTTTCTTTAAAGAAAATTATTTGCCTGGGCTGTATTCCCTCCAAGGTCCTTATGCTTTAAACCATGTGATGAATACTGATGTCCAATGTGATTTACATCAAACGCACATAAGGTGCTGGGAGAATGCTTGCAATAGGTCTGACCACTGGCAATCGTTCTGGATAACATTCCAACCCATTGCTCTTTTGTTCACCATGTCATCTCAGACTAGGCCCAGCCATGTGTACATCAGTTTTGACCCTTTCCCAATAGAAAAGGTTTACGCAGAACTGCCAAGCTAGGTCCTCTTTGAACCGGAACACAAGCAACCCAAGACTGGTTTTGCCCTAATTGGGGGCTCTTCAGTCAGGTTTAGCTTGCTTCCAGTAGGATAGTGAGCAAGGGATCTACATCTGGCCACTTCAGGCGTTACAACAAACACACAGAAGGGGATGGGAGGATGCTTGCAGTAAGCTTAACCATTGGCAATCACTCACGGTAGTTTCCCAACCCATCGTTCTCTTTTTGTATACTTTAAAGTGCGGTTTACAGCCCCACCTTCCAAAAACATTTGGTGTCTGGAGGTGAGGGGTGTAAAAACACAATATTCAATCCTAAAGCTATTTGAGAAAGAGAAGTCAAATTTAAAGCCTCTATAAAGGAGAGTAGTTCAATTTAAGCACCGAACACTTTCATGGTTTCTGGATATTATGTTATGATGCTAATGCAAACTTTGTTGTTTTAGCTGTCCAAATTGCGGGAGGTATTGCAAAGAATATGTATTGAAAGAATATTTTGTCAAGAGACTGGACCCAGCACAAGATTAGATGTGTGAAGTGTTGTACTAGACTCAGGCCAGTCAATCTGTGTCAGACCAGTTCTATCCTGATATGTATGTATGCATGTAGGTAACTTTGTGATATGGTATTTGTATAGAGCTGTCTAGCCAAAGGCCAAGGAGGATAGCAAGCTGTAAAAGATGTTGAAAACTGTCTGGTAATGTAGATGTGTATGGCATTTCCTTCAGAATCTTTAGGCTGTCCTGTGAAATTCATGGTGGGGAAAGATAACCAAAGGTATTGCCATAGTTAACGTGTCCACACTCAAAGTCAATGGCCATAGGTAAACTTTCAAAATGGCATGGTTTAAATATCTACAATGAACCAGACCTAGTGAAGTAATAGACTTGACTTGCCCCAGGGATATTTTGCTGTTTGTGTGGTATATTGATGCAGCTTGTGTTTGTGCTTTGCTGCAGAATTTTCTCATGAAGTCCTTCCTTTGGGATTCTGAGAATGTTATGGGTTTAATTGTTGAAAGAGACTGGCCAGTTGCTGAAGCTGCCAGGGTGTGACCAACCTGGCTGGACGTTCTGTATGTAAATAAAATCTGTAAGTTCTTCTGGACATTTGCCATTCCGGTGTTTTCTATTTACATTTCAACTTCACAGACTTCTACCAACAAAAAAGTAGTCAAACGCAGCATTTTACATTGCAATTTTGCATATGTTTTCTGATCAATCAGCTTCTACAGCTAATTCTTAAGGAGCGCTTTGAAGAGGCATTCAGTGAACCCTTCCAATACTTTTTTATAGTAAATCTTGAACCCAGTAATCCCTCTCAACCCAAAAGCTCTGAACACAGTGACAAATTGGTTTAAAATTGAGAAAAATGTATAATTTTTAGGTGGAGTACAAATAATCTGGATTTGCAGTGTCTCTGCTTCCTTAATGTTTAACTTAAACATGTCATCCTGCCTTTTCCTAGTGGATTCTCAGTTGGTGAGATTCTACTTAGAAGGGGCAGGCTGGGAACATTCACTTTACAAAGACCTCAGTCTTGGGTCTAAGTGAGCAGATTTCTCCATCAGTTTAGACTTATTTTATAAATTTTGGCCCTACGATTGCCATTCATATTACATTAATCTAACAAGTTCTGATAGCAGTCATAGCTCTTTCATAACACTAATCTTGAACCCTCAGGCCCAAGCCAGTAATGATGAATGTCGTAAAAACCGAAATCAGTATTAATTGTCTTGTATTGCAACTTTTTTTTTTAATACTGCTTACTTACCCCTATGTGAGGCACTGAAGCACTTTCCTGAATGAGCAGCATACTCTGCCAAGTAGGGTGTGTAGTTGGAAGGGTGCTGCCTTTATTTTCATTCTTATGTGGGAACTGTTTCCATGTTGTGTGTCAGGACCACTGAGGTGCGGTTATTGTTTCATGGGATGCATCACTTAGCAGTGTGTGGATGAAGAGCTGTGAAAGTTAGGTGCACAGTTTATGGTTTTAAGTAAGATTTGAGCAGTTTGCTTTATGGTATTTCTTATGATCATAGTCCTCTAAGTTGCTTACTGCACTGGATTGTCAAGTCTGATATATTGTGTTTAATAGATCATGGTGCTGAACAGGCATATTTGAGGGAGAGATCGTGGGGAGATCTGCTGGGGTGGACTTTGTTACTATTATTCCAAATCTGGTTGCCATTGTGAGATGCAAAGAAGCAGTCATAGTATGTAGGTAGTTGGGACCTGTAGTGATGGGATAGATTAGAGTCTTCTCGGTAGCCAGCCACCAGTATCTAACAGATCTCTTCAGTTATTTTGTGTCTGTTCAGTTGTTTGTGGTTGTTTTATGGCTGGTACAGTGCTGGAGAATGGACAAGACCCGTAGCAATTATGTCTTATGCAAATGTGAGAGATTTAAGTGGTATAAGGGAGTTATTATTCAATCTGTATGAACTATAATAGACTGCTTAAGGCAGTAGGATATTGGTTGAGAGGGATGGAAGCTTCACTCAAGCAATAATCAAAATCCTTGTCGGGGGTGAACCACAGCAGTCACCTAATTATCCTGTGCTTTACCCTGTGGTAGCTTGGCACAATGCAGACAGGCTTAGCTGAGAGGCAATGTGTAAAGTATTTATGCAGCACACAAACAGTAATAAAGTGAAAACACAACACAAAGAAAGTCCCAAGTCAATTTAGAAAAATAGAATACATTTTGATGAATAAAATGATACCAGAACAACAAGACTCCATTCATTAGAACTGGAGACATTCAGCTTCTAAGTGCTAAGTTAAAGTAGTGCCTAAAAGCACGAAGCACCACTTGTTGTCATCTGGGTTGGAGCATGGATCAGGTATAGGGACCAGGTTAGCCCCGCTGAAAAGTTTCCTTCTCAAGTCTGGCATTGGAGGAGGCTGTGGGGAGGAAGGTGAGCGTTGCGGACGGTCCTTGCTGTAGCAGGAAGTCAAGGTCAGGCATTGTGGATGATCACCACTGTTGCACAGAGCCAGTCCTGAGTGCAGATTCTCTTTGCTATAGCATTGCAATGGCAGTCATGATGGGTAGTCATCGATGTAACCCAGAGTGTGGGTCTTGCTTTGCCACTTGCCGTCGACCATCGCTGTCAGTGTAAAGAGCAGGTTTCACAGAGCTCCATGTTGATGATCTTCGTGAGTGTCAGAGTCTTGCCACAAAAAGCCCTTTCGGAAACAGCACACACTTTAGGATTTTCACCTTTTATTTCAAGAGGTGCTTCCTCTGGTGCCAGCAAGGGTTCCAGGACTTGGGGGCACCTCTTGTGGACCAGGACTCCATCTAGCAGAGGCCAGCAGCAGGGCTCTGACAGGTCCATTTGGAGCAGGTTAGCTAGGCAGTTGCAGGGAGCCCTCTGAATCTTGTTGCCCACACAGGAGGCCATCCAACTGACTCTTGTTGTCACTGGGTAGCCTGTGATAAAGACAAGGTGGTCCAATTTTGTTTTGTCAGACAGCAAAACAGCCATTCAAACAGCAGGGCATTCCTCGGTCTGAATCTTCAGCAGGTCCAGTACTGTTCTGATGAGTGAGTCTGGAGGTCCAGTATTTGCACCTGGTGTCAGCCTTTGCATGCGGAACTCCCTGTCCTACCCCAAAAACTGGGTCAGAAAAGTTCTTCCCTTTACCCTCGCCAGGGATCCAAACTGTCTGGGGTGAAAAAAGGTGGGACAGGGCAGGTTCAGGTTCTTTGTGTGTACTATAGGCAAAGTCCTTTGAAGTGTAAGTGAGACTGGGTACAGCTCCTCCCCTGTCATCCTGTCACGATGCCCCATCTTGTCCGACCCTCACCCCCTTTGTCTCACTGTTTGGAGGCAATACACAAACACCAATAGCCAGACCATTCACAGTCATGTGACTCTCGTCACTGGCTGAAAGGCATATATTTGGCTTAGGTAGAACACTGCCAATTTTCTAAAATTGGCATTTTTGGAATAGTAACTTAAAATCCGATGTTACCACTAAAGACGATTTTAAATTACAATTAATTTGAGTGTAAACAATATTTTGCTTTCTGTTTTCAAACTATAGTTAGCATTTGTTATTTATAATAAGGCAAACCAGAGTTAGACTTTGGGAGAGGGATGCCTTGCAACAAAGAAAACGTTGCCGGGACATGAACAATTTAAACCCACATCTACTAAGCACCCTTTTCTGGATGTTAAGGCCTCCCTTAGGGGTGACTTATAAGTTTTAAAAAGGAAGGTATAGGCCTGCCAAAAGGTTTATTTTGTCGGGTTTAAAAGTCAGTTTAAAACTGCCCACATAGACTGCAGTAGCAGTCTGAGACATTGACCCCTACCTCGATCGCCACTTGAATACAAACCAACAGCAGTCAGTGGCCTTACGTTTCTTCATTTCCATCACGAAAGCACTTCTGGGCATGTTTTTTTTATGAGCAACAACTGTTGCTTCACCTCCCCAGGTCTTAGGAGACTGCCTGGCTTTTGAGAATACCTGCATGCAGAGGCAAGCAGCAGGGGGATGTTGGGATGGTGACTGCTGGACAGAAGGAGGCAGAGTGGTGAGGGTAGGGGAAAGCACAGGCACAACTATCTGCCATGTGCTGACTGTCACACACAGATCCACAACTCCTCTCTTACTGATTAAGAGTTTATAAAACTCGGCCAATAGGAGTGGGTATCAGAAACCCGGAGGATGAGCTAAGCTCCTGCCAGAGCTCAGGGTGAGCCATTTTTCTGACCTACAGCCCCTGCAAAACTGGATCTTTCAGCAGAAGGTACGCTATTTTTCTTTACCCCTCTCACTCAGACACCACAAATCAATACCAGTACCAGGTTTAGAAACACCACCATGACAACCATAATTTATGACCAATGCGGCATCAATCCCAATCCACTGCTATTGATACTTCCACGACCTATAGCAATATTAAGTACCACTGCACCAATACCACCACCCCAAATATCACTACAATACCTATATCGCGCCATTACTAATACCACCACCAATAGCGCACCAACATCAGTAGCAGTATTCCCACCAGTACCATCATTACCACCACTGCATGCCACCTGTACTACTCCAGTACCACTAATACCCCCCTACAATACCACCACTGGTATACTCCACTAATACTACCACCACTACTACCTCCAGTACCGCAAATCCTAGTCCATCCTCAATACCACCACAGAATAGCCAACAGTGTTCCACAAGTGCCACTACTAACAAGTTGAGGTGGGCGAAATATTTAGAAAAATTTCGAAACATGCAATCTTTGCCCCCCTTTTTCCATCTGCAGAGTGGAATCAGTGTTGAACCATAGATGGAAAAAAAACTCCTCACAGCTGCTTTTAGGAGCACTGTAAATACGATGCTGAAACCAGTAGCAGTGCTGTTGAAAGCAACTTCCCCAGCAGCCCCTGAAGCATGTGTAGTCCATGTCTTCAGCTTTGTCCTTGCAGGCAGGTGCAACATAGAGGCTCCACTGCAGTAGGGAACTTTTAGTTAATTAACTTAATGCAGTTACCATTACGGTAATTATATAATTGCAACACAAAACAACACAAGAATTCTTCCTTCTGTGTATTCCTTACTGTGCAGAACAACATTCTGTCTGCATTTCGTTTTTTTTTTTTTTTTAACTTGGGTTACGACTGATGCAAAACCAACGCAAACGAATGGGATTTCAGAAGTGTCAAAAT
This sequence comes from Pleurodeles waltl, assembly GCF_031143425.1. Lineage (NCBI taxonomy): Eukaryota > Metazoa > Chordata > Amphibia > Caudata > Salamandridae > Pleurodeles > Pleurodeles waltl. The sequence continues at coordinate 1,010,544,661 of NC_090437.1, forward strand.
TGCTAACTGTGGATTTAAAAAAATAAGATTTCTCCAATCTTTACTGGCAAGCATTTGCGGTCTTTCCTTAGTGCTATTGCGCAGAAACCGCATTTCTTTATACCTATTTCTTTTCATTCGTTGTTACATTAAATTCAGGTATTATTCCTTTGCCAGTGTTTATAGTGTATCCCACCCCCCAAAAAAATAACAACAACAAAAAAATTAAAAGTTGGAACAATCTTTCCCTCAGGCTTCGTTAAACGAAATGTATTGGAATTCCTTAAAGAAGCTCAAATGTGCCAGACCTGCTGACTTAGAAGCTGGAGACCCAGTTGCGAGTCTCGGCATCGGCTCAACATTCTGTGATTCTGTGAAAAATCACTTAATCTCCCTGTGCAGCCGTACTTAATTTTGCGGACCGGCACTCATTTCTTCACATCAGACATTTCCCGAGCCCAACAGAGGGAAAAACAAACTAACGAAAAGATGGAGGAAATGAAAGACAAAAAAAATCATCACCAGGGAGAAAGCAGTCACCTGTAAGAGTGAGATATCAGGCAAGGTGGTATCTGGCAGTGAGGCTTGATGTGCATTTAGGACTTGCTTTCCGCGCTCTGACTTTTTGTAGCGCAAGCCGCGGTGGGGTCTGAGCAGCGCTTTGGGTACCGACACTTACTAGTTTACTAATAAAGCACTGGTGCCTACCAAAAATGAATATGTACTTGTGTAACGTAACTGGCGCTCTGGTAAAGCGCTCCAATACCTTCGGGTCGAGTTTGCGCTATACAAAACAGCATCAAAAACATAACCCAGTGATTTCTCTCTGAGTGCCTGGCTAGAGTTCCCTCTTTGTTTGCTGCTTATTCCTGCGGTCGCGCCGAGGTAACCTGAGGGATTACAGTCGTTCGCTACAGAACTCTCAGTCTCAAAATGAGCATCAACGAGGGAGGGATATTTGCTTCCGCGCACTTTAATGAAACGTCCATCAATCAAAATGCAAACGACCACTGAGGACCTGCGCCAAAAAACGCTTAACCCCAATATTTCCACGTTTTATACATTTGTAAGTGATTAGAAAGCCGTGCTAATCCGTGAATGTATCTAAAATAAAATGCACTAAACTGTCCAGCAGATGGCGAAAAGAGATCAGGTAATGTGGATTTCCCCCTCTCTTTATTTACATAACGTATTATGTACCTCTTGGATCTTACACCGAGACCCAGAACTCAAAAACGTAGCACTCGCGGTTAAAAAGGGGCAAATTCCTTTTGCAAACTAAATTTATACACTAAAATTAAGAAGATGGATGTTCCACAGGTTTCAAATATGAAACACGGAATTATGTTTCATGCATAATCATTTTTATCATGTTTTATTGAATACGTATTACATATAGGGGGTTATTCTAACTTTGGAGGAGTGTTAATCCGTCCCAAAAGTGACGGATATACCACCAGCCGTATTACGAGTTCCATAGGATATAATGGACTCGTAATACGGCTGGTGGTAAATCTGTCACTTTTCCGTCACTTTTGAGACGGATTAACACCTCCTCCAAAATTAGAATAACCCCCTTAGTGCTATACACGGAAATAATAAACAATACTCAGCCCAGTAGGGAAGCATGTATAGAGCCTAACTTAGTTCTACCTTATAAGGACTGTTGAGTGAAGACTGTTTCTATTACAGTCCTTCGTACTTTTACTCTTAAAACTTTGGTTGCCAAACGTTGTTGTATTGTTCACCACATCGGACCTTTTGTGAATTCAAATATGTCTTATCTGGTGGATTGTTGTATACATGTGACCTTTCATTCATTTATTTGTTTGTACTTTCTTTTATCTTGTGTAAAATGTATATATACTTTTTCCCTGTTATTATTAAAACTATTGTTTTTTTATACAGTACCACAGCATACTTGCCCATCTTTTTTCAATGTCTTCAGAAGATCCTTTTTTCATAGATTATATTCATCAGTTGAGTTGGCTTGATTGGATCCTGAATGACTAATCTAAAGTTATAACAAAAACTAATTTAAAATAATTCCTTCAGGAGTTTCTTGTTGTTCACATCACATATCAATATACACATACAGAAAGGGGCATTTGGACAGCCCCTTGCAGTTTGTGGCTTGGTCCAGCTGGCAGTTGGGATTGGTTAATCATGCTGTCTTTTAGCTTGGGTCCATCACATAACACTTCGTAAATGGAAATACCATAAAATAAGTCCCACACACTGTTAAAACTCATAAAAGAAGTCTCCCTTGAGGCATGTACCCCCCTTCACTTTATTTACTAACACCTACCTTAACATGTCTCTTTCCTACTCACGCTCCTTTTTTTGTTCCTTTTTTTAAAACACATTTTGTTCGAGGGGATGACAGCTGCAAAGTACTTCCTGGCTGCTCATTTCAAGGTTTATGCTTCCATGTGCTTTTTTTCTATTATTTACTTTACATTTGTGGCATGGAGGTCCCACCATGATAGAACATGAAAGTGAAACACCAAAATGGCTTCCAGTTCTTAGTGACGCATATGACTGCCAGGGCCAGCCACGCCTTTTATATCACCGAGCATCTCACCAGTGGGCTGGGGCCCATTGCTGATTTGGAAATCCCAGGCTCACCCTTTGGCCTGTGTTAGGGACAGCGCACACGGTCTTTGTTTGTGCTATGGTGCACCTTTGAACTGTTTGCCAGACACAAACCGAAGCAGTGGGTCCTGTTCAAATGAAGGTGCTGCCCCAGGGCAGCCGTGCACTCGCTCTGCACTGGGGGCCTTGCATTCATTGAAATACAGAGCGACTGCTTCATAGCTGCTCCGTGTTTCACAGTGCAGGCGGAAACCCACCTGCTCTTTGAAGAGGGGAGAGCGATCCCCCCTGTAGCCAGGTGCAGTGAGTGAGTGCACTCACCTGCAGGGGAATGTCTGGATGGTCCATGTGATCATTTTTACCCCCCTAGATGGCTGCCGTAAGCGGGCGCACTGATAGTGCGCCACATGTATTGTGCTGCCACTGTCAGTGCCACTCCTAAAGGCATATGCCTCTGCATCCACGCCCTTAATACGGCGCAAGTGCAAAATCAAAGTGATGCCCTTATTTACATGGGCTACGTGTGCGCCAGCGCTATCAGTATTACAGAAGGGGCCACACAAGTATCTGCTGCCCCTTCTGTAAAACCAAAGTGTCCTGGACGTGCAAAAAGCGTGCGCACAAGAGAGTGAGAATGAATGGATGGGTGAGTGGATGAAAAGAGAGAGGTAGCACAAGAAGACAAAGGGAATGAGGCTGGTTTGAGCATTTTTTACCAGGACTGCCTTTGGTTTTCCATTCCGGCCCTGATGACTGTGATGCATGTGCTCCCACAGTGACCATGTAGGAACGCTTAAAAACCAACGACAGATGACTCCTGTGTACGCATGGTTGTGCACGGGTGGCATTTTTTGCTTTTTACATTACCGTTCGATTTTGACATATGGCCGTTTTAGAAAGGTAAAGGGAAAAAAATTGGATAGGCCATTAGGTCGGAATTTGCCTTTAAAGGAGAGACATATTGGTTTTGTCAGTGCTTTTTTGCTTATTTTGGCCTCCTATATGGCCGCCCCTACTCACAATGGCTTTATGACGCTAATGGAAAGGTCAACGGAAGGTGCTTAAACTTTCGGTGTTTATTAACTGTTGAAAATTGCGGTGGTTGCAAGTGATTAAAAACTGAGAGTTCAATATTTCATTGTGAGACACGCCTTGCCTTGTTCCTTGGACGGGTTAACACGGCCAGCGCTGGGTTCGCTCCCGAAACGTCTTGTGAACTTTTTAATGCAACAGTTGACATGGAAATCATTCTGTTGTCCAACACATAAGGCCAAATGTTCTTTTGTTGGCCTGTAGTGTATTTCAGCAGCTGTTCGTTTTCCCTGTCATGTTTTTCTCACACCGTGTTAAAGTCAAGCTCTGACTTATTTTGGAAGTGAAAGAGCCTTGCTTCTCCCCTTTGGGGAGACCACCATGTTAACAACATTATCCTCCTACTGAGTTTTTGGATCAGTATGTTTACTTGTGCTCTCAAACGTTTTTATTTCTTTCCAAGAAAAGCTGCTAATGAAAATGGAGACTTATGGACAAAAGGTTTTCCACCATCCTTCTCCCCTGCAGGTTTACTGAAATCATACGATCTAAGACCTAATCAAATCTTGCCATAAGGATTTTATCAATTTTTTTAAATGAAATCTCTCATTCCCTGTGAGTTAATTAAAAGCCATCCGTGGCAAAAACGCATGCCTTGCAAGTGTCTAGACAAGAATAAACAGTTCAAATATTTAATGGTTTGTCTTCCTGTGTGAAATAAAACAAGAACAAGAAGTTAGTTTTACAAATTAATGAAGCGATCTGTTTAGGCGTCGATGATTGTAATCGATACGATACAAACAGTAACATTTGCATGAGGTCTTTCAGTAAAACCAGTGACCCTCGGCAAAAGCGGAAGCAGCATACAGCAGAGCCAGTCAGCAGAGGAGGAACGAATTAGCAGTTACTCATTTGTTAAAGTATTCTTGAAGATTGCAGCTTTGTCTGACTAGCTCTCGCATGTCTTCGACCATTCCCATAGTGACCCCTGCTAAATCATAGAATCCCCCCTCTGCAATCCGCGGTTTAATTTCTTGGATTTCCGGGGCCGGAATAACTCTTCCCATTGTGGTGTATCAATACGCATGAAGGTAGTGGTAAATACTTCCTTGTGTTATCACATTCAGGTAGGCCTCTTCAGTGAGGTCTACCTGAATGAACTGTGCACTAAAGCCACCAATTGGGTTTTTGCCCACTCTGGATTCCCCTCCAGCTTGAAAAAGTGGTGTTTTATCCCGGCTTTTTCCTGACAGCTTTCTTTCAATTTTCAGTTTGGTTTGGTTTGGTGTATTTAAGCTGCCGCTCTCCATCTCCCTGCCAAGGTGGGGTCCTTCCACCCCCAGAAATAGTTAATAAAGCACGATTAAGGGTCCCTTATTTAAATTAGTATTTAAGAGTAAATCATCATTCACACTTCACTGTAACCCCTTCACCTCTTTTGGCTGTCACTCTTCCTGGCAGTTCCAATACCCTGTCTGTTATTCTGATGCCCGGTTCTTTTGGTAAGAAGCAGTGGCATGCTAGTGGTGGGCAAGTGTAACGATTGATGGCGCAAGACCTAGGGATGGACTGCATAATACCGTTCTGCAGAGTACTGAAGATCATTACTGATTCCCAAGAGTCTGAAGCACCTTTTCAGCATTTACGTAGCAACATAGCAGTTAGGACTTCTAATGATAACTAGACAGAACCGTCTAATTCAAAGGAACTCGACAGTCCCCTAAAATGTTTGGTATTTTGTGAATTGGAAGTTGTATTTCAACTCTACAACTTCAATCTGATAGAGACTTCTAGTTGCAGATTCCTTACCTCAGACTGGATCTGTAGATTTTTCTTCGAGCAATACCCTTGCGCGACAGTAGGTGGCGTCGGTCGACTCCGCAGGCATCGTGGTCGCCGTGATGACGTCGGGAGTAGTACATAGACGCCGTCCTCGCGAGGTGACGTCAGTTCTTTTCTTTCTGCACCACGCTGATCTGGAAAGAGCTACCCTAGGCTATCTTTTGGCCAAATTCGACTGTTTTGTCAAACCTTTTTGGTGCGACACTTGGAGCATCGAGGATGTCCCCGAAGATCGGGTTCAAGCTTTGTGAAGACTGCCATCGGATGATGTCGGTGACGGATCCTCATCGTGTTTGCCTGTGGTGCCTCGAGCACGACCACTACCCAAAGTCGTGCTCCGAGTGTCGGGCAATGCATCCGAAGGCTTTGAGGGAGCGGTCCCTAAAGCTGATGGCGGCCCGGCACTCGACTCCGCGTAGGTCCCGGTCTCACTCGAGAGGGAGGTCTCGAGATCGGTCGCGGAGCCATCCCCACTCATCTTCTTCGAAGTCCTCAGGTCAAGGTAAGAAGAAGAAGAAGAAGAAGAAGTCGAAGAAGTCCCATCGCTCTCCGATTTCACCCCGTCACTCGGCCGACGCGACGTGGGACGAGCGTCCACGCACTAGGCCTCCGTCCTCTGAGCCTACGTCTGGGTCGACTCCCCGCTTCCCCGAGTTTCCCGGAGCGTCCCCCGCCCAACTTAGTCTTAAGAGCCCAGGCACCTCCTCTTTGGGCATGCCGACCCCGATACGGCGCCTTCGGGCCCAAGGGGTTTGGCTGAGGGGCCTTCGGGTTCCGCGCCGGCAGCTTCGGCCCCGGCCACCGAGGTCGCCTCCAGATTCGTGCGTGGATCTGCACAGACGCCGGTCGCACAATCGTGACCTTCCCCGGCGCCGGGTCGATTATCGATGCTCCCGACGTCAGTAGTGCCCACTATCGATGTCGACCCAATTTTCATACCCGACGACTTGGAGTCGGAGCGGCGTCAACAGACGCCGCCATCGGCTTCGGTGGGCCCTATTCGCCCGAGGTCGGATTCAGACCCATTTTCCTATGGGTACGAATACGGGGAGGAATTGGCGGGGTCCCTGGACCCTTATGAATACCTTGAAGACCCTACTATGGACTGGGCACAGGACCTTGGCGAAGCCAGTGGTCTGGATATTTCTCCGGACGCTGGCATGCTGTCTCCGACTACCGTGGCTACGGCGGAGGGAGCTACCTATAGTATGGTGGTTAGTAGGGCTGCTGAGGTCTTTGGCCTTGAGATACCTACTGTTGAAGTCATGTGTAATCTCCTGACAGAGGTGCTTCAGCCTGGGGCTTCTACGTCAGAACCCCTTCTCCCATTTAATGAGGCCCTCACTGATGTCCTTTTGGGTACATGGTCCAAACCCAACACAGGGGCTCCTGTGAACAGGACCATCGCTCGCCACCATCGGCCCACGCCGAACGACCCAAAGTTCCTGTCCCAACATCCTACGCCTGAGAGTCTTGTAATCCAGGCTTCCTCTTCTTGCGCCTTCCCTTCTGCACCCCCGGATAGGGAATCCAAAAGGCTGGAACAATTTGGTAAGAAGTTGTTTTCTTCCTCCAGCCTCGCACTAGGGTCTGTGAACACCGCATGTCTTTTGGGCCATTATTCCCACTCACTGGGGGATACGGTTGCGCAAGTCCTGCCGCAGATACTGGAGGAGGCCCGGGCTATCGTCTCCCAAACAGTGAAAGATGGGAGAGACACAGCAAAGTTCACTATCCGTTGTGGGCTGGATACGACCGACTCTCTGGGCAGATCAGTTGCGATAACAGTGGCCTTACGGCGCCATGCCTGGTTACGTACTTCGGGCTTCTCGGGGGATGTCAAACTGACACTCATGGACATGCCCTTTGATGGCACCTGTCTCTTCGGAGACAAAGCGGACTTGGCCTTGGAGAGATTCAAGGATTCCCAGGATACGGCTCGGTCCCTTGGCCTTTCCTCCGTCACACTCCCCCCACAGTCTGCTTTTCGCCCTTTCGTGGCCATGGAAGGGGCGCCCTGCCGCGTCCTCAACCCAGCCACTGTGCCATGCACACTGGACAGCCTATGTGTGGCTGGGGACACGGAATCTCACGTGGCCGTGGGGCAGGAAACCAGAGGTCTGTCCAGTCCACCTCTGCCCCCGCTGCATCCTCCAAACCTTACTAGTCCGTCCCCTCACTCCCGTCCAGTTGGTGGGAGGATCCGCCATCACCTGCCCCACTAGGAACATATAACCACGGATGGGTGGGTTTCGCAAATAATTCGGAAGGGCTACTCCCTCCCTTTTGAATCTGCACCACCACACATGCCACCATCCTTCCATCATCTAGGGGATCATTTGGTGCTTCTCCGCCAGGAAGTCGCATCTCTCTTGACCAAGGGAGCTATGGAAAAGGTCCCTGTGCCAGAAGTAGGTCGTGGTTGTTATTCCCGCTACTTTCTGATACCAAAGAAGGACAAAGGCTTGCGTCCTATCCTAGATCTTCGGGACCTGAGCTACTTCCTCAAGAAGGAGAAGTTCAAAGTGCTCACCCTGGCTCAGGTTCTGTCTGCCTTGGACCCAGGAGACTGGATGGGAGCGTTGGACTTGCAGGACACTTATTTCCACATCCCCATCCTGCCTGCCCACAGACGTTACCTACGATTCGTGGTAGGTCACGAGCACTTTCAGTTTACCGTGCTCCCTTTCGGCCTTACCAGTGCCCCTCGGGTGTTCACGAAAGGGATGGCGGTGGTTGTAGCTCATCTGCACAGGTGAGGGGTCTCAGTCTTCCCCTACCTAAATGACTGGCTGTTGAAGGCGCCTTCGCCCCTGACAGTTGTCTCCCACCTTCAGACTAGGGCGGACCTCCTGCACCAGCTTGGGTTCACTATCAACGTGCTAATGTCACACCTGACTCCCTCTCAGACGCTCCCTTTCATCAGAGCTGTTCTGGACACAGTGCTGTTTCGGGCTTATCCTCCCAGAAAGCGAGTCCAAGACATTCAGGCTATGATTCCGATCTTTCATCCTTGGTCTTGGGTTTCAGTTAGACAGACTCGGAGGCTGCTGGGCCTCTTGGCCTCCTGCATCCTGCTAGTAACACATGCAGGCTCTACAGTGGGACTTGAAGTTCCAGTGGGCGCAGCATCAGGGAAATCTCTCCGACATAGTCCAGATCTCCGAGGGGACTGCAAAAGACCTGCAGTGGTGGCTTTCGAATCCCGATTGGGTCAATGGCAGATCCCTCTCCATTTCCCACCCAGATCTCTCTATAGTGACAGATGCGTCACTTCTGGGTTGGGGCAGCCACATGGGAGAGGAGGAGATCAGAGGCCTCTGGTCTCCGGCGGAGTCAGGACTCCACATAAATATGCTGGAGCTCCGGGCGATCAGACTTGCGTTGATGCATTCCTTCCCTCTCTCAAAGGGAAAGTGGTGCAGGTGTTCACGGACAACACTACCGTCATGTGGTACTCCAACAAATAAGGCGGGGTAGGGTCCTGGACCCTTTGTCAGGAGGCACTACGCCTCTGGACATGGCTGGAACATGAGGGCATTACCCTGATGGTTCAACATCTGGCGGGCTCTCAACGCCAGAGCAGACAAACTCGGCCTCCGATGCACTGTTGATCACGAATAGCGTCTCCATCCGGAGGTGGCGCAAGGTCTTTCTCAAGTGGGGAGAGCCTTGGTTAGATCTGTTCGCCTCCGCAGAGAACGTGCAATGTCAGCTATTTTGCGCGTTGGAGTTTCCAAGGTAGTACTCGCTTGGAAACGCTTTTCGTCTCAAGTGGAACTCCGGCCTCCTTTACGCCTTCCCGCCTATCCCTCTTCTGCCCAGAGTTCTCAAGAAAATCAAGTACGACCGGGCCCAAGTTATCTTGGTGACTCCGGACTGGGCTTGAAGAGTGTGGTATCCAGAGCTATTGAGCATGTCCATCGATCCTCCACTCTGCCTCTTCGGGTGGATAGCCTGTCGCAGCAGCAGGGGACGGTCCTCCACCCGAACCTGTCCAACCTCCGCCTTCATGCGTGGAGATTGAGCGGCAACAGTTGACGCCATTTGCCCTTCCACCCGAAGTCTGTAATGTTATCTTGGCAGCTAGGCGTCCATCGACTAAAACTGTATACGCCTGTCGTTGGAATAAATTTGTGGCATGGTGCACCAACAAATCTGTTGACCCCCTTTCTGCTCCTCTTTCAGAGGTTCTTCTGTTCATTCTTTCTTTAGCCCAGCAGGGCTCTGCATTGGGCACCCTTATAATGTATCTGTCTGCCATTTCCGCCTTTCTTAGGCTTCCTGATCAGCCCTCACTGTTTAAATCTCCTCTTGTGAGTAGGTTCCAGGTGGACGATCAACTCTTTGTTGGCTATGTGGGTGCGAAGAAAAGGGAAGGCGTTGCAAAAGCGTACCATCTCTCGATGGGTGCTTCTTTGCATCAAAATGTGCTACGCTTTGGCCAAAAAGCAACCTCCTGACGGCTTGCGGGCTCATTCTACCAGAGCAACTGCTGCATCCACTGCGTTAGCACGTGGAGTTCCTGTCCTGGATATCTGTCAGGCAGCTACGTGGGCATCCCTGCACACGTTTGCTAAGCATTACTGCCTGGATAGTCAGGTCCGTCAGGATGGCTACTTTGGTCGTTCGGTCCTGCAGGACTTTCTAGTATGATCTTAGTTCGCAGCCCACCACTGAGGATGGCATTGCTTAGGTATCTATTTTAAGGTAAGGAATCTGCAACTAGAAGTTTCTATGAGATGTACAAGTTACTTACCTTCGGTAACGAAATATCTGGTAGAGGCATATTCTAGTTGCAGATTCCTTACCGCCCATCCATCCTCCCCGCTTGCGAACTGATTTCTAGGGACAGGGATTCCCCCCTTTCAGGTCCTTAGCTCTGGCGCACCAATCTCAGTGTTCTTAGCGGCTCTGAGCTCTGGCGTGGAAAGTCGTTACAAGAAACTGACGTCACTGCACGAGGGTGGCGTCTATGTCCTACTCCCGACATCATCACGGCGACCACGACACCTACGACGCATGTGGAGTCGACCGACGCCACCTACCGACGAGCAAAGGGTATTGCTCGAAGAAAAATCTCCGGATCCAGTCTGAGGTAAGGAATCTGCAACTAAAATATGTCTCTACCAGTTATTTCGTTGCCGAAGGTAAGTAACTTGTACTACTAGGTCATTATTAACCTTAGTTGTTATAAAATGTACTCACAGCTGTTTTACACCTTTCCATCTTTCATTGCTACTGTGTTTAAACTTTTAACTTATGTGGCTAGTATTCCTTTTTCCTCCTATTGCCGGATTGTGACAGTCTCATCACAAAGAGCTAGATCTCGTAACTGTTTCTCAAAGCCTTTCAAGCTGAAGCCATGTGCTGAGCTAAGTACAATGCAGTCACATGAATTAACTTCTTTGCCCAGACAAGCTTCTACATTTTTACTTTTTACCCCTTGATTTTGTGAACTGGAGCACAATGAATTTCACGTTTCTTTCTCGTATGAGGATACCCAAACTCCCTTATTCATATCTTGCTTGTATTTTTTAATCCCTTGCTTCCTTCTCATTGGTGTTGGGTAGTCAGTGATACGTTGACCAGATTTCAAGTGGTACATTTGTTACAGCAGCGATTGTGCAAAGGCTGACTACCAACGTTGTGGTACCTCTTTGGCGATTCCGCATTTGGTCTACACTTGCTATTAGTTTGCTAGAATTGTTTCAAGATTTCTGGAAAGTCCTTCCACAGCAGAAGTTGAAAAAACCCCAATGGGTTTGTTTATTCAGGAATTGTGCTCTCAGGATCCTGCTGTAAAAGAGAGAGAATATCACCTCCTTTTCTAAAATACCTTATTTTGCCACAGAAACTCACCCTTAGTTTGTGTGAATATTTGTTTTATTTATAAGGCGCTCTCCCTAAATTGAAAGGATAGGTTAAGAAAATAGGAAAGAAAACTTGAAAGTGCAATGGAAGAACAGATTCATTTGAGCTATACTACCAAAAATGAAATTAATTGTAAAAGAGGACATTTTTAGTGTCTTGCCAAATAGATGTAGTTTTGGAATACTTTAACCTCAAGGAGAAGACTATTTGGGAGCTATAGTACATATATGGTAAATATTTGCTCCTCTTCTCCATATAAGAATGGACTTATGGTCCCTGAGGAAGAACTACATTTTTAGAGATTAAAACACTTGGGATGTAAGATTTAACATTCTCCATCTGATATGGAGAGACTGTGCAATGTAGACATTTCTACCCTAGGTATAACACTTTAAAGGTTACTGTCTTGGAGCAAGAAAGTAATGTAGTTAATAGCTGTCCTGTGAAATGTGATTATGATTATTTTTATATCCAGACCAGCAGATGTATTTTAACTGTATTGTAATTTGGCTACTAGAAAGGCTAAGAGACCAGCGTGTAAGTTGTTAGCATATTGCAGTTTGTTTTCTCATGGTTCCCACCTCACATTTTTTGTGATTGACATGGATGTGGGGAAGAAGGTGTTTCATCTGGAATGCCTTCAAAAAGGTGACCTGAATTTCAGTGTCAGTATGAGGGTCAAAGCTAAATTTGCCATCCCTTAGATTGCATGCCTTAATGGCATAAATGATGAAAACTTAACAATTTGATTTTCTCTGCTAGACATAAAAGTTGGTGGGGACCTAATTACATGACCCCTCCGTATTGGGATGGATCAGTTTGAGTCCATTGGAGATCCTTCGGGAGACTACCTATAATGGGGCCGCTGACACTCTTGAGAAGCCATCTAGAGAGTAACTTGCAAGAAGACAGTGAAAAAAAGAAGTCCCCTTGCTCTGATTAGCTAAGAGACATGTCAGTTTTAACCTCTGCACTCTACTTCAGAAATAGTGTATGAAAAGGATGTTATTGCCCCCTTGCAGTGACGGCTCTGAACTCCTCAAGTGCAGAATCGCCACAGAGGCCATCATCAATAGCTGTTTTCAAACATCAGTCTTTATCCATGTTATTAGTTGTTGACTCTACGTTGAGTAAGATCATCAGCCATAAGCCCTTGCATCTGCACAGCAGTAACTCCATCCACCAATGAGGCGAGCAGTGTAGAAGTCCTGTGTAGGAGCTACAATCCTGACTGGCATTGATTATTCAAGGCAGGTGTGTGTGGTTATCCACTGTGCCTTGCAGCAGTTCCATCATAACCCTTTACAAAATCTTAGAAACACAGAAAAGTCCAGCAGTTGGATTATGTATGAGGTGTAGGGATGTGTTTTCAGGTGTGAGGGTGTGGAGGCTATAACAGAGTTCTTTAGCCACAGCTAAATAGTGCTAGTATGTAGGGTAGGCTGATCACTTTGGTTGCCCTGGGTCAGTAATCTCAGTATTCACTCCACGTGAGGGCACACAGGTCATAACTGGTTCAGTGTTTTGATAAGACAGACCGCAGAGTGCATCTCACCCTCAGTAAAGGAAGGTTCAGGAGCAAAAGTACTTTAGGCTGTCTCTATTGTCTTGAAGGGTGGCTGTGCTGTAGCTTCAAGTGTGAATGTGTGGAAGGCTTTACATTTTGGGTTAGAAAAAAATGGTTAAATTATGTTAAAGGCAGCCAGAGAAAGAAAAGATTGAATATCTGGAGGCCTTCCAATTAGCTTAATATGATCATTTTTAAATAAATTTTCTCCTTTGATAAGATTGCTTTCTTGTAGCTAATGAGGCCTTCCTTTAAGATTTTGTGATCATCTGGTGAAATAGCGTTGCATCATTTCTTTTCATGTCTTGTGCCTTCTTAAGGTCAGCTATGGATTCATTCAGTGACAACTAGTTAGAGGATCTAACCCTCTTTGGTTTAAATAGAGCATTAAAGTTCATTTTTGTTGCGGTGTTCTATTCTACCTGTCAAGGTGAACTGGGATAGTTGGAATTAAGACCACAGAAAAAAATACTATGTCATTCGACGAAGATTACTAGCAACAATTATATGTAGACAATAGACCTTCAAAACTGGGGGTGAATTTTCAGCAGAGACCAACCTATATATGCTAGCCCTATGCAGAAGAGTGAGAGTGTTGTTATTGATTTGGAGAGACTCACCTGTCAACAGTCCCTGGAATTAATCAAATGTATGCAGAGAAAGCATTCTACGTTGTTTCACTAAGTTTGATAGCATGATGTTGCACTAAAAACATGACATTATGTATACTGCCAAACATCTTCTAACCAGACCCAATTGGAATGGTATTGAGAACGGTTGATATGTGCCCGGTGGTTGATCAGAAGAAAACACAAAGGTGAAGAGTGGCTTGCAATCCACCCATTCCCCAGGGTGGAGGGTATGCTCAGTCGTGCGTCCCATGCTCACTGTGACTTTGTACTCAAGCTGCATCCTACTGATGAGGCTTAAATAGACCATACCAAAACCAGTCTGTGGTTGCTTGTTTACTTTCATAGCGAGTTTGACCTAGTAGATAGAGCAAGACTGTTCTTATCGGAGCAGGACTGAGGCTGGTTTGCATGCCTGTGGTTGCGTGTGGATGGTTCCTGGCTGAGGTGGCATGATAGACAGGAATGGTTGTAACATAGAGTAATTACCGTTGTCTGAGATTAATTCAAGCGATACACCCATCACTTTTTTGTTTTCCTCGGTGGTTGATCATGCACTGACCAAATCGTTTTACTCAAAGTCTGAAAAATGCTCATAATGACTTCATCCGTAATCTGTCTGTTTTCATTCTTGTTTTGTTATACCCAACAACATTGTAGTTAAGCACAGCTAAATGCCAGCAAATAGACAAGAGGAGCGTATACCCTTTCTCATTCCTATTGCTCGTACCACTTCGATTAACAAGTTCTGTTGTCTTGTCTTTCTGTTAGATACCATCTGCCTGTCTGTAGCATGAAAGACTCTTCAGACATCACTTTTCTTTTAACACACTCCACCATACATCTTAAGCAAGACTGTTGAGGAATCTCAAGGAAAGCTTGCAAATGCCATTCACCGTTACCATCTATTAGCACTGGTTGAGGTATAGCTCTGCATGTCAGTGGCAACAATTTTATCTTGTATCCTGCAATCAATCAATCAAACATTTGTAAATCGCACTACTCACCCGCTAGGGTCTCAAAGTGCTGAGGGGCGGGGGAGGGGGAGGGACTGCTACTGTTCGAATAGCCAGGTCTTGAGGCGTATCCTGAAGGTCAGGAGGTCCTGGGTCTGTCGTAGGTGAGCCGGGAGGGAGTTCCACATCTAGGTGGCAAGGTGGGAAAAGGATCTGCCGCCGGCTGTGGTCCGGCGGATGTGAGGAACGGTGGCGAGGGCGAGGTTGGCGAAACGTAGCTGGCGGGTGGGAGCGTGGAAGGTAAGTCGCCCGTTGAGGTAGGCAGGTTCTGCCTTGTGGAGAGCTTTGTGAGCGTGGACCAGGAGCTTGAACGTGATCCTCTTGTTGACCGGAAGCCAGTGTAGGTCTCTGAGGTGAGCTGTGATGTGGTCACGGTGAGGGATGTTGAGGATGAGGCATGCGGAGGCGTTCTGTATTCGTTGCAGTTTCTTCTGGAGCTTGGCCATTCATCCTGTGTAGAGCGCATTGCCGTAGTCCAGTCTGCTGCTGATGAGGGCATGGGTGACCGTCTTTCTAGTTTCGGTGGGGATCCATCTGAAGATCTTGCGGAGCGTGCTGAAACAGACGGATGAGACGGTGTTGACTTGTTGGGTCATGGTGAGAGATGAGTCAAGGATGAAACCTAGGTTGCGTGCGTGGGTGGTGGGTGTTGGTGCTGTTCCTAGGGTGGCAGGCCACCAGGAGTTGTCCCATGCGGAGCGGTTAGAGCCGAGGATGAGGATCTCCGTCTTGTCTGAGTTCAGTTTGAGGTGGCTCATCTTAATCCAGTTGGCGATGGCAAGCAGTCCGTCGTGGAGGTTGGTCCTGGCGGTGGCAGGGTCCTTGGTGAGGGAGAGGATCAGCTGGGTGTCGTCTGCGTAGGAGACGATGTTGAGGATGTGGAATCTGACGATGTTGGTGAGCGGAGCCATGTAGATGTTGAAGAGAGTTGGGCTGAGAGAAGATCCTTGGGGAACAGTGCAGATGGTCGTGGTGGCTTCAGACAGGACGGAGGGAGGCGGACTCTCTGGGTTCTGCCGGAGAAGAATGATGTGATCCAGTCCAGGGCCTTCTGGAGGATCCCAGCATCGAAGAGGTGTGTGCGCAGGGTGTGGTGGCAGACGGGGTCGAAGGCTGCCGAGAGATCAAGGAGAATGAGGGCAGCGGTTTTGCCTTTGTCGAGCATGATACTGATGTTGTCTGTAGCGTCGATGACTGCGGTCTCAGTGCTGTGGTTCCTGCGGAATCTGGATTGGGAGATATCTAGTGTGTTGTTGTCCTCCAAGAAGCGGGTCAGCTGGCCGTTGAGATCTTCTCGATGACCTTCGCAGGGCAGGGAAGGGGAGGAGGGAGATGGGCCGGTAGTTCTTGAGGTCTCCGGGGTCTGCATTGGGTTTGTTTAGCAGGGCGTTGACTTGGGCGTGTTTCGATATATCTGGGACGGTTGAGGTCTCGAAGGAGCTGTTGATGGCCCGGAGCTGGGGAGCGATTATTTAGTTGGTCTTGTTGAGGATGTGGTGAGGGCAGGGGTCTGTAGGGGAGCCTGAGTGGATGGAGCTCATGGTTTTGCACAGACATTTACCTTCCAAGCGGAATGATTGCTTATGAATTAAAGCAACATGATGTATTCTAGACCTTGCCCACACATGCCTGCTCATTATAGCAGGCCATAAAACCCTTGATTCTGATATCTCCTAATCTTTTTATGTAGTCTCATTACAAAAAATAACTAAATATCTTGCAATGTCATAATGAGTGTTATTTCTGTAGCTCTGTTTTGCTATTTGATGTGTATAGAGCATTCACTGTTGGGCTTGTTTTGTTCTTTTTCAATGGAAATTGTGGGTAAACCAATAGATAGTACAAAGGGATATAAAAGCTCCTTGAGAAACAGTAAGTAACCTATTATATATAGACTGTGCACTCGCAGATCAGGTTATACTAGTTAATATTCCTAAAGTGCTGAATGAAGCTTCTTTAAATTGCAAACTTGCCTTGACTATTCATCATTACTGTTGTATTTTTTTTTTCTTTCAGAATTTACAGCTTCTTGGCGCAACAGCCATTGAAGACAAGCTACAGCAGAACGTTCCGGAGACTATAGAAACTCTAATGAAAGCTGACATCAAAATATGGATTCTTACAGGGGACAAACAGGAAACTGCTATTAACATAGGTATGTCAATGCATTGTGTGCTGGATTTGTGTCTCATAAATATAAATCACTGATTCTGTAGTGGATGGGCCTTAGTGATTAATTATGTAGAATATCGTCTAAGTAGGAAAAGTGTTTGAACTCATTTAAACACTGTTCATGTGATTAATATTAGGGCATATTACATTTGCAAGAAAAGTTTGTATTGCCTTGGATATCCAAGATCTTCACTACATCAGAGCAACTAGAGTTGTCATCCCCAAAAACATCAATATCACAGTACCCTCAATTGAAAAATCTAAAATGTTTTGGGACAGTCTGCTTTGACATAAGAATTGTAATACTGTACACATGGATTTTCTTTTCAGTTCCAAACTCTAGTGATTTACAGGTCACCTTTAACCAGAACTAAAAGAGCAAACCATTTTCAGCTAGTTCAAGTAATGGATGAACGTGCTTCTTAAAGTTTATAAGCTGCTGGGGTGATGGTGAAACCATGCTTGATCATTTGAATGATTTATTAAGTAGTCTGGAACAAATACCTGCTCTAGTATTCAAACTATCTAAAATTTTGTAATATGTGAATAATTAAAGAGATAAATCAGTGTACAACAACATATATAGAAAGGTCTAATTGACCATTAACCAAGATTGTAAAGTTGACTCGGACAAGCCACCTGAGTGAGACTACACCAACCAGTACATTGGTCCGTATACACACTTTGCATCACTTAACTAAAAGATACTTAGTCCCTAATGCTCCTGATTCATAAGAACCAAGCAGGTCATACTGTTATAGAGCCCAGCCCTGATTGAGACCTAGTTAACTGTAATGTGAAGCCTTCAGGCTGCTGAGTGTGCTCTGGATACTTTCGTTTTTCCCAGGTACAATTGATCAATAGGGCAGCAGTAGGCTTGTAGCAGAAGAGAATTGTATGGTCACTTGGCAGACTGAGTCTCGTGTCGAGGAGACAATGCCAGCTGGTGAATTGGTACTGCTTATGACCTTGTATTTAGACTTCGTTATCGGGCTTCCTTTTTTTTTCTATGGACCCAGTGTTTTGGAAATGGCCTCTGGTGTTTTGCCATCTGGGCTACTCCGTAGGCATTGGATTGGCAAAGCCTTCTAATTAATTGATGTCAGCCCACCTATAGATAACCTGCGCAATCATGCAATCACTAACTTTACTTTTATGCTTATGAAAAGGTTGACTACCTCTGCTACAAGTAAAACATCACATTGAACTAACCAGGGTAGTTGTGTTATAGAGATGTGAGTATTGTGATATCATTTATGCTGCAGGCATAACAAATAATTAAAGTCTCTTGGTGGTACAGTTGGTAAGATTCAACTTTCTTAGCATCCAATTCAGGAGAGGTCCAACATACTCCGAGCTGTATTAGTTTCCTATATTAGTAACCACAGCATGTGATCCAGCTATGCAAATGCAGTCAAGCAGTCCTGATTTCATCACACGAATCATGGAGGGAGATCAAGCCAGATATTGGAAGCACAACAACTAAACTTTCTGCGACATGAAAAAAACCTTCTCACAAGCCTGGAATAATGAAAAAAAGAAATTCTGCCTGTTCAAGGAGGATCTCCACTCCTACATCGAATTTTCTGTTGCCTTCACACCTCCAGAATAAGCTTTGACAAAGTTAATAGGTCTTGATTGTGACTCCTTATTGCTTTGCCAGTATTTATTTATTTCCCCAGATGGCTGTTGTGCATGTGCATGCAGGTTTGATGACCATTTTGGAATGATTTTCCCTTTGTTTTGAGCACAGACATTGACGGTGATGTAGTTTAAATTCATATGAAGATTGCTATCTGCTGATACAGCTGCAGGCAGCGGTAAGAATGATAGGATACTGGAGGGGCTAGCCTGTGCTGGAGGGCCAATAATTTTTAAAGAGAGCAGGGTGGCTCAAAGGGCTGAGAGGGGCATAGAGTGACTCTCAGAGAGAGAAAATAGACCCTTGTGCACTGCACTGCGAGATTCTGTTAGCAGCAGCAGGAGAATACAGCTCATTCAATCAAAACATGGTGAGACCCAAATGCTCCTTATGTGGGACAAACACAGGAATAGAGAGGAAAGCAATTGATTCAGAATCAGGTAACTGAGTTATGCATGAAAAGCCATTGAATCATAGCTAAGCAGCAGAGACAAAGCCCACACAGTCTGTAGTGGGTACAATAGATCTGTTTGCCAACAGACAGCTTTAAATAAAAAGGAACAGGTGGGTATACAAATGGCTTTTGACTAATACCCATTGTTAATTAACTCTATGGCGATTCCTGATCCACAGTCATGTGTTGCATTTCATTTCAGAAGAAGATTGATTAATAGTCATGATTTTCTCGTTCAACTGCAGCAGAGTTATACAGTGACTTCAGATAAATGAGTATGTTATGATAAGAATAGTAGCAAAAGACACTACTCCCCAACAATAAATCTACATTTAATCTAACAAATGTTTTTGAAAGTCAAAGGTGGGCTTTAGACCCTACAGAGAGAGGAACGGTGACAACACTTCTTGACTTAGTAACTTATTTTGAGTATACTGAAAAGAAGAAACCCTACTTTGTTGATGTTGCTGAACATATCAACAGATTTTGACATTCTGTAACACCCTAGCATGAGAAAAGAAAGAGAGAGGTTGTTGGAAGTGGCAGACAGATGTTTAAGGTTCTTCTTGGGGGAGAGGGGGTGGGGCAAACAGACTGGAAACTGTGTGGCAAAAGATGTCATCACTAAGTGTTGCTGAATAAACTGTTGCAGTTTCTTCTTCTGTACGTAAAGCTACTGCATGATGTCCTCCTTTCACTGTAGGTTGTTTGTCATAAGTGTGCTGATGGCACCCAAGTTGTCTGCAGACTCTCAGAGGACCTTGAACATGTCATGGGTAAAGAAACTATTGAGATGAACCAGGAGTGGATAGTCCTGGAATATCTAAGTTTGAACAAATCCAAAATAGAATTCCTCAATTAGCATAGATGCCTATCAAAAAATGGTCAAGGCAAATTGCCCCACGTAAAAGTTAGTTGCAAGGGAATATTCTATAAAGTCAATGTTATAACATTTAGAGTATTTATTGAATTCAGAAGTTTCATAATCCGGTATTTTTCAGTATGTTTTCTACAAGTTAGCTTCTAAAGCTTGTACAGTAGATTAGAAAATGGTTCTTTTATTGCAAAAATACATTTGATTATTCTAACACCCTCTAGGTCTGAATCTCAAAAAACAATGTAGGGAAATTACTGGTTCTCCAGAATTAGATAGGTAGGGCAGTATAATCTCCTCGTTGCATTCATATCTCTCTCATAAGTCTTCCTGCTGCAGTAGCAAGACTGGGCACAAATGCTACCAGACCACATTACACCAATACTGAAACAACTCCACTAGCTCCCTACCAAACCTTAAAAATCACATGCATTATACATAAAACTGTTCACTGGACTATCAGGTTACTAAAAAGAAAAATAATTGCTATGGGGTGGGAAGAAGTGGAGGTAAAGAGTAACCAGAGATAAAGAAAGGCTGACTTCAGAAATCCCCCTTTTAAATTAAATGAGTGCCAACAAACAGACCTTTGTGCGTTCTGTACCCAACCTTGGGAACCAAATCCCTGAAGACATAGGAACAAGCAGGTGAATTAATGATGTTAGTATGCTATCTGATGTTATATTGTATCTAACATTTTATATGTAAAGTATTATGTTGCACATGTGGTTAGCATCTCCTTCTATAAATGCTAGAAATAAGTAAGTAAATAAATATAACCTCCATCTTGATAGAAACACATTGGTTACCTGTACAATCCTGTTTAGAATTCAAACTCTCATTGATCCATAAATCCTTTTAGGGCCCTGTCAAAACCTACCTAAAAATAATCTTCAGATATATAAGTCAGAGTGATCATGATGATCCAGTGGATAAAGTTCCTCGTACATCTCAAATTACAAAAAGGTAAAAGCTGCCAAAAGATCTTTTCCAACCCCACCAGTTCCCCAAAACGCCATCTCTATGACAATCTAAGAACATGTTAAAAACTGTTCACATTTTAGATGTTAAATATCCACCTATTCTAAGATGGGCACCTACGTTGAATATAAAAAAAAAACACTTGGTGTCTGTGTGACAAAGCTCTTTGAATGTAACAATTAACTGATTGATGGACCACTAACAACCTAACAACATATGTTGGAGATTTTATTTATTCTCACCAGTAAAGGAGTTCTGGTACACCACATATTTGCCAACAAAAACTATTAAAAAAAAATTAAAAATAAAATTGCTTCTACTAAAGAGGCAAATTCCTGCGGTGATAATGCTACTCTGTGTGGTGAAAACGTTTGTCCTTGTGAATAGGAAATGTTTACAATCATCAAAGCATGTGGCCTCCCATGCATTTATGTATGTGTATGACATTTATTTAGCTCAAATCTAGCCAAAATGCACCAGAGCACTATACAGGATTAAAGGCAACAATAAAGTGAACAAGTATAGAAGAGGTAGCTGGTTTATGAACGGCTAATGCACTGTAATGTAGTGTCATTCAAGCAGGTGAGTCTTTACCTCTTGCTTTGGGGTGACTAATGTTTATATTTCTTAGTCTGCAGCAGATTGATGATGTCCTGTCAGCAGGTGTGTCAATAACTGCCAGAGATGATGTGCTTGTCTGCTACCACCATCCAGATGTGAAAGTACAGGGGCTTGAACAACAGTTCTGAAGTCACTTTCTGAAAGAACCAGTTTCACTTTCTTTAGAAGAGAGAGCTAGTACCAGGCCATCCTTTTGTTTTTGCTAATGTGTTCCTTGAGGGCCAGTTTAGTGTCCTAGGTGAATCCACGTGACTCAGCATTCTTTGAAAGTTAGGGTTCAAAGCCATCAGTGTTTCTGTCATTGTGCCAGGTTTATACTGTACCTTGTTTGTTGCTCTTAGCAAATAACAGGAATTCTGACTTGGCTGGATTGAGGTTTCTTAAAGGCGCTTGAAATCCAGGTCTGGATGGTGTGAGGCAATGTTTGAGATGTTGAAATTCTGGAGCTGAGGAGACTTTCAAGCAGAGCTGTGTATCATTGATATATTGATGAATCTTGATGCTGTTATCTGTAAGTAGAGGACCAAGCATCTCCATATAAAGGTTAAAGATGACAAGAGACAGTATGTAACCGAGGGGACTCCTCAGGTGATTGGGATCTTTTGGGACGTGGAGGTACCCTTGTGAACAAACTGGTGTCATTTGGAAAGGTAGGAGAAGAGCCATGGAAGGACATTGCCAGCGAATCCCATTTGTGACTCCAGAGTACGTATCAGGATGGGATTGTCGACTGGGTCGAAGGCAGCTTCCAGCAGTATCAGAAGGCAGGACCATCTTCACCGATGGTCAGGAGGGCGTTGTCTTTGATGTGTAAGGTAGCGATCCCATCCTGCAGCTTGATCTGAAGCAAGAGTGATAGTCATGCAGGAGATGGTTATTATTGACGTGATCTTGGAGTTCAAAATGAACTGCTAATCTTTTTAACAAATGACAGGTGGGTGATACGCCAGTAGTTTACAAGGACATCAGGACCTGGTGTAGGTTTCTTTACGACTATGAGAATCTGGCCAGTCTTGAGAACTTAAGGGAAGATGCCTTGAGTGATGGAGGCATTGACAGTTGTGAGTAGGGGTGAGAGAGCATCCCCAGAGAGAGCTTTGTTGTAAGACAAGCGTAAACACCGTCATCATAACAGTGACCTCGAGTATGTTGGTGAGATCTGCGAGAGAGAGGGTTATGAAGGTTGACCATTGAGGAATTCTATGGGTAGGGATTTGGGTGTAAAAGATGAAGCAGGCTTGATGCTGTTGATCTGCTGCTGGGTTTTCTGTATTTTTGTACTACAGAAGAGGTTGGTGGCATTGGACTTTTCTGTGGACTGGGTAATAGGTGGGCCTAATAATTGGAAGAACAAGTTACTAACCTTCAGCAGTGTTCTTTCTGGTCAACACTATATCTAACGGCTGATTTCTCACCGCCCTCACTCCTTCCCATTATGTGTAGTGGTCTTTTTATAGCCAAACTGTCACAATTTAGAGATCTGCACACTGGTACCTCTGATTATTGTTGGACTCAGTGTCTGATGGCACAGACAGGAAGGAAACCCACTTGAACTTAAAGGGGTGGTGCATGTATGTGGCTCTGTTGTCACCTCTGGGGCTGAATGAAGTCATTCCGAAGCTGCACAGCTCCACTTACCAGTGCATGGGAACAATACTTTTTAAATCCTCTGGATCCAGTCTGGCAACTGAGGATATTCTAAAGGTGAGGAATCTGCAGTTAAAATATTTACCAGAAAGAGCATTACTGAAATTAAGGGCCAGATGTAGCAAAGGGTTTTACCCATTCTGTGTCTATGGGAAAATGTGTTCGTACATATGGCCCTAAGTAACTTGTTCATTTGAAATAAAGATACATCATTTTGATCCTGCAATTTCACATACCTCATCCTTGGCAAACAGGGCAAAGTCAAGAGTCATTCTATTTTGTAGTATAACAGTTAGGTTAAAATCCTCTTTGCTAGAAATCAACACTATTGCAATGGCAATATAATTCACTTCGTCCTCCAGTGTACATGCGAGTTGGCATATTTTGTAAGGGGACATTCCCATTCTGTAGTTAGGTGTTATGACAGCAAAAGCCTGGCCAGCTTGTGAAAGAACTTTGGTTGTCTCTAAAACAAAGTAGTGGGTTTATTGCAGTGTGTTACCATTCCTAAAACATAAGCACGATAGCAAGATCCTGACCAGTGTTTGTGCAGCTTGTCATAGGCTCTGCTTCCACACACCACGTAGATGCGATTATGCGTTCTACTCCTGTTAGTGTGTTCAAGAAGGAGATTTCGAATGGTGGGCAATAGGAACAGTTATATCTGGAAGGAAGAAATTACATTCAGTGGATCCCATAAAGCTATTCTTCCGACCTTACAGGCAAGTCAATGGGCAGTGTAAGTAAGATGAACTGCAGCTGTCAATCAGCTGGACAGGCAAGGTAGGCCTTCACTTGAAAGTGATATTCTCACATCTGGGGACAAGGAGCCCATATGCAAGCTGTTCATGATGTTGTGTAGCCATTTTAGCTATAGCTCCATGCACGTTATTTTAACACACTAGGCCAAGCCGCGGTGCACTCTAACCTGAATATATTTTATTCAGCTTTATTTTATTGTTGCAATAGCAACTTTTCCGATCTTGTTTTATTTTCTGTTTATCTAACTGTTTTTGCCTAGGCCAGCACTCTGTTCTCAAACAAGACATTCTTGCTCACTCTGTGCTTCTTCCAAGGCTACAGCACGGTACATTGCCGGTGAACGTGGTATAAGTTTAGTCTCCGACATTCGTAGAAAACACACATCCTTACGTAGGGACATTTTCTCAGAACATCAGCTGTGTTGTTATGGAAACACTTCCTTGTCCCTCAGGTATAGGTGATGATGTCTTTCCAGGGGAACCTGAAGGGCAGAATTAGAGCTTAACATGCTGTGTTCTATCATAGCCTAGGTAGGAGTTAGTCTATTCACTGTAGTGACAATATGATAGCGTTATTTCTATGCTTTGCTCTCCTCGTCACAATTTTAATACTGTCTTGCTGTGTCGTCCTGGTTATTGCAGCTCATGCTTTGCAATCGAAGATGCAGTTGTTTTATTAAAATCATTATTGAAACATATACTGCCTCTGTCATTTTATATAAGAGACTAAGGTAACTGAGAGAAACGGATGAGACCTGAGTGACCACGGCTTCCCAGCAAAGAGGTTTAGCCGTTCTGGTAACTGTGATGCTGCCCACTACCAGAGCCACAGGCCGAAGATGTGGGCAGCAGGATGCCCTGCATCACAAAATGGTGATTGAGCAACGAAAGGGGCTCTTACAGGTGCTAGAGTAGGAGCACAGTGATCAGCTAAGTTAGATCTCAGTTGCGTTGCTGGCACAGTACCGTCTTTATGGTTGGGGCCAGGAGTAGAAGTGACTTTTCAAACAAAAAGAGGTGGAAACACACTGCCTCACATCCCAGCACTCAGTTCGCCCCAATGCATCCTGGTAAACGCAGTACATGAGAACACTTCAGGGACAGTCTTTAGTTTTTCACCCTTGTTGGTGCAGCCAGTGCTGTGTATCTCTAGACATACTTTTCAGGATTCTTGTCCTTCAGTAGAGAGCAACTGTTGGAAATGGCCCTTTCTGCAAGGTCACTCCTAAACATTTTGCCTTCTACCCTCCACTTTTGCTGTGTCTTTTTGTTGGCCTAGGACTCTGAGCACTTTACCACTGCTGACCAGTGCTAAAGTGCACATGCTTCTCTCCTAAACATGGTAACATTGGTATATACACAACTGGCAAATTGAATTTACTTATAAGTCCCTTGTAAAGTAGTATACTGTATAGCAAAGGCCTGTCAATTAAATGCCACTAGTGAGCCTGCAGCACTGGCTATGCCACCCACTTAAGTATCCCTTTAAAACGTGTTTCAGCTCTGCCACCACAAAGCCTGTGTGTGTAACTCCACTGCCACTTCATGTTGGCAATTAAAACCTTTAACTCTCATTACATATAAGTCACCCCTAAGGTAGGCCCTAGGTAGCCCACAGGGCACGGTGCTATGTAAGTAAATGGCAGGACATGTACTTTCAAGTTTTACAATTCCTGGTAGTGGGAAAACTCCCAACATCATTTTTCACTACTGTGATGCCTACTCATCTCATAGGCCAGCATTGGAATTTCCTTAATATACTTTTAAGCTGTAATTCCTGATAAGAAAGGAGTAGCTACATCACGTTTCATTTCATTGGAATGGTAATGATAAATCCTCTTCACTGGTAAAGTTGAATTTAACATTACCATTTTAGAAATGCCTCTTTTAGAAAGTGGACATTTCTCTGCTCTAACTACTGCATGTGCCTTGCAGGCTGTCTCTGATGCATGTCTGGAGTGGGTCACAGCTACACTTTGTGCATTCCCTCTAGACAGTCACAAACACAGAAAGGTTAGGTGTGTCTGAGCACTCATCTGCATTCTGATGGCTGTTCCCGGGCAAGAAGGGTGTAGGGGAGCTGGCACTTACACATGAATATGGAGTGCCTGTCTTCACGAATAGAGCTGATTACCCCCCACTGATAGTCTGGAGCCAGGGTTAGGAAGAAATGACCTCTGTGTGCTTCAGAGACCCTTCTTTGAAGTCACACCTACTTCAAAAGCACATTTAGGTGTAAGAACTGGGTCTGTGACCCTACCAATTCAGTACACTGCTTGACCTGGGAAGAACTCTTCCAGAAGTAAGGTCTCCTGTGCTACAAGGAGTGCCATACTGCAGGACTGCTTTCCAAGAAGGACTGCTCTCTGCCTTGATGAGCCACCCTGTTGTCTGCTGATCTTTGCCCTGCTAAGGAAAGACTGTACCCTCTCATCTGACCAAGAGTGACTCCAAAGGCTTGCTGGCTTGCCCTGTGACTGCTCGCAACCCTGCTCCCGCTGCTGGACTCTGCCATCTGTGAGTCCTACTCTTACCTGAGGTGCCAAATCAGTCCTGGGCCTAAGAGGTGGGTTTTGCAGCTGTCTCTCTGCAAGAATCGATGCATCTGAACCATTGCGCCACTCTGAACTGACACAGTGCCCTTCAACAATGGCGCTGGACCCAACTGTGAAGTTCAACAGAGGCATCGCTGATCCGAGAACATTGCTGTGTGGCTCGACAACACATTGCATAGATCTCCAAGGAGTTTGACGCCAAAGCGG
Organism: Pleurodeles waltl; assembly: GCF_031143425.1. Lineage (NCBI taxonomy): Eukaryota > Metazoa > Chordata > Amphibia > Caudata > Salamandridae > Pleurodeles > Pleurodeles waltl. The sequence continues at coordinate 1,010,571,109 of NC_090437.1, forward strand.
GACCTGACTGCGAGGCTTGACACTGACGCGTCAACCCGACTGCGCGGATCGGAACCAATGCAACACTTTCACATCGCTCTTTAATGTCGAAGCTTGCTCCATCCAAGATACTTTCTAAGCTGGCTCTGCATGAGTCCTGTAGCTAGCCAGCCCTCCATTGCAGTCGGCCTGAACTTTAGATTTACCCCAGTCTAGCACACCCTCAAGTAACCTTTTAGGTCTATTGACTCGTAAGCACTATTTTTGGTTTATTCTTTAAAAATTCATACCAAGACTTCTACTGATTGGATTTTTTTTTATTTAGTCTAATTTTGCTCAGATGAATATTCTCTATTTTTTTTTTTAAACCCATGTGGAGTCTTTTTGTGTTGTTCTCATTGTGTTACTGTGTGTGTGTATTTTGCACAAATACTTTACACATTACCTCTTTAGATAAGACTGCCTTCTCTGTGCCAAGCTACCAGAGGGTGAGCAAAGGTTATCTAAGATAAGTGTGTATCTAGTTACCCTGATTAGAGGTGGTGATTCCTGCTTGTACAGGGTGCATACTCTGACAACCAGAAACTCCAGTTCTAACAGCAACTCATTGCTTGGGAGTGCTGGAAATGCTACCCAAAGTCTTCTCAGGTCCCTGCAAGTGATTGGGAAAGAGCTTGTCAGCTCATTAGCTCAAGGGAGCCTTTTCAAACAAAAAGAGGGTGGAATCACACTGCTCCACATCCCAGCACTCAGTTTTCCGCAATGCATCATGGTAAATGCAGTGCATGATAACACTTACTTCAGTGACAGTCTTTAGATTGTCATCCTTGTTGGTGCAACCAATGCAGTGCATCTCTAGACCCGTGTTTCAGGATAGTTGACCTTCTTCAGTAGAGAGCACCACATTGTTTAGGGGTGCTAGATATGCTGCCCAAAGTTTTCTGAGGTCTCTGTACCACTCACTGGGCACAGGTGCATCAGCCAGAACTTTTCAGCTTGTTATCTCAAGGGAGTCTTTTCAAGCAAAAAGTGGGTAGGAGCACACTGCCTTGCATCTCAGCACTTCGTTTGCCCCAATGTATCATGATAAATGCAGTGCATGATAACACTTATTTCAGTGACAGTCTTTAGTGTGTGGGCGTGTCTAGCCTTATATTTCTTTTGATAATTTATTTATAAGGTGACATCTATAGGGTAACCATCAATTACCCTTCGAGGTCGACACAGACCTTTGGACTCAAATTGGGGTGAGATGGTTAACAACAATTAAATCAAGTCAATAAACATCACTTTTCATATTGGAGTCAGTGACTTATACATACTATGACCCATGTGGCCATTAATTACCACACCAGTTTAGTAAAGTTCAAACATTTACTGCCATTTAAATTAACAATGCTAAGATCACGTAAACCAAACGCAAGACCAAATGATAAAAGTACATGAATAAAACAGGCTGACAAAACCTTTGAAAGAATCTTAACCTAGACAAAATATTTATCATTAGGCATTCAAGAACCACCGTACAGAATAACAATAGCAAATAAATGATTGATACAGAATACATTTAGTTATTGCAGATGAATTGTTTACAATCAATTTATAAAACAGTCAAATACAGAATGTGGCATCCTTAACTATTACTGTAATCAGGTAAGCATGTTTGGGCTTCATGCAAAAAGAAAAGAAGAAACAAATTAATTTTGGAAAACATCTGACTATGGCACTAACTAAAAATAGCAGTTGGCTTTCTGAAAGAAGAAACTTTAAAAAACAACAAGAAAGACAAATGTGCAATTTGGATATACCTCTCATGAATGGATCAGCAGTCAGCGATGTTAATTCAATCTATTTTAGTAGCACACTTTTATTAATTATGTTTATGTTCTAGCAATTGTTTCCCCCTTGTTGGTGCAGTTCTTGGTCCCTGTGCCAAAGCACCACCACTAGGTTCTTGAACATTTTCAGTAGTATGAGCAATACCAGACTAGCGAATAAATATATTTTTCAAATGATTAAAAAAATCAGCTGAAGTTTCATTGTTGTTTTGTTTTCAATTGTTAATCTTAGTCCAATACTTTTCACAAGGCATTTGTCATTGATAACATTCTCTAGCAGCAATGAGAACGTCTATATTATCAGGCGATTGCTGAGGCCACTTAGCTTTTTTTCAGCCAACTAATTTCTTCACTTGTCATAACAATAAGTAGCAATTGATTAACATTAGCCCAGTTATGGTTGTAACTTTCAACATCTTTTGGAATTCGTCATGAAACATTTGAAGGTTATCTAAAATAAAAGGGAACTGGTGTGTGATATTCATTAGGTTACCTAGCGAGCAAGTAACGTGCCCTCCTATTCCAGGACCTTGGTACTTATGTGAGGGTAGAAGGATGTCAGTTTGGACTTACCAATATCATTGGTGTTCATAAATTTCCTTACTACCTGAATCAGGGTGTTTTCTCAATTTCTGTTGCCCATTGCTCACAGTCTGTCTTAGCGCTGGTCGAACACCTAGCTTGGCCACTCTGATGCAGCGCTTCGGAACAGTGAGGCACAGAGTGAGATTGTTTTTGGGGTGGCCTGAGTGGTGTCTTCTTGTCATCTTCTGGCCTCACTTTCAGGCTAGTCATGTGATTGCTTGCCACAGTTGCTGGGCTCACTTGCACTTGATTTGTCTGTATCCCTCCGGCTGGCCATGCTCCCTGACCATTGCACCCCCAGCATTTCCTTCTGGCATGGGAAAATTAAAAGTATCTAACCGACCCTCCTCCTTTCTTCTACCACATCTCAGTTCTCACTAGTAGTCTTGAGAAAGATTTTAGGAGGTGGCATAGAGGGTGTACGAGCCTAACCCTGTGCCTGCAAATGACTAATTTGATATCTCACTTTATAATGGGTGTATTTTAATCCCCAGATTCTTGCCTTCTCTTTAAGGCTTCCTCATACCAATTTAGGAACGCTAACCATTGTTTTGCCATAGGCTCAGACTCTGTCAGTTTCGTAAGATTAATCCATCACCCTATGGAAAAAGCACCCTCTTCTGAGAAACTATTTTTCTCAACAAGAGCCCTTTTAGGTAGGACTTTTTCAAATTTTCTAACCTCTAGTTCCTCACTGCACTCTCACTTGCAACTAGGTACACGCTTTGGGTCAGCCGCTAAGCTCATCTCATGGAGGAGGTGGGGAAGAAGGGTAAAGGGCTGTTGGAGGGTCTGGCAGCTCTTTTCCTATTTATACTTGTGGAAAGAAGCAGAAATGTTTTTTCAGTCTAAGACTGCCACTCGTATACCCTCCGTCTCTGCACTCTCTCAGCGCATCCTGTTCCGAAGCATGGATTGCATGCACACTAATTCATGTTACCCCGGGTCTCCTCCATACCTACCTGAACTTGTTTAGTCCTCTGTCACCTACCCCTCTGACAATATAAAAATATGAACCCTTGAAGTTTATATTTATTTTTAAGTTACTCCTCGTATGTCATAAATTTAGTAGTGCGCTAGCACTGTATGACCTGCTCCAAGAGTCGAACATTGGTTTATCCTCCACGACGTCTACTTTAGGCACCTAGGATTTTTGTGTGGAGTCCGGTTCAGCTCTGACCACTCAAGCGCAGGCACTTTCTGGCCAGTGCACCAGATTATGAAAGTAGATCTGCGCACCTGCCAGTTAAGTTTCAAAATGTTCATTAACAAAAGGAAAATGTGTCTGAGTCACAGTTTCTGTTCTATACAGAGTCCCTTTGAATCATAAAAATAGCTGGGCTCTTGAAGCTAAAACAAGACATGCATGTGTAGAGTTTTATAAGCAAGCATTGAATGTAAGTGACATTACAAAGTTTATCCATCTGTGATCACCGGTAGGAAAAGGGAGTGAGGGAGTGATGGCCTTCGCCTGTAACAAAATCGTAACATTCTGGTCAAGCTGAATAACAGATTTCTTGGCTCCAAAGCCAAGATGTTCTTCGTCATAAATGGCTGCTTTAAGTACAGTTAACATAAACAAAAAAACCATGGCTGCAGTGATTAGGGTTAAATCGAGATGCAATTTTCCATTAACAAGAGTCCAAGATCCTTGCTAGGAAAATGATGATTTCTCCCTTTTCAGTCATTGGGCGTGTTGCACTAAGAAATATGTCTATACTGCCTTTGTTTATATTTGTATTCACTGCCTTACCTTCCTTATTGTATTACAGAATCTTTTAACAGATAGAGAGTTTATTTGTTGGGTGTATTTAATCAACCAGCAGTTTGGAATGCATTACAACCTTTTGTTTGACTCTCCACAACCACCTTTGCTCTTCCAATGTGATGACCCTTCCAATAGCTTACTCCCAGGTAGTTATATAGGCCCATTTGGGCCTTATTCTGTACTCCAACAGGATTGCATAACCATAGAGCCTGAAGAGGATCCCCACCCCTTTAAGAGGTAATCGTGGAGAAGACTTTTTCAAATGCATTTTTCCATGAGTGGCTGCTGCTCTCATCTCTGAGTGCATTGACCAGTGCCTGAGCTGTGCATAATGTAGCCTCTCATTACTCCAAACGAAAAACCTGCTAACACCCGTGGAGTGATTTGATTTCACCCTTATGAAACATAACTGGGATGAGCCTATATCCCCTTTCTTGACATCTGGTGAATGGGCCCCGTATCAGCACTGGTGTAAAGTTGGGGTTGAGATTAATTGATGTGTACGGGGATAGGGAAATGGTGGCGCATTTGTGGTTGTCAAAGTTTTTCTTAATTTTATTAAACAGATTTAGCAATAGAGAGATGGTGGAGTGCCAGTATTACACATTTCACAGATTTGCAGCATTGCTACACCATGGAAATCTTGAAGTTGGCCTACCAGCTTACAGTGCAATCTAAAGCCTTGCTCTGATTATCGTAGTCAAAGAATAGGTCTGAGATGAAAACAATTGAGCAGTCATCTTAATTGACAAAAGTATTTTTTAGATAATAAACCGTTGCACGCCAGCATCAGGGTTCGGTATGCACATTAATGCAAAACTCCTTCTTTTGGAATTCTTCAGAAAAGAGATCAGAATAGTTATCCATGAACTGATTTGCAAAGACCTGAATATGTTACAAAGCTCTATTGTGAAAAAAGCCAATAGCAGACGTGTGTCTACTTGCTAAATGGGTGTTATTTTATACCCCCGTTACACATCAACAGAGTGGTTGCTGACACTCAACTAACTTTCCCTAGGTGTTAAAACCATAACCAGGGTGACCTGCTTCACATGACCTGGACATGTCCCTGGATGAGCATCTTCCAGTTTTGGGTAGTTCTACACTCATAACAGACAAAGCTACTTTTCAAAAATATGTTCATCCCAAGTTCAGATATAGCACACTAGAAATCTGTTTCGTATCCCCATTCTATCAATGTCTGAATGTCATAAGAAAATGCTCAGAGTCAAATATAATGAATCTTTCTATACAGAGGGTATTGGTGAAAGCAGAACATTTAGAAAGGTTTGGAAGTGCTTCATAGATAATTAAAGAGAGTGTGAGGAATTGTAAGCCGTTTGGGCTAAGAAGTCAGGTACTTATGCAGGAAATGGGACTCTAACAAATCACCTTGAAAAATATGGTGACACAATTGTGTTATACTATGTTATTTATATTTCTTGGTTGAGTTATAATTGTTGACCCAAAATATGCCAGAATGATTAATTGTATTCTCGATATGATTAAATGGTAATAACTTAGGGGAAATGAGTAAGATTAAATCACCAGTCTATAATAATGCAGTGCGGGACGAGAGATAATCTTACCGGTTTCCTTATTGAGGATGAAGGGTAAACTGGTTTTTCACTATTCCTCTGTAACACGGCTCTGGCGTCACAGATGTTTCAAAACGTTACCCGGAAATCCTTGATTTTGTAATGCAAGTGCAAACTAGTCTAAAAAAAAGTGTTCACTAACTCTGCTTCTACTACTTCAGCTTGTGATACATTTTTATAAACATGCAACTCTATATGCCTATCTGTAATGGTGTCTGTTTGTTGTCTTTTTCTAGGACACTCCTGTAAACTCCTGACAAAGAACATGGGACTCATAGTGATTAACGAAGAAACTCTTGATGTAAGTAAAATTTAAAACAAACGTTTAATAGCCATTTAAATTCAACAGATGTTGTCTCCATGTGCCTTATGTGCCGTTAATAGTATATAGTGGACTGTTGTATTAATTTGCTGTGTTTACTGCATTTAAAGCCATGTTTTGTAATTCTGGTTTCCACATTTAGATTCCTTTGCTGATGTTCAGTAAAGTTTTGCTTTGACTAACATGTAAGTTCTTTATTGCACTCAGTGATGACATTATGGATGTCCAGGGGCGACTCCTCCGTTAGGGCGGAGGAGCATCGCCTCCCACGCCAGCAGCAGCAGCTGCAAAACCTTTTACCAAAAAACGATAATAAACTATGTTTTTTAAAGTGGCATTTTCAGAATTTTGACTTAAAATACGACTTTGCTATTAAAGAGGGTTTTAAATTACAATTAATTTGAGGCCAAACATGGCATTTCCACCTGTTCCCAATCAAACGTTAGCACTTATTAAATGTAATAAGGGGACCCAATGTTACCCTATGGGAGAGGTAGGCCTTACAGTAGTGAAAAACACTGCTGGGACATGTAGAAACACTTGTCCTACCTTTTGAATACAATGCAACCTGCTTACCTTAGGGTTGACATATGTGATAAAAAAAGAGAGGTTTAGGTCTGGCAAAAGGTTTATTCAGCCTGGTCAGATTGGTAGTTTAAAACTGCCCACAGGCTGTAATATCAGTCCGAGACATGTTTTAAAGGTCATCTTAAGTGTTGCACAATAAGTGCTCCAGGCACACTAGTACTTTGTACTTTTAATGGCTCTGGGTACATGTAGTACTACTTTCCTAGAAACCTATAAGGACATTAAGCTTGCCAGTTGGGTGCAAGGCACTTTTACTATGCTTAAAGGAGAGAACACTAGCACTTTTGCATTGATTAGCAGCAACAAAGTGCAAAGAATCACAATGCCAGCGAAAATCAAATTTAAAAAAAGATTAGGGGGACAAATTCAACATAACCCCCCTGTAGCCTAAAGGAAGGATAGACCAATCAATACCTTAATGGGCTTCCCAGTTCAGGTGATAGAACCTAGCGAAGTCCTTGTTCCATACCTTTCTGAACCCAGTTGGATCCCTTTGACAGTACTCTCCTGAACCCCTGGACTAATGCATGGGAAGCCCTCTCCTCACTGGTGTACCCTGTCATTGAAATACCTAACCTTAACATGCTTAGAGATGCATCCCAGTTGGCAGGCAGTACCACCATCCCAACAAAGAGATGTGTCCAATTCTGCCCCTTGCATAAGGAGTCACCAACCTTAAAGAAAGCAACCATCAGAGGTCGCTGACTGCTGTCAGTCTCAAGAGCCAGACCCCATGATATTCAGTGCCAGGTTGGGACTTCAGCCCGGGATGTTGGCATTATTCATTTCCAGCCCTGGATCTGGCAAGGAGTTCCCTAGCTGCTCTTGGGAGTTCTCTGAGGATTCTCAGACTGGGGGCAGCAACCCCAGTTATTAGGCACCCTACTTTGACTCTTCTTCTTACCAGTCCAGGGGTGGTAACCTGTGACCGGCTTCTGAGCCCAAAGTCAGTACCCTGAGGTTTAACAGGTGCTTGCCAAGACATGATGTTCAAGGGAGAACTACCACTCACCTCAAGGCTGACACGCACTGTCTGTTTCATGCCGGGGTCTGCCTGGTAAAGTTCTCCAGTCCTCTGTCTCTGTGACAGTGCTGGAAGCCCCTCCACATCAGAAGTAGCCTCACCAGGGTCAGTCTTGGAGTGCTCTATTCCCAGAGCTGGTTGACGCCTTATCCGCTGGTCCACACTGACTGCTCTTACCTTATGCACCTCCATCTGGGTCTCTGTACTCTCCCTGTGGGAGTTGTACTCTAGGAAACTAGAGCTTTCAGGGTGCCCTGAGTGGCTTCCCCTCCCAGAACTTTTAATACTGGTGGTAACTCATTTCCCAGAATGCAGTGGGCATTTGCGGACTAACTGTGGCCAGCGGGTTGAAAATGGTGCACCCTGGGCAACTGCCCACCAAAGTTCCCGCAGCCCCTGTTTTTCAGAAGGGGCATGGTAACCCTCCCCCCAACCACTTTTTCCTGGGACTTGTCTGTCATCCTGGACCTCTCCCTCACTTTGCTGGGGGGAACCTGACCCAACCTCCTTTGGGTCACTCTCAGGTACCTGTTTGGAATACTCTGGTGCAGACCCAGGTGCCCCTTCCTGGGCAAGCTCCCTAAGTGAACTTCAAGAGGTGAAGCTGAAATTCAGTTTTTTTTTTTTTGTTTACAAAATATTGCATGTGTTACTGGTACCCTTACAACCTTCATAGGGCCGAAATCCCACACCTGCATGCTGGAGAGGTGAAATGGAAATGGAAATGGGAGACACAATGCATTGGTTGTAGGATTGTCCTGGCCTAACTAAATATTGGAACAAGGTATGGTCTACTGGGGTTGATACCAGTGGCATCAAACTGACATTTTCTTTAGTGCCTGCCCTACTGTGTGATACCTAGAACAGTGTTTTTCAAAGAGCCTCTCAGCAATAAAGATGGCCTTTAAATTCTGTATTTATCTTGTCACATCTATTGCACTTCAAACACAAAAGACCAAGACTAAATGTGAGACTGTCTATTGACAAACATGGGGATTGGTGTTTACAGACTCCTCTCACTTTGCAGTCAGAGAAAGAAAAATAAACTGAAGTTCGATGGCATATGTTGCTGCAGATACACATGTTTCGCACAGTTCGCTGCCTGGTGTTGGGCTCGGAGTATTACAAGTTGTTTTTCTTCGAAGAAGTCTTTTTTGGTCACGGGACCGAAGGACTCCTCCCTCTTCGGCTCCATTGCGCATGGGCGTCGACTCCATCTTAGATTGTTTTTTTCCTCTGTCGGGTTCGGACGTATTCCTTTTCGCTCCGTGTTTCGGTTCGGAAAGTTAGTCAGAATCTCAGAAGAAAGCGTCGGTATTGTTCCGTTCGGTATTGGGATAGTTAGGTACATCGACACCGATCATCGGAAGACTTTGGGGTAGCTTCGATCCCCCATCGGGGCCTGGTCGGCCCGACCGCGTGCGACATCGAAGCCGATGGAACGGACCCCGTTTCGTTTCTGCCCAAAATGTCACAGTAAGTATCCTTATACAGATCAGCACTTGGTCTGTAACTTGTGCTTGTCCCCCGAGCACAAGGAGGATACCTGTGAGGCCTGTCGAGCCTTCCGGTCCAGAAAAACACTCCGGGACCGAAGAGCCAGGCGTCTACAAATGGCGTCCACGCCGACAAAACAACGTTTCGACGACGAAGAGGAAACATTCTCGGTTCCAGAATCAGAATCCGGAGACTCCGACGTCGAACAACAGCAACAAACAGTGAGTAAGACGTCGAAAATTAAAACCATCGAGAAGACAAAAGCCCAGGGGACGCCACTGCCAACAGGCCATGGCTCGACCCATAAAACCGGCGAGCCGTCGAAGGCGCCGAAAAAGGGCACGCCCATAGCGAAGACACCCGACTCCGGTCGAGGGACCGCCATGGAGCAACCTCGGAGCCGAGATAGCGGCTCCGAGAGGCAAAAACAAGATGCCGGCACCGAAAAACATCGGCACGAGACACACTGCCGAAAGCCACAAAAATTCTGTCGGTGCCGAAGCCGAAAAAAGATTCTCTCTCGGCGCCGAAAAGTTCCACACCTCCATCCTACACAGAGGAACAAGGAATAAGTGGCCAGATGCACAGATTTGGACAAGAGCTCCAAAGTGTAGAATCAGACTACACACAAAAGAGACTGTACATCCAGCAAGACACAGGGAAGATATCAACCCTTCCCCCAATAATGAGAAAAAGAAGGATCGGACTTCTCAAGGATGACGCACAACCACAAGCCAAAGTGGTTAAAAAAGTCACGCCTCCGCCCTCTCCACCACAACAGGCATCGCCGGCGCAAACACCGCCACAAATGCACTCACCAGCGCAAACTACCATAAGTCAAGATAATCAGGATCAAGACGCTTGGGACCTATATGACACCCCAGTGCCGGACAATGATCCCGATTCATACCCCACAAAGCCGTCACCGCCAGAGGACAGTACCTCATACTCGCAACTGGTGGCTAGGGCAGCAGAATTCCACAATGTCCAACTGCACTCCGATCCTATAGAGGATGATTTTTTATTTAACACCCTCTCGGCTACACATAGCCAATATCAATGTCTCCCAATGCTACCAGGGATGTTACGGCACGCAAAACAAATTTTTGAAGAGCCCGTAAAAGCAAGAGCCATCACCCCAAGGGTGGATAAGAAATACAAACCACCACCCACAGACCCAGTGTTTATTACTTCGCAGTTACCACCTGACTCCGTAGTAGTAGGGGCAGCTTGCAAAAGAGCAAATTCCCATACATCTGGCGACGCCCCACCTCCGGACAAAGAAAGCAGAAAATTTGATGCGGCAGGAAAAAGAGTAGCATCACAGGCAGCCAACCAGTGGCGCATCGCAAATTCTCAAGCGCTGCTGGCCCGATATGACCGCGCACACTGGGATGAGATGCAACTTCTCATAGACCATCTTCCCCAGGAATTCCAAAAAAGGGCGCAGCAAATAGTTGAAGAGGGACAAACGATCTCAAACAATCAAATCCGCTCTTCAATGGACGCAGCCGATACTGCAGCGAGAACAGTCAACACTGCTGTCACCATAAGGAGACACGCTTGGCTCCGCACTTCAGGCTTCAAACCTGAAATCCAGCAGGCTGTCCTTAATATGCCCTTCAACGAGAAACAACTTTTTGGCCCTGAAGTGGACACAGCCATTGAAAAACTTAAAAAGGACACAGACACGGCCAAAGCCATGGGCGCACTCTACTCCCCGCAGAGCAGAGGCTCTTTTAGAAAAACTCCATTTAGAGGGGGGTTTCGTGGCCAACCCACAGACACCACCAGCCAACAAACAAGGACCACACCATATCCGGGTTCATTCCAAAGGGGAGGTTTCAGGGGATATAGAGGGGGTCAATTCCCAAGGAGTAGGGGAAGATTCCAGACTCCAAAAACGCCTCCACCTAAACAGTGACTTTCAAGTCACACAACCCCTTCACTCAACACCAGTGGGGGGAAGACTAAGCCAATTCTACCAATCTTGGCAGCAGATTACAACAGACAATTGGGTATTAGCAATAATCCAACATGGCTAATGCATAGAATTCCACAAATTCCCACCAAACATCCCTCCAAAAACACGCAAAATGTCACCACAACATTTAGAACTTTTAGGACTAGAAGTTCAAGCACTACTGCAAAAGGATGCAATAGAGTTAGTACCAGTACAACAAAAAAACACAGGAGTTTACTCCCTGTACTTTCTAATTCCAAAAAAAGACAAAACATTAAGACCAATATTAGATCTCAGGACACTAAATACCTACATCATATCGGACCACTTTCACATGGTCACACTACAAGACATCATTCCACTGCTCAAACAGCAAGATTACATGACCACATTAGACCTAAAAGATGCGTACTTTCATATACCGATACACCCTTCTCACAGAAAGTACCTAAGGTTCGTATTCAAAGGAATACATTACCAATTCAAGGTGTTGCCATTCGGAATAACAACTGCACCAAGAGTATTCACAAAATGTCTAGCAGTAGTAGCAGCACATATCAGGAGACAACAGATACATGTGTTTCCTTACCTAGACGATTGGCTAATCAAGACCAACACAGTAAAAAAGTGCACAAACGACACCACATATGTCATACAAACCCTTCACAAACTGGGTTTCTCCATCAACTATACAAAGTCACACCTCGAACCGTGTCAGACACAACAATATCTAGGGGCAACCATCAACACATCAAAAGGAATTGCCACTCCAAGTCCACAAAGAGTGCAAGCATTCCACAAGGTAATAAGTGCTATGTTTCCAAACCAAAAGATACAAGCAAAATTTGTGCTAAAACTTCTAGGCATGATGTCATCATGCATAGCCATTGTCCCAAACGCAAGACTACACATGCGACCCTTACAACAGTGCCTAGCATCACAATGGTCACAGGCACAGGGTCAACTTCAAGATCTGGTGTTGGTAGACCGCCAAACATACCTCTCGCTTCTATGGTGGAACAGCAACAATTTAAACAAAGGGCGGACATTTCAGGACCCAGTGCCTCAATACGTTATAACAACAGATGCTTCCATGACAGGGTGGGGAGCACACCTCAATCACCACAGCATTCAAGGACAATGGGATGTACACCAAACAAAATTTCATATCAATTACCTAGAACTGTTAGCAGTATTTCTAGCGTTAAAAGCCTTTCAACCCATAATAACACACAAATACATTCTTGTCAAAACAGACAACATGACAACAATGTATTATTTAAACAAACAAGGAGGAACACACTCAACACAATTGTGTCTCCTAACACAAAAAATATGGCAGTGGGCGATTCACAACAACATTCGCCTAATAGCACAATTTATTCCAGGGATCCAAAACCAACTAGCAGACAACCTTTCGCGAGACCACCAACAAGTCCACGAATGGGAAATTCACCCCCAAGTTCTGAACAAGTACTTTCAAATTTGGGGAACACCCCAGATAGATTTGTTCGCAACAAAAGAAAACGCAAAATGCCAAAACTTTGCATCCAGGTACCCACACCGCGAATCACAAGGCAATGCTCTATGGATGAGTTGGTCAGGGATATTTGCATACGCTTTTCCCCCTCTCCCTCTCCTTCCATATCTAGTAAACAAGTTGAGTCAAAACCAACTCAAACTCATACTGATAGCACCCACATGGGCAAGACAACCTTGGTATACAACTCTACTAGACCTTTCACTAGTACCGCATGTCAAACTACCCAACAGACCAGATCTGTTAACACAACACAAACAACAGATCAGGCATCCAAACCCAGCATCATTGAATCTGGCAATTTGGCTCCTGAAATCCTAGAATTCGGACACTTAGACCTCACACAAGAATGTATGGAGGTCATAAAACAAGCTAGAAAAGCTTCCACTAGACACTGCTATGCATCTAAGTGGAAAAGATTTGTTTGCTACTGCCATACCAATCAAATCCAACCATTGCATGCCTCTACAAAGGACATAGTGGGATACTTACTACATTTGCAAAAAGCGAATCTCGCTTTTTCATCTATAAAAATACACCTTGCAGCAATATCTGCTTACCTACAAACTACTCATTCATCGTCTTTATTTAGAATACCAGTTATTAAAGCATTCATGGAAGGGCTAAAAAGAATTATACCACCAAGAACACCACCAGTTCCTTCATGGAACCTTAACATCGTCTTAACAAGACTCATGGGTCCACCTTTCGAACCCATGCATTCCTGTGAAATGCAATATCTAACCTGGAAAGTCGCATTTCTCATTGCAATCACATCCCTCAGAAGAGTAAGTGAAATACAGGCATTTACCATACAAGAACCATTTATTCAAATACACAAAAATAAAATAGTTCTAAAAACAAATCCAAAATTTCTACCAAAAGTAATCTCACCATTCCATTTAAATCAAACAGTAGAATTGCCAGTGTTCTTCCCACAACCAGATTCCGTGGCTGAAAGGGCACTACATACATTAGACATCAAAAGAGCACTAATGTACTACATTGACAGAACAAAGCTAATCAGGAAAACAAAACAACTGTTCATAGCTTTTCAAAAACCACACATAGGAAATCCAATCTCTAAACAAGGCATTGCTAGATGGATAGTCAGATGTATTCAAACATGCTATCTTAAAGCCAAGAGAGAATTGCCTATTACACCAAAGGCACACTCAACCACAAAGAAAGGTGCTACAATGGCCTTTCTAGGAAACATTCCTATGAGCGAAATATGTAAGGCTGCAACCTGGTCTACGCCTCATACATTTACTAAACACTACTGTGTAGACGTACTAAATGCACAACAAGCTACAGTGGGCCAAGCTGTACTAAGAACATTATTCCAAACTACTTCAACTCCTACAGGCTAAACCACCGCTTTTAGGGGAGGTAACTGCTTTATAGTCTATGCGAAACATGTGTATCTGCAGCAACATATGCCATCGAACTGAAAATGTCACTTACCCAGTGTACATCTGTTCGTGGCATTAGTCGCTGCAGATTCACATGTGCCCTCCCGCCTCCCCGGGAAGCCTGTAGCCGTTTAGAAGTAGATCTTAAATCTTAAACATTTGTACATTTGTAAATAATTATTATAAACTTTTTATGTACATACGTATTCACTCCATTGCATGGGCACTATTTATAGCAAACAACTCCATCCTCACCCTCTGCGGGGAAAACAATCTAAGATGGAGTCGACGCCCATGCGCAATGGAGCCGAAGAGGGAGGAGTCCTTCGGTCCCGTGACCAAAAAAGACTTCTTCGAAGAAAAACAACTTGTAATACTCCGAGCCCAACACCAGGCAGCGGACTGCGCGAAACATGTGAATCTGCAGCGACTAATGCCACGAACAGATGTACACTGGGTAAGTGACATTTTCATTATATGACATGCTTGCTAGGGTACAGGGAGTGTGAAAGGAAAAGCTGTAGGATGCAATGTTTTTGTAACACAAGAAAATGTAAATAACTAAATGCACTGTCCATAGTCAGCAGTTAGGAAAGCAAAAATGAAGAACATGTTTTGTAATTCTGGCATGTGTTGGAAACCGAGATTTTAATAAACAATTCAAACACTTTACTTGGTGATGCACAAATGATAAATATTCACTGAAATCCGATTTCCACACATTCAATTTGTGTTTATTATAGTTTTATTACAGTAATACCTCATGTCTGTGAAAATGTAGTGGCCATTTACATAGAAAATGTGCTGCCTGTGAATGTGTGTTCACTACTGTACAAGTGTTGTAGAGGTGCCCTGGGTTGGTTCTAATATCTATGTGTGTCTGTAGAAGCTAGGCCCTTGTAGTGATTTCTATAATGAACTGTATTGAAGTCCATGTACATGTGATGTTTTGATTGAACTAGTTTTCATATACACATAGTTCTCTTGAATCGGGCTTGTCATCAGCAGTATAGAGTGGACCGATACAGGATGCAGTGAAAGAGGCTATATCAGTGGTCGCTGAAAACATGTAGTCTGCTTCATAAAATATACTATGAATGTGGTGTTATTGAATTACCTTTATGGTTTACTGTGCAATGTTCTAATAAATCTTACCCATGTAGTTTTTCGTAGATTGTATACGTAGAAACATATTATCAGCAGTACTAGCGTTGCAGTCCAAAGAATTTTTTACTTTTTAGCCAGTTAGCATCAAAAGCTGCACCTTAAATAAAATGTCAAGAAAAGGTGCATAAGAGGCAAATTCCAATTGCACTAGAGGTAACTATTTATATGCTGGTACTTAAGAGATACACAATACAGTTAATACCGTCAAATACTGATGGAGACAGCAAGAGACGTTTAGTTGGATCTGAAATTGAGAAATAGTGAACTCAATGGGTAGATTATTTAATCCTTCCGTACTTATAAATAATATACAAATGGATTTGAAGTGACAGATGGTTATGTAATGCTATATTTATGCTAATTTGTTGTACATTTACTAGAGCATCTATTTTTTGCATATTTTTAAAAGTACTATTTTAAACAAAGTCAGCCTATGCCCACATTATGTATTATTTTTGTTATAATTTTTATAGTCCCAAGTAGTGCCTGAAGCTGTTTAGGTGTAGTGGAGTCACTATTGTAAGTTCTTTATTTCAGGTAAAGACTGTTTATATCTATCATATCATATACGGTTCTGAAAAACGTCCTTGGTACTGGGTATTGGATCCTGCAAGAATTCAGGTTAAATTAGCCTTGTGAAACCAGGAGTAAGACCCCATTTCTATTAATATACGCACACTTACGACACTTTAACCTTGTGTAGGCAAAGGGGATAAAAGTAAGGAAACGTTTATCAACTCTAACTTCCTATATATATGTGTAGGCTACCTAAATCCCCCTCAGCTCATTTTTCCAATTATGCATTTCATACCTATTGACAAGTCAGGTCAGATGTGCTATCAAAATGCAAAATTTTCCTCCCGAACATCACCTTTTAACATATCTCACAACTTTATACCATTTTGAAAAATTGGGCCAGGACTGCTTTGTAAAACAAATTTGTTGGTACATGCTCCAAAACATATGCTATTGCTTCCCCTCAAAATATGGCCTGTTACTGGCAATTTTGGTGTTACGTAATTATGTTTTGATATCTTAACTATGTGCAGTTGTTAATTATTTTCATCACCTGGAACAAAAATCATGTTATCCACTCCTTTTAAGTGTATTGATATGTGTGAGTCGTCGAATGTTTGTGACATCATGAAGGTAGTAACTCTGAAAATGTTAGGCCTAGGCCTACCAACAACTCATAAAGTTACCCTTTCTTTGGTGAATCAGCCCCTAAACATTTTTTACTATCTTCATGAGAAGAGAAAACTGTAGATTTTTGTCTTTCTTGTAAATGACAAAGCCACTTTTGTTAATCATTATTATAGGTATAGATATTGAAAGCTTATATTGGCTTTGGGATGGATTCTGGTGCTGTCATTGTGATTTTTATATGTGGATATGAAGTTAATGTATGGTACTGTTATGCAGCTGTTTTACATCAACGTTTCTGTTGCATTTTCTTTAAATCTTAAATTAAGTATTGAGACATTCCAAAAGAATGGATAACATTCAGTTGATGCTATGTCTACATATCAAAAAGTAATTATAAAGTGTTTTCAAATCCATGTTTTTTTCAGGCCACACGGGAGATTCTCAGTCATCACTGTGTTACACTAGGTGATGCTTTGAGGAAAGAAAATGACTTTGCTCTTATAATTGACGGAAAATCCCTCAAGTATGCATTGACGTTTGGTGTAAGACAGTATTTCCTCGATCTGGCCTTGTCATGCAAAGCAGTTATTTGTTGCAGGTAAGCCTGTCTGTTAAAGATGTTTAAAATGACATCAGTAACACCGTTTACAATAAAGTGTTGATACCACGTTATCCCATAATAAAGGTGCAGCTATGTGCCATTGCATAACGTTTGGCTATAACCTTGGTGTGGGCCATCAATACAAGATAAATTCACGAACAGCAATGGCACTCACAAGCTTATATGGATCTTTATTTGTTAAATATCTTGCAGTGCAGAATAAGTGGAAAACATTTTGCCTCTCAGCTTCTTCCACCAAATATGTTTAACTGCTGCTTTTTCAGCCTCTTATCACACAAGCCTTCCATTTATTCTAGTGTCCCATATCTGATAGAAACTTCTAGTTACAGATTCCTTACCTTTGAAATTTCGTGAGCCGTACCCTTGCCCGCTGTTGAGTAGCGTTGATTGTCTCTGCGTCAGTCGTCGGCGTCATCCACACTGAATATGATGTCACAGCTCCTATATGGATGCCACTCCTACACCTTGATGTCAGTTCTTTTCTTTCCACACCAGCTAGCACTGATCTGAAGTGAACTACCCCTCAGTCTTTTTTTGACTGGCTTTTTTCAACTTTTCAGTGAAGATTGTTTTGAGTTTTCAACTCCTGGTGCATCAAGGATGTCATTGAGGAAGAGCGGATTGTCATTGAGCGATGTCTTTGGTGCCTGGAGTGTGACCACAACCCAAAGTTGTGCTCCGAGTGTCAGGCAGTGCATCCAAAGGCTTTGAAGGAGTGGGTACTGAAGCAGATGGCGGCCTGACGCTCTACTCCATGGAAGTCGAGATCTCGGTCAAGAGGAAGGTCCCAGAGTCCTCCATCGTCATCGTCCCACTCCAAGCCCTGGGGCGATCAGGTAAGTCGAGGCAGAAGAAAAAATCTAAGAAATCGAAGTGTTCTTCAGCTTCTCCTCATCCGTTGACCGACGAGACTAGGGAGCGTCAACCATTCTAAGCCTTGGTCTGCCGAACCTGTCCTTGGGCTCACTACGTGGCTCCCTGAGTCTCCGGGACCCGGAGCGACCCCTGCCCAGCTAAGAGTTTTATGAGGCCATGCACCTCATTTTTGGGCTGTCCGACACCGCCAGAGCGCCTTTTGGGCACCGTGGAGTCAAAAGGGGCCCCTTCTGGTTCTGCACCAGGTGCTTTGGCCTCATCACTGTAGGGTACCCGTGGATCCAGTCCTAGATCCGGACTGACTTCGTCGGTACCACTCTGACCTTCCCCAGTGCTGGTCACGATGCAGACACTCCCAACGCCGGCCACGGGTGGCACCATCTCCATTCTTATCCCTGACTCCAACACTTAGCCGGATGGGTGTCATAAGAGGCTGACTCTGATGATGGGAAAAGCTTTGCCTCCTGTGTTGGATCCTGAGCCCCTTACTTGTAGGTTAGGTTACGGTAAGGATTGGGAGGGGTCGCTGGACCCTTTAGAATACCAGCTCCAAGAACCTCTGGACTGGCATACAGACTTGGGTGAAGCCAGCGGTCTGGATACTTCTCCAGATACTGGCATGCTTTGTCTCCCTACCGTGGCTATATAAGAGGGAGCTTCCTATTCTAAGGGGGTGAGAAGAGCAGTGGAGGTCCTGGACCATGAGTTGCTTTGGGTGGCTGTCAGGGCTAACCTGATGACGGAAGTGCTTCAACCTGGAGCTTTCTCCTCAGAATCCATGCTCGAGTTTAATGAGGCCCTTCCGGTTGTTCTACTGGGTTGCTGCCCAAACCATGCAAAGAGGCTTCTATAAAGAGAACAGTTGCCTGCCACCTTTGCCCCACTCTAAGGGACCCAAGTTTTCTGATGCAACAGCCTGCCCCTGAGAGCTTGGTTATCCACTTACCAGAGCATATTCCCTTCTGCACCCCCAGATAGGGAATCCCAAAGGCTCGACATACTTGGGAAGAAGATTCTTTAATTACACCAGCCTAGCATTGCGGTCCATGAACATGCATGCCTTTTGGGCCATTATTCCCACACACTGTGGGATACGGTTGCGTAAGTGCTACTATAGATCCCGGAGGAGGCCCGGGCTCTACTCTCTCAGGCGGTTGCTGATGGCAGCAAGGTTCACCATCCATTGTGGACTGGACACAACCAACTCGCTAGGCAGAGCGGTTTAGCCGACAGTGGCCCTGAAGTGCCATGCCTGGCGGAGGACGTCCTGCTTTATGGATGTCAAAGCTACTTTGATGGACATGCCCTTTGATGGCACCTGCCTCTTCAGGGACAAGGTAGACTTGGCGCTCAAGTGCTTCATGGATTCTCGAGCTACAGCCAGGTCCTTGGGCCTCGTTGCGGGCCCTTGTCCCCCCCAGTCTGCCTTTAGCCCCTTTTGTGGCTATGGAAGGGGCCTCCAACCTCATCCATTCCTGGCCAGCCACTGTGCCAAGCATGCTGCCCACCCTCTGCATGGCCGAAGACGTTGATTTAGCCAACCTTGTGGATAAGAGAGCCAGCAGTTTGGCCAGTCCACCCCCTCCCCCCACCTGCAGCAGCCTATAAGCCTTCCTAGTCTGACACTCCCCCACCAGGGGCCTCTTGGAAGGAGGATCTGTCATTGCCAGCTCTACTGGCAATCATCACGTCAGACAGGTGGATTTTGCAGATAGTCCGAAGGGCCTACTCCCTCCCCTTCAGATCTACCCTTCCATCTATGCCGCCATCCTAGGATCGGATGCCAGAGAATCACTTGTCCCTTCTCCAAAAGGAAGTTACAGCTCTATTGGCCAAAGAAGCCATAGAGAGGGTTCCTGTGCTAGAAGTAGGTTGTGGTTGCTATTCCCACTACTTTCTGTTACCAAAAAAGAACAAAGGCGTCCACCCTGTCCTAGTCCTTTAGTCCCTCAATCTCTTCCTCAAGAAGAAGTTCAAGATGATCACTCTGGCTCAGGTTCTATCTGCGCTGGACCCAGAAGACTAGATGGTAGCATTGAACTTGCAGGGCACATATTTCCACATCTCCATCCTGCCTGCCCACAGATGTTAATTGCGGTTCATGGTAGGTCACAAGCACTTTCAGTTCACCATGCTCCCTTTTGGCCTTATCAACGCCCCTTGGTTATTCACCAAGGTGATGGTCGCAGCTCAGCGCAGATCAGGGATTTCAGTCTTGACGACTGGCTGTTGTAGGCGGGCTCGCTGCAGGCTGTCGTCTACCACCTTCAGCCTACGGCAGTCCTCCTGCATTTGCTGGGGGTTCACTATAAACATGCCAAAGTCACAGCTGACTCCCTCTCAAACACTCCTTTACTCAACTCGGAGGAATCTCTCCAACAAGGTCCAGATCTTGGAGGGTACTGCACAAGATCTGCAGTGTTGGTTAACGAACCTCGATTGGCTCCCTTCTCCAACCAGATCTGACAGTATTGACAGATGCATCACTCCTGGGATGGGCGGCAATCTGGGAGAGGTCGAGGTCAGTGGCATCTGGTCTCCGGAAGAGTCTGGACTCCACATCAGCCTGTTGGAGCTCTGTGCAATCCAGCCAGCATTAAAAGTATTTCTTCCCTCTATCAAGTGGAAGGTGGTGCAGGTGTTCGCAGACAATGCCACCACCATGTGATACTGCAACAAGCAGGGCGGGGTGTGGTCGTGGACCCTTTGTCAGTAGGCACTGCGCCTCTGGATGTGGCTGGAACAGCAGGGCATATCCCTGGTGGTTCAACATCTGGCGTTGTCTCTGAACACCAGAGTAGACACACTCGACCAAAAATGCCTAGCGGATCGCGAATGGCGTCTCCATCCGGAGGTGGCACAAGGTCTCTTTTAGCAGTGGGGAGAGCCTTGGTTAGAAATGTTTACCTCCGCCGAAAATGTGCAGGGTCAGCAGTTTTGCATGTTGGAGTTTTCAAGGTGGCAATCGCTCAGAGATGCTTTCCATCTCATGTGGAATTCAGGTCTCCTGTATGCCTTTCCACCCATACCACTCCTGCCCAGAGTGCTCATGAAGATCAGGAACAGCCAGGCCCAAGTAATCCTTGTGGCTCTGGGCTGGGTCTGGAGAGTCTGGTATCCCAAGCAGCTGAGCATGTCTTTCGATCTTCTGATCAGACTACCCTTTTGGAAGGAACGTCTGTTGCAGCAGCAGGGGAGGATTTTGCACCCACACCTGTCCACTGTCATCCTTCTTGCATGGAGATTGAGCGGCGACAGTTGACAGCTTTTGACCTTCCTCCCGAAGTCTGTAAAGTAATCTTGGGAGCCAGGCGTCGCTCCTTCCAAACGGTATCCGCCTGTTGTTGGAAGAAATTTGTGGCATGGTGCACAGACAAGTCTGTTGACCCCCTTTTTGCCCCACTCTCTGAGGTTCTGCTCTTTATTCTTTCCCTAGCCCAGCAGGGCTCTACTATGGGCACCCTTAAAGGTTATTTGTCTGCTATTTCTGCTTTAAGGTTGCCTGATAAACCTTCATTGTTTAAGTCTCCTATTGTACATAGGTTCCTTATAGGTCTTACACATCTCTTTCCTCTAGCACCACTCATTATGCCCCAATTGGACCTGAATTTGGTTTTGACATTTCTGATGTGCGCTCCTTTCGAGCCTTTCCATAATTGTCCTATCCGGCTTCTCACTTTGGAAACAGCCTTCCTTGTGGCCATTACATCTTCCCATAGGGAGCTGCAGGCATTGTCTTCTAAGTTGCCTTACTCTTTCATCTATCCTGACAAAGCGGTGCTTAACACAAGGGCTTCTTTCCTACCAAAAGTAGTTATGCCAGTTCATGTAGGCCAATCCATCCCCTTGCCTACTTTTTAAACACCTCCACATCCTTCTAAGGAAGAGGAGAGACTCTATCACCAGGATATCAAAAGAACATTGGTGTTCTACTTTGATCATGCAACAGAGTTCTGGGTGGATAATCTACTCTGTCAGGCAGTGCAGAAGCGAACCGTCTCCAGATGAGTCATACTCTGTATTAAGGTTTGCTATGCACTGGCCAAAAAGAAGTCACCTGAATGTTTGCATGCTCATTCTACCCAAGTTACAGTCATGAGCACTGCGTTAGCATGTGGAGTTCCAGTCCTTGACATCTGTCAGGCAGCAATTTTGCCTTTTCTGCACACGTTTTCCGGACACTACCATCTGGGCAGTCAGGTGTGTAGGGACGGGTACTTTGGCCCTCTGGTTCTGCAGGAGTTTCTTGTATGATCTTGGTTCTCAGAACCACCTCTGGTATTGCTTCGGTATCTATTCAAAGGTAAGGAATCTGCAACTAGAAGTCTTTAATAGATGAACAAGTTATTTACCTTTTGTAACGCCTTGTCTGGTAGAGACAATTTATAGGTGCAGATTCCTTACTGATCGTTCCCTAGAACTAATTTCTAGGGGCAGGGACTCCCTTTTCAGGGCCTTAGTTTTAGTAGTCACTGTTCTTCATGGCTCTATGCTTCTGCTGTGAAAAGAAACTGACGTCCGCGCACTGGGGAGGTGCCTATAGAGGATCTGCAACATCATATCCAGCACAGGAGACAACGGATGTGGAGCCGATCACCCCTACCTAATAGGTGCAAGGGTGCTGCTCACAAAAATTCTCCGGATCCAGTCTGACACCTAGGGGAAATTCAAAGGTAAGGAATCTATCTGCAACCAGACATTGCCTCTACCAGATATGGCATTACCAAAGGTAAGTGACTTGGTTATTAATTCATCCACAGTTGCACCTAGCCTGGGTTACCACTTATTGCCTTCTGGTTATTTTCACCTAAGGAAATATCAAAGGTTGTAAGATTGATGCTCTTTACACACCTGAATACATTCTGTACCACAATAACTTTGCAGTATAGTTGGCCCGTATGATCCTCTTGTTTATGTACCAACAAATTGCGCTGATATCCTTTCTAGTGTAAATATTAGCATGTCAATGAGCTACTTCTCTGCTTTGCCACCTTAGTCTTTTTCATATTACATGTGCTTATCATTATATAAGTACACCAGATGTACTTGACTCAAGAATGCGCAGATCTCGCTTTGCTTGCAACAGTGCACCTGTTTCAGATCCTTTCATATTGCCAGGCATATTTATTTCAAGATGAAAAGTATTCACGTTTACGTTTTGTGCTCTAATAGCCTTACAAGTGCAAAATAAATCTAGTGCACAAAATATATTGTGACCAGTTGTTCAGTACTGGTGTATTACTTTTTAAATGAACTTTCTGTTGGCCAAACCTGCCTGACAATCATGACAGTTTTCACAAATCTTAATGGGTTGATGGCGAAGTCTGTAATGGTCAAATTGGGGTCTTGCTTAAGGAAAACAGTCATGATAAAAAGGGTGAAAAAGTAGAATTCTAGAAACTTCAATTAAAAATTCCTGTCTTCCGCCTCAACAACGATGCCGATGAAGTTCAAGCCACCTAGGTTTGACAATTATAAATGTTTATCATCTCCAAAGGAAAGTTTCCTTGCACTGTAGTGGCCCCTTATAGTAAAGCAAGTCTCACCCAGTTTGATATGTTTCCTGCATACTGAACTTCGGCCAGTTATTTGGGTAATTGACCAGCTTGTAGAAGGAAGACATGGATACCTTTAGTCAACGTTACTGACTGTTAACAAATGGGTGTCAAGTATGCAAATGTTTTCTTTACATTCATAAATGAGTGGTGTTGGGTGGAAAGTGTGATCAAAATCTTACTTTAGAATTTACAGAATAAAGTACACTGCTCCTAAATAATCCAGATGATGCTTTTCCAGTACTACACTTTTATTGGTGCATACTTGTTCATGAGTCGTACTTGATGGAGAGGTAGGTTGAAGATTGCATATATTTCTGTAAATTGTTAACACTTCTGAGGAGGAAGAACTACCCCCACACTGCTGTTTGTTAGTTAAGGTAAAATAAAATCCCAATATGGCACTATTAAATGGATCGTCCAGTAGGGAAATTTACTAACGAAGTGAACTGGCTGTAAAAGCAAGGGTCATCCCTCTCTTTGTCTCCTATTTAATAAATTATAAGCTAAATGTCCTTATAGAAGAATGCTGGTCCTTTAGTGTTGATTTGCCTCTTCACCCATTACTTTAGGTGCTGATGACACCACGTCTGCATAATGATTGAGTTGATTGATATTATGAATATTCCTCAATTGTAATTACTTGTGCCAAATTCTCTTTCAGCAGTAAGATAGACATCAAGCTGTGCTTCAGTCAATATTGAATATAAAACCAGCGTGATTATAATAAGCTTAGATTCTACTTTCTACTGTTTTATAATGAAAAGCAAAGTACACCAGTTTAACAAGTTACATTGTATATCAATCTGTAAATGTTAGTAGAGGAGCTATCATCTCTAAACAGTTATTCATGAGTTCTCATCATTCTTCTCCATGTAAAGTGGTCCTCCACACCAAACACGGAACCCTGAGCTATACCTAGAATATTAATATTGTTGTACATATCTAACAAAATCGCTAGGGTTCCTACAAAATTTGTTTCTGTTGAGCAACTGAAAACTAAAAATGTGTATGTTAAAAGCTGAAATAGTCTTTTAGTTAGACAGCAGAACTGAACTTCAATGATGAAAAATATCAGGTAGGGATAAGCACACACAACCCTTATGCATTTTTATATAGGCTTGAAATCTTAAATCACTTAGATGAACCAGATTTTATCAACCTCTTATGGATGCTACTCTTTAGAAGTGGGGCACTTACGTTTTTAAAGATGCGTACGTTTGCAGGAAAATTACAGGACTGAGGTTGTTGGTCAAACAATTTTAAGTAGGCCCTCCAGAGGGAAATTAAACTCAGTCCATGCACACAAAAACTGACTGACTTTCAAACTGACATTTGAAAATGTACATAAATAATTGTAGGTATACACTTTTATTTGTAAGTGTTAATCGAATATCAGCAAATTACTTTATTTTACAATGTGGGTTCAAAGTTTTTCTTAAAAAAATTAGATAAGTGCGAACCTTTTTAAACCTCCCATCCTATATGTCCATAAAGCAGACCCAACAACCAACTCTGAAAGTACTATGATATGCAGCAACCTCGTGGTAGAAAGGAATATGAAGCTGATGTATGAATAAAGCAAGTCATGCATAGAGCATCTTAACATCCACCTCCAGTACATTGGAAAGGGAGAAGTCAAAAGGGAAAGACAGCAATTTGAATACCATGACCCATAACACAGGACCATCTTAGCATTTGACTGGACGATAGAATATCTAAAAAACACTGGGAGAGCAAGTCTCTCTTGGCTAATAAAGTAGCTTAATATCATGCCTGGCAACAAATTAAATTGTAGTGAGGAGAAGTCACAGTCTATGGTAATGTGCACTCAGGAACCCAAGTTCTAACAGCTGCAGAATAATAACTCTTATCTCATGATCCGGAAGGTTTCTGCAGCTTTCACTTGCAGAAAGATTTATTAAGTAATGAGTGCCTCTGGCTTTCCAGAATGCCACAGGAGTGCATCACTTTATAGTTGGATTAGTTCCTTTTTAATGAGCACCTTCTAAACTGCATGGTTCCCGAATAGTCAGAAAAAAAGTCCTTCTCCCTGGAGAGCATTGGCATTCTACCTTGATCGTACATAAGAGTTCCAGGTTGATGGTCAACTCCTTGTCGGTTATGTGGTTGCGAAGAAAGGTTCTGTCCGCGTACCGAACAAACTCCCAATCTGTCTGGGTACCAAGCTGAGCAATAACAGTACCCATGGTTTCCACAGCTCCCTAAGAGTCTGTTATTGGAAGTCTGTTTTCTTTACAAACTCTTATTCCAGCATAGAAATCACTTGACAGAAGCTTCTTCTAAAGGAAACGCTGTACCAGCTCAGGAGTGAATAAGTCTAAAATTATTAGAGATTCCTGAGACAATTTTTTGTGGCCCTCAAGAAATCCTCCAAAATTGTTACCTTTGAAAGATTAAATCAGGAAGTGTGTTAAAACTGTTTAAGAAAGTCCATTCATATTAATGGTCCATTCTTTACTATGATTTAAAGACAAGCAATTATACCATAAGATGCAAAATACATCATTATTCATCCCTCTGACAACAGTGGGTTTGTGGCAGGTATGAAAACATTTGCTGATCTAGCGCGTGCAGTAAAATAACTATGATGCAGAGTGCTGCACATTATTTGGTGATTCCTGCTGTGAAATTAAACATACCTCAAATGATAATGGTCTTTTGAGTTGGATGAACTTGTTTTCTTTGCCACCAAATGTATCACAATACACATGATTTATTTACTGTCATATTGGATCCTTCTGTCTCTTACTGAACATGTGTACTACCCAGATTACCAAAACCGTCCTGAGTGCTGATATTTAATCTCTTTATTTTCAATATAAAAGACTGTTTGGTAAAGTGTGGGGCAGCTGCACTTTTCATCCTGATAAAGTGTAGAAATGTAGGCAGAAGTGTGGGATAGGGCATGCTCTCCCCTTTGGAAAGTACAGCAGGTGTGACTCTGCTAAGCTGATCTGAAACCCAGAAATAATACTGCTTTTTCTCTATATTCTTTTGTATTTTGTTTTTTCTTTATTTAGCTGGATTTACCTTTCTACTGAAATTTTCAGTCATTGATAGGTGCAGTTCCACCCCCAACACTGTTAAAAGGAGGGCCCTGAGCGCCACGCATTGCTGACTATTTTCCTTCCCAACTCCAAGTTGGTGGTAACCATGTGCAATTTAAAAAAAAATGCATTAAAAATGCATTTTTTTTTAAGTGCCATGTAGCACACACATGCCCTTAGGGCATGTGTGCACTTTACATGTTCACAATTGTTTTTTTGGGGGGGGGGGAGCATCAAAGGGGGCCTTAGGCGCTCAGCACCCTTGGTTTCTCAAAAACATTCCCTAATAGCAATTGCAAATTTAAAAAAATCGCTATTTTGTTACATTCCATTTTGCATTACCTAAATAGCGATTACCTAAAATTCGCTATTCAGGTAATGCAAAATGGAACTTTGATACATCTGGCCCAGTATGACTTAATTCCCTATCATTGAGAGATCCACTGATTGAAGGAAGTGATAGTAGGTGATGGCATTCACAGAATTCTGTGGATAACCAAAGCAATGCCTCCCCTAATAATTCCACTGGGTATTCATGTAGTCATTAGTTCTTCCTGAAGTCACCCTCTTGGATTTAGACGGTAAACATTATGGCATGTGAGTTCTTTGAAAAATAGTCACAGTATTTAAAGCCTCTTCATCTTTATACCTCAGACACAGGGATAGCCATATTTGGATTCAGCTATGAAGGAAGTCACCAAATTGGTCAATGTGGATTATTTGCATAAAGACGTACAAGATTTGTATGGCAACCACCTCGTGCACAATAGTACAGGGTGTGTCATGATTATTTCAATGCTATTTGTTCGCATGTGGCTATTACTCAATAGTAGTATGAGTACAACATTCTTATTGTGACATAAGGCTAGGGGGTTTAGACCAGGGTTAGCAAACAGTAAACAGCTTGGTACACCAAATGATGCCAAGTGCAATACTGCCTGTTTTGCTTTCTGCTCAAAGTAAACAAAAAAATCATCCTTCCTGATATTCGGGAAATTGAAATGCATTGATATCGAGTCTGGTTATGGCTAAGTAGAAAGCTGCTATACATTTTTCCACTGTTTCTTTGTGTTGGATTTGTGCTGATTAATAGAACTTCACCAGCAGCTGTTGGTCAGCAGCTGCATGGTCCTGCAGCCACTGTGTCCTTGTGTCAGACTGAGAGTCCTTCCTTATTTAGGGTGCAGGACAGGTATGTTGGCCATCTAATTCCACATCTGACACCACTTTTAAACAGCAAAGTTGTACTTTTTTTTCAGAGCACGTATTTCAGTGTCAACTTCATATGCCAACCCAGCACCTTAATCAGCATCCCATTAAATGTCACCAGTAACACCGTCCACCTTACTTGACAATGTTTGCAGGTCAGTTCATTGGCTACGTGGCCATAAGCTTAAGTTAATCTTTTAAGTGCTTCCCACCAGGCCACTCCTTCGTCATGCATTAATTGACTAAATCAAGAATTTCATCCTCATCAGTATTTTTCCTCTACTCTTCCTCTTATCGGACCCCATTCAACACCACATCAATTTGCCTCACATCACTTCGTATCTCCTCCCTTTTCTTCCTGTGTTATCTTTGTGCTCATCCTCCTTGAATGGTAATCAAGATACATAAAATCAGCAGCAAAGTTCTTTGCCAATGGGATGTACACCAGACAATGCTGAAGTTCTTAAAGTATGTATTGCCACTTCATAATTTGCAATGTCTCCATTCCTCCACTCCTTGTAGTGAACAAATGCACAAGAGACTTGTGATCTGTTCTCAGTCTGAATTCTGTATCTCCCATGTAGGTTTCAGAGTGTTGTGCTCCCCCACTACATCACAAGTGTGTCTTTCTCTTTCACTGAGAAAGATGATTCAGCTCCATCTAGCACTCTGTATGCAAATGTCACAACTTCTTAATTTCCGTTGACTCTCTTCTGCAAGAAAACTCCAACAAAACCTATCAACTCACACCTGTCATGATGATGCTTGTATCCCTAGAGTCAAATTGTTTGAGTGGTTGTGCTTCAAGTATCCCCTTCTTAACTTCAGTAAAAAGGATTCCCAAACTGCACACTCTACACATACTTTGCATTTTGTTTTTGAGTTCTTAAAGACTGTTTTACTCGTAAAGTGAGGAATACATTTGCCATAATACTCCATCAACACTAGGAGGGACCTCAATCAGTCCTTATAAGACTACTTTACTGATTAGCTTCCACCAAGACTTATAAAAACATTTTTTCCTATAGATTTTCTAGGGTCATGGTGCCCCAGACAGACTGGATCACCGTCAACAAATCTGCTTTATTTCTTTTTCAATATCATTCCACTTGTCTTCAGGATGTTCAGTAAAGTACTCATTCTCTTATGATGTCTATGTCTGCACTCCATACTAAGATATTATTTTGGAAGTATGCCACCACGGCTAGGAATGCCCATAACTGTTTGAAATTTATTGACAGCAGATACCAATCCAAATGTCAATCACTTGTAGTTATAAGCAGGCTCTGTGGTGACAAATGTGGGGATGTTGGGATTTGCGATGCAGCTCTCACTGGTGGTAGGTCACCAACATGTCTAGGGAGCATAATGAGGAAATGTACCTGCACCCCTTAATGTCACCAGCATCTTGTTATTCAGATGTGGTTGGTGAACCACCTAAATGTTTTGATTCAGGTCATGGAGGTTGACTCAAAATCTTATCCATTTGTCCGTCTTGAATGCCAGAAGCTCAGGTGCAAGCCATTCTGACCTATGTATCTCTTAAATAAATAAATGATGTCCAGCTTGCACAGTTTCTCTAAGTCAGCCTTTTGTTCCTCAATAAGGCCCCAGGGTACCTTTAAAACCTTGATGCTTGGCACCTTCCTTCAAAGCAATTTTATGACTAAATCCCTTGACTTTTCCAATATTGTCTCTGAACTTTTCTGGGCACTTTTCTATCTAGTTCATTTCTCTATTTTCCCTGAACCTACCACTTGGTTTACTAAATACAAACAGGATCTACAGCGTTCCCTTTCAGGATGATTGGGGTTCATTACCCTATTTACCTCTTTTTGCTCCTCCAAGCTAATAGGCAGTCCCTATCCTGTGCCACATGCACACCTCTTTGGCTATGTTATCCTCAAATGCTAGCTCATTTTCACATTTCTTCACCATTTCCATTCACTTTCTTCAAAAAGTGAAGGTTTCAATTCTTGGCTTCTTCAGTATGATTTGTAGAAAAGTTACCTTTTTTATTACAACAAATCTATGACTTTCCAGACACACTTTTGTATTACCCTTTTGTGTTATTCTGATACACCCCAAACAACATCTCTCTACATCTTTTCTTTTTTTTAGATACTCCTGCCACTTGATAGATTTGTGACTTCTCTCTTATGTTGACTGACCTTAGTTAACGTTTCCCTTTTCCTGGTTGGCCTTAGATGTCTTCCTGACCTCCCCTTATCACATACATTGTCTTGAAATTTACATTTCCCTTATGCATAACTGTGAATGCTCAATTCCTTGAGTGATCTCCAATATAGATTCTAGATCAGGACCTTTCATCCATATCAAACTCTCTTGGACCTTATTGCTAGTATTTTTCATTAGTTGATCTCTGATAATTTCGTACTTGCAGTCTCTGTAGTTGCACATGACAGCCAATGCTTTCCGTGTTGCCACAAATGTATCCACCTGTTTTCCAGATTGTTGGGAGCTTTGCAAGAATTTTTGCCTTTCTAACATTCTGCCTGAACTAAACCTCTTGTGAAATGGTTTTGTGATAGTGGCATAGTCAGCTACTGTGTCAACACTCTACCACCTCTAGAGTGGCTCCCCCCATGCGTATTTTGAATAAGTGCTGTGGTAATTGTTAAAAATACTCCTGCCTTTCAGGCCCAAAGTATGGATTAACAAGGCTTCCTCTATTGATTTCATTTATTTTTAGAAGTGAAAGGGCTCAGTCTATTGCATTAAGTTATGCTTCAAAGATCTTCTTCCAGTATCCCAGTTAAAATGTGGTATCACCTGAACTGCTAGGAAAGGAGATGGGGGAGCAAACCCTTCTGTTTTAATTGCACTGGTTCTTGAATGGCTTGTTCATGGTCTGGCTCGCTATAACAGGGTTCCACCTCCTATGCTTTTTTCCACTTAGGATATGTCTGCTGCCTTTATTTGTTTGTCAAAATACCTTTAATCTGTAGCCTCCATTATTCATGCCACCCACATGACACAGCCGATTGGTACACCATTACACTTTTCCAAAATTTCTGCCCTTTTCGCCTCAGTTTGTCAAACGGTTCGTCAGGCTACAGAGTCTGCTATTTTGTGCATCCTGAACCACTGCATCAAGTATTTGGCCATGCTGGTTGTGTAATGGTGGTCAAGCATCAGTTCATCTACATCATGTACCACTGCACAGCTGTATGATGCTAGATTCTTGATCTCCCTTGTTTTAAGGACGACACACCATGTTCAGTTCTTTCGGTTGGGGCGATTTACACAAAGTATCAAGTCTGTCAGGCTATGACTGACATGTGCATCAACAGGTGGCCTTCCCAAGTACTGATCAGTGGGAGGAATATGACCAGGTTTTTACAGGTTGTGCTCTAAAATGGCAGTGGTTATCTATGTCCAAATTCTGTGTTGTACAGTCACATGAATCCATAATGGTGCAGCAACACAGCAGGTCTTCTCAGTCTACTGACCCCCAGGTCAGTCAGATCCACAGACGGTGCTCTATAAAGCTTTAGAAGTGAGAAGATGACACAAGTCTAATACATGATCGACCCGGGTTGATTGTAGTAGAACAGGAGAAATCACCTCCTTTTGTCCAAAAGCTGCAGCTGCTGTGGTCAAGAACTCTCACATAAAAAGATATACATACAACCCGATTTGCATCATAAACAGGTAGGAATCTCGGATGTGCATAAGGGCTACTAAAATGAACATCATCATATCTTACAAACACCAATAGAGTCTTAAGTTTCTGGGTGTTTACACATTTCAAACATTTATTCCAGGCAGAGTTAATAAAATCTATTGCATGTATGAATATACAAAAGTTAAAAGTTTAAAAGTGACATATTACAAAGCTATGACAAGCACTGTTTTAATTAGGCAAAAATAGCCTTGACCAGTAAGAGCTTTTGTATAGTACTTTCCAGTTTCTTTCCAGCTAGACATAAGAATTTCACAAGCTTTATGTTCGGGCAGGTATTAGGTGCTTTTAAAGATTCATTAAACTCACTAACATTTTTCATGGCTCTTCTCATCTGTAAATGCTTATAAAATGATTATGTATGGGTGTCGTATTTGGACTCTCACTCCTAGGCGAGACTGCTGGTTTAGGGATGACAGCACTTTTGTTTGTAGGCGACTAAGCCAATCCTACAGCAAGTCGCAAGTGTCCCAGCTCACAAGCAGTACCTCACCAAAAACCCAAACAGGAAAGGATGATTTCTGGCAGCCTTTACCCATGGACTTTAGAGTGTGACATCTCAGGGGAGTCCTGGTGGAACGGAAATTACCCTTTACTCACGTTAGCAATAAGTCTCATTCACACACAGGGAATAAAGAAGATGCAAGAGAGTTTTCAATAGGTTTATTGGAAAGACTGCAATCTACGGTAAAATCCATGACCTGCAATTATTGGGATAGCTAATAATAAAAGAAGCATGATTGTGAGGAGGCGAATCGTGAGTACAAAGACCCCCACCATCTTACAATAAACATGAAATGTTAAAACACTAGCATAGAAAACCTAATCCCTGACCTAGTTAGAGCTAGGTGTGTTAAACTTAATCTGCCAGTACCATATCCATGAGAAGGGCCCCACCAACCCTCGTTACCTTGGAATGAGGTCTCTAGATCAGACTCCGTGGTGACACAATGACTGGGTCTGCTTCAAGGGGACCTGCAGCATAGATGGCGTCAATAGCATCTGATAGGAATCCCTCTGATAACCTTTTCTGTGTGAGATGTATTTAGACAGATCTTGTAGGACCCCTGACGCAGGTATGTTCCCAAACAATAGATAAGGGGGCAGGCTTATGGCGGCAATTATGTAAACAATTCCCACCAAAGTACATTATGTTCCTGTCACATGTAAGTGGGAAAGGGACATGATGTGAATACCTACATACAATACTTAAGTTTGACGCTGATAGTGATGCCTTCACAGAGTGGCATGGTAACGTAGATCAAAACATTGATCTAACTCTAAACAAAGGCAGCCATCTTAATATAAAAATAGGCCAAGACAGAGCAGGCTAAGTAGGTTAAAAGTCACTAGGTGACAAGGGCACAGGCCTGCAGGCCAGAAAGCTAAGCTAAACTGATTCCCATTAAAACTAAATAGAATCCACTACACAGGACATCACCAGATGCCCTGAGGGTATAGAGAAGTGGTTTCTCAGGAAAAAGAATTCTCCTTGTGAGCAAAAAAAGTTACATATGGAAATGTACATTTCCAGCTAACATATTCATGAGTGAATGTGGTCCAGTCGGGGTGCTTCTGTAATCTGGACCATCATAGTTTTTTGAGACTGCTCCTGGTGATGTTTATGAACACACAAAGTCAGAATCCTACTGCAAACATGAGAGACCCTAAGTGTGCATTTTATGGCTTTTTACAATGACTGAGAGTTTGCTGCAAATTCTAAATCATACTTATTTCATTTGTATTCAGAGTGTCTCCACTCCAGAAGTCTGAAGTTGTGGAAATGGTGAAGAAGCAAGTCAAAGTAATTACTTTGGCAATAGGTGATGGGGCAAATGATGTGAGTATGATACAAACAGCACATGTCGGTGTTGGCATAAGTGGAAACGAAGGACTACAGGCTGCTAATTCATCAGACTACTCAATAGCACAGGTATGTCTATTTACATCTGAAAACCTACAAAAAATATGTGTTAAATGAGAATGGGATACTTTTTCATAAATCAGTTCCACTGAGGTACATTTAATGATCATAGTGAGGTTCATCATCCCAACATACTCCTTAATAAGAAATCACTGAACAGCTATTCCCGTCCTCAATACTGATTTGTCATATAATGTAATGAGCTCTTCATCAAAATATTTAACTTGTACCCATGTGTCTTTTATATTTACTTATATATTCTGAGATATTTAAAATAGTGCAGACTGATAGTCACAGAGCTGTATAGCATTTTATTTAGAACATTATTACGGTAGGAGTATCTCAGACATTTTGGTGCTTTACGTAGGAGAATATTATTGTGTATGTGTGGTCAACCAAATGACAGAGACCAAGATGTAATGGGCAGAGTAGGTAAAAACATAGGGCCACATTGAGTGTAGCGGTCTATAGACAGCCGCCAATGCAGCGATCTGACTGCCACATTACAACCATCGAGGTTGGGCCACCAGAGAACCGCCAGTTCCGCCAGAATCTTGCATCCCGGCAGTGGCGGAGGTCCTAATCGGCCAGGGCAGCACTGCCCTGGGGATTGCGACCTTGTTTTTCACCAGCGGCTTCATGGCAGTAGCACAGTTGTGAGCCGGAGACAGTGCTGTAGCCTGTTTCCCACTAGGCCAGTTTCCGCCCGCCAACCTAGCAGGAAACCGATAATAACCACCCTTTTGGGAGTTTGGGGCACGGAGTTTTCCATCCGCCAAACTCGAATCAACCCCCTGGTGTTGAGGCAGTTCTAGACACCATACAGAAGTATTTTAGTACACATGTTTCTAACAGCAACAAAAGATAAAAATGTCTCAAAAATCACACAATGTTTGGCTGAAGTACCAGAGCCAGGATTAGTATCCTGTCACCACTTTGTAAGGTCACCTTGCTACTAGGTTGTGTCTCCTGGAAATATTGTGGTCTACATATTAAGTTTTTATAGCCCTTATGAAGGTGGCTAAGTTCTATGGGTTTCACGGAATGGAGGAAACTTGTTGACTTGAAATACGATGTAGGGTTATTAAATAACCCTAGACAGTCACACATTGTTTTTAGCCTTATTAGGGACACTATTATTAGCTTAGATTTTTGGGGGTGAATTGCTAGGTATTTTATCTCAGCCACTCACCCCCTTCCAAAAACACTTATAAGAGCTTTCACAACATGGTTGATCCCATCCAAACATGAATCTGTGTTGGATGTTGACTAGACCTGATGAAGAAGTATGCCATAAGTTGTTGGTTAGGGTTGCTGGTACAAAAACTGAAGAGGTTCTGTGTTTGTAATCAGATGGATTAGCATTTTTCTTGCAGGATCTTTCTTGAGGCTGTACACTTGTGTGTTATCATTGATTTCAAATTATGGTCTGCTTAACTGATATTCATCAGGCACTTCATATTGTGAGCTCCTGTAATTGTACAGTTCATTTGCAAAGTAACTTCTTATTACATAATTTGCATCTCAAATTGCATTCCCATTTGCAATGTAATATCTTATTCCATAGGAATCAAGCAGGGTGTGTATGATGAATTTTACCACTGTCGATAGGGTATTTTTTGTATTTTCATCCTCCCAGGAGATTATGGTATTCTTTGCAACTTAAAGGGGCAATTTAATGCTATTTGTAAATGGTACCACTGAGGTAGTGCATTGGAACCAAGGTAAGTAACAGCTCATGGACATTATGAATAGTTGCTAGGCTTTGT
The DNA here is from genome assembly GCF_031143425.1 of Pleurodeles waltl. NCBI lineage: Eukaryota > Metazoa > Chordata > Amphibia > Caudata > Salamandridae > Pleurodeles > Pleurodeles waltl. The sequence goes on from NC_090437.1 coordinate 1,010,606,271, forward strand.
ATCCCATTTGAAAGTGAAAGCATTGTTTTCCTGTAGTTTTTAAAATTTTAAGGCTGTGTTGTAAGCATTTTCAGATGCAGTTCGCACCAGTCCCTGGTAACCTCAGGCATATGCATGGTCTCCTTCAATATAGCAAAAATCCAAAAAGCATTTTTTAATTGCATTCTGTGTAACGACCCATAGCTCTCTCATTCAACTCACCACAGTAAAATTCTCCATTCATTAACAACTACAATGAAGATATGCTGATGTTTATCTCTGCAAACTAGTATGTTGTGCAGCTTTTCACATGTTACCATCTTAATACATCTTTACTCAACTTCTTTTAAGCTTGTGCCTCCCTTAATATCTACTTAAGAATCTTACCCTCCATGGTTACCCTCTATTTATTTAAGTTGTTTTCCCACAATTTATTTGTTAAGAGAAATATCTGTTTATGGTTGTAAAGTGTACCAACACCCTATCCTACCTAGGAAAAACAGTGCTTCAGGAAAGCATTTGCAAAACTTTCACTATAAACAATTTACTTTTATAAAATAGTAACTGTTTTTTAAAATTATTTGTATTAAAGTTTAATTGTTTGAATTTGCTAAGCAACAATTTCCTGTTAAAATCCTTTACAAAAGCACATTTTATGATGTATCTACAGTATTGACCATGTTTTACATTTTTTGTTTGTAGTTTAAATACCTGAAGAACTTGTTATTGGTTCATGGTGCCTGGAACTACAACAGAGTATCAAAGTGTATCCTGTACTGCTTCTACAAGAATATAGTTTTATATATTATTGAGGTAACTTTCCAATGAACATTTTGCTACATTATGCAATAGTTATTGCAGGTTGTCTATTGTTGACTTTGTGTGTGTGTGTGTGGGATGTCTCATCAGTTAATTAAACATGGCACAGTTAGTAACACTGTTTAGTTCCGGATGGGCACACAGGTTTGCCTAAGGAGCCTTGCCTGGTAGCAGTCTTGAAGCAGATAGCTTTATTGTTACAAATGGGGCCTTTGGTTGGCAGTCAGGTTATCCCCTGTCCAAGCAAGGACCCTCACTCTAGTGAGGGCAAAGGAGAGACACATCTGGTTAACCCCCACTGACCACCGTGGAAGCTTGGCACAAGCAGGCAGGCTTAACTCAGAAGCAATGTGTAAAGTATTTGTATCAACACACACCGTAATACAGTGAAAACACTACAAAAGGACACCACACCAGTTTAGAAAAATAGGCAATATTTCTCTAAATCAAACAATACTAAAACGAGAAACATCCAACATACACAAGTCACAATCAGAATTTTCAAAAGAATAAGAGTCTTACTCCATAGAAAACAATGTAAACGTTGATTTTACACAAAGTTCCTGGTTTGCGTTAAAAAATAAAGCCGCATGAGTAAGCGTGCATCGGAAAAGTCGGTGATGCGTTGATTTCTTCCTCGTAAGGGAGGCCGTGTGTTGTTTCTTCTCCAGTCAGGGTCAGCGATGCGTCGTTTTACTGTCTTGCAAGAGAGCGATGCATTGATTTCAGGATGGGGCACCTCAGATCCGCAGATGATTTTGATGCCCCGGGGTCGATGCATGGAAAATCCGGTCGCATGTTGTTAGAAAACTGTGTCGCGTGGGGTTTGCATCATTATCTGAAGCCGCAGGCAGGTTGTTTCTCCAGCCGCAATGCATCGATCTCCCAGCCACAATGAAGGTGGAGCGTTGATTTCAGCCGCATTGCCGGCGGTGTGTCGTTTATCAGCCGCATTGCAGATGATACGTCAAATTTCCCTGCATGGCATTTTGTGCGTGGATTTTAGTCCTTGTTCTGACAACTTCATCTCTCAAGGACCAGGGACTAAGTAGGACACCACTTGGCAGGGCAGGAGTCTCAGCAGAGAGTCCATGTGCTGGCAGAGGAAGCCTTTGATGGCCCTGAGACTCCAAAACAGGTGGCAGGCTCAGTTCAAGCCCTTGGAGATTCTTCTCAAGCAGGAATGCACAACAAAGTCCAGTCTTTGTCCCCTTCCAAAGGCAGAAGTAGCAACTGGAGGATAGCCCAACAACGCACAGTCACACGCAGGGGCAGCACTTCTCCTCAGCTCTTTTCTTTGGCAGAGGTTCCTCTTGATCCCCGAAGTAATCTAAAAATGTGGGGCTTTGGGTCCACTACTTATACCCCTTTCTGCCTTTGAAGTAGGCAAACTTCAAAGGAAAGTCTCTGATGTTCACAAAGATCCTGCCCTGCACAGGCCAGGCTCCAAAAACACAACAGGGTGTTGGAGACTGCATTGTGTGCAGGCAGGCACAGCCCATTCGGATGTAGGTGACCGCTCCTCCCTCCACTCTAGCTCAGGTGGCCCATCAGGATATGCAGGCTACTCCCCAGCTCCCTTTGTCTCACTGTCTAGAGGGGATTCACAAACAGCCCAACTGTTAGTCTGACCCAAATAGGGAATCCACAAAGAGTCATGTAATGGTTGAAGCAAGAAAATGGCCACTTTCTAAAAGTGGCATTTTCAAATTAACAATCTAAAAACCAACTTCACTAAAAGATGTATTTTAAATGGTGAGTTCAGACACACCAAACTCCATATTTCCATCTGCTCCCAAAGGGAATCTGAACTTAAATAATAGTTGAAGGCAGCCCCGTGTTAACCTATGCGAGAGATAGGCGTTGCAGCAGTGAAAACCAAATTTAGCAGTATTTCACTGTTAGGACATGTAAAGCACATCAGTACATGTCCCATCTTTCACATACACTGCAGTGTGCTCATGGGGTTACCTAGGGCCCATCTTAGGGGCGCCGTACATGTATGAAAATGAAAATTTGGGCCTGGCAAGTGGGTACACTTGCCAGGTCGAATTGGCAGTGCAAGACTACACACACAGACACTGCAGTGGTAGGTCTGAGACATGTTTACAGGGTTATTCAGATAGGTGGCACAACCAGTGCAGCAGGCCCTTTAGTAGCATTTGATTCACAGGCCCTGGGCACCTGTAGTGCCCTTTACTAGGGACTTACTAGTAAACCAAATATTCCAATCATGGAAAGCCAATTACATATACATTTAATACAGGAGCACTTGCACTTTAGCTCTGGTCAGCAGTGGTAAAGTGCCCAGAGTACCAAAAACGGAGTCCAGCACACAGTCAAAACATGGGAAGCAGAGGCAAAAAGACAGGGGAGACCATGCCAAGGATGCCGTGTCTAACATTTATAATTCTTATAAAATATAGTTTAGTGTAGGAAGGTCCTCCTTTTTGTCCTGGTCACCAGCAAACTTTTTGGACAGATACTGGTGGTTACTGACTCTTGGCTGTGCCCTTGGTACTGATTACCTGTCCCAGGGCAAGTGCTCTGTGTAAACGTGGTTATGCAAATGAGGCTAATTATGATTGGCAGTGTCTACCTACCTATAAGTCCCTAGTATATGGTAGGGTATGTAGGTTTAGGGACCCCAGCATAGGTAGTGCACCCATGGGTGCACTGCTGAGGTGCCCAGGGCATTTAAAGGTGGGCCTGCCTTGCTGGCTGCTTTTAAACTAAAGTTATACGCAAATTCGACTTTGGAATTAAAAGTACTTCCAAAGTCTTAAACTACATTTTTTACATATAAGTCACCCCTAAGGTGTGCCCTATGTGCCCATAGGGTTGGGTACCATTTAACTATAAGCAGGGACCTTATATACATTGTTTCATAAACCCTGGTGATGTAAAATCGCCAAATTCTTTTTCTTCAATATAGTAAATGGTGAAAGCTAGAAAAGGAATACTTTGTTTTAATCAACAAACTCCCCTTAAGTGCCAGATACCTTGAGTTTGGTATCACATTGATTGTTATCATAAATCCCACAACTTAGAATTGTTGAATTTTAACTAACTAGCTCAGGTAAAGAGTTTTACAACTCTACCTGAAAGTTGTCAACTTCAGCTCTGAAGACCAGGCTGCCTTGATGAGGTGTTAAGCGGCCTGGGCTGAACACAAAGCATGTGCCTAGGGGAGGAGATCTGCTTCAGTAGATGGTGAAACAGGATGGGGGGAGCAAGCAAACTGGTCTTGAAAGGCAGGGAAGGACATATGGAGCAGCTCAGGACCTCCCTCACTTCCTGCAACCCCAGACAATTAGGTGCCCTCTTAAATAGATTAGGAGAGGGGTTTGTTTAGGATTTTTAGCCACATCAGTGGGTGGGCGCAGCCAGATCTGACCTCCAAAAATCACTTTCAGCCATGTTGGATTTGTGAAGAATGTTGCTCCCTGGGGTTGATTTTGCCACACTTCCCAGGAAGTGGTCATCAAAGGGGGAAGGAGCCTGCCTGTGATTGGACCACCAGGACCCCCCTGCTTTCCACCCAGGAGCAAGGCTAAATATGGCAGAGTTGCACCCACACCTCAGATCCCTACAAGAACATCAGAAGAAGAGGGTCTGCCCTGCTGGACCCCTGACCTGCATCTGGACACTGCACTCTAAAGGACTGCACCAGCTGCCCACTTGGGCTTCACCAAAAAAATGAATTTGCCTGGCTTCAACTGGTTCCAGAAGCAACTCCCTGCTTGCTACAGGCAAAATATAGCTAACCATAGTCCCCTTCCTCAAATACTGAAGAAGCTGACCCCTGCCCAGTGGCCATTTTGGAGTTTGCTCCAGGTGCATTCTGGGAGTTGGAGTCCGCACCCTCAAGGCGCAACTCAGAGCTCCTGGAACCTTGCAGTGAGTTGGGGACTCCTAAAGGACCTTCAAAGACCTTCTGAAAGAAGATCCAGAAGTTTGGAGAAGATTGGAGAACTTTTGGTTAGAATCTCAATAAAGGGACCGACCACCGCTTTGAGTTTAGCCGGCTTGCCTCAACCGCGACCCGGCCTAACTTGCAGGTTCGTCCCCCTAAAAAGCTCCAGAGCCCCGGACTTCCAGGACTTCACCGGGGTCTCTGAGAAAAGTGATCCGACGACCTCTCATCGAAAGCTGCTTGCTGATGAGGGTCGACCCCCTCAGAAGGAAAAAGCTCAAAAAAAGGACTACGTCCGAACATAGAAAGTTGACTGGGACATCCAGTGCAGAGGGCTCCAGGGATGTTGGATCAAGATTCATTATTTGCCCAGACGAGGATTTTCATCTCGAAAAATCATCTAAGTCCGAACGTAGAAATCTTCACCGAGGTCTCCTGCGACCCGTATCTGAAGAGGGCTCCATGGAGGTCAGATCGGACTAGTGACTTCGTCCCGCTAAAGAAAATCTTCACGAAAATGACGAAGTCCGAAGGTAAACTTTTGACCGAGGCCTCCCGCTTGCTGTAGCCGAGCAGGGCTCCATCGCGGTCAACCATAAACTTTGACTTTGCCCCGGTCAAGGTGCGACCAGATGACCAGATTGGCACTTTTTGTTTCTGTGCGCTAAAACATTAATTCTTTAAAAATTCTTATCTGTGGTTCCTGTTACCCGATTTTTATTTGATTTGGTGTCAAATTAAAGATAAATATATCTCCTGTTTTTATAAATTGGTTTGGGATTTTGAAACTGTTTCCTGTGTTTTATTTAATTACTGTTTTGTGATACTAGAATGCTTTACACACTTTGGCATTCATTACTAGGCTGGCGGCCTTCAGACCGCCAGCCTTGCGGCGGTGGTCTCCCCACTGCGGGCCTGGTGGTGAAGACCGCTGCATTATGAGATAGGCGGTTTGGCTGCAGCCAAACTGCCACAACGCCGCCTGGCCCGCTGGTGCAGTCGCACCGATGTGGCCGGCGGTAAGCGCCTCCGGGCCGGTGGCAGCCCTAATGTCACTGCTTGTATGACGAGGCTGCGGGCCGCTAGGCTTTTAGCGGTAGTCACCCTGCCATGAAAAGCCTGGCGGTAACACACCTGGTGACGGGAATCCCCATTCCTGTTGCAGGCACATACACACACCCCCATGTACCCCCTCACTCATCAGCATACATGCACACACCCCTCTCCAAATTGACACTCATGCACACACCCGCCCTCCATGCACACAGACATGTACTCATGCACACCCTTTCAGGCACACACATGCATCCAACACTGCTGTACAGGACTCCGCCACGCCGTATAACGTATCGTTATATGGCGGGTGGAGTCTTGTTGGCGTGACGGTACTGGTGGTGGAACTGCCTCTTCAACTCCATCGGCCAGGCCAATGGAGTTGGATTTCCGCCCGTAAATGGGCGTAAGTCCTTTCAGGACCCGTAATATGGTGGTCAGCAGAACGCCAACACTGGCAGCCTGCTGGCTGCAACAGCTTCGGTGGTCTTCAAAAAAGACCGCCGAAGCCGTAATTAGGGCCTTTGTCTCCTGAGTTAAACTTTGTTGCTTGTTTCCAAGCTACCAAGGGTTGAGCTGGGGTTAATTTATTGAGACCTAACTGAATCTAGTGGGGGCTAGTGGCCTATTTCTAAGTGTAGGTACTTACTGGTCCTTACCAATAATCCACTTTCCAACATTTACTTTTTCAATCCATCAGTAAAAAGGTGTAGTTCCCACCATCTAGAAATCTGCTCTGGTAAAACCTCTACTAAAAATAACCCCACCTTGTCAGCATCAGATCCAAATAACTCCTGCCCAATATTGTTGTTATAGTGTCTGGCAAAGAAATTGGAAAAGTTAGTCCTTCATCATGTCCAGCCATTCGTAGAAATGTGTGCCATTCCTACATTCCCTGCAAGCAGGTTTAAGAGCCAGGCACAGCACAGAGATGGTAATTGTCTCTATGCTGGATGACAGCACTCTGTGTTGCAGACAGGAGAGAGGCAGGTATCCTCCTCCTTTTAGATCTTTCTACTGCTTTTAAAGTGGTTCACATCCTTCTTATGAATCTAACTCCGTCTATTACACTGTCAACTTTTGGATCAGAACCTATAATCATGACATACTGGGTCCCATAAGGCTTCATTTTATCTCCTCTGCTGTTGAATATGTATGTGTTACCATTAGCTAAACTGCTGGAGGACAGTGAAGTTAACTTCTTTTTGTATGCAAATCATTTTTTATATGCATCAGTCAAGGAATTTACATTCCACCTGTTTTATATCTGTGCTGTAAGCAATCCATAAAAACCAGAAAATGGTAGAAATCTGTAGCCTTGAAACCACAGTGGGATGGGTAGGCGCTTTTATAAATTCAGCGGGAGTACCTATGTTGAAGAACTAAGGTTGCACGTAGTTAAGTTTTGCTTCTTCACAATGGGATTCCCTCTGATAGTCATAAAAAGGTACAACAGAGTGGCAATCTAACCCTAAAAACATGATCAGAGACACACATTTGAAAATCCTAAGTCAATCAGTCAGAGAAGCCTCACCACTTAGTTATCAGTAGTGGAGCGAGAGTCCAAGCAATGTTGTTTTGCAAAGGTGTGACCTGACCTCCACATAGCAGTCATACAAATATTGGGGAAGCTGACATTTTTCATGAGAGCAGCAGTAGCTGCTTTACCGAACATGGATTCAGCCTTAGGTTCCGGTAATGTTAGAAAAAAATCTATCTGGCTTCCGTCTTTTTAGAGGAAGCTAGTCCTGTCCTAACACCACCATAAATCATAAACAGTTGTTTGACCTTACAGTTCTCCTTAGTATTTTCTCAATAGTAATGTTAAGACTTCAGCTCAGCCCTAGGGTCTGTGCTAGTTCCTTCCTTGCTGGCGACGATGCCATCTCTGCTGGCACCAGTAATATTTAATCACAATGCAGTTTTCTGACCCTGAACCATTGATAGACCTCGTAAGACCTAATTCATGCTTGGAAGTAATCAAGATGCAACCAGTGTTAGTACTGCCATACTTTCAGACTTAGCTTCTCTATTTAAGTCAGTGCTATCAGAGGATAGGGTACTCTTTGACTTAGATTCAATGTAGTCCAGGGCATATCTAATGTCCCTCACCACCCTGATAAGGCAAACAATCTGCTCCTCCCTCATTACACTGATGAAGGGCTGTAGTGAGACTTGCAAAATATCAGGGAACTAGATATCTTACCAGAGACAAAGCTTGACTTGCCACCTCATCGACCAGTGTAAGAAAGCACGTCTATAACTGTACTGGTGAGTGAGCAGAAGTGCTAGACTTGCAATTGCCTGCACTGAAAACTAAAGCCAATGTATTTACTGAGATTAATTAACAAGTTCAACCTCATCTGAGCCACTGTTATAGCAAAGCTCTTACGAACACTGTTATGGCTACTTGGTCTAAGCCACGCTCAGCCCTTCCAGTCAGCTACCTTTTGCTAGATTGCACAGACCAGCCCCTCTCAGTCCTTGCTTTTTGACAAGACACCTAACACCTGAAAGTCCTTTGGGGTACAGATCCACAAGGAAAGTAAGTCATAATGCTTTTCCTTCAAACTCCCCAGGAAGGGAATCAAATTTCCCTTTGGCCACTGGCAAGCAAATGCTTTCTTCAGCTAACCTGGCTTTACGTGCTTTGAATGTGGTGTGCCTTCTGGGCATGCACAACCTTGCTTTATGGGTCATGGCCAGCAAGATCTTGTTGGCCATTCCAGAGGTCTTCAGAAATTCACTTGCCCAGACAATCCAAGGTGGACTAGATGCATTATAATTTAAGTTATGGACAGGCCTGGACATCACCAGCTGCATAGGTCATGCAATTAGAACCAATGTGTTGCTTAGAAGGCTACTCTAGGTGTGATCAACCAGGTTTCAAGATACTGTTGTAGTGTCCCTTATTTCAGACAGATGGTGGGGGCCTTTGTTACGCCACTGCATAGTAGTTGCACTACAGCTCTAGCCTTGGGGTTATCCTCAGCCATACAGTTCCACAAGTAGTATAGGCAATTTAGGGGCTATTCCAGAAGTCTGTCTTACCAACACCATCAATCTTCTAGTCGATGCAACAGCAGACACAGCCCTTTTGGGGCAGAGGGCGAGGTGGTGGCTGAGGCCGTTCTCTCCAGCAGGAATAGCAATCCTCCATCTCTGCCTCCCTTCCTTCAGCGGATCCCTCTCCGGCTTGAGAGCTATCACACTAGACTGATGGGTTTTACAGATTGTGCAAAGGAGCAAAACCCTGCCTTTCTTTTTGCCCCCGTATCTTAGCCCCACCACACCACAGCAATTTTTGTCAGACCACTCCTTGAGATTTGTGCCCACGCCCTGGTGTGAGTCCTGTTGTGGGTCAAGTCCGTTTGGGCATGCCCAAAGTGTCATCGCTTGCTTTCTTCTTTGTTTGTTCCCTAGGGTTTCTCCCTATTCTTCATATCCATATTCTTGTGTTAGTAGTTTATATGTTCTTAATGAATGACATTCGTGGCTTCCCTTTTGGAGGGTTGGGGTTTCTGTTCACCTACCCAGGAATGCTGTTTGCTGCTGTTGCCTTCAGCCTGACAGATAGTTTCTATTATGACTTGTTGTTAGAAATGGTTCTCTAATTGGCAGTCAGTTTACACCCTGTCCAAGTAGGGACCTTCTCTCTAGTCAGTGTAAGGGAGATACACAGCTCAGATAACCCCTGCTCACCCTGTGGTAGCTGTGCACAAACAGTCAGGCTTATCTCAGAGGCAATGTGTAAAGTATTTGTACAGACACACAGTAACACAGTGAAAACGCCACAAAAGGACTCCACACTAGTTCAGAAAAATAGCCAATTTGTCTCTCAATCAAACAAGACCAAAACAACAAAAATCCAACATACACAAGTAAAGATATCAAATTTTAAAGTAAAAAGAGTCTTAATCCATAAGAATCAATGGATGCGTTGTTCTGGAACAAATGCATCAAAAATAAAGCCCAGGGGTGAGAGTGCATCAGAAAAGCAAGTGATGCATCAATTTCTTACTCACAAGTGAGGCAGTGTTTCGATTCTTTCCCCACCAGGTAAGCGATGCATCGATTCTTTCTTCGCAGGGAAGGGATGCCTCACTTTTCAGACGAGCAGCCTCAGGCCTGTGCGGTGGTGATGAAGACGTGACATCCAGGGATGATGCATGGAAAATCCGGTTCCAGGGCAGTGATGGATCCACGCAGAGATGGTGATGCATAGATTTCACCAGCGTTGCATAGATTATTCAGCCGCGTTGCAGGCGCTGTGTCTATATTTTAGCCGCTCGGCTCCGGTGCATGGCTTTTCACTCCGGTTCTGCCAGCTTCTCCTTCCAAGGGCCCAGGGACTGGTTGTGGCCTTGGGCCTACTTTCGAGGTGACTTACATGTAGTAAAATAGAAGGGCTGGGCCTGGGAAGTGGGTACATTTGCCAGGTCGCACTGGCAGTACAAAACTGCACACACAACACTGCAGGGGCAGGTCTGAGACATGTTTACAGGGCTACTCATGTGGGTGGCACAATCAGTGCTGCAGGCCCACTAGTAGCATTTGGTTTACAGGGCCTGGGCACCTCTGGTGCACTTTACTAAGGACTTACTAGTAAATCAAATACGCTAATCATGGACAAAACCAATTACTAATCCAATGTGCACTTTAGCACTGGTCAGCAGTGGTAAAGTACCCTGAGTCTTAAAGCCAACAAAAACAAGTCAGAAAAAACAGGAGGACGGAGGCAAATCGTTTCGGGATGACCCTGCAAAAAGGGCCAGGTCCAACACTTGTGCAAATTGTTTTGTTTTACCACTTTTTATGGTTACCTGTGATGAGAGAGTGCCCCACATCACTGCAGTTTGGGCCCTGGCATTCTGCTTGTTCATTTTGGGACGTATCCCCACACCCTAACTATTTTCTGCACACGCTCTCTTCTGCCTTTCTGAGGACTTCATGGCTTCCCTCTACTATAAGCCTGAAGAGCTGTAGCTGAAGGCTGATGTGGTCTGCTGTAGTGTTGTTAAGGAGGGCAGTGCGGAGTCTAGCAGCTCTACTTGTTGGTGTTTCTAATGCAGTCTTAGTTTGGTTCCATTGCCTTCATTTTCAGTTGATGCTTGCCAATTAGAGGCAGGTGATCTTTGGTGGTTTCACTCCTCTGCATATCATCCACCTCACTTTGGGGGGTACGGTGCTTTGAACATGCACAGCTTGATACATTCCTGTTCTAAGTCAGGTGGAAGCTTCTGTTGTTGTGACATGGGACACCATTGTTTGATGATTCTACTGTTTCGGCACAACAGTGTGAAAGTGAACCCGACAGCTTCGCTCCGCCAACCTTGCCCTCGCCACCGTCCCACGCATCCGCAGAACCACCACCGGCGGCAAATCATTCTTGCACCTCGCCGCCAAGACGCAGAACACTCTTCCCACCCACCCGCATCAGACCAAGGATCTCCTTACCTTCTGGAGACATCTCAAGACTTGGCTGTATGAGTAGTCACCCCCTCCCCCCCACCCTCAGCGCCTTGAGACCCTCACGGGTAAGTAGTGCGCTTTACAAATTCCCTGCTTGATTGATTTTTCACACTAGATGCCCTTGTGTTCTGGCTGTTTGTTAATGTCTTTGGTGGCCACATTCTTCCTGGGTTCCATTACTTTCTGTTGATTAGCATCTATTGATGTTTTCTTTAATTATGAATGTTTTCTCCTGTGAGGTTTGCACTTTGTTTGCTCTAGTGCATCTTCCTTTACCTGTATGTGGGCCAGCCTAGGATCTGTTTTTTGGGTTCGCCATAGAGAGTGGTAGTCTTGGTCCTGCTCCCGGTGATTGCTTTGATTGCACATTTTTGCAGACTTTGCTTGCAGACACTGATCTCCCTTATACCAGTGGTCTATGCTGAATGGTTCAGTTTTTAGCTCCTTGTTGTGCTAACCACTATGTGGAGTTTCCATCTGTCACCCTTCCTTTGCCTATCAGTAGTATACTTTTCTTTTGTTCTTTGTTCACTTGATGATTCTTTTTTCTGTTTGTACTTGAACGACCAGGACGATGTTTGGTTGCCTCCTTCCATTAAAATGACAAATGTTCTGGTGTTCCTTAGTATGGAGGTAGTGTCTGTATTTAGATGGCTTTTATTTCTTCTTCCCTCTTTACCTTACAGGTGGTTGAAGTCTGGAAAGTGATCCCGTCCTTCCCCTTGGGTAGCTTTCATTTTGTCACCATTGTGTTGATGTTGCTCTTTTAATCTACAGGTGCTGTTGGTTCTGCATTATTACTGTCCTGTCCAGACATTTTATTACTTTCTTTTGTGCATTTCTGTGTTCAGGTTGCTAGCTAGTGATCAGAGGAGTTTTGGAGTAGATCTCTTGGATGAGGTTTCTGCCTTGTTTTGGTGATGATGCAGTTTGGGGTGCTACCAATCTATCTGAGCCGAAGTGTCCTTCAGGATATGCTTCCTTTCTGCCAGTACCTACAATTTGAGGGTTGACTTAATTGTCTTGGTGGTTGGCTCTTTTTATTATGTCTGTTCTCAGACCTACCTCCAGGTAGTAGTGCTTGGTTAGTCAGTTGTCAACATGAGGAATCTGCAGTTAGATCATTAGAGAAGGAAATTATTTCTTCTGATTTGATAATTCTTTCTAGCAAATTGTCTGCAGATTCCTCACCAACCTGCCCACCCCCCAATCCCACTGAGGACTGGTAACCATGCTTAATAATATGGTTCAGGGTGGGTTTTGTGCACCGCATTCCCTTGAATTAGTCAGGCTTTTCTCTGCTTCTAATGGTATACAGGGAGAAAAAGGAGCAGAACTGACATCAGGGCACCATGTCGCAAAATAGATGGTTCTGTTGTGTCACACCCATGGAAGAGTTCGACCCGACTTGGCAGCATGGTGACATCTGCCAGTGTGGGAGAGCAACTGCAAGTTTTTTCTAGATCCAGTCTGATGGTTAGATTAGATTTATGAGGCGAGGCATCTGTATACAAAATAGAGAATCAACCAGGAAGATTGTTACCAAAGGTAAGCAACTTTCTTCTGCAGTTTGATGTCCCAAAGTGGTAATCATTCACTTTGAACGCAGCAGTGAGCATCTGACCGAGGGAATCCTCACTCTTGGACTATGTGAATCTGGAAGGACATCTGTGGTACACTTTACAGCACCAGTTACGGTGAAACTCAGGATTATGCTTTCAGATTGTTAGAGGCCTAAAGTTCATTATGCTGGTCGACAGAAGAAGTGTGAGTGGTTCTATCCTCCAACTTCTGGAGGCCTTTCTTTACTCAATGTGTTCCTTGTTGTTATCCAAGAAGACTTTAGTCTTTGCTAACTTCTCTCCAGGACTGACAGATGAGTCTAGTACACTGGTCTTTCCGAAAAGGGTTTTGTTTGCCATCTGTGCTGCTGCAGTTGCACCTGCACCCTTTCTGTCAGACACTCCTCAAAATCTTTGTCCTTTCTCGATGCTGACCGGGATTCTGTCATCTGCGCCATCATATGGTGTGAAAAAGATGAGTAAGGGCTCCAGGTATGTTGAAAGCTTCTTCCAGCTGGGAACCGCTTGTTGCCAGAAGTAGTTGAAACCGTTATGTAATTTCTGTTCATCCTACCTTGAATAAGGTGTTAAGAGTATTCATGTGACCTAACGTTTTGAAAATTGTCAAGAGCCAGGTCAAATTTATGGCTTTTGTGGCTGAAGCAGACTGAAATGTTTCAGATAAACAGTAACCTTTTCACTTGCCTCCTGTTCATATCATATAATTTCATTGACTTTTTACTCCAGTGGGAGAATTAAATTCGTCTAGCAGCCTAAAGTCACTGGGAAACGGAGAGTGTGAAGGAAAGGACGAAAACTATAAAACATTTTTGGCTGTGTCAGGAAGATGTATAAAAACTAACGTAGTTAATTTAGAAGAACAGTGGCTTCTTCCTGTTGTTCTTCAAATGTGCTTCGATCCTCTGTGGCTGCCTATTCCCACGGGGCGCTAAATGTAGTTGGCGCAGTTGTGACCTCATCATCAAGGCTTACTGCGCACACTTCCCATTTTTCCCTTTTAATGTTCGCTTTGTCCTCCTCAGTCACTCATAGTGTGTTGGTGAGGGAGTGTGTGTAAAATAAGCAGGAAGTCCATGATAAGGAACTGAAATGCTTAGGATTCATAGGCTCTCTTGCCCCCTAAAGTCACCATATATGTTGACTACTTCTCCCTTTACGGACTGCAAGAGAGACCGAAGACATCATATGGCCAGGGAAGGCTGCTGCAACTCACACTGAACAGTGCTCATCCATGCTCAGTTAAATCCTGTAGCAGGACCTCATGCAGGGGAGTTGGGAGCTGGATGTGGTTTTAGTGTAGCCAGAAGCATCTGCACACAACATGTGCATTGGTGATGTGCATTTGTCTCTGATGAAGTGTGTGGTATGCATGGATGCCTGCACTGAGCCCTTCTCTTAAACCCAAGTAGTGGTTCCAGAATGCACACTCACCTTCATGTGCTTGCTGGAAAAATGTGTGTTAAGGTTAACTTCCAAACTTAATTTATTGCTATGTATTTTATAAAAAAACAATACAGATTTAGCATTTTCTATGTCTGTTATGACAACACCGCTCTGCAGAATGCATATAAAATATCCTTTTGTTCAGCATTGGATTTCTCACGGGTTTGCTTTTGAATATTTCTAGACATGCAGTCAAGTATTCTGAACTTTATAAGTAACTATGGCAGTATGTATTTTTATAGGCATTCTTTTAAGAACTTAAAGAAGTTATGAGAACTATATAAGTAATTGAGAGTGATAGTCCTTTTAAATTACTGCCTAATTATATGTGGACGTCAGCAGGTCACCTGGCACTTCTCAAGAAGTCCTTCCATCAACTTGTATGCAGAAGAGAGACTGGGGGGTGTTTTTCTAAAATGTTGTTTTTGGTTAAGAAATCCCTTTCAGGAAACTTATTCTTGCGACCTTTTTGTTTTTTAACATGGTGACTTATGAAAATGTGTAGGTGTATAGGCAGAGGTGTCTCTAGTAAATGCTGCAGTTTTGGAAATATGGGATAGGTTCATCCACTGATTTTATCCCCGTGATTTTGCATCGTGCCAGCTTCCAAACTGGGTGGATGCTGGATTTTTCTCCAACACAACTTCATGCCACAGGAAGATTTATCCTTTGAGACCTGCATTCCTGTTGTTTTAATTTCATGTGTTGTGTATGTGTCCATGTCCTGATGAATGTGCTTGACTTGGTTTACTTATTTGCATCGAAACTAGTTGACTAATATCTGAGGGAGTCACTAAATATTAATTTATTTTGGGGACGCAGTATTTTAATTTAGCATATCTTTTAGTCCTCAATATAATATATAAGATTTATTTTTGTTCGAGGTGTTATAAATGATTCTTAGTGACTGTAAAGGAGTTCGGTTGAGATTTCGTTTTGAGCAGTGGCCCTTGTTCACATACAGGTAAAATATATAGGCAAAACCTTTTACATATAATTTTTCAACATTTATCTTTTTTTTTTCATTTTGTATGACCAGTGTTGGAGGATGGATTAGGCTGCATTGTGGACTGAATCAGTTTCCCTTGGTTTCATGGCTTCCCATGATTTCATAGGTGGCATAAAGTTGTCCGGACATCACCTAATTATTTTTACTGTGGCCGATTGAAATCCTACAACTTATACCCCCCTCGCCAATCAAAATTTCTGCAACAAGATGTAATCTGAGCCTCATTATCTTCTATGATTTTTTTTTTTTTTTTTTTTTGGTTTAATCTTTTATTTCTTTTTTTTTCATATAGAAATATACAAATATACATATTGTATGTCAACTACAGTATGGAGTTAGTGTTGCAACATCTAGGACATAAAATGTCTGTTTTCCTTTGCCCCACCCGATCATTTTGATTGGCAGAAAATCCGGTACCTATTGACAGTTAGGATGTACAATCAGGGCTGAGGTGGTGGTACATTAGGACTACGATATATCACATACCACCCAACATACGGGGCGGTAATCAGCATGAGGGAGGTAATATATCAGTACATATTCTCAGCAGGTGGCTGTTGTGCACCGCACAGCAAAGAAGTTAAGATTCAGCATACTTTTTATATACAGCAATACAACAACAGGAACCTTGCCTACAGTCCGTTCCCCGGACACCCCCCCCCCCCCCCCCCCCCCCCACTCCATACACCATTGCATCTTCACCCAGTCACTAAAACGAAAAATGCCAGCCCACAACGGCAGCCCCCTACTTAGCCTCCTCTGTCAGGCCAGACCTCGCGGGGGGAGGAAGGGATAAGGGGGCATCGCTGATCCACTGCATTCAGCCAACTCAACACCCCGCCTCCAGCCAGTCATCGCATGCGCAGCTTCTGTATCAAATCATTGCTCTTGTTCCCGGAGTTCCCACAAAATCTCATCCCAGCTAGAGGCCAAGGGAAATTTACGTAGTCCCAAGTTGTCTTCCCTTCGCAACGCCACCCCTTCCACCCTAGCCCATACCGCAAATGATCTCCTCCATGCTTTTATTGAAGGAGGCTCTACAGATTTCCACCGCTTGGTGATTAGTCACTTAGCCATCAAGAGGCCCAGATCTAGGAATCTCGTTGACGCCTTATGCCTTTTAGCTCTGGGGGAAAAGGCCCAAGATACATGTCTCACACGTGATCAGCTGCGGGCGTGCCGTGCAAATAGATAGTTGCGCTGACACTGCATGCCAATAAGTGCCTAGTGAGGGACAGGACCACAGCATGTGTAGTAAGTTGGCCGCCACAAACGCTCGGCGGGGGCAGGCTGCATCCATACGCTGAAAGTATTGGTTAGTCTTCGCTGGTGTAAGATAAGCTCTATAAAGGATATAGAATTGGATCAGACGTAATCGTGCATTACGCGGAATATTAGTGTGGCTTTTCAAGGCAGCTTCCCATTCTCATTATCTTCTATGATATACACAAGCTACCTACTTCCTTAACCATATGTGACCTGAAACTACTGTCTTGGTTGACAGCATTTTTTGCCGTCATTACCTCTGTGAAAATGTAGGTGCAATACAAGCTGCACACCTTGGTGTATCTGGACACAGTGACATTCCAGCCCACACTTCTTTTGTTCCTAAGGCTTTGTCTGATTTTTATTTTAACAAAGTTAAATTGCCTTGCGCTCCTCAGCCAAGAAGTATGCTTATTTTAATTATAGTACATTTTTTTGTGATTGGGACTCTATTCTCACCTTGACAAGATTAGAGAAAGTCCACTCTTTTGCACCAATGATGGTGTCAAGCCTTACAAGGCAGCTTTCAAGGTCACGATTACAAGATGAACCCAGCTCAACAGTCCATCACAGTTATTCTTTGTATGGACATTTTTCCCTCATGAAGGCCTGTACATAATCTACCAGCGCTGATGCAGTTTTGTTTGTGTTCTCCAGACATTGGAACAAGGGAGAGTAACTTGTACCTTTACACCAAAACAGCTGATGTATTTCATCCCACAACTTGGGAACATCTTCAAGATAATTAAATATACAGTACAATTTCACAAATTTACATGTCATAACTTCAGAATACTGTCTGCGTTGGTGGAATTACTTTAAAAAAAAAAACATTTTTTTTTTTCCAGGAAAGGATGTGATGTGAAGAAGATTCCCTTAGTACAGCAGAACCATTGTCTGGGAGTGCTCATGTACATACCCCTCAGATCTTCGTAGTGTTCTCCATATATGTAAACACCTGAGATATGTGCCTGGGGGCCAGACTGGATGTGGAGTTTTTTTTTTTTTTATAGCATTGATCCCATGCACTGTTAGGTGGCATCATGCGGCTCTGTTCTGGCTCCACACTACCCCAGATGTGACAAAGCAAAGATGCATATAAGAACCACTACTATATGTTGACATCCTTCCTTTATTTTGGTGCCTTCAGACATGGATTAAGAGCTCCTCTCCCATTTTTGTTACTTTTCAGGCGATTTATAAATCTGTGTGCTAGGGAACTATGGGCCTGATTTGGATCTTAGTAGAGGGGTTACTTCGTCGCAACGGTAACGGATATCCCATTGCCGAAATCTAAATACCATTGTTTTCTATGGTATTTAGATTTCAGGGGCTAGGATATCTGTCACCATTGACAATGGAGTAACCCCTCCACTGAGATTTAAATCAGCTCTTATGTCCCCCAATGAGCAGGTTTCAAGCCTTGCTGTGACTGCAGGAAGCAGATGTTGATCATGGACCTGTATGTGGTGTGTCTTTGGCGTCTGGACTAGGGGCTCGACTCCAAATTGTGTGATAAGTGCACCTTCATGCACCTGAAGGCAGTCCAAGACTGGGATGCAAAACGCCCTTCCCGTAGGTCCCATTCGCGCTCCAAATTGCAGGCCTAGACTCTGCCCTGAGGCCGCTTCCATGACCGTTTATCTTCACACTCAAAATCCTCTAGTAAATCACAATTCAACTCCAAATGCAAAAATAAGGAAGGCCCAAGGGCATCACAATTCCAGCCACTCTCCTTCGAGTTCTCCTGCCACTGAACACTTTATACTGCCTCAAATTTCCTGGGCTGTCATCGACCACACAGCTGATCGAGGCCTTCACAGGGGACATGCTGCTAATTTTAAGTACACTTCAGGCTCCTTCTGGTGCACCTTCAGGCTCCATGGAACCGCAGGGGTCTCCATTTGAGGTACCACTAGTGGGTCCCTCCCCAGGGGACCTGTTACAAGGCCTTTAGCAACACTGGTACAGACTTCTATTCCAACCTCAAGATTCATGTTGGTTCTTTCTACCAAGTTGCTAGTGTGGATGCCACCGCGCTGCAGGATGATTCAGTGCAGACACCATGTTCAAGCCAGACTGCGAAATCATAAAAGTGCAGCCAGTCATCATGCAGCCTGACTTTACCTCTGTCACTTCGCAACTACCAGCAGAGGCTCCAGTTTCTTTTCGATTTTGACTACAATTCTTTGTCGGAGGCACGCAGGATGTTGATGATGATGGCTTCCTCTCCCTCATTATACTGATAATGTTTTATACTTTGTTTTGCAGAATGTCAGTGGGCTTGATAACTATCCTGAGACAGAGCTAGCTTTACAACTTGGGCCACCAGCTGAAGAGAATATCTCATTTGCAGTGGTGGGTCAGAGGGCAGCTGAGGCACTACAAGTACAGCCACCTTTCATTGAGACCAAAAGAGAAAGTTTTTACAGAAATTCTGCAGGCTGGACCAGCGGCTATTGAGCCCTAATGTCCTTTTAGTGATGTCACACAAGTACTTTGACGGCTACTTGGGAGAAGCCTTATTCTTGCCCACCTGTGAATAGACTGGTTGACATACATCAAAGACCGGCAACTGGGGGCCTACATTTTCTCATCAAGCACCCTAACCCACAAAATCTTATTGTACAGAGCTCGACCAGTGCAGTGAATCCAAACTCTTTTTCAACCATTTTTCCAGACACGGAATCCAAGAGGATTGATGCTTTTGGCAACCACATGTTTTCTTTAGCCATTCTAGCACTGCTTTCCGTAAATGCAGTTGGTCTGCTGGGCCGTTGCACTCAAGCTCTTTGGGACATGGCCAGTGAGATCTTGCCAGCAGTCCTGGAAGATTTTAGGACCTTTTTAGCATAGACAATCTATGATGGACAGGATGCTGCCGATATCTGTGCAGTCCTGAATACTATGGATTGCCTGGGTAACATGATCAGTACCAATGTTGTCCTTTGTGGACACATGTGAATGAAACCCACAGGATTATCCAGTGATGTATAGGCCTCTATAATGGATATAGCCTTTGATGGCTGTTGCCTCTTTGGAGAGAAAGTGGACTCTGTGTTGGAGTGCTTTAAAGACAGCAGAGCTACAGCACGCTTCTGCTGATGACTCCTGTCAAACAGTTTCTGCATCACTTCCAAAAGTTTAAAGACTATTCCAGGGGGCTGGAGTATAGACATAGACAACCTTGACAGGCAGTGATGCAGCAGTCACTCCAGCCCTTATGAGGATGAGAGCTGGTCTGGCTGGCATGGTGCTGGCTAGCAAGAGCATCAGTCTTCCAATTCCTCCTCTATTTCAACAGCCAAGAAACCACTGTTTTTGCCCATAATGACGCATACCTAACCAGTGCTAGACAGGATTCTTCATTTCCTCCCAGGTTGGCGATGCATCGCGTCTGACAGTTGGGTCTTACAGGCTATTAAAAATAACTATGCCCTACTTTTTCTCTCTTCCCACCCACTATTCCTCCCACACCAGAAGTAAGAAAATTAGTTACTTACCTGTAACAGTAGTTCTCCTGTATTGGTATCTTTCATAAATTCACATGCTTGAATATTTCCCCATCGTCGAAGTAGGAGTCCCATGGTACATTAATAAAGCAGTTCAGATACATATGTATCTGTATTTTTATATACATATACAAAATAAGACATATATATATATATATATATATATATATATATATATATATATATATATATATATATATTCGATGGCATGTGTAGCTGCAGATACACATGCAATGCACGGGTCCGTCCATCTAGTGTTGGGCTCGGAGTGTTACAAGTTGTTTTTCTTCAAAGAAGTCTTTTCGAGTCACGGGACCAAGTGACTCCTCCTTTTCGGCTCCATTGTGCATTAGAATAGACTCCATCTTAGATTGTTTTCCCGCAGAGGGTAAGGTAGGAGTGATAGAGTGTAAAGAAAGAGATGTCCATGCAATGGAATAAAGATGGATATACATATGTACACATTTTAAATGCAACTTAAACGGCTACAGGCTCCCGGGGAGGAGGGAGGGTGCATGTGAATCTGCAGCAGAACACCGAGGCTCACCTTATCCAAAAAGATGACGTAGCGCAGCCTGTCCCAGTGCGGCATCTGTTTTGAGTTTGGTCCAGGCAATAATGTTTTGTGAACATATGCCTATTTGACCATGTTGCTGCCCTGCAGATATGGTGAATCGGTACACCTGCAAACAGAGCTGCCGATGTGGCTACAGCTCTAGTAGAATGTGCTTTCACTCCGCTCTGCAGGGGTTTTCCAGCTTGTGTGTGGCAGAACATTATAGTAGCAACCACCAATCTGGCAATGGTTTGTTTGGTAACTGCAAATCCTTTTCTAATGCCTCAATATGCTAGAAATAATTGGTCTGATTTCCTTATGTGATGCGTTCTTTGTAGGTAGAATTTTACACATCGTTTAACATTTAAGAAGTGTAAAGACCTTACCGCTGGCGTCTGGGGATTTGGAAAAAGGGTTTTTAAAACCACAGGTTCATTTAAGTGAAAGTCCGACTGAACTTTTGGAATACATTTTGGGTTTGTTCTCAAAATTACGGTGTCTGTAGTGAATTGTACGAATGGCTGCTTAATGGTAAAAGCTTGTATGTCGCTTATTCTTTTTGCAGATGTGAGAGCTAGTAGTATAGCAGTTTTCCATTTAAGATACTTGATCTCAGACTTGTGAATTGGTTCAAATGGCGGTTTTATTAGTTGGGCCAGGTTCCCTGACTGGTGGGAAGGTTCTGAAAAGACCTTTGGGGAATTGTTTAATCATACAAGCGGACCATAAGGATGGCTCATTTCCGGTTCGACGAAATCTAGAAATCGCCGCTAGGTGCACTCTAATGGAGGAATGAGATAAATCTGATTTTGCCAGATATAGCAAGTATGGGAGAATTTGATGTGGCTGAGCTGTGAGCGGGTGTATGTTAGACGACACACACCAAAGACAGAACCGTTTCCATTTGAGCTTGTAAGTTCTGTTTGTTGAGTCCACCCTCGCCTTCGATAGAATGGCTCTACATTCAGATGTGATATTTACTGAGGAAAACTCATTGTATTCAGGATCCATGCTGACAAGTGTAGTGATGTCGGGTCTGGATGTTGTATTTGGCCCTAGCTCATTGTCAATAAAGTCGGTGTTACCTAGAGTTGGAGATGAGGTTGCTCTGAAAGGAGTAGTAGTTTGGTGAACCAGAACTGTCTGGGCCATCAGGGGGCTATGAGGAGTATTCTGTAAGGTTCCTTCTTCATTTTTCCAATTACCTTTGGGATCTTGGGATCTTGGGATCAGTGGGAAAGCATAGGCATATATCCCTGACCAGAGTACTGAAATAGCATTCCCCCACGATCCTTGCTGGGGATGCCAGCTTGTAAAGAACCAGCATTTCTTGTTCTCCTTCGTCGCAAACAGACCCAAGTGAGGTTTGCCCCAGCGACAGACTAGAAAGTTCAGGATCTGTTGGTCTATTTCCCCTCGTGATAATGAACGATGGCCCTGCTCAAGGAGTCTGCCAGGAGATTGGACCTTCCTGGTAAATGTTTGCCCTGATGGTTATGTGGTGATAAAGTTCCTAGTTCCATATCTCTTGACCTTGAGCGGAGAGTGCCCGGGAGCGGGTTCCTCCCTGCTCGTTCAAGTAGAACATACTGGTGGTGTTGTCTGTTCTTATAAGGACTGTAGAGTGAGTTATTTTGGGGAGGAAAGACTTTAGCGCTAAGGCGATTGCTCTGAGTTCCAGTTGATTGATGTCTAGGTTTTTCTCCGCTGCTGACCATCTTCCGCTGATTTGTAAGCCTTGGAGATGTGCTCCCCAGCCCTGTAATGATGCATCTGTTGTTATTATGAAGCTGGGAATCTGATGTACATATTCCAACCCCTTGGACAGAGTTTTGGGCCGAGTCCACCAGGGTATTGCTGTTCTCATAATTGGTGTTATCTGAATGAGATCCTCGAATGAGCCCTGTATTTGCCACCATTGAATGTCTGTCTGTTCTTGCAGCAGCCGTAGATGTAGGCAACAGTTCAGGAGTAGAAGGATGCAGGAGGAAATCATGCCCATGAAAGATTTGTAGATCTGGACTGAAACCGACTTTTTTGTCGGTTTGCCAACCGCTGGATTTTTAGTTGTCTGTCTTTGGAGGGATAGGCTTTGTTCTTTAGAGTGTCTAGGATTGCTCCCAAGAACCTTGTCTTTGTTGTTGGTGTTAATTGGGATTTTTGATAATTTGTTGTGAGCCCTAATTCTTTTGAATAGTGGAAGGCAGGTGGCCGTGGCCACTGCTGTCTGCTGCGATGTAGGAGCTTTTATGAGCCAATCGTCTAAATATGGAAACACCTGGATTCCCTGCTGTCTGAGATGTGCTGCTACCGGAGGCAACATTTTTGTAAAGATTCTAGGAGCCGATTTTAGGCCAAACAGCAGCACCTTGAATTGAAAATGGATCCCAGCTACCTGGAACCGTAGGAATTTGCAATGATTTGGACGTATTGGGATGTGAAAATATGCGTCCTCTAAATCGATGGATGTTATATGAGTTACCATTTCAAAGGCATGCTTTTTTAGGAATTTGTTGAGCTTTCGCAGATCGAGTATCGGGTGCCAATGTCCTGAGGGTTTTTTTATGAGAAGAAAGCAAGAGTAGAAACCCATTTTCTTTTGAGTCTTTGGAATGATCTCTATCGCTCCTTTTCTTAACATATTGAAAATTTCCCTCATTAGTTGCTTTAGTCGTTGTGGAGATGGCCCTGATGGTGGCGTTAATGGAGTTTTTGGGGAGAAATTCTAAAGAATGCCCTTTTGAAATGATATCTAGGATCCACTTGTCCGAGGTTATTGCAAACCATTGTTGAAAATGATGTGATATTCTGCCTCTGACTCGAGATGTTTGTGAGGCAGATGGCGCTGTTCTCTTGTCATTGTTTTCTAGAATCTCTGCCTCTTGCTGGCAACTTGCCTCTGGAGCCTTGTCTGTATGCAGCTGCTGAAGGTTGCCTGTATTGTGACTGCTGTTGTCCGTACTGTGTTTGTCCCGGCTGATATTGCCTGTATGAATAATTTCCTCTTCCCCTAGCTCCTCGAAAAGGTTGTCCTCGGTACTGGAGCATTCCCAGGGATTTTTCTGTTTCTGTGTTAGTTTTTATAGTTTGTAATGCATCCTGTACATGCTTGCCAAACAAATTTTCACCATCAAACGGCATGTCTAGAACTTTTGTTTGTATTTCTGGGCAGAAGGAAGTGGATTTTAGCCATCCCTGTCTGCGAAGCACTGCCGCCCTTGCTAGCTGTCTGAATCCAGTGGTAGCGACATCAAGTGCACCATCAGTCATTTCTGCCGAAACGTGTTCTCCTTCCTGTAAGATCTTGCGCGCTTCTAATTTCTCATTCTCCGGCAAAAAGTCTATGTATGGAGCTATGTCGGACCACATCTGATGATCATAACGAGCTAATATAGCCATTGAACTTGCAGCTCTTACAGTAGTGGCTGCCATTGTTGAAAATCTTTTTCTTATGCTGCCCAACTTGCGACCTTCCTTATCAGGGGGAGATGAGATTGCTGCAGAAGAGTTATTTAAGCGCCTTTGCGCTGCCTGCAATACCACTGAATTGGGTTTTGTTGTCTGATAAGACTCGCTGTAGAAGTGTCTGGGGCTTTATACTTTTTTTTCAAGGCGTGGGATTACTAGCGATACAGTAGCTGGAGTTTTCATGGCTTTGAGACCTTCTTGCCATATAAAGTCTATTATTGGAATAGCTCTTAATGACTTTTTTGCTGGTTCTTTGAAATCATACAGGAAACAGTCTGTCTCCCTTGTTAACAGTGGCAAGTCAAACCTTTTCGCTGCTCTGTCCATAAGGTTATGGAATCCCCCAATGTCCTCTGGAGGGCAGTCCTCCTGAGTCGCCAGAGGTAGAGATGGGGTGGGAATAAGCTAGTCGTCCCACCCATCTTGCTCAGTTATAGTGTATTTTATTTCCCCTTCTTCTGCCTCCTCCCCGGATGATACTTCGTGTTCTTCCATCGGTTGTTATACATCCTGTGTAGGGATAATTGGTGTTTGAAGTGTTTGAACGGGCTGTGGTAATAGCGTTGGTGTTTGAACTAGGCCTTCCAATTGTGCTGTCTGACTTATGGGTGTGGCAGGTGTTGCCGGTGGGAATCTACGATAAGTCCTGCAATATGGACTGTAGATTTGATACTAGGGAAGCAGGCATTGGAATACTGTTCTTGATTTTCTTCCTGGACTGGCTCAGCGTGTTCGCCTGTAGTAACGTACTAATATTCTTCATAAGCATCATCTTCATAATCCTGACATTTGACCAGTAATTGGGATGGCCTACCAGCCACACCAAAAGGGCCTTCATCGTCCGATTCTTCATCCTCATCTAAGAGGTGTACAGGTGGGTAAGGTAGTATTTTACTTGGGGAAGTATGCTGAGGTAAGATTTTCGACTTTATGGGTATTAATGATATTGGAGGAAAAGAAATTTCAGGCAATCGTGGTGTCGTCGACGATGCCTTTTTCCTCTCCGTCGATGGTGTGTTCGCCGATGGTGTCTCCGTCGTCTTTGTCCTCGCTGACGATGCCTTTGCCAACGGTGCCTTTGTCGACTGCGTTTCTGTTGATGGCTTTGTAGTCTATAATAAGGGGAAATTCAAGAAAGCTGTTGTTGATGGAATCTCCTTCGATGAACAATTCCGAACTTTCATAGTCACCCTTATGGTTGATGAAAGCAGTGACGATGTAACAATTAACGGAGACCTGGCTGTAGTGAATGTCGACGTTACCGTCGTTGATGCAGTCGTCGACGGCATCGTCAGCGGTATTTTTTTCTGTAGCCGTTTCTGTAATCGACGGTAGAAGATGTTTCTGGGAAGGAGTAGTAGGCTCCAACCTCGTATTGTAAATAGGCCTTTTATGTTTAGAGGTGGAAGGATGAGCCTTATGACCATTTTCACAGTCAGTGTCAGCATTTCTTTATTTTTATTATTTTTATTTTTTATTTTTTTTGTTTTACTGACTTTTGATGGTAGCTCTGAGGGACGCTTTGTTTCCTTTCTTTTTCTTTTACTAGAAGTTGAGGTGTAAGAAGAGATCTCACTGTCCTCATCTGACAATGGATTTTCTTTAGATTTCAAATTTTGGAGCCACAATAAGAGCCTCCCTTCCCTATCCTTCGAAGTTTTCTGAGAAAAAGTATGACAAAATTTACAATCCTTTACCTTGTAATCTGGATAAGGGCAATAAATGCACTTCTTGTGAGGATCTTCTGAGTGGAGCTTTTTCTTCCCACAGTTATCACAATCTCTAAAAAGTCCTTTTTTAGATGTGTGAGACAGCTTCACCAATCTGGAGTACGCAGAAAATGAAATAATAATACTGTCTGTGAAGGAATTCTTCTGAATAAACTCTGAGGAAAAGAGGGTTGAGCAGAGCTCAGTGAGACACCTTCCACATGACGTGTGGTAAACAATCTGAAGGCTTCAGCCTCTGTGGGGAAGGTTCTAGAGGGTAATCTCATCTGGTTGGTTAAAGTGAACTGGTCCTTTTTAAAGAAAAGGATGTAGCTAGACTATTAAGATAAAAAGTTGTTCCCATTGTAGCCTATACTGCTATGTATTTTTTTTTTATGTATATAAATATAAAGATATATAAGTGTATATGAACTGCTTTATTAATTTACAGTGGGACTCCTATTTCGACAGGGAATATTCAAGCATGTGAATCTATGAAAGATCCAATAATGGAGAATTTAAGAGAAGCACCTGTCCATCTAGTTACAAGAGGTGCACCTGTTGCTCTCTAAAGGTGCCATTGAGAGAGTGCCGGACTTGGAAGGATAAGGGGCATTGTTTCTTTCACTATTTTGTTGCCCCAAAAAAACAGAGAGCCTCAGGCCTCTCCTTGAATGTGCATCTTGCAGAATGACAATTTCAAAATGCAATGCTGGCCTAAATACTGTCTGCTTTTGACCCAGTGTCCAAAGACTGCCAGAGTGCATATGTTCATATACCACCCTACTGTCACAGATGTTATATGCAGGTCAAGGTAGGCCAAGATCATTGTCAGTTTGTTTTGCTCCCCTTCAGCATCAGCAGTGCCCCTTCAGTGTTCATGAAAGTGATGTCAGCTGTTGCTGCCAATCTTCGGAAGTCAAAGATACCCTATATCACCATACCTTTACGACTGACTGCGGAAGGCAACCTCACCGCAGTCAGTCACAGGTTCACCTCTGGATGACAGCAGACCACTTGACTTTGTTTTGGTCCCCTATAAATGAGCCAAAGTCCCACCTGATTTCTTCCCAGATGCTTCCATTCTCTGGGGGCCATTCTGGACCTAGTGAAGTTCAGGATTTTCGTCTACCCCAACAAGTCCAGGACATTTTAGCTATGATCCTGATGTTTCAGGCTTAGTCCAAGAACACAGTGAGAGTGGCTCTGAGACTTCTTCCCATTTAGCCTTATGCATCTCCTTGTCAGGTATGCCAGGTTGCACATGTGGGCTCTGCAATGAAATTTGAAGTTCAAATGGGCCCAGCAGCAAAGCAGTCTTGCTGACGCCAACCAGGTGCAGGGGTAAAATGGCTTGAGATTTTCGGTGGTAGCTGCTCAAAAACAATTGGTCAAGTGGCAGGTCCCTCTCCCTTTGTTACCCAGAGTTGATGACAGACTTCTCATTGTTGGACTGGGAAGGATTCTGATCTTCAGCAGAGAGCCAACTCCACATCAGGCTGCTGGAGCTGTGACCAGTTTGTCTTTCTCTGGTCCAGCAGGGGGAGACTGGTGCAGGTTCTTGTGCGCAGCACCACTGCCATTTGTTATTGCAACAAGCAGGGCGAGTAGGGTCTTGTGGCAGGAGGCTTTGCACCTCTGGAGGGAATTGGAGTTCCAGGACATCTACCAGATAATAAACCACGTGGCGGGGTACTGAACTAGACAGGTAACATCTAGAAGATCATGAGTGACGTCTACATCTCAAGGTAGCGCTGTGCGTCCTACAGCAAGGGGAAGAACCCTTTCTAGATCTTTTGGTCACTGTCAAGAACATGCAGCCTCAAAAGTTTTGTGCATTGTAGTTTCCACAAGATCACTCATTAAGAGGCACATTCGGCCTGGAATGGCAGTCTGGATTTGTCTTCCTACCTCCTCCTCTCTCGCCCTGAGTTCTGAAGAAGTTCAAGACAGCTGGGCCCAAGTTATGTAGTGGTGCTGAATTGGGCCTTGAGAGTGTGGTACTCGGAACTTATAGTCGTGAGCATCTGTCCTTCTATCAGACTGCCACTTCATGAGGGCCTCTTGTGTCAGCAACATGGTAGGGTTATCCACTTGAATGTATGTAATCTACACCAACATGTGAGGAAATTGAATGGCAGCAATTGATTGCATTTATTTTGCCGCCTGAAGTGGTGGATGTCATCCTTGCCGGGCACCTTCCACAAAATGTGCTTGAGCTGGGTGCAGGGACAAATTTGTGATATGGTGCGGTGTTCATAATACTGACCTCTTAGAGGCTGAGCTGTAAGGCATTCTACTGTTTTGGCTTTAGACCAACCATTCCTTGCAGGTGGCACGATAAAGGTTCTATGTCTTCCCTTCTGGCCTTTCTATATTTCCTGGAGCAACCGTTGTTGTTCAAATCACCTGTTGTGATGAGGTTTGTTAAAGGTTGGACAGACATGTTTCCTCTCAAACTGTTTATGATTCCACAGTAGGACTTTTACTTGGCCTTGAAATTTCCCATCTGTACACCCTTCGACCTTATGCATAACTGCTTTCTTCATCCCTTGACCTTAAAGACTGTCTTCCTCGTTGTGATTACGTCAACTTGTTGCATGAGTGGACTCCAGGCGCTTTCAGTGCAACCACCTTTTTTATAGACAAATTGGTCCTGAGGACTTCAGTGTGGCCTTCTAATCAAAAGTTGTAACTCCCATCCATGTTGGGCAATCCATCACTCTACCAGTATTCCTTACTCTCTCTCATCTCTTGAAAGATGAGATGAGGCTCCATTGGTTGGGTCCCTAAAGTGCTTTGAGATTTTATATTGATTTTACTAAGGACCATTGAGTGGACTGTCGGCTTTTTGTGGAGTTCTATGGAGCAAAGTAAGGGAATGTGGTGCGGAAGAGGACTTTGTTTATGTGGATAGTCCTCTGCGTTAAGATCTAATGTGCACTGGCCAAGGAACAATATCTGTAAGGTCTGAGACCCCATTTCATGAGGACTAAGGCTGCTACCGCTGGCACTCGGAGTGCCTGTCCTTGACATCTGTCAGGCTGTGACATGGGCTTTAGCACATACTTTCATGAAGCACTACTGGCTTGACAGCATGGTCTGGGGTGAAAGGCAATTCACTGGCTCTTTCCTGCAAGACGTTTTGATCTGAGGCACTCTACATGCCCTCTACCTGGGGGAGGTACTGCTTTGGTATATGTTCTAAGATGTGGAACCTGCTTTGGATTGAGTACTTTTGGTAACACTCTTTATACTGGATATTCTATCTAACCTCACAATCCTCAATACCCACTACCCATCCACCTCTGTGTTCTGTTAAGTTGCCTCTTTTTAACATCTAAAAAGGGCCCAAGTTAGTATGCAGAATATTGTTGCCAATAATTGTTCACGCTGAGGGTGCAAAAAGGGAAATGATAAGAAAAACTGATGATATCGTCCAGGGGTGGCACACACATGTGGTACCACTTAATCACTTTTTCTTGTGTTCTGCTACATACAGCTTTGCCTACCGGTGTGGGGTCGCTTTTGGGTCAATGAAGGTGCACTTATCACACGACTTAAAAATGTATCTTGAGCCCAGACACCAAAGACTCACCTTGTGCAGGTCTATGACCAAAACCTGCTTCTTGCAGTCTCAGCTTGGTTTTAAGCCACTTGTTTTTGGTATGGACATAGTTCCACAGTACACTAAGATTGTTTAAAGGTTTTTGAAAATCCAACAAAAATGGGTGTGTCACACTTGATGCATGACGACATCCATGCAGTGAAAGGAACTTGCGCCAGCGTGCAGAGTTGGCTCATCTATGTAGCTCCGCTGTGTCACTTCAGGAGCACATAGGAGCCACATAACGCCACCTAGTGCCATGTGGGAGCACTGCTATGAAATAGTCTTCAGATCCAGTCTGGCTGTATTCTAAGATGAGGAAACTGCAGTTAGAGTATCCACCAGGAAGATCATTAACAAAGGTAAGTAAATTGTTCAATTAAAACATTCACTGCTTGATGTTTCCTTTTCTCCTTTCTGACTTGATCTTGCTGCCCTTTTCTGATCATTGTTTAAAAATAGAGGTAAACCAAAGAATAAAGTTGCCTTTCTGTTGAGTTTTGTTCAGGTCTAACGCTCTACTAATCCCACCTGCCTCTGCCTTGTCTCCCCTCCAAAAAAATCAAAGAAGTTTCTCAACATAGTAGAAGCATTGAAAACATTAATTTGCAAAATATGTTTTTACTGTCAATTTTTATATATAGAACCGCCTTGGGACAAGGAATCAGTTTCCAAAAACAGTTTCCCCGGCATAGTGCATGAGAAATAAGGGATGACAAGAGTTACATATCAGGCTAGTTTCATGTCTCAGTGAGTGTTTCATGAGTCCTCGTGTGGGTGATTTCTTGTGGATAAAACAATTTAATGCACATGTGGGTAGTTGTAATCGAATGAGAGTCCATTATTCCAGTCAACATGAACTTTTGCAAGCACATGACAGATGACCCACGGTGGTCCTGTTTCTGTCTGATGTGCAGCTATTTCAGACTGGCACAAAGAAAATTTCATATTGGTGTAAAGTCTTCTTTATGCTGCTGTCATGGCAATTTCACAGTTACTACAAGCATCGTGAGGGTTTGTGGGTGTATTTCAGAAGGTTATTGGGTGGCATTGTATTGCCAGGCATTTACAGGACAAAGGGCAACAATAGAAAGTGTTTGAACATTTTTGGTGTGTTGGGTTAATTTATTACTTATAGAACATCCAAAACACCCCCAAACCAAGGCTGCTTAGAAACCCATGTGTCCAGTGAAAGAAGTTATAATCGTCTAAATGGTGTAAACAACTAATTTTGTAAACAAAAAGAATATTTGTATTTATGCAGTTCCTATCAATATATTCCGTTGAATTAGTTGGATACACTTACCAATGACCCAAGCAAAACCACATTACCAGACCTACTCGATACAGTGGTACAAAAAAAGTACACATTAATATACACATGTGTGAAGACTCATAGAAGACGCACTAGGAACCATCATGTCACCTAACTAATTGTCAGCTTCTTGAATCGTATCCCTGGACTCTTGTGCTCTTTTCAGCACTCCACTGCTGTCTAACTAGGTGTGCGCTCCAACAGAACCATTATATACTTACTTCTGTAAAAGTAATGCCCACCCCCCACCCTGTAAATAATAGTTGTTTGTGCCTCTTATTGTAAACCATCTACCATAGATTCCCTATGACCTTAAGTTTCTGAGGCTTTGTCCGTGTTCTTGGATCCTGGTGATAGAGCAATTCAAAAGGCAAATGAAAATGCATTAAATACTTATTTGAATGGCCTCGAGCACACTGGCTTCCAGTTTTGAATCTCGCCTTTCATTTTTTTGTGTTCATCAAGCGTGGGACCAGGGAGCTCATAGCCCATTTGTAAGCTACTGCTTAATATGCAGAAATGCTACATCATGCTACAAGTGCCCTCAAAGCTTCTAGGGACACGCCTCCGCTGGGCCTTGGTGGCTGGAAATAAATGCTTTGACTGACAGGTCTTGAGGTTTTTTTTCCAATGGAAAGAAAAAAGGACGTATTGAGCAGTTCTGTTTAGGTTTCTCTGATCATCTAAGCTCATCTGATTGACATTTGGAAATCGGCTTGTAAATGCAGACCTGTAATCTTGCATATAAATAAACCATTTGCAACTCTAGTAGCAGTTTAAGGATATACATTGTCGAGAAAGAATCTCGCATATAAATTAACCATTTGCAACTTTAAGAGCAGTTTAAGGACATAAAATGTCGAGACACAGATGACATTACAATCGGAATAGTAACTTATTTTCTGATTTTTTTCTGCTTTGGCCACTGGCATCTTTTTTCAGTTTATAAAGGTGTTACAAATTACAAAAAATAAAGCCAATAGGATGTTTCTATAACTAATAGTAAATCAGATGTGATAACAGATAACGCTCTTTTCTTTTCAGTTAAGAAGCTAGCCTGTGTAGTGGTCACGCATCCCCTCGTGTGATAAAAGAAGACAAATTTTGCACACACAGGCTGTTCATCTGGAGGCCTTCCTGCTTACATATTGATAAATGGGGAATTTGTACCGAGCCATGCTTCCACAATAAGGTTAAATGAAGCATTCAGTGTAGCCACCTCAGTGGAACTGTTTCTAAATTTCACTTGACCAGCATGTCATGCTTTC
The DNA here is from genome assembly GCF_031143425.1 of Pleurodeles waltl. Classification (NCBI taxonomy): domain Eukaryota; kingdom Metazoa; phylum Chordata; class Amphibia; order Caudata; family Salamandridae; genus Pleurodeles; species Pleurodeles waltl. The sequence goes on from NC_090437.1 coordinate 1,010,638,246, forward strand.
TTGCCATAGACAGCGTGTTTTTTTCTAAGCTCTTTTCGTGTCCGTAAACCTTTGTTTCGAAAAATGACCGTTTTCTCGGATCTTTCAGTGTTTTATTATTAGCCTGTCACATTGTTTTTAAAAAGCAGAAAAAAAATGTCTTGCTGACGTACTCAGATAAAAGAACATTTTTGTTTTCAGCCTGACGTCTTCTTTGAGTGTTACTTGCTTTCCCGATGGGGTAGAAACATGTTTTTCAATTTTCTTTAAACGTTTTTACACTTAAATTGCAGTCAAACTTTTAATACGGTAATTTTAAATTTATTTTCGAAAAACGTTTCTTCCGTTTGATGTGAACGAGCGATATAAAACACAATTCCACAAACTTGTGAGCTGTAGCAATAGTGGCAACATTTCAATGCACAATGGAGCCATATCTTGATGGGCTTCAGCGGCGCGCAGCAGAGCGCTTGCAGGTTGTAAAGTCAATTAATTTCACCCATTTCTCCAAGTTACCACATTAGAACCAGAGAGAGTCACGTCTGCTCACTGTTTTCGAGAAACAATGTCTGAAAATTAAGCACTAACTCGAAGGGATATTGTCTTAAAGGAATTAACTTTGAGCGTGTACGCACATAAAACTAGTGTTCCTCTGGGCCGTGCCATCATGCTACACTCCCCGTTTTTTCTCCAGAGAGTACTTGAAACACACAATCCATTGTAGCGATTTTAGACGTGAATTTAAACATATTTTTCGTCCATTCAATAACGGTACTTGCGAGTTGGAAAAGTGCACCGGCGTATTCAAAATCGTGACTGCACACCCAACACACACAATCTCAGACCTTCTGAAGTGCTCCCCGGAGAGAGGACAGCGCTCACAGTGTGATGAACTCCACTCTTCTCGGCCCCGAACAAGGCGGAAACGTAATACATCCTGGTCAAATACACCTGATACACCCAGCTCGTGTGAGCTGTGCAGGCGGTTTACGAATGCCCTGGCAAATTTTGCAAGAGGGCATGTCTGTGTGCATTAACGCACATCTTACCTGCGAATGGTTTCAGCAATGTGATCGGTACAGCACCATTTCCAAGTGACATGCATGTCACAAAATTCCGGAATCGTCGAAATTCTGTGCTTATTTAAAATAGAACAGCTTCAAATGCATGGTTTAGTGCCTTAATCTTGCAGCCATTTCTTTAATGTGTAGGTGTGCTGAAAGTACAAAAGGTTATGTCGTTCAAACACTTGTTATAAAAAAAAAAAAAAACTTTACACTTGCACCACAGATTGTGTGGTCCATGAACCCAAGCTCAGAAAATCCCTCTGGTGGCTTCCCGTGAGATGGGTCCATCTTTAAAATGATAGCCTAGCTTTCAGATGTAAGAATTAAGCACCACACTACTCTGATCAGACCCCTTCTAAATGCAATTGGTCACTTACAGTAAGTGATGTTCATCTTCCTACTGTCCCAACTCCCTAATCTTAAATCTAAAGTGGATTACAGGTTTTTGGTGCGTGCCACTATTATTTGGAATGGGCCAGGTGGGGACTCAGGACCGGGCATATTATTAGCTGAATCACATCACAGCACTGTGCACACATGGTGTCTGTGATGCAGCTCTGTCTGATGTTTACATTGAGCCATTCCATCAAAGTGGCCTATCACAGCCAGTCAGAAATCTTTTGGCGATGTTATTCTTGAACCAGGTTGCTTTGCACAAATGCATGTGAATATCTACAAACACAGAGATGGAGTCCTGCAAGACACAGCAAATCTCAGTCTTTGCATCTGCAAAGTGACCAGCATTGAGACCTCTTAGATGAGAAGGTCCACAATACCTGTAAACCTTATTTTCCTACCATTAGTTTGATTCCTGGAAAAAGTCATGATGTATATCCTTGTAGAACGTGGATGATTCACAAAACCATGCATAGATGAAGTCTACACTCATAAGTGTATTTTTGTGTAATATTTGCTACACATGCGTACATTACAGTCTTGTGAATTTACACTTGAAATGGAAAAGTGGGCACACCAAGAGAATGTCAGAGTAATGGTAAATACAATGCAATACAAGCTAACTACTTATTAACAAGCAAAAAATAAAGCAATTCCCTGACTAATCTGAATACCTAACTAGCACACAAATGGACCAAGGTTAAGGTGTGGAGAAAGCGCTGGAAACAGCACATATCTGTCTAAGGCAGTGGTCTTAAAACTGGGGGGCGGGCCCCCCTAGGGGGGCCTCAAGTGATCCCAGGGGGGTGTCAGGCTCTGGCCAAAAGACGCATTATGCAGATAACAGGGCTTTGTTTTAAGCAGAAACATGTTATTGCATTTTAAAAAAAGGTAACGTTACTTAGCTGCAATGTTTAAATAAGTCTAGACATATTTAAACATTGCAAGCTTTATAAAATAATTGCGAAAAATTCTGAGGGGGGACAATGATTTTTATTTTTCTACTGTGGTGTGTGGCATTAAAAAGTTTGGACACCACTGGTCCAAGAAAGCATGTACAAAAGGGACGCTGCACACATTGTAAATAATTTAAGTACATGAAAAGTATGGTTAAATGTTATAATTGTGCACTATACGCATTACTCAAGCATAGCATTGGGGAATTTGATATACCTCAACAATATATGTACTCCTCTCATAGTCCTGCACATGCATTAATGCATGCTTACTTTACATATTACAATAATGTACAACAAGAACCACATGTAAACCACATGGAACCAATGGGAATAAACACTTGTGACACATCGGTTCCTCGTGGGATAGCATGTACGTTTCTTTTCATTCCCAGGCACTTCGTGCTCACTCAAGCACTGAGCACGGAGAAGATGTAATAAGTCGCGTGGATGCATAGAAAAACTGGTTTTGGCTGATGTCACTTCTCCTCCATTCATTTGGTATTCTTTGATGAAAAGTTACTCATGTGTATCTATAGAATAGATTATCCCACGGGAACCACTGTTTCACATGTGTGTGCTTTACATGTTAGCCACAGGAACGTATGTTGGATTACAGAACACGTTGTAACCCGAGTCTAACATAAATGTAGCTTTTTGCATTGCAAAGTTGACAGGTCTCTGTGTCTGCCCATAATGCTACAAAAATGCCTTTGAATTTTGTCCGCAGCGAGTCGCAAATCTCCAGTTATGTTTTAAAGTTAGAGCACAGCTGTGTGGAATTCTTCGGACTGATATTTGAGAAGCACTGCCCATTTGTTGACTTTTAGGAAATGTATAAAAGCAAAAATAATTTCCTAAAGAATAAATAGCATTGGAACATGAAATCATTGTGAGCTGTGCCACATGAGCCTTTTCACTACAAAATGAATCCACTGTCTAAAAGGCTTAATTCAGCAAATACACCGCTCCGTTCTCATCCCGACATGCATTGTGCCATAAAACACATCTAAATAGATTAATAAACAAGTTGATTATTAATTGTGAACTCTTATTGAATTTGATGAGCATAGGCTGTGCTTGCATATTAACTGATACATTGATAAAATAGCAAGCTTTTTTCGATGCTGCGTGCAAAAAAAACACCCATTTGTTGCTGACCACCCTGACCCACCGAGGCAGGATGCTTATTACCATCTCGCGAAGAAAAGAAATACACAGTTTGTTGACGTATGTCTTACGAAAAAAACTTTAGTGAGGTTTGCAAAAAACACAGGAAAAAAAGTCCTGAAAGCATGTTACCATTGATGCGGAAATCCCCCACCACATAAAGGGTTGAGAAAGTGGAATTGAAACGTAGTGACAGCTGGAATCTGTTCTAATGCTAGTTGGCAAGGATGGAAGGAAGAGCATTTTTACATGGGAACATCGGGGAGCCTGTATAAAGTAATGCACTTTTTTAAAATGAGCCCAAACCTCGCAGAGTCGGTCCGAGTATCTTCTGTTTATACTTTAATAATGGAATAATAAAACACATTTTTTTATTTCTTAACTATTAGCACATCCACGTAGTTATCTTTCTTATTTTTATTTTATTTTATTTTTTTACTTTTGCATGGAAAGGGAAGATCCCATCTCTGGAGCAATTTTTTTTTTTTTTTAACTCATAAGATTCGCATTGGTGATGGAAAGCTGTAAGCTAATTTAAGATTATCAACACAAAAATTATTTTGAGGACTGTTTTGATGAGTTACTGAATTATGCATAAAGACGTTTTCATAGGTATATTTTTGCAGCGAGATGTTTGTTATGTAGCAAGGCACTCTCTTCTAAACCTTGGCACGTTTAGAAATTGTTTTCTATATAGACACCAGCTCAAATTTAGCCACAGGGAAGAGTTTCTAGAAGGAATTGCATGCATATGCCCCTTAACCAGCCATCTTTGTCAAGTTCATGATGTACTAAAATTTGGTGGACTAAACGTCTTGATGGTTTTTCTGTTGGTAATTGTACATAATGCTGTTTTACAATACATATGCCAGTTAACCAACAATATTGACTATGCATTTTTTTGCATGTATTTAGATTCACGCTACAGCTTCAATACTGTTCATTTTAAAGTTGACTATGAAGGTTTCATATGTGCTCTGTGCGCTTGCTAGAGTTAATAATCTCTTTAAAAATGCTACTTGTTATTCAGTTCCTTATTGCATAGTTTACAAAATTCAGAAATCATACTTCCCTGATCCTGTGTGTTGTATATCTTTACATGAGAGAAAAAGTAATTAATTTGAATAGTATAACATTTTATGAGACTCCTCATGATAGTCGTAGTTTGATGTTGCATTACCCCTTTTGTTCTTCCTTCTTCTGTTTCTCAGCATCCTATGATCACTAGCATTTTTTTTTGTAGAAATGCAAAATACTGTTTTAAATGTTTTGGTTGGTGGTTTTTATCCACGTAAGGTTCATTTATGATTATGCCACCACCAATACCAGCAACTACAACAATGTACAGGGTAAACCCTATAAGTATCAGGATAATTTCTATGCACATAAGTGGTTCACTCGGGGGGAGGGTGGTGTGTGTGTGTGTGTGTGTGTGTGTGTGTGTGTGTGTGTGTATATATATATATATATATATATATATATATATATATATATATATATATAAATAAAAGCACAAGCAAGATAATTTTTAAACTTTTGGTCAAAAATAAGAGAAAAATAAGTTACTTTCCTTCAGTAACCATGTTTCTCGTGGATACTCTATCTACCTGCAGATTTCTCACCAAACTGCTCACCTCTCTAGTCTTGAGGGGGGCGATATTGTTACATAATAAGGTCCATGGTTATGTTGTCTGCACCTCTTGCTAACGAAAACTCATTAAAGTTTCACAGATAGGCAGTATGCATCTCTGTGTGCTGATTACCCGCTCTCTTATTTCCTCCTGATGTAAAACTTCGTGAGCTTGTAAGCTCCAAAGCTGTTGCTGTAACTACCACAGATCTACAGGTATCACCCAAAGTCCATAAATAGAGACCGCCGGGGCACTTCCGCGAAGAATATAGAAGAGGTCAAATGAAAAAAACAGAATATTCCCCTTCAAGAAACATACATTGTTAATACAATGAAATTTGCCCATTTTGACACTTTTGTTTTTATGGCAGTGTAAAGTCCAAGGGGGCTTCCCTTTGGTGAAATGTTAACTACAATTTCTGATACAATGTTTTGGTAAACCACACATGTTCAATAGAAATGCATTTCTCACTCTTTTTATAGCATTATCTAAACTGAGACATTGGCACAGTGTTTTAATAAACATCGACATATATCTCTCCCCAAATTTGAAACATCAAATCACGATAGACCAGATAGAAATGTACAAGCATTCATTTTTGCTTGAATTCCTCTGCTGTCCTCTTATGCTACCTGGGGAATTTATTGCAAAGTAGACCGGCTCAATTCTTATTGTTACTTCTATTTCTGAGTCATCAACTACTTTGAGATACTGGAGGGAATATTTTTATTTTTAATAACTCATGGTTATGTCGAATGAAACAAACGTGAAGTTCTGGGGTAAATTATTCAATCATAAGTTAGCTCCTCTTCCATAATAAAGGACACTTCTGATAGAGACTTCTAAAGGCAGATTCCTCACATTAAAATATTCCCCAGGCATCGTACTGGATCCAGAAAATCTTGAGCAGTGCCTCTACGTGCTGGTAGGTGACATCAATGGCTCTGTGTCAGCATCGTCAGACGTGATTTGCACATTGCCTACTTTAGCTCCACCCCGGTGCCCTGACATCAGTTTCTTTCTTTCTGTGCCAGTAGTGCGGATCCGGTAAGCTACCTCAGTCACTGTCTGACCATCCTTTTCAACCTTTTTTGAGCTTTTGCTCCCAGGGTGCTAGGGACATGTCCCCTAACAAGCATACATGTGTCAAACCCTGTGGGGAATGTCACAGATGTCTCTGCCTGATCCCACTGGAACTGTCTTTGGTGTCTAGGGTTGGACCACAACTCCAGGACTTGCACTGACTGTCGGTCGATGCACCAGAAGGCATTCTGGGACCGAGCAATGAAGCTCATAGCCGCACCATACAAGAAGGCTCTGTGTTGTTCCAGTCCCCATCCCAAGAGAGGTCTTGAGCCTGGTTGCGAAGTCAGTCTTGGGATCCATCGTCTTCAGAGTGATGGTCCTCAAAGTTGAGTATGTAGAAGAAGCACACTAAGAAGAAGCCAAAGTGTTCTTTGCCCACCCTCCCCCCTAACCTTATGCTTCTAAGTCCTGCTCCTGCACCTCTCCCACGGAGCAGCAGGCTAGATCCACTCTGAATCTCCCAGAGTTCCCTAAAACAAACCCATCCAAGCGTTTAGGGAGTTCTATACCACAATGCACTCCATCTTTGGGCCACCAGCTCCATCTGGAGCACCTTCAGGACCCACAGAGCCAAGTGGTGGCCCGGTTGGGATTGCGCCAGTGGGTCCTCCCCTGGCGCCACTAGGGCTCTCTGGATCCATCTCTGAATCCAGACTGACTTTGGCTCTGAAGCCGAGACCCATGTTGGACAAGTCCTTCTGACCAATGTGCTGTTCAATAATGTCAAACTCCTTGTCCTGTTATACTTCGAAGGGTGTCACCACTTGAAGTCAACACTGGCTGGCCTTCTGTCGTACGGTTCCGACACACTGCTTCTGTGGTTTGACTAGGGCAAATGCGTGCTTGAGCACTTCAAGGAAAGTAGGGTCACTGCCATGTCGTTGAGAACCTCCTTGACGCTGCACCAACCACTCTTATCCTTTTGCCTGTTTTGTGACTACTGTAGGGGCTTCCAGCCATGTCTGCAATACCAACCATACACTCAAGGGCACCAAGCTTCCCAGCCCTTTCTTGGCTGTGGATGCGGTTCCCGTAGGAAAGTGCCCTTTTTTGACATGGTCACCCCCACTTTTCGCCTGGGATTAGATGCAATTTTGATTGAAAGTGCACTGGATTCCTGCTAACCAGCTCCCCAGTGCCAGATCTCTTTCCCTAAAACTGTACAACTGTTTCCCAATTGGCAATACATTTGTTTCCCTTGTAAGTCCCTAGTAAATGGTACCCCTGGTACCAAGGGCATGGGAACCAAAGAGGGTCCCTAAAGACTGCAGCATGTATGGTGCCACCCTCGGGAACCTCTCACCTAGCACACACAGACTACCATTGCAGGCTCAGTGTCTTGGTGCAGCCAAAAGTGAAAACACGACATGGAATACCACCTGTGTACCATGTCTCCTAACACTGTGTGCCATATATGTAAATCACCCCTACACAAGCCTTCCATTCGTAATGCAGAGTGCAGTCTATTGCATGTGAGGGCATATCTGCTTGAGCAGAAATGCCCCTGCTATGACTTTTGCCGATTCTTAGACCTAGCGAGCAGGGAAGCCATTTAAAGTACATGTGCTGAACACTGGTCAGTACGAGTTCTGCAGCTACATAATGGCTTCACTGAATATAAGGATGTGTGGTATCAAACATCTCCTCTTAATAAACCCTCACTGTTGGATTTATTAATACATGCACCCAGGGGGTCCCCTACAAGTACCCCCTGAAAACCTACCAGCTACCCATGTGGGGACTGACTAGTTTTAGCCAGCCTGCCACCACCAGACATGTGTCTGACCTCCTAGGGTGAGAGGCTTTGCTCTCGGGCAGTCAACCACAAAGCCTTCTCTGGGAGAGGTGTTTACACATCCCACCCAACAGGATGATCTGTGAACCTGCATTCCAAGGCAGGGGGCCTCAAAGAAGCCCACTTCCTTTTGTATGCAGATCTAGCATTACTCACTGGAGAGATGCTGACCCCTTACCCAAGGGCCCATTTGACACCTGAACAGGCCAGAAATGTAGTATTCAGGGAGATGTGTGCACCCCTCAAGTCAGTCCACCCCTAAGGTGAGCTGCCTAGTGTGGACACAACTTTTAGAAATCTGCCATCTTGGTGTTGGCAGATTTAGAAACTCTGGGACGGGGTATGCCCACTTCCCACAGAAAGTGGTCATATAGGGGGTGTTGTGACCCTAGGGGTAAGTAGCCCATTGCTGCTACTCTACATTCCTGAGAGGCCCCTCAATGTAGTATTTAAGGGAGCAAAAGAAGGACACTGAAGAGCCTAAGAAGCACCCAACGTGGCCACAGCTCTGCTGGCCTGTCTGCGGCTCCTGCCGATTTTTGCCAAAGTCAACTTGTCCCCGCAAGGTGCTATGCCTCCAAAAGCCTGGGCGGCCTGCGTGCCTTTCAGCAAAGACCAGGACCTCCTGGGGAGAAGCAGAGCTGCTTCACTGCATCCTGCAGGCACCCCAAGATACCTCTGAGGACTCTTGGGCCATAGAAAACCAGACACCGGAAGGCACCACTGCATTTGTGCCACCTAGTCGACCTGAAGTGGGCCAGTGGTACCAGTGTGGTCCTCTTGCCCTCCAGTGACAAAGCCCACCTTGGACTTGTCCACTGTGGACTCATCAACACCACCTGTAGCCTCTGCAAGCAGGCCCCCTCAACTGCGAGTGCTGTAGTGGAGAAAACCTGACGCCTCAGGACACCTCTGCAGCCGTCGCCCCTGGCCTGTGGAGAAGAGGACTGAAGGTGTACCCCACGTCCTTGGACATCTCAAGATTGGAACCCACTTGTTGGTTGCCCCTGACTGGATCCCCAGTCCTCACCTGCAGCATCTTTTCCTACTGACCAATCCACATTGAGTAACATTAGGTACCAGATACCATCCTACACCTGTGCACTCGGCTACCGCAGTGCTGCCCAGTGTGAACTGTTCAGTGTGCGCTTGGCCCAAGCCCAATACTTACCTTAAGTCTAGGAGATTGGCCCCATAAGTTGCTGTACTATACCTGAATGCAGTACTTGTTTTTCTCTCCATAGGATAACATTAGAACTTTTCAGAAATTGCACTGTCCACTTTTGAAAACCGTAAAGATTTCTCTTAAAAAAAGGTACTTACCTGAAGGAATTGATTCTGATGCCAAAACATATATAAGATAGTTGTTATTTTTGTAAATTGGTGTGGATCTCCTTGTTGAGTTGTGTGTCATTTATTGACTGTGTGTGTCTTTGCAGATGTCTAACACTCCTCTCTGATAAGCATGAGGATGTTCGACCACACTATGCCCTAAAAGAGCACCTTGGGATTGCTAGTGCAAGCCCCTATCCACTAGTAAGGGAACCCCTCAGCCCTTTGCACGATATATCTGATTTTAATATATCTAATAAAGAGCTAGCTTCCAACAGTTCCCACATAGGATGTGGGATTCAAATCCAGCATCTGTCCAGTTTCCCTCTGGCTGTTGCAGCCTCCAAGCCACTTAAGCATGCCCTCCACCCAGTACGACCACCATGTTAGCAGCAAGATAACGAACCGACTGCCTCAGTGCTAACAAAATCAGACAAGTCGGTTCTTCAGATTGTTCAATGGGGTTGCACCCTGTAGTTTCTGGAAACACCGCCAACTTTGCCACCTTCCTCATATCGACTGATGGAGGACCTCTTTTTCTTGCTACACCAGGAGGTGCAGGTGCTTTTAGCTAAAAGTGCCATCAGCAGAAGTAGTTTGCGGTTGCTATTTCAGGTATTTTCTAGGGCAGAAAAAGGATAGAAGCCTCTGTCCTATCCTGGATCTTGGCCTTATTAATGCCTTTCTGTTGAGGAGAAATTTTAAATGCTCACCGCGGCCCAGGTCTTGTCTGCCCGGTATCCCTGGGATTAGATAGTAGCACTGGATCTTCAGGACACGTATTTCCATATTCCTGTCCTGCAGGCCCATAGCCATTACCTGTAGTTCATGGTGGGCCATGAGCATTTTTAGTTCGCTGTCCTCCCCTTTGTCCTCTCCAGTGCCCCTCAGGTGTTCACGAAATTAATGGTAGTGGTTACACCTCTTTGGAGCTTCCAGTCTTTCCCTACCTCGACAACTGGCTGCTAAAGGGGGTCTCACCACAGTCAGTTGCCAGCATCCTCCACACTAGAGCAAACCTCCTGCATTTGCTGTGGTTCACTATAAATGTGACAAACTCACACCTGACTCCTTCGCAGATGTGCCCTTCCATTTGAGCCATCCTGGACACTGTGCAGTTCTGTGCCTATCCTCCAGAGCAGAGAGTCCAGGACATTCAGGCTATGATTCTGATGTTTCTACCTCTGTCCTGGATTTCTCTGAGACTGCTGGGTCTGATGGTCTCCTGCATTCTTCTGGGGCAGTACACCAAATGGCATAGGTGGGCCCTGCAGTGGGATTAAAGTCGCAGTGGGCACAACATCAGAAGAATTTCTTCGACCTGTTCCAGAGTTTAGAGGACAATGCAAAAGATCTGCAGTGGTGGTTGCTGAACAGAGATTAGGTCAGCAGCAGACCCCCCCCTCCCTTCCCAACCACAGCTGACAGTGGTGACCGATGCATCAGTTCTGGGACGGGCATTTGGGGGAGACGGGATCAGAGGACTCTGATCTCTAGCAGAGGTACGGTTCCCATCAACCTTCTGGGGCTGAGGACCATCTGCTGGGTGTTGAAAGCCTTCACACCATCCATCAGAGGAAGGCTTGTCAAGGTGTTCATGTACAATACAACCACCATGTGGTACTGCAAGAAGCAGGGCTGAGTGAGGTCATGGACCCTGTGCTAGGAGGCCCTGCTACCCTGGACATGGCTGAACACCAAGACCTTTTCCTTGCACTTGAGTTTTTATTCAACATTTAAAATTTGCATCGGATTCTGGGTAAAAAAACTTTGGGTAATCCACACAAGTCACACCTCAGTGGACTCCACTGAGTCAACTCAGCGTCTAGTTTTCCGAAATGCCGGGGTTTGGTAGGTTTCCCTATATGGACGTCGAACCCGGGACCAAAAATGCAGGTGTATGCTTTACAAAACCAGTTTCTTTTGTGATAGATAATTTTGATGTCTCCACAATACGATTTGGGTGGTGGTATTTGGGGCTGAACTAGATTGGGGAGCTCCCAAGAGAGCACTCTCTCTGTGCTTGCCACCACATGCACCTGCTCTCTGGGTTGGGCTAACCAACTACTGTCCTGCTGCACAGACTGTGCTTGGGAAGGGACACCAGGAATGTCCTCATCACCACCCTCAGAGTCACTGGAAAAGGAGTTGTCCGAAACATCACTCCCAGAGTCTGCGCTGTTGTCCTATCCCTAAGATGCTGTCTCAGTATCTGCTGTCTCAGTCTCTGATCCTGCGTCAGAACTGTCCTCTGTAACCGAGTTAGGGCTTGAGCAGTAGTCATCCAACAAGATGCCATCTCTGCTACTGGCTAAACTCTTGCTCTAAAACACTCTCCCACTCCCATGACCTCCTCCTTGGATTCCTTCAATACCACCCAGCAAAAGTGCCCTTCATCTTTCCATAGCCCCCCTCACACATACATTTCATTTGTATTATAGTGCTTGTAATGGCTGGCTTTACTAATCCACTCAGCTATTTACATAAAATACATATTTGATCTTTGTAGTAGGCATATAAACCTTCTGCGCCACTTTATGACATCAAAACTGCCACTAGACAAAAGTCAAATCCTTTTGTAGCAGAGACATAATTACAAGAATTACTTGACTTTATTATTGCTTCTGATCACATTTATATGTGGGTGTGGTTTTCCTGGTGGCCAATCACAGCTTCCAGGGAAACCACACACGCACAGACAAAAGTGATATATCTATCTATCTATCTCTCTCTCTCTCTCTCTCTCTCTATATATATATATATATATATATATATATATATATATATATATATATATATATATATATATATATATATTTTTATAGCTGTATGGTTTCCACAGGGGGTCTGTCAATTTAATTAAAAATACAAATATTTTTATTTTTTAACCCCTGGGGGGATGCAATCGAGCCCCCCAGGGGTAAACTTAATTTTTAAATACAAATATATGCCACTGGGGAGAGTTGGGGGGGGGGGGAGACTGGGAGCTGCGCTGCGATCCAGAGCCAGGAAACCGTTTCAGGAAGAGAATCTTCCCTTTCAGACGAGGCCTTCCCGAATGGTAGGGAGGCCCGTTTGGGCCAGTTGTTCCCCACCGGAACAGGAAGCAGCCTTAGCTCCGCTTCCTGCTCTGGTGGGGAAAACAGGGTGTGACGTCCGCGAGCCTCGCGATGCGCTGAGGTCACCAAGGGGCGGGTGGAGTGGCGGAGGGAGACAAGGAAGCTCTTTGTGTCTCCTGATTAAATAAAAAAAATCCTCTGTTGCAACGTCCTCCCTGGTTTCGGCCACTTGGGAGGTAGTGTCTTCGTAGTGGCAATTCCATTAAGCTCTCTCTATTAAACCTACCCCCCCCATACACCAGCTTCTACTAAGACAAACTGGTTCTTCAGACTCGTCCCTCCTGTCTTCTGTAGGTGGTTATTCCTTTCCATGTCAGCCAAAACATCACTTTGCCAACATGTTTTGCTCCACCTCATCCTTTCATGGAGGAGGAGAGACTCCATTGTTTGCACCCTAAAAAATCCTTTCCTTTTACATCAGTTGCATCAAAGAACATTGGGTGAACGACCAGCTACTCATTGGCTTAGCTGGAGAAAAAAAGACAAGCTGGTGCAGCAACGGATCATCTCTTGAAGGATTGTACTCTGCATCAAAATTTGCTATACTAGCTAAGAAGCAGCCTTCTGAAGGCTTGCAGGCGCAATCCGCCAAGGCCAAGGCTGCTACTGTCCTGGACATCAGTCAGGCAGCTATGTGGACGTCACTCCACACATTATACTGCCTGATCAATCAGGCCCATAGAGAGGAGAGTTTTACCCATTTGGTCCTCCAAGAGTTTTTGGTTTAAACCAGTTTGCAGACCCTCCTCCAGGTAGGTATTGTTTTCGTATCCTTTATAAGGTGAAGAATCTGCGGTTAGAAGTCACTTACCTTCTGCAATGCTTTTTTTCTGGTAGAGACACTGCCTAACTGCAAGTTCCTCACCAACTCTCCCATCCTCCCCATTCTGTGAACTGGGCTGTCTACCTAAAAGATTCCATTAGATTCTGCACGCTGGTCAAAAGTCATTCTGACATGGCTGCACATTGCTACTCTGGAAGTAGTTAGGAAAGAAACGTGTCAGCACGCTAGGGTGACGCTTGTATAGCACCGTGCATATCACTTCCGATGCAGACAACGTTGATGCAAACCTGCTAACGCTACCTACCAGCACACAGAGGTACTGCTCAAGGTTTTCCAGGTCCAGTCTAACACCTGGGGAATATTCTAAGCAAAAAATCTAAAATCTACAGTAATTGAGTCTCTACCAGCAAAGGTTAGTAACTTTTTTTTTTTGTTAAAGCCCTTGACTTTTATTTGGTGTGCAGATCTGAGATATTGTATCTCCTTGAAAATTACCACCAAATTACAAACTATGCTTTGTGGTTGCTCCAAAAGCATACACAACTTAATTAATTTCATCAGTTTACCATTGATAGAAAAGATGTACCATATCTTGAATCTGCCCTCAGTTCTTTTAAAGCAAGAAAGCGAAGGCTAAAAATAATAAGCCACTTTCAGGTGCATAACCCATGTTCTAATGTATACTTCCAACGGCAAATTCCTCCATTTTTAAATATTCTGAGTGCTAGACTAGATTCCAAAACTTGTAGCATAGCTCCACTATGTCTTAAAGAAGTGGTGGGTACAGCTCGACAACATACGTTACGTCACTTGATCCATATAGCACCCTCCCTGGGACCCTGATTTAAGTTCTTTTTTTAACTCTTCAGTGCAGATCTGGAGCTTCTCTCCTTACAGCTTATCATTGCTGTGCTTCCTGCATAGGAAAATCTTCTCAAAATGACTTTCTTAGTGGAGTGTGTCAGGAAAAATACACCTTAAAAGTCAGGTTTTAAACCCTCTCACAGTTGTGATGGTTAAATGTTCACCACTGATCCTCAAAATGACTGTTTGTGGTGCATGGGGTCCAAGCATAGCTCTTCTTGTGACCAGTGTTGTCATATGAACCCTAAGGCAATCAAGGAATGTGAGGCCGGTATCTTCATGGGTCTCATTTATAACGATCCTCAGACAGGGTGTTGTGTGCAGTCCAGGTTCAGATCTCCTTCCTTCTGATTGCTGTCCTCCAAATCTTCAAAAGAACAAAGGAGAAAACCCTAAAGAAGAGGAGGTATGTGGACTCTGCTCAGCATCATTACAGGTCTTGGGGTAAGTCTCCGCATGACATCCCTCCTCTGGCAGAACCTTCTTAGAAGCCGCAGCTCATGGATACTACTCTGTCAAGAGAGTCCTCCGACACTTGACATCAACTACTTCACCAGTGCCTTTCTTGCTGCTGAGGCCAATTCCAGCACCAGTGCTGAACTAACCTGAGTTCCCCTGCACAGGTGACTTATCCAGCCCTATTTCTCCATGTCATGATGAAGCTATTCAGGTGTTCATTGATGCCCCCGTTGAGTGTCATTAGGCCACATGGGTCACTTTCAGTTCTTCTTGAGGTTCTGCTGGGCAGGTCATCCCTTTTTCATCAAGCCTTTCCTTTGTTCCATCAGGTGCACTCCCGGCACCAGCCGGAGTAATAGAAGCGCCAGTGCCCTCTCTGGCAGCGCAAACACCGGTACCCCCAGTAATGCCTCCCTCCTCCTTCTCCAACACCTATGCCTCCTCAGGACCTTCAATTGGCACCAGCGCTCTGAGCTCGTGAGTTAAAACTGCATGGAGGTACAAAATTATTAGCCCCATAAAGCCAGCACGGGAAATTTTCTAAATGCTTAAATATCAAAAACTACGGAACAGATTCACACCAAAACAAACAAGCGTTGCCTTGAGAGTGGGGTTCAGCTTTAATGCAAAGTTTAATGTGAATCCATTCAGCCATTCAGAATTTAGATGTGGGCAAAATTTCCAGTGGGCGCTAAACGGGAAATCTCTTATTTATTCCCCTCCTCCATTAACTTTTTCCACGTGAATGGATCTTCACAAAACTTGGGATACAGAAATTTAGCTAACTGAATAAGTAGATTGCCGTGTGCCATGCAAAGCACTTCTTGCGGCCAAAAGTTATAGACAAATCAAAAAATGCTTTCTCAATAGAAACAGCATCTGAATCATAACTATACAGTGTAATATATATGAATGTATATATACATAACAGGTATCTGTGTAAAATGGCCCATTATTGCCATCGAACGGTTCTAGTGACCATTTACAAAAAACTTGGCCTTCATCCTCATAGTTAATGATGTAACAAGAACCTCTCAATGACAATATTCAACCATGTTACAAGGTTACCCACTATGTATGTTCTAAATGAACAAGTTACTTACCTTCGATAACGCTTTTTCTGGTGGATACATTAGCTACCTGTGGATTCCTCACCTTATGAATTCTCCCAATGTGCCAGCATTCGACGGAAAATCTTCTTCCCAGCTCTCCGCGTCTACGAGGACGTCACAATTGCATGGCTCCCACGCAACTCCGTCTGACGTCACCGTGACAAAAAGAGGTCCTCGCGTGCTGACGTCAGTTTCATCCATTTTGTACATGTCTTTGAGGCGAACAGGTGAAAACCGACCTCACAATAGCTCAAATGAATATACACATAAAACCATATTGATGTAACATAATTACAACCATCATTTATATAAATAAAATGATCAAAACATATATACACTTGTAAAACAACAGTCTTAGTATGACCGGACAGGCAACGAGGAGGCGGCTGGGACTGTGAGCAATTCACAGGTAGATAATGTATCCACCAGAAAAAGCGTTACTGAAGGTAAGTAACTTGTTCTTCTGATGGATACAACTACCTGTGGATTCCACACCTTATGAATAGAGTCCCAAAGCAGTACCGCACTCGAAGGTGGGTGCCTGACTGGTCAAATCAAGAAATCCTGCAATACAGAACGTGCAAAATGGCCGTCTCGCCTAACCTCCGAGTCCAAGCAGTAATGCTTCGCGAAGGTGTGGAGGGACACCCAAGGTGCTGTTTTGCAAATATCCACCACCGGAACCCCTCTAGCAAGGGCTGAAGTGGCAGACTTAGCCCTGGTTGGATGGGCTCTAATACCCTCAGGGGGAACCTTCTTTGCCATTGAGTAACAGACCTTAATGCAAAAAATGACCCACCTGGATATAGTTCTTTTATGTACCGCTCTGCCCTTCCTCTTTCCTACATATCTAATGAATAACTGGTCTTCCAACCAAATCTCCTTTGTGCTCTCAACATAAAATCTGAGAGCCCTTCTGGGGTCCAAATGATGGAGACTCTCTTCCTCCTTTGAAGGATGAGGAGGAGGGTAGAAGGATGGAAGGGTAATGGTCTGCCCCTTATGGAAAGCAGTGACAACTTTAGGTAGAAAAGCCGCTCTGGTTTTCAGCACCACTTTGTCAGGAAAGAATAAAGTAAAGGGAGGTTTAACACTAAAGGCCTGAAGCTCACGGACATGCCTAGCTGACGTAATAGCTATCCGGAAAACTATCTTAAGGACTAAAAATCTTAATGGACAAGAATGCATGGGTTCAAACGGTGAACCCATTAAAAAAGTCAAAACCAGATTCAAATCCCACTGAGGCATAAGAAACGGAGTGGGGGGAAATTTATTTGTTAAACCTTTTAAGAACCTAATAACAATAGGCGATTTAAACAATGGGTTGATCCGGAAGGCAAAGAAAGGCTGACAGTGCCGCCAAATAGCCTTTAACAGTAGCAACTGCACAACCCTTCTGTGCCAAAGCTAATGCAAACAACAGAACACCAGACAGATGGGCCCTCCAGGGATCAATTTGTTTCTCTCCACACCAAGCCATGGATTTTTCCCAGCTGCCGGCATAAGTGGAATGTCGCCTGGCCAATAAAATAACATCCGCTACCCCTGGTGGGAGAGAGAAAGAACTCAGATTGCCCTGTTCAATCTCCAGGTATGAAGGTGCAGGCTCTGGAGGTGGGGGTGTAGAACCTGCCCCTGCGACTGCGAGAGGAGATCTGCCCTGGGAGGGTACGGAGCGGAGGCCACAGTGAGAGTTGGAGAAGGTCTGTGTACCACACCCTTCTTGGCCAATCCGGAGCTATTAAAAGGGCCTGAGCCTGATCTTGTTGAATCTTCCTCTGAACCCGAGGAATCAAGGGTATGTGGTAACGTGTAAAGCAACTGGTTGCACCAAGACATCGGAAACACGTCCCCCAAAGCTCCTTGCACCGGATACTGGAGGCTGCAGGACGACAGGCAGTCCCTGTTCTCCTGAGTGGCAAACAGATCTATCCGCGGGGAACCCCACATCCGAAAGATGTGATGGACCAGATCCGGATGGAGACGCCACTCGTGATTGGCTGAGAAATGCAGACTGAGTGTCCGCACGTACGTTGAGCACTCCGGCCAGATGATTCGCTACCAAGCAAATCCAATGGTCCTGAACCCAGGACCAGAGCCGCAGAGCCTCTCTGCAGAGAAGGTACGACCCCACTCCTCCCTGCTTGTTTATATACCACATTGCGGTAGTGTTGTCCGTCAAGACTTGAACTGACTGACCGCAAAGGGACGGGAGGAAGGCCTTGAGAGACAGACATATCATCCGCAGTTCTAACAGATTGATATGAAAAGTCTGTTCCACTGGAGACCATAGACCTTTGATCTTCAGGTCGCCCAGCTGAGCTCCCCACCCTAGAGTGGAAGCATCTGTTATGACTGTGGCCACCAGAGGTGGCAGTGAAAACGGCCTTCCTTGGGAGAGGTTGCCGTTGACAGATCACCATCGTAGATCCGCTGCAGCGTCTCTGGAGATCGATATCGACTCCTCGAGATCCCCTTTGTGTTGGAACCACTGCCTGCTGAGGCACCATTGGAGAGCCCTCATGTGCCAACGTGCATGAGTGACCAACAGAATGCAAGAAGCGAACAGCTCGAGCAGGCGTAGGACCTTGAGGACTGGAACAGCTGCTTCATTTAGAAATAATAAGAATCACTGCCTGGATGTCCTGAATCCGCTGAGGCAGAGGATAAACCCGGTTCAATGTTGTATCCAGTACTGCCCCTATGAACAGGAGGCGCTGAGAAGGCTCCAGGTGAGACTTGGACACGTTTATCGAAAAACCCAGACTGAACAACATCTGAGATGTCATTTGCAAGTGATGTAGTGATTCTCTGGCAGTATTATTTTTCATCTATTTACAATACATATTTTTGTGAAATGTGCAAATCTGATAAATTTGTTAGCAAAATATTTAACAAATGCATCGAACTTTAATTGTTTGAAAAACACTGCAGCAACAAAATTACATAAATTCACTGAAGACTCACCTCTTTAAAGACCACTACACCACAAAGCATCAGCCGTCCACATCCTAGCTTCAGCTCCCATTACGTGTTGACTTTACGCTTTTCTTTGACCACGTACAGCATTGTGCTGCTGCCTTTTGGCTATGTTAGTGCTCTATATATATATATATATATATATGTATGTATGTATGTATATATATATATATATATATATATATATATATATATATATATATATATATATATATATATATAACCACAAACCAAACCTAAGCCTTCTAATTCCAGTCAGTGCCCATTGTCAACTGCACTTTGCTTTGAACAAAACAGCATTTTCAAGCTAACTAACCCAAAATAAACAAGTAGTATAAAAACATACATATCTGGTGAAATGTAATAGGCTCCTGTATTGCCATCTCAGGGGTCTCATGACATTTGCAAATCGCCTGACCTCTGGCCTCATAGTTTATGATGTTACCAGAACCCTTCATTATTTTGTAATCTTAATGTATTTGAATTGGGGATTGGTTCTATAAAAGGTGAGACAACATCACTGCTTGCCTTGTATGCGAGGGCAATTAGCTTTTTTTATTTCCTTCCTGTAATTGTTGTGTCCTTTTATACATGTGACTCCTGTTCCAATAAGCTCCTTGAGTATGTGTTTAGGACTATTTCATGAAGTATTGATGTAATAATTGTAATATAATGTATAGATCTGGTAAGTATTCATGTATATTAATTGTAAAACATAGGTTTTTTTTTATGTACACCTACTGGTATATGAATGTTCCAACCAAGAATGTGGCTGGAGTTCTGGAGCACGCTAGCATTCTGATTTGGTCAGTTGCTGGGCTGCTCCTGGACTCACAAGTCAAGCTCAATGTTGTGGCTACATTTCTTTGTCATAAACTTCAAACTTGCAAGCGGGACTTTGAGTGATGTGTTTCCTCCACACCACAATTGGTCTCTTTAGTTAAAACCTTGTATACACTTTTAAATATTTATTGTAAAACAGTTGAACTAACTTATCTGATAGAGACTTGTAGGTGCAGATTCCTTACCTTTGAATTCTACACAGGCGTCAGACTGCATCAGCAAGATTTCCGTGAGCTGTACCCCTGCGCACTGGTAGGTGGCATCAATCGGCTCCGCATATGTCATTGGTGTTGTCCACGCTGGATATAACATCACAGATCCTAAATGGGCACCAGCCAGCGTGCTGATGGCAATTCTTTTCTTTCCACATCAGCCAGCACTGATCCCCACATTTTTGACTGCTTTTTATTTTTTTTAAAACTTTTTGTCAAGCTTTCTTTGATAATTTTCTCCTGGTGTGTCGAGTGATGTCTTCTAGGAAGACCGATTCAAGTCCTGCAGATCCTGTCATCGGTCAATGTCCATGACGCATCTGCACCTCATATGTTTGGTGTCTGGAGCGTGACCACAACCCGAAGTCGTGCTCCGAGTCCCTGACAGTACATCCGAAGGCTTGAGGGAGCGGTCCCTAAAACTAATGGTGGCCTGGCACGCGACTCGGTCGAGAGGAAGGTCCTTTGGACCAGCTGTGGATTCCAAAATCGCCATCATCCCTTTCGATGTCCTCGGGCGATCGGGTACTTCCAGGCACAAGAAACAATAGAAGAATTCAAAGCGCTCTTCAACTTCCCCCATCTGTCAGCTGACGAGGGAGCATCGACCCTCTAGGCCACGTTCTGCGGAACCTGCACCTGAGTCGACTCTGCGCCTCCCTGAATTTCCGTGAGCCGGAGCGACCCCGCCCAGCTCAGAATGTTATTGGGGCCATGTGCCTCATTTTTGGAAAGTCCGACCCTGCTGGAGCTCCTTCTGGCCCCCAAACTCAGAGGGTGCCCTTTTGGCTGTGAGGGTCTCCCAGGGACCCAGTCCTGGATCTGGACCGGTGCCCATTGTACCACCTCGACCTTCCCTGACATCGATGCCAACACTCCCAGCGCCATCTGTGCTCTTTGGCGGTGGCATCCCATTGTATTCCCTGACTCTGACACGGAGCCGGATAGGCATCGCCCGACGCCAACTCTGATGCTGGCAGGAGCTTTGCCTCCTCAAACGGATCCTGAGCCCTGCTTCTCTGGGCTAGGCCTCGGGGATCAATGAGAGTGGTTGCTGAAGGGCCTATAAATCTGAGATGGACTGGCATGAGGACTTCGTTGAACCCAGTGGACTGGACACTTTTCCAGATAATGGCATGCTTTCTCCTCCTACCATGGTTAGGAAAGAGGAAGCTTTTTATGCTATGCTGGTGATAAGGGTGATTGAAGTCGTGGACCTTCAACTGCCCTCAGTGGCCGTCAAGACTAACCTCTTGACAGTGGTGCTGCAACAGCAGCTTCCACCTCAGAACCCCGGCTCCTATTCAGTGATGTCCTTACTGAAGTCCTACCGGGTACCTGGTCCAAACCCAGCCCAGGGGCTCCTGTGAACAGGACTGTCCACCACCATCGCATCACACCGAAGACCCAAGGTTCCTGACGCAACACACCCCCCCTTAGAGCTTGGTAGTCCAAGCCTCTATCTCCCAAGGCGCGTTCCCTACCACTCCCCCGGATAAAGAATCCAAAAAGTTGGATTCATTTGAGAAGAAGATGTTTTCTTCCACCAGCCTTGGGGCCAGTGAACACCACAGGCCTTTTCGGCTGGTTTTTCCACACGCTATGGGATACAGTTGTGTAAGTACTGCCACAGGTCCAGGAGGAGGCCCAGGCTGCACTCTCTCAGGCTGTTGCGGATGGGAGGGAGGCAACAAAGTTTACAATTCATTGGGGACTTGACATGACTGACTCACCAGGCAAAGTCCTTTCCACAAGAGTTTCTCTGAAGCGCCACGCCTAGTTGAGGATGTCTGGCTTTTCAGGGGATGTCCAAGCTTCTTTGGTGATTATGCCCTTCAATGGCATCAGTCTTTTTGGAGACAAGGCTGACTCAGGGCTCCAGCCCTTCAAGGATTCTTGTTCTGTGGCCAGGTCCTTGGGCCCTGCGGCAGCCCTGTCCCATCCCCCGCCCCTCCCCTGCCTTTTGTCCCTTTCATGGCTACAGAAGGGTTTACCAAGCAAACAACCATACCGCACATGCTGCCCAGCCTCTGCGTGGCCAAGGGTGCAGGACACACCGACCTCATGGGTCAGGTGGCCAGAGGTCTGGTTAGTCCACTGCCGCATTACAGCAGCAACTTAGGCCTCTTTTCTGCCAAAAGTGGTTACCCCCTTTCATGTAGGCCAATCCATCACCTTACCTACTTTTTACATACCCCCACATCCTTCTAAGGAAGATGAGCGACTCCACCGAATGAACCCAAAAAGAGCATTGACATTCTACCTTGATCGGACAAAGGAGTTCCATGTAGATGACTAACTCTTTGTAGTGTATGTGGGTGTGAAAAAAGGTCGAGCAGTGCAGAAGCAGACCATCTCCAGATGGGTCATACTCTGCATTAAGATCTGCACTGGCCAAAATGCAACCGCCTGAGGATTTGTGCTGTCATTCTACCCGAGCTAAAGCTGCAACCACTGCATTAACACGAGGAGTTCCGCTCCTTGACATCTGTCAGGCAGCAACGTGGGTATCTCTGCACATGTTTATTATGCACTATTGCCTAGACAGTCAGGCCGTAAGGACGGGCACTTTGCCCGTTCGGTCCTGCAGGACTTTGTTTTTTTAACTTGGCTCGCAGACCCTCGTTTGGGGATGGTATTGCTTGGGTATCTAGTCAGAGGTAAGGAATCTGTAACTAGAAGTCTCTATCAGATGGACAAGTTACTTACCTTCGGAAATGCCTTATGTAGTATAGACTATATCTAGTTGCAGAGTCCTTACCAGCCCACCCCTCCTCCCCGCAGTGTGAACTGATTTTGAGAAGCAGGGACTCCCCTTTCAGGGCCTTAGCTTTAATGCACCAGTAGTCCGTATTCTTCATGGCTCTGCACTTCTGGCGTAGAAAGTCATGAAAAGAAACTGTTGTTGGTGCGTCTATATAGGACCCGTGATGTCATATCCGATGTGGACGCAGAGCCGATCGACACTACCTACTGGTGCACAGGGGTACTGCTAACGAAAATCTTCCTGATCCTGCTGATGCCTGGGGAGAATTCAAAGGTAAGGAATCTGCAGCTAGGTTTAGTCTCTACCAGATAAGGCTTTACTGATGATAAGTAACTTGTCCTTTAGGACTTGGCCCCGCCAAATTTCAAGCCGCATTCCTTCTCTTATTTCAGCAAACTGTATTTGTGCAACCACATCTTTTTATCTTTAAAGAATTTTGACAGTTCTGTGGTTACCCTTCTTGTATGTTGCCTGTTTTCTATAAAACTAGTGAATAAATACATTTCTGGGTCCATTTTACTAAGTGCTACACATTTTGCAGTATTTCTTTACTAAAATTAGCAAAGCTCGTTTCAAATGGGTAATGTGTCCAACATAACACATATTTACTTGTTTCTTTCTCAGATCTGGTTTGCCTTTGTAAATGGTTTTTCTGGACAAATTCTCTTTGAAAGGTGGTGCATAGGTCTTTACAATGTGGTAAGTTTATTTTCTACCTTTATTTTGCCTTTTTCATGCGAACACCGTCTATTTTAAAACAAGTCAAAATATGTTAACACCTGCACATGGGTTCCCTTTAGATGTTTACAGCTTTGCCTCCTTTAACACTGGGAATCTTTGAGAGATCGTGTCGAAAAGAGAACATGCTCAAGTATCCTGAATTATACAAGTCCTCTCAGAATGCACTTGATTTTAATACGAGGGTAAGAAAAAGTTGAACTTTCAAAACATTTACAAAACAGAATTTTTATTTTGTTCAGCTATATTTATGTTATTTGTAATGTTTGTCTGTTAGCATCTGGTACACATACAGGACTGCAGAAGTGTCTTTAATTGACCATTGTCGTTTGTCTCTCAATTATTCATCGAAATTAACGTGTCAGGAACCAGACTGTGGGACTATGATGTATGATCGGCCTGCAAAGGTTTTCCTCATAAACTATCTTTGGTTTCTTTGGTAACCTGGCTTGAGCACCAAGACACTGGTCCTTGTTTATGAACATTTATTTTGAGGCAGCAGGGCGCTTTACATTGAATCCGACAGCAAATGCTCCCGTGGCAAATTAGAGTAGCACAGGGTGGACATACACATACGTTACAGAGGATCACAAAACTATTAGAGGAACACTGGAGCGGAGATTTTACACAATTAGCAGTGCTTTTCGGATTTGTAGAAGATATACCAAATTTATATATTTTTTCCTTAGGTTGTACAAAGAGTATTAAACGTTTACTTTAGGTTTAGGGGCTTGGAAAGCAGAACTACCTTGGTATTGTGAGATGTTAGAATTTACAAGCTTTAGAGTTCTGTGTAGGTTGTTGTGGAGAGTAGACTGTTTTTGTGGGCGATGGATTTAAAGGTTAAGGACATGAGTAGATAGGAGTAAGGCCTCGAGTTCTGTCTTGATGGCAATAAGAGTGTGTGCTGTTTTATACGTACATAGAATAATTATTCAAAAGAAATGGATCAAAAGAGGAGACTTATTGTTTTCTTCCTTTTGTTTCCGGGATATGAGGAATCATTTGATGGGTGCTGCCAGTCATTCAGAGCAGCCATTTAAGGAATGTGTATCAGACGAGTATACAGAATTTCGATGGTGAGTTTCTCTTTAAATGGCGCATGAAGCTTTAGTATGATTAGGCAATTTGCACTACTGTGCAGTCAAAATCTATTTAGAACTCTAGTGTCTAAAACAAGTTTACATTAAAACCATGAAATGCGTAATTATGACGCAAAATCAAGTAAATTTGGATCATATTAGGAATCGTTGCCACTTGGCAAAAGGTTTATAAAAGAAAATAAAAGACAGAGTAAATTGTTCAAAGACAAAAATTAAGTCACCTTGAATTGATGTCAATCTACGGTGATAAAGTAACTAATACCGGGTGTTGTGATAAAATTATTCACAGAACCTGGTTAACTAAAAATGAACTAGTTTGCACTGTGGTTTAGTTCCTAAAAGATTTGCAATATGTTGGAAGTCTTGAGGTCCTTTTCACAGGCACTGACAAGTTGATGAAAAGTTGTGGAGTACTGCACATCTTTAGGTCACTCCTTGAACTCATCAACAACACCTACTTGGCCTCCCGAAAAAGCATTTTGTTGGGCACTTTTCGGCATCCTCAAATCATTAGGAAAGGAGGATCAAGGGTATCCAGGACCTAAGGGCGCGTTCCTCCTTTGAAGAACTAAGCCTCATATGTTTATGTGAAAGTCAATCAAACACTTCTCTGATAAACATTTCCAGCTATCTTGCTGTGCACTGATAGTCACACGCCCTATCTTACACTCTAAACGTGCATAGCCCAGACATGAGGGGATATTAACCCTGTATTCATAGTAAATGATACACTTACTTGTCTCACATACTCATCCTAGGTTAGATTATTGTCTTTAATGGACTTTCCTTGTTAAAGCCAAATGCATGACGTACGTATTAGTATTTTCTAGTTAGGGTTGTCGTTGACCATAATGTAAATTGCCTTGATGGCAGCTGACCGAAAAATAAGATTATACTTTTATCATTTGTCGAAATCTGATCTTAACTTTAGACTTCATAATTCAAAATGCATTAATGAACCCGAACTTACTGCCAGTTGCTGCCACCACAACAAAGAGAATCATTTTGTGCAGTGAGCACATTTCTTATGGTTACTTCTACCCATAGATTCCTCACCAATTGGATATCCCTAGGTGCCAAATTGGGTACGAAAAGTCTGCAATAGCTTCCAAGTGTCCCCATGGCCTCCGTCACAGCTTAGTTCTACCTTCTGGAACATATATATAGGTGCTGCCCATCTGTCAGTTCCTTTTTTTCCATGCTCTTTGAGTTGGGTCCTGAGTTCCACTCCTAAGTTTTTGGGACATTACTGATATATTTCAAAATTCTAAGTTAGAGTATGCAAGAATGTCTCTCCCTGAAACGTAGATTAAGCCATTCCATACTTGCAGAAAACAATTCTTCATGGATCCAAACTACATTTTTCTTTGGGGCCTCGCCACTGGACATGCCTCCAAGTCTTGTAAACAGTGCTGCCTAATGCTTCCCAAGGTCAAATCATGAGGTCCTTCCCAGTCCCATTCACAGCCATCTGGTAAATTGAGGATGAAATGGAAAGACAAATCCCTAAGCAAACACAAGAAATTACAGAGAGGGTTTTGTCATTTTAGTTTGAAAATCTAAGAGTTCCTTGTTGGTCCTTTTGGACTTTCTCTGTTTGTTGGATCAGGCATCCTTAGTCAAGTCATTGGCTGTGATGTGGTAAAGATCTCCTCTGTATGTCTCCTGGCTCCAAATATTATGCCAGAATGGGAACTTAATTTAGTTAATAGTTTTTGATGTGTGCACTTTTGAACCTATGCACGGGTGCACCCTAAGTCTTTTGACTCTCAAGACTGATTTTCTTATTGCTATCGCTTCGGCAACAAGTTAGTACATCGGACTCAGTTGTTAATTCTCCTGAAAGTGATGTCGCCCTTTAACATGGGGCTGCTCATCACATTTCCTGTGCTCTTCTGTATGCGACATGCTTCTAAAGGAGGAGGAGAAGCTTCACCCTTTATATCCTAAGTGGGCCCTTAGTTTCTGCATTGATATGGCTAAGGAGTAGTGTTTGAAAGACAAGCTTTTTGTTGTTTTTTACTTCCACTGATGTAAAGAAGGGAAACAAAATACAAAACAACAAGGTGATGGATGAAATGCTTGAATTAATCCCAGTGGAATTAATTTAAATATAACCTGTTTTGATCTAGCCCTCTTGGATCTCTGTTCGACAATCTGTTTTAGGTAAATATTACATAGACAAAAACACAACGTATTTCTTCCGCTAAAGAAAACAAAGCTACTGTGAATTAAATGAATCTGGTATATTAATACATATTGTAGGAAGGTGAATCTAGCCACAACCAAAAATAGCCACTCCTTGAGATGCTTCGCCAAATAAAGTCTTCCTCTGTCTTCCTACCATCCTGCAGTGGTGCAGGTTTCAGTGAACATAAACTGAATCTTGATGGTGTCGGCACATCAGAAAAGAACAATGTAACAAACTGTATTGGTGGCACATGGCCACAATGGAGTAGAGAACCCTGTCAGCAGATTCAGTTTGCCCGTGGGAACTAAACAATGTGTAAAGACACTGCAGAATCACTCCCAGAACAGTCACCCAACAAGATACTACAGGGCCATAGTGCCTGACCCTGTTGTCCAGCAAGCCATTACAAGGTAGCACAAGGCAGTTGGAGCACTGGAGCTGACTGTGCCAGTGGCTGTGCATGTTGTGACATATCACAGACATTTTCCTAGGAAGCCTCACCATGCTAATGCTCACTGGAGAGAGCAACTGGACTTGCGGTGCATCAGCTTACGCAGATCCTCCAGCAGTAGGCCCCAGTGAATACAGAACAAGCTGCTTCTGGCAGAGCTATCAATCCTAACACTGGGAAAAATTTCTATGGTTCTGGTGTTCCCAGATCATGCAGAGAGTAGTCATGGTTGTACAAATGATACAATAGTGAGGAAGGAATGCTGTTGAGCCTCCCCGGCTACTGAATGACCCCTTGGAGGGCCATTCATCTCCTGGAGGATCCAATAATACGCTCCTTGTAACTGCGCACATTGTGACTGTTAGAAATGAGGTCTCTGGTTTGCACTCTGTCAAAGCAGGGACCCTCATTCTAGTCAGTTCAGATAACTCCTACTTCACCCCCTTGGTAGCTTGGCACAAGCAGTTAGACTGATCTCGGAGGCAATGTGTAAAGTATTTGTACACAACACACACAGTAACACAGTGACAATACCACAAAAGGCTCCCACACCGGTTTAGAAAAATAGCCAATATTTACCAAAATTAAACGAGACCAAAATGACAAAAATCCAACATACACAAAGATATGAATTTTTAAAATAATACCAAAATTACAAAAATCCAACATACACAAAGATATGAATTTTTAAAATAAAAAGAGTCCTAATCCATAGAAATCAATGGGTTTGTTGGTTTAGCACAAAGTGCCTGGTATGCGTCAAAAAAATAAAGCCACAAGGGTGACAGTGCGTCCGAAAAGCAAGCAATGCGTGGATTCTTTTCTCACAAGGGGGCCTGTGCGCTGATTCCAGATGCGCAGACTTTGAAGACTTTGTCGCCCAGGATCTGTTTGTGGATATTTCCGACATGCTGTGCGAAGAGTCCGTGGTGAGAACAGGCACTGCACCGTTTCTCCAGCAGTGCATCGATTTTTCTGAAGCGCACACAGCTGTACGTGGATTTTCTCCCACAGGTCACCAGCTTCCACTTCTAAGGGCCAGGGACTGGACCTGGGACCACATAGCAAGTCCGGACACCCAGCAGAAGAGCCTAGGCATTGGAAGATGAAGTCATTGATGTACTTGAGACTTCAGAACAGGGGCAAGCTCAGTCCAAGCCATTGGAGAAACTTCACATGCAGGATTACAGAGAGCAAAGTCCAGTTCTTTCTCTTATCAGGCAGACGCAGCAGGCCAGCACAGCAAAGTAACAGGCAGGGCGGCAGGTCCTCATCTAGAGCTTCTCCTTGGCAGAGGTCCCTCTTGATCCAGAAGTAATCTGAAAATATGGGGTTTTTGGTACACTACTTAGACTAATTTCTGTCTTTGAAGTAGGCAAACTTCAAAGAAAAGTCCCTATCGTTCACAAGATCCTGACTTGCGCAGGCCTGGCTCCAGACACACTCCAGGGGGTTGGAGTTTACATTGTGTGAGGACAGACACAGCCCTTTCAGGAGTAAGTGTCAGCTCCTCCCTCACCACTCTATCCCAGAAGACTCATCAGGATATGCAGGACAAACCCCAGCTCCCTTTGTGTCACTGTCTAGAGGGCATTCACAAACAGCCCAACTGTCAGTCTGACCCAGACGTGGATTCCACAAGTAGGCAGAGGCACAGAATGGTTAAGCAAGAAAATGCCCACTTTCTAACAGTGGCATATTCAAACTGACAGTCTAAAAACCAACTTCACCAAAAGATGTATTTTTAAATTGTGAGTTCATAGACCCCAAACTCCACATCTCTATCTGGTCCCAATAGGATGCAGCACTTAAAGGTTATTTAAAGGCAGTCCCCATGTTAAGCTATAAGAGAGATAGGCCTTTCAACAATGAAAAACTAATTTAGCAGTATTTCACTATCAGGACATGTAAAACACACCAGTGCATGTCCTACCTTTTAATTATACTGCACCCTGCCCGTGGGGCTACCTAGGGCTTACCCTAGGGGTGACTTACATGTAGTAAAAGGGAAGTTATGGGCCTGGCAAGTGGGTCCACTTGCGGGTCGAATTGGCAGTACAATACTGCACAAACACACACTGCAGTGGCAGGTCTGAGACATGTTTGCAGGGTTACTCATTAGGGTGGCACAATCAGTGCCGCAGGCCCACTAGTAGCATTTGATTTACAGGCCCTGGGCACCTCTAGTGCACTTTACTAGGGATTTACTAGTAAATCAAATATGCCAATCAGGGATAACCAATCCCCAATATAAGTTAGACAGCAAACAAATGCCCTTTAGCACTGGTTAGCAGTGGTAAAGTGTTCAGAGCTCTAAAGCGAACAAAAACTGGTCAGAAAAAAATAGGAGGAAGGAGGCAAAAAAGTTTGGGGATGACCCTGCCAAAAGGGCAAGTCCTAAAAATGGAAATCTTTGATTTTACCTTGTCTGTCGAAGTCATCTGACGAGGCGAGGGAGCGTTGTCACTCGAGGTCTGGCTCCATGGTTGAGCCTCCTCAAATTTCCAGGAACCAGAGCAAGCTCCGACCAACTCTAAGAATTCTACCAGGCCACGCACCTCATATTTGGTCGACCCGTCAATGATGGCCCGCCTTCGGACCCTACTAGCTTCACTGTCTATGGGTCTGCTCTCAGCACCAGTCGGGCCCCTTGGATCCGCAGATGGATTCAAACGGGCACCTTTTATGCTGCATTGACCTTCCCCGATGCAGGTCCTGCTGTCAACGCTTCATGCGCCCCCAGTGCCCTCCTGCAGCACAGTTCCCATTCTTATCATTGGCTCTGCCACAGAGCCAAAGGGGCATTGTCCAATGCTGATTGGAGCCATTCTCTCCAGGCCAAAGCCTGAGTCCTATCCCTATGGGCTAGGACTTAGGGAAGACTAGGAGGGACCCTGAAGAATACCAGCCCCTACACCTGAATATGGACTGGTGTGAGGAACTGCTGGATGCCAGCCGACCGAACACCTCCCCAGATACTGTATTGATCTCTCCTCCTATTGTGGTTACGGAGAAGGGCGCTACTTTTGCTATGGTGATGAGGAGGGCAGTCAAGGTCCTGGACGTTCAGGTGCCACCTGTGGCTTTCAAGACTAACATCTTGACGTAGGTGCTTCAACCTGGAGTCATACTTTCAGAACCACTTTTCCCATTTAATGAAGCCCTTACAGACGTCCTGCTCAGGCGTGGTCCAGGTCCTGCACAGGAGCTCCTGTGGACAGGACAGTTGTCCACCGCTGTTGCCTTGCCCCAGGGGACCCCTCTCCCCTTGTTGTATAGCTATTTTAGCCATGTTTTAGGCACAGTGTTTTAGCCTACTAGGCCTGCCGCTGTGCACTTTAATCCAGTTAAATTTTAATCGTATTGCTTTACTTTTCTAGCAGTAGCCATATTTGTGGTGCTGTTTCATTTTCTCTATCCCATTGTACTTTCACCTAGGAAAGCATCACGTTCTTAGTAGGCCATTTATTTCACTTTGTGCTTTCTCCAAGGCTACAGTCAGATAGGGTTGTCAACAAACGTGGTATGCTGTGTCTCCAACATTCACATAAAACACCCACTCATACGTGGGTACTATTTCTTAGAATGTCAGCTGTTTTATTATAAAACACTCCTTTGTTCTAGACACGTTAGAGGGAGATTCCAGCCAGATGACCACGACTGTATACTGATTGCTTCACTGCAGCTACCTGCTTAGACGGCCAGACCCCTGTTCCACATGGGGACGGTGTCTCTCTGGGCTACAGGCTTCTTCCTCCAGTTATGAGGAATGACGTACCTTAAGGGGTAAACCCCAAGGGCAGATTTAGCTTATTATGCTGTGCTCAAACATAGTATAGGTAGGAGAAATATATATATATATATATCACTCCTAGTGACAGTATGGTAGGGCTGTTTCACTCTGTTAGTCACCTGCTTGCTTTTATTGTATTTTATCATCTTAGTTATTGCAATACATGCCTTTTTATATAAGATGCAGTTACTTCAGTAAATCCTTATTGAACTATATTCTGCCTCTGTTGTCTTTGCCTATATGAGAACTTCTGTAACTGAGAGAAAGGGATGGGATCTGATCGACCACGATTCCCCTGAGGAGTCTCTCTTGTCATGCGCCCGGTTGCCACAATCATCTTGGCAAGAGATGAGGGCGCTGCTAGTTAGCCGGAGAACCTGGATTAGGCCAACAGGCGTCATGTGGTGTGGAATCATACTGAGTACCCACAATCCATGTGATCCTGTCTCCCAAATCCAGTAAACTCATTAGCGTAATGAGAATCTACACAATACGCTCATCCAACACCCTGCCCCAGAAGCCTCCACTTCCTGAATAATCCTGACACTTTCCCTTGCACACCACTGGAATCCAAAAGGCAGGACACCAAAATGTTTTGTTCCTCCCGCATGTGAACCCCACTTGCCTTTTGTCCATTACTTTCATCCCCTTTGGAATTTGGTTGCGCAGGTGCGGCCTTTGGCCCTGGTAAAAGCCCAGGCCATACTTTGTCAAGCTGTGGCCGTTTGGAGGGACAGCTAAGTTCACAATCAGATGTGGGCTGAATACAACTGACTTGCCACGCAGAGTGTTCTCTTCATCAGTGGACTTACAGCGCCACACCTGGCTGAGACTAACTAGCTTTTCATGGGATGTCCAATACTTCACTTATGGGCGTGCTTTTTGATGGCTCCCGTCTCTTCAGAGACAAGGTGTACTCAGCGCTGCATCTCTTCAAGGACAGCAGAGCAACGGCCAGGTCCTTGGGCCTTTCCTTGGCTACCCATCAGCCACAGTCCACCTTTCGCGGCACTGGAAAGGGCTTCCTGCCACGTCTCTACCCACCCAGGCACCATGGCCCGCAAGCTTCCCTGTCCTCAGTGGCTGAGGACGAGGCACCTGCAGACAAGGGAGTGGGAGCCAGCCGTCAGCCCAGTCCAGCACCCCCCAGCAGCCGCAGGCTCCAAGCCTCTTTAGTTTGCCCTCCAACCATCATGGGCACCCAGTGGTTGGCAAGATATGCCATCCCCTGCACCAGTGAAGGTCAATAACCTCAGACCACTGGTTCCTCCAGATTGTTTGAATGGCCTACTCCCTCCCATTCGTGACTACACCTCCACCACCCATGTCACCCACTTGTGACAGGCTAATGGAGGACCATCTCTCCGTACTCCACTAGGAAGTGGCTGCTGTCTTTGCCAAGGAAGCCATAGAGAGGGTGCCGGCATCACAAGTAGGTTGTGTTTGCTATTCATGTTACTTTCTGGTATCCAAGAAGGACAGAGGCCTTCATCCTATCCTATATCTTTGCCCTCTCAATTTCTCCCTGAAGGTGAAATTGAAAATGCTTGTGCCCACATAAATCCTGTCTGCTCTGGACTTGGGAGACTGGATAGTGGTGTTGGACTTGCATGATGCTTATTTCCATATCCCTGTTCTGCCTGCCCACAGATGTTACCTGATGTTCAGGGTAGGCCACAAGCTCTTTCAGTTTGCTGTGCTACCCTTGTTCCGTATCAGTGCCTCTTGGGTGTTCACCAAGGTGTTAGTGTTGTTTTCAGCTCACCGGCGGAGAACCAGTCCTCCCTTATCTCAAGGACTTGCTGTTGAACGCGGGCTTGTCCCAGGCAGTCATCTTGCCCCTCCAGACAACAACAAAATTCCTACACTTGCTGGGGTTCACTATCCCCGTGCCGAAGTCACACCTGACCCCTTCTTAAACTCTCCCTTTCATCAGAGCTTTTATGGACATAGTGCACCTCAGGCTTATCCTCCTGAACGGAGAGTCCAGGGTATTCAGGCTATGATAACGATGTTTCAGTCTCTATCCTGTTTCAATGAGACTGATTCTGAGGCTGCTGGGTCTCATGGCCTCCTGCATCCTGCTTGTGGTACATGCGCACTGGCATATGAAGGCTCTGCAGTGGGACCGGAAGTTCTAGTGAGCGCAACATCAGGGAAATCTCTCAGACATGGTCCAGATCTCGGAGGGCACTGCAAAAGATATGCAATGGTGGTTAACAAACCGCGATTGGGTCAGAGGCAGACCCCTCTACCTTCCCCAACCAGATCTGACAGTGATAATGGATGTGTCACTCCTGGTTTGGGGCAGCCCTCTGGGAGATGTGGAGATCAGAAGCCTCTGGTCTCCAGCGGAATCCGGACTCCACATCAACCTGTTGGAGCTCCAGGTGATCCGACTGGTATTGAAAGCCTTTCTCCCCTCCATCAAGGGAAGGCTAATGCAGGTTTTCACGAACAATACCACCGCCAGGTGAACCTGCAACAAACAGGGCTGGTTGGGGTTGTAGCCACTTTGTAAAGAGGCTTCACACCTTTGGACATGGCTGAAATGTCAGGACATTTTCCTTGTGGTTTAACGCCTGGCGGGGTCTCTGAACGCCAGAGCGGACAAACTCAGCCAAAGATGGCTTGCGGATCACGAATCGTGTCTCCATCCGAAGATGTTGCAAGGCCTCTTTCAGCAGTGGAGGGAGCTTTGGTTAGATCTGTTTGCCGCTGCTGAGAATATGCGATGTCAGCATTTTTGCATAGTGGAGTTTCCAAGGCAGCTCCACATCGGCGACCCTTTTTGTCGAGTGGAGCTCAGGCCTACTGTATGCCTGTTTTGCCCATACCACTCCTGCCCAAAGTTCTCAAGAAGATCACAATCGACTGGGCCAAGTCATGCTTGTGTCTCTGGAGTGGGCTCAGATAGTTTGGTATCCCGAGCAGTTGAGCATGGCCATCGGTCCTCAAATCCAGGCTGCGCCTTCCAGAGGATCTTCTGTTGCAGCAGCAAGGGAGGATTCTCCACCTGAACATGTCAGTGCTCCACCTTAATGCATCAAGATTGAGTGGCGGTTGACAGCTTTTGACCTTCCACCTGAATGCAATGTTATCTTGGCAGCCCGGTGTCCCTCCACCAATACAATGTACACGGCCATTTGAATACATTTGTGGCATGATGTATCAGGAAACAGATTGATCCCTTATCTGCTCCCCTTTCCCAGGTTCTTTTGTTTATCTTTACCCTAGTCCAGCAAGGATCTGCATTGGGCACTTTGAAGAGTTATTTACCTGCCAACTCTGCCTTTCTGTGGTTGCCAGATCAGACGTCTCTCAACCTGTCCCCTATTGCAAATAGTTTCCTTAAAGGTGTACAACACGGTTCCCACAGCTCCCTTTGTTATGCCTCAATAGGACCTTAACTTGGTTTCTACTTTGAGCCACTTCATTTTTAGGCTCCTCGCCATCAAGACAGCCTTTCTGGTAGCTATTACATCTGTCCAGAGTGTCAGTGAGCTTCAGGCACTGTCCTCTCAGTCTCCGTACAGCTTCTTTTTCCCCTGACAAACTGATCCTTCAGACTTGAGCATCCTCCTTGCTAAAGGTAGTCACCCTGTTCCACACAGGCCAGTTCATCACTTTGCCTACCTTTTACGCACCTCCTCATCTCTCTAAGGAAGAGGAGAGACTCCACCGACTGGACCCTAAAACAAAGAACATTGTTGTTTTACCTTCACCACACAAAACCGTTCTGGGTGGACGATCAACTCTTCCTGGGTTATGTGGGGGCCAAGAAAGCAAAGCTAATGCAGAAACAGACCATCTCCTGATGTATCATGCTCTGCATTAAAATCTGCTATTCAGTGGCCAAAAAGCATACTCATTCCACTAGAGCCAAGGCTGTGACCACTGTTAGCATGAGGAGATCTGGTCCTGGACACCTGCCAGACAGCAACATAGGCATATCTCTGCACATGTTTACAAAG
Organism: Pleurodeles waltl; assembly: GCF_031143425.1. Taxonomy (NCBI): domain Eukaryota; kingdom Metazoa; phylum Chordata; class Amphibia; order Caudata; family Salamandridae; genus Pleurodeles; species Pleurodeles waltl. The sequence continues at coordinate 1,010,673,047 of NC_090437.1, forward strand.
CACTACTGCCTGACAGTCAGTTCTGTAGGGATGGGCACTTTGCCCGTTCTATCCCGCAGGACATTCTATTGTGAAATTGTTCTGCAGCCCCACCTCTGGGAAGGTATTGCTTGGGCATCTATCCTATGGTAAGGAATGTGCGGCTACAAGCAGATTAACAAGTTACTTACCTTTGGTAACGCATTAGCTGGTAGAGACTATCTAGCCACAGATTCCTTACAGACCCATCCACCCCGCTCTGTGAATAGATTTCTAGGCTCAGGGCTGTTCCCCTTTCAGTGCCCTAGTTTACCACACCAGTGGTCAGTATCCTCTGTGGCTCTGGGCTTCTGGTCTGGAAGCTCGCGGAAAGAAATGGACATGAGCACGCTAGGGTGGCACAAATATAGGCACCGCTGATGTTACATCTGGCACAGATGACGCTATGCAGATCCAAACAACGCCACCTACTGCTCATGAAAAATTTCAGGATCATGTCTTACTCCAGGGGATAATTCTAAGGTAAGGAGTCTGCAGCTAGATACCAGATAAGCTGTTACTGAAGGTAGTAACTTGTTCTTTCGCTTTCTCAATGTATGACATTATCATTGGATCTACCAACGTTCTATGCTCCCCTTTAGATCACTTAGTGAATAACTTAACACTCACTTCCCGTAGACTGCACCTTGGTGCCTTTATGTATATTTTCACCGAGATGGACAGAATGCTTGCCCCTCGCTATGTCAATACTGCTTCCTGGATAGTTGATTATTGGCCTTTCGGTTCCCTCGTAGATCTTGGTCTCTGTGAGGGGGTCCCAGCATACAGTCTAAAGTCGAACTGAACAAAACAATCAACTGAAACATGTTCTAGATCTGCTAGCTTCCATATCATCCCAGTATTCTCCAGCTTTGATAGTAAAACCTCACTTTGACAACCATTAGGATTCATGTTGGTGCTATAATTTCCTTTAGCATTGTCCATGTATCTTGTAGAATACCTCTTCATATCATGTACGATTTAAAATTTACACAATTAACTATATTTCCTATTCCTGGGAAGTTCACTCCTGTTTTTGTAGACTGTGTGTGCACCTATTGCAAATCTCTCTGCATTTTTTCCATGAATTTAACTGGCATGTTACATTATATAAAAATGGAAGGAAGTTCTACACTATCTTAATACATAAAATGCAGACTTGAGGCATATTCAAGAGGCACACCTTTCTAATGGATACGTCTAACCACAGATTCTCCTCCTTGTAAATATTCCCCCAGGCGTCATACTGGATCCAGAAGCTCAAAAGCAGTACTCTAGTGCCAGTAGGTGTTGGCGCACAGTTCCACATCAACGTTGTTCTGCTCCAAAAGTGATGAGCAAGGCCGCTTATAAGCACACCCAAACACTCTAAAGTAAATTCATTTATTTTTGCTCCCTCATAGCTCTACTCTTGCCGCATATTTATTGAATTATTTATTTTTGGACAATTGTTTTTTTTTTTTTTTTTTTTTTTTTTTTTTTTACCAGTGCTCAAGAGTAATATGGGTTTAAACCTTGTAGGGACTGACATACAAATATTTGTGACAGACCCTCATGTTGTATGCTTATTGTTCCTGGTGTCAAAATACTGCAATGACTGGCCCAGATGAACCAAAAGGCTATAAAGGACGACGAGGTGAAATTGTATGTCACCCAACATCAGAAGGCTCTCGAAGACTCTACATCGCGACCTTTTGAATTCAAAGGAAAGGTCCCGATTTCACTCCCATAGTCATTCTTGTGGTTGATCCTTGCTGTGGTCGAAGTCTTGAAGGTGTTGATGAAAAAGCACAAGAAGTCCAAGAGAATTGAGTCCTTCCTGCAGTCCCATACTTCATAGAGGGTGTCAACATGCAAATTCTGAATTTGGTCTCCGTGCAAGCTGAATTTTCAGGTCAGTCTGCGATGTTACAGCAAATCGAAGACCTATAAGGAGGCCATGCTGCACATATTTGGCATGTCTATGGTTCTATCTGGTGTGACTTTGGACGCCAAGGATCTGCAGAGGCTTCCAGTCAGGATCCTGCTGGCGAGTTCGCCCTCAGCACCATCTGGTCTGCTTGAACCCACTACGGTGGTGTCTTCAGTTCGGGCACCACTCTTTGCGTTGGTTTCCCTTAACATTGACACCACCGGTGCTGGAAGAGAATCAGCCACTTAGTGTTTTCTCACTCCAAATCGTCCCTGTCTAAATCCTTGAATGAGTCTTTATTCTGATGCCAACAGACAGCAGTGTCTTCGTCTGAGTCCAACACATTGACTTTACCACACAGCATATCTCATACTGTACACCAGTTGTTTGGCTCTGATTTTGACAATAAAGACTATGATGAGGGAGATGCGTGTGTTCCACAGCATGACAAGGATCATTTGTATGCAGACCTCTACAGGATGTCAGTGTTCTAGACATAGCCTGAGTCCCTGGATTTCTCTCCCTTTCTCTCTGGTCCTGCCATACAGGAGAGCTTGTCAGGATTGCATGACTGCATGAATCCTTGCCCTGCAGCTCCCTAACATGGGAGTAAAGACTAACATCCTGACGGAGGTTATCCAGCCTGACCAGGCACCTACTGAACCTTTCCTTTCATTTAACAAGGCCCTTAATTATATCATCTTGGATACATGTGCAAAATCCTCTTGGGTACACGTGCAAAATCATGATCTGGAAGTCAAGAGTCAGGTAGATCATCACCACAGACCAGCACTGGGCGATTCTAACTTCCTGGCTTAACACCTGATAGCAGAGAATCTGGTAGTACAGGCTTTCACAAGCAGACTGAAATGCAACACCTTTCTTACGACCTATCACGGTCTCTTGGAGTGCATGTTCTCTTCTGCCAGTCTTGCTTTACATTCTTTCAATGCCAGCTTTGTCTTGGGTCACTATGGCCGTGCTTTGTGGGATAAGGTAGGTCCTATTCTGCCGGTAGTTACAGAGGACATGTGGGTGTCTTTAGCTCCAATTAAACAGGGTGGGTGGGATTACGCAAAATTTGGTATTTGGTCTGGCCTGGACACAAGTTTGTTTAGGTTGGACAATGGACGTGAGTGTGGTGCTTCAGTTGCATGCTTGATCAAAGTCTACAGGCTTCTTGGTGATGTCAAGCATCTTATTGGACATGCCATTCGATGACTCTCACCTCTTTGATGAGAAAGCAGACTCAGCCCTGGAACGCTTTAAAGAAAGTCTCATCACAGCACCTTCCCTGAGGGTTTCTGTCCCTACCAGGCAATTTGCTCAACAGGTTTGTCCCTTTTGTGGATATGCCAGGGATTTCAAATATAACCAGTGCCAGAACCCACTGCCGGCACAACAACCTTCTGTAGGAAAGTGCCCTTTTCACCCTCACTTTTTGCTCACTGGTACTGAGGTTTTTCGACAGAGGCGCCCTGGTTCCCTGCTAAACAGTTCCTCAGTGCTCTTTCCCTAAATACATGTAACAGTGTGTACAATGGCACACTCCTCCACCTGTGTAAGTCCCTAGTAATTGGAACTCTTGGTACCTAAGGCATGGGTAGGGTAGAGGGTCCCTAAGGGCTGCAGCATGTATTGTGCCACCCTCAGGGGACCCCCTTGAAAACTAGTTGCACACAGCTGCTGTTACAGTCTGCATGTCCTAGTGCAAGCCAGGCGAAAACACAACATGGCACACCAGCATGTGCCATGTCGGGTGCATTATATTTGTTGTGTGGTCCTATCTGAACAAGCAAATATGAACCTGTGATGCCCAGCCCCATTGCTGACTTTGCAAATAACCCAGTCACATAATGGCGTCACTAAACCCTTTGGTGTTTCATATTAAACACCTTGTCTTAATAAAGCCAGGCTGATGCCAGCCTCAAATGTATTATGAGATGCACCCAGAGGGCATCTTAGAGGTGCCCCCTGATCCCCACTAGTCTCAACTAGCCTGCCACCACATACAGGTTTCTGACCCCCTGGAAGTGAGAGCCCACACTCTCAGAGGTCAGAAACAAAGCCTGCTCCATCGAAGGGTGTTGTCACGTACTCCAGCAGGATGGCTTGCAGATCTGCATACCAAGGCCATGTGTTTCAAAAGCCCTGCCCCCTTTGATTTGAAAAGCCCTGGCTCGCCCAGCCCTGGGTGTAGCCATCCCCTGCCCTGAGGCCCAATTGTCACCAGGACAGGCAGGAAAATTAGTTAGATGTGTACCACCTTTGGGCCAGCCACACCCCAATGGTGGGCTACCCAAAGTGGAGACTTGAGGAATGGTTCCACCATATTGTTTTTGGTTGAAACTAGGCCAGCTAGGATAGGGATGTGCCCATTCCCTATAGGAAGTGGTCATATAGGGTGTGTAGACACCCCAAGGACAAGTAGCCCATTGGTTACTACCTTACGCTCCCCTAAACACCCTTAAATTGACTATTTAGGTGGCCCCCTAACACCAGAAGAACATATTTGCTGGACTAAGGAAGAAGGAGGACCTGAAGAGCGGCAGAAAGAAAGAACTGAGGAGCAGCAACTGATTTGGCCCCAACCCCACCGGCCGGCTTGCTGTTCTCAACAATTGCCCCAAAGACGAGTTGTCCTGCAGCTGTTCTGCCTCCAAAAGCCTGGGAGGACAGCCAGCACTTCAAGAAGTAACTAGGACCTCCAGTAGAGTAGCGAAGCTGATTGCCTGCACCTTGCAGGCACCAAAGAAGACTTGCGAAGACTCCAGACTGCCAAAACCTGACACCGGACAGCACCACTGCACCTGTGCCCCCTAGTCCGAGGTGAATTAGGTCAAAGATGGCAGTCTGGTCCCCAGACGTTCCAGAGCCAAAGCCCACCTTGGATTTGCCAACAGTGGACTTCCTGATGCTGCCTGCAGCCTCTTTGTGCAGACCTTCGCTACCGTGACTGCATCTGGTGACAAAAACCCGACACCTCAGGCCATCTCTGCACCTGGCCGCCCTGACCCACGGAGAAGAGAACCAAAGGTGTCCACACATCCCCAAGCATCGTGAAAGATGAGCCCCCCTGTTGGGTCAGCGGGCTGGCCCCCTAATCCCTATGTGGCCCCCAGGTCCCTATGTGCAGCCTTTTTTTCCCAGGACCGTTTCCCATTGAAACCAATGATGCAAAAAAGAACCTCTGAGCCTCCCGAAGTGACCTGTTAATCTGCCTTGGACCTTGTCCTGTACTCCAGAAGTTTGATCCTGTAAGTCACTGCTGAGTACCCGTGTGCGATATGTGTTTTTCTCCATAAGATTGCATTACCGCATTAGAGACATTTAAAGTATATTGCCTGTGTTCTTCAAAAGTGCATCAGTATTTATTCTTGTAACAGTATTCAGGTGTTGAAACATAATGTAAACAAAATTAACTATTTTCCTAACAATTGGTCTTGAGTTCCTTCTTAATTGTGTGTCACATTTATTGCCTCTGTGATTTCAACCAATTCTTAGCACTACCCTCTGATAAGCCTAACTGCTCGCCCACACTACCACAAAAAAGAGCTTTTGGGATGGTCACTTTTAACCCTGTAACCCAATAATAGTTGCCTGTACTATCTGCATTAAATACCCTTACGTTTGGTGTACTACATAGATAACCAGCTTCCTACACCCTCTCAGCCATTTTGTGGCAGAGGCTGCTGCAGCAGGAAACGTTTAGGCTATCAGGGATAATGTGCAGTATTCCCCCGCCCCTCCTTCGACTACAACTGCAAAACCACTTTAGCGGGTCATTTTGGACACACATCCAACCTGTAAGAGGCACAATCAGGACATTTCCTGGAAAGGTGGCGAGACATCATTCTGCACTCATGGATCCTTAAAATTGTTCAGCGGGGCTAGGCCTTCCCATTTTTTCCATCCCACTGCACCTTCCACTCCCATCAAAGTGGCTGATAGAGGAGCACTTATCCTTTTTGAAGTAGGAAGTTCAGGCCTTTTAAGTCAAAAGAGCTACGGAGAGGGTGCAGGCCTCAGAAGTAGGGATTGGGTGTTACTCCGTCTACTTCATTGTCCGACAGAAGGATGAAGGCCTTGATCCCATTTTAAATCTCCCCCCGCTAAATGCCTTCCTCAGGAAGGATTAATTCAAGAGGCACAGTGGCCCAAGTTTTGTCTGCCTTGGATCTTGAGGATTCTGGATGGTAGCACTGGACATGTAGGATGTGTATGTCCATATTCCCGTCCTGTAGGCCCACAGGCATTATCTGCAGTTCACAGTGGACCAAAAGCATTTTCAATTTGCAGTGCTCCCATTTAGCGTTACTAGTTCCTCTCAGGTGTTCACGAAAGTGATGGCGGTGGTTGCAGTGCACCTTCGGAAATTAGATATTCCAGTCTTCCTCTACCTTGAGGACTAGCTATTGAAAGCAGACACCCTAGACAGTCACAGTTCACCTCCAGACTATGGCGAGCCTACTGACTTTGTTAGGGTTCACTATCGACACCCTAGAGTCAAACCTGACTCATTCGCAGACACTTCTGTTCATCAGGGCCATCCTGGATATGAAGCAGTTTTTGGGCCTTCCCCCACCCCGGAGCTGAGTGCCTACACCTTTGAACAATGATCCCAATGTTTCAGCTTCTTTCCTGGATCTCAGTGAGGATGGCACTGTGGTTGCCGGAACTGATAGCCTCCTACATCCAGCACAGCACAAGGGGAATCCATTTTATTCCATCCAGGTTTTGGAGGGAAATGCAAAAGATTTGCAGTGGTGGCTGTTACAGCAGGATTGGGACAGAGGCAGACTCCTCGCCTTACCCCATCCAGACCTCACGGTGGTCACGGATGCATCACTACTGGGCTGGGGAGGCCATTTGGGAAAGGTGGATATGACTGTTATCTGGTCTCTTGCAGAAACTGCTTCCACATCAATTTGTTGGAGTCGCAAGCAATCTGCGTGCCACTGAAGACCTTCCTATTAACCATCAAAAGGAGGTTAGTGCAGGTACTTGCAGACAAGACCACAGCCATGTGGTGCATCCAAAAGCAGGGGGATGTGGAGACTTGGGTCCTGTGCCAAGAATCTTTGGTCCTCTGGGAGTGGCTGACTCACCAGGGCATTTTTCTGGTTGTGAACTATGTGGTAGGATCTTTAAAAAACAGGGAGGATGAACTCAGTTGCCAGTGCCTAGCAAATCACGAAAGGTAGTTACCGCTAGCAGTGATGACAGTCAGGTTTGTTGGAATGGGCATTTTGCCTGTTTGATCCTATAGACCAACCACCTCGGGAGGTACTGCTTTAGTATTTATTCTAAATGTCAGAAATCTTACCTTAGGTAACACATTTTCTGGTGGTTACTCTTTCTAACCGTAGATTCCTCACCACCCTTCCACCTCCCTGTTCTGTGGAGTGGACGTTTTTCCATCTAAAATGGTTTGAAATTAGAGGTCTGCACACTAGCACAAACTGTTTGTTTTTGGGCTCCTAGGGCATGGACGATGTCCAGAAATAAACTCACATCTTCATGTTTGTGTGGTGCCTATATTTGGCTCCAGCCACAACTTCTTGTATGGAAAGGCATCATTGCAGAGCCACACAATGCCAGCTAACGGCACACAGGGGCTGTGCTGAAAAATCTTCCATACACAGTTTGGTGCCTGGGTACATTCCGAAGATGATGAATCTGCAGTTAGATAGAGTATCCATCATATAAAGCGCTACCAAAGGTAAGTAACATTTTCTTCTCAGACACCCTAAACACTGGCTAAATCATTTCATTATAAAAATTTAACCATACTCAAACATCCTTGCAAATGACAGACGTATCACTAACATCACAGGTAAAGCCAATGAGAAATGTGTGACTACAGAATTAGCACCCATCACCAAAAAACAACTTACTAGCATTTACCATCCTGCCTTCTGTTAAGACTAGAGTGTGCTGAAACTGAAATCTTAGAAATGATGGGCAACACAATAGAAGAAATTGGGGTATTAGTTGAAAGAGGTGGAGCCCAACTTAAGTAATAAACACAATCTTTGTCAGGCTCAACACAAAAGTCACTGTAATAGCCTGTGCTAAACATTCTAGTAGAATGGCACAAAAGCAGTCAGACTTAACGTAGAGGCAATATGTGAAGCATTTCAAACAGTGACAACAAAACAAAAGAAAAATCTCAAACCAATTTAGAAAAATAATAAAGTTTAATAAATAAAATGACCCCAAAACAACAAACATCCAATGAGTATTACCTGAGCAATCATTTTTTCTTTTTCTTTGGTGCAAAGAGCAGGTTGCCGTCTGAACTTTGCGTTGGCAGGAGTGGCAGTTATTGTCGAGGAGCCTGATTGTGGTCACGAAGAGCCCCAAACGTCTGAATTTTCTCCTGGAGTTCATTATTGTGGCAACAGGTGTACACTCTGATGCCAGCCAAGAGACCCTGGCTTGGCTTCTGAGGGGCACTTCTTGGGGATCAGGACTCACTCCAGAAGAGGCCAGCAGCAGGAAGGTCCAGCTGGTGCCGGTCAGCTGAGCAGTTGCAAGGAAGGGGGTCTGGAAGCTTGTGTCCCTGTAGCTTGAGCAGGAGGTCAGTCATCTGACCCTTGGAGTCACATATGGGGATCCTGGGTTCAAGGCAGGCGTGCCCAGTATTTCTTCTGCAGGCAGCGCAGTCCTTCTTCTGACTCTTCCACAGTTTCAGGACTGTTTTGATGAGAGGTTCTGAGAGTACCATTCTTATACCAAGTGCCAGCTTTTCTGTGTGGGTGGGTAATCCCTGACGTACTTCTAAACTCGTTCTGGCCAGTTATTTCCCTTTACCTGGGTTTGTCTTCAATGTGTCTAGGGGAACAAAGGCAAGGGCAGCCCTGGTGTTGGGTTCCTTTGTGTGTGCTTCAGATAGATTCCTCTGTAGTGTAATTAAAGCAGGGCACAACTCCTCCACAGCTATCTGTTCAGGAAGGCCAGGCTCCTTTTGTCCCCGTGTCTGGAGAGTACACAACGCACCACAGGAGAGCTATTCACAGTCATGTGACCCTGAACACTGGCAGAAAGGCACATTTGGTTCAGGCACGAAAATGTCAACGTCCTGAAAGTGCCAATTTCAGAATAGTAACATTTAACCAGATTATACCATTAAAGAGGATTTTAAATTTCAGTTCAAATAACAAGAAGAATTTCTCCATTTGTTCCCAGACTGAAGTTATCACTTATTAAGTGTAATAAGGTAACCCGAAGTTAGTCTATGGGACAGGTAGCCTTGCCACAGTGAAAAACTATGTTAGGAGATTTTCATGTCATGACATGTAAATCTAAAGCACATGTCCTACTTTTAAATACCATGCACCCTGCACTATGAGCCTTTAGGGACTACCTTTGGGGTGACTTATAAGAACCAAAAAGGAAGGTTTGTGCCAGACAGAAGGATTCTTTTGCCAGAAACTACATTACTAGCTGCAGTGGCAGGCCTGAGACAAGCTTTACATTGCTACTTTAGGGATTCTGTATCACAATAGTGGCATTTAGTTTACAGGCCCTTGGTACATGTAGTATCATATACTAGGGACTGACAAGTACATTAGATGGGCCAATAAGGTGTATACCACTTCTACCATGTTTAAGGGAGAGAGTACAACACTTTACCACTAGTTAGCAGGAGTAAAGTGTGCAGAATCCTAAAAGCCAACAAAAAATCAGCAAAGGAATGCAAAACTCTGGGCGACCCAGAGAAAAGGCCAGGCCCAACACATACAATGTATTTTGGATGAAGGCAGAGTGCCTACTTGTTCTCCTTGATCTGTCAGCAGGTTACAAGACTCTGAAACATGAAAGGCTTTTCAAGATACATAAAATCTGCATACATGTAAGTTGTAAGGTACTCAGGTGGGTCACCTCTTTCGCACTAATTTTTATTAGCTCCTCGCAATGGTTCCCGACACTTCCAACCGCTTCCACAGTCACCTGTTGTACCCCCCCACCCCCGTAGGTTTTATACTAGTATCAATTATGTTCACTATTTACATGGAGGAATCAAAAAATATCTTAAGAGGAGATGGGGTAAGGATCCACCAATTCTCTGATGACACTCAGATCAATTTGGAAATTTACTTCACTAAAAGTATCCAAGCCCTATAAATATGTCAAGGAAATTGTCATGACTAGTTGGCATCAAGCTTTCTCAAACCCTTTGAAAAACAAATTCATTTTTCTTTGAAGAAACCAAGAACTTAGAGCCTACAAAGAATGACTAAACAAATTTAAATATTATGGCTTCAACCCCCATTTAAAAGCGAGGGCCTTGGCTTCTGGATAGAGCACTCTATAGCCATGTCCTCATATATCCGACCTCACTATAAAATCCACAAGAACAACATTAATAAAAATAAAAAAATGCAAACATTGACTCTTAAAAACATACTTACAACTAGCGGTACAAGCATAGTCATCCTCCTAAATCGATTCAGAATGCCCCCCTCTGGTAGCTTCTACATGCACAAAATCACCTTTCACTTCTATCCTTCACTGTGTGGCTGGACTGGTGTTTGGAACAAGAAAATTCACCCACATCACCCCTGTTCTGAAGGAAGTACACAGGTTTCTATTCAAGCCTAAAACCACCATAAAACGGAGCTGTATGACATACTAATCCATATGTTGTGCTTTACCAGAGTACTGATGATCTGCCATAAAAATCTCCAGATGAAGCAATAGTTCTTCTGCTTTTTGCCTTTTCTTCCTACCTGGCTTTCCTACTCACTCCTGTGTCCCATCTCTCTTCTGCTGTGCCACACCTCTTCGTTGCTGTTATCTACCGTCTTTGCCCTTCTGCCAAACCATACTTGCCTGGCTATCTTGGCCTCCTCTGTTTGCTATTGCAGCCCTTTCCACTCCTCCTTATTTGCCACAGCCTCTGTCTCTGTAACAGTTGCCCACTTTATCTGCCAATTTGCCCTTAATGATTTATATTGTCTTTTATATAGACCCTGCTCATTGACTCAATGGTGCCTAGAAACCCCTCATCACAGCCTATCTGTATTCATTTTCTGTAAATGTCTACGATTGCCGAGTCATTGTATCATATTGTTGTTCTTCATAATTCTGTTTCAGAATAAAGCACACTACCATCACCTGGTAGAGTGTGCTAGAGAAAAACATGTAAAATAAAGAAATGTGAGCACTGTGTAATATTACTTATGCTGTGGAAGCCAAATTGCCATTCATCCACAACAGCATAATACAGGAACTGCTCCAGCTGCATGGTAGCAGTTTGTACAAAACTGTAAAATCGAACTGACGGAGTATTGGCCAATAATTGTGCAGGTTGCACAGGTCAGATCTGAGTTGCTGAAATACCTCGGAGTTGAGGAGATGACTTTCGCTTTTATTGGCAACAGTATCGGCTACAATACCTTCAGCAGTTGCAGCTTTCATTCCTGCCATAATGCTTCCTAATGTCCATATGGCTGTATTATGTCGTTTTCAGTTCAAACAGGTGCCGTGAGCACCTGTTATCCAGTGCCATTGGTCCTCTTTCACCACAGGGTATAAAGAGATTTCCAGAATTAGTTTCAGCTCCAGTGAAGTCACTGAAATAGCATTTTGTAACTTGGCTCCAAAAGCAGATACCCGGGTCATGCAATTCTAAATAGACATTTACTTTTTAGGCTCTGACATAACTTCTGCTTGTCCAGTGAATCACATGGGTCATCCAAAGGCCATCTTTTGTTTGAGATGTGGACTGGGAGAAGCACTAGCTGGTTCATTAGAAGTTAGTCTGTGTAGGTCTAGATCTTAATAGGGATGTATACGACCTTGTACCCTCACAGTCCACATCTGTAACCTCCCCATCTACTTTTCCATCTCTCCTTTGAGCTTTTGGTCAATTGATTCTTCCATGAAAGTACAATGAGTCTCCTGGAATCTCTAAACAAGTCTAACTCGCTGCATATACTTTGTTGGCAGTTAATTCTATCCAACACCATTTCTTTCGGTAGTTTATAAATCCTCAAATGACTACATCTACAATTAGATTTGACCTAGTACCCCCAATGTTTATGTTTCATGAAGTATTGAATATAGTTTGCGTTAGTCAACATAGCGGCTAGATTTAGCTGGCACCCTGCTGCCAAATTTCTAGACACCATTTATCGAGGTGAATAAATGGGACAGCTTGGGCCAATATAAATCCCTGGATTACATCTGTGTGATCATACTGCTTGTCATATTATACCTAATCTTCACAAGATAGAGATCCCTCTCTGACAATATTAGGCTTCGTTTAACAATTATATTATGTTTGAAGACAAGACAAAATAAAGATTTATTATTGTGACCTTGCCTCTATTTAGCAGACATTGCTGATCCAACTTGGAACTGCTGATCTACATCACATCACTGCTATATTAGGTGAAAAGTGATGAGTTTATTCCCACCTTAGAATGATAGTCATGAAGAATGTGCCCTAGTATTCACATATTTCATGTTTATTTAACTACTGCATCTAATCTAGTTGTAACTGCATGTTGCATCACATGGGAATTAATAATACGTTACTGAGGCATTGGGTACATATACCTACTTCCCCCGGTTTTCTAACATGGTACTATTGAGTATTGTGTCTACCATGACTTGCTACAAGTTCTTTGTAGTACCACCCTTCACATGGCTTTTAGACCACCCTGGTGAAGGTAATCATTGTATTTAGTATTAGAAAGACTAACTATATATTGCACAATTTCTAGCCATGATGTAGTCAATGAATAACAAAACATGCACTTGCTAGAACGGAACATCATTGCACCTGAGTAAATGAACACTTGGCATATGTAGAGTGACTGAAAATTACGTTATTGTTCAAGTGAAAGAGTGCTTCAGGGTGCATTTGTGGAGATAGCGGCTAGGATTTTCATGGCATTTGTGATATAGAGAGGCCCCTTCATGTGTTTTTCACCTCTTAAAAACATTCTCAGTATCATTAAATTCTAAATAGTTATAAACCATATCCTTAAGTGGGAGGAAATTCTGCCAGGTGCTAATTTCTATGACCCCTTGTGAAATAATCTCTGTGAAGGAACTCTAGATTGAATACAAATGTTTTCAAGGGTTAAAATTCATAGGTAATGGATAGATTTGGGAAAGGATGAGAGAGGAACTCTTTCCTATTTTATGAGAAGTTCCCAGATTAGATATAGTTAATGCACAGAAATCTGGAAAATGGGATAGCCACCATTCGGAAGAAGATGAGGGAGAATTCTGTAACCACTGGGACAGGGTTATTCTCCAATGGCATTTTAATGGACATATTAAGCCCTTGTTTAAGCTTTCTGAACCGGCTTGAAGCCAGAAGAAGGGAGGATTATGTACCTGCTATAACAATCCTGCCTATTAAACTGTTAAAGAAGAACCTTTAAAGAGATGGTGCTCTTTTTGAATCTCTGTTTGCCAGGCATGGGTTCAAAAACTGCAGAAAGACAATTTATTGAACACTTTTACTGAGTCATTTAATCCTCCTGTGCTAGGGATAGAAGCTGCCCTCTGGAGGAATTGGACTCCTGAAGAAGCTAGAGCGGCTGGGAGTCTGCAAAGGTTCACAAATATCAGGGCTTTTGGACCAGTTTATGTAATCCGGCTCACCGTGAGTGCTGGTTGGGTGAGCTGGCACCCTGCAGCACCTAAGTACCTTGCCCTACCACCCTCAGTGAACATTGCTGGGCTAAGGTATCTTATTGACTATTCTTAATGTGCTGTTGCACTCTGATTGACACCTCGGATAGCACTCTCTTTGGATTGTTTCTAACGCCTTGCATGATTTTTATTTATCTGACCCAATGACCCATTTTTGATTTCCTGACCCAGTGTTTGCTTTTTAAATGCTTTTTTGTGTTTTGTATTAGGTTGTAGACATAAGATTATGTATTTCTTTGACTATACACTTTTAGTATGTTGGTACACACAATACCTACAGCTGAGGCCAGTGCTACAAAAGGGGGGTAAATGTTGCCATAATGGAAACCTGTTAGCCTCTGTGGAGAGTTGTGTGGAAGCTTAGCCGTGCCTCACACCAAGCCTACAGCATCTGTTCTTCATTGCCTAACATGGCATTTTCCTAGACATATCATAAGTATGCTTAGTATTGCTCTTAGTTGTCCCTTAAACTTCCATTTCCACTCCCGCAATTTCTCAAAAGGTTTGTGTTGGACTTTTGGCCATACGCATGGTCATCCCTAGTCTTTTTGCCTCCTTCCTCCTGGTTTTTCTGACCTCTCGCTGTTGGCTCTAGGACTCTGAGCACTTTTTCACTGCTGACCAGTGCTAAAGTGCAGGTGCTCTCCCATCTAAAGTTGGTATGTTTGGCTTATACCTAATTGGCATATTTAATTTACCTATAAGTCCCTTGTACAGTGGTATCTCTATACCCAGGGCCTGTAAATTAAACACTACTAGTGGGCCTGCAGCGCTGCTTGCGCCACCCACGGAAGTAGACTTTCAAACCTGTCTCAGGCCTGCTAGCGCAGGGCCTGTGTGCGCAGTTTTCTGCCACAGGGACCTGGCATCTAAATTTACTTGCCAGGCCCAGAACTCCCCTTTTACTACATGTAAGTCACCCCTAAAGTACGCCCTAGCTAGCCCTATGGGCAGGGTGCCATGTATGTAGAAAGGCTGGACATGTGCCATATTGCATGACCTGTCCTAGTAGTGACAAACAGCCTAACTTGGTGTCTCACTGCTGTGAGTGCTGCCTTCTCATAGGATTGCACTAGAAATGCCCTGCCTTAGGTGTAAGGGGTATTGTCTGATTTATGAGGGGTAGCGTAGGCGTGTTTGGTATGGTTGTGATGGTGATAATAAATACTGCTTACTGGTGTGGGTGTATTTTTTATTACTATCACAGAAATGCCACTTCTAGAAAGTGCGCATTTATCTGTGCTTATAATTCTGGTGTTTTGCAGCTTGACTCCAATCAACGTCTGGGCAGAGTGACAGCTGGGGCTTTGTGCATACTTTTCAGACAGCCTGTACACAGGGAGGGTGGAGGTGTCACTGAGGTGCATCTACATACTGAATAGTCTTCCTGGGCTGAGAGAAGGGAGAGGCGGGGCACACCTACATTTGTAAAGGCTGTGCCCTGGCCTCACACAATAGGGTCGTTAACCCCCCACTGATGTTTGGAGCCTGTGCTGAAAGGAGAGAGGGGGCACTCCCAGAACCAGTTGTAACTGGCTGGAACCTCCTCTCCCTACCATTGTAAAACACTGTAAGAACTGACTATAAGTACAGGGGAATTTTCCCCACAATTTGAACATTCTTGGAACTTGAAACTGGACACAGAACGCTGATGAATGGACTCACCAGGAAACGGCCATGGACTGCTGCTGCTGTGCTGACCTGTGACCTGCCTGGTCACTAGGAGGAACTGCCACCATCTGCACCCCTTGTGCTGGCCTGTAGCTGGGCCCACCAGCCCTGTGCTCCTTCTTGTTTAGTTGTTCCCAGGGGCAGGGTGCTGTGGCCCCTGACCCCTGCAACGATCTTTTACATCTTTGCCAGGAGGGAGCGCGAGGCGCCCCCCTCCCCCTTTAAAGGATTTCCCTGACTTGGGCCCCCCCTTGGAGAGGGCCGGTGGAGGCCCGGGGGGCCCCCCAGTGATCACGGGTCCCAGAAGGGGCCGTCAAAAATTCAGAGAGGGTGCGTGCCGCCCCTCTCGGTCTGCCATGTTGAGGGAGGCCCCCGTTTTTGCGCAGAGGAGCGCCGGGGGCCCCATTAGTTGTTTTAGGCACTGGAAGTGCCTCCCCATCAAGACAGGTACTTTTAAATGGACCAATATGTTCCTAATCTAAAGTTCTTTCTACAGACTTTGCTATTATGATATATTGCCTACCTGTTCTATGATGCTTTTACATATGTGTGCACATGTTCCTTTTATGGGCGTGACTTGCTAATATGTTTCCCTAACTTGCCATAGGTTTTCTAATGTTCCTACTATGGGTGTTTTATGTTATTCTTATGACAAGCGTTCTAATGTGATTACGTGTTTCCTGACTACTGCTTATGTTGCAGAATACTGAGTAACCTGTGTGTTATGTGTGACTACTGCTAGTTTGCAGAGTAACTAATGTGTAATGTTCTGACAACTGCTAAGGTAGCAGGATAGTACTGTTATGTGATGTTGGTCTAATGATTACGTTGTGTACAATACAGTATATTTTCATATAATCTGGTGTTGTGTTTCCTTTGTGGTGGGGATATTGCGTCACATGTATGTGTGTGTTGTGCAAACGCTTTACGCATTGCCTCCGGGTTAAGCCTGACTGCTCGTGCCAAGCTACCAAGGGGGTGAGCAGGGGTTATCTTGGACGTGTAACTCCCTTGCCCTGACTAGAGTGGGTAAGTTCTGCCTGGCTGAGGTGAATACCCTAGCCAACCAGAAACCCCATTTCTAACATTGGAAGTCAGCGGTGAGGATAGGACTTGCGCTTGCACAATACCATTGTGACTCATTATTTCACTACAAGGATTGCGTTTAGACCATCACATGTTTGGCTTCTCTTAACTTCCTCTCTTTGGTCATTTTTCCTGTTTTCAGTTCTCACGCTTGGGTATTGTGATTGTCACAGTTGAGTTATTTGTACCTTTTTAAGATGGGGCTTACCTTTGATTTAGAGGACCTGCTGTTTTACACGCAGGGGGAATTAGAGGGGTTCTGTAGAGAGAGAGGGCTGCCTGTAGAAGGGGACCTCAGGAGATCTCTGAATTTCTTTGAAAGGTTTGTGACATTTACCCAGGGAGGGAGTGTGCGTAGGGGGTACCCAGAGGATCCTGAGTGTAGCGAGGGTTCCCAATGGGAGGGCTCCCAGACCTCATCCCTAGAGAGTGGTAGAGAGACTGATCAGGAGGGTGAGAATGACCGGTTGGGGACGCCAGTTGACAGGGAAGGCCCCAGTGATAGGGAGTCCCTTGCTGGGTCCAGTGTAAGAAGCAGGGCTACCTCTCATTCCTTGACGCCTGATGAGCTAAGAGATAGGCGGGAAGAGAGGGACCTGAAGTTGCAGTTAGCGCGCCTAGCTGTTGAGGAGAGAAGGGCTGAGGTAGAGAAGGCTTTAGTACAGGAGAGAATGGCAGAGGCAGAGAGGGCCTTTGCCAGAGAAAGACTCGCTCTAGAGCGCAGTCTGAAGGTTCTGGACTCACCAGCGCTGCAGGTGGAGTCCAGTGGTGGCAGCAATGTACAGTGCTGTAGTAAAGATGTTCCTCACATACCCATAGATCTGGTACCTAGGTTCCAAGAGGGGGGTGACATACGTCAGTGGTTAAAGGAATATGAGAGGGCTCTGGTAGAGCGCAGTATCCCTGAGATGGATTGGGGAACTGGCCTAGGGAGTTTTATTCCTGAGGAGGGGAGGGATGCCCTACTGACTCTAGAAGAGAGTGACAGGGAGGGGTACTCCGCTGTGAAGAACGCACTGATTGTGAAGTATGGTTTTTCCCCTGAGGAATACAGAAAAAGGTTTAGGGGTGGTAAGAAACTGTCCCACCAGTCTTGGGAGGAGTTTGTGGAGGATTGCTGCATTGCACTAGATGGATGGGTGAAGGGTAGCACAGTAAACAATTTTGAAGGGCTGTTTAATCTGATTCTCAGAGAGCACCTGTTTCGTTGTTGTTTTTCAGAGTTACGCCAACACTTGTCAGTGTGTGAGCTCTCTGACCCCAGGGAGCTCGCAAAGGAGGCAGACTTCTGGTTGCGTACCAGAGGGTCTGGTGTGGCATTAGGGGGTGTTCCTAATGAGAGTGGTCTAGGTGTTTCCCAACAAGGTGTGGTGGGAAAGGAATGGAGTGTCCCAGGTAGGTCCCAGTGGACTGGGATGGGTGAGGGACCCCATGTCCCGTCTCTGAGGAGAGGGAATGGGGCTGGGCTGAGGCCCAAGGTGCCCAAGATACCGTCCCAGGCCCCTGAAGGTTCCATGAGTGAACGCCAGGAGGTGAGCCTAACCTGTGCCGTAGGGCCAGCTGTTCAGAAGGATCCCATTTTGTCATTAGGATTTAGGCGGGTGGCTGGTGATAGCGTTCCGCCGGTCCTGGTGTCTGGTAGTCTTGCTCTACAGCGGAGGAGGCGGAAATCCAGACATAGGGTTGAGAGGGGGCTGCGGGCCCCAGTGGAGAACCTGGAGGGTCAGGGGTCAGCTCTGAGAGCAGAGCCCCCCAGGAATGACCTTGGTGAGACCATTTCTGGGCTGGGGGGAATCCAGACTCTGTCCGATGGGCAGAGGTCAGGAGACCTGCGCCAGCCAGACTCTTGTGTGGCCCTTGGGGAAAGTGTTTCCCTGGTCGGGGGTAGGTGTGCCCCCCAGGAAGTCCTGGTGCGCCAGGCAAGGATTCAACCGCAGGGTGGTGACTCTGGGTTGGAGGATCAGGTTCAGGGGGTAAACTCTGACCTGATGGGGAGTACGTGTGCTCCCAAGGAAGTCCTGGTGCGCCAGGCAGTGGTTCAACCGCAGGGTAGTGACTCTGGGTTGGATTGCCAGATTCAGGGGTAAGCTCTGATCTGGTAGGGGGTAGGTGTGCTCCCAAGGAAGTCCTGGTTCGCTGGGCAATGGTCCAGTCTAAGGGTGTCGTCCCTGGACTAGATAGACAGGTTCAGGGGGTAAACTCTGACCTGATTGGGGGGGCGGTTAGTGTGCTCACCCCCCTGTGTGAAACTTCTGGTGGCTTCTCCCAAGGTGGGGAGACGCAGGACTCTGGAAGTGGGGTTCAGGGAGGGGGAAGCCCGCCCCGGACCCCAGCGCAACCCAAGGGTGTCGTCCCTAGGTTGGGTGGTCAGTCGCCAGGTAGTGATCCTGGGCTGGCGAGAAAGTTGTGCAGGACTGCTGTACCCAGCACCCTGGCAAGTGTGGATTCTGGTGATACCCCTCCTAGGAGAGGAGGGCGGGATCCTAGAAGGAGGGGTAGAGGGAGGAGAGCCTCGCCTCTAGCCCCTGTAGAACCTATGGGTGCGGACCCTAGGTTGGTGGATCAGTGGCAGGGTAGAGCCCCTGAACTGATCGGAAAGGGAGTGGAGACAGGTTGCTTTGCACCTGGGGCTACCGCCCCCCACTCATTATGGTTTCAGAGACCAGAGGCTCCTAGATGGCCTGGGGCCTGGTTCTGGCCATTGGCAGCTAGAGAATCCCCGTGGGTTGGTCTAGGCTGCCTGGGATGCATTGACAGAGAGATCCCAGTGGAGTCAGAAAGGCGTAGAACTGGAACATGCCCCTGCTGTTGTGGGCCTGGGTCCTTGTTCTATCGCCCCAATCAGGAAAGTACATCAAGGTATTGATTGTTCTCCCCTGGATTTTGGCTGGTAGGGGGTTGTGTTGGACTTTTGGCCATACGCATGGTCATCCCTAGTCTTTTTGCCTCCTTCCTCCTGGTTTTTCTGACCTCTCGCTGTTGGCTCTAGGACTCTGAGCACTTTTTCACTGCTGACCAGTGCTAAAGTGCAGGTGCTCTCCCATCTAAAGTTGGTATGTTTGGCTTATACCTAATTGGCATATTTAATTTACCTATAAGTCCCTTGTACAGTGGTATCTCTATACCCAGGGCCTGTAAATTAAACACTACTAGTGGGCCTGCAGCGCTGCTTGCGCCACCCACGGAAGTAGACTTTCAAACCTGTCTCAGGCCTGCTAGCGCAGGGCCTGTGTGCGCAGTTTTCTGCCACAGGGACCTGGCATCTAAATTTACTTGCCAGGCCCAGAACTCCCCTTTTACTACATGTAAGTCACCCCTAAAGTACGCCCTAGCTAGCCCTATGGGCAGGGTGCCATGTATGTAGAAAGGCTGGACATGTGCCATATTGCATGACCTGTCCTAGTAGTGACAAACAGCCTAACTTGGTGTCTCACTGCTGTGAGTGCTGCCTTCTCATAGGATTGCACTAGAAATGCCCTGCCTTAGGTGTAAGGGGTATTGTCTGATTTATGAGGGGTAGCGTAGGCGTGTTTGGTATGGTTGTGATGGTGATAATAAATACTGCTTACTGGTGTGGGTGTATTTTTTATTACTATCACAGAAATGCCACTTCTAGAAAGTGCGCATTTATCTGTGCTTATAATTCTGGTGTTTTGCAGCTTGACTCCAATCAACGTCTGGGCAGAGTGACAGCTGGGGCTTTGTGCATACTTTTCAGACAGCCTGTACACAGGGAGGGTGGAGGTGTCACTGAGGTGCATCTACATACTGAATAGTCTTCCTGGGCTGAGAGAAGGGAGAGGCGGGGCACACCTACATTTGTAAAGGCTGTGCCCTGGCCTCACACAATAGGGTCGTTAACCCCCCACTGATGTTTGGAGCCTGTGCTGAAAGGAGAGAGGGGGCACTCCCAGAACCAGTTGTAACTGGCTGGAACCTCCTCTCCCTACCATTGTAAAACACTGTAAGAACTGACTATAAGTACAGGGGAATTTTCCCCACAATTTGAACATTCTTGGAACTTGAAACTGGACACAGAACGCTGATGAATGGACTCACCAGGAAACGGCCATGGACTGCTGCTGCTGTGCTGACCTGTGACCTGCCTGGTCACTAGGAGGAACTGCCACCATCTGCACCCCTTGTGCTGGCCTGTAGCTGGGCCCACCAGCCCTGTGCTCCTTCTTGTTTAGTTGTTCCCAGGGGCAGGGTGCTGTGGCCCCTGACCCCTGCAACGATCTTTTACATCTTTGCCAGGAGGGAGCGCGAGGCGCCCCCCTCCCCCTTTAAAGGATTTCCCTGACTTGGGCCCCCCCTTGGAGAGGGCCGGTGGAGGCCCGGGGGGCCCCCCAGTGATCACGGGTCCCAGAAGGGGCCGTCAAAAATTCAGAGAGGGTGCGTGCCGCCCCTCTCGGTCTGCCATGTTGAGGGAGGCCCCCGTTTTTGCGCAGAGGAGCGCCGGGGGCCCCGTTAGTTGTTTTAGGCACTGGAAGTGCCTCCCCATCAAGACAGGTACTTTTAAATGGACCAATATGTTCCTAATCTAAAGTTCTTTCTACAGACTTTGCTATTATGATATATTGCCTACCTGTTCTATGATGCTTTTACATATGTGTGCACATGTTCCTTTTATGGGCGTGACTTGCTAATATGTTTCCCTAACTTGCCATAGGTTTTCTAATGTTCCTACTATGGGCGTTTTATGATATTCTTATGACAAGTGTTCTAATGTGATTACGTGTTTCCTGACTACTGCTTATGTTGCAGAATACTGAGTAACCTGTGTGTTATGTGTGACTACTGCTAGTTTGCAGAGTAACTAATGTGTAATGTTCTGACAACTGCTAAGGTAGCAGGATAGTACTGTTATGTGATGTTGGTCTAATGATTACGTTGTGTACAATACAGTATATTTTCATATAATCTGGTGTTGTGTTTCCTTTGTGGTGGGGATATTGCGTCACATGTATGTGTGTGTTGTGCAAACGCTTTACGCATTGCCTCCGGGTTAAGCCTGACTGCTCGTGCCAAGCTACCAAGGGGGTGAGCAGGGGTTATCTTGGACGTGTAACTCCCTTGCCCTGACTAGAGTGGGTAAGTTCTGCCTGGCTGAGGTGCATACCCTAGCCAACCAGAAACCCCATTTCTAACAGTTTGTCATCCGTCTATCCAGGGCTTCTGCATCAAGATAAGACAGATTGTGTTACTGGTGTGATTGCAATATCTCTGATGCTTGTGCTTTGTTCATGTGTTACAAATAAAATCCTCTTTTTGGCTAATCAGAGATGTTATCATTACATCTATTGTTTGACTTGCCAGTTACTTTCTTCTTGCTTGAAGAACTATAGGATATGCTTTGTTGTCCACATCAGCAGAGTTCCACACCTTTGATTTTTCAGGTGTGAAGATAATACTGAGATTTATAGTTATGTCCTTAAATAAATTTGTGTCAGTTGTAGGGATACAATATGACAATGGGCATTAACTCTAACCTCCGTTTCACTGTCTACAACCCTTACCCAAGTACCATATTCAGTTTTAAATGATAAAACCATGAATGTCAAAAAGAGAAGTAAATTCATTACACCCTACAGTAAAAAGATACAAACATTGCATCAGTTTAACCCCTTCTCTGCCAGGCCTTTCCCCCCTCAGGTGCTAGGCCTTTTTGTGGCTATTTGGGACAGTTCGCGCTTAGACCCTCATAACTCTTTGTCCACGTAAGCTACCCACGCCAAATTTGTGTCCTTTTTTTCCAACACTCTAGGGATTCTAGAGGTACCCAGTTTGTGGGTTCCCCTGAAGGAGACCAAGACATTAGCCAAAATATAGCAAATATTTTTTTTTCTTTCTTTTTTCTTTTTTTTAAAGGGCAAAAAGGGCTGCAGAAGAAGCCTTGTGGTTTTTCCCCTGAAAATGGCATAAACAAAGTGCTAAAATCACCATCTTCCCAGCTTTTACGATTAAGAAATACTTTAATGTAGGTGTATGTAGTACGATTACGTACATACACCTACATTAAATTATTTCCTAATCGTAATAGGTGACTTGTAAGGTAATTTTATTTGTTGGTTGAGCCCACCCAGGTAGTATCATCTTACCTAGGACCTAGTCTGAATTGCCTCTTGTCTGTGTTTTTAATGTCTTCACCCATTCTCTCTATTTAGGGGTTAGAGGTATTCACCTCTGCTAATCGTATCTTAGCCTGGTTCACCCCAGCTTACCCAAAGAAGTTACCCATAGCTGGAGTAACCCCACTGAGACCAAGAGGGTCAGGGGGCCTAACTTGCTATTTGGCATGGGGTCAGACCACCATGCCAAGGACAGTGCAGCCATAAAGGCTAACACCCAGCAGAGGCCACTGACAGCTGTCCAGAACCATACCTTTACCTACCATACCATACATTTAGCTCTTCACCTACAAGGGAAGGGGCTAAGTTACAGGCTTCTTTAGGTTCAGGGTGCCTGTCTGCTGTGATAGAGTAGGGGGTTGCTACATCTTGTAGTAAGCACCCTTCTTCCACTTTCATCTGTTAGCTGAGGAGCCACCCACTCATGCTTAACAATTTCCTGACTAGCCAGGACTTCTTGTGGGTCAGGTTGGACTTCGCCAGGGCCACTTTTGGAGTTCTCTCCTACTGGAGCAGAATCTCCTTGGCTTGCTGGAACCTTGGCTAAAGGTGGTCCACCTTTCCTGCACTGTTTTCTTTTCTTTTTCTTCTGGGGCCTACTTGCTGTTACTGCAGGAGCAGCACCTCCAGAATCCTTGAGAGAGGACTGGCACTGGACCAATTCCTCTCTTGGGCTCTGACTAACCTCTGGTTAGTCATTTCCAAGGAGACAATCAAGGGGGAGGTCTGTACTGACTACCACCCTTCTCCAGCTAAAAGACCCACCCACTTCTAGGTGTACAAAAGCCACAGGCTTATCAGTGGCTCTGTCTGGGCTAACTCTTACTCTGGCAGTCTCACCTAGGATGTACTGGTTTGAGAACACCAGCCTGTCATGCACAATAGTGTGACTGGCACAAGTGTCTCTCAGGTCAGTGGCTGGGATTCCATTCACCAGTAGCTGGTGGAAGTGTCTACTTCCCTCTCGAATCTCCAACTCACCTGTTGGGCCCTTCTTCCAGGCTATGAATACCTCCTCATCTGAGGAGTCATCCCCAATGGCTACACTGGTCACCCCTGGGATTTTACTAGGGGATTTGTTTTTGGGACAAGAAATGTCCTTGGTGTGGTGCCCTGTCTGTCTACAGTTTTGGCACCATGCCTTAGTGGCATCCCAGTTCTTACCCTGATACCCACCTTTGTTTTGGGTTGTGTCTCGGGGCTCACCGACCTGGTCTGGTTTTTGGGAGCCTGCAGAGGACTCTTTTTCTTTGTTTCTAGTGTCACCCACTTTCTCCTGGGGAGGCTTTGTAACCCCTTTCGTTTGGTTACCCCCAGTGGAAGCTTTGGTTACCCTCGTCTTGACCCAGTGGTCTGCCTTCTTTCCCAATTCCTGGGGAGAAATTGGACCTAGGTCTACCATATATTGATGCACCTTTTCATTGAAGCAGTTACTTAAAATGTGTTCTTTCATAAACAAATTAAAAAGCCCAACATAGTCATGCACTTCATTTCCAGTTACCCAACCATCCAGTGTTTTCACTGAGTAGTCTACAAAATCAACCCAGGTCTGGCTCGAGGATTTATGAGTCCCCCTGAACCTAATCCTGTACTCCTCAGTTGAGAATCCAAAGCCCTCAATCAGGGTAGCCTTCATGAGGTCATAAGATTCTGCATCTTTACCAGAGAGTGTGAAGAGTCTATTCCTACATTTTCCAGTGAACATTTCCCAAAGGAGAGCTCCCCAGTGAGATCTGTTTACTTTTCTGGTTGCACAAGCCCTCTCAAAAGCTGTGAACCACTTGGTAATGTCATCATCATCTTCATATTGTGTTACAATCGCTTTGGGGATTTTTAGGATGTCAGTATTCTCTCTGACCCTATTTAAGTTGCTGCCACCATTGATGGGAATTAAACCCATCTTGTTTTTTCCCCTTCTATTGCTAGGAGCTGCTTCTCCAAAGCCAATCTTTTGGCCATTTTTTGCTAACAGGAGGTCCTCTTCATTGAGGCTTCCCTCACATCATCAGCACCCACCAACACCACCACCGATACAACCAACACAACACCCTGCCGCACCAACCTACTGAACACCTGGACCCCCACCAACGACGAAGAAATCGGCAAAACCATGAACTCCATCCACTCAGGCTCCCCATTAGACCCTTGCCCCCACCACATTTTCAACAAGGCCAGCCAAATCATCGCTCCCCAGCTCCGGGCCGTCATCAACAGTTCCTTCGACACCGCAACCTTCCCAGATATTTGGAAGCACGCCGAAGTCAACGCTCTTCTCAAAAAACCCAAAGGAGACCCTGAAGACCTCACAGACTACAGACCCATTTCTCTTGTCCCCTTCCCGGCAAAGGTCGTTGAGAAGATAGTAAACATATAACTATCTCGCTTCCTAGAAGAGTACAACATACTCAACGTCTCCCAGTCTGGATTCCACAAGAACCACAGCACTGAGACCACCCTCATCGCCTGCACAGAAGACATCAGGACCAGAGTGGACAAGGGTGAGACCATCGCTCTCATCCTCCTAGACCTCTCTGCAGCTTTTGACACTGTATGCCACCAAACCCTCTGTGCACGCCTTTTCGACGCCGGAATTCGCCACAAAGCCCTGGGCTGGCTCACCTCCTTCCTCTCCGAAAGAACCCAAAGAGTTCGCCTACCTCCTTTCCAGTCTACAGCCACCAAGATCATCTGTGGGGTCCCCCAAGGATCCTCCCTCAGCCCCACCCTCTTCAACATTTACATGGCTCCTCTTGCCAACATCCTCCGCCCCCACGTCATCACCATCATTTCATACGCTGACGACACCCAGCTCATCATCTCCCTCACTAGGAACCCAGCCACCGCCAAGAATAACCTGCACGTCGGACTCCTCGACATCACCAAATGGATGACAGCAAGCCACCTCAAATTGAACTCAGACAAAACAGAGATCATCATCTTCTGCCCAACAAAACAGCATGGAACGACTCCTGGTGGCCCACCACCCTCGGACCACACCACCACCCACGCACGCATCCTTGGCATCATACTGGACTCGTCTCTCTCCATGACCCAGCAAATCAACGGCATATCATCCTCCTGCTTCAACACCCTTTGCATGCTACGCTATGCTTTCAAATGGATCCCTTTAGGAATAAGAAAAACAGTCACCCAAACCCTCATAAGTGGCAGGCTGGACTACGGCAATGCCCGCTATGCAGGGACCACAGCCAAGCTTCAAAGAAAACTCCAGCGAATCCAGACCGCAGCCGCACGTCTCATCCTCAACCTCCCTCACAATGAACACATATCCACCCACCTCAGATCCCTACACTGGCTACCCATCTACAAAAGTATAATTTTCAAAATCTTTGTCCACGCTCACAAAGCCCTCCACGACACTGGACCGGCCTACCTCAACGAACGAGTCAGCTTCCACATACCAACTCGCCAGCTCCGCTCTGCCGACCTCGCCCTCACTACAGTCCCCCGCATCCACCACACCACCTCCGGCAGCAGATCCTTCTCCCACCTCGCTGCCAAGACCTGGAACTCCCTCCCCACCAACCTACGCAAGACCCAGGACCTTCTAACCTTCAGAAAGCACCTAAAAACATGGCTTTTCGAGCAGTAACCGCCCCCCCCTCGCCCAGCGCCTTGAGACCCTACCGGGTGAGTAGTGCGTTTAAGAAATTATTTGATTGATTGATTAATTGATTGAATGGTTCCAGGGGTACTGGTCTCGCCTGTGGAAGAACCAGTCTCACTGACTATGATTTGTGGAGTCAGGGTTTGAGGGACCGTGTTCTCCCTGATTAGGACAGGAGGGGGGAATTCTTCCTCCTGTTCTCTAACTTCCCCATCTGAAGGATTATCCTCAGAGGAGTGGTCCCTTTTCAACGCCACCAAAAGCTCCTGGAGGTTCATTTTGGTAGGCTTGGACCCAGTTTTTATCTTTTTTAGCTTACAGAGAGTCCTTAACTCTTAGATGCAGGTATGGGGTGAGGTTGAGTTCCACCACCATCTGATCTGTGCTAGACATTATCACTCTAAAAGTTGTGATTATTTTGTAGGAATCTAAAAACTACTTCTAGAACTTAAATCCAAACATTTACAAACTTTTAAGCTCTAAAAGAAATGCTAACAAGGACTTAGACAAGGCCCTAGCAGGACTTTAATTTTTTTTTGATAAATAGCTCAAATTGCAAAAATCTGTTTCTATTGGCAATTTTTTGAATTTTAGTCTTGTGATCAGGTATTGGCTGAGTAGTCCAGCAAATGCAAAGTCTTAGATCCCGCCACTGATCCACCAAAATTAGAAAATACTAATAATCTATTTTGTGGTAGTGTGGTTGAGCAGTAGGCTTATCAGAGGGTAGTGTTAAACATGTGTTGTACACACACAGGCAATAAATGAGGAACACACACTCAAAGACTTAACTCCAGGACAGTAGTTTTTATATATTTTCTTAATTTATTTAAAACCACAAGATTCAAGATTTGAAGTCAATACATAAAATGCAAGGTACTCCACATAGGTAAGTACGGAACTTTGAGTTAGAGCAGTAGCACACACAGAATAAGTTAAAATGGCAATAAGCTATTTTAAAAGTGGACACTGCAAAAATCAACAGTTCCTAGGGGAGGTAAGTTAGATTAGTTTTTGCAGGCAAGTAAAGCACTTACACACTCAGTCTCCTGGGCATAGGCAGCCCACCGTTGGGGGTTCAAGGCCACCCCAAAGTCACCGCACCAGCAGCACGGGGTCGGTCAGGTGCAGAGGTCAAAGGAGGGCCCAAAACACATAGGCGCCTATGGAGAACAGGGGTGCTCCGGTTCTGGTCTGCTGACAGGTAAGTACCCGTGTTCTCTGGTGGGGACACAAACAGGCACACAAAACACACCCTCAGTGGCTCGGGGGCAGCTGGGTGCAGTGTGCAAAGTTGGGGTTGGGTTTGCTATAGAAAGTAATGGAGGGACCCGGGGGTCACTTAGGTGATACAGGCAGGGCACAGGGGGGGGGGCTTCTCAGGCCAGCCACCGACTGGGCTAGGGAGAGGGCCGCCTGCTGGTCACTCCTGCACTGGAGGTTGGTTCCTTTCGTTCGTGGGGGCTCCGGGTGCAGTGCTTGGTCCAGGCATCAGGTTCTTTGTTACCAGGCAGTCGCGGTCAGGGGGAGCCTCTGGATCCTCTCTGCAGGCGTCGCTGTGGGGGCACAGGGGGGTCGTCTCAGGATACTCACATAGTCGCAGTCGCCTGGGAGTCCTTTCTGCAGTGTTGGTTTTCTGGAGCTCGAGGCGGGGGCGTCGGGTGCAGAGTGTGAAGTCTCCCGCTTCCGGCAGGAGGAGTGAGTTCTTTGAAAGTT
This sequence comes from Pleurodeles waltl, assembly GCF_031143425.1. Lineage (NCBI taxonomy): Eukaryota > Metazoa > Chordata > Amphibia > Caudata > Salamandridae > Pleurodeles > Pleurodeles waltl. The sequence continues at coordinate 1,010,700,888 of NC_090437.1, forward strand.
GCAAAAATGTTGCTGTTGGTGAGCAGTGCCACTGTTCTCAGGAGTTTCTTGGTCCTTCGGTTCAGGGCAGTCCTCTGAGTCTTCAGACATCTCTGGTCCCTGTCGGATGCGTCGCTGTGCAGGTTCTTTGAGTCTGGAGACAGGCTGTAGGGCTGAGACCAAGTCATTTGTCATCTCCGTCGTCTGCAGGGCTTTCAGGTCAGCAGTCCTTCTTTGTGTAGGTTGCAGGAATCTGACTTCCTGGGTTCTCGGTCGCCCCTAAAAACAAAATTTAGGGGTGTGTTTAGGTCTGGGGGGCAGCAGTGCTTAATTTGTGCTTGATGTTTCCGGTGCTAAGCACTGGCACTTATTTTTTAGGGCTTCTTTTATTCTTCTGCCTCAAGCATTTGCTGCGAGCAAAAGACACATATGGGAAAGACGGAGGAAGAGAAAAAGGAAAATGCGTCACAAAGGGGAAAAGCAGAAAGCTGCAAGAGTGAGCTGAAGGGGCCTGTAAACGGATTAAAGAGGCTGGAGATGGCTTCGGGATTACGCTGCCTCAGTATTCGGTCCTAGCACATTTAAATGCAGCAGCTGCATGTTTAAGAGGAAGGCTCTGGGCACCGGCACTTTTATATCTACAAATTAAGCACTGGGGGGGCCGTAGCCAATGGCTACTGTCCTGGAGAGTGGCTACACCCTCTTTGTGCTCCCTCCCTGAGGGGAGGGGGCAAATCCCTATTCCTATTGGGGGAATCCTCCAATCTCAAGATGGAGAATTTCTAAAGGCAGGAGTCACCTCAGCTCGGGCACCTTAGGGGCTGACCTGACTGTTGGGTGGCTCCTACTTGTTTTTCTCATTATCTCCTCTGGACTTGCCCCCAAAAGTGGGGGCTGTGTCCAGGGGGCGGGCATCTCCACCAGTTGGAGTGCCCTGGGGCACTGTAACATGAAGCCGGAGCCTTTGAGGCTCACTGCTAGGTGTTACAGTTCCTGCGGTGGAGGTGTTAAGCACCTCCAACCAGTCCAGGCTTCGTTTCTTGCCTCAGAGAGCACAAAGGCTCTCACCCCAGGGGGTCAGAAACTCGTCTCAGTGGCAGGCTGGCACAGACCATTCAGTCCTGCAGTGAGGGATTGGGTAAAATGCAAGGGGCATCTTCTAAGATGCCCACTGTGTGCATTTTGTAATAAATTGAACACTGGCATCAGTATGGGTTTATTATTCTGAGAAGTTTGATACCAAACTTCCCAGTATTCAGGGTAGCCATTATGTACTGTGGAGTTCGTTTTTGACCAACTCCCAGACCATGTACTTAATATGGCCACACTGTACTTACAATGAGAATGGACTTAGACACTGTAGGGGCATATTGCTGATGCAGCTGTGCCTTCACCTGTGGTATAGTGCACCCTGCCTTAGAGCTGTAAGGCCTGCTAGAGGGGTGACTTACCTATGCCACAGGCGGTATTTTGTGTGCATGGCATCCTGAGGGGTATGCCATGTCGACTTTGCCTTTTTCTCCCCACCAACACACACAATCTGCAATGGCAGTGTGAATGTGTTAGGTGAGGGGTCCCTTAGAGTGGCACAACACATGCTGCAGCCCTTAGGGACCTTCCCTGGTCACAGGGCCCTTGGTATCACTGGTACCATTTGCAAGGGACTTAGCTGTGTGCCAGGGGTGTGCCAATTGTGGAAACAATGGTACATTTTTTGTGAAAGAACACTGGTGCTGGGGCCTGGTTAACAGGGTCCCAGCACACTTCTCAGTCAAGTCAGCATCAATATCAGGCACAAAGTGGGGGGTAACTGCAACAGAGAGCCATTTTCCTCCAGAAACCAATGCTGGATCCCGGGGAGCTAAACATTTCTGAAAAGTAGACTAAATTCTGAATTCAGCAAGGGGCAATTTGTGTAGATCCTGCAAGGGTTTCCTACAGAAATTAACTGCTGAAATGAAAAAATATTGAAATTGGGGTGAAAAAAACAGCCAATTTCTCCACGTTTTACTCTGTAACTTTTTCCTGTGGTATCAGATTTTTTTAAAACGATATACTGTTACGTCTGCTGGACTCTTCTGGTTGTGTACATGTAGGGCTTGTAGGTTCATAAAGAACCCTAGGTACCCAGAGCCAATAAAAGAGCTGCACCTTGCAATGGGTTTTCATTCTATACCGGGTATACAGCAATTCATTTGCTGAAATATAAAGAGTGAAAAATAGGTATCAAGAAAATCTTTGTATTTCCAAAATTGGCATAAGGTGTTGAGAAGCAGTAGTTATTTGCACATCTCTGAATTCCGGGGTGCCCATACTAGCATGTGAATTACAGGGCATTTCTCAAATAGACGTCTTTTTTTATACACTCTTACATTTGGAAGGCAAAAATGTAGGGAAAGACAAGGGGAAATAATACTTGTTTTGCTATTCTGTGTTCCCCCAAGTCTCCCGATAAAAATGTACCTCACTTGCGTGGGTAGGCCTAATACTTACGACAGGAAACGCAACATGTACACATCACATTTATACATTGAAATCTGACGTGTTTTTTGCAAAGTGCCTGGCTGTGGATTTTGGCCTCTAGCTCAGCCAGCACCTAGGGAAAACCTAGCAAACCTGCACATTTTTGAAAACTAGACACCTAGGGGAATCCAAGATGGGGGGACTTGTGGGGCTCTCACCAGGTTCTTTTACCCAGAATCCTTTGCAAACCCCAAAATTCGGCCAAAAAAACACTTTTTTCTCTCATTTCGGTGACAGAAAGTTCTGGAATCTGAGAGGAGCCACAACTTTCCTTCCACCCAGCATTCCCACAAGTCTCCCGATAAAAATGGTACCTCACTTGTGAGGGTAGGCCTAGCGCCCGCGACAGGCAATGCCCTAAAACACAACATGGACACATCACATTTTCCCAAAGAAAACATGTTTTTTGCAAAGTGCCTAGCTGTGGATTTTGGCCTCTGGCTCAGCCGGCACCTAGGGAAACCTAGCAAACCCCCGCGTTTTGGAAAATAAGACACCTAGGGGAATCCAAGATGGGGTGACTTGTGGGGCTCTCACCTGGTTCTGTTACCCAGAATCCCTTGCAAACCTCAAACTTTTTTCCTCTCATTTCGGTGATAGAAAAGTCTGGGATCTGAGAGGAGCCACAAATTTCCTTCCACCCCGCGTTCCCGCAAGTTTCCTGATAAAAATGGTACCTCATTTGTGTGGGTAGGTCTAGCACCCGCGACAGGAAATGCGACAAAACACAACGTGGACACATCACATTTTCCCAAAGAAAACAGAGCTGTTTTTTGCAAAGTGCATAGCTGTGGATTTTGGCTTCTAGCTCAGACGGCACCTAGGGAAACCTAGCAAGCCTGCGCATTTCTGAAAACTAGACACCTAGGGGAATCCATGATGGGGTAACTTGTGGGGCTCTCACCAGGTTCTGTTACCCAGAATCCTTTGCAAACCTTAAAATTTGGCCAAAAAAACACTTTTTGCTCACATTTCGGTGACAGAAAGTTCTGGAATCTCAGAGGAGCCACACATTTCCTTCCGCCCAGCGTTTCCCCAAGTCTCCCGATTAAAAATGGTACCTCACTTGTGTGGGTAGGCCTAGTGTTCGCTACAGGATATGCCCCAAAGCACTATCTGGACACATCAAAATTATCAAATACAAAACTACCTGTTTTTGCGGGGGGCACCTGCATTTTTGGTCCTGGGCTCAACAGCCATCTAGGGAAACCTACCAAACCCAGACATTTCTGAAAACTAGACACCCGAGGGAGTCCAGGGAGGTGTGACTTGTGTGGATCCCCCAATGTTTTCTTACCCAGAATCCTCAGCAAACCTCAAGTTTATCAAAATAATCAAATTTTTCCCACATTTCTGTGTGGATCACCGCACCGGGACAAATTTGCTACCACCCAACGTTTCCCTCAGTCTCCCGGTAGATGGGCCAGGTGTCTTTGACATGGAAGAGCCAAAAACATGTCGAAATTGAGGGAGAACCAAAGCGGGTCCAAAAGGGCAGTTTGAAAAAAAAAAATTACGTTGACAAGTGCAGCAGAAGTTTTATCGGTATAGATGAGACAGTGTTGGGTGGTAGGAAGTTTTTGGATTCCTGCTGATTCCGGAAAGTTCCATCACAAAAATGTTGGAAAAATGTGTGATTTCCAGCAAAGTTGGAGGTTTGCAGGGCATTGTGAGTAAGAAAATGGTGTGGGGGTGTGAAGCACACCACCCTGGAATCAACCAGATGTTTAGTTTTCAGATTTGTCTAGGTCTTGTGGATTTTGCTACATGGCAGCGTCCCAAAGTCCAAAAAGTGCAGCCCTCGCCATTCCAAGTGGGATGATTTTGAGAGTTGCCAAACTCTCATGGCCAAAATGTAAAACCAAAACCCAAAATAATCAAATGTCCTCTTGCTTGCTGTGGGATAGGATGTTTTATTGTGCAGGGAAGAGCTGAAAGACTGTTACCCCCTTCAGATGGGGTGGGGGCATAACCAGGCCCATACCGGTTAGAAGCCACGACCCCACTATTTTTTTTTTTCAATTCCCTGGCATCTAGTAGACTTTCTTCCCCCCCCTCCCCATGGGTGTGGATCGGGGGTAATTGCCAATCTGCGCACTGGTGGACAGAACAACTTTGGCCCCATTTATTTAGGGTGGGGGTATGGGTATACCACCACCCTCTTATTTTGAAAAAAAAAGTCTTCCCTGGTCTCTGGTGGGTTTTCTACCCCCCTTGGGGGCAGATGGGCTTTCCAAAAATAGGCCGATCTGCCCGCAAGGGGGGCAGATATAGCCAACAGTAATGTGCCCCCATGAGGAGCGACACTTGCCCAAGGGACTGCCCCCCCCAAACAAAACACACACATACACACACACCAATCCCTGGTGTCTAGTGGTTTCCTCCCCCCTTGGGGGCAGATTGGCCTATCAAAAATAGACCGATCTGCCCCCCAGGGGGGTGGGAGGGGGGGCAGAAATGGCCTGAATACAATTTGGCCCCCAGGAGAGCAACCCTTGCCTAAGGGGTCGCTCCCCATACATAAAAAAACATAAATTTATGGGCCGAGCTTCCCTGGGAGGAAGGGCAGAAAAGGGCAAAAAATATTCCCCCCCCCCCCCCCCCCCCCCCGGAGCAGCCGCTTCTCTTATGCGTAAGTATGATAAAAAAAAATCCCTGATGTCTAGTGGTTTCTGCCCCCCTGGGGGCCTATATCTGGCATATCTGCCCCCGGGGGGGCAGAAATGGCCTAAACAAATGTATTTGTCACCCGGGAAGCGACCCTTGCCTAAGGAGTCGCTCCCCTTATGGGTAAATATAAAAACAATAACAATTCCTTAGTGTCTAGTGGTTTCTGCCCCCCCCTGGGGTCAGGTTGGCCTAATTATATTACGCCGATCTGGCAAATGGCCTAAAAATAATTTGGTCCCCCAGGGAGCGACCCTTGCCTAAGGAGTTGCTCCCCACATATAAAAAATAAACAAAAAAAATGTATCCCTGGTCACTTGGGGTATTCTGCCACCCCGGGGGCAGATCGGCCTAATTATATTGGGCAAGGGTCGCTCCCCAGGAGGGGCAGAAATGGCATAAAAATATTCCCCCCCCCCCAGGGAGCGACCCTTGCCCAAGTGGCCGCTCCCCTTATGTGTAAGTATAAAAACAATAAAAATTCCCTGGTGTCTAGTGGTTTCTGCCACCCCTGGGGTCAGATCGGCCTAATTATGTCAGGCCGATCTGCTCCTGGGGGGGGGGCAGAAATTGCCTAAAAATAATATGGCCCCCAGGGAGCGACCCTCCGCACATAAAAATAAAAAGTAAAAAAATATATATATCCCTGGTGTCCAGGGGTTTTCTGTCCCCCAGGGGTGTGGGGGGGGGGGGGGGGGGGGGGGGGGGGCAGGGTGGGGGAGGGAGGTGGTGTGTCAGAAATGGCCTAAAAATAATATGGCCCCTATGGAGCGACCCTTGCCCAAGGGGCTGCTCCATTTATTGAAAATACCTAATTAAACACAAAAAAAAATCCCTGGTGTCTAGTGGGCATTTCTGCTGCCCGATGGCATCGCGATCGGGCAGCGGAAATGCTGTGAGAGACCAGAAAGGAAAGGTCTTTCCTTTCTTGTCTCTCCCGCCCCACCTCCTGGTCGGAAGAGAAATGCAAAAGCATTTCTCTTCTGGGACGCGATCCGAGGAGACCTCTGATGAAGTCATGCGCTGACGTCCTCAGGCGTCACGGGGGGGTGGGGGTCAGGGATGGAAGAAGTGATTCCCCTTCCATCTGCGACTGGGGGGCCGGGTACAGGACGAGCTGGTCTCATCCCAGGCACATGGCAACTGGCAAATGGTATCTCACTCAGTCAAGTAGGGTTTTTCTGAGAACTTGAACTGTCTCAATCAAAATTAGCTTTTTGGACAATCCACCGCTACCCCCATTGACCCATGTTCAACTACAGGCTTTGGGTAGAATCATATTTTGGTTTTACTAGTTTTTCCTCAGTCATTGCCATCTGGTGGAGCCAGGTCAGTACTCTGAATCAATTTAATTTTTCCTGGTCAAGGCATTTTACTATATTTTACCTCTATCAAAACTTATATTTTTCACAATGAAAGAGGTACCTTTGCTCTAGTTTTCGATTTTTTTAATGTTTGTTCCTTTGTCTTAGATAATGCTCTCCGGGTTCATTTGATTGTAATTAGAACTACTGTATTTAACACATTCCCTTTTCTTTCCTCCAAGCCATTCATTCATAAATTCTATAGAAATAGGTACCTGTTACAACTAGGCATTGGTAAAAGGTGGAACCCTGAGATACTGCACAGACGAGTGGGATCTTCTGGGAAAAGGAGGTGTCCATGTGAACAAAATTGTGTTGATCAGATAAGTTGGATGCAAACTAGTCAAGGTTCCCATTTCAGACTTAAGGGTGAATACAAAGGTTCAGTTATAAGAGAAATGTAACCTTTGTGTTCACCTTTGTTGGGTGGAGCCAGTTCCAGCAGGACAGCATGTGACTTGCAAGTTGCAACATATGAAAAAAAGACTGTGGCTAAGGGCAGTGCCGTAGTTGCAAACTTACAGAATGAGATGGGCTGCATGTTGATCCCATATTCTGTGTCCTGCTCTACCCAGAAGACAGGCCTGAGCACCAGCCCTTGATTTGTCAGAATTCATACGGTCCCAGTCTTCTGGAAAAGAGGCCAGTGCTTTTAGCGATCCCCATTTTCAACATAATGAGCCACAGCTTATCCCTAGTGCACCAGTCAAAAGTTGAATGAGATAAGACAGTAACACCGAGGATAATTTATAGAGCCCTTTTTAATAACTAGTGCAATAACTGATTAGTACCAAAGAGCTGGTGGAGTGTGTCTAATGGCTGTGTTTATTAAAATGGTGAACCGTGGGGCCCATAAAAGAGCATTGAACTTATATATGTTCAACAAACTCCACCACAACTGGGAAATTTGTTGGGGAGGGAGTGAATGGCATCTCTAACCTCTTCCCAGGAAAAAATCACAATCAGGTTACAAAAAAGGGAGAGACACAAAATGAATGGAAGCGGAACTCAGGGTGTCATAAATGTCATGCCTAACCCATGTGTCGGGTGAAATGTGGTTTGATAGCAGAGTACCTGTTTCTGAGTTAAAATGTGAGCAGTTAACAATCTTCCAAAATGTAATGCTATTCCAACAGTTACTGGCTGCAATCAGATCTTGCCAAGCCTTCTGCTTCAGGTATCGTTTCCTGTGTCTCTCATAGCTGATTTATAGAGAGCTCAAAGAAAAGTAACTTTAGATCTATCCCTTAAGGTCACTTTCAAGGCCTCTGTAAGATCGAGATGGGACTTGGTACAAGAGTGACCAGACCATCTAGCAGGTGGATGCAAAGGTTGCCTAGTAGAGTTTAAGAAGAGACCTCACATTGTTACTAATAGTTTCAGAGAAACTAAGCAAGACTTCTTCAGGGACACAGGCCCTCATTATGACTGCAAGAAGAACAGTTGATGGACGGAACGTAGACCAAATCAAACATTCACAGATCTGGGTTTAATCCATCAGGCTCACTATACCACTGTATTCAAGCTATCCTGGCTGATGAAGGGTGATACCCTGAAACCGGTTCCAGGATGCTTTTTTCCGGTCCAGGGGGGACCTGGCCTGGCAGTTCGGGCTGGACTGTTTTCCCACGGGGAACAGGGTCAAGACTGATTTGCATATGGCTGGGTCCAAACTGGGGTGGCATGGTGAGCAAAAGAATTGATGGATTAAACCCAGATCTGTGACTATGTTTGTTTGATTCCGCATTCCATCCATCATTTGTGTTTGTTTGCTCATTATGACTGCGGCGGTCTTTTCCCAAGACAGCTGCCGGAAGTCCGCCAGCGTCTTCCGACCCTCGTATTACTTCTGCCACCAGATATCCATACCGCCGGTGGTCAGATATTCGGCGGCATTCACTACAGCGGTCTGCGACACTCGGGCGGTTCCACTACCTACACCGCCAAGTCAGAAAAAGACCGCCCACAGAACTATAACCAGTGATTCTGTGAGGCGGTCTTTTCTGGTGTGGCAGTGCCGGTGGTCCTGTCCCCTCACGAAGGAGCATCTTGTCAGACGAGGTAAGTGAGTGCAGGTACGTGAGTTCATGAGAAGAGGTGCCCCCACAAACTCCAGCTCCATTGTCCTGGACTTCGTGAGTGCAGGGAAGCCATTTTAGCTGTGTACTGGACATGGGCCACTACCTATGTCCAGCTACATAATGGTAACTCCGTACCTAGACATGTTTGGAATCAAACATGTCGGAATCATACCGCAATACCGTTGCCAGTATTGGTTGTATGATTCCATGTACTCTGGGGGCTCCTCCTTAGAACAACCCCAGATTTGCTCCTACCAGTTTGCAGGGTTTTCCAGGCAGCCCACGCTGCTGTCATCCTACAGGTGGTTTTCTGCCCTTCAGCTGCTTGATCCGCTCAAGCCCAGGAAGGCACAACAAAGGATTTCCTTTAGGAGAGGGAGGCAACACCCTCTCCCTTTGGAAATAGGTGTTACATGGCTTGGGAGGGGTAGCCTCCCCAAGCCACTGGTATGCTTTGAACGGAACATTTGGTGCCCTCCTTAGATAAACCGGTTTGCACAGTGACCCCCGGTCCCTGCTCTGCCGCAAAACTGGACAATGGAACAGGGAGTTACCACTTATCTGTCCCTGTCCATCAACATCTAAGGGGTGGTGCCCAGAGCTCCTCCAATTTACCACTGGATCCTGCCATCTTGAATTCAAGGTGGACAGATGCCTCTGGAAGCATATTACTGGCCAGCTCAGGCAGGTGATGTCACAGCTCAGGTAGGTGGTCACCCTGCTAGGTAGCCATTCCCCCTTTTAGGGCTATTTAGGGTCTCCCTCTTGGGTGGGTCCTCAAATTCGACGTGCAAGATTCCAGTAGTGACTTCTGGCCACTGGAACAGCAACTGGACTTCACAGGAACCTACACTCTGCAGCTTTAGTGATGACTTGGCTCTGCAACATTGTTTCTCTGGCTCCTTCCAGCAACTGCAACAAATACCAGGCTCTGCATCCTCTGAGGGTGGCAAGTCTTCAGTCTGCACCAAGAAGTAAGAAGGAATCTCCCTTAGAGTGAAGGAATCACTCCCCTGCAACTTCAGGCACCAACTGCAATGAACCAAAAAATGGAGGGATAGGGAAGGATAATGGTCCAGTGTATGTCCTCCCAGTCAATACGTTAAGATATAAGATACACTGTTCCAAAAAAGAAAAAGGGAAAGGATACTATAGTGGGGGTCCTAAATTGCATGAGCAAAAACCTCACACATCCAGAAGGATGTCATGCTTCATCATCGGAGTTGCTCCTCGTCAGACCGGCACTGCAATGTCTGACGGGCACCACCCCGAGTGGGGGGGCTCTTTGCCAGAGATCTTTTCGAAAAAATATTGATGCCGTGACCCCAAAGGTGAGTAAGCAAGAAAGGAGATCAAAGAAAGTAATTAAAATTGCCTCTCAAAATCTTCACTGGGTAATTAATTTATTGGACCAGATGAAAGGTCAAGGCCAAGGTTAAAAATAGTTGTGAGAGTGAAGCTGAAACAATGATCAATCACTCTATATCGAAGAACAAATGAGGGTGGGGAATTTCCAAACCATCCCTGTCATGGGTCAGCATGTTTCGCATCCTGGTGGTCCGTACGGATCCAGTGATGCTTCGTCAGGACCAAAAAGACTACGTGTATCTCCTAAACGCAAGGTAGTCTGGATTAATATCCACCAAAAATTATAAAGAAAACAAAGTATCCAGTCACTTACATTAATGAGGACAAATAATTCCTAACTGTCGCCCATCCCAATTAGGGGAGTGGACCCGGGTAGGTTTACCGATGGTGGCGGCAGCGTTTGGAAATTGACTTTGCGCCTGACCACCGGTCTGTGTGGTCCTAGGAAGCGCGCTACCCCTCACCCCCGTGAAATAGACTAGTAGATAGAGTCTGGTCCCAACAATAGTTGCTGTGTCTCTCACACTGCATGACTCTGGCTGGTGTTATGTAGCCTGTTCGATGAGGCCCCACCCCTCCTGTGAAAGGGGCTCTGGTAGATAGAGTGCAGGGCCCACCAGCAGACACTGTGTCTCCTGCGCTGCGGAACTCGGGCTGGTGCTGTGTAGCATGGTTGATGCTAAATAACTCACACAGAGAACTTCAACCTTGCCTTTTATGATTCCAGACAACCTCGAAACAGGGCAGGGTGGAAGGAAATTCCAAGACCAGATGTGGAGAGGAAGTCTAGAACTTTATCCCACTTCAAAGCTGGCACCAGGTATAACATTAGGACCCTTGGCAGGCACCATTTGAGCTCCTCTTGTGAAATCCTGAAGTTTTGAGCTCTGCATACTGGACTTTGAGAAGGTAACTTGTTCAGCCAGACTAACCTGGTCTCTGTATCGGGCCCACACACCATTACAATTAGCCTGAAGTTGTGACTTTGTCCCGGCCAGATACCCAGAGTTACTGTTTCATGCTTCTTGGTTGCATTTCTACTTAAACTTTGAAATTGAATATCTTCAGTTCTACTGATTGTTTTTTTGTGGTTTTGGTCTCATTTTATATACTCTTTTTTTCTAAATTGGTTTAGCTTTTTCTTGTGTTGTATTTTCACTTTATTACTGTTTGTGTGCTGCAAAGATAGTTTAAACATTACCTCTAAATTAAGACTGACTACTTTTGTTCCAAGTTACCCAAAGGTTAAACACAGATTATTTTAGTGATTTGTTTTGTGGTTCATCCTGACAAAGATTGACTGTTGCTTGAGAAGTGCTCATTCCTACACCCCCAACGACCAACCCAATATCTCACAACCACTAATACCGATGAATGTCTGTCTTGCTAAAGTTTGCTCCAAAGTGGTATTACACATACACGTTATTTTACAAAACCCACAAAACATTATATATTCGGCGTAGGGAAGTAAAACAATGACGCCTAATTGTGCTCACTATGCAATTTTAGTCGCATATTTTTTAAGCGTTTTCATAATTTAGAAGGGTATTTCGGAGTTAAGTTATGCAGCAAATATCTTCGTGGGGATCTTTGATTTTCCTCCCATGCAACAATGCATGTATCCCTTTCAAATGACTTATTTTGTTATCTTCACCACATTATCAACGTATTGGAGCTTGTGTATAGAAAACTAAAACCTAAACAGACAAAGCATGTCTGAAGTTAACTTTAAAAACGTCGTCCTGGCATCTCATTAAGGACACGTGAAACATGTCAGCAGATGTGATGGATAAAAAAAAATAAACATAAAAAGAGTGTGGGAAATAATGAGGTGGACAGAAAAAATCGCTTTATAAGCAGTGGAATCGGTGTGGGTTTTTTGGCCGTGAGGATTGCAGATCATTGTTGCTCTGAGTAATGGTGCAGGGGTTTGTTATGTTAAAAAGGGTGAAAGGCTGCGAGCCAGTGACAGAGGTCAATGGATTAGCGTGTGACAATGAGCATTGGGCAGGAAAATGCTAAACTGGACCTAATGTTTCTTGCTCTCACCTGTGCTTTCTGTCAAAATAAAAACCGTGCGGTAGTGACACAGTGAGAATCACAGAGACAGGGGTTAATGAGTAACACAGGTTCGCTTGTCCAAAGCACTGAAGCGTGTACTGCATCCTGGAGCCCAGTTCATTTGACTAGGCCCACAAGGCACCCAGACCACAGGGGCATTTTTGAGACCCGTCCACTTATTTCCTTATGTTTGAACAGCTTTAAACTATTACTTCAAGCCCACTTGTACAGTGCATGCTTACATTTAAAAACCTATTTTACTAGAAGACACGATTACCATTCTTCCATTAAGCTGATGGCTATTTATTGTATTTTCGAGTAAGAGAGCCTTTGCTCTATCTGAAGCATTTAATCTGTATTTATTTTTTTATGAGTTTCCAACTTTCATAAGTGCTAATACTGTGTTTTCTGGTCGTGCAATGTTTTGATTCTGTGATTGGGCTGTTTTTAATTAGGGCCATTCACTGATGAAAGGCGACGCTAATTTTGAAAATTATAAATTTGTGATGGAAACATACTCGCTCTAAATTGCAGTAAATGTGAAGCAGATTTTTACCTGTTTGTTAATTGAAATCAAAGTGTTCTCCCTTGTGTGGCATCATCTCCGATATTTGGAAAGAGGGTTTCTAATTGCTTTTTTTAACTATAGTTATTGATGTGTAATTTTCAAGAGTTTTAAAACAAGTTTTGATAAACTAAAGAAATGGATGTCAACAGTGCAGAGAAATAGATGTTAAGAGACTGCAGGGGGTTTTGTGTTATAATGCCCTTTGCACATTTCACTCTAATGATTGAAAATATGCTTTGAAATATTTAAATTTAATATGAGCTACATTGTATCTCGTTTCAGTTTACGCTCCATTACCTTTAGCGTTCCTTTTTTGAATTACTTTTATTTTGTTTTCTTTAAAATTAAGATGGGGACTTTTTTTTTTTTTGCAAACATTATCATGGAATTGAATGTGACCTTGATGTATATTAAGTTATTAAGTAATAGAATTCACACGTTTCGTTAACTTAATTTGGAAAAAAATGCAAAATCCTAATGGCTATGCACCGCAAGTCTTAGTATTTAAATATGTTAAAAAGTGTTCTCACATAAAGAGTGAAAGGCATCATTTCGGTGTGTGATTGGCTAGTTTTTCTAGGCTTTGTCACAGTGTGCATAATGAGATCAATTAAAAGTTAGGGTGGGCATATGTTCTCGAGGGAAAGTGGAAAATAAAGAAAGTGTCTGTCAATTCTATTAGTTCGCAGTGGTGGCCTGACAGAAAGAAACACATTTTGTGATTCTTAGTTACAGATAAAAAGAAAGGTCAAAGTTCACAGGGCTAGTTTATCGCTAAAGGTTCTCATGGATTTTTGTTTTCCCTCAGGTTTTCTGGGTTCATTGTCTAAATGGCCTCTTCCACTCAGTGATTCTGTTTTGGTTTCCATTAAAAGCCCTCCAGCATGGTAAGTAGCAAAGAAACAAAATATAGGACTAATACACTGACCCTTTCTGCAAATTAGGAATCATTAGCTGTCCGGAATGCGCTGCATGTTGTTTTGTCGCTTGGCTTTCTCTTTATAGGTTCCCAAAACCAAAAGCACCCTCCAGCGAGGCAGGATTGCAAGCAAGGGTTTCAAAATGAGGTGAAATTGTACCGATCTCCCATGTGCAGGATCATCCTCACTTTTTATTAGTGCATCTCTGCTCTCTCTTTTCTGCGTGAAAATAAATCTGCTTTTCTGGGAGCTAATAGTGTGTTGGTTGGACTGACATGATTTTTGTGTGTGTTGGTATGGGGCTGGTCTGAGGTGGAAGGATGTTTCTGATGGGTCTGCAGTCAGGGGTCCTTTTTCTGTGGGAGGGATGTGGTTGGGCTTTCTCTTCGATACAGTTATAATCAACCTCAGAGTAATGTTGTCTATTTTTGCGACAGTGAAATTTAACATTGTAATATTTGTCCCACTAATGTACATTGATGTTGCTTGTTCGTTATAACAATACCTGTAAATGTGACCAGTGAAACACCTACGGTCTTACACTCCTATTTGTAGCAAAAAGTGTGTCCATGTTTAGAGGTTTGTGCCTGCACGCCTAGACCTTCATGCTTAGCAAATATAGCATTCCTGGTGCAGAATCAAATTACAGTCTGCAGCGGCTCGGGCTGCTGAGTGGTGTGTACGAAGTATCACTTTACATAACGGAGAAAGGCATGTCCTTGAGCATTGTGAGTTGTGTTTTAATTTAGATGCAAGGTGCCGGGGGACAATGTAATCTTCTCCTAGTGTTGGTTTCTTTTACCACCCCATGGAATTAGCAGAAAGCTGCGTTCACATCCAAACTGTACTTGTTATGAATACACTATTCAGGTTCTTATATTTTTGTTTAAGTTCACTGGCCAGTGAAGATCCCTCTGTGTTCATATTGTATTATATCTAAAGGGCCCATGTCAAGCAGTCAAGACAGAAACTTATTTCATCTGGCTTGTTTATTCTTCACTTGTGAAACCCATGTCCCTAACTAGTCCCAAAACAATGTGTTCACTATTCCTTCTTCAGCACCTAACAGAGGAGTTCCATAGCTCGTCTTGGTTTTGGCATTATCGGTTGCTCACCAAAATATTCCCTTTTTCATAACTATTTCCAAACAGGAATCTGCATGTAACCAATCCACCCTCACTGGGAAAGTTTGGGCACATTCCGATAGGTGCAAGCCATCCATAGTTGAAGGCTGATCTTCCTTCTCAAGGATTAGCTAGACAGATCTTTACAATCACCTTGAGGGAGGGGCTATTACGATCCTTCGAACAAGGAGCGCAGCTCTTCTGAGAAGACTCATGAGGAGAGGGGCATGCTAATGCTCCTCTAGACTTAGGTGTTTTCAACTGCAGCCGAGTGCACAGTGCTTGAGGTAGCTTAAGGAGGGAGTGACTGCTTCTTTGCCTTAAAGTGTGACAACGGTCTCAACTTTTGTGCTGATCTGGAGACCCTGCCAACCCTCAGATTCTGATCATGCTACATAGGGACTGTAAGACTTACCTTCCTTTTTACTATCCCAAGTTTTGGAAGCCCAGTGAGCTTTGAGAGAAAGGCCAGGTGCTGAGGATTACTGATTAGGGATTGGCTATCCGCCCCTGGAAGTGGATTCAGATGAAGGTTCCTTACCCTTAAACATAGTTATATATAAGTAGCAAGTTGACATCAAACCTTTGGTAGACAGAATGTACTAGAGCATAGGATTGATTGCCCATTCCTTTTAGGCCTTTGTCCATCAAACACCTAGGGCCCTGCAGAGCTGCACATATCGTTAGTCTGTTTTTTTGTCTCTTATTACCTCAGACAGATCTAGGGTTCCGAATTCAGCTTTCACACATTATTCCTCCTTGTATCTGACTGCATTATCTACCCAGTCTGTTGTTCCTTTTTCTAAAGGTGTGTTTAAGGAAGAGTTCTACAAATGACTAGTTGCAGGCTATATCATGTAACACATTTAGAAGAGCTTAATTTGTAAAGCAATGGGTGCTGGTGCCCAAAGATGTTCTCAAAAGTCTGCTTCTGGAGCTGCTGAATCTGTATGTGTGGGGTGCCGAATACTAAGCTATGCTTTCTTGATTTCACATCATGTAATCTTCATCCACCAATGCACGCTTTTTGCCTCTTTATTTTTATCTTAACAGTTCTTTTTTCTTCCCTACTCTCCATTTGTCCCTGTTTCTGATGGATACTTCTAACTGCAGATTCCTCACCTTAGAATACTCCGCTGGTGCCAGACTGGATCCGGAAACTTTTTCCAGCAATGCTTGCGCTTTGCTAGGGGACGCCATGCAGCTCTGCGCTGGCCTTGTACTGCTCCAGAAGTGATTGAGTGGAGCCACATGTGAGCATTCTCACTGCGCTCTGAGGTTTGCTCCTTTCTTTCTACACTTTCCATTGTGGATTCCAAGCTCCACTCCCAACTTGAACGGCATCCAGCGATTCCTAAACAAAAATAGAAATCCAGTGTGCTTCGGAACGATGTCCCCTCCTAAAACTACAGATTTCAAACCATGTTGTAACTGTAGAAAACAAATGTCAAATATCTCACAAAGCCCAGGAAGTATTTTAAGACGTGAAGGTACAAACTAACAATAATAGAAGCAATCACAACAATGTACATGGGTCTAAAAACAGTAGCAACATTTACTACAACTCAGTGTTTCTGATAAAAAGGGAAAGGAAATAAACAGCTAGTGTTTTAGGACGAGAACCCTCTCCCACCCTGAGGTGGCATGCCACAACTGGTGGTGGTGTGGGGTACAACTCCTGAATGAAGAGGAGCTCTTGGATGTTCAGCTACTCTATGAATGTCTAAGATGTAGGTAAGAGGAGCGGGGTGCAAGAAAGTTGGTGTTGGGATTAATAAAAACTTGCCGGGTCAGATCCCCCAAATGTATTCTTGTCTGCCAGGGACAGGATTCAAATCAATGAAGTGAATCTGTTACTTATCCCGACCATGTTATTGCGTCAATATGTTGTGCACTAAATACACCCTAAAACGCTGTAGGGGCATTCATCAGGACCTATTAAAATCACTCTGCTGAAAATTGCATAAATAAAAATATGTATAAATATACTGATACAAACGTTGGTCATCAATTGTCAAGAAGAAGGATCCACCTATTAAGTACCTAAAACAGACAGTCAGTAGGCCGGAATATTGTCCATCCAGCAGTATCCATGTGACACATCCACAGTGTACCATAAAAGTGTATACATTAAACCAGTGTACCCCCAAAATTGTGAAGACCATGCTCCCTATATATGTATTAAAAGTAGATTATGCTGTAGAAACATTATGGCATCAACAGTGACATACAGAATAGGTTATTACCCGCTGTAGTTGGGTGTACAGTCTCCACTCGAGGCCACCCTGGCAAGAAATTCAGGGCTGTGGCTGAAGGACACACACCAAATATAAAGTGTGAAATTAATATCAACTTTCAAATAGAACCAGATGGTCGAAATAATAACCACCTATCCAAGTGAATATTTTGTGTGGTACAGAAATATTTAGACTTTAACAAAGAATGAGCAATCTGCTTCCTTCTTCTAAATATATACTGTATTGCCTTAACATTTTGAAAATGCGTCATGTATATGCGTGTTCCTGCTCGTGAGGACAATGCATCTTATAATAAAAAAGACAGGTGATCAATTGTATTATACCCTATATCGAAAAATAAACCTGACATGGGATTGTTGTTACACACAATAAAGCTAAAGTGGCAGAAAGAGCAAAGATAAAAAATGCCATTCCAGTTACCAAAAGCATGCAATGCAGGCTCACACAGCCAACTGATTACTGGGGCTGATAAATGATGATGCATGAGGCCCTCTCAAACATGGGACAGAGGACAAAAGAGGAGTAACAAGGCCACTTTTCACTCGCCAAACTCGGATGCTGAGGCTGCTACTTGCTGGGTGCAATGACTCAGGAAAGCCAATGCTCTCACCTATTTACTGGCATCAACAAGAGTCAAGGATGCTTACGACCATCACAGCGTCTACCGCAAGAAAAGTAGGGAATTGGAGTTGCAATGCACTTGGGGAGCTGTGGGCTTCCTGCCAACAAGGACAAATACACATCCTAGTAACCCATCATTATCTGGAATTGTGGTTGCAATACTCCTAGGTCCTAGAGACTTGTAACCAATAACCCAGGCAAATCTTAAGATACCATAATCTATATGATCCTAGTCGTGAAATCAAAATTAGGTCCCCTATCTTAAAGATTGAGACATATAATACAATGGAAAAATATACCAGATTCAATGATTGATAAAGTAATTATGCATGTATAATGCAACATCAAGGCACTCTTCCTTCTGGAGTGATATGGTCATTCCTCCTTGCATCTAAGGTTAACCTAAATCTAAAGGAACAATGGTCCCTGAATTAAATAAGATGAATGTAATAATCATAGAATTGCAATGAAATCTATGAAAACAAGTGAATAAAGTGTTTCAAAATGGTAATTGCATTTATTATAACTATCAAATAATGTGGGAAACCAAAAGCATAAAAAGCAGCGGTCCTCAAGACAAGTTCATTGTGATTTGACAGAAATACAGAATAAGTCACATACATACCCACACATTAACTTAGTTACAACACTTTTAGTCCGGGAGCTTTAGTTGACAACGTTTCGATCCCACAATTAGTACAGGGATCATCATCAGGACATGGGATGTGCCTTAGAGACTGAGGAATGCTGCACATGCACTAAGACCTGTGTAAATATCAGGAGGAAAGAGAGAGAGGGGACAGGAGATTAGGAGGGGAAGGAACAAGAAAAACAGGAGATAATTGAATAGAGTCATTAATATAAAGAAAAATGAAAAACCCAGTGAGGGGGTACGGCCAGGTGTGTGTGTGACGGTAACAAAGGCAATATGGGAGGCCAATACAAATGCATCATCAGGTGCCACAAGGTAGAGGATTCGGATATGGAAGTGATCAGAAAAGCATGCAGTGTGGACAAGAGACCACATGCAAAACCATATAATCTGAATACCGTAGGGAACAGTGAAACATGCCGTTGGAAAAGGGGGGACTAATTGCCCGTGGCACAAAGGAAGTCATGGTAAAAAGTGACTCACAACTTGATATATCAAGGATAAACCTTACCATCCCAGTATGGCTCGAGGATGTTGATAAGTGGGGGTGGCTTCAGGGGGTCGGTGGTTAAGGGCAGTCCGTACGGTTTCGCCTATGAGAAGGAGTAAACCAACTCGAGCTAGAATCCACGTAGAATTAGGTAAGGAGTAGTAATGGACCTCGCAGAAGAAGAGGTCAATATAGAGGCCAAGCCATCTAAGGTTAACCTAAACATAGTGTGGCCCTTTTTTGTATCAAATGTGTATCTAACTTGGTAAATTTGCATCTGCAGCTACTACAATGTTCTTTAATGTGTATGATAATCTTCCTTGTCGTCATGCCTGTTTCACGAAGGCCACATGGGCAAGTTATCATGTATATGAGTTTGTCACTATTGCAATTAGTATGTTGCTCAGTTCCTAAAGAGTCGTCAATCCCAGATCTAGATATGTACTGTGTGTAGTGTAACGGCAAATCCCAGCAGCTCTACATGACAGGGGTTAGGATCCATAATGTCCTGTAACCTCGAGGACACAGGTCTAGTGTGTACTACTTGGTCCTTAGAACTCTGGCTTTCTTTGAATGCAAACAGTGGTTGTTGTAGTGAAAATAAGTTACAAATATGGCAGTTTTTCCGCACCACCTATTAGATAGCAGTAGGTGAACTGCAAGAAGTACTGACGCAAGCAAGTCTGTTCGAGGTGGGCTTGGGTTTTGTTTCTAGAAGTGCAGAGTGATCATTATTTCTTGTTTGTTTGTCTGCTTTTCACACCAGAACCTTGGGATACTTTTTATGAACCAAATCTGTGGTTAAATTGACTTCATGTTCCTTAAATCTGGATACCTCAGAAGAATTCTGACTGATTCAAAGAAATTGGCTAATAGATAGGTTTTCTCTTAATTCTTTTGGGTGATAACTCTTATAAGATAATAATGAATTCAGGTCCATGGACTTTCTGTAAAGTTCTGTTCCTAGTGCTCCACCCAAAGGATAAGGTTTAGGAAGGGTAATCTATCCTTACTGTATTAAGAGGTAGAGCTCCAGAATGGATTCCTGGAATTAAGCCAGGTATTAAACTCAGAGATGGACACTGGGAGACTGGGAGGATACTGACCCCTCAATCGTCATCAACCCAGCAGACAAAGGGGAAGTTATGGTAATTTTGGACATTCAACATATAGAGAGGAATGTTTGAGTCAGTTATGTGACCCTCACCATTATTGTTTTTTGAAATGAGAACCCACAATTCAGCTTCATGCAGTAATAAGACTGGTTGTGAAGGAAGCCAAGGAGGCAGGGTGGGTTACTCAGGGAGAGGCTGATTTTTGGTGACAGAGGAGCACATTACCCCATACTTTTACATTCTACCGAAAACCCACATGCCTCAAGGCCCGCCTCTGGCACACCAATTGTGTGTGGTTTGGGATCTCTGTTGGAAGCACTATCTCAATTTGTAGATGTCCTTTTGAGACCTCTAGTAAGTAAAATGGCCTCTAAACACTAACGACACCCTGCACAACTTAGAAGAGGTATATTTTGATATCACTACAGACTTTTTAGTCTTGGTTGATGTGGAGTGTCTTTATGCCTGAATTCCACGGTACACAACTTTGGAAACTGTATGCTCCTTACTGCTCAATAGCCTCCATGATTACATCACTCTGACTTTATCTTTTATCATGGAGTGTGCTAAGATGGCCATGAAAGAGACCATCTTCCAGTTTAAACAAAGCCTATTTACAAGTATCCGGGAGATCTAAGGGCAGTACCTTTGCCCCAAGTTTGGTAAATCTCTAGATGCACAATTTCAAGATGACCACAATTATTCAGATATGGATCTGAAACTATGGAAGCAATATATCCATCATATATTGGAGATTTGGAGGGGTGCGGTTGATACAATCTCTGAGTTTAATACCTGGCTTAATACCAGAAATCCATTCTTGAGATTCATCTGTGAATACCTTCTTATCTATCCTTTAGATGGAGCACTGGGAACAGAATTTTACAGAAAGCCCATGGGCTGTAACTCATTATCTTATAAGATTTACTACCCAAAAGAATTAAAAGATAACATAGCCATAGGCCAGTTTCTTCAAATCAGACAGAATTGTTCTGCGGTATCGAGATGTAAGGTACATGCATACAATTTAACCATATAGTTGGTTTGGAGATACTATCCCAAGGATCGGGAGAGAAAAGCAGCCAAACAAGCAGGAAATAATCACTCTGCCCTTCTAGAAACAAGACTCAAGCCGACCTCGAACAGACTTGTTTGTCAGTACTTTTTTTGCAGTTTGTTCACTACCATCAAACAGGTGAGGCATATTTGAACACTGCCAAACCATTGTTTGTGTGTAAAGGAAGGCAGAATTCGAAGGATAAATGAATACATACTAGACCTGTATCCTCACAGTTACAGATCCAGCAGATATTGTGGACCCTACTCCCTGTCAAGGGACACTTTCTATGTGGAGCTAGTGGGGCATGCCATTAAACTACACACAGTACATATCTTGATTTGGGATTGACCATTCTTTGGGAACTGAGGCAACCTAATAATTGCAATAGTAACAAACTCATATACATAATTACTTGCTCATGTGGCCTTCACTGTAGACATAATGACAAGGGAGATTAGGATATACATTACAGAATAACATAGTACCATCTTCAGATGCACATGCACATCTACCAAATTAGTCACACATTTCATACACAACGGCCACAATGAGGGTGACCTCACATGAATGATACAAACCCAAAAATACAGTCAATACCATAGATGAGACACAATTTTTGTTTATAAAAGAACAACGCTGGGTATTTAGATTGAAGAGTCACATGTGTGGGTTAAATGACAACATTCCATGGACAAGCTTACTATAAATGGCTGCAATGCACTTCATTCTCTCATTATCCTAGCTCCTATTTAGGGTAGAGCCTGCAAGTCAGTGTGCTTGCACATGCGTCTCATATGCAAGACACTGGTGTGTTCAGTAAATGGCTTGGAACCTGCCTGTTGATCATCATTTGTTGATTTGCGTGGCACTGTTCTTTACAGCCTCGTAATTCATCAAGGCATGTCTGGTATCATTTCCATTCCTCTGTGTGGAGCAGGGATTAAGCACTAATTGATTTGCTGCTCCTGAGGTGATCAAGGTACTATTTTGTTCTAACTTCCAGTTCCCACAAACAGAAGGCTTGTGACTAGCAAAAACGTACCCAGCAGGACAAACAAAACTGCAAAGTTTTATGTTTTTAAAGCTAACTTAATTTTATTTTGTTAAGTCGTCTTTTCTCAGTTTCCACTCTTTTAGGGTCGAGCCTGCGTCGCATGCGCTTGCGCATGCGTTTCGCTAAGCGAGACGCTGTAGTTATTAAAAAGGGCGCGGATCCCTGTCCACGTCACGTCAGTGTCTGTCATTGGTTCGTGGGCTTGCCTGTTAGAATCTGCTTGATTTCATTAGTGGGAGGCATGCATATGTCATGCCTTTTCCAGTGGATAGCCCTCCTCGAGCGCATCGACCAAGTACAGAAAACATGCAAGGCTCGCTGTTTTCCGTCCTGCTCGTGGACTACTTTTTCTCTATTTTCCCAGCGCGATCTCGTTGGCAGAAGTAGAACGCTTTAGATAATATCGACCCTGTACACAGTTGATTGCATTTTTTCCGGTTAGTACATAAATGCACTTTTGCCGATAGATTTCATTACCAGTGAAAAGTCGGGTTAGGAGTTTACAGCGCTATCAGCTCTAACACGAGCAAATGCGAGACCCGTTGCATTGCAAATGCTTGTTTTTGTTTGTTTTTGCTCGTCTGCGCGGATGTCAAAAGATGGCAATTAACTTGTTTGACAAATGCCAGACCTATTTCCTTTGTGGACGGCTGCTCCCAGTATTTGCATTTAGACTGAATTAGCTTGCAGGGATGTGGGGACATGTTCAGTCCTTTCAGGTTATCAGCGACAAACTCCCAGCAAATGGAAAAAACGTTCTGAATCCATATGCACCAGGTGCTCTGCAGGAAGGCATGTAAATGCCCAGCGGGGGAACAGGTTGCCTGGATATTGCATTAGACAGCAAAAGACAAGAATCGGTTAAAGTGCCCCACTATAAGACAGGAGCCCAGTGTGCACTTGTCTCACAGGAGACACTGGTACTACAGTCCAGTTGAACCAAATTTGCAGACTTGCGGTAGGTAACAACATCAGTTTTCTGCCCAAGCATCGTAGCGGCATTCTTTTACTGTTTGTAAGTGCTGGCTGTGGCAGCAACCCTGGTTGGTTATTCGTTAACATGTTTTCTGCTTCGTCCTGCTTAAAAATCCCATCTTTCTTCTTAGCTGCATTTCTGAGAAAGCAGAGGATTCATCTGACTTGTCATTCAAATGTTAGGGTTAAGATGATAGATAACTTTTTGCAGAGAATACAGGTGACGTAGCTCTATTGTCGAAAGCCAAATTAAAAAAGCGGCTGGGGAGGTGATATCTTTTGAAAGCATTTCTATCCCACCACCTCTACCCAGTGACTCAAGAGATGACTGCTATATCAAGTTTAGAACTGTCCCTTTGTAAAACACGGCTGTGCCTCATTACACTAGTGTTGCTGCATACATCTGGCGCACTCTCAAAGATATGATTGAGAGTTCTAGACGTACCTTGAAGTGAATGATATTGTAGGATGTGAAAAGTAAAGTAAGTGTCATTTATGAATACTTTCGGCTGCATTGTTTCATATCTTTAGAGTCCCAAACTAAATATTCCTAAATTTTATGTAGGTGGTTTGTGCCTGTATGTGGCAATAATGCAGATTTTGCTATAAGGCCATTTTTTGGGAGGCAGCTGAAGTGAAAACTGGAACGAAGAGAAAGCGAATGAAGAAGACTTGAAAGTCCCCTGAACAAAGCTCTCAGCACCATGGTTTATGCCTCTCGTAGTGGATGGTCAGTTTCTCTCATGGGAAATACTCCGAAACGTACACTAGAGGAATGAAGATGCAAGTGGGTTGTTGAGCCTTGCTTTCTGTGTGTTCTTTGTGTTGTTGCTCCACAAGTTTGATGCTCCACGGAATGTTGCTGTGTCCTTTGGAGTGTTGGCATGACTGTTTATACCAGACGAGACCAGAGGCTGAGCAGGAAAGTCCCTTGCTCTTGGTGAGGTATCCTGTAGATGTATTCTTGTAATGTGCAGCTGAACCTGGTGCTTACTGAACCTATCCTAATGTATAAATAAAGAAGCAAACTGTTGCATTATGGAGTTCAGTCAGGTTACTGCATTAAGAGGCTTCATAACACTGGTGATGGTAACATGGGTGAACCAGTGCCCCCTAAATCAGCTCAGGTTCTTGCCTCTGATTTCATACCCGGTGCCAGTCACAGACTTAACGCCCCTGTCTCCCACTGCCACTGTGCACGTCCATCTCCATCTGAGATGGCACACTTCAGAACACATTTTTGGAACGGTTGTTTAAAGGCAGCTGTAAGGCTGAAAACTGGTCTATGGACATCGAAGGCCCGTGTCAGACCTGACAGCCTTAGTGTGAGACTTGGCATCTTTGGCGTGGTCTCCCCTAATTTTTTGCCTCTGTTTCCCAGGTTGTTGATGTGTGCTGGACTCTGTTTTTGCTGTTTGTGTTACTCTGGCCACTTTTTCACTGCTATTGAGTGCTAAAGTGCAAGTGCTCCTATATAAAATGTGTATGTAATTGGCTTTCCATGACATATTTGATTTACTAGTAAGTCCCTAGTACAGTGCATTTAAGGTGCCCAGGGCCTGTAAATCAAATGCTACTAGTGGGCCTGCAGCACTGGTTGTACCACCCACATTAGTAGCCCTGTAAACATGGCTCAGACCTGCCACTACAGTGTCTGTGTGTGCAGTTTCAAACTGCCAATTCGACTTGGCAAGTGTACCGACTTGCCAGGCCTAAACCTTCCCTTTTCTTACATGTTAGACACCCCTAAGGTAGGCCCTAGGTAGCCCCATGAGCAGGGTGCAGTGTATGTTTAAGGTAGGACATACACTAATGTGTTTTATATATCCTGACCGTGAAATACTGCCAAATTCGGTATTCACTGTTGCAAGGCCTATCTCTCTCATAGGTTATCATGGGGGCTGCCTTTAAATATGATTAAAGTGTAGCTTCCCTTTGGGAGCAGATAGACATCTGGAGTTTGGGGTCTCTGAACTCTCAATTTAAAAATACATCTTTTAGTGAAGTTGGTTTTTAGATTGTGTGTTGAAAATGCCACTTTTAGAAAGTAGGCATTTTCTTGCTTAACCCATTCTGTGAATCTACTTGTTTGTGGATTCCCTGTCTGGATCAGTTTGACAGTTGGGCCGTTTGCACCTCTCCTCTAGACAGTGACACAAAGGGAGCAGGGGTGTAGCCTGCATATCCTGATGAGCCATCTGGGCTGAGGGAAGGAGTGGTCACTTACACCTGAAAGGGCTGTGCCTGCCCTCATACAATGCAGTCTCCAACCCCCTGGTGTGCGTCTGGGGCCTCGTCTAGGCAAGGCAGGGTCTTGAAAACAACAGAATTCTCTTTGAAGTAGGCATGCGACGCAGGCTCGACCCTAAATGGGTATAAGAAGAGCACCCAAACCCCTGGAAATTAGACCACTTTTGGAAATCAAGAGGAACCTCTGCCACGGAGAAGAGCTAAAGAGCTGTGTGCTTTGTGGCGCTATCCCGCAGTTGCTGCTTGTGCCTTGGAAAGGGGACAAAGACTGGACTTTGTTGTGCATTCCTGCTTGTGAAGAAATCTCCAAGGGCTTGAACTGAGCTTGCCTCTTGTTGTTGAAGTCTCCGGGCCATCAAAGACTTCACCTGCCAGCACCTGGACTCTCTGCTAAGACTCCTGCCCTTCCAAGTGGTGCCCTATCCAGTTCCTGGGCCCTTGAAAGGTGAAGCTGGCAGACCAAGACTGAAGATCCACTCACTGACGGCCGTGCAGGAAACATTTCAACGCATCTTCCAAGATGTGGCTGAGAAGTGATGCGCCGCGCCAGCTTTGCGGCAGAAATCTACACTCCACCTGCATCGCGGCTGGAAGATCGACACAACTCGGCTGGAAAAATGGCGCGCAACACCCGCTGACGGCGGCTGTTAATGTAGCAACCCCACATAGCTCGGTTTTCTGAAACCGTGCAACCGGATTTTCAACGCAAACCTCGCTGGGCATGGAAAAACAACGCAAAGCCTGCCCGGTCCCTAGGTGTCTGTCCGGATCGATGTATTGCTCTTTTGTGGAGAGGAAAAACAACACATGCCGACCCGACCGGGGGATGAATGACGCACGGTCTCGCTTGTGAGTGAGAAAGTGACACATTTCTGGCCTTTTCCGACACGCACTCGCCCATGCGGTGTTATTTTGCCGCAACTCAGGTACTTTTTTTACCCTAACAGTGTTCCCACTGTTTCCTAAAGGATTCAAGACACTTTTTGCTTTTTAATTTATAACTTGACCTGTGTATGTTGGATTTTTGTCGTTTTGGTCTTGTTTTGTTTTTTCTGAGTTACTGTGTGTGTTGAAACAAATACTTTACACATTTCTTCTGAAGCTAAGCCTGCCAGCTCGTGCCAAGCTACCAAGAGGGTGAGCGGGGTTAACTGAGGGTGATTCTCCTTATCCTGACTGGAGTGAGGGCACTTGCTTGGAGGGAGGGTAGCCTGACTGCCAACCAAAGACGGAATTTCGAACACTTATGGTATGGTGGTCATCCCCCAACTTTTTGCCTGCCTCCCTCCTTTCTGACCCTGTTTGTGCTGGTTTTAGGACTCTGCACACTTTACCACTGCTGACCAGTGCTAAAGTGCACGAGCTCTCCCTCCTAAACATGGTAACATTGGTTCCTACCCAAATGTCATATTTAATTTACCTGTAAGTCCCTAGTAAGGTGCACTACCTGTGGCGAGGCCTGTAAATTAAATGCTACTAGTGTGCCTGCAGCACTGTTTGTGCCACCCACATAAGTAGCCCCTTAACCATGTCTCAGGCCTGCCATTGCAATGCCTGTGTGTTCAGTTTCATTGCCACTTCGACTTGGCATTTAAACCTACTTACCAAGCCTTAAACTCCCCACTTTCTATGGATAAGTCACCCCTAAGGTAGGCCCTAGGTATCCCATAGGGCAGGGTGCTATATGTAAGTAAAAGGCAGGAAATGTACTCAGGTGTTCGACATGTCCTAGTAGTGAAAAACTCAACATTCCATTGTTCACTACTGCAAGGCCTGCTCCTCTGATAGACTAGCATTAGAACTGCCCTCGTATACTTTTAAGTGTTAGATTCGGATCAGGAAGGAGTAGCCCATGGTTAGTATTGCCAGAATGGTAATAGAAAATCCTGCTTAGTGGTGAAGCTGGATTTAATATTACTATTTTAGAAATGCCACTTTTAGAAAGTCGGCATTTCTCTGCACTTACTACCATCTGTGCCTTACAGCCCTGTCTCCAAGCCACGTCTAGTCTGTGCTGGTTGACAGCTCCCCTTGTGCATTCCACCCAGACAACCATAAACAAAGGACACTCTGTCACATCTGCATACTGAATGGGTCTCCCTGGGCAGGAAGTGTGGAGGGTCTCTCTCTTACACTTTAAAAGCCAGTGGCCTGCCCTCACACAAAGGACTGATAACCCCCACAGGGATCCTGGCAGACAGGACTGGGTTGAAAGGGGAACTGTGCTCTTCAAAACCACTCTTTGAGGTTTTCCCCACTTCAAAGTCATTTTTGAGTATATACATTGGAACTCTGACCCCACCAAATCAGACACTTCTGGACCTATACCAGGACTCTGTCAGAGAGACTGTCTGGCTGCCCAAAGGGTTCTTCTGGACTGCTTTGCTAAAAGACTGCTTTCCTGCGTGTTGCTCTGCTGACTGGTGCTCCTGACTCTGCTGGAAGGTCTCTGCCTTTCTCCTAAAGTGCTCTCCATGGGCTTGGTTTGAGCTTGCTTCCTGTTTCCGAAGTCTCAGGGCCAACAAAGAATTCACCCCTTCAGGAAATCCTCATGCGTCGGAAAATCGCTGCAACACCTGCAGAAATCGATACAGCACCTGCATTGCAGCTGGAAAAGTGTTGCACCGCTGACTGGAATGAAGCTGTGCCAGACTCGCAACTGGAAATCTGAACCTGCGCCTGCCTCACGGTTGAAAAATCACCGTATCGCCTACTGGATCGACGCAGCACCTGCTCCTTTCTATCAGCGCGTCCAGGATTTTCAACACATCGTCCCTGGGCGTCAAAATATCCCCACATTGTAGTGTGGAACCAAGGCTGCACTCCTGGAAATCAACGCATCACCTTGCAGCATGGAAAGAAGCAATTCATCGCCTGTGCCGCACCTGAAAATCCTACGCATCGCCTTATTTTTTAACACATGTCCTCTGCGGCCCCGTGCGTCATTATTTTTGACGCATCCCAGGTACTGTGTGTTACTAAGATACAACAAATGATTCTTAAGGATTGACACACTTTTAAACCTTTCAAAAGTGATATCTCCACTTGTGCATATTGGATTTATGTTGTTTTGATCTTATTTTATTCATATAAATATTATCTATTTTTCCAAACCTGTGTGGTGTACATTTGTGGTGTTTTCACTGTGTTACTGTATGAGTTATTGCACACATACTTTCAACATTGCCTTCTAAGTTAAGCCTGCCTGCTCTGTGCCAAGCTACCAGAGGATGAGCACAGGATAATTTGGGTTGTGTTGTGACTTACCCTGACTAGGGTTGTGGTCCCTACTTGGACAGGGTTCATACCTCTGCCAACTAGAGACCCAGTTTCTAATAGCCCATTATGGATGCAACTTTAATTTTGCTTTTGGATGGGAGATGTCTGCCAACTCTACAGACTGTAAAATAAGCTGCTCTTGCTTGGCTAGTTGGCACGGACATTGATCCAAGGCATTCGCTGGTATTGTACTCTTGAACTGGATGAACTTAAAAAAATCCTCAGATTTAAAACAGAAGTCTTTTGTTCTCCAGAAAAGACGAGATGTTCAGCTGTGCAAAAAGATACCCCTGTTCTGTTATAGCTTCTTTCACGACCTGGAGGTTGACTCGCAACTAAGAGTGGACCTTGACAGTTCTGGAGCGCAGTGGATTAAAGTAGAAACGCTCCCTGAGGTGATCACTACACCAGAAAATAGTAATTGTTTGTCCACGGATCCCTCATTCAGCATTTATTGCACAGGTCACCAGCACATTAGTATAAATTGTGTCTGTAGAAAGAATATGTGCATTGGTACTTTTAGGAGGATCCTCTGCACAACACTATGGCTCGTGCCCTTTTTTCAATGGAATACTTCAGCCACAAAGTTAAGATAAAAAACATTTTTTTAACTTCATGCTACAACTGCCCAGAAAACCTGGTGCTGGTACGGCTGGGATCTGATGTGGGCGTTGGTTTACAATGGTTCATAGTTTTCAATGCTATACTGTATACACAGCACTGTGTATTTCTATAGTTTGTTCCAGATCATTTGAATAAGTTTGACTCTGGTGCCTGAATTCAGGAGTGCTTCTTTAAGTTCAGTTGTAATATGAACCCCTCAGTAGATTTCAACAAGTTACCCACCCCTGACCTTGTGACGAATGTTAAAATTAAGTCTTACCCAAGTTTTTGAAAGTTGCTCCTTGTGTGTGTGTGTGTGTGTGTGTGTTATTACAGTTTTATATAGCGCAAACTTAAGACAAAGTTATTGGAGCACTTTACGAGAGCCCCAGTTACGTTACATGTCATTTTTAGGCTTAGCACGCAGGCGCTTTGACCTGTTGTATTGTGGGCTTTTAACCACACCCACCTCATGCCCATCACTTCCACTCTTTCATGGGCTTGCCTTTCAAAAGTCCTTTGTCATCATTGGTAAATGCTTTACATTTGTCCCTCTTTAGGAGGTTTTGATTACCGCTTTGCAGACTGACCCTATTTCATGTATAATTGCATGATTGCTGATGTGTTTGACTGGGAGCAAACTTATTTTTCCTTTTGTGTCTCTCATTCGTGCTCATAGGGGCCATGGCACTTTGTGTCAACTAATGTTTTACTTTTCATTTTATGTGGCAAGAAAAGTCCAGTTAGGAATTTATAACGCCAATAGATATAACTGGAGCAGATGTGAGACCCATTGCATTGCAAATGGTTGTTTGTTTAGGTTAACATTTGATGGAAGGGTGCAAGAATGACCATAACACTCTTGAACGAAGAGTGCCTTGATATTGTGTTAGCTATGCTCAAGTAATTATTTACTGAGTCTGATATATTTTCTTCCTGCGTAGTATGTGGCTCAATCTGCATGGTAGGATATTTAAGGCCTTATTTAGATCCTGCCGGAGGGAATACTCCATCACAAACATGATTGATATCCCATCTGCCTTATTACGATCACCATAGGATATCATGGGATCGTAATAAGGCGTACGGGAAATCTGTCATTTCTGATGGATACAACTACCTGTGGATTCCTCACCTCATGAATACTCCCATGGCGCCAGCATTGGACGGAAATCTTCTTCCTAGTCTCTGCACGTCGACGAGGACGTCACTCTAGCCCACGCGACGCCGTCTGACGTGATACAGGCAATAAGAGGTCCTCGACGACGTGCCGACGTCAGTTCCCTTTTTTCCGTGCATTCGAAACGGTTATCTTCGAGGGAGCAACTGTTACTATTGTGGTTACAGTGTATTTTTTGCTGCGTAGTCCTTTTCTGCAGTAATAATGTCGCAGAGAAAGTCGGGTTTCAAGCCTTGTCGAGAGTGTGGGGGCAAGATGTCAGTTACAGATCCTCACTCCGACTGCCTTTGGTGTTTGAGCTCCGACCACGACGTCTCAACTTGCGATTCATGCCAGCACATGAATCCGAAGGCCCTCAAGGAACGTGAGGCTAAGTTGTTTATGGCGAAGTCGAAGAAAGAAAAGCATCACAAGAAGTCTTCTTCGCCAAGGCATCGGCGTCATCAAGACTCCCGGCGCCGTAGAGATTCACGGCGCCGTTCAAGCAAGGAGACTCGTTCCAGGTCGCCTTCGGATCGGCGCCGGAGGACTTGGGAAGTCAGTCCCACGGTCACGCCGCATCCGTCGACACCGTTGCCCTCTCCGGCGTCACCGACTTCACCTGGGCAGGCGTCGGTGATTGAGGTGATGCAGCCTCTTGTGTTGTCTCCGGCGTCGCAGACGTCGAGGCCGGCGTCGGGGTCGCCTTCGATACAGGCTCCCCAGTATCCGGCTTTTCCCACCTCTGGAGCCGATAGTACCGCATTCCTAAATGCGATGTATACCATCTTCCAACAGATGGCTCCAGGGGGTGCTCCGGCTGGTCCTTTGGCCTTTTCATTGGGTGATCCTGCGCCTCTACGGCCGGCACCCTTTATGCCCTTTCTCCCTTTTGGGAACGTGGGCTCGGCGCCGGTGTCGGCGCCGGTGGCCGCTCCGGTGGCTTCAGAGGGATTGGCCCCGGAGATTTCCATCCCGTCGACGTCGGGATTTCGTCCTGTGACTCCGGTGGGTCCATCTGCTCCAAGTTCTCTTCGTCCTGCTCTTTCATCGGCGTCGAAGTTGCCTGTGGCGCCGGACGCGGCGTTGGTTGCTTCTGGAGATCGGCGCCGATCTTCGACTTCGGCGGAGGCCATGTCGACGTATCGAGCAGAGGCTACATTCGAGGAGACGGGCTCTTCGTCTATTGGAAGAGCAGGAGTACCAGCGAGTCCTGGAGGAAGGAGAACTGGAGGACTCTGGTGACAGACTGTATGGTCTGGATACAGCCAGTGGGCTGGACACTTCCCCTGAGTGGGATCTTTCGTCTCCAGGGGAATATACGGAGGAGGCGGCTTCCTTTCACGCTGTAGTACGGAAGGCAGCTAACTTTCTGGACCTGCCTTTGCCGGTGGCAGAGGCGAAGCAGAATCTTCTAACGGAGGTGCTACATCCGGCCTCTGCTGCAGCGGAGCCTTTCTTGCCGTTTAATGAGGCTTTGCTTGATCCGGTGCTAGAGGTGTGGAAGAGGCCAGTATCTTCCTCAGCGGTTCATAGGGCTGTGGCCAGGAGGTATCGAGCTGCGCCATCTGACCCTGGCTTTCTTTCTAGACACCCTACACCGGAGAGCTTGGTGGTGCAAGCCTCCTGTTCATTAAAATCAGCGCCTGGATCTTTCCCGACGGTGCCTGGAGACAGGGACTCGAAAAAGCTGGATGTGCAGTCCAAGAAAATTTGTTCATCCTGCAGTCTGGCGTTGAAGGCCACCAACGCAACTTGCATTCTGGGGAGATACATCCATGCTCTTATGGATGACATTTCGTCATCATTTACGGAGCTTCCCCAGGGTCTTTTGGATGTTGTTTCGGACGCCCAGGCTGCCGTGACCCAGATTATTCAGTCTGGGCTGGACACGACCGACTCGGTGGCTAGGGCGATGGGCACCGCTGTGGTGGCAAGGAGACAGGCCTGGCTCCGTAATTCGGGGTTTTCTGCGGATGTGCAGTCAACCCTATTGGACCTCCCGTTTGATGGGGACAAACTGTTTGGGGCCAAGGCAGATTCGGCCTTGGAGCGATTTAAGGAGAGCAGGGCCACAGCCAAATCGTTAGGGCTCCAAGCTCCTTCTTCCTCTGCCTCTTCCAGATTTTTCAGGAGGTTTCGTGGATTTGGGCGTGGCTCTTCCTCCTCTTCCTTTCGGGGGAGATTCCAGCAACCTGCCTCTTCCCATCCCTATAGATCTTTTAGAGGGAGAGGTAGGGCCCGTACCAGAGGAGCCTCTCAGCAGCACTCTGCCTCTTCCTCGTCCTCTGGAGGGGTGCAGCAGGGAAAGCAGCCTTAGGCTTCCACCATTTCCCACTCACTCCTCTCCTGTAGGGGGAAGATTACGGCATTTTCTCCGCAAGTGGAAGACTATTACAACGGACACTTGGGTTCTCAGTATTGTGGGAAAAGGCTACACCCTTCCCTTTCGGGAGTTCCCGCCCCCCATCCCGCCTCGCCCATCTTATTGTTCAGAAGAACACCTCTTGTTGCTAGAACAGGAGGTACAAGTCCTCCTTTCAAAGGGCGCGGTGGAGTTGGTCCCAGAGCAGGAAAGGGGTCGAGGTTGTTACTCAAGGTATTTCCTGATTCCCAAGAAGGATGGTCGGTTGAGACCAATCCTGGATCTGAGGATCTTGAATTGGTTCCTCAAACAGGAAAAGTTCAAGATGCTGACCCTAGCTCAGGTGCTTTTGGCGTTGAACAAGGAAGATTGGATGGTGTCTGTCAACTTGCAGGATGCTTACTTTCATATCCCGATACTCAAGTCGCACAGGAAGTATCTCCGGTTTGTCGTAGGATCGCAGCACTATCAGTTTGCGGTCCTTCCGTTTGGTCTTACTTCAGCACCTCGAGTCTTCACGAAGGTGATGTCGGTGGTTGCGGCAGAGCTCAGAAGGAAGGGGATAGCAGTATTCCCTTACTTGGACGACTGGTTGATCAAAGCCAAGTCTCCGGAGCTTGTGTTGCATCATCTGCAGTCAACGACTCAGTTGTTGTTCGACCTGGGCTTTTCGGTGAACGAGCCCAAATCTCACCTGGAGCCCTATCAGCGCCTCCTGTTCATAGGGGCAGTACTGGATACAACATTGAGTCGAGCCTTTCCTCCGCCTCAGCAGATTCAAGATATTCAGGAATTGGTTCCAATGTTTCGAAGTGGAGCGGTAGTTCCAGTCCTCAAGGTCCTTCGTCTGCTCGGTCTGTTTGCCTCCTGCATTCTGTTGGTCACGCATGCTCGCTGGCACATGAGGGCTCTTCAGTGGTGCTTCCGAAGGCAGTGGTCTCAACACAAAGGAGATCTAGAAGGTGCTGTCAAGATCTCCAGAGATGCTGCTGTGGACTTGAAGTGGTGGATTGCGAGCAACAATCTTTCACAAGGAAAGCAGTTCGCGCAGTCGCCACCAGTGGCCACGGTCATAACGGATGCTTCCACTCTAGGGTGGGGAGCTCATCTGGGGGATCTGGAGATCAAAGGCCTTTGGTCTCCAGAGGAACAGATGTTTCATATCAATCTGTTAGAGTTACGGGCTGTACGTCTGGCTCTCAAGGCCTTCCTCCCTTCCCTTCGTGGTCAGTCGGTACAGGTCCTGACGGACAATACTACCACGATGTGGTACATAAACAAACAGGGAGGAGTAGGGTCGTACCTTCTCTGCAGAGAAGCTCTTCGACTATGGTCCTGGGCAAAGGACCATCAGATTTGCTTGGTAGCAAATCATCTGGCCGGGGTCTTGAATGTACGTGCGGACGGTCTCAGTCGCCAATTCTCGGCAGACCACGAGTGGCGTCTCCATCCAGATCAAGCCCGTTTGATCTTCCAAAGGTGGGGGTTTCCTCGGGTAGATCTGTTTGCCACTCTGGAGAATGCGCATTGTCCGTTATTCTGCAGCCTCCAGTATCCGATGCAGGGAGCGTTGGGGGACGCGTTTCAAATAACCTGGTGCGGCCAGTTGCTTTACGCGTTTCCTCCCATACCCTTGATTCCTCGAGTATTAAGGAAGATTCGCCAAGACCGGGCGCTAGTCATCTTAATAGCTCCGGATTGGCCAAGGAGGGTGTGGTACTCCGACCTTCTCCAACTCTCAATGTGCCCTCCGCTCCGTCTCCCTTTCAGGGCAGACCTCCTCTCGCAGTCGCAGGGGCAGGTTTTACACCCCAACCTCCAGAGTCTGCACCTACATGCCTGGAGATTGAACGGGGCAACCTGAGTTCCTTCTCTCTTCCGCCTGATGTAGTGGATGTTATATTAGCGGCCAGGCGACACTCCACTAAATCTATCTACGCTAATAGGTGGTCTAAATTTGTTGCGTGGTGTGGAGAGAGGCAGATTGATCCCTTACATGCT
This sequence comes from Pleurodeles waltl, assembly GCF_031143425.1. Taxonomy (NCBI): domain Eukaryota; kingdom Metazoa; phylum Chordata; class Amphibia; order Caudata; family Salamandridae; genus Pleurodeles; species Pleurodeles waltl. The sequence continues at coordinate 1,010,735,425 of NC_090437.1, forward strand.
CATCTATCGGACGTTTTGTCTTTTGCTCTGTCTCTAGCGCAGAAAGGTTGTGCAGTGGCTACCATTAAGGGTTATTTGTCGGCCTTGTCAGCCTTCATTTGTCTTCCAGACCAACCATCGTTATTTAAATCCCCTATTGTTATCAGATTCTTGAAAGGTCTTCTAAATAAATATCCTCCAAAACCATTCGTTATGCCGCAATGGGATTTGTCCTTGGTCCTGACTTTCCTTATGGGGTCCCCTTTTGAGCCTATGCATTCTTGCCCCTTAAGGTATTTGGTTATAAAAACAGTTTTCCTGGTAGCTATAACATCTGCAAGGAGAGTGAGTGAGTTGCAGGCCTTATCAGTAAAGCCCCCTTATACAACTTTTTATGGGGATAAGGTGGTGTTGAGGACCAAGGCTGCTTTCCTCCCGAAGGTTGTTTCACCGTTCCATTTGGCTCAGACAATTACTTTGTCCACGTTCTCTCCGCCTCATCCTTCTAAAGAGGAAGAAAGACTGCACCGTCTGGACCCAAAGAGGGCTTTGAGCTTCTTTATTGATAGAACAAAGGATTTCAGGCTGGAGGATCAGCTGTTCATCGGGTACGTGGGCAAGAGGAGAGGAAAGGCAGTCCACAAGAGAACACTCTCCAGGTGGGTTGTTCTTTGCATTAAAATCTGTTACTCTTTGGCAAAGAAGGATCCTCCTGAGGGCATTAGAGCTCATTCCACCAGAGCTAAGTCGGCCACTTCGGCCTTGGCCAGAGGTGTTCCTGTGGTCGACATCTGCAAGGCCGCAACTTGGTCGTCCCTTCACACTTTTGCAAAACATTACTGTTTGGACTCTGAGGTCAGAAGGGACGGCCATTTTGCACGGTCAGTGCTGCAGGATTTCTTGGTTTGACCATTCAGGCACCCGCCACCGGGCGTGGTACTGCTTTGGGACTCTAGTCATGAGGTGAGGAATCCACAGGTAGTTGTATCCATCAGAAGAACGAGTTACTTACCTTCGGTAACGACTTTTCTGGTGGATACATTAGCTACCTGTGGATTCCTCACGGTCCCACCCTCCTCCCCGTTGCCTTTCTGGTCTTACCAAGTAATCCTTGAGTGCGCTCCTCTTGGTCTTCAAGGTTGCAATAGATGTTGTATATATGGATACTTGTGTATATTTATCTGTGTATATATATATATGTATATATTCTGGTGTATATACATGATTTGCATATATTTGTTCATTTAAAAAAAAAAAGAGAGAGTTATATTAAATTTACAGCTATTCATTGCAATATTGTGTATTTTACAAGGTTATGGGATGTTGCCTTGCTCTTTCATTGCATTGGGTTGTTGTTCTCATGCACGTAAAAAATGTTGGTACTGACGTCGGCACATCGTCGTGGACCTCTTATTGCCTGTATGACGTCAGACGGCGTCGCGTGGGCTAGAGTGACGTCCTCGTCGACGTGCAGAGACTAGGAAGAAGATTTCCGTCGAATGCTGGCGCCATGGGAGTATTCATGAGGTGAGGAATCCACAGGTAGCTAATGTATCCACCAGAAAAGTCGTTACCGAAGGTAAGTAACTCGTTCGTTTGTGATGGAGTATTCCCCTCCGCCAAAACCTAAATCAGGCCCTAAGTTTTGATTTTATGACTATGATCATATAGTTTATGATGTCTTAATAGTTGCCTGAGTTATTAGTTACGAGCCTCTCATGCTAAGTATATTGCAACTACAATGCCTCATTATGGTGGGTTGCTATGTAGCGTATTTATCCTTGTTGCTGGGAAGCATATCACAACTACAATTCCTGACTATTTTGTGGTAGACGCTGTGACAGTCGTAAGCATTTTCGCATCTGTTCTTTCCCGTGTAATCATACCTTGCAAGTAGCAGTCATATCAGCACCCAAATTTGGTGAGTGAGAGGGGGCCTTGTTCCTCCTCTTTTGTCCTCTGCCCCGTTCTTGAAAGGGCGTTATGCACCATTGGTATCGTCTTTAGTTGTCAGTTTGTTGTGTGAGTAGGCATGACATGCCTTTAGTAGGAGAAATAACGTGTTTTTATCTTTACCATTTAAGCATTATTTTGTGTGAAAACAATCATATATTTGGGTAACATTTCTTTCCTCAGGCCCTAGTAACGTTTGTTTTTAGATATAGGGTACAATGTAGTTGTTCACCAGTTTGGTTTAGTATAAGAAGCATTGTCCTCACCAGCAGGCACACATATATATGTCTGCGTTTTTTAAACATTTTGATAATACAATTGTATCATTGTACAAGTGGAAAGCAGAATGCCCATTCTTTCATAATGTCTAGGTATATCTGTGCCACACAAAATATTCACTTGGGTAGGTTATCATTATCTTTACCATCTGATTATTTTTTTTAATTAATATTAATGTGCACGTTATATTTAGTGTGCTTCCTTCAACCGCAGCCCTGAGTTTCTTGCAAGGTAGCCTTGAGTGGAGGCAGTACACCAGCGGGTAAAAACCTATTGTGTATCGATTCTTTTTCTATGCCATATAATTCCTATAACAGTACCTACTTTTAACACATATATAAGGACCATGAGTTTTACAATTTTATGGGGTGCATTGGTTTAATGTGTATAGTTTTATTGTAGACTGGATATGTGTCACATGGACATTGTTTGATGGGTAACGTTCTGACTTCTTACTTTGTCTTTTAAGTACTTAATAGGTGGATCCTTCTTCTTGACCACTGATGACCACTGTTTGTACCAGTATCTTTATATATATTTTTATTTATACACTTATCAGCAGAGTGATTTTAATAGGCTTGGTTGAATGCTGTAGAAGCATTGAACAACTTTTTAGGTTAGATAATAACAAGGGATGACCAAAAAAGGGGTGTGTATGGCGCTGCTTGTCGGGAATCGTTGTATATCAATCAGTTATGGTGGTGCACTTATAAGGAGGTCATCCTAAACTCCTTACATTCAGTGAGAAGTCACTGATAACAATTCTATTTTATATAAGGCACACAACCAATATTAAGTCCATGATGAATGAATGTTCATATCTTCATTATCCAAATTTCAAAAACAAATGTTCATGTCTTCAGTTCTTCAATTTTCCAGCTGTTTATTGTCAATAACCATAAGAACTCGCCAGCCATAAGAACTCGCCAACACGTGTTTCGTCAGGGGTGTACCCCAAGACTTCATCAGGGCTGACCAATGGTGCCGGAAGAGGATCTGGTGCTAATCTCATTGTCTGACCTCGAACCGACTACAGCCCAATGTCCACTGATGTTGCACTACGGAATTACTAAAGCACAACCGGTCGTCTTTCTGCCTGACTCTGTCCCTATGCCTCTACCAAGGTGGATGCAGATGCTCCGTTATCTCTTTTGCTCTGATTCTGAATAAGGTACACCACCAGAGAAAGTTGATGGGGAGGAGGATAATGATCTCCCCGTTGTTATGAGGATGACAGTTTTTAAATGGACTTACAGGAGGCCAGTTGACTTGGTAACCCCCTTGACACAGGGTTGGACTCACCACCTGGACCATCAGCGGAAGGGAGAGCATTGTTTTAAGTAGTGATCTGATGAGCAGCTGCAGTCCTGGATTTGCAGCTGCCTCAGTCAAGACCAAGACTAATATCCTTATGGACATTTTACAGCCTGGGCTTGGCACATCTGTGGTCATGCTCTTCTTTTAACAAGACCCTTGCTGATACCTTAATGGGCGCTTAGTCAAAGACCTGTTATTACCCCCTAGTGAATAGGAAGGTGGCCTGGCATCACAGACCGGTGCCAGACAATTGCAAATTGTCTAATTACAAGCCGTACCTCGCAATACTGGTAGTACAGGCTACAACCAGTAAGTTGAACGCCAGTTAATTTCCCACAAGCCTTCTGGATAGAGAGTCCAAGAGGACTGAAGCATTTGGTAAATTAGTTTTCACTTTGGCCAGCCTGGCATTGAGATCGTTTAATGTGTTTTGTTTGTTGGGTTACTACACGCATGTCCAATGGGACATGGCCAACATGATCAGTGCTGGCTGTCTCAGAAGACTATAGGGCAACTCTTGCTCAGACTATTCATGATGGTTGGTGTGCAGCCATATATGTGATTTGTGCTGGGCTACGTACTACGTTTGCCTGGGAAGGGCAGTTGGCATCAGTGTTTGGCTCCACCACCACTTGTTTATGCCTTCCACAGGATGTTCTGCAGAAGTACAAGCCTCTTTCATGAATTAGCTGTTTGATGACTCATTTGTTTTTGGTGAGGAAGTTTATTCTCCCCTGGAGCATCCTAAGGCCAGTAGAGACAGTCTCCCCCACCACCCCCTGCCCCCCACCGAAACTGGGTCTTTTGACCCCTGCTAAACCGTTCACAGATTAATTCAGAAAATTCAGAGGCTTTGCCAGGGTGGCTGGTGTATGGATAGCAAAGGTCACCCCAGTTGCTACAGCCGTAACTCCAACTCTTTCAAGGTTGGGGGTCATGGGTCTGGCAGGCAAGGCACAGGCCAACTGGAGTACCAGTCCTCCCAGTCCCCTTCTACTGTGGCATCAGCATTTTAGTTGCTTTAGTTTTCCCTTAGTGGCGCTCACCCATCCTGTGGTAGTAGGATTCAGTATTTCTTCCCAGGGTAGCAACCCATCATGGCCGACAGATGGATCTTCCATATCATTCAACGTGGCTATGCCCTACCCTTTCTTTTTGCTCCACAAATCCCCTACCCCATGTTGGGATGGTATAGACATGCACTCCTGCCCAGAGTGGGAACTCTATTGTTGTCTGGATCCCTAATGCTAATTATTTTTTGTCACAGGCGAACACAGATCATGCGTTTGCAACATGACATAGGCCTGTCTCATGGATTGCAGTCTTGTGGGAACTGGGAGGGGTTCCCAAAGCGCCACCCCCCCTGGTGGTGGAAGGCTACCACCCTTTGCAGGGGTTAAGCAACAGTGTAGTCTTGGCAGGGTACCGTGTAGTGATCAGTAGTAGCGAGCAGGGTCTTTTTAAGCTAATTCACCGGAGTGAGGCCTACAGGCTCATTCACCATTATAAAGGTTCTGCTGCTCTGTGCTTAACTCGCCCTTCACCTACATCAAGTAGATATGGAGTGCTGCATAGCACAGGAGTAGTGATTCTGTGTTGGTTGTTTGTGTGTCTGGGAAGGGTGTAGTTCAAGGAGAGAGTGGTACTGTGTAGTTCATGTGAGATTAGTGCATGAGCCTTGCCCCGCCGAACTTCTACCTTCTCATAGATTTTTTTCCTCAAAAGTTTTCTAAGTCCGAAGGTAAGCGCTGACTAGGCCTAATCCACTTTGTGTATTCTTACCTCACTCCATTGTGTGCTTAACACATTGCTTAGAAGTTAAGCCTGACTGCTTGATGTGCCAAGCTAGCCAGGGTTAAGCACAGGTTAATGTAGTGACTTTTGGTGGTTCACCCTGCAAGGGATTGTGGGCGTTGCTTGACCAGGGCTCACACCCCAGTCAACCAACAACCCAATTTCTCACAGTGTGTCTGTGAGGAATACATGACATGAAAGAAACAGTGATGTGCATGTGCAATGAAAGCAAATGCTGGGTGTGTGTGTGCTTGCGTGTAGTATAATACATGAAGGGGTGAAGTGTTGTGCAGCGCATGTGATGAGTGTGTGTCCTGGCAGTGGGTGTGTTTGTAAACATCACACTGTAGTTAAATACTGGAAATCTTCAGTGCTAAACAGTGTGAAAGACTGTGTGAGTGTGTAGTGAACACGCGTGTCCATGTAACTGTACAATGCATGGAGTTACGAGTGCTGGACAGTAAGTGTGCTGTGAATGTACACTAAGGAAGAGTACCTTGAATGGTACAATATATGGAGGATCTTGAGTTTCATTTTGAAAGGTCCAGAGCTGCCTGGTGAAGGCATAAGGAGGAGAGGAATCCACCTAGACAGATTTGTTTATTGCTGCATTCCTCTGAGCTGAGTAGGACATACACTGGAGGGAAAAGAAAGAAACTACCTTTACACTTCAAAAGACTTCTCTTTGATTCAGTGAGAGATCACAAGAAAGGGGCCTGAACACATCTCAGAAAGGGAGATGGGCCTTATAAGGGAATAATAAAGACTAGGGCTGGGTGCCTGGGGTTAACCTTTTGATGCACATATCAATGTCTGGTCCACGCCTTGCTTGACACTGTCAGTGGTTCTTTCCATTGGCAGACTGAATAAGCCTGCCCCAGGACAACTCTAGAACAGTTCAAAGACAGCGGAGCTAAGGCTCACTCGTGTGATTGCTTTCCATCACCTGCTAGTTCTAACAACAGTATTGAAGTTTCTAAGGTCATTTGTGGCATCTTTGTCTTTGTCTGTGGCACCCAGCCCTTGCATTCTGTTCAGACATTTTAGCAGTTTCATGGCTCCAATGTAGTTGTGGTGGTAAGGGAAGAGGTCTGGTTTCAACCCTTCTCCGTTTTCTTCATCAGCCCTCTTTATTCAAGTGACCCATTGTGATACATTTCTCAAAAAGGCTTTGACACATTTTAGTCTTGGCTTTCTTCATTATGCAGTTGTTGGAGCTGACATACTTGATGTGGGCTTCTTTGGAGCCTCTTCAGAGATTTACCTTGAAACTTTTGATTCTGAAGACCATGTTCCTCATTCAAATATCCTCTGCACTTCAAGTCAGCAAGCTGCAGGTATTGTCAGTGCAGTCCAGTCATTGTCAGTCCAGCCTCCATACACTGCCTTCTGTCCGTAGATGCCTGTACTCAGGACTGTCATCCTTTCATTAGAAAGTGGTGTCACTATTTCATGTAGGTCAGGCCGTCATGCTTCTCTCTGCCATTATTCCTCAAAGCAAGAAGAGATGCCACACCAAATTTGATTCATTGCAGGCTCTTTCTTCATTGAGGGCACCAAAGAGTACTGAGTGGACAATCAACTTTTCATTTGATTTGCCAGTGCAAAGAAAGGGAAGTTCAAAAACAGAACTTATCAAGATGGATTGCCCTTTACATTAACCTGTTATGCTTTGGCCAAAAAGTGACCCTCCTCAGAGACTTGAGGCTCGTTCAACTTGTACAAACATTGTGGCTATTGCCCTTGCTTTGGGTGTCTGTTTTGAATCTGTTTTAAATGTTTTGTTATCTGCCAGCAGCCACATGGGCATCCATCCATACTCTCATGAGGTATTACTTCATTGGTTCCACAGAGAGGTTTTTTTTGCTAACCTTGTCCTGCAGGACTTCCTGGTGTTATGTCCACTCCCCAGGCCTGCCCACTTGAAGGGGCTTTGCTTCGGTATTGATTCCCAATGTGAGGAATTTGTGGGTAGGTGTATCCTTCAGAAGAATGTGTTGTTTCAGCAAGGCTCTTGTGGATTCTCTATCTAGTGGAATATTTCTCACCACCCTTCCCCATTCTGTGGAGCAGACTTTTATGTTTTACAAAGATTCCAAGTTAGATATATTGGCAATGTTTCCAATCTGTCAGTCACATTCCATGACACAGGGCACAAAAAGACCAATGAGCATACTGATTTCAACATGCAGTGGTGACCCCTTTATGTGGCACCCTGTATTATGTACGGAAGCTAGTCAGATTCATGACGTAAACCATTAGTACACTTGCCAGAGTACAGGAGCGATTGCAAAAGTTTCTAGGTCCAGTCTTCTCATGGGAGATTGTCATGGTGAGGAATCTGCAGTTAGATTATCCACCAGAAAGAGCTTTACCAATTCTACTGATTACATTTTAATAAATTATTTGAGACCAAAACAACAAAAATTCTATCTATTTTTCAAAGTTGGTTTGGGATTTTCGTTGTGTTGTAGTTTCACTGTTACTGCTTGTGTGCTGCATAAATACTTTACACATTGCATCAAAGTTAAGCCTGACTTCTTTTGTGCCAAGCTACCAACAGGTTAATTTAGTAACTTTTATGGTTCACCCTGACAAGGACTGTAGTTGCTGATTGAGAAGGGTTTCGCCACCCTCAACCAGTAACTCAGTTTCTCACAGCAAGTCTAAGAAGAAGTACAAGAAATCAAAGTGGGATTCTGCTCCCTTACGCCTCTTGCCATCATCTGAGCAGGCATGGTGGCAGCACATCAGTTCTCAATCTCGCTCCCGAAGTCAGCTGTCTTCTGAGACAATCCCACATTAGGCTCTAGCACAACCATTTCCAGTGCTGTCAACCATGCCATAACAGATCAAAGAGCTCTGCGCAGCCATGCTCTGCCTCTTCAGATCCTTACTGACTCCCTCTGACTCGCCTTTGGTTCCCAAGGAGTCGAGAGGCTTTCCATCTGGATTACTGCCAGCGTCTTTTTTTCCCAGTGTCAATTGGACCCTCCGAGCCCATCTTGCCTTTGGCTCAACTTCAAAACTGCTTCCGGCACCAGGATGTATGTCAGCCCCAGGCTTTTCGATCTCGATGCCAGAGGACGAAGTTCTGATTATTCTCTTAAACGCAGAGGTGACGTCGGTCTGACCTTGATCAAATTTGTGCCCCAGTCCACAGAGGTGTCTCTTCCGTTCTTAATTTGCTGCCCCTCCGACCACCCCTCACAAGGGAAATAACACACCTTAAATTCCCTTTGACTCAGGCAATTACTGTTACCCGGGTGAAGTTTGCTCATCCCTACCTGAATGATAATTACTATGAGGACCTTCTGGAGGTTAGTTGTCTCGATACCTCCCCTGAAGTGGGTCTCCTCTCACTCTCTGAACCTGTCACAGAGGAATCTGCTTCTTACGCCATGGTGATGTGTAGGGCAGCTGTAGTCCTTGACCTCCAGCTCCCCATCATGGAGGTTAAAACCAAGGTCTTGATGTAAACCCTTCAACCAGGACAAACATCTTCTAAGGCCCTCCTCCGATTTAACGGTGTACTGACAGATACCTTATTGAGGGCATTGGCCAAACTTTGTTGTGGGCCCCCCCAGACAGTCGACAGATTATCAGGCGCCATCACCCTCTTCCGGCCAACCCTGCTTTACTTTCACAGCACCCTTTGCCCGACAGCATGGTGGTGTAAGCATCCATGAGTCATTCAAATCTCACCACTTCCAAGGACAGGGAGTCTAAATGGGTGGAAATGTTTGGCAAATGTTTGTTTTCATCCACCAATCTGGCCCTTAGATCCTTTAACGCCAGCTTCTTCTTGGGCCTTTGCTCCCATGCCCTATGGGATTCAGTGGGGCAAGTCCTTCCAGGTGTACCTGAAGACTTCCTGCCTGTTCTCACACAGATGAATCAAGATGGCCAGGATTTGGCCAAGTTCACGATTTGTTGTAGCTTGGACACCACTGATTTCATCAGCAAGCTATAGGCACCACTGTTGCCATTTCAAATGGGTTCTCAATCGATGGCTAGTCCTCTCTATTGGATATGTTGTTCAGTGTAACTCTCCTGTTTGGGACAAGACGGATTCTACTTTAGAGCATTTTAAGGAGAGCAGGGCTACTGCACACACTTTGGGCATTTCCACCCCGTCATCATCCGCAACAGTTCCACCACTCCTTTTATGGCTTTGGCCGCAGTGCCACCTACCAGCAGTCTGTCTAGCCTCCACATGGATCCCAGCAGTTTCGCAATCAAGACCGTGGTTCCCCTGTGACCAAGGTCAACGATCTGCCTCAGTACACTGCCCCCCTGCAGCTCCACCTGACAGACTTCTTTAGCATGTAGGAGCAAAGCCACCCAGTGGGAGCCAAAATCCACCAATTAAACCTGGTGTGGAAGGCAGTAACTTAAGATAGGTTGGTTTTACAGATTGTTCGCAGGTGCTATGCCTTAAATTCTTCCTGTCTTCCCCGCTGCACATTCCAGTATACCCCCAGCACTGACTGAGGACCATATGTTCATTTTGCAACAGAAAGTGCAAGCCCTTTTGGCCAATGGGACTATTCAGAGGGCTCGCTTGCCAGAATTAGGTTGTGGTTGCTATTCTCTCTAATTTTGGGTGCCCAAGAAAGATGGAGGCCTGCTGCCTATTTTAGACCTGTATCTTTTCAATCCCTTCCTGAGAAAAAGAAATTAACAATGCTCACTGTTGTTTTGTGAGAAAAATGTAGCAGGACTGAGTGCAGGTGATCCTAAATGTGTTAGATTGAGCAAGAGCTGTTTCTGGAGGAATTAACCCATATGTTTCCACTTTCTGTGTTTATCATACTTCAGTGGAGACTCAATTGATTCTTTTATGGCTTTGCATTTTCATGTTGGCCACTCAGTAATCCTTCCAATATTTTTCCTTCATCTACACCCTACCAAGGAGTAAGAGAGACTGCATCATTTAAACCCTCATTGGATTCTGAGCTCCTACAGTGACAAAACTCATCACTGTCTGTCTGACGAACAGCTCTTCATGGGCCAGTCCATCCAGAAGAAGATTATTTTGTCCTCTGCATTATGGGTACTATGCTCTAGACAAGAAAAAGCCATCTGCAGGGAATGGAGTCAATTCCACCAGTGAGAAGGCCACATTGTCCAGGGGAGTTCCTCTTCTGGACATCTGTTGGGCTGCAACATGGGTTTCAGTCCCCCCTTAACAAAGCACTACTGCCTTCATTTCTAGGTCCGCGGGTCGGTTCTTTTTAACAATGCCTTGCTAAAATACTTTTTTGTATGATCGTTTCCTCAGACTTATCATCTGAGGGAGTACTGATTGGATATTAATTCACAAGATGAGGAAACTGTGAGTAGAAATATTTATCATAAGAAAAAGTTACTGACCTTTAGCAATGTTTCTGGGCGATAGGCTTACTACCAACGTGCTGTTATGTACTTCCCACCTCGCCTTTCTGATGAGTCTTCTTGTGGATGTCATTTATAAGGTCCTAATTCAGTTATTTTAAGTGCGCTGCCATCATTCAGTCAATTTGTAATCATTCCCTTGGCCATTTAGGGCGTTTCATCAGACACTCCAAAGGTGATTGGTGGAATGCTTGCACTTTAACCACTGGTAAACACTTGTGGTGGCATTCCAACCTATTGTTCTGTTGGCCACCATTGCACCTCACATTAAACCCAGCTATATGCAATCAGCCTTAGCCCTGCTCCAAAAAGATTGGTCCTGTCTGAACTGCCAAGCCATACTTATTGCAAGCATTCATCCCATCACATGTTGTGTGTTTGATGTAACACCCTAAATGGACAAGGGTATGCCCAGACGTCGGCCCCTTTCTCACTGTGCCACAGAAACCAAGCTATACCTGATTGAAAAGGCCCAATCAGGGTATAACCGGTCCAAGGTTGCTTGAGTTCCAGTTCAAGGAGGACCTTGCTTGGTAGTTTGGGCTGGACTGTTCCTGTTGGAGCAGGGCCAAGATTGATTTTCAGATGTCTGGGTCTAATCTGGGGTAGCGTGATGGGTAAAAGAACTGTGGTTTGGAATCCCACCTTGAGTGATTGCCAGTGGTTAGGCTTATTGCAGGCATTCCTCCCATCACCTTTTTTGTGTTTGATAGTTCACCCACCAGAAAGATCATTACCGTAGATAAGTAACTTATTCCTTTGTCTGCAATTGAGTCTGCCTTTGAAGCAATGTTTTGTGGTTTGCGAATGAGAAACTCATGAAATCAATCAACTGTAAATCTGTACCAAAAATGTCTATATTTCCAGATACTTCTTGAATCTCATTAGGTTCACAAATGACCAGCATGACAATCTGCCTTATTTCCTACATCATTTTGTCTCTGACAAATTATATGTATGCTTCTACGCATGTTGTTGATGCATTTCATCTTCGGTTGCCTGGAAGCCATTTTTAGGTCAAGCGTGCAAGCGCTTTTCAACCTGTTGTAAGTATTCTGTGGGCTTTTAACCATGCCCATTGCATGCACATCACTTTCACCGTTCGTGGGCGTGCCTTTCAAAAATCCCTGGATGTAATAGATAAATGCTTTACGTTTGTCCCGCCTTGGGGTGGTTTTGTTACCGCCTTGCAGACTGACCCTGTTACATAAATAATTCCACGATTGCCAATATATTTCAGCGTGGGCAAACTATTTTTTTCTTTTGTCTCTCCCCTTCATGCTCCATGGCGGCCATGGTGCTCACAGTGAAGAACAGCGCAAACTCCATCAGCGATATTGAAGTGCTGGTCGCATTGTTCACACTGTTACCTATACCGAGTAATTTCTTTTGGCTCTCCCCTTCACGCTCCATAGCTTTCACAAAAACACTTGTAATTGATAAATGTTTTACATAAAAAACAGAGCAATCCTCAAAGCGGTTCTCCCAACACAGCAGGAGAGCCGATACTACAATATTCGCTGCACTTGGACAACTCACCCCATAATACTTTGTAGGCCATTTCTTTTTAAAAACATTCTTCTTCATAACTCGGCCTGTCGTAATTCTTGGACAATGGGACCACCACCAACGCGTTAACGGCAACGTGTTCTTTCTGTCTACATCATCTCTGAGTTCCCACACTAGTTATTTGGGACCCCAAAATAATAAAACACCTCCCACTGTTGTGTCTTTTTAAGCTGTCTCATGGCTGGAGCTTTTGTTTTACAGCTGGGAGTAGTTTGTGTTTTAAGGGCCCTGTTTGTAATATCATTGCAGTAGGCCTGTTAGCTCAGAAAATGTGTAAGGCACTACACCCTCTGGGGCTAAATATATCGTTACACTGCATTACTTTCTGCCATTTTCTTTTCATGTTATCTATCCTCTAGTGGCTAACTATATGGTTGCTTGACCATGTTTCTTACAAATGCTATTTTCATTGTGGTGTCCTCTAGGGGCTGTTCTAAGCAATACAGTCAACATATCAACATAGTACAATATTTGTGGCACTAAAACTCTAATGCTTTTTTGCAGGGGATTGCTTTTACAAAACATTGTTGCTCATAACTCAGCCTGTGGTGGTCCTAGGACAATAGAACCACCTTCAAAACATTCACCATGACATGGTCTTTCTGTCTGCATCATCTCTGGGTCCCCACACTCAGTTAGTGGGGATCCCAAAATAATAACCCCTCCCACCATTCAGTGTCTTTTTAATTCTTTCATGGCTCAACCTTCTGTTTTGCAGCTGACAGCAATTTAGTTTTAATGGCCTTGTTGGTTATATCATTGCAGTAGTCCTGCTAGCCTTCAAAATGTGTAATGCATTATGCCCTCTAGGGGCTTAATATATGGTTACACTGCATTACTTTCTGCCATTCTCTTTCCATGTGGTTATGCCCTCTAGGAGTTAACTCTATGGGTACATGACCTTGTTTCTTGCAAGTGTTATTTTTATTGTGGTGGTCTCTTGGGGCTGTTCTGAGGATTATAGTCAACATACTACAATATTCGTAGGCACGAAAACTGGCCCCATAATTGGCTTTAACTTTAAAAAAACATTTTTTCTCATGCTCCGCCTGTGGTAGTCCTTGGACAATGCGGTCACCTTCAAAACATTCACCACAATGTGCTCTTTCTGTCTACATCATCTCTGAGTACCCACACTAGGCTAGAGGGGACCACAAAATAATAACACCTCTCACCATTCATTGTCTTTTAAGCACTATCTTGGTTGTAACTTTTGTTTTACAGCTGGCAGTAGTTTGTGTTTTAAAGGCCTTGTTTGTAATTTCATTGAAGTAGGTCTGCTAGCCCTAAAAATGTGCAATGCGCTATGCCTTCTAGGGGCTAAATATATGGTTGCACTGCACTACTTTCTGGCATTTTGTTTTAATGTGGTTATGCTCTCTAGTGGCTATCTATATGGTTACATGGCCATATTTCTTACAAATTCTATTTTGTGGTGTTCTCTGGGGGCTGTTCTGAGTATTACAGTCTAATGCCAAATGTTTATTTCTGATAAAGGTTTTTATTGGGTGTACATGGTAATAATATATGTTTTATTATTCTCTCCATATTGCAATTATGACCATGATTCAGGCCAATTTAATATCCTTATTACACTATGACTGTTTGAACACTCTTAATATGTTTGGATGACCTTTCTAGTTCAGTTCTCTCATTACTCCTCAGTGGATGTCTTGTGTCTTTTTTGGGGGGAATTGTTTTAGCCAGCAAGCAACTCTGATGGTGGGATTGTGAAAGTGATACTTTATTGGAATTAGCATGGTAGATTTAAATTAGGATGCGAAATGGCAACATTTTCCTTTTTGGCTGCAGATAGAAGAAGAAGGTAAATGAAAGTGCTTTAATTATATGTAGGGCAACTGGAATTATGTGACAGGAAAATACCAAATTATGAGGTAGGGTTTACCAGTTTGTGGCAAGAAAATTCCAATTATAAATTTACAACATCAGTATCTCTAGCTCAAGCAAATGTGAGAGCTATTGCCTTCCAAATGCTTGTTCTCTGATTTCAAGGTATTGCCTGCATAGTGCTTGCGCTGTACTTTCAAAATCTCTAGTAATTTTTATTTAAAAATCTTTATTTAAAGGGGTTTAAAGCCTGCCCATTACTTACCTTTACTTTCCATTGTCTGGCTCCTACATGGCTCTCGCTTCACTTTTACTTATCATTGGCTGGCTCCCACATGGGTCCTTCATCACTCTTACTTCCTCGATTCTTATTTCTCAGCGCTTCCTCCTCGAATCAGTCTTCCTCCTGTGCTTCTGAGTCTTTGTTCTGCCATAAAGCCTATACCAAGTACTGCTTCCAGTGCTCGGTGTTCTTCCACTGTAGGCTCCTGCAGGTAATCTTTTTATTAACCACTTTAGCAAGCTCTTACTTGGCGCTCACTGCGCCTCAGCCTTCTTTGTCCTTGACTGACTTTGGAACTTTTATTCACTCCAGCTGCTATCTGAGTATTATGACAGAATCTGTTCACTTGCATTCCCTCAGTGACCCTTGTCCCACCCTGAAGCTCTCCCGTTCTGTCTGTATTGCTGACTCTGATCACAACCTCCAGGCGGCCATCTTTTGTTGCTGGCTCACTTGGCTAGACTAGTTGATTTGCGTGCTCCCTTGTGCGGTCAGTGTACTCTGTCTCAAAGTATGCCTTTCCCTATGATTGATCGCATTCTCCCGCAGCCGTGGTTCTTCTTAAGGAGTGGAAGGGCATTGACATGCTTTCATCCACAAACCACCCTGGAAATAAAAATCTAGTACTCTTAACTGTGAATTCAAATTTTTGGTGCTTTTAAAAACTTGCATTTGGTGAAGCTACAATTACCTTTATTGGAAATCCCATCACGAACGGAGGGGGCATGGCTCTTGCCATGGAGAGCTGCAGAGCTATGTACTTAAAGTGCGCGTGACAGACTGGGTGGTGTCTGGACTCGGCCAACCTGACCTGCGTACTTCATGCTGCTCAGTTCTAAGAAGGTTCCTAGAAGGCAGGGGATGGGTCAGCTAACATAGCCCTCGGTTTCTTCAGTGGGCGCTGTGTAGCCTTGTCCATCCAGTCCCGCTGCAGCTCTTATGCTATTTCATATATCAAGTAACATAAGATCTACGTCGGTATTGGCTGTTTGGCACACAGGGACCTCCAAGCTGGGGCACAGAACAGCTAGACAGTGCAGGGCAGGGAAGAGTGCAAAACATGACAAATTATTGTGCCGCTTTATTTTAAAGCACATAATGATTAGCCATGTATCTTTTTTTTATTATCCCCTTCTGGGCTTCCTTCAGGCAGTTTGTGCAAAGATACTGACTACAGAAGTCCTTTTCTTCTAGTATTTCTACAAGGTGACAGCTACAGACAAGTGAGGAGCATTCTCCGCAGTACCAGAGTGTTGAAGGAAGCGGGATGAGATAATGTGCTCAATTCAATTTAGGGACAAGGAGAGCCTTTCTGCATTTCAATGTAGGGTAGTGGGCATTTTAAAACAATCATGTGGCAGTATTTTTCTGCTTGCATCTGGCATTAAACCTTGTGATTAAAATTTGAAATGCATTGCTGTTTTATAAATGCACCAGCTGTTGGTATTCTACAGTACAGGCACACTACCCGCACGAGGCTTGTAACACTATGTTGTCATAATAGCGCGCACAATCATTTCATTGGACAGTCCAAGCCACTCGTCACCACAACTACAGTTCACTCCAACGTCATCCATAAAAAGTCATTGTAAACAAAAAGAGATAATGTGAAATAATAGTGGTGATGCTGTAACCGAACCGTAAAATTCAAAGAAACAAAGTATTACCTTGCTATTTCTGTGTAATGTGCCTCTGCATACAATGCCAAGACCATGTCTTTTTTATTTTCGAATGTCTGAAGCTTTGCTGCCCATAAGCCATGAATTAGTTAGTTTTCTGTCTAATAAAACTGTTTTGCTACAGTTGCAAGTTACTCGCTCACAGACTCCTGTAAAAGAGTCTTGTACTGTCTCTCTACTAGCGTACAGCATACTTTCAGTAGCTAAGCTGGTATGCAGTGAATCTGCAAGTCAATAAGAAAAGTGAAAGGACACACATGCATATAGTAAATTGCCATAAATTTAGACAAAAGACTAGTTATTCATCATTCACTCGTTGTTTAATATAGCAATTAGAATTTGCCTTCTTACCGCTTCAGAATCATGCTTCAGGGTTATGTTAATGTAAAGCCTGTCTGCATACAGTTGCCTGCCTACTGAATGTCTAAACATGGTCCTATAGCCCGACCTCTCCAATCCCCTCAGCTCCTGTCAGTGAATGCCTACCTCATTTGCCTCTCTCACTTCGCACCTCTCGCTTTACTAAGAATGTGTAATGAATGGCCTGTCAATGTGAACCTCCCCGTCCGTAGACAAAGCGCACCTCTGCATGGCTTGTCCTTGTCTCTATGAAAATGACATTGTATACGGTGTTATTTGGTTTTGGTTGTGCAAGTAGTGATCCTGTGTGAACCATTAGAAGATTGCTATGAGGGCATGCGCCCGGATGTTGACAAGAACCTATCGATTACTGCCACTTGCGCTTCTTATGTGCCTATTAATTTATAGAAAGAACTAGCGTGCTAAAGTAGGCATAAATGATGGGAAAACAAAGTTTATTTGTTATTTGACCCAAAATGTAAATGAGCTTAATGTAGCATTTTGGAAGAACAGCCAGAGAAAGTGCTTCCAGGCTTCTGAGCACAACTCTAATTGATTTCCTGCATGAGCTTAAGAAGTGTGGGGGACGTGGCGATATATCCCCCCAGATTTGGGAGTTGGGGTGGCACATGGGACAAGGGTGGGGGGCGAGGGGAGAAAATAATTTCCCCCTCTTTTGTGATTCGCAGCACCATTAGCGCATGGAAGCGTATTGGCCCTACCCTTGACCTGTGACCTTCCTCCAGTTACCTGTGAGCAAGCTGATAGTCACAGCATAAAGGTCACGAAGGCCACTCTCCCTCTCTCCTTTTGTTGTGCTGCAACTCTCCAGTGACTTTCTCACCTCGCCAGCACAGTTGACTGTAGACTGCACTTCTAAGGACAAAGGGAGAGTGGCCCTTTGTTGATTGCTGTTGCATCCCATCCCTCCTCAGCTCTATCCTACCTGCCGCCTTGAAGACTCATCCCTGAAGACAGCAAGAAGATTTATAGAAGGGAAGGGGGTCTGGGAAATTAAATACAGTATTTGCTGAGGATCACAGGGTTGTGCGATAATCTGCTTCTGAAGGTCACAAATCCCAGGTCACAAATTCCAATCCTGGCATGTCTGTCCATCCTTCTGGCTCGAGCCAAATGCTTCCATGTCTCTCTTCAAGCCCTGAGCTTCTCCCCTCTCCTGTAATTCTATCCCTCCAAACCCTAATATTTCTTCCCCCTGTGTGACTGCAACATCTGTGGCTTTCTTTTGCTACACAGAACTTACAGGTTCAGGCACCAGATCGCCGATCTAGGGTTTGAATGGAATTAACAGGTTTGGGTCTGAGGTAGCAGAACTATCCCTCAGGCTACACTTCTTTGGTGCTTAGGATCAGAGTGTCTTTCTGAGCTGGGATCTTGCCACTTGAAGCATAGCTGCGGTGCTGCCTGACCGTTTGCTCCCGTGAATGTTGCATTATGGATGTTTGGTATTCTGAGTTCACTTCGGTTATTTAAATGCCTTTATTAGTTTCTCTCATGTAGCAGATTTGGCCATGGGACGGTGCATTAACAGGAAGCCTTTGTGCGCATTCTGACTCGCCCTCTCTTACTTCTCTCCCTCACTTTCTTCTCTCCCTCACTTTCCTTCGTTTTTTTTCTGACGTGCATTCACGGAAACAGGCCACTGGCTGAAGCTGCCAGCATGACATTTTTGTCTAATTCCCTGGCATCCCCTCTACACCCACACCCACTCCTGTGGCGAGGGGCTCCCCCTGCAGGGCAATGACACACTTGGGGCAGATGTATTGTAAACATAGTTAAAGGATAGGGGGATTTACTTTGCGAGCTTCACTCTTGTGTAATATAGGAAATCCGTGCGATGCACTGTGCACAATGAAAACCGTAAAATACCTTAAAAACCTATGCGTGGCACCGCCTGCACACGCGCACACACACATCACTGTTTATCAGATCGCTGGGAGGCAGCATTGTGGCTCTACCTTGCAGTCGATGCTTCAGATCAGAAGGGAGGTTGTTGGGGGAGAGGGTGTTTTGGTACTAGTACATGGGGGGCAATTTTGCCGACAGTGGCACTCTCCGCTCCCCGTTCTTTGTCATTGGTCTTCAGACGCATCTTCTCTCTCTCCCATTAACTATTGTACTTGGCCAGTGGCATTTTAACAAAACCTGTCTCTATGGCCTTATTCTGAGATTTCAACCATCCGCCAGTAACCCCCGCCAAACTGTGTGCAAAACGGATGCTCATGCCCTCCTCCCCATAAGTAAAACATTCATCTAGTTGAAAGTACGCTTCAGGAGACAAAGGGAGCAGGAATTTTGTAAGTCCATAGCAGAAAGCGCTAGTTTCCCTGAAATGAAGGGTCTACCTAGCAATTTCTCAAATTGAATCTGTCAGGGATGTATGTATGTGTATGGTGAATCTTTATTGCAACCTTAGGTAAAAGGCAGCGGAACGCTGTACAATATCAAAGGGAAGCATAAAGACACTAGCAAGAGGAGCAAAAGCCAGGTTGAGGAGGGATAATGCATTGTGACGTAGAATTCTTTCAAGAAGTGAGTTTCAGTCTCACTCTTCACATACTGAGGAATGTATTTAGGTTTTTTTAATGCATAAATTAAACAATAGCATTGTGCGGGGGCCCCTGAAGCCTGACCCGGACCTGGACCGCAGTGGTCTTTTCTCTCTGTCCTCTCTGCAAATGGTCTTCTGCGCTGGTGCTCTTGCCCCAGTCGAAATCTGTGTGGAGACTGAGATCCATGTCTGGCATGGTCTAGTTTATTCAGCATGTGTCATTGGCTCTACTGACTTCTTCTGCACTCCACATCTCTTGTTTGCATTCAAACGATGCAAAATTGGGCTTTGTCTGTACAAGCTGGCATATGTCTATCTTTTGTTTGTGCTTTGTTTTGGGGTCTAAAAGGAATAGACAAGAGCTAGAAGGTGAGCAGATGGCCTTTAACCAAGAATGACTGTATTGATTCCGTAGTGGCCAAACCTTCAAAGATGGCCTGAAGTTGCCTTCATTGGAAGTTGATTAGTTCTGACAAACCGCTGTGTGTGGGCAGAGGGGGAGCACATTCACATCAGACACACAGGCCATGCCTTTTTGCTCTCATAACTCAGCAGCCAGACAACCTCACACACACACTTGATGATACTTATCTTGTAACATTCTGTTTGTTCCATAGTCTTGAGACCTTCAGCAAAGCCATAGTAAGAGAACTAAGGCCCGAAGGTCCCAGCAGACAGCCAGGAGCCCATAAACTTTGCCCCATAGTGTAAATCTCTCCCAAAGACTCATTTGTAATCATCAACTATATTCAAGGCCACAGGAATTATGCAGCAGGGGACGGCCAATTTATGCTGCAGGGTTGAGTAAATTATGTGACAAGAAAAGCCAAAATGTGGCATATTTCTTAATAATATTGCTTCCTTATTTCATACTTATTAAACTTGGTAGCACTGTCCCGATATTGGTTGCACCTCTTTAGTACCAATCTAACACACAAACATAGCAATAAGCAACAGAAACCTGACCCGTCCAGCTTTGTAAAGGGCCTTCCACCATGCAGCAACACGTGCAGCTGCAGTTTTAGTAACTTTGGAACCACTTCAGCTAGTAACATTTTTTTTTGGTTAAAATCTACAGATTGTGCTGCAGATGATGGATTATGTGGCAAATCTATAATTATGGGAAAATCGCCGCGGCTGCACAATCGCATAATTCCAGTGAAACTGCTTGTTATCATTGCCTTTTGCAGCAGCTGATATTCTGCATTCATGGAATGCAGCACTATTTCCTTCTCTCCTGAGGCTGATACAGAAGTAAAATGAGTCCTCCATGTTAATACCCCAGTTCTTCTCTAAACATGACTCTGCATGGGGCCCTTTGACTGTGATGCCCCCTGCACTGAGCCTCGCAGGTATAGTTTGGCGCCGAGAGGCCCATGGAAGGGACTCCACAGAGAAAGAATGGACTCCCCGTCCCCTCAGAACTACGCCAAAAGTGTGATGCTCAGGGTGTGAAAAGAAACAAACACAAATGATAGACAGAATGCAGACCCAAGATTTAACCCATCAAGTATTTTGCTCACCATGCTACCATGCTACCCCAGTTTGGATCCAGCCATATGCAAATCAGTCTTGGCCCTGTTCCCCTTGGGAACAGTCCATCCCGTACTGCCAGCCAGGTCCTCCCTGGACCGGAAACAAACATCCTGGGACCAGTTTCAGGGAATCACTGTTCATCAGCCGGGCTGGCTTGAATCCAGTTGCAGAGTGAGCCCAAGGCCCACCTCTGGGCATACTTGGCACACTCATGGCGACAAAAGAAAACAAACACAAATGATGGACGGAATGCAGAGCCAATCAAACATTCACCCCCAGTCACAGATCTGGGTTTAATCCATCATTTCTTTTGCTCACCATCCCACCCCAGTTTGGAAATGTATTAGTGATGCGTGAATCCACTCATGAGCAGCCTGTCTGGACCATGGCTGCCCACAAATTGGCCCAGAAAACCTCCATCCCTTCCATAGATAGGTGTATCCCATCCAGGGCATACAACTCTGGACGTCTTGGGTGGATCAGCTCATGGCAAATGCTTTCCAGCCCATTCGCTTTGCAGTATTTGCTGACCCCGCAGTGTTTCGCTTCCTTCTGGAGTTATCTACTGCTCTATCCAACATGACCCCCGTCATGTAAGCCTAGGAATAATTTCTGACCAGATGAAGGTGGTGCTGCCGAATGCCTTTGCTGTTTCTGTTAAACCCAGCCGAATATCATTCAGGAGGTCCCCCCTCCCTAGTTGCACAAAGTCGTTGCACCCTAGGTGTATGATTATAACCTTCGGTTGTCTTTGAGGCTGTTGCTTACAAACCCTGGAGTGTTTCTGAGAGCTGGCCCCATTTCATGCCCTGGTAGCCCCACCATTTGATGCATGTAGCCTTTGGGCTTCCTCTCCATCTTCTGTCATTGTGGTCCCACCATGATTACATTCCATGAATAAATGAGGGCCCAACCACCCAAACTGTTTTGGGTTGAACATCTGCCAAAGCAACCAAACATTAACTGTCATCAACGAAACTGTGGCTGTCTGTGTTCTGTTCACAGCAAATGTGGTTGTACATAACTTCTGTAAGCGCTGGAGCACCACCAGCCTACCTCCTTGATGCCGTCTTCTTTCACACACCGCTCTGCCGCTGTTGTGGCTCCCCCTATCCAAAATTAATGTGATCCCAAAAACGCTGGTGTGAGGCCCCCTGACTTAGTAATTTGCGCATGACTGCAGAGAACTGGTATTTGCTCAGCCATTCACCATTAATATGATCAAATAGGGGGCCCACACGTTGGGACGTATCGCCATGTAATCCCGCAAAGCATACTGGGCAGTATTTTGTGTCTGTTATGCAACTGAGTTGGGCCCAAGTGCCCCTGCCTCGCTGATCCAACTTAGATCTCCTAAGGAGCAGCCAACCCCTTGTACTATCCAACCTGATGTCTTCCACCTGTAGGCAAGTTGACCCTGTCTCTCTTTTAGCTGATGCCACAAGCTCGCTTATGCAAAAAGCCCCAAAGAATGCCATTATGAAGGCTTCCCCGAACAGCGAGTACTCATATGGGTTGTCAGCCACTGCTTTTAAAGCGTCTATTAGCACCACCAGCTTTGCAAAGTCTATGAGATGCCTCCTGTCCTGTTTCTTTCCCTCAAGAAGCCTCCAACCACTCATGGCAGCTCTGATGTAGTGAGAGGCTGTGGGGTCCTTGCCTGTTTCTATTTTCAAGAAATACGCTACTGCCACCAGGTGGGCCTTTGCCCAGGACTTCGTTTTCTCCTGCTGGTATGCCCATTTGATGAAGCGTTCCACTGCTTTAGCCGTGGCCTCACTGTCCCCCAATGACTTCAGCCCCCCTACTGGCATCAGTGACGTTACATATTTGCTGTAGCACCTGTGTGTCTCTGTCTTGAGTGCATTATCGTCTAGTTGTGACCGGTCCGCTCCGCCAGCTCCTAAAGCTCTTTCGGAAAAGGTGTCACTGTCTGCTGGGCCTCCGGGGCTAGTCTCTTGAGTTTGTCCATCTGGGAACGAGAGAGTGCATCTGCCAGTAAGTTCTTTATGCCCTGGACATGTCTTGCCCTAACTTCAAGGTTTCCTTCAAGCTGCAAGCTAACCAATCACCTCAAGAGTCTCAATGTGTCCGGGCATGTGGCTGACCCTCTGTTAATGACTATGACTACCCCTTGATTATCCAACCACAACGTGATTTTCATGTTGCGCAGTTTATTCTTCCAGATTGTCAGGGCCACTACTGCGGGGAAAAAACTCCACCTGTCTGGCCATTTCCCTGTGCACCACTCTTTGCCAAGTATCACACCAAAACTGCAGCTGCCCACTGCATCTGAGAATAATGCTAATTCTTTAGCTGTTACCCATACTTCTCTCCAATTAAGGAGTAATTAAGGAGTCCACTAAATTGTGCCAGAAACGCATCCCACATGGCCAAGTCATTCTTGACCCCAGCCTGAAGTGGTGGTGTTTATCACGTAGGCCTGCTGTCAATCTGCTCAACTGCCTTGCGAACACTCTTCTAGCTGGTATGACCCTAGCTGCGAAATTCAGTTTGCCAACCATTCTCTGCAGCTCTCTAAGGTTTGATTTTTCTCTGCCACAAAATGCCCTGATTTCTTCCCTTAATTCTTAGACCTTACCCTCTGATAGCTGAGTCGTTCCTGCCACTGAATCCAACTCAATTCCCAGGAACACCAGGGCTGTAGCTGGTCCTGCAGCCTTCTCTTTCGCTAAAGGAACACCGAGTTCCTTTGTTCGATTTTTAAAAGCCCTCAAGGTGCTTGCACATTCACTTGTCCCTGCTTTCCTAGCAAATAGAAAGTCATCAAGGCAGAGCATCTTTCCCTTGTGCGAGTGCCGCCAGTGTAGCACCCACTCTAGAAACGTGCTGAACTTCTCAAAATATGCACAAGATATGGAACAGCCCATTAGCATGGCCTTGTCAAAATACACTTCCCCATTGTGTTGAAAACCAAGCAGATGGAAGCTCCCTGGATGTACCGGTAAGAGGCGAAAAGCTGACTTGATGTCTGCCTTTGCCATCATTGCTCCACTCCCTGCTGCCTTTACCATGTCAATAGCATTTTCTTTCATGGCGTACCCCACTGAACATGAGTCAGGGGGAATCCCATCATTAACTGACACCCCTTCTAGGAGTAATAGGTGGTGTATAAGTCTATATTGGCCTGTCTCTTTCTTTGGGACCACTCCTAATGGAGAAATAATTAAGTCTTTGGGGAAGGATAATAGAAGTGGCCCCTCAATGCGTCCCAGCTGTCTTTCTTTTTCTATTTTCTGTTGAACCACCCCTGGGTGCTCTTTTGCAGATTTTATGTTCCTGACTTCGCCCCCAGATGGCTGGCCCGTAAATGGTATCAGAAAACCTTCAAAACCTTTTACCAGTAACTCTGCATCCTCCTTAGTGTAATAAATGTTAGCTAACCTCCTGAGCATGTGCGTATTGATGGGGAATTTGGCTGGCCTAACACTTAACCAGATGTTTGTCTCCCCCTGCATGGCTCTGTTCTCCCTAATGTATCTTTTTTCTCTCCTTATCCATTTGGTGTTTACTCCGCTTGCAGGCTGCCACTGGGTGATCTCCACCAAATCTCTGGTGGCCCCCTGTCCCCAGGCCCATTTTATGGGTTAGCGCAAAGCGCTCCGTCTATTTTGTAATCTCTTTGGGCTTCAAACCACGCCCATGTTATGTCAGTCAATTACATTGGTTCGTGGGCTTGCCTTTTAAAAGACGCTTGCTATCATTTGTGAAAGGCATGCATACGCCATGCCTTTTCCCATGTTTAGCCCACCTACACAGCACTGGTAAACTACTAAAACATGCGAGGCTGATGTTTTAAGCCTGGGGTCCGGACTACTTTATCTGTTTATTTTCCACGCAGCACAATCGCGCTGCATTTTACATAGTGCGATTGCGCTGCGTTTTTTTTCTTTACAACGCTAATAGCTCTAACTCGGGCAAATGCGAGACCCATTGCATTGAAAATGCTCGTTCTATTATGCCAGGATTTGAACTTGTGAAATTTCTTATACTTCTCTTGCTTTCCTTTGTAATATGTGTTCCGAAAAGGGTGCTCACCCCTTCCAGCCCATGATCTGACTTCCTTGGCTATTAACATCTTATGTATGTAACTAGAAACATCTTCCTCATTCCACTCCATCTCAGGGTGAGCTTACATTTTTAACCTAAAACTTTTATCATATTCCAACCAAGCATCTTCTGGAAATTGTCGGTGTGCCTCATGTATCTTAGATTCGTAAAGCCAGAGGTCCAATTTCTCAACAATGGCACATACCATAATCCTAAATGCATCCAGCCAATTATCAAAATACCTTTCCTTCCTAACTCTCTTCCTCTCCCATCTATCCTCTTCATTTTTTATCGCATGCTGTGAGGTCTAACCCATCAATCTGTATTTCGAGGAGAGTGAATGTCTATGAACTCTTTCCTTCATATTCTTTCTTTCACTTTTAGTGGGAAACAGGGCCTTGTGTATGTCTCATGTGGCTTCCCCAGAGATGAAAGTGGCCCTTTTTTCCCTGTCTTCTGCCTCCACTCAGTTGTGGGTGACCCAGCACTCCCCTGTTTGCGCCTGTCTTTCTGACCTTCTGCTCCCTTTCCGCAAATGGATCTTGAGTCTTCAAACCTCTCCCCTTCCCACTCCTGACTTAACGCAGTTTCCACTAAATATCAATGGGGCGAAAGATTTCAGGCATTCTTTTACTATTGTGCTAATATGCTCACCTTCTGACTGCTTCACAGGTTTGCTGCTGCTTGTATCTGGTTGCATCTGCTCCACCTCATCTTGATGATCGCCATTCCCCTGGTCTTCCATATTGTCGCTTGCTACTGCCCACTGCTGCTGAAAAAACATTTAGGAAAAAGTCTAATTCCGCTGAATGCTTTTCTCCAAGAGTTCAGTGTGTTGCCTTACCTGGCAAGAGCAACTAATCTTGTGTTGTTGCCCAAACTTGCAGAGTAAGTAAGTGCCGCCTTTTTAACCCAAGGATTCTCTAGGGAGGCAAACAATCCTGACCCAAGACTGATCCCACGCTTTGCAAATTGTTTGGCAGGGGGGAGTTTGTATGCTGAAATGCCCTCCTTGTTTATCACAACAGGATCTTGTGCCCAAATGCCTGCTGCTCAAACGGCATACTATCCAGGCTGTCCTTTTATGCCCCCTGCCATACCGTGTTTGTGAGATTACTCACCGCTTCCTCGATGAGCGCACTTGTCCCTTTAAGGGAAAAGAGGCTCCCCCAGCCTCGCCAGGCAGCCCCGTAGTTAAGTGTGTGCATCCTGCTTCCGAAGCTGCAATGTGTCTCCGCCACACTGTGTAGACGCCTTCCGGCTCTCTGTTTGACACGGGGGTCTCTAACCTGTGGAATCGTTTTGCCCTACAAGGCAGTCCTCCACCGCTTCGGGTCACTATTAAAAACGGGATGGCAGCGCGAGCCAGCAGCGTTGTCACCACCCTCAAGCATGCCACTCCAGCCTAACCAACAGATCCACAACACCGGAGCTTCCCTGGGGAAAGGAGTCGCAGTGAATACACCGGTCCTCCAGCTCCCCCTGGTCCTTACTTCGCGGGTTCCCACTGTTTGTCACTGGAGCTGCCCTGGGAGAGGAGTTGCGTCGCTGTGAGTGCAGCGGTCCTCCAGCCCTCTTAATCCTGGTTGCTGCAGATTCAAAAACAGGCTTCTCCAAACCAGAGTCTGTCACGGTCTGCACGTCTCTTACCGCTGTAGGCTGCAGTACCTGGAAGGACACCTGGGTTCTTACTGGTTCTGGACTGGCCATGATAAGGGTGACCCCTTCTAGTAGTCTCGGTGCTGCTGACTAGAAAAAAACGCTAAGGCAGACCATACCCTCTAGAAGGAGTCCCAGAGGAAAACCCCAACGAATAGGAAAAAAACTCTATCACAGGCACTCCTGAAAAAGAGGAAAAAACAATGAAAAATGCAAATATAGAAATCAAATCCGCAGGGAAAAATAAGCAGGAGCAAGAAGAAAAGTGGAGTGAGGATCACCACGAAGACGGAAGTGTTTGCAACGCAAGGAAGGAGGAAACTGCAGTGCTTATATACCATAAACAAGAAGTGACAAAACAGGAAGAATGTACAGCACCATCTTGGATTGGGGAAAAGCTACATAGAAAAGAATTGGGAAAAAAAAACAAGTAGAAAAAGAAAAGGAACAAGGCATGCTGGGAAGACAACCACCACAGCAGAAGACAATATGGAGAACCAAGAAGAAAGAAGACCTGAAGAAAAGGAGGAAAAAAGAAGAAAAGAAAAAGAACCCAAGTAAGGTAAGTGGGAAGTGAAAGTCAGGGAGGCTGCCAGGGGCAGAGGCGTGAACCAGAGCACGAAATGTGCCTCCAAGGCCGCACTGTGGCACAAAACACCAAGAAACTGCCAGAAAACGGGCCGCAGCAGTTCCTGTGTCCCAAAACGTGGACTGCCGGCCTATCCACGGCCTGAAAAAGGGACGCTGTGGTAGTCAGAGAGTCACGTCGCTGCAAAATTCGCAGCTGTCATGCGGGCCACAGGTAGGTCGCTGTTCTCTTTTAAAATATAAAAGCAATGCCTGTGATCGCCTTTTTTTTCATTTTCTTCTTCGCTGTCCTCTTTGCACCGACAAGCGCTGTTCCCGATTTTTGTAATAACCATTGGAGTGGACAGTGCACTTTATAAACCCCCCTTGCATTGTCCCCCTCTCGCAAAGATCCCCCCTGACTCCTCAGTAAGTGGTTCTGAAAAATACACCACCCCTATTGGTCTCCGACTTTCGTGCCTCACATCTTTGGCACGACTCCCCAAATAACGTGCCAGAGCCCCCCGGGGTGTCCTTTGAAGTGGATGCGAACCAGCCAAAAAACGGTCAAACCAGTTCTTGCGGATCCAAGGCAGCCATTATGGCGCCGGCCCTCTATGCCCCCTTCGGAGGCAGCCTTCACAAAAACACAGTTACAGTTATCGCCTTTCAGTTGACCAACGCATGCCGCCTGTTCTAGAAATTAGACATCAGTTTGTCTCTCCATGATTCAACACGCACTTGCAAATCATTAGGTGTGGCTGATAACAACAAATGTATGAATGCTGTCATCTGTGCAGTCACTCATCTGTCTATCCATGCATGCATGCAGTCAGTCATCATCCATCCACTCAGTCGCCCATCTTGGCATTAATTAATCTATTGGTCCACACATTGACTCAGTCTTGTTTGACCCATTTTTCCATCTACAATATCTGACACACACCTGCCAATCAGTGAAGAGGTACTTTCAGTTGTCATTCAGACCTGTTGGCTTTGTTGCTGGTGTTTGTGTGCACTCTAGTTTGTGACCGCTGGTCTGCGAGGGAGTGGGGGTTGCCTTCGCTAGCGTGAGACAGGCTGCTAGTGCGTGAGTGGTGTCAGCAGACCGCTGCTGTCTCAGGCATGTGAGAATGCTTTCTGCAGTGTGTGAACAGTCTGTGGGTATGAATGTCTTAGTGTAACTGCTACTCTGAATGGGCTTGGGAGTGTTGTCCGAACGGCAGGATTGCTGGTTTGTCAGGGTTATAAGAATGATCTGGTTGTGTTTCTCGGTTACTCTGTGAGTGGGGTGGAAGTGATTCCGGTATATAAGGTGTTTTGCTTCCTCCTTTGTTTTTACATTTCTTTTTGTGTTCATTGTGTTTTTTTAAGACCTTGGCTGAGAATACATTGTGTATTTAATAAGTGATGAGCAGTTTTGCTCATGAAACAGTGTTGTGGCCACCAATCATGTGTAGTCCTCTTTCTCTGCTTGTGAGCCTTGGCAGTCAGCTTTTCCCTAGAGAGGCCTTTCAAAGATTGGGGAGGGGTTAATGACCAATGCTTCCCATTCGTTATTAGGGTTTCGTCTGCACAGCGCTTGCGAAATCGGTGGTATTTAAACAAGCACTGACAAAGCCAATATGTTTCGCCTATGCGAACATGGCTTAAACGAAAAAAAAAAAAAGTTCTACTTTAAAACGTTGCACAACAGCTCAGCGGCTGTGCAGCATTCAAAAAAACTATTGACAAGGCAAATAGATTTTGCATAGGTGAAACCTATTGGCTTTGCCAGTGCTTATCCCCCCACTGTGTATGAGAAATCCGTGAGCCTATTACAAGTAGTAATGTTACCTGTTTTGCTTTTGAAGTTTTTAAAACGCATTGTAAGTTGTGACTTTTCTTTGTTTCTTTGTAGATACTGTGTTTGGCAACGGCAAAGCATCAGACTACCTCCTGTTAGGAAACATTGTATATACTGTAAGTTTCTACGCATTTTATTTGTTTTCAATACTGTGTTTCGAATCGCAAGCCTATTTTAAGGTACCCATATTTGTTTGTAAGAATAGCTTTATCATTGTCTGGCACACAGTTTTAGCTGTTGCAACAAGAGCATTAGTCATCAATTCTTTAAAAAATAAGTAAAGAGAAAGAGTGTCTTTATATCAACGTTTGCAAAAACGAAAGCTATCGGAGGTTTCAAAGAAATCTTAGTAATTCATATATATTTCACAATCAAAGAAATGGCTGCTTCCCAACCCACAGTAAGGCTCTGTATGTTATGCATAAATTTGTATCTGGTTTTGAAAAACAGTTGCGATTTTTTTTAATGCATTTTTGTTTATTGTAGCTTCATAATACATTTTCATTGACTTTATTTCCACTTTAACCTTTCCTACCCCAACAAACTGTAATTTGAGTGTGTTTTCACAATACTTTTTTCCTTTGTGACAACATACCAGATTTCATTAAATTCTGCTGCCAACACGTTTACAATTTAGATACTTCATAAGGGCAAAGAATGAAATCTTACTGATTACAAGTATCCCTTGATGGATTATACTTTCTGAAACGTAAATGAAAACACAAGGTAGAACAAATTATAGGTATTCCATTTTATTGAAAACCATGATGCAAATATAGCTACTTAAGTGTGCGTAAGACCAATTAAGCATTTAATGGAATACAATTACAAGAGAAAAAGACATAGTAATAAAGGCTGACAACATTAATATAGTCACCATAGTATCATGTTTTTGGACTTATGTGTTGAGTCTTAAAGAGTTTGAATCCTGTTTCCTAATTTGCATTTAGTGACATTATTTCAATTAATCTGTCAAGTTCTTGGTTCTCCCATTATCTGGCTATTATGTCCCCTTTCATTTGAGGGAATCGGAGTACAAATTACCTATCAATTGGTTTTGTTTTAACTGATTATATCTGTCTTGCATCCTGGTACAGATATCCCGATGTTCACCAGATTAAGCCTCTTAAGAGAACTGCTTTTGCAGAACAGGATAAGACATGTAAACGAAGAAAATGGAGGAAATCTGATTTCTAGCTGGAGCTCTCAATGAGCCAGATTCTTCCAGGATTCTTTCACATGTTGCACGCCTATCTTAGTGTTGGAAATGGCCCTTTCTGCAGGGTTTCCCCTGTCTTTTTGGCTTCTGGTCTCCTTTTGTTTTGATCCTATGTTTAATTTCGTTTTTGCTGGCTTTAGGACTCTGGGCACTTTACCACTGCTGAACAGTGCTAAAGTACAAGTGCTGTCTAAGTATTATTGATGATTGGTTTATCCATGGTTTGCATATTTGATTTATTAGTAAGTCCCTAGTACAGTTCACAGTGTGTGTGTCCAGGGCCTGTAAATCAAATGCTACTAGTGGGCCTCCAGCACTGATTGTGCCACCCACAGGAGAAGCACTGTAAATCTGTACCCAGACCTGCTATTGCAGTGTGTGTGTATTTGTGTGTGTGTGTGTGTGTGTGTGTCCGTGTGCGCATGTAGTTTTAACTGCAGTTCGACCTGGCAAGTGCACCCTCTTGCCAGGCCCAAATCTTCCCTTTTACTACATGTGAGCCCACCCATAAGGCAGCCTCATGGGCAGGGTGCAGTGTATTTAAAAAGTAGGACATGTACTGGAGTGTTTTACATATCCTGATAGTGAAATACTGCTAACTTCGCTTTTCACTATAGCAAGGCCGATCTCTCCTGTAGATTAATATGGGGGTTACCTTGAAACATCTTTTAAGTGTAATTTACCATTGGGAACAGATAGCGATATGAAGTTTGGGATCTCTGAACTCACAATATGAAAATACATCTTTTGATGAAGTTGGTTTTTAAATTGTAAGTCTGAAAATGCCACTTTTAGAAAGTGGACATTTTCTTGCTTAACCGTTCTGTGCTTCTGCCTGGCTGTGGAATACACGTAGGGGTCAGGATGACAGTTGGGCTGGTTATGAATTCACTCAAGACAGTATCACGAAGGAAGCTGAGGTGTTTCCTGCATATCCTGATGGGTCTTCCTGGGCTAGAATAGTGGGAGAAGCTGACACTTGCACCTGAATAGGGCTGTGCCTGTCCTTACACAAAGCAGTCTCCAACCCCCTGGAGTGTGTCTGAGGCCAGGACAGGAAAGGTAGGGTCTAGTGCACTACAAAGACTTTCCTTTGAAGTTTGCCTACTTTAAAGGCTGAAATGAATATAAGTATTAGGCCTCTAAGACCACAACTTCAGAACACTTCTGGACTGAGGACATTCTGACAGGGAGAAGAGCTGGATGCTGTAGGAGGAACTGCCACTCCTTCTGTTGCTTTGCTGTTCTGGACTGCTGCTTGCTGCTTCTGCCTTGGGAGTGAAACAACTGGACTCTACATTCTGCTTTCCAAGGTTCTCCAAGGGCCCGAACTGCCTTCTATTAAGAAGTCTCAGTGACATCAAAGACTTCCTCTGCCACTGCTTGGGCTCTTCTGCTGAGAGTCCTGACTTGCCAAGTGTTGCCAAATCCAGTCCCTGGGCCCTTGGAAGTGGAAGTTGGTGACCTGAGAAAAAATCCACACACACGGCCGTTGCGGCAGAAAAAACTATGGAGCGCCTGTACTGCTGCTGAAAAATCGACACATCGCCTGTCTCGCAGCTGCGGATTTAACGCATCTCCTGCTTCAGCGTGGATTCATCTTTGTCGAGTGTCTGGATTTTCCATACTTCACCCCGGGGTGTCATTTTCTTCATCGATGCTGCACCCCATTAAGAATCCCATGTATCGCCTTTCCTGCGAGGAAAAGAATTGACACATCGCCAACCAGCCAGGAAAAGTATCAACGCATCACCCGTCCGGAGGGAAAAGAATCAAAGCATTGCTTGCTTTTCCGACCCATCACCTCCTTTGCGGCCTGCATCATCTTTGTTTTTGATGCATCCAAGGCACTGTATGTTAAAAGGACACAGCCATTGATTCTTCCGTATTAAGACTTTTAAACCTTAAAAAGTGATATTCCCTACTTGTGCATGTTGGATTTTTGTTGTTTTGGTCTTGTTTAACTCAGATTAATATTGGCTATTTTTCGAAACTGGTGTTGAGTGCTTTTGTGGTGTTTTCACTGTACTAGTGTGTGTGTGTCTGCGACTGTGTGTGTGTGTGTACACAAATACTTTACACCTTGCCTCTGAGATAAGCCTGACTGCTTAAGCGAAGCTAGCAAGGGGGTGAGCAGGATTTATCTTAGGTGGGTGACTCCTTTACCCTGGCTAGAGCGAGGGTTCGTACTTGGTGTAAACTGACTGCCAACGAGAGACCCTATTTCTAACACTTAGTCTTTAACATAACAAAAGAATCTCTCCCGCACGTCTCTTAACATAGACATAAAAGATGCAGGAAGGAGAACACGAATAGTAAAATATCTCCTGTTGCTTTAAAGCATCCCCAGACTTATATAGGAACAAAACTTGTGTACACCAAACCTTCCTCAGCCATAGTTAATATCCCCCTGTCCCTCTTTATCTTTCAACCTTTCGCCATATTGTCTGTTACGAGTTTGTTGCTCTTGCTGGTTGCAAGGCACTTTTGGAATGTTATCTCAAAGGGCTCACTTGAGACAGTAGATCATCATAGTTTAGTATTGATTATTCTAAAACTCTGCATGTGAGTGAAGTTCATATTTTAGACATGAATTAATTGGACTCACAGTGGCCTTTTCATACAGCCCACAGTCTTCATTCAAGTGTTTGTATCAGTGCTTCAGTTGCTTTCAATGTTACAGTCATAGGTGCCAGATTTTCAGGCCACCTACTTCTCTAATATGATTTTTTCGCAAATCATAAGTAGATTGTGGCAATCATTTATGAGCTCACAAAGTATGAAAATTGTTGGGACCCCTGAATAAGAGATATCATTGGAGTTTCAAAGCATGCCAACTTAAATTGATTTTAAGAATCCTTGTTTCCCCTCTAGGGTGAAGCAAGGATAGGTGCATCTTTGTCAAGTAATGTAACTGTCTCAATTTAGAGCTCTGCTGCTTCATCAAGGATTGTAATTGCACCTGAGGGCATGCTTTATTTTGAGGTGTTCATTTTTGGGCTTGCCTTAGGCTGAATAGTTCGAAATCAAAGTGCATGTTAGAGAATGTTTAGGAAACTTGTCAGCCCTAGAGTCCCCCCCCCCCCCCAATCTCTTCATCTGCCTTTTTTAATGGTGTGTGTTTCCATGCCTCAACAAGCTCCCCTGTCAGGTCCCTTCTGTTAAACCTGTCTGATTATTTGCCAAGAGGTCGTGCTTTGAGTGACCAGCAGCAAGAAAAAGTTTTAAATCAGGAGAGAGCCTTTTGTCTTTCAATTATTTACTTTGCTTTAATTTCTAATGTACCCATTACTTCATCTTTAAAATTCAACCGCAGATTTGCAAGATGTTAGCACATGTTCCCTTGTTCTTTCTTCACGTTCTTTTGTGTCTCAATTCATCTTTCCTCAGAATAATGCCACTTCCTTGCAGTACTGAAGGGACCAGAGCAATAAAGTAGTAGCTGTGCTTTTCCAGCATGGGTGGCTAATCAGACATTCATTTCTGATTGTTACTTCTAACCACAGACTCCTACCTTAAATATCCCCCAAGCACCAAACTGGATCCAACCAATTTTCCAACAGTGATCCTGTGTGCAGTTAGGCAGCTTTGTCTGGCTCCATTCTGACTCCGTACCGCCCCAGAAGTGACGCAACAGAGCTACATATAAGCACCGCTATGTGTGCTGATTTCTGTTCTTTTCTGTATGTTCAGAAGCAGACCCAGAGCTCCACTCCCACCCGTGTCTGTCTTTTGCCGCCTTCAAAAAACTCTTCAACAGTGTGCTAGGGAACGATATGCCCACCAAAATTGACAGATTCAAGGTGTGCCTCCACTGCAGGAAGCAGATGTTAGTCGCAGGCCAGAACAATCTATTACTTTGGTGCCTCTGTTCTAACTGCAACTCAGAGTCATGTGACAAATGTGCCCTAATGCACCTGAAGGCAATTCGAGACCAGGAGGGGAAGTGAAGTTGTACATTGCCGAATATAGGAGGTTGTGGTTTTGACACAGGTCCTGCTCCCCCTCTAAGATGTAGATCTGGCATGGTCACTGAGCCATTATTGTGACCACTCTACTACCTGTTCTAAATCATGTGGTAAGTCGCTGTCCAAGCACAAGTATTAGAAAGCAGAGCAGAACTTGGCTTCATCCCACCATTCTTACTCCCAAAAAAAAAAAAGGCTCTAGGGTGTCCGGATTTGAGTTACACTCACTCAAGGTCACTGAACATGGAACTTCTACCTCAGTTGGTCCCAACATGCCCAGAGTTCTCTGGGCCATTGCTCACCCAGCAGCAAATCTAAGTCTTCAAGGAGGCTTTGTTGCAAATCTTTATTGTGCTTCTGGCTCCCCCTGGTGTGCTTACAGGCCCAACAGTACCAACAGATGGGTTACAGCTAGTTGTCCCTCCCCCATTGTCATCTACCCCTTTGGGTTCTGTTACCAGGCTTGTGCTGAGCCCAGTACAGTCTTCCACTCCAGCCCTGAGATTCAAGCCCATTCCCCTAACACTGGTACCAACTCCAACAATGCTGATTGATTACCTGCTGCCGACTTCCATGTCAGACCACAAGATGAGGTTGGTCCCAACCAACCTTGACTGATGTTTCGCTATGAAATCACAAAATCGAACCAGTTGTCGTGCAGCCTGACTCTAATCAAGTGTCTCTACTACAATGCAACTATCAGAAGAGGCTTTATGTTCTATTTGGTTCTAACTCTGATCCTGTGCCAAAACAGTGTGCACCCAGGAAACTGGTAATAATCATGAGGAGTATGGCTCAGTCTCCCCTCATCATACTGCTGATGGCTGACACCTTGACTTACAAACCTCTAGTGGGCTAGACGGCTCCCCTGGAATGAATCTTGTCTCATCATAAAGACCACCAATGGAAGAAAGGGCCTCCTTTGCAGTTGTGGTTCAGAAGACACCTGTCCTCTTTTAAAATCATGACAAGTGCTTTGACACAGACTCTGCGGTCTGTGCCAGCTACATCAAAGCCCTTACTTCAATTCAATGATTCGTTCATGGATACCTTGATGACAAGCTGGTCAAAATTGTTTTGTTGTTCTAGTGTCATTCAGCAGTTAGCCATGCAACATAGGCATGTGCTGGTTAATTTAGATGTTCTCACAAGCAGCCTACTCCGGAAAGTCTTATTGTACTTGCTTCAACAAAAGGTAATTCCTAATTAATTTCTGACTGCTCCCCCAGATAGAGAATCCAAAACTTAGACCAGAAGGATGTGAGAAGCCAGCAGACGTAGCAGGCGGAGAACCATCTGGAGTGTGACTCAAGCGCCCTCCCAAAACCTGAGAATCATGTCCTAAATACCCTAAATCCTCCCAATAAGGGGGGAAGCCTTGATGGAACATTGTATTCAGATCGCCCTCATTGACAGGAGCCAGTTAGAGGACCCCATGTGAGATTTAGACACATTCATGGAAAAGCCTAGGTCAAACAGCAGTGACCATATTGACTGCAGGTAGTGCGGCACCAACTCTAGTGACACTTATATCAGCAGCCAGTTGTCCAAGTAAAGAAAAACTGTTTCCTGATATTCTGAGATGTGCTGCAGTGACCACCTCAATCACCTCTGTAGGGACTTGAGATGCAATGTCAAACCAAACCAGAAAATAGTGTGAGGAGCCCACCACAATTCGCAGGAACGTCCTATGTGACTATACCATCAGTAAATGGTAGTAATGGAGTAAATATCTTAAAAGAGCAGCAACACCATTCAGTCTCCTGCTTCGAGCATCAAAAGCAGGAGCAAGGGACAGCACCTTAAATTTCTCCTTCCGAAAGAAGAGGTTCAAGACCCTGGGGTGCAAGTCTAGACACAGACCACTGTCCTCCTTGGGAATGAGAAAGTACAGAGAGTAGCACCTTTGCTCAGTTTCCTGCTCTGACACCAGCGCTGCTATTAATTTCCACAGAAAAATCTCTACCTCTTGTGGCAACATATATGTTCTTCTGTCTGACTGAGTAAGGAGGATATGAGGCAATGTCTTTTGGAAGAGTAGGATATACCCCATGAATGACCTGCTGGCCCAATATAATGGCGGTTGAACAAGTTGGAATTAGAGCTACTTCTCTAAAGGGCCAAGGGAGGAAAAGTATGAGGAGGAGATAGAATGTGGGAGCGTACATGCTTTCCCTATTCCACAGCCTTGGTACTACCTATAGACAAGATTTTGAGACTGTTGATATGGTGATACCCATCACTGCAGAAAATTGACACCTCTCTCAAATCCCATAAATTTGTGAAATTCCCTGTAATCCCACTGAGGAGGCTACAAGACAAGGGACCTCGCAGTTGACCTGCTTTCTTTGAATGCCTCAGTATCCTCATCCAGGCAGTCAGAATCACTTCCAAAAAAAAGCAGAAATTGTGTCCTTGTATGACGACTGTATTCTATACTGGTAATCACCCCTGTAGCCTCCCTACTGGATCTGATAATAAAACTTCTGAGGACTGAAGGTTTTACAGTCTTAGAGTAGGAGAGGGAACACATGACCCAGAAGTAGGCATCTGGATTGGCAAAGAAGGGCTCAGGCCGGTGCTGAAGATGATGATGTTGGAGGAACTGAGGTCTGCGCCAAAGATGGAATTGATGTTAGCACTAGTGGAGGCACCAGGACTAGAGGCAAGGGCACAAAAGTGGCAAATGGCACAGAGGAAAAGCCTGGCACAACTAAAGGTCCCATGTAGCCCCAAGGTGCTTCTGGTATGACATGGCTCGCCACAGCATTCAAGAATGCTGCAGGGTCTGCCCCGATGGTGGGACCTTTGGCAAGCATCACTGGAGCCTGATGCCTCAGCACTGACTACTGCGGCTTTCAGGGTCTCAGAGTTGATGTCAGGCTGGTGGGTGTTGCAGGCTCTGCTCCTTCTGAAATTGGAACGTCCTCTAGTTCTGGCTCTGAAGACAAATCCGCTGGGGTAGGGGACATCTTGTGGACTTACATTTGGAATGATGATGCTTTGAAGGCTTTCCATGTCTCATCTTTTTTGTGTGCTTTCTCTTCGACCTCAAGGAGGAAGACACCAGTCTCCTCGACCGAGATAAGGAATTGTGGGCCTGGAAGTCATTGCGTGCCCCAGTCATGAAGAGCTAGACCTCCTCCTCTTTCAAAACTTTAGCTTGCATACTTTGGCAAGAACACAGACCTTGGTGTCATGGTCAGAACTAAGATACCAGAGACAATCTTTATGGGGGTCTATAACGGCCATTTGCTCATCTCATCTCTTACAGAGCTTAAAGACTGATCACTTTGGGAGAGAAATTGTGAAGCACTGCAGCAAACACAATTTTTTGAAGGAGAAAAGTCTGAGAGAAAATCTCCAGAGAGTGAGCTCCGAATCTGTGTTGAAGGCACAGAAAAAGGGAAGGGACATCAGACAGCTAGAAGAGGGGGGGGTGGCGCAGTTTGTAGCTGCACTAACATCAAATTTGTGTCACTTTGAGCACCAGTGTGGAGCTCTGTGGACCCCTTCTGGCGTGGGAGAACTATGAACATTTTCCAAATCCAGTCTGCATGTGGAGATATTAAAAAAGTGAGGAACCTATGGGTAGAAATATCCATCATAATAGGATTAGTGCGGTGGCCCTGATAAGGCACTAATGGATGGAGAAAACCTATGCTTGGCAGAACCAACTTTGCTTCATACAAAAATCAAGGATGTTGATTTACTAGAATGCCAGTAGTAGCAGAAGTGACATCATATACTTTGACATGCCTATTATGACATCACTGGAAGTGATCGCATGACTCTCAATATTGGTTAACATTCGAGGAAGTGATATTATTTAACTTGAAAAGGCTACAATAAAAAGCAATTTACTATAATAGGAAAAACACTAAAGTAGATAACACTAAGTCTTCATCTGTATGCAAAATAAGTTCATATTATTATTAACAATACTATAATAATAACTTGTTTTTATGGAAGGCTTTGATTTGCACTTGTGCACTTTCTAAGCACTATAAATTAAAGGATTTAGTATTATCATATCATGGTAATAACATTTTAGTCTGTCAATCCTTAACATGCTGATTATAGCTGACCTAAAATACCCACTGTGCAGGTCTTCTAGTTATTCTTTTTTTCAGGGTGGTAAATCATTTTTCGTAAAAACGCTCAGCTCTTTGTTTCCGCACTAAGTCAATCCCAGATTTACCAATCTAAAGGTCACTTCAACAGTTGCTGTATATTGTTTTTTTTTTTTATTATTAAATAAAGCACACGGTGCTGACCTGCTTGAGTTCCGATCTGCCTTTTGCAGCATCACTAGACTGGCACTTCCATTGAACTCTTAAAGCCATTCGCGCTTTGGTCCGCTCCGCTCACATTTCAGCATACACATCTCCATGGGCCGAGAGAACTGGCCAAACGAAAACACATTTTTTCCAGGGATACTCATACATACACAGAGAAAGCCATCTCTCTGGTACCAGGTAGGCCTGAGCGAAATTTTAATCTTACAGGGGTAATTGGAGTAATTTCGGTACTTTTGTGTTTCTCGTGTGACTCAAAATTATGTGATTGCACCTGCTCGCACAATTTAAAGTAATTTGGGGGCAGAAAGCTTAACACAAAAGCACATTAACAGAGCACAAGTGGCTTCTGGCTGCTGCTGTTCGTGTCCTGTTGCATTTAGCACTGTGTTCATAGTGCAAAATGCATCCTCATGTCCATTTTACACTAAGAAAGTTGCAATGAAAGTGTAATTACAATAGAAGACCCCTCGAATATATCCGTATTTCTCAAGTGGTGCACGATGGAGACACGTTCACACTTCTGCGGTCTTCTCTGCTTGTCTGTACAAAACGCACCCTGCGGATAAAACTGCATGTTGGCGTGCACTCCAACCGTCCTCAGCTGGAGTCGGTCCTTGCCAAGTAACCTGGCTCCTGTTTTTTAACGCTCCCAAATGTCCACTCTGCGCACAGTGCGTCTTTCCTCGGGCCACCCACTTCGATGCACCACCATGCTATTGTGACCCTAGTGTGAGGAGGGAACGTGATGGAGACTGACACAATATCCCCGGTGCCGATGAAGGAGGCGCTCAAAGCATATTCAGATATATGTTCTAGTTTATACAGCAATTATATGATGTCACTGGTACAGAACTCGTTTAAGGGTGAGAAGTGCGTTATGCGATGTTACTGCCGGTGATACCGTATGCGAACCGTGCGTTTTAGCAGGCACACAACTGCTAATCACGTATGTGACTCGAGCCGGTTCCTCCTACGTGTTGTCAACTGCCAAAGCCTTCATGCAGTGCTCCAAGAAGCTGAACCTGCCTCTCAACACTGGCGACTTTGTCAGCAGCGATGTGGGCGACGGAAACATCCGCCGTTTGACAACAATGCAAATTAATGGAAATATCCCCACGGTACTAAAATCCCCGAGGGAGGTGGACAGATGTGGTTCAATGCCATTTCCTTAAGTCCATAAAATTAAAAACATGGACAACATAAATGCGCAGTCTGTCGATAGTCTCGTGTTTAAAAACTGTTTACTATTGAAGTATTTCGTTGAAGCCTAACTTCTTTAAAAATAGAAAATTATTATATATCTTAATGGAGGATATTTATTTTAAATATATATACATTAAAACGGAGAACAAAAACATTCTTTGTACTTTGTGTATCGAAAGATTTTAAGCTATTGTTTTCAGGGCCACTTTTTGGACCACCATTGTGCTCGTCCAAATCGGTACTTTTTGCCAGAACACTTGTTCGCCTAAATACCTGCTAAAAGTATGGATCGATTAAATAGACCATTTTATAACCAATTTTTAAATGGTCTGCCAGATAATCTCTCAGAACAGTTGTTCCCAACCTCTGGTCCGGGGACCCCTGGGTGTCCGCAAAGCCTCCTCAGGGGTTCCACGACTGCTTCAAAAATTAAATAATATTAACAGATTAGGTTCCAAGCTTTCAGTAATGACTCGGTGGGGTGTCCCCGGATTCCAATAAAGATTCAGTGGCGGTCCCTGGGTTCCAGTAATGAAAATGTGGGGCTTCACAGAAGTCAAAAGGTTGGGAACCACTGGCTCAGAACATAAGCCAGCAGCACCGTGGCACATTATTACTGCCTGAGACATAGGGCCTGATTTACAGTTTGGTGGACAGGTTACTCCGTCACAAGCCTGACGCATATCCTGTCTGCCGTATTACAATGTCCATAGGACATAATGGAATCACAATAAGGCGGGCGGGATATCTGGCACATTTGTGACAGAGTAACACCCTCCACCAAATTCTAAATCAGGCTCATAGTAAAGGCTTTGCAGCACAGTAGTAACTGCCACTAGGGGACAGGGTGTGTTTGCCACCTGTCTATGCCACAGAGAGAGGCCAAGATCACAGCATCCCACGCACTGCAACAGGACATCGATCCTGCAGCAGAAGTCGAGAGGGGCCCAACTGTCCTTCTAAAAGGATTCTTGCTCATGGATTGCAGTTCTACTACAAAGCCAGGGAAATGATTCCTTTTGAGAGGGGCATTGGTGAAAAGGTTGGGCCATGTTAGGAGTGTTACGCCCCGATGCACCTCCTTAGTGATCCTGAAACACTCCCTGTTCCCCAGGAATTATTTTTTTGTCAGGAACAAAATAGAAAACGAAGTGGAGTTCTGAGCATCCTGGCACAAACATGCCTCTCTTAGGGCTCCTCTCACCATCTGCATTTGAGCTCCTTCGGGGGAGCAAATATGGATGTTACCCCCAAAAGACGCCCTTCAGGGGATCTGGGTATGCCCCTGGGTCACCAGGCATCATTTTTGCTCAATCAAAAACATGAACTGGAGTGGAAAATCAAACTTCCACCTGTCACAAAACATGCCTCTCTCACATTCATTCAACATGTGCAGTTGAGGTACACTGGGGAGGCAGGTGGGGGCTGCTTTTACGCCACCCCATTCTGCCCCAAAGCTTTTCGGCACTAGAAATCATTTTTGGTCAAGCAAAAAAAAATATATGTATCTGTAGTACGTACAATTTGACTTTGTGGAGGGAGTCACACTCGAGGACTTTCCTCCCATTTTTCCATTCCCTGATAATTCAGTATGTTTACCCCGACACTGGAAGGACAAGCAGGGGAAGGTAGGGGTTATGGTGTGTGTGTGGGGGGGGGGGGTGGGCATTTAAGCTCCATAGGTTGAAACTCAGGGGAGCAGGGAAAGTTGGGTTTTATTGGGCCCTCGAGGCGAGTTGTCCTGTATGCCAGGGGTTCACTTCCTTTTTCCCTCGTGGTCCAGGGGTTGGATTTCTAATTTGAGACCCTGCCCTGAATAGGAATCCACTCCTGAGAGGCACAGGAAAAGGAAGAATTTCTTATTTTCAGTGGCACCTCCCATGTTCTGATGTGTCCAGAATGCATTGTTCTTCTTCCCAGTGTAGGCAACTTGTTCCTGAAAAGATGCGAAATCCAGCGGCAGACTTAGTTGGTGACATTGATGACTTATGCGCAATTGATGATGTTGGTGTTCTAGCATCATTAATCCGCTGAGAGGACCCAGTGGCTGCTTAGAAGGTCTCTACTACAGTCCACGGCATGGCCACTGATGCAAGTACCTCTTGTTTCCCTGCTCCTGGGCTCTAGGATGAGAGCATCTGCACTGCAGAGGTAGCTCAACGTACATGAAGGAAACGTCCTCCACACTAGATTGGTTGAACAAGATTTGTTTGGCCCATCCAAAGTAGACACTAATGTTGATATGTATGGAGGGCAGTTGGGAGGTGATTGAATCCTTGGTCCAGGGAATACCTGGTCTGGCAGTTCGGGCTGGACTGTTCCTCTGGGGAACAGGGTCAAGACTGATTTGCATATGTCTGGGTCCAAACTGGAATGGCATGGTGAGCAAAAAAACTGATGGATTAAACCCAGATCTGTGACTGGGGTGAACGTTTGATTTGTTCTGCATTCTGTCCATCAAATGTCTTTTGCATTTGTCACCCCAAGTGGGAAGGGTATGCCCAGACGTGGGTCCTGTGCTCACTATGCCACCAGTTTCTAGCTAGCCTGGCCGAAGAGGGGTGATACACTGAAACCGGTCCCAGGATGCTTGTTTCTGGTCCAGGGAATACCTAGTCTGGCAGTTCGGGTTGGACTGTTCCCATGGGGAACAGAGTCAAAACTGATTTGCATATGGCTGGGTCCAAACTAGAATGGCATGGTGAACAAAAAAACTGATGGATTAAACCCAGATCTGTGACTGGGGGTGAATGTTTGATTTGTTCTGCATTCTGTCCATCAACTGTTCTTTTTGCATTTAGCACAGCACATGTGGCACACATCCAGTTTCAGGATTCTGCTCAAACCAAGTCTAATGCTGAAGAGAACTTTGCAACTGGGAAAGAGAATGGTCTCATATATGATTCTGGAGCGTGTGCACCACTCCTAAGATATATTTCCACAAGAAGCACAAAAGGCATCATAGGAAGGAGAGATCATCTTCTTCCTTAAGGAAGCAGTCTTGTTATCCAGACCATTTGGATTCTCAGCACAGTTTGCCAATGCTGGACTCTCCTTCAGCATCAGGCAAATCCCCCTCACCCACAAAGTTGAGACTAGAATTCCTCAGTCCTTCGGTTGAGCCTGTGCAGATTGAGTACTTCAGCTAATAATACTGGATCTTTTCAGAAAAGCCCCACATTTCTGGGTGCGTCCATTCCTCCAGGTTTGGAGATTTTGGTAGCTCCAACTCTTACACTCCCAACTCTGTGCCTTCCCAGGCCTTGCCTCTGGCATATAAGGCAATGGCAAGACTGACTAAGGCAATATCTGTGCTCCATGGTTGCGGTGTTCACCATCGTCGTCTGTTGCAAGGTTCTTGACAGAAACCTAGGGCCAGATGTAGCAAAGGTTTTTACCCATTCTGTGTCTATGGGAAAATGTGTTTGTACATATGGCACCTGGTCTCTTAAGCCGATACTGCCAGGAAAGGCTGCTTGGGCCTTGTTTTGAGGCAGAGAGCCGGCCAGCTGCTTAGGAAGGGTCCCGGACGTCCCCTTGCACAAAGAAGACACTGCTCAGAAGGAGAGGGCTGTCAGGGAGCCAAGGTTGGATGAGTTGAAGATGCCTACTGCTGCACCAGAGAAGGACTTGCATGGCTCTGTGAGGGTGAAACTCAGGGATCTTGAAGTGACGCCGCAGTGTCGGCAGAACCGTGTATCATTGTGGATGAACAGAACTGAGGAACTTGTGTCCTGTGAATTCTGTTCCCAAGACGCCATGCAGGAATAAGGAAGACTAACTGCAGTCTATAGTTCCCCCAAAGAACTATAAGTGCTGCAGGAGAGTCAAATTGACCTAAGGGGCTGACCCATGACTTACGGGTTTTACCAAGAGAGAGGGCACCTAGCTTGTCTGGGTGGTTGGTTTTGCATTTGGATAGCAAGCTTAAGACCACAGACAACAGTGATAAACTGCTCTGAATTACACAATCTTAGCGCAGTAACCCATGATTGACCCAAAAAAGTTCCCATAGTAAGCATAAGGAAAAACACAAAATTATGTCTGCTATTGATAGCCCAATGAGACTGAAGATAATCACCTGACACTTGAAGCCATTTCCATTACAAGTCGTTGTTGAGGTCCAGGTCTTCGGGTAAATAGAAGAAAATTATCGTGATGAGGTTGGGTCCTTCTTCGATGATGATTAAGTCTCCAGAAAGAGTGCAAGGTTGTCATTGCGCCACCAGGACCATTTCCCAAAGGTGTTCTTTGGAGCCTGTTCCTGACCCCATTCTGCGCCAGACTGAGTTTCCTGGACCCGGGGCGACTCCTTATCAGTTAAAGGAGTTTCATGAGTGATGATGCACATTTTTGTGATACTTCCTCCCTCTGCTGGGCCTTCAGGAGCCAAGAGGCTACCCAACAGGGCCGTCTCCCACTGGACCATCCTTGGCACCCGGTGGGCCTTCTGGATCCATGTTTGGATCTGTACCAACTACGCTGTGGTGTGTCCCACGGTGGAGCACAATCCTTTAATGGCAATGCCAACTTCACTGGCATTGGACGATAGTGGCCAATGAATAGTGCTGTCAGATTCAGAAGAGGAGCTGCGTTAAATTTGTCTGAGACTGGGGGGCGTGTTAGAGCGCCAGCCTAGATGGCCGCAACTTGAAGGAACTAAGTAGCTGTTAAAATAAGTTCCAATACCATCCGCCCAAACATATGTGCATCAGCCTGGGCCGGTGACCTCTGAGCTGCAGTTAGAGCTTTGACCAGCATAGAGGTTCTCAAACAGCCGAGGCCCCCTGAAAATTGGTGTTAGACGATGATGGCCTAGTGTGAGTGGCACGGCTGCCTGAAATGCGGCACGCTTAGAAGGGAAGCCAAAGGACATTTGCAGCATTCCCTGTCTTCCCCCCCCCCCTCCCAGGATCCCACATAGACGGGCAGCCTCCAACCGTCTTCCAAGTGCAAAGAGCTCTGCCCCAGGGATGACTAAGGCCCTGAGCAGGAGGGCTGGCTGCAAATCTGAGGCAGACTAGTGAGCCGCAGCTCGCCTGCTCTGCGCTGCTGAGCTCGGGCCACGGTGCAGGTGGGAGCAACTAGGGACCCAGTGATGTGCAGCAGGACCCTATTGACTGGGGCAAAGCCACCAAGTCGGACCAGTTTGGCTGGGGCCCAGGAAGACAGGACCCCCCAGGACGGCGCAGCAGCTGAGTAAGTGAAGTCTCCTTGCCCTAATGTGACCACCTAAAGAACAGCAGGAGGGCCCTGGGGACTTCAGAACATTGATCCTACGGTGAAGGAACTGTGCAATAGGTGTGGCCTAGAGGTGGCCCACAGAAGGTATGTGCTGCTGACCTCCTGCCATCTGCCTTTTCCTCCCTCCTGGGACTGGGGCCAGCCTATTGCACGTCCCGTCCTCCCTCTGAGTCAATTGATTGCCAGTTGGACCATTAACGCTAAGCAACCATCGTCTAAGTAATCATGGGCACCTGAGGAGTGGAACTGGTAGTACCAGAAGAGTCACACCAAGAGTGAGGCCTAACAAGCTCGAGCGGCGGTCTGAATACCAAGCAGAGCACAAAGAGATACCCCAGGGGCCATGGCA
Organism: Pleurodeles waltl; assembly: GCF_031143425.1. Classification (NCBI taxonomy): domain Eukaryota; kingdom Metazoa; phylum Chordata; class Amphibia; order Caudata; family Salamandridae; genus Pleurodeles; species Pleurodeles waltl. The sequence continues at coordinate 1,010,780,418 of NC_090437.1, forward strand.
CACGGCGATAGAAATAACTGGAGGGGCCCTCTGTTTGTACCCCTTGCAGGCCGTTGGGGGGGCATTTACTCAACATGTTTATGAATAAAGGTCAGCCTTCACCACAGGTTAACAAATTGGATAGATACGCTGTCCCGAGAATGACCGAGGGGGACCATGACAGGAGAAGGTGCAGGAAGGGCTCCATGTTCGGACCACAGCCCCCAAGAGGAACCATCATTGGGTGCCATAATGGCAGCTACACAAAACCTTAAAAGTGCACTTGAGCCTATACTGGATGCATTGACTGTGGACGTCGCACTGCTCCATGCAGACCTTAAGAAAGTTACCGAAAAGGTCACAACCTCTGAAACAGACATCACTCATCTGCAGTTCACATCCAAGAGACTGGAGAGTCAAGTGCAGTTCCTCACCAAAGAACACAAAAGGATCCTGGCCCGGCTGGAAGGCCACTAGTAAAGGCCAAGGAGGAACAACATCAGGATGGTGGGGGTATCGGAAGAGGCCAAGGAGCCCAATGTCGAACTCTCCTTGGAAGACCTTATTACCAGTACCCTTTGTCCCAAGACACTATTCACATTTTTTTTTAGAATAGAAAGGGCACATAGGGCACCGGTCCCCCTGGTCTTCAATTTCTGGGACAGGAATGCGATCCTCCAGGGGGCCAGATCCTGCACTGACCTCCAATTAGAAAACTCCTCTATCCGGTTCTTCCCGGATTTCACGCTCCAAGTACAGCGACAAAGGTGACATTTTCAAAATGTCAAAGTGCTACACAAGCCTGAGCTCAAGTACATAAGGCTGTTTCCGGCATGCCTTCAAGTAATCGCAGAGGACAAGACTCGGCATTTCACCACACCAAAGGACGCTTGGGAGTGAGTGAATGGATGGCAGCAGGAACCAGGCGGAGCAAAAGGCGGGCCTTGCGGAGGAGAAAAGGAAGGTGAGCTCTCAAACACACAAGACCCCAGGCAAAATGCTGAGCACTCGTCACCTTCATAAACTGATGACTCAGTTACGTGGGTATCCCAGTGTCCTCAGGGGCTGAAGCACGGATGTACTCCCCTCAATGGTAGGGAGTGAAGCGATATGCGTTGTCCCAGGCTGAGAAACAAGGAGAACCTTGGGTTGGCGCCACCTGTGGTGAGTGGGTGACAAGACTCCAAACTCTGGATAGAAGGAGTGGGTTGATGTATCATGAACTGCTCAGTCCAGACAGGCGCCAACCAAGCACACAACATATATTTTTGGGGATTTGAGGCAATTTTCCTCGCTGATTTATGTTGTTGACTATTGGCAGTGGCAGTGGCACTAGCCCACACACGAAAGTGAAATTCCTATTAAGGGCGATAGGCCCTCTGCAGGTTGGAGGGGTGGGCAGTTTAAAGCCTGCTTTGCAGGGTAGAAGGGAGGGGGGGAGTTTATTACACATGGAAGTTTGTTTTTAGTTTGTTTTATTCTGTTCTTTTGCTATGGCTCGGGCACAGTGCAGCTGACATTCCTGCCCAAATGGGATGCGATACATTGAAAGAGAAGGGAGGGGTGAGACACCTGGCAAACAAGGGGGCCCACATTGCGCAGGTACGCTCTAAGATGGTGAAAACCTTGACACACACCTTCCAGGTGATGTTGTGAAATGTTAATGAATTGGGGAGCAGGATCAAGTGAACCATAGTTCTACAATATCCATGCAGACATGCCCCAGATCTAATCTTTCTACAGGAGACACACTTGAAGGCACTCAACTACAAGGCTATGGACAGATTTGGGTATTCACTGATAGCACAAGGGGGTTATACCACAGACTCCAGGGGATTGGGTATCCTTATTAGAAATCAGTATCTTGTATCATTACTCACACCTAGTGGGGACCCACTGGGCCGATATGTGGTGCCCTGAGGGATCTGGGAAGGGCACACTCAATATTTGCTCGGTTTATGCCCCACCACAGCTCAAGGAACCTACACACAGAAATTGGGGCCCTACTGTTGGGTATGTCACCTGGGCTTCTCATACTGTGGGGTGACTTGAATTTGGTAGTTGACACAGAGATATACAGGAAATCTCGAGCCACAACACAAGGGGTTTCAGAGACTGTGGGTCTTTTTTGGGCAGAGCTGTGAAGGGAACATAATTCTGGGGGGAAGCAATACATTTACTGCTCAATACCTCATGGTAGCTCCTCTCGATTGGCCTACCTGCTCACTGTGCGGGCACAGGTTGGGAAGTTTAAGGGAGCCGCTCATTACCCAAGAGGTATTTCAGCCCATTCACCACATAGTCGCACACATTGCTTGCCAGGCTAGACCCCTGGCACCTGAGGGACAAGCCCTTCAAGGATAAACTGAGGGAGCGGGCCGAACAATATATTACTGAAAACATGGGGTCTATGGATTCAGCCCTGTGTCTTGTGGGAAACCTTCAAGACTGTCAATAGGAAGAACGTACAGGACCTGATAGGAGGAAAGAAAAAGGAGCACAAACTGCAGTGCATAACGCTTGAGCGTGACATTAAAGACTTGGAGGCCCTGGATCAGCGAGAGGTGGGAAAGTGTGATTTCCTCCAACATCAACTGACGCTTAAGCGAAAGGAGCTGTGGGAGCTGGTGGAACAACATGTTCGGGCCTATGCACTAGCATCTCAGTAGCAACTTTATGTTGCGAGGGACAAAGCCAATAAATAATTGGCATGGCTTGATAAACGAGACTGGAACAGTCCTGGGGCTGGGAAATAATAAACAATGAGGCAATCCTTTGCGTGTCAAATGACTCTGGGCTGGGATGGCCACTTGGTAGAGGTGGAGATCAGAGGTCTTCGGCTGAGGCTCAACTCCATATCAACCTACTGGAGTTCAGAGCCACCCACTTGGCGTTCAAAGCCTTCCTGCCAACCATGCTATCCGGAACTCCTGTGCATGTGAATCTGTCATCCCATCAGGCTGATTCTTCAGGAGGATCTCCTATTGGAGCATCAGGACAGGGGCCTGCACCCAAACCTGGGTACCCTCCTCCACCACAGAGCCTTCAAAAACGCCATCTGCAGACACCACCAACTCATCTGAACTCCCAAGAGAACCGCCTTCAAAGAATGCATCAACAACACACACAGCCACAAGGAGCTCTTCAATATCGTGAAGGAACTCTCCAACCCCAGCTCCGACGACATCCCACCATAACAAGACCTCTGCGACTCCCTAGCCTCCTACTTCCACTGCAAGATTGCAGACATCCACGATAGCTTCAGCACTCAGCCCCCCCCACCCCCGGCAACCACCAACAGCACAGACCCATCAACGGCACCATCGAAATCATGAACACCATCCACTCAGGCTCACCATCTGACCCCTGCCCTCACCACATCCTCAACAAAGCAAGCTACGTCATCGCACAGCAACTCCGGAAGATCATCAACAGCTCCTTTTGAGTTTGCCACCTTCCCGGAGAGCTAGAAACACGCTGAGTTCAACGCCCTCCCCAAGGGGGACCCAAAGGAACTCAAGAACTTCCGTCCTATCTCCCTGCTCCCCATCCCGGCAAAAGTAATCGAGAAGGCTGTCAACAGACAACTGACCCTCTTCCTCAAGGAGAACAGCACTCTGGACCCTTCTCAATCCAGATTCCACAGCAACCACAGCACCGAAACTGCCCTCATCGCTGCCACCGACGACATCAGAACCATACTGGACAGCGGTGAAACCGCAACCCTCATCCTCCCGGGCCTCTCTGCCGCGTTCAACACCATCTGCCACCACACCCTACGCACACGTCTCAGCAATGCAGGAATCCACGACAGAGCCCTGGACAGGGTCACCTCTTTTCTCACCGGCAGAACTTAGAGTCCGCGTCCCTCCATTCCATTCTAAAGCTACCAAAATAATCTGCGGTGTACCGCAGGGGTCGTCCCTCAGCCCGACCCTCTTCAACATCTACACGGCTCCACTAGCTAACATAGTCCGATCGCACAACCTCAACATCATCCCATACGCCGACGACACCCAGCTGATCCTCTCCCTCACCAAGGACTCCACCAAGACCAACCTCCACGAATGAATGAAGGCCATCACCGAATGGATGAAGAAAAGCTGCCTCAAACTCAATTCCAGCAAGACGGAGGTCCTTATCTTTGGCTCCACCCCCTCTGCATGGGATGACTCCTGGTGGCCTGCCTCTCTCGGATCCGCTCTGACTCCCACCAACCACGCACGCAACCTAGGATTCATCCTGGGCTTCTCACTATCCATGACCCAGCAAGTCAACGCCATCTCCTCCTCCTGCTTCAACACCCTTCACATGCTCCGAAAGATCTACAAATGGATCCCCACAGAAGCCAGAAGAACAGTCACCCAAGCCCTCGTAAGCAGCAAACTGGACTACGGCAATGCCCTCTACTCAGGAACCACTGGCAAACTCAAGAAAAGGCTGCAACACATCCAGAACGCCTATGCATGCCTCATCCTGGACATTCCCCGCCACTGCCACATCACAGGCCACCTGAGAGACCTGCACTGGCTCCCCGTCAACAAGAGAATCACCTTCAAACTTCTCACCCACGCTCACAAAGCACTGCACAACACGGGACCAGAATACTTCAACAGACGGCTCTCCTTCTACACCCTGACATGACAGCTCCGCCGACCTCGCCCTCACAACCGTCCCACGCATCCGCAGAACTACAACCAGTGGCAGATCATTCTCGCACCTCGCCGCCAAGACATGGAACACTCTTCCCACCCACCTGCGCACACCAAGGACCTCCTTGCCTTTAGGAGACTTCTCAAGACCTGGCTGTTCAAGCAGTAGCAGCGCCTCCTCCCACCCTCCTCCCCCCCTTCAGCACCTTGAGACCCTCATGGGTGAGTAGTGTGCTTTACAAATTCCTTGATTGAAGATTGAGTGGTGACAGCTGTACATTTTTTACCTTTCTCCCAAGGTGGTGGATGTCACCCTGGCATCCAGGAGTCCCTCTTGTAAGCCTGTGTATGGCTGCCATTACGGCAAGTTTGTGGCCTGGTGCACGACCAAATCGACTAACTTCATGCCAAGCTTGTCTCAAGTATTGTTGTTCGTTTTGTCCTTAGCCCATCAATGCCTTGCTTTGGGTACAGTTAAAGGGTACCAGTCTGGTATTTCAACTTTTTACGATTGCCAGATCAGCCTTCATAGTTTAAATCACTAGTTGTGATGTGTTTCCTTAAAGAATGACAACATTTGTTTCCCCGCCTTCACCTTATTATGCCCCAGGGGGACTTAAATTTAGTTTTGACCTTTCACATGTTTTCCTTTCAAACCCATGCACAGCTGACCTCTCAGCTTGCAAACACTTAAGACTGTATCCTTTATTGCCACAACATCAGCACGGGGTGAGCGAGCCTCAAGTCCTCTCTGTTATCCTTCTGTTTTCCACTTTCTTCTCAGTCAAGCTGGTTCTTCAGACTTGCACTTTGATATTGGCAGAGGTAGTGACTCCTTTTCACGCCAGACAAACCATCACTCATCCGACATTCTTTGCTCCACCTTACCCCACGAAGGTAGAGAAATGACTACATCGTCTGGACCAAAAGAGGGCTCTTCATTTCTGTATCAGTTGTACCAGAGACCACAAAGTGGACAATCAGCTGTTTATTGGATTCAAGGGAGTAAAGAAGGGAAAAAAGCACAGATAAGAACCATCTTCTGCTGGATCGTACCCTGTATCAAGATCTGCTACACGTTAGCGAAGAAGCAGCCTGTACTGGACATTTGTCATGAAGCACTGCTGTCTGGCTAGCTGGGTCAGTCAAAAGGTGCACTTTGCCTGTTCAGTCCTCCAGGACATTTTCGTTTGAGCTAGTTCACGAACCAACCTCTTGGTAGGTGCTGCTCTGCTATCCATTCTAAGGTTAAGAAACTGCAGGTATCAGTCTGTATCACAAAAAAGGTACTAACCTGGGTTAATGATCTTTCTGGTAGAGGGTCTTTCTAAGTACAGGTTCCACAATGATTCTTCCGTCCTCCCCATTCCACGAACTGTGCTCTTTCGCCTAAAAAGATGCCAATCTAGGACTCTGCCCACTGGTTCCAACAAGTTTGATTTTGGCTCTTTGTCTGCAGGCATGAAACAGTCAAGAAAGCAACTGATGTCAGTGCACATGGGTGGCCACCTTTATAGACCCATTCATGTCACATTCAGTACAGAGTTGCAGGTGCCACCTTTCAACACGTAAGGGTACTGCTTCAGCATTTTCTGGATCCAGTCCGACCCCTGGGGAATATTCTACAATGAGGAATCTGCAGTTAGTCTCAACCGGAAAGTGCATTACCGAAGGGTCCCTTCCAGATTACGGTTGCATAATAAAGCAATGCTGAAGAATATAGTAGTACTATGATCTAATTAAAGGGTATGCAATATTTTCTAGGGCTAATTTTTTCATAATTTTTAAGGATTGATCCTCACTTTTGTGGACGCAATTTAGTCTTAAAGACATTTCAAACTGTGAGTTGTTGTCAACAAATTTGAGCATTCTGTCATAATTTTGCATTTAGGAGCTCTTTGCCTTAGTCTTCAGAAAGGAACTGCTTGCCTTGCTCTTCAGAATTGTGTTTTTCGTTTCAGAGCAAGCATCTGCTAAGGTGCCACTGGCATGTTTTGCATCAGCACACAGAGGGAGAAAAGTCTGACTCCTGTTGAGTAAATCTCTGAACTGTTCCTACCAAGTTTATGTTTTATACCTCAATGGTCATCACAAGTGTTCACTGGGTATACTTACCATGAAGGAAGTCTTTTATCTGTGTGTATACAAAAGAGAACACCAGTGGTTCCTGTTAGCTTTCGGGGTGTGGCAGGGTTTATCCCTCATATGCAGTGTTTCTTTCATGGACATAGCTACCAATAATGCTGCACCTGCAGTGAAACCAGGGACAGCAGTGTGAGGGGCTCCAGGATCCCACATCCACCTTTTTTTCTACTACGAAATCAGGGATCGGGCCGGGGGGTCTATTTGCTGTGCTTGCATTGATGCCTAGGACTCCATTGCTACGAACTGTCCTTTGCCTCCCTGGACATGGCATAGCAGAGAGATAAATTACACTGTCCCGTGCTCTGATATTTTTTATTTTCTTTTTTTTGTGGCGTATCACTCCAGTCTGACATTTCCAGCCTTGGCAGATTGGCGGGGACAACCCACCACTCCAGCCTCAATATCATCTTCAGACTTATTCAGAATTAATGCAGGGTTGCAGAGATTTTGGAGTTCTCTCTACACATGTTACAGACTAATCAAGTCTGTTGTCTGAGATTCCGTCAGGGTTTGTATTATCAGAGCCTTCTCTATAATTTAATGGGGCACTCCTACATCCATCATGCTTTTCCAGAGTAGAACAACAGCTGCTCCAGCTATAGCAGACAGATCCCACAGTGCTATTGACTAGTTTGTGGTACCCTGATTTTCTGTCTTCAAACCTTGTGCCTGATAGTTGTGGTTGTACTTCCACAAATCTTGAGGATGATGGCAACCCCTTGTTTTCTTCCAGTCCTACAGAAGTTGCATGGAACCATGGCAAGGATGTTCTCTTCTTGGAGAATGGCCCTTTGCTTTTGTAATGCAGTATGTTTGTTGGCCTGTTACTCCAGTTCAGTTTGGGAGATGGTGCATATGTTGGTCCCTCCAGTCTGTGGTAGTTTCTGACTAGCTAAGCAGCTTCTTAGATCTAGCATTGATATATTGTAATCAATAGCTGGATCCCTAGGTTCTTCTTTACCCCAGTCTTCAATGGTATCCTTCTGGAGGATTTCCAGGCCAACTTACTAGACCAGCCTCTTGATGACTTCTGTTTCTTTCATACAAGGACTGGGTAAGTAACAGAAATTTACTGGGAGGAGCATTTTCTTTTCACCCTGGCCTGAGGGTTCGCTGTGGAGGAAGCAAGTGCTATCAACTATTTGTTTAAGGTATAGGCCATACAGATTGTTATTCTCTTCTGCAGTTGCGTAGCTGTCGTTCTTTCCCTCATTTTGATGAAGAATGTAATATTTTTAAACATCCCTAGATAAGCTTTATTGTCCTCTATTTTCTCGGCCTGAACTTTCATGTCACCACTCTTTGTGGACTGAACAACTGTAGTTTATTTGGGATGGGTATCGCTTCTGATGTCCTAATAGGCAACTGAGTAGAATTAACCTTCATGTTGTGAAGTAACGAGGACCTGATTTCAGTAGTGTTGCATCTACTGAGTAGCTAAGCCTCTGACAGACACCAGGCTGTTGTTTTCCTCTTGTTAAGGGTCTGGGGCATTCTTGGGCTATCCTTGTTTGACCTTTTTATCCCTTCTTCTAGCCTAGGTGGACATAGGTTTGTATCTGTGTTCTCCTACTTCATTAATTTTCTATTGTCTGCATATAAGGTTATTCTGGCAGCTGTCTACGCATCACCTGGTGACATTCACTTGCAACAGGTCATGGTGCTCTGTGTGGGCTGTCTGCTGCTTCCATGCTGCATGTCATCATTTTGGGTTTATGTGCCATCGTTTGGGGGCTTAACAGGTATGCCCCACATGGTGGGTACCCATTATATCCTTGTGATGTTTATGCTGCAGTGGGTTGCTACTTCCATTATCCCAGTGATATCCTGGCTTCCGCTTACTTCTAAGAGGATGCCATCATAAGGAGGGTGGTTGTTCATGTTATGCTCGCTCACTTCTTTCAGGTCCTGTCACCTGATAGTTGTGTGGAGTTGGGTGTTGTTTATTTAGGTCTGTTGCTATTACTTTGGGTGGTGTCCTCCTCAGACCCACCTCTGTTGTTCATTGCTTTGGTACTGATTGAGGAGGTGAGGAAGCTGCAGGTAGAGGTTTCCAACTTACTGCCTTTGGTCACAATCTTTTTGTTGGATACTCATTCTGCCTGCAGATTAATCACCAATCCTCCTTCTCCATTCAGAGGTGTGGTCTGCAAGAATTGTTATTATGATGTCCATTTGGTTCTGGACTTCTCATTTGATTTAAATTATTCAGACCTGTCACAGCCTCTAAGTGCATGTGGGCAAGAAAGGACAATTTATGGATCTGCAAGGCCATGTCCTGGGAGGGGTCAAAGTAGAGTGTGAGTGCTGGTGCCACCTGCCAGTGTGTGTGAGTTATTGAAACTTTTCTAGAGCCAGTCTGGCACCTGGAGGGAGATTGAAGAGGTGAAGAATCTGTAAGTAGAGTATAGACTAGAAAGATTGGTACCAAAGGTAAGTAACTTTTTTCTTTAGGAATATTATTTGATGTTTTTCAGCATATTAGCTAAAATCACTGCTTGCCAGTTTTAGATCCGTTAAGAAATGGCCTCCTGGGAGCAGTGGGCAGCCAATTTCCATACAAGGGCTGTGATGCATTTCAGTGTGCCCATGGTTCTAAACAAATCATAATGCACAAGCATGGGCTTTTGTGGACAATTTTAGGGTGCAATTGATTGTGATATCTGACGTTTGATTTGTGGCTTATTTATCATTTCATCTGCTCATGTTTAATAACTTGAGAATTATAATATCATATAATTGTCTTTTACAGTTTGTGGTGATTACTGTATGCTTGAAAGCAGGACTTGAGACATCCTATTGGACTTTGGTATGAACTTAATATTTTATGTTTTATTCATTAAGACAAATTTAAAATGTTGTCAGAAATATATTTGGTTTTACTTAAATGAATGTGGATTCTGGTTATTGCATGAGATTAGGTAAGGGTGAGTGCATACGCACTTTCCTTGAGCTAATTGAACAACATATGTGTCCTCTTTCACCATAACTTTAACATGTCTGCCCAAGTCCGCTGATAGGAAATTAAGGGTTCATAGGTCGAGATGCTTGATGTCTTTTTAATATTTTACTTTATACTGATACCATCTAAATTTGGGGACTAAATTCAACCTCAATTTACTTAAGAAATGAAATAAAATGTGATTTATTATTTTGCTATTTCTAAAGATTTGGAATGCCCAGTATTCTAATGTGACCCACACAATACAAGTGTAAACAAATATATATATATAAAATAGAATTATTCTCCGCAGAATTAGCAACCTCTGTTAAATGGGCAGTTATTTACATGACCACGAAAACGGTCTTATTGTTATCTTGCAAAAAACCTAGATCTGATTTTGAAAACGATACTTCTTCCCATTAATTCCTCATCTTCTTCCCTTTCCAGTCCTAAAGCGCAATCAGTGGCCCCAGGTGATGCTGTAAATGCATCAGCTGTGGGACATGAAGCACCATCTAAAGGCCTACCGGGGCACCACACAGTGACATGACTTACATACTTTACTCATAAATGCTATGCCTATTTATTTGTTTTTCAAAATTTCACAGCATGGCTCTTCCAAACCTCTAAGGATATACGCCCTGCTCGAACTGCAAACAACAGATACTTTTAACAGGCAAGACAGATTATCATTCCCTTTAATGGCCAGTGAAGGTTTGGCGAGAAAGCTGGTTGCTCAATAGAGCTCTTGGAGTAAAGTAGAGCCCCTTTTGGGGCTCATGCACTCGATTATGCAGCTAGAACTTTCTGCCACCAATACAAAAATGGCAAGTGTTAGCGGTTTAATCGTTTCGGCCAGCCTCACCGGACGCCACAGCAGTTTTTTGCGTCTTACAACAGCCAACAAAAACTGGAGCTCATTTAGCAGAGAAGGGCAAGTGCAACAGAAAAATACAGCAAAAAAAAAAGAAGAAACACTCGAGAGGCAAGTCCCCTTGTCACTCTCGCACTCCCACAGGACCTTCATCTTGGGAGCAAAAAGTAGTTGATATTGAACCTGAACCGGTGACAATACCTCCGAGTGATCCAGCCCCGTCGCTCCACTGGCACCAACCCTGGGTTTTTCCTATCTCCATTGGTGCCAGTACCGGTGTCACCTGCCTAGTCTGCACAGTCGGCAGCTTACCCTGGGTTCCTGGCGCCTATTTCTGACACAGCAGCATTTTTTGAACCCCAAGTTCTCTATTTTAACTAAGGCGTCAGGACCAACCAGCGTCCCTATGGGCACTTCAGTGTTCTACCGACAACCAGTGTTTTTGACACTGACTTATGCTGCACCACCAGCTGTGGTGCCCGTGCAGCATTTCTTTGACCGGTCTAGAACTATACAATGCCATGGATAGCCCATTCTCACCAGCGCCACCTCCACCTTCAACTTTGGAACCAGCGCCACTGGTGTTGATGCCTAACACCGCTCTCAAGATAAGATCTTGAAGAGAGGCCCAGTGCCTCATTACAGAGGAACAATACAGGGAGAGGTTGCATAAGTTCTTTGGCACTGACTTAGACACCCTGGACATGGATTTGGATTGGGATCTAAAAGGAGAATTTAAAGACCTATCAACTGTAAGTGGTCTGGGCACCTCTCCTGAATTTGCTATGGGCTTCCCCGGTGGACACTTGAGGTAATGTCTCTTCATAAAATCAAGGTGAACCTGCAGAGGCACTAGATCTGCAACTTCCAATTGCAGAGACTACGACTAATGGCCTCACAGAGATGCTTTTTCATCACCCGCTACAATAGTCTCTGCTCCTCTTCAACCAGGCCCTCCATGAGCCAGTCATGGCAGCATCAAAGAAACCTTCCTCAGCCGTGGTGATTAACAGGCTGGTAGCACGTGACTATCGCACTGCTGCGAGTGATCCACCTTTCCTTTTTACACATCCTTCACCGGAAATACCCCGTAATACAGGCTTCCTGCTCTAGACAGTCAGGTGGAACCTTCCAATCCACACCTACTGTCAGGGAGTCAGTGCCTAGAAGCATATTGAAAGAAGTCCTTCTCTGCAAGCAGCATGGTGTTAAATCCATTAATGCCAAGTGTCTACTAGCAAGGTTCACCCATGTCTTGTGGGATATGGCCCAGATGGTGGTTCCCCATGAGCCAGAAGACATGCATCTGCTTTTTCAAAAAGTGGTTCAGGACAGACAGATCTCCTCTAGCACATTATTAAATTGGGACTGGACTGGACCAACTTGACTTGCTCAAGCAGTGGGTACCTCAGTAATGATCAGGAGACACACCTGGTTGAAAATATCCAGTTTGTCCACTGATGTCCGAAATAGCTTATTGGACCTATTGTTTGATAAAAACATGCTTGTTCTGAGACAAGACTGATTCCGCATTAGAGCTCTTGAAGGCCAGGAAGGCAGTGTACACTGGGTTTACAACCGCCTTCCGCCTCAAGGGATTACCATCAATTCCAAAAATGTTGTGACTTTGCCGGGGGACTTTCCTTTCGAACCAGGCCACAGTATCAACTTCAAAGTCAACAGCAGCAGAGTCCACTGCTCAAGCAGTACAAATATTATATTGCTATTGTCTAATTAAATTTTTCTAGTGCAACTGTTACTTCCAAGGGAGCATCCTGGCGCTCACATGGATCAAAATTTCTGTTAAAGAGAACACCTTGCTGACTTAAACCAAATGATTACAAAATGAGAGAATAACGTAATGCATCAGGAATATCATAGATCCAAGATTTGAGTACCTTTTGAAATGTAAATTGTTCCGTTATAGTCTTCAGAAATCTAGGCAAAGAATTCTAGTCTTTGGCCCCAAGAATAGAACAAGATTTACCACCTCTAGTCTTTAACCTAAAGACTGGAGAAGTGAGCAGGTTTGCCTGTGATGATCTCAAATTTCTGCTAGAATGGTAATGCATGAATCTGGCTGTAAGAAAGCTAGGGCCAGAAGCAGTAACGACTCTGAAAGTCATGAGAAGAAGTTTAAAAAGGATTCTCTTATGAACAGGGAGCCAATGTAATTTATTTAAAGCAGCAGAAGCGGAGGATCTAGTGGGAAGCTTGAGAACTGTTCAAGCTGCTGCATGTTGGACCATCTGGAGTTTATGCAAAGTCTGCTTGGAAGAGCCAAAATACAGATTACTACAGTAATCCAACCTTGAAGTGATAAGTGCATACACAACTGATTTCCTTGCTAGTAAAGGCAAAAGATCAAAACATTTCTTAAGAGATTTCATTAAATAAATACATGTCCCTGCCACTAACAGAGCCTGGGGTCAGAAGGACGAAGATAGATCCAGAGGAAGGGTCCAAGGCTCCTTTCAGCAACCCTTCCCCTGCTTCTTCAGGAGAGCAAACCTAGTTTGCTTCCTAACCTCGATCGGGAGCCTGTTGACGGAGGTTGTCCTCTTTTCTCTCAGCATGGAAGGCCATCACTTTGAACCAGTTAGTCCTTCAGATTGGGGAAAGAGGTTGCACCCTCCCTTACCTTCAGACTCCTCCCCAATACATGGCCATATTTCAAAAAGATGTGGCAGCACTTTTGAAGAAAGGAGCTGTGGAGTTAGTGCCAAAACAGGAAAAGAGACAGTGATGTTACTTATGTTATTTCCTGGTGAATAAGAAGGATGGTGGTTTGTATACAATCCTTGACCTCAAACGCCTGAACTTCTTCCTCAAAAATGGGAAGTTCAAGATGAAGACCTTAGATCAAGTTCTACTGGCATTGGAGCTTGGAGACCGGATAGTGTCACTCGATCTGCAGGATTCGTACTTCATATCCTATCCTGTGACCTCATCGGAAGTACTTGCGGTTTGAGGTGGGTTCTGCGTACTACCAATTTGTGGTACTATGGTTTGGCTTGACATTAACACATTGAGTCTTCACATAGGTGATGACAGTGGCAGTGGCCCATCTCAGATGGTCAGGCATCCCTTTTTCCTGTACCTGGGCAACTGACTAATCAAAGCAAGTCCCAGAGAGGTGGTGGTGTGCCATTTTCAGCCCACAATATCACTGCTGTTCCACCTGGGCTTTTCAATCAACTAGCCTATGAATCACCTGTGGCCATCCCAGAACTTCCAGTTGATAGGGTTGGCACGGGACACCACTCTCCTCTGCGCCTTCCCTTCTCCTCAGAGGATTGTTAACCCTCAGTAGATGATTCCATCCTTTCAGAAGTGCTAAGCTATTCCAGTCATGCAGGTCCTCATGTTACTAGGTCTGCTAGCTTTCAGTAGTCTCCTAGTCATGCATGCACATTGGCACATGAGGTCCATGGAGTGGTGCCTCTACAGACAGTGGCTATGACACAGGGGAGAACTGTTGACCTCCATCGTGATCTCCCCCTGTGCTGCTGCAGAAGTGGCTTGGTGTGGGAGCGATGCGAGCCTGACTTGCAGGGATGGTGTTTACTCTCCCTCCAGCCGCAGCTATCGTAGTGACGGATGTCTCCACCCTAAGGTGGGGATCTCATCTGGAGGATCTGGAGAGCAAAGGCCCCCAGTCTCTGGAGAAACAGGTCCTTCACATCAACCTATTGGAACGGCAGGCAATCTGGCTGGCACTGAAGGCCTTCCTCTCCTCCAACCAAGGTCGATGCGTCCAGATCTTGACGGCTAATAGGACTGATGTATGTCATCTAACAAGGGGCAAAAGTGAGTAGGGGGGGTCACCTACTTTGCCTGGAAGCGTTGAGACTGTGGTCCCGGGCACACCATCAAGGGATTTGGCTCACCACCAATCAGCTAGAAGGGTCTCTGAATGTCGGAGCCAACAGCCTGAGCCCGTGTTATCTTGCAGATCACGAGTGACACTTTCTACAAGAGTTAGTCGAGAGCGTCTATGCTCAGTGGGACAGTCCTCAGGTGGACTTGTTTGCCTCCTCAGAAAATAATCAATGTTAGCAGTTCTGCGCCGTCTAGTATCCGTTGAAGGGAGCCTTAAGGGATGTGATTCAGTTGAGGTGAAACCTTCAGCTGCATTATGTGTTTCCACCGTACCCTGATTCCTCAGGTTCTGTGGAAGATTCTTGAAGACCAGGCCCAAGTCATTCTCATTGCCCCTAATTGGCTGAGAAGTGTGATATGTGGACCTCCCCCACCCCGTGAACCACCACCCCCCTTCTCCACATGCCCCCTGCTCCGACTTCCACTCAGGCCATACCTTCCCTCTCATTTGGGGGGAATGATTCTTCACCTCCATCTCTGAGATGTCCTTCTACATACTTGGCGATTGTGCGGGGACATCTGAGTTTCTTTCAACTGCCACAGGAGGCGTGTCGCTCCCCTAGTACTTCGGCAGATGGGGCTTGTGTGGACAGATGTGTAGATCACTTCCCCTTGCTCAGAAGGGGTGCGTGGTTGGTACTGTTAAGGGATACTTAGCCGAGTTGTCTGCATTTCTCTGTGCCTGATCAGCCATCCCTTTTAAATCCCCCCATAGTTATGCAGTTTCTAAAGTGGTGGACAAATATGTTTCCTCCAACTCCATTTGTTGTTCCATAGAGGGACCTTAATTTAGTTTAGACCTTTCTTATGAGGACTCTGTTTGAGCCCCTGCATGGTTGTCTCATGAGAATGTTAACTCTGAAGACTGGTGCCTATCACTTTGGCCAGACGGTAGAGTGAATTGCAGGTGTTCCTGTTGCCCGTACCTATTTTTACCCTGATAAGTTGATGTTGTGTTTCAAGGCTGCATTCCTGCTGAAGGTGGTGACTCCATTCCATCTGTGTCAGTCCATCACTTCCCCAACTTTCTATCCCCGACCCCACTAATGAGAAGGAGCAGGTGCCTTGGTTGGATCCCAGGTGGGCAGTTAACTACTATCTAGACCACACCAAGGACATAAGGCTAGATGACCAACTCTTCTCTGACTACTGTAGTGCCAAAGTAGTGCTAAAAAGAAGCCTCTTGCTCGTTCCCTGCATCAAGACCCGCTATGCTTTGGACCCTCCAGAAGTTATCAAGGCCAAGTCCACAACTTCTGCCCTGGCTAGAGGTGTTCCCATAGCAGAGATCTGCAAGGCAGCAAGGTGGGCGTCCTTGCACACTCTTACCAAGCAATACTGCCTGGACTCTGGAGTGCATAGAGTTGGACCTTTCTCCTGATTGATTCGGCAGGATTTCCTTGTCTAGCAATCCATCAGCGCTCCTCTTTCAGCAGGATATTGCTCTGCAATTTGTTCTACAGGTGAGGTAGCTGTAGGTAGAAGTAATCTTCAGAGGAAAAAGTGACTTACCTGTGTAACTAACTTTCTGGTGGATACTCTATCAACCTGCAGATTCCTCACGACCTGCCCAAACCTCCGTTTGATGGATGGGTGTAGGGACAGCTAATCAGATTCCACTTTAACTTTTTTGATACTGCACCAATCTGTTGATGTCAGTCTACCTCTCACCTGGAAGGCTTGGAAAACTGTACAAAACTGACATCATTGTGCCGGCATGGGCACTATTTGACTTTGGTGATGTCACCAGATGCCACATCTGGTGGTGATGCTGGCTTTGTATCTCCTACCAGTGATGTGAGGGCGTTTACGTTTCCAGATCAAGTCTGATCCCTGGGTTTGTTCCACAGGTGAGGCATCTCCAGGTAGATAGGGTATCCACCTGAAAGAGTATTACAGCAGGCAAGTAACTTTTTCATATTATCTATGTTAAAGAAGGCCATGTTGGGTTGGTCTTATTGGCTATTTGAGAGGGACCATTTTCTGGCCATCCTGTACAAAAAAATGACAAGAAAGTCTGATTCACCTGCATAAGACACATTCCCTTAAGGTATAATTCACACTACAATATTTATCATAGACCTCACAGCATGGCCAGCAATGTCAGGAATGGCAGACCTGCTTTAACACTGCTGTGCTGGAAGACCCAAGATCTGGACCCATCTGGGAAATCCTAGAGGCGAGCCCCCACCATGCACCTTGGGACAAACAAGAGACTGCTGAGGGTGAATTCAGTGGTACTGGGCGGCTCACCTGGTTCACCTTCACGAGGACTTGATGTGGGACCCGCAGCCCACGTAAGCAACTTAGAGGAGGGCTGAGGCCCTGGAGGATTGCACATTGCCTGGTTCGCTCCCTTGGACACCCGGTAGCTGGGGAGTAACATGCACCGCTGGGGCTGGGCAGCAGAGGGGCATGGCTCGGCCCTGCAGCCACGGACTTTAGGGCCTGGTTGTGTGGAGACCAGATGTACTGTAGCCTAGCCTAATTCTTACCCATACGGCACAGCAGGTGGCTGGAGCTGACTGATGCTTGCGGACCTCCTGCTAATTCCCCCATCTACTGGCTGGCCCAGGCCCACTAGCTTCTAGGGATGCAGTGCTCCAATGCTGGATGGTGGGGTGGGGGTACAGAAGGTCCCCCATATACGCTGGAATAAAACGGACTGCAGAGAAAGGACGGGGAGAGCTGGGCAATCTGTGGGAGTGGACTTCATCACAGCGGACCCCCCCCCCCCACATATTCTCAAGACTCATTTGATGGGAATGCTTGTGCTGTGTCCCGCCCCCACCCCTCCCCAGGGTCAATTGGGACTACTTAACATCTTAAGGGACTTATGGGTTGCCAGCTGTCACGGAGTAGATGAATGCCAACTTCCTTCGCCTGAATGCAAATAAAACAGAAGTGCTTTTACTGGGTAAAGATAATCACCTTTGGGGTGACCACTGGTGCCCCTTCCTCCCTCCAGTCCTCTCCTATACCCAAACCCTCAATTAGAAATGTAGGTGTCATCATAGACAGCACCTTGGCCTTCGAAGCCCAAGCCAAATCGTTTGCAGGCTCCTGTTTTGGGCTCTTAAGGCGACTTAAAGCTTTTTGTTTTTTTTACTCCAGTATCCAACAGACGATCGTTCAGGCGGTAATTTTGTCCTGGTTAGATTGTAATATTTTGTGTCTGGGAACCAATACAGTAGTGAGATGAAGACTTCAGCTGGCACAAAATGCTGCAGCCACGCAGCTACTTTCCCTCCCAAAGTTTTGATCTGCTTCTGGTCTTCCTGATCAACTGCATTGGCTCCCAGTGGAGAAGCATGTTTACTTTAGCACCTTGTGTGTGGTTCATCAAATTTTGCATTCCCAAGGGGCTTCTATCTTGTCTAATCTCCTTCTTCCTTCTCCACCCTTCCGCTCCCTACGCTCAGCTGAACTTAATTTGGCCCTACTCCCTCGAGTTAGGAGAGCGAGAGCAGGAGGCCTCTCCTTCTGTGCAAAGAAATTCTTTGGAATTCGCTACCTCTCCCGATCAGGAAAACTGGGATTCAACTGCATTTCTAGAAAATCCTAAAGTCATGGCTTTTTCTCTCTATCATTTCATTGGTATTTTCCTCTCTAGCTCCTGGGAGATGCAGTACAGCCCTCTGTTAAGCCGAGCGCTGGGAACCTCTGCTGCTGGAGCAGCTACACGCTTTATAAATATTATAGCATAACATGCAGAACGGCCTGGGGTAGAGACAGGTTCTGAGGGACTTGGGACACTGACCCTCTGAGCACCAGCATTGTGGGCCCCCCCGCCATATTGCAAATCCTTCTAGAGCCTTGACTGCATGTATCTTCCCCTGTATAGCCCACTCTGTCTGAAGCCAGCAATTGTCAGTGCTTGTATCACCTACCAGCAGGTGGAAGTGGTCTGTTTCTGATCCACCACCACCCCTCCCTCCCCGGGGTTGGGGGCTTGAGACGCGGGAAGCCAGCAGTATTCCAAGCGGTGCAGGGGCAGCGGGCCCGAGGAACACCAAGGTGTCTGGACACCAGATGAGGCTGCTGGGAGACAGTTCAGGCCGTCATGTTGCTGAAGGATGTCCCGATGAAGTCCACAGAAGCAAGCCTTGACAAAATCCTAGCAACCGTTGCCAACAACAGACAGGAACTGGGCGGTCGAGCGGACGCAGTGGCGGTCAATTTGAGCCTACTGCATGACTATCAATGGATGGATGCTCTAAGCAGGAGTCCTGCAAACCAGAACTGCTGGCCACAGCAGACATGGACCTAATGGCCAAAATCTACGTGTTGGAGAACCGAGCAGAAGGCACCGAGAGGAGGTCACGCCGCAATAATATATGCATTGTTGGCTTTTTGGAGGGTGCGAAGGGAATGGACCCTGTTGCCTTCTTCGAAACCTAGCTGTTCATGACTGTTTCACCTACGGGCCTGTCGCTCTTTGTCTTGATCGAGCAGGCACACAGAGTACCCGCAATGTGATCCCTACCATGAGGTCTATGATGGTCAAGCTGATGAACTTCAAAGACAAGTAAACCATCTTGCAAGCCGCTCAGAGTGCCATACTCCTCTTTCAGATTACATGCTAGCAGTCCAGTGCTGCAGGGCCTCATTCTTAGGGGTGAAGAAGAAACTGTGGTCTGCTGGTCTCACTTATTCTCTGTTGTTTCCAACCAAGCTGAAAGCCATATCAAACCACAACTGGTACTTCTTCATGGAGCCCGCAGGCACCCAGGACTGGGTAGAGCAGTGCCGGTACAAATCCTCAGAGCTGGGCACACCACAGGTGCGCAGAAGAACTACCCTTCGGCGCGGGAAGAGTCACCGCACACCGCCCAGGCCCACAAGGAAGACAGGCAGGCACTCTCAGTGGCGGAGAGGGCTTCCCATGCCACGTATGATCCAGATGGGGCACCGTCAGAGGCAGTGTTGTGTGCCTCAAACCACAGCACCGCCTCAGGTACTCTCCCTATCATTATTGCAGCAAACAGCAGATGGCATTGTCTAACCTGGACGTGAGAGGTGTGTCACCGCTTGCAGGATGAGTGAGCTGCTGGATGTGGCGGCACATGCCTAGGAGGACATCACATAGGGAAAACCTTCTCCACTCCAGAATTCGTGTCATCCCCACACTGCATTACCAAGGTCACATATAGGTGGGGCACTTGGAGAGACGAGCCAGGATGGCTTAACACGTATGGCCTTGGTAGTGACAAGGGTAATACCACCACTTCACTCTGAGACGCACCACCTAAATGTGTACCACTCTTTATCATAGACCTCACTTAACAAATCAAAGTATAAGGTATAATAGTTTTCCTTCTCAGCATTTCAAGTTCAGTAGGCTAGATGACTGGGTCATGAACAAGCAAAGTAAAATTCTGATGGATACCCTACCTGCAGATTCGTCATTGTAAAATAATCTCGGGCATCAGACTGGATCTGGAAACTTCAGAGCTCCCTAGTCGCGGGTATGGGGTGCTGACTTCGTATTGAAGCTTGAAAAGATGTTGCATGCCAGTACCAAAGCCGAATAGTGGCCACCCTAGTTCAACAACATCTGTTTCCTATTTTCTGCACCTTTGATGCACATCTGGAGCTCACTCTTTTCTGAGAGTTTTCCTCACAGAAAAGTGCAGTGCAATATCTCCTCTGAAGCGCTCTGGCTTCAAGCCATGTTTGGACTGTGGGGTCCCATTCCATCTGCCTTTGGTGTTTAGGCTCTGACCATGATTCTCGGTCCTGCAACTAACAACTCAGTATGCATCTCAAGGCCATTAAGAAACAGAATCCAAGTTATTTGCTCTACCAGGTCTGCCGCCATCCTACCCTAAACCTCTGACGCTAGGCTCAGACCTGGATGTGCTCCACAACGCCATGTTAAACATTTTTGCCAGAGCCACGGCACCACCAGGCCCACCCTCAAGGCCTATGGTTCTCACAGCCTGCTCATACTTATGTCTTTGGGACCAGCACTGGTGCTGTTTGACACCAGGCCGTTGGGATTTGTGCCATCTCCTCTAATTTATTTATCTGGCGCTATGCTGCATGATGCTGCAGCCATCTAATCCTGAAGCTACCTTCTTTAGCCCCCTACACCTGCAGAAGGCACTGCTGCCTCATCTGGCACTGGGCTCACATTTATCAGTGCTGCTATGCCTTTAATGGAGAAATTACCTCAGAAAATGTCTAGAAGGGAGGCCCAGAGACCTCTTGAAGCGGAAAAATATAGGCAGAGGATCCACAACCTCTTTGGGTCAGACTCAGACTCTCTGAATCTCTACACGTATGGTGATGATGGAGGAGGAGAGCAATCTGCCAGCAGACTGGACATCATCCCCAGGGATGGAGATGGAACTTCTTGCGGGACCCCTTTCTCCTAAGTGATGTTTTTTCACTTAGTCGTCCAAAAAAGCTGCAACTTCCAAGGGTGGTTGTCAAAACAAGTGCTCCCCCCCAGCCTCTCCCACATCTAAACCACTGTGCACGCCAGCGAAGCCCTGTTTGACCCGTTCATGGTAATCTGGGAAAAGCGCACGTCTGCACTGGAAGCCAGCAGGCTGGTGGCAAGATGCTACCAGCCCTCTCTAGGAGATCCACCCCTTCTGTCCTCACAACCGTCACCAGAAAGCCTGGTCATCTAAGCATCCTGCTCCTCAGTACAGTTGGCAGGGACTTTCCTTTCTGTGCCTTCAGACAGAGAGTCAAACCCCAGAAGTGTGAAGAAAACATTTTTTTGCAGGCAACATGGCACTCAAATCCCTTAAAACCTCTTCTGCCGCAATATACACATGCCTAATGGGACATGGCCTAGCTGGTCACTCCGAGGTTCTGGAGGACATGAGATTCAACTTCCAGGAGGTTGTTTGAGCTGGACAAAATACATCTGTTCACCTCGTCAAGTCCAGTCTAGATACCAAAGGCTCAGTGGCGTACAGCACACTTAGCTTTGGACTTCCGACTTCTCCTCAAAATTACAGGACAAACCTGATGGACTTCCCCTTCATTGGAGCTCACTTGTTTAGGGACAGAGTTTACCCCGCTTTGGAGCGGTCTTTGAGACTCCAACAACTTTAGTGTATTAGGGATGACTGCCAGTTTTGGCTCTTTTTGGGGGCTCTCAAGAGGATTCTCCTTCAGCCACAGTCCGTTTAAAACCCAGGTACATCAGCCACATAAGCCCTGCTCAAGCAATCCAGAACGAGAGAAAGGGGTTGTGGATTTCTCCATTAAGCCCCCTCCTCTCCCCAGTGCACCACCAGGAAAGCAGGTGTAGTTTGCTTTTCCAAACTCACATGGAGCCTGTGATCTTTCTGTATCTGGATGACTGGCTGAAAAAGCCAGATCGCTAGAGGTGGTGACACATCATCTACAGTTGACAGTCTCAATACTGTTATACTGTTCGAACTGTGCTTTTCAATCATTGAGACCAAACTTTTCAATGAATGGGTCCAAATCTTGCCCGCAGGCCTCCCAGTGTCTCCAGTTCATAGGCTCAGTTCTAGACACTACCCTTTGGTGCACCTTCCCTCCTTCATAGAGAATTCTTAACATCCAGTGGATGGTTCTTTCATTTCTAAAGGGCATGCAAGTTCCACTCATGAAGGTCTTACGTCTGCTAGGTCTGCTAGTCATGCATGCACGTTGGTATATAAGGTGCTCTGCGGTCCCAGCTTTGGGAGACCTGTCGAACTAGTATTGTAGTGGATATGGTTTGGTGGGAGAACAAGGCAAACGTGCTCTGGAGGTTCTGGTGACCAGAGGCCTGTGGTCTCCAGAGGCACTGTTGCTTCACATCAGCCTGCTGGCATTGTGGGCAATTCATCAGGCACTAAAGGCCTTCCTCACCTAAATTAAAGGTTGTTCTGTCCAGATGTTGACTGAAAATATGACAGCGATGTGGTACATGAACAAGCAAAGAGGACCGGGGGGGTCTCATCTTCTTTGCCTAGAGATGTTGAGACTTTGGTCTTGGGCACACCGCCAAGGGAACTATTTAAAAAACAATTACCTAGGAGGGTCCCTGAGTGTCAGAGCCGACAGCCTGAACCAACTTTCTCTTATCGGTCACAAATGGCCAGAGGTAGTCCAGGACATCTTTTTCCAGTGGGGCACTCCTCAAAGAACTTGTCACACCCTTGGTAAATGCTCAGTGCCAGCATTTCTGTGCCCACCAGTATCCATGCCATGGGTGACACGTAATTGAGGTGGAACTTTCAGCTTCACTCCTTGTCCCGCCCCCCCGGATCGCCATACATTTGATTCCTTGAGAGTTGAGGAAGGTTTGCCAAAACTGGATCCAGGTCATTCGTATCACCCCGGACTGGCCAATGAGGGTATGACATGCAAACCTTCAACGCTTCTTCCTCAGTCCCCTGTTTAAGCTGTCATGCAGACTGGACCTTCTTTCCAGTTGGGGGGAAATGGTACATCACCCCAATTTCTGTGGCCTCCACCTTCCTGCCTGGAGAACTCCGCGCCTTCAACCCCGGCCCCTCCACTGAATGCTGCTGGGCATCCCCGAAGCACACTAAAGGACCTTTTTCCTGCCGTACCTGCAACTTCTCCTGCATCAGAACGACCAATCCAACTACTGAAACATTCAACCCCAACCTCCTGAACTGCATCCTCATAAACACCCGCTCCGCACGAAAACACGCCATCGAGCTCTGGGATTTGCTCGACACCACTGCTCCTGACGTGGCTTTCCTGACCGAAACCTGGTGGAACGACTCCTCGTCTCCGGACATCGCCATCGCCATACCGGACGGCTACAAAATCACCAGAAGAGATCGAACCAACGGAATCGGCGGCGGAATAGCCATCGCTCACAAAGCTACCCTCAAAATCCACACCCACTCGGACGACACCCTCAGGACAGCCGAACACCTCCACTTCCAGATCCACACGGACCCCAACACGACCCTCAGAGGAACCCTCATATACCACCCTCCAGGACCAAGAGCCCCCTTCAGCGACACCATCGCCGACCTTGCAAGCACCCACGCCCTCGCTTCCCCGGATTACATCCTCCTGGGAGATCTGAACTACCATCTGGAAAATGCCAACGACGTCAACAATGCATCACTGACCTCCAACCTCCTCAACCTCGGACTCCGCCAGCTAGTCAACACGCCCACCCACATCGCCGGACACACCCTTGACCCCCTCTTCACCTCAAGCAACCACGTTTTCCTTCAGCCACACCTCCGAACTCCACTGGACCGACCATCACTGCGTCCATTTCACCTATAAGAAAACCACAGAGCAACACCGCATCCAGCTACCTCCCCACCGCCGCTGGGGCAAAGTCACCCAAGACCAACTGACCAGCACCCTCATCAACAACCTTCCACCCGACGCCACCGACCCGAGCACAGCCGCCATCATTCTCCATCAATGGATCCTTGACTGCGCCAACACCCTTGCCCCTCTCAAGAAACCCACCGCCATCCAAGGAAAGAAAAAACCAGCCTGGTTCACAGACGATCTAACCACCTCCAAAAGCATCTGCCAGAAGCTCAAAAAGAAATGGATCCAAGAACGCACACCCGACAACCTCGTCGCCCTCAAAAACGCAAACCGCGAACACCACCAACGGATCCGCATCGCCAAGCGCGCCCACTTCACCGAACGCATCAACAACAACGCCCACGACTGCAAAGAACTCTTCGGCATCGTGAAGGAACTCTCCAATCCAAAAGCCAACTCCAACGACATCCCGCCCTCCCAGAAACTCTGCGACGACCTCTCCACCTTCTTCCACCAGAAAATCGCTACCATCCACGACAGCTTCAACACCGGTCCACCGCCAGACCCCACCCCCGACGTCTCCTCCCGCGACTGCCGCCTCACCGCCTGGACCCACGTGGACGAGGCAGAAACCATAACAACCATGAACACCATCCACTCAGGCTCCCCCACGGACCCCTGCCCCCATCATGCTTTCAACTCAGCCAACGCCACCATCGCCCCCGAACTCCGCAAGATCATCAACCTCTCCTTCACTTCTGCCACCTTCCCGGACAGCTGGAAACACGCAGAAATCCAACCCCTCCTCAAAAAACCCAAGGCCGACCCCAACGATCTCAAAAACTTCTGTCCGATCTCTCTCCTCCCTTTTCCAGCGAAAGTCATCGAGAAGATCGTCAACACTCAGCTCACCCACTTCCTCGAAGACAATTCCATCCTGGACCCCTCACAATCCGGATTCAGACGAAACCACAGCACTGAGACTGCTCTCCTCGCCGCCACAGATGACATCAGACATCAAATGGACAACGGCGAAACCTCAGCCCTCATCCTCCTCGACCTATCAGCCGCCTTTGACACCGTCTGCCACCGCACCCTACTGACCCGCCTCCAGGAAGCCGGCATCCAAGACAAAGCCCTCCACTGGATCTCATCCTTCCTCTCCGACAGAACGCAGAGAGTCCGTCTCTCCCCTTTCCGCTCCAAAGCCACCAACCTCATCTGCGGCGTCCCCCAAGGATCCTCCCTCAGCCCTACGTTGTTCAACGTCTACATGGCCCCCCTCGCTCAACTGGCCCGCCAACATCATCTCAGCATCATCTCCTACGCCGACGACACCCAGCTCGTCCTCTCCCTGACCAAAGACCCGCTCACCGCCAAAACAAACCTCCACGAGGGACTAAAATCCATCGCCGATTGGATGAACAACAGTCGCCTGAAACTCAACTCCGACAAGACGGAAGTCCTCATCCTCGGGCGCACTCCCTCGGCCTGGAACGACTCATGGTGGCCCTCCGTCCTCGGACCCCCGCCCACCCCTGCCAGCCACGCAAGAAACCTCGGCTTCATCCTGGACTCCGCCCTCACCATGTCCAAACAGGTCAGCGCCGTCTCCTCCTCCTGTTTCAACACCCTTCGAATGCTCCGCAGAATCTTCAAGTGGATTCCAACAGAAACCAGAAAGACGGTGACCCAGGCCCTCGTCAGCAGCAGACTTGACTACGGCAACGCACTCTACACAGGCATCCCAACCAAAGACATCAAACGACTCCAACGTATCCAAAATGCCTCCGCCCGACTGATCCTCGACATACCCCGCCGAGTCACATCTCCCCTCACCTAAAGGAACTCCACTGGCTCCCGGTAGACAAGAGGATCACCTTTAAACTCCTGACCCACGCTCACAAGGCACTTCACAACACCGGACCCTCCTACCTCAACACCAGACTTAACTTCTACACTCCAACACGTCAACTCCGATCCGCCAACCTCGCCCTCGCCATCGTACCCCGAATCCAGCGCAAGACATCCGACGGCAGATCCTTCTCCTTCCTCGCCGCCAAGACCTGGAACTCTCTCCCCACATCTCTTCGCCAGACCCAGGACCTCCTCGCATTCAGAAGGCTCCTCAAGACCTGGCTCTTCGACCGCTAAATCAGCAGCGCTCCCCCCCCCCCTCAGCGCCTCGAAACCCTGACGGGTACATAGCGCGCTTTATAAATACTATGATTGATTGATTGATTGATTGAGATTGGGATGGGACATCTACGCTCCTTTCAGTTGCCACCAGTGGTGGTGAACATAATTCTGTCAGCTGGTCGACCCTCCATGAAATCTGTTTATTCTGGAAGATGGAACAGTTTTATTTTGTGGTGCACAGACAACAATCTAGACACTCTTCAGGCTCGTCTGTCCTAGATCTTGCAGTTTGTACTCTATATACTACCCCAAAGGGGCAGTGCGATAAGCACTGTGAAGTGGTATTTCAGTGTGTTGTCTGCATTCCTCTGACTCCCAGACAAGCATTCCCCTTTCAAATCCCCTATTATGATGCATTTTCTGAAGAGGTTGACTGCTGTACCCACCCATTCCTTTCATATCACCACAGTGAGGCCTTAATCTTGTTTTGACCTTTTTTCATGGAGTCTTTGAGCGGCTTCACAGTTCCCAGCTGCGGATGTTAACCTTCAAGACAGTGTGTACCTCAGCGGATGGGTTAGTGAATTACAGGCCTTAAGTTCCCATCCACTATTGGCCTAATTTTTCCTTGTCAAACTGGTGTTGAGATCCAGGACTGTTAGACCTGACAGCCTCGGGGTGGCCTTTCCCCAACTTTTTGCCTGTCTCCCGCCACTTTTCTGACACTGTTTTGCTGATTTTAGGACTCTGCCCACTTTACCACTTTAGTAGTGCTAAAGTGCATATGCTCTCTTCCTTAAACATGGTAACATTGGCAAATTTGATTTACTTGTAAGTCCCTAGTAAAGTGCACTGCATGTGCCCAGGGCCTGTAAATTGAATGCTACTAGTGGAACCGCAGCGCTGACTGTGCCACCCACATAAGTAGCCCCTTAACCATGTCTCATGCCTGCCATTGCCAGGCCTGTGTGTGCAGTTTCACTGCCACTTCGATGTGGCATTTAACAGTACTTGCCAAGCCTTAAACTTCCCTTTTTCTACATATATGTCACCCCTAAGGTAGGCCCTAGGTAACCCATAGGGCAGGGTGCTATGTAGGTAAAAGGCTGGACATGTACACCGGTAATGGAAAGCTCCTAAATTCATTTTCCGCTACTATCAGGCCTGCTCCTTTCATAGGACAGCATATACTGTTTGAGTAATAGATTCTGATCAGAAAGGGGGTAAACAGTTCATATTCAGTATGGCCAGAATGGTAATAGA
Source organism: Pleurodeles waltl (assembly GCF_031143425.1). Taxonomy (NCBI): domain Eukaryota; kingdom Metazoa; phylum Chordata; class Amphibia; order Caudata; family Salamandridae; genus Pleurodeles; species Pleurodeles waltl. The sequence goes on from NC_090437.1 coordinate 1,010,807,545, forward strand.
AAATCCTGGGGAGGTTGGATTTTATATTACTATTTTTGAAATGCCACTTTTAGAAAGTGAGCATTTCTCTGCACTTAAAATCCATCTGTGCCTTACAGCCTGTCTCCAGTCAACGCCTGGGCTGGGCTGATTGACAGCTTCCTTGTGCATTTCACCCAGACAACCACAAACACAGGATTCTCAGTCACACCTCCTGCACTCACCTGCATACTGAATGGGTCTTCCTGGGCTGGGAGGGTGGAGTGCCTGATACTTACATTTCAAAGGCTAGTGGCCTGCCCTCACACAATGAACTGCCAAACCCCATACTGGGACCCTGGCAGACAGACCTGTACTGAAAGGGGACTTTGTGCACTTAAAAAACACTCTTTGAAGTCTCCCCCACTTCAGAGGCATTTTGGGGTATATAAACTGGCTCCCTGACCCCACCAGATCAGACACTTCTGTACTTGAACCTGCAGCCTGTCAAGAGGGACTGTCTGGCTGCCCTGCTGCCCTCTTACTTTGCTAAGAAGTGCTCTCCAAGGACTTGGATTGAGCGTGCCTCCTGTTATCTGAAGTCTCAGGGCCAAAAAGACTTTATCTCTTCAGGAAACTCCTTGTGCGTCTAAAATTGACACACAGCCTGCCTTGCAATGAGAAAATCGATGCACAGCCGAACTGGAACGACACAGCCCGACTTCCCGAGTGAAGAGTCAACGCAGTGCCTGCCGTGCGACAGAAAATTCGATACATCACCATACCGGATCGACGCAGCGCCCGTGACTTCGTCCCGCACACCCAGGATTTCCACACATTGTCCCTGGGTGTCAAAAAGATCCCCTCATCGCAGTGAGGAACCAAGACTGCATGCCGGAAATCGAAGCAAAACCCCTTGCAGCATGGAAAGAAACGATGCACCGTCTGTGCCGCACCGAAAAGTGACGCACACCCTATTTTTCCACGCATCTCCTCCTCTGTGGTCTCCATGCGTAAAATTGTTGACGCAAACTAGGTACTTTGTGCAAACAAGAGACAACTGTTGATTTCTAAGATTTAAGAGACTTTTTTTCTTGCAAAAGTGATGTCTCAACTTGTGCTTATTGAATTTTCATCATTTTGACCTTATATTAATCAGATAAATGTCATATAAGTTACGCCTGACTGCTCAGAGCCAAGCTACCAGAGGGTGGGCATAGGATAATTTGGATTGTGTGTGACTTACCCTGACTAGGATTGTGGTCCCTATTTGAACAAAGAAGAATACCTCTGCCAACTACAGACCCCGTTTCTAACGAGGGCTGTTTTTTTTCCTGAAGTAGTGACTCCCTTTCACCAAGGTCAGTCCATCACCCTACAGACTTTTTTTTTCCTTCGCTCCACCCCATGATGGCAGACAAGCAGTTGCATATGTTGGTTCCTAAATCATGGTCAGATTCTACCTAGACGGCAGCAAGGGTGTACGACTGGATGACTAGCTCTTAGTTTGATGCTGCAGTTCGAAGAAGGGCAAAGTGGTCTAGAAGCGGGTGCTGTCCACATGGATTAATCTCTGCATAAACTGTCAACTTCTGCCCTTGCCAGAGGAGTTCCTATTGCAAAGATCCGCAAAGCAGCTATGTGGGTGTTTACTACACACTTTCACTAAGCATTAATGCCTGGATTCCGAGGTGCATATGAATGACCACTTACGTAGATCAGTCTTGCAGGACTTCGTCATCTAAACGTCTCTTAACCCTCCTTCTAAGAAAGCTACTGCTTGGTAATCTATTGTACAGGTGAGGAATCTGCAGATAGAAATAGCCATCAAAAGAAAAAGCTATCTGTGATAAAGGTCTTCCTAGTGGATACTCTGTCTTCCTTCAGATTAATCTCTGATACACCCACCTCCGCGTTTGATGGATGTGTTCTAGAGAAATATTATTAATATTCCAATTTAAGTGTAGTACTGCACTACTAAATGTCAGTGCTAATCCATCAGTTCACCTCGAAGGTTTAGAAAAAATAGATGGAAACTGATGTTGAGATGGGAACTATATGGCTTCTGTAACATCATTCTGCATCACTTATAAGAGTTGATGCAAAACCACGAACCCTTATGACGACTTGAGAGCTTTAAAGTTTACGGATGTAGTCTGATGCCTTGAAGTATTCCACAGATGTGGAATCTGCAGGTAGATAGTGTATCCACCAGAAAGATCGTCACCCCAGGTTAGTAAATTTTTTATGGATATATCTCTGTGGTTCTCAAGGTCCATTAAACCTTTTTGTTATGCAAGTTTATCTGTTTGAGTCTTTTCACAGCCAAAGATACCCACTGCAAAATAAATGTACTATGTCTGCCCACACCTTTAATGAGGCACATCCTGAGATTGATTGCATGGAGGAAAGCAGGATCTTTGAAGCTAAATCCTATCACAAATTATCCTGTTGATGCAAATAATTTGAGCCTTTGGGAGGATTTAAAATGTACTCATTTTGCTAATTTCCACATTGCAACTGGGTGATGTCACCGCTGCTACCTCACATTTATCTTTTGAGGAGAACCGCAGTGTCAGTGTCAGGCCCCGATGCCTCATGAACCTACTATATATTCAACAATAAGATATTAGACTTGATGTGTGTGGCAGGAAAGGAGACATTAAGTGAAATGCAATCAAAAGACAGCTTTAGACGGTGATGGCAAGTGATAGGACATATAAATTGTGTCTACCTGGTAAAATTCAGGATTAAGATGAATACATTATTCTAGAGAGTAATGCAGTACTAAGGCCAAGAAAGCAGAGTGACATACGGACCGGCTTTTCTATTATGGTGTCTCACGAGGGTGTTGCCAACAATTATAGTGATGACCCAGACATCTCTAAAATGGTGGAGAGTGGAGGTTCCAACAGGCCTGTTGTTTACATCCGCCACCAACAGGCAAGCCAACCAACTAAGTCCGCTCTAAAATACCACAGCAAATAAAACCAAAAAGCCCACTGAAAGAGACTTCAAAGCAAAAGATGCTCCTCTGGGTGGAGTAAGAACTGACTCTTTGTATATTTTAAAACATTGGCAACAATAGGTCTTGTTGTCAAGCCAGATCTTAAAAAGAATGCTATTGAAATTTAAGCAGTCAAAGCATAGCATACCTTCTGATGGCTTAACAGCAGGGTGCCAAATGCATCAAACAGCTTCTCTGAAGTAGTAATGAAAAAAATGAAGGAAATTATTTTGCAAACACTAAGAAATACAGACAGTGCTATATGGGGGTGTGGGGAAGAGGTCTGTAAATAAAAAGGTAGATACACTTGTTCACATTTAATCAGATCCAAACCAGTTGTTTACCTTTCTATCGTAATCATGAATTAAGAAAATCATAACTTTCATTTGCCCATTTTTTTCAACAGTTCAGCCATATAGCTATATGGGGCAGCATTTTATTGTGGATAGTGTTTTTCGGCTTCTACTCCACCTTGTGGCCTGCTATTCCCTTGGCACCTGATATGTCTGGAGAGGTAGGTTGTTTGAACATTGTAGCGATTATTGCTGTAGGGAATGCAGTTTTGCATTTTAATGTTCTGTTCAGTTGGTTATTTTTATAGAGCACGGTAAGCCATTAGTATGGCCTTACAGCGCTAGCCCTGCAAACATATGCAATATTATTTTTCTGCCATAACCTAAGGTGCACCTTTTGGTTACTTAGTGTTTTAATGCAGAATATTGTCAAAATAATGAAAGTTGTCTTTCATATGCATCAATGGAAATAAACATGTTTTCTGATTTTCGTACCACAATGTTTTTTCATGCAAGTTCTCCTGATTGTTTTGCTTTACCTCAGTGTCTGAGCTCAGGTCCTCTAGTTGCCTGATTCAGTTGGTTAGTTTCACCACACATTAGACAGGCCACATTACGTATTTCTAACTTTTTCCTTCAACAAACTCAATAAATAAGTAGTACTGATCATCTAATGACCATTCTGATCTTGATGCCTTTTCCCAGTCTTGGAAATCATTTACGATGTTTTGCATTGCTCCTTATTAACCACAGGAATCCTCAAAAGCAAATTTACACAAACCCCGATATGGCCATTAGTAGTGTAAATTTGCACTTCACTAACCAGTTACCACTCTTGCTTCTAAAATCTCACTAAGCCAAAATACATTCCTCCAAGAGATGACAAGAGGAATTGCCTCTTTAAAACAAGGAAATAGAAAATTAGATCAGGCTTAAGGATTTTGTGTCAGTGTTTTGTTTCAAAGTTTACCAACCTTGTCAAAAACACATAGTCCAAGTCAAGCTCTTTTGTTTTTTGGTAAGCCTGTGGCAACTGCATCCAATATTTCTGTATCTTTGTGGGCATGTTCAAGTCTATCACAGTAAAACTGGTAATATCAGGCAAAATATTAGTGGTCCATCATGTCGAGGCAAATTTTGTTGGCCCTAGCTTTTAGACCTACAGACTCTTCCTCATCGTGGACATTCGTTTTCCTAGTTACAGTTATTTTGTCACAGACAATACACAACTACTACTAGGCCAAGCCTACAATTTGTGCTCTAATTTAACTTGTTCTACTCATTACATATTCACTTGCAGGCAATCAGACATGTGTGTTTCCTTCAGTTAAAGCAAGTGCTGAAGATTGTCACTTTTCTTTAATTGTTAATTTTGATTGGGAGTGGGTCATCCACAGTGAATTAAGCCAACAATATTGATCTGGTTTCCCCACATTTACCTATTGAGCACAGAATGCATTGGCCTACAAGGGTTCTCCAACCTTTTTTGCAGTAAAAGCTACTTATGTTGATGAAAATTATTCAGAGCTATGAATATTATTAGAATTTTAATACTGACCACATCAGACAATTTTACACGTTTGTTTTAAATATAAACTTATCAGTTTTTGTAGACTGAGCCACACACGGGAGAACTATTTATGGGTAGCTTGAGAGCTACTAGTAGCTCACGAGCTACTCATGGGAGACCCCTATGATACTTCCGTAACTACACAATTGATCTCAGAATTAGATACTCTGCACTGTTTACAGTTGCTGAACGCTCCTAATGTAAAGTCTGTGGGTACCCATATGCTTTCTTTCAGCAAAAAATCAACGGCACATTTGAGTAAACATCTTTGTGATGGATACTTGTAACTACAGATTCCTCACCTTTATAATATCCCCATGTGCCAGACTGAATGTGAAACTTTTTGAGCATAGCCTCTGTGTGCCAGTAGGTGGGTTGTGTGGCTCCTCATCGACTGTGTTGTGCCCCAGAAGTGATGACTGGCATTGCATATAGGCACCACCAAGTATGCTGATGTCAATTTCTTTCTTTCCTCAACTTTGTATGTGGATCCTGAGCTAGTTCCTACTTTTTTCTCATGAGTTGAATGCTTTTTTTTAATCCAGAGTTTTTCTCCAGTGTGCTAAGGGACATATCCCTCCTAAAACTATGGGTCATCCCTCAAAAGAGGAGGAGACAATAAAAGAGCACTTAACTTTTACACCAATCGCACCAAAGACTATTGGGTGGGCAATCAACTCTTTGTGGGATTCTCAGCGACACAAAAAGGCAAAGCAGTGCAGAATTTGACTTTGTCCAGATGGACAATTCTCTGTATTAACATCTGCTGCTTGATGGCCAAAAATCAGCCTCCAAAAAGGGTGAGGGCCCAATTCCTGCAGGGCTGACGCTGAAGCCACTGTGTTAACTTGTGGAGTAAGAATTCCTGGATAGCTGTCAGACTCCAACGTGGGCATCATTGCACATATTCATGAAGCACTACTGCCTTGACTGATTGGTCCAAAGGTAAGAGCATTTTGGCCTCTCGTTCCTTCAGCACCTTTTGGTCTAAGTCATTACACAGGCTCATCACTGGGGGAGGTACTGCTTTCGTATCTATTCTGAAGGTGGGGTATCTGCAGTTACAACTATGCATTAGAAAAACAAGTTACGTACCTCTGATAATGCTTTTTCTGGTAGATACTCTAAACCAAGATTGTTCACCACCCTCCCTTCTCCTCGTTCTGTGGAATGGACTTTTTTTCCATCTAAAATGGTCTCAAATTATAGATCTGCGCACTGGTACCTTGTATTGTTTGTGCTCCACATCCAGTTTGGCACCTGGGGAATATTCTGAAGGTTCAGAATATGTGGTTAGCTAGAGTATCCACTAAAAAGACCATTGCCTAAAGTAAGTAACATGTTCTCTTCGGCCATCATGCTCCAGTCCCACATCCATTCAAGCATTGATCACTGATGGGCTTGTCAAACTGTTTTATCTGGTCTTATTTGTAGTATATTCAGTGGAGAATCGTCAGTTGTATTAATCAGATACACTGAAACTTCGAGCAGATCATTATGAAGAGCACTATCCATCTTGAGATGGTCAGTTTCTGCACAGCCTTCTCTTTCTTGGCTCCTACGTACCCCAGGAAGAGTTGATTGTCCATTTGGGAACTCTTTATGCCATCAAGGTAGAACAACATTCTTTTTGGGACCAGATGGTGGAGTCTCTCCTCCTCTTTGGAGGGGTAAGGCAGAGCAAAAAAGGTAGGCATGGAAATGTTCTGGCTTACATGGAAAGGAGTTACAACCTTTGGAAGGAAAGAGGCATGTGTCCAGAGGACCTAGAAGCTGGCGTAGGGAGGGTGAGCAGAGAGTGGCAACAATTCACCAACCTTCCTGGCCAATGTAATGGCCACTAGAAAGGCAGTTTTGATGGTCAGGAACCTAGGAGAGCAACTGTGCAGAGACTCAAAGGGCGCATTTATCAAGAGGGTTATAACAAGATTTAGATGACTGACCTGGGGGAGACATGCTGCAAGCTTTTAAGAACCCTAGACACAGCAGGTGACTTGAATAGAGAAGGTTGGTCTGGCATTTGTGAAACTGCCGAAATGGCTGATACATAACCTTTAACTGTGCCTGCATAGAGTCCTGCTGGGCCAAATATAGAGCAAACAGAAGAGTTTTAGAGATGCAGAGGGTTGATGTTTTTAAAATCACACCATGTTACAAACTTATCTCAACAGCAGGTGTTTACTGACTTGATGGAGGGAGCTTGTCTGCCAGAATAACATCACAGACTTTGACAGGAAGATAAAAAGCTGTTAACTATGTCCGCTCAATCTCCTTGTATGAAGGTGAAGGATGTGCATGTTCGGTTGCAGAACCCTCCCCTGTTGCTGTGAAAGAAAATCCTCTTTAAGAGGCAGCCTGATCGGGGGACCGATGGTCATGCTCAACAGCTTGTGATACCAGACTCTCCGTGCCCAATCCAGATCCACAAGAATAAATTTGGCCTGTTTGTTCGTGTTCTTGGGAACTCTGGCCAGGTGTGGTATAGGTGGAAAAGCGTGCTGGAGCTCCACTCAAGACAAAAAGTGTCCTTGAGCAAGAGTCTTCTTTGAAACTCGAGTGCTCAGAGCTGCTCACATTGAGCAGTTTTGCGTGTTATCTGCAGTGGCAAACAAATCTAACCAAGGTTCTCCCTACTGCTGAAAGAGGGCTTGCACCACTTCTAAATGTAGACCCATTTGTGTCCTGCTAGGCATCTTTGGCTGAGTTGTCTTCCCTGGCGTTCAGAGAGCCCGCCAGGTGTTGAACTAACAGCCATGTCCAGAGATGCAGAGACTCTGGACTCTTGACAAAGGTCTATGTCCCCACGCCGCCCTGTTTTTTGCACTACCTCAGGAAGTGGTGTTGTCCAGGAGCACCTGCACAAGCCTTCCCTTGATCAAAGGAAGAAAGTCGCTCAATGCCAAGAGAATCCCCTGAAGCTCCAAAAAGCTGACCTGGATCCCAGACTTCTCTGATCTCCAACTTTCCCAGATGGCCTCCCCATCCAAGAAGTGAGGCATCTGCCACCATAGTCAACTTTGTTCGGGGAAGGGAGAGGGGTCTGCCACTGACCAAGTCGTAGTTTGTCAGCCACCACTACATATCTTATCTAATTCCTACAGAGATCTGAACCATATCAAAGCGATTCATCTGATGCTGCACCCACTGGGACTTCAGGTCCCACTGCAGAGCCCACATATGCCAAAGTGCAAGAGTTACAAGCAGGAGGCCATTAGGCCCAGCAACCTCAAGTTCATTTGCACTGAAATCCAGGACAGAGGCTGAAACATCGATATCATAGCCTGAATATCCTGGACTCGCCACTCAGGAGGACAGGTCCGAAATTGCACTGTGTCCTGGACAGCTCCAATAAAAAAAGAGTGTCTGAGAGGGATTCAGCTATGGCTTCTACATCTTGATATTGAACCCAAGCAAGTGCAGAAGGTTCGTCATAGTCTGGAGATGGGTGATGACTGCCTGGGGAGAAAGAACCTTAAACAGCAAATAGTCAAGGTAAGGATAGACTGGAACCCCTGAGCTCCGCAGATGAGCTTCAGCCACTGCCATCACTTTCATGAACAGCTGAGGGGTATTGGTACCACCTGTGTGCAGGCAGGACGGGGATGTGGAATTAGGAGTCCTGAAGACCAGCACTACCATTCAGTCTCCCGGTTCAGGGCAGACAGATCTTGCACAAGCGTGGGCTTTTTGAATTTTCCCTTTTTCAGGAAGCGTGACAAAGCTCAGTTCTAGTATAGGACAGAGGAATTTGTCTGTCCTTAGCACCAAAAAGTGGCGGGAATAGTAACCACAACCTACTTCTGATGTCCACACCTCTTCTATGTCTCCCTTGGCCAAGAGAGCTGACACTTTCTAACAGAGTAAGGCGAGGTGGCCCTTCATCAGCCTGTCGTAAGTAGGTGGCATTAGTGGAGGAGTGGTCACATAGGGCATGAAATAACATCTTTGGATGAGCTGCAAATCCCAACAGGATGTTAATAACCTCCAGTGGTGGTGCAGGTGATGGCGTGTCCTGCTCCCCACTGGATGTCCATGATGATCGGAGGGCAGACTAAAGGGGTGTGCTAGTTGCATCTGCCGTGGGGTGCACTGGCCTGACCTCTGGCTACCTGCACCACCTGGTGTATGGAAACTGCATCCTCAGCCACAAAAGGGTTGGGAAACCTGGGGCTACCCACTAACACTTAACCATCAAAACAGCCTTTCTTGTGCTGATAACCTCTGCCAGGAGGGTAATTGAGTTACAGGCACTGTCAGCAAATCCTGATTACCTTACCTTCTACCCAGACAATCTGGTCCTTCGGACTCGAGCAACTTTTTTTTACCAAAGGTGGTAGCTCCTTTCCACATAGGCCAGTCCATCAGTCTGCCTACCTTTTACAGTGTGCCCCAGCCCTCTAAAGAATATGAGAGACTTCACCAGCTGGACCTAAAAACAACATTGTTGTTCTACCTTGATCGTACTTGTGAGTTCCCGGTGGACAGTCAACTGATTGTGCGGTCTGTTGAGGCCAAGAAAGGGAAGGCGGTGCAGAAGCAGACTTTTTCACTATGGATAGTGCTCTGCATCAACGCCTGCTATGCATTGGCTAGAAAGCAACCCCCTGAGGGTTTGCAGGCTCACTCCACCACAGCCAAGGCTGTGGCCACTGCATTAGCTCATGGAGTTCCTGTCCTGGATATCTGTCAGGCAGCAAAATGGGTTTCCTTGCACACACTTACGAAACACTGCTGTCTGGACAGTCAGGTCCGTTGTGATAGTCACTTTGCTAATTCAGTCCTTTCAATCTGTAGTGCAGCATAACTTCTGGGGAGATATTACATGGGTATCTATTCTAATGTAAGAAATCTGCGGCTAGAAATCTCTATTAGATGACGGAGTTATTTACTTTTGCTAACGCCTTAGCTGGTAGAGACTTTATCTAGCTGCAGATGATGTACCAACCCTCCCATCCTCCCTGCTCTGTGAACAGATTGTAGTGTAAAGGGCCCTTGCTTTGCACACCAGTGGTCAGTGTTCCCCGTAGCTGGCGTGGAAAGTAGTCATATGGGCACTGCACACATCATTCTGGCGTGGATGGCGGAGCTACACAGAGCCGAATTATGCCACCTACTGGTGTGTGGGGGTATTGCTCGTCAAAAGTTTCCTTATCCAGTCTGACGCCTGGGGAATATTCTAAGGTAAGGAATCTGCAGCTAGATAGATTCTCTACCAGATCAGCGGTTACTGAAGGTAAGTAACTTGTTCTTCTATATCAAAAGAGTAGGGTCAATATTCGGACAACAGTCAAACACTACTACTAAAGAAACACGAGGCAAATTCTCATATAAATGGGAAAAGTTAAACCTCATTTTTGAGGACTCAGTAAAGAAGAGTCAGAAAACCTGTAATCTTCTTCTCACGATGAACACCACATACTGTCCTCCCCAGTGCTTAATTTGTAAATAAAAATGTGTTGGTGCCCAAATTCTCCTTAGAAACGTGTGGCTGCTGCATCTAAATGTGCACACCATCTCTTTCCTCTTTAATCCATTTACAGTCACTCACTACCCCTTCAGTTCATTCTTGCAGCTTTCTGCTTTCTCCCTTTCTGGCGCTTTTCTGTTTTTCTCTTCCCCCACCCTTCCGATATGTGTCTTTTGCTTGCAGTAAATGCTTGAGGTAGAAAAAGAAGTGCCGACCTGCAAAAATAAGTGCCGGTGCCGCACCACAAACCCCTGGCTCATATTAAGCACTGGTCCTCCCTAACCAAATCTTTAGTGCTGGATATATCACCACTGTGGAAGCAGATTGCTAACTGCTCCTTGAGGCAGGTACATTCCTGGAATGTTTGTATAAAGGCCAGGTCAATTATTTTGCTAAAGAAAGCCTCTGCCAGTATACATCAGCTTAATAACTACGGAATAGTAACAGTACTCCCCTTCATAGGCAAAACAAAAAACATTGTGAGCATTTAACTGAGGATCATATGAACAGAAACAACCTCCTTTACTCCAATCAGTCTGGCTTTTGAAAGGTTTTTGATTCAAATGTGCAACACTAATGCTATTTGATGATGCTCACAAAACCGTGTACTGAGGAGAGGCGTGCATCCTAGTATTCTTTTACCCCACAGTAGCCTTTCATACAATTAACCATGATACTCTTCCTAAATACTTGAAAATACTGTCTTATGCTTGTTTAGATTATACCTGTCTGGACAGGTCTAATGTAGTGAAGACTGTAAACCACTCATTCTCTCTCCACATGGGCTCCCATTGGGTTGATTCTGCCCCCACACTTCAACATGTATGTGGAGCCTCTAAATGATGAATTAAGTCATACAGCTATTAATTCCTATTAATATGCAGATTACTCTGAGCTCTATATGAAGACAACTTCCAATCAAGACTCTGAAATACTAAAAAAAAAAAAAGTCCTAAAAGGATTCAAGTACACTTTACAACATGGGTACTCGCAAACATTTTCCCAGGGGCCAAAACGTTTGGTCTGTGACGCGCCTGGGGGCCGCATTGATGCCAGGGCTGTGGCGGTCAAGTGGGGTGGCTCGGGGGATTGGTGGCAAGGTAGGTGTAGGAGAAGCAAATGATAAACATCTAGTGGCCGAAATAAACAATGGAAAACCAGAAAACCTGGAATGAATCCCGGCTTACCCACTTTTCCAAATTGTGTGATCCTAGGCAATTGTTTAGTCTCACTTCACTCCTTTTTCTGCATTATCACATTTAAGATGACCTCGAAATACATGATTCATGTGTGCCCTGCACAAAACCTACCTCTATGTTTGAATTAATAAACTATAATGTTGTTAATGTAAGATAGGAACCCAGGCCACCGATAAAGTGCACATACCAAGTGACTGGCCTCTTCAATTTACTATTGGTTGTGTTCTCAGGATAAGGGAAATAATTAATGTTTCAAAATGTATGTTTGAAAACTGTCACTTTATAGGAATACATCTCAGTGCACTGATAAAATAAATTGTACTAAGGCAAAAAGGTTCTGCATGTTAACTAAATACACGTTTTTAATTTTAAAGAGACTGTCTTAGTTTTACAATTGTGCTGCAAGGTGTCTTTAAAAATGAAGGCGTTTCTAAAGTTAAGTACAGGAGTCCCTAGTTACTTCCTTTCTTTAATACCAATTAAGTTTGAAATAAATGATTGTGTGTGTATTTAATATTTTTATTGTTAGTGAAGAGTCGAGCAAACAGCTGCCAGTGCTCCTGTTGCCCAAGGGGCCGTATGTAAAGGTCAGAGGGGGCCGCATAAGGCCAGCAGGCCGTACTTTGAGTATCCATGCTTTGCAAGTTGATAATGTTGCTCAAATGTGAATTTACCTTAAAAAAACAAAAGAAAAGAGGCGTCTGACAAAACAGAAACAGACCGTCTCAAAGTACATAGCGTCTGCATGGTGTTTCATACTTTTCTTTGGGTACAGTAAAACACTTACAGCATTCCTTTTGAGGTGAAGAATGTGAACAGTTGTCATGGAGTCATAATAAAGTGCTGTTAACAAATGCAGGTGGGCCTCGACCTTGCTTGGACAGAATGTGGGCCAGCGAGTACGTGTCTAGATGTCCGGCCTGAAGGGCACGTGGTCACTGCTTGTTCCTGTGCATTCTGTGTTCTGAATCGCTAAGTGTTCCTGACTGCATGTGGCATCTAACTTTATAGTGTTTTGGGGAATGCACGCACCTCCTGGTCTATGGGTGTTTTATTAGGGCCAGTCTCCTGGATCCATTGTGGTGTCGCTGCGCCTATCTGTAGGATTTGATCTAAGTTTCCTATTTGCCTGCTGGTTACATGCCACCCCACCCCACCTGTGGCCTGTCAATCTGTAACTTCCAGCCTAGGTCTCAGCGCCTGCCTGACCACATACGTTCGTACCAAGGTTGATGGAGAGTTCACTATAAGGAAATCTAATAATACTTTTGTAAGAGAATGCTGTGTAGTGCATGTGGAATGCTGGTGTGTTTGGTGTAATTATAAGTAACCTGGGAGAGGTCCCTATGCAAGCGCGGTGCAATTTTCTGAATGGTCTCCATAGGACTAGGCTGTTCCTTAGCAAATGAATGCAGTACCCATAATAGACAGAGAATGTACACATGGGCAAAAATGAATAACTTTTTGAACATCTTGGGACAAATTCATAGATGTCTGTAGCCATCAGGTGGTTAAAGTTTTCATACTTTTGACAGTTCAATAAAGTTTGTGGTGCAGTTTGTAGTTATTGATTTGGGCTTGTTGATGTGGTACATTTCAGGGAAAAGTTCACGATGCGTGTCTCAGTAAGATGATCATGTGGAGATTATGTGGTCGCTTGCAGGAAGAGATTATGGCACGCTGTCAAGGTGGTGCATTGCATCCTAACATGTTGTTGCAAGTTATTTCCTAGGAATTCCTGCTTTTTTCATAATTTTAATAAGGCACTGGAAGGTGGCCTCACTCGGTGTACTTAATTTGTAAAAAAAAAAAAGAACAAAAAAAAAAATGGGTTATTGTTCTTGAACGTATTTTATGGGTTGTTGGGCCTCCCCCCTTTCTGTGCCTATGTGTACATTGGTAAAAGCATGTTTACGGTGATCTTGTGAGCATGTGGATAATTTTAATTATTAATTGGTAAATTCTGGGCATCACCAGCCCTTCAGTATCCTAGTGTGCAAGGGAGTGCTAACGGTGTGTGCAGTGCTTTTGACCTACACATGTGCTGTTTGAAGAGAAGGCATGCCGCATTGAACGTTGGTCAGCGATCGCAACATGCCTAGAGGTCACATGTGTACCGCTCTAGTCCCGGCATGTCACGTGCAACGTGACCCTCCCTAGTGGTGCCACGTGTTTTGACTGTGCCCTTTTTCTACAGACCTCTTTTTTTGACTAGGTTTTGGTTTCTTTTTATTGGTCATTGGCACTTCCCTAGACCTTTGTATGATCTGTTACCTTAATTGCCTTGAACCAGAGGGAGTTGGAGAGTTGTTCCGCGGCCCCCATGTGCCTCTGATTTTTTTGGTGTCTGAGATGGAGACTATGGCTCCCTCCCAGATGGTGTGTTGGCTGATTCCTAGACCTGGCATAGTCATGAGCAAATTCTGCGTTCTACTCGGCTTTGAGTTGAGATGGATCTTTTCTGACTCCCTTACCTGGCATCCCCTCTCCCACGGACAATCTCTTATTTGGACCCACCTGTTACTTGGAGAACTTTGAGAGAAAGGAGGAGGCAAATTTGATGCATAAAGAGTCTGGAGCAAGGCCAAGAACTTGTCGAATTTTTGCCCAAATTAGGGTAACGGACAGAGATGGCTGGTTGTTCGGGTGAAACCTCCTCCCTCTAGTGATTCGCGCCATACGATGTCTCGCAATCTGTGGATTTTCATGCGTGTGCTGTGGAGGTTATGAGGTCTTCACTGCCCCAGGTGCACAGGAAGCCTAGCTCCCAAGACTGCAGGACAGCTTCTCTTTGGAACCAAAAAGGGAGCCTCCATTTGGCTGGAGGCCGCTAGTTTTCTGGAGGGACTATTGCTGTTGAGACTACATGCCATGAAGAGGTTTTGGTTCCAGGTTGGGTGCCCAAGAATGGGGACCTTTTCACTTGGTAATTGGAGCCCACCCCAATTCGTTTGTGGGTGCGAGGACCTGGGTGTCTGCTTTGTAAGCACTGGTTGGAGGACCAGCCCTGCCCCCTTTGTTAGACAGCCCTCCCCCTGGAGTGTGGCCAACTGACCCTGTCCTGGGGGATCAGCAGCAGAGTGGGGCCTAGGCTGCCTCAGGCACACAGAATGGCAGACCCTAGTGAGGATACCCAATCAACAGAACGTGTACCGTAGCCCTGAGTTTCCTGAAAGCAAGTAAAAGTTTAAATCGCTAATGTTGTCTCATTGGTCCTTCTTTTGAGTTTGGGTACAGTGAAATTTGAGGAGTGCGTGAGATGGGTTCTTCACATTAGGGGTTTTAACTTACTGTACATTTGGGTTCTGCACTTGCGTGAAGGCATTGCTTCCCCAAACAAATACCCCTCCCTGTTGTGGTTATGACCCCGATCCTTGTTGGGCTGGGTTCCCTGTCTGTAGTTGCTGTTGCCATGTGTTTGTCAAACTACCTGACTCCTGTTTTGGTGGTGGACTGACTTCCCTGCTGCTGAGTCTAAGGTGCATTCAGGTTCCCCTGGGCTTGGTGTTGTGGCTATCATTTTTGCGGGGACTGGCCAAAGTTCATCGACTTCTGCTTGTGAAATGCCTTTAGCCGGCATCTGTCGGCCATGTGGCCAATTCTGTGGCAATAGTAACATTCTATAAGACCTGGCTGTTACCAACATTCCTGTTTTCTATCGTTATAGCTGGATTGTGGTGGAGCGCCTTTCAGAACTAGTGGCATTTGCACGCTCATGGCCAACTCGGCCCCTTCGAGGGTGGTCTTTCTCAATTTGTGTTGGACCTATTTAGCGGTGTCCCTGTGGGCTTGCGCCTGTCTTTCCCTGTCCTTTTTTATTTTTTTGTGATAATGCAATATGTGAGCTTGTATACCCCTCCAGGGTTTGGGGTCTAGTCGTACTACGCTGTCCAAACCACTTTGTATTTTGGTGAGCAGTCCCTCTTTGGGGATATTGTAAAAGAATGCGACCTGGGGGCCAGTATTGATCCATGGCTGTCCTGTCTTTTGTTCCCATCGTTCTCTCATCCTAATCAGAAAGTCTGTAATGGTTTCCCCAGGTTTCATGGTTTCTGTCACTAACCCTCCTACATCTGGGCAGTCAAGGAACATTTCCCTCAGGGCTGTCCTTATGTGGTGCTTGTACTAATTGAATGTGGCCCGGTCATGCTCAACGTTTGTCAGCGTGATTGCTGGGATGCTGGTTCAGGTGAACAGTCTGTTCTCCAATAAGACTCCTTAGCAGACCTTTGATATCGCCTATCACTAGGTTTATTCTTGTGGTGTTTTCCCCAAAAATAAAATCCATTTTCCCGCCCATCCAACCATGGTGACAATTTGGTCCTTATCCCCTCCTTATGCATCTGTGCCCATGGCACACAGACGGTCCCTGGAATGCCATTCTGCAGTAGCAGGCAAATGCTGGCTTTGGGTAGCTCCACTGGTTTATCCCCAACATAGCGTTACCATCTTCTCAGACAATCCTGCATGTAGGGGAAGTTCCACTTGGGATCTCCCCTTCCATGCCAGATCCAGTCTTCCTCAACAGCTTTGTCCTCATCTGCCCAGGGTCTGTAGTACGGGTCACTTCCCTCAGTCCATTGGGCTAGCAGGTGACAAAATGGCCGCGCAAAGATCTCACCTTGGTCTCTGGCCACTATCTCCCTTGGGGTTAGTATGTCTGTCCTGCGCATTCAGAAGGAGCAGCAGCCATCTTTGTTACTGCTCCCCTCATGCGCATGCAAAGGTGCCATCTTGGTTCTCCTGCGTCAAAGTTGAGTCTGCACCAGGCTACCTTGGTCTCTTATTTCCTGGTCAGCCCTTCTACTACGTTGATGATCTGGTGAGGCTCAGACCCCAGCCACAAACCTCTCCTCTAATTCTACCTCGGATTCTTCCTCAAATAGGTACCTACCCCTGCCCTCCTCGGGTAGAGAGTGCGCTGCTCTTCTCTCTCGTTCTGCTTCCAAGGTGCATGCTGTGTCTCACTCTCGCTCTCTCTTTAGTTTAAATCTTTCCTCTGAATCCCACCTAGATTGCCTCCTTCGTTCTGAGCTTTGAACTGTTCTTTCTGGTTGGGACCTGCTCTCAAACTCGCTTTCTATTGTTTCCTTGGCTACCTAAGCGTACCCTGTGGCTCCTTCCTCGACATTGGATCCTGGAGGACTGGGTCCCCTTTTCTCATCTCCACTAGTTGTCTCACTGTCCAGCACCTCCCTGTCACTCAGGTCTGTTCCCCAGAACCAGTGTGAGTATGTGTTCTCCGCACCGCTGATGTTCGGTGGGCTGGACGTGACGAATGGGGGGGGGGGTTGAATTTCAGGGAACTCTACCGCTGACTTCGGTGCCGTTGAGATTGCCTGGGTCTGCTGGCCTGTTAAATGGTCATGCCTAGATATAACAGTTTGCTGTTTGGTAGGGGCCCCTTTGTCTCTCGAGACTGGCATAATGGTGTAACGTAACGCAGGGATGGCAGGTGTCGGGGAGAGCACCTCCATTCCTGCATATGGCAGGGGAGGTGCGGACGCCTTGCATGCTGACTGTGGGGTAGCGTTATCGGCCTGGGCCTCCTCAAAGATGGTCCATAATTATAGTAATGCTTCTTTCCTGCCCTTCTTTTGTCCTGTATATTTTGTACATATGTGCCTTCTCATGTATTTCATTATGTTAGTGTCAAAAGGTTTCCTCATTTGGCCAGGGAAACGTGTGCCTCACCGTGTGTGTGTGTGATTCCATGATAAATTTGAGACTTTTTTAGGGGACAGTTACACTTCTAGGTTTTACGATTTTAGCGAATCCTAAGTTATACATGTCTAACTTTCTGGTTTCATGGAATCTGAAGCTTTTACTCTGTTAGTGGGGAAATATATATACACAGGGATTACTAGATCTGATCTGGTAGTGGGGAATATATATAAATGATCAGTTGAGCTCAGCATTATTTACAGATGCATCAACATAAACATTTAATAAACTCAAATGATCGTGCATATGAAGGGTCACAATCTAGAAGAAAGGGCAGTTGTTAATTCAAACCTCATGAAATTTGCCATCAAAATAGCAAGCTTTACTTTGGTATCAAACTGCAATTTGTGAGAATGAGCAACATCTTCACATCACCCTTTGAGTCATCGACAAAACACAGTACTCGAGACAAAGCACAGTAGCATTAAATTACCAGCGTCACAATATCAAGACATCATTTCAGCTGGCACGAAGAAACACTGACAGAGCACAAAGTGATGACTGGAAAAAAACATACCTTAGCCCGCTCCTAGCGCATGCTATCCGGTGACCAGGGGAAGCTCTGCTCAGTCCACAGGAGTAAGTGAGCCTGATAATCTCATTGATATCAGCTCCTGGGCAAAGATAAAAATGTAGGCAGAAAACAAAAGGAAGAACTCAACAACTATAAGCACCTTCTTGGCTAAACACAAGCTACCCCTAATCTCCTAGATCCCAATCGTTTCTTTCCTAACATCTGAATCAAACCGTATATCCTAACAAGGAGTTATGCGTACCATCTGTGCCATGCGCAGCGGTTTAAGCGAACATACCTCTCATTTCTTTCAGATACCAACAGTGTTAAAGAAACCAGTAGCACTGAGAAACCCTTTTAGACAAAAAAATAAGATTACGGTGCAGGCCCTATATCACACCCAGAGCCTATGCATATCATCTGTGTCACGCCCAGCTGTCCAAGCGGTGAGGCCTCAACCCTATGTTACACCCAAGGCCCATGCGTACCATCAGTATAACTCCCAGCGGTCCAAGCGGTAGACACTTTGCAAAATTGAGATGCCAGCCCTATAGTGCACCCAGGGCAATGTGCACCATCTGTGTCATGTCCAGCAGTCCAAGTGATCACCCCTGAGTCATACTCTGCTGCCAAGCAACAAAACAGTATTCAACCATTTCAAACAACATTCACCGTTCTGGCGTGCTGACTATCCAAAAAGGTGACTTCCGCTGGTTACTTTTCGTCCTAGTTTGCATATGCCAAAAGCTAGGACCAAGACTCTGATGTAGTCTCTTACCCTTCTAACAGTGGCTTCAGGACAGACCTCCACCCCACAGATTCAGCAAAAGTTTCAATCAATTGTGGTGTATGCTCACCATACTTGTTGCGCAAATGTGAATCTGTTCAGGCAGAGTCCCTCTCCTTTTGTCGCATTTGGGCCACAGGAACTAATCAGCTCCTTGCTGGCTCGCCAAAATGTTGCCTGAATGTGAATGTACTTTTAAAAAACAAAACACAAGAGCCATCTGTCAAAACAGGAACAGTTTGTTTAATTAAACATTACAGCCAGGAGTACAGAACCGAGTTCTGAGGACTGTCCCAAAGTACATGGCTTCTGCATAGTGTTTTATACATTTCGTTGGGTACAGTAAAACACTTACAGCATTCCTTTTGAGGTGAAGAATGTGAAAAGTTGTCATGGAGTCACAAATAAGGTCCTGGTAACCAATGCAGGTGAGCCTCGACCTTGCATGGACACATTGTGGGCCAGCGAGTACATGTCCAGATGTCTGGCCTGAGGGGCGCATGGTCAGTGCATGTTGCTCTGCATACTGTGTTCTAAATGGCTAAGTGTTCCTAACTACATGTGGCATCTTACCTTATGGTGTTCTTGGGAATGCACGCATCTCTCTGGCCATGTGTGTTTTATTGAGGGCCAATCTCCTGGGCCCATTGTGGTGTTGCTGCGCCTATCTGTGGGATTTGATCTAAGTTTCTTGTTCATGCATTTGTCTGCCGGCTATACGCCACCCCATCTGTAATCTGTCAGTCTGTAACCTCCGGCCTAGGTTACTCTCATGCTGGGGATGATGGAAAGTTCTTGACGGGAATCTAATAATGGTGATGCGACTTTGTTCTTATGTGTGAATGTATTGTTGTGGGCATCAACATCAATTATTCCAATATTAACAATATAATTTAAGTGTTGAGATATCATTGGCCTGGAATCTCCAAATGCGGCAAGTATCTCTGCAATTAAATCTGTCCATTGTAAGTTTTAGTCTCCAGAATGGCCCTTAACCATGCAGATTTGGCAATACCACATAAAACAATTCATGTTTTCCTTGATTCCAGGGTCTGTCCTCTGATATTTCTCTCCACTGTTATTTATCGCTGTTTGAGCGGGTAGAAATATAAGTAAGGTGCTGTCACTAAAACAGGAGTGTTCTGTGGTGGACAGAGAGGCTATGTTAGAAATGAGTTCTCTAGTTGGCAGATATATACACCCTTGTTTCCTAGTAGAGACCACAATCCTAGTCAGGGTAAGTCACAACACAATTCAAATTATCCTGTGCCCACCCTCCGGTAGCTTGGCACTGAGCAGTCAGGCTTTACTTAAAAAGCAATGTGTAAACTATTTGTGCAAATCTTTATACATTGACACAGTGAAAACACCACAAAAAGACACCACACAGGTTTAGAGAAATAGAGAATATGTATCTGAATAAAATAATGTTGAAATGATGAAGATCCAATGTACACAAGCAAAGTTGTGAATTTTTAAAGATTAAATTCAACTAAAGCGCCTAGAAACACAATAGCTCCAACTGGGGCTATCACGTCATTGTTGACAAAGTCGTTTACCAGCAATCTGACACCACGTTGCTAGTCTCGGAGTCACACGGACCCCCACGTACAGTACATTTTGAAAACAAAGAACAAGGACGTCACACAGAGTCAGAACAAAGTGTCAATGGAGTTGGTGCGGTGTCAGTCCCTTACGGCTTCTGAGGAAAGAGGCGTCTGTTCCGTGCTGCGAAGCAGGTGGAGGTGAAGCATCGGTTCTGTCTGGGTGCAGGGGGAGATGATGCATCTTCATCCGCGATGTGTTGTTACCATGACCCGGCTGGTCGCTGGTTCCAATCCGTCAGGACATGATGTGTCGACTTCGCAGTGTTGCGATGATCCTGAGTGACGTTAGTGGGGTCACGGTCGTTGCAGGCAGTGAGGTCCAAGGAGCAGGCTGCGATGTTGCTGGCACCGCTGAAGTCGTTCAAGTCGCTGGAGTCGGGTACTAGCAAAAAGCTAGTAGTTGAAGTCTTTGTTGTCCCTGAGACTTCAGAACAGGAGGCAAGCTCAATCCATGCCTTTGGAGAGCACTTTGGGGGAAGGCAGATTCCTTCCAGCACAGTCAGAGGGCAGCAGGGCAGCAGTCCTTTGCAGCAAAGCAGTCTAAAGAGTTCTCTGGGCAGCCAGGAAGGTCTTCTGACAGAGTTCAGGTGCAGGTCCAGAAGCGTCTGAGTTGGTGGGGTCAGAGACCTAGTTTATATACCCAAAAATGCCTTTGAAGTGGGGGAGACGTCAAAGAGTGGTTTTGAAGTGCACAAGTTCCCCTTTCAGCCGAGTCCTGTCTGCCAGGGTCCCAGTGTTGGGTTATCAGTCCATTGTGTGAGGGCAGGCCACTGGCCCCAGGGTCCCAGTGTGGGGTTATCAGTCCATTGTTTGAGGGCAGGCCACTGGCCTTTGAAATGTGTCAGGCCCTCCACCCTTCCAGCCTAGGAAGACCCATTCAGTATGTTGATGAATTCAGATGTGACTGAGTGTCCTTCGTTTGTGGTTGTCTGGGTGAAATGCACAAGGGAGCTGTCAAACAGCACAGACTAGACGTTGATTGGAGACAGGCTGTAAGGCAAAGATGGTTATAAGTGCAGAGAAATATTCACTTTCTAAAAGTGGAATTTCTAAAATAGTAACATTAAATCCAACCTCACCAATAAGCAGGATTTTCTATTACCATTCTTGCCATACTAAATATGACCTGGTTACCCCTTTTAGATCTGCATCTACCACTCACAAGGAATTTGAAGGCAGACATAATGCACTCTACGAAAGGAGCAGACCTCACAGTAGTGGAAAACAAATTTAGTAGTTGTTCACTACCAGGGCATATAAAACACACACACACCCATGTCCTGCCTTTTACCTACACAGCACCTTAGCTTATGGGTTACCTAGGGCCTAACTTAGGGGTGACCTATGTGTAGAAAAAGGGGCATTTAAGGCTTGGCTAGTACTTTTAAGTGCCAAGTCGAAGTTTGCAGTGAAACTGCACACACAAGCATTGCAATGGCAGGCCTGAGACATGGTTAAGGGGCCACTTATGTGAGTGGCACAATCAGTGCTGCAGGCCTACTACTACCATTTAGTTTACAGGCCCTGGGCACATGTAGTGCACTTTGCTAGGGACGTATAGGTAAATCAAATATGCCAATTGGGAATGAACCAATGTTACAATGTTTAAGGGAGAGAGCATATGCACCTTAGCACTGGTTAGCAGTGGTAAAGTGCCAAGAGTCCTAAAACCAGCAAAAACAGTGTCATAAAAGTGGAGGGAGGCAGGCAAAAAGTTGGGGGATGACCACCCTAAGCATGTCTGGTCTAACAGGGTGTTAGTAATTGGGTTTCTCATTGGCAGAGATATGCGCCTTGTCCCAGCAAGAACCATAACCGTAGTCAGGATAAGTCAGATACACACACTAAATTAACCTGTGCTCATCCTCTGGTAGCTTGGCACAGAGCAGAAAGCCTTAATTTAAGAGGCAATGTGTAAAGTATTTGTGCAATGCTTTAAACAACCACCACACAAAAACATACAACACCAGTTAAAGAAATAGAGCTTAATTTAATGAACAAAACAAGACCAAAATGACAAAAATCCATTAACTTTACTTTACTTTATTGTTTTTGTCAGCCTAACTGGCCATAACAAACTCACAACTGCAAATAGAAATGTCACTTCATAATACATTTAAAAGGCACATATTAAAAAAAGTGTCGATAAAACTATGATTAACGATCAGTTCATTCACATACACTATCACACAGGGCTAAGAACACCTAAAATGAACATATATATGCTTTGCAACAATGGCTAAATGATCATACTATTACTTTATCACATGATACATTAACCAGGTCAGTTCGAGTATGATGAAGCTTAAATTAGGTGTACTTGTCCTAAACTAATCAGGTAGGACTATGTAACTAAACCCCCAAAAATAGTAGCGTTCTGGAATACTTGCCCTATCATATCTTCTACCGCTTTACCTGCAATGCTAACTTTATAGATAAAAAAACGTAATTACCTGTTATGTCTGAAATCAGGATGTTACCGCACAAATATACTTCCTCCGACACCATTTTCCCCAAAGAAATAAGGACCTATGAAACACGACTGAACTAAAGACATTTTAACATGATGATACTGGCAGACTGTTAACATTGCAGTTTTTAGGATGGTGTGAACTGTAAATGAATTGATTATCTTAATTTCCATGCCTCCAAGATATATGCTGAAACAGTCATCACAATGTCTTTTTCATCAGAGCGCATGCACAGCACTTCAGCTTCCTTGTGCCACTAAACGGTAACGTGCCCATGCGAAATTTAAAATAAAGAGATCTTTTTTCCTCAGGATAAATACTGTCAATGAAGGTAGCTGGACTAAGTTTTCGATTAAGTAAAAAGTAGCGCTTTAACCGGGGGCCAGGTAAATTGCAAGTCCTTAAAATCTTATGGTCCCAATATGCCTTTTTGACTGTAGCGAAGCTATGTTTAGTGATTGTTTTTGGGGTGAAACCAAAGTTCTTCTAAGCCTAAATAGTTGAAATGTGATTGAACCAGGGCATTTTTTGATGCTTTTGTAAGTTCATGATATCAATCATTGCAGCTTTGTATAATTTCCATTCCTCCTTGGACCAAATGCGAATCCAGTATTTTATTGGAGCTAATGCTATATAGTCTTCAATTTTTCCCATTTGCAAATCTTTTCTTATTTCGTCCATAGGAGTACCACGACCTAGGCAGAGTAGTCGTCGTATAAATTTGTTTTAAGTTATTTGTGTTGCTGGGATCTTTTTAAATCCCCAGATCTACACACCATACAAAGCAGCAGCCCTCGCTTTCATTTTATACGCAACAAATGCAGATCTTACAGAACGGTTCCCCATATATTTTGTAAATCTGAGTACATCTCCGGCTTGTGGGGCCAGGGAGATGTTGCATTTATATACCTGCAGGTTCCAGGTCAATTTATCATCCACCCTGTGCCCCAAGTAGTCATAGGTCGAAACGTGGTCCAGAGACCTTTTAATAACCTTGAACGTAGTCCACAACTACGATTGAAATCTCTGCCGTATAGTCATTTCTCGTACTATATCTGACCCTTGTGGTGTTTCCTGTGTGCAGTAAAATTAGCAGCCTTAAAATCTTCCCAGGGATACCCATTTCCATCAAAAGTTGCCATAATATTTGACGGTCCACGCTGTTGAATGCTGTTTGAAGATCAACAAATACCAAGTACAGCAGGGAATTCTTTAAGAAAACATATTTGAAACAGATCATATTCAGCTTGACAAGTTGATCTATTGTACATTGGCCTCTCCTAAAGCCAGCTTGTTATGGTGATTAAAAAGTCCCCTTCTTCTAACCACTGGTCTAGACAAGATTGTATAAATTTTGCAAAAGTTTTTCCAACACTGTCAAGCAATTAAGTTGGCCTGTAATTGCACACCATGTCCTGTGGTCCCTTTTTATGTATTGGAACAATTATTGATTTTCTCCAGGATGGTGGGATTTCTTCAAGGGACCAAACGCTATTGTATAAGCGAGTTAAGACTGGTAGCCATAAGGCTAGATGATTACGATAGACGTCCAAAGGAATTTTGTCTGGGCCTGCCGCCTTGTGCGTTTTTTGTGAAAGGATGACTTGCACAATTTCTTTCTCACTAAAATATTGCACTGGCACCGTAGCACAGGGTGTTGTGTAAATCATCTGTCCATGCTTAATCTGAGGAGAGCTGTTGGAAGCTGACTGAGTCTTCAGACACATTGGACCACTGTATCATTTTCACGCGGTTCTTAAGCGACATTGCCTCGCTTGAGTTGTGATCACTGCCTTCTCACACTTGCTTATGACCTATTAGATCATCAGTACTTTCAGGAGTAATATTATCCTCTCCTCTGTAGAGTAGTAAATTGATCTACCCAGAGTTGTGGATTGATGTTCAGTTCCAAGTTTTTTGGGGGTCCTTTGCATCCCCACCCAGCTATTTCCCAAACTTTTTTTGAATTTCCCGCTGAGACATGGAAGTAATGGGTAGGCTTGAAAGTGATCATGATACACTGCTAATCGAGATGGTCTATCCCGATACGGGATCCTGGAAACCTGCTTCTCCATATAAAGGAAATCACTCAATAATAGCCCTGAGACCAAATAGATAAAATATTGCAATGGCAGTGGAGTGCAAACTCTATACCAACAACCCCAGTGAAATCTGGATGTCATCATTTTCTACGATTTTAGACCTACCAGGCAATGAGCTTTCTCTCTTTCTGCAAAAATGTAACAATCTTTTAGCACAAACATTGATAGAAAGAGTTAAGAAAGTTAAAAACATTCCAGCAGCCAATCAAGGATGGTTTGACGGTGAGTGCTTTAAATTAAAAAAGGTACTATCACAAGCATTAAAGATTCTGCACTCGACTAACATTAATGAGCAATGACTCTTAGACTGCAGGCAACAATATGAAATTACTAAAATACAAAATTAAGATTTTTCCACATAAGCTCTGGGGAGAACTCCTAGATGCAATCTTGGTGGGGTCCTTGGTGAGGGAGAGGATCAGCTGGGTGTCATCAGCTAATGAGACGATGTTGAGGTTGTGAGATCGGGCGATGTTTGCGAGCGGCGCCATGTAGACTTAAAGAGGGTCGGGCTGAGTGACGATCCCTGAGGTACGCCGCAGATGATTTTGGTGGCTTCAGAGTGGAATGGAGGGAGGCAGACTCTCTGAGTTCTGCCGGTGAGGAAGGAGGAGATCCAGTCGACAGCCTATTTTTGGACGGAGCAGGTGTTGAGTAGGATACATCTGAGATGGTTGCGTCATGCTTGGGCGGGAGGGTCATTGGCGTGGAGGCTGGTGAAGGTGCAGTTCCGGCAGGAGAAGGGTCTGTGGGTGAACTGCGGGGTGGTTTGATGGCAGGTGGATCAGTGGCCAGCGTTGATGGTGTCGTAGCAGTGTCAGGTGTCATGGTGGTGGGGGGGGGGGTGGGGGGGTTCCGGTGCTGGGTGTGGTCCAGGCACGTACGGGCTTGCCTTTGGTGTGCCTTTGGCGTGGCTGCCACTAAGTAGGGAGGGGGGAGGAGAGGACAGCTGAGAGGCGGGAGCGGGGGTGGAAAATGGCACGAAAAAAGGGGGCGGGCAATGGGGGCAGCAGCAGCTGGACTGCAGTGCGAGAGAGAGGAGGGGGCAGGGCAGCAGCGGCGGGAGAGAGAGTGGAGTGAGGGGAGAGAAATATGAGAAGAGTGTAACGCAGAAGTGAGGCAAAAAGGCAAAAGGAGCACTGCGGAAAGCGAAAGGCAAAAGGAGCACAAGAGGGATAGACACGGAAGAGAAAGCACACAAAGAGTGAAGCAGGAAAAAGGAGGAGAGAGGGTAGCCTAGTAGGAAAGCAGAGCTCCCCAGTAGACACCAGGGATGAGGCACAGGCAGAAGCCTGCGGTTGGAGGAGGGCCTCAAACTCCTGACGGAGGTCAGGAGTTCAGAGGAACGAGGGCTCTACTAACTGGTGGAGCTAGAACAAGGGCTCTACTTACCTATGGGAGCTATGGGAGGCAGAGCAGTTCAGCGGTATTGCTTGTCCTACCACGCAGCGGAGCGGGTGCCATTAAGTGGGGGGGGGAGGGAAGGGTACAGCTGGGAGGCGAGAGTGGGGGCGGAAAATGCGCAAAAAAAGGAGGCAATGGTAGGCCTGAGACATGTTTGAAGTGGGTGGCACAATCAGTGTTGCAGGCCCACCAGTAGCATTTAATTTACAGTCCCTGGAGACAGGTAATGCACTCTACTAGGGATTTTTAAGTAAATGAACTATGCCAATTGTGGATGAGCCAATGTTGCCCTGTTTTAAGCAGAGAGCACATGCACTTTAACACTGGTTAGCAGTGGTAAAGTGCCCAGAGTCCTGAATCCAGCAAAAACTAGGTCCACAAAACATGAGGTCTGAAGGCAAAAAGTCAGAGGAAACCACACCAAGGATGTGAGATCTAACAGGGTGCCTGGTGTAAGGGAGGCTGCGGCCTTGCTGGGAGGATTCTTGTGTGCTCCCCCTTCTCTTGTGAGGGTTAGTGGGAGCATAGCTTTGATGTCCTGGTCTAGATGACATCCTCACTCCGAGTATACTTCAAGATTTCTGCATGGCGAGCTGGTCTTTTCCCTAAAGGCAGATGCTACACCTCGGGCAGCATTAGGAGCCAAATCTCTTGAGCAGATGCTCAGTCACCAAGCAGCTGGACTGATTAGTCCACAAGTTAGGCTCTCCTCTGGGTGTTGGAATCCCAACAATTCTGTTTCACCAGATCTCTTCGCATTCGTATTGTTCTGGTTGGCCCCACTGGGAAAGAACATCTGTAATCTGGGTTCCAGACTCTGGAGCTCACGTAATTGTCATCTGCACTTCTGTGTGGGCCCTGCCACTGATTAGAGAACATTTTGGCATACTGACCTAGGTCTCTATCCAGTATTTATCCTATTTTTGCACATACAGATTCTAGTGATTTACCTCTGAAGCTGTTTTCAAGTAGTTCCTAACATTCTGTTTTTAGCCCGAGACTGGTCAAGCCAAGTTCTTTGTCCCTCCAGTTTAGAAGGATGAAGGGTTGGAGCGGGATGTTCCCTGAAAGGACAATCTGACACAAAGGCATTCCTGTGAGAAAAATGGCTCCCTTCTTCCATTCACAGGGGTCTGGTACTCTTTAAAGGACCTCAACAATTTTGGACAAACTACATCTCTATCTGATTATCTCTCTCCATCCTTATCCTTTTATACTATCTACACACAGGGTACTAAAAATCGATTATTGTTCCCTTTAGTAAATCAAAACAGACACTTTAGTTCACCACTCAACCTGCCCAGTGCAAACGTACTCCGTAGCTGCCTTCTGCAGCCTACCCAAAGCCCTTTACCGTAGCTGTCCATTGTTTGTGACTTTGTTGAAAAACATGCACCATAGGTTGCAACTCATAATCTGTATTTAACAGAGCATTACGTGGGTGAGACGCCATTAATGATGTTCTCTATGCAGCAGTCGCCCATATACTAGAGGTAAGACAGTGTAAGGCTTGCCATTGTTACCACTTAGAAAACATTTGATTAACATAGGTCAAGTGAAAGTATCAAAGTTCTCTTTGATTCCTTGACGATGATTTTTCCAGTATCACAAGATGGATACTGATGCAACAAATAGCTGAGCTCCAGCAAAACACCTTACTGACTTCAGTAACCTATGGGGCTATGGTTCAAGGAT
Organism: Pleurodeles waltl; assembly: GCF_031143425.1. Classification (NCBI taxonomy): domain Eukaryota; kingdom Metazoa; phylum Chordata; class Amphibia; order Caudata; family Salamandridae; genus Pleurodeles; species Pleurodeles waltl. The sequence goes on from NC_090437.1 coordinate 1,010,835,343, forward strand.
TCATAAATAGTGGACCCATGCTTCTTACCTATTCATAGACTGTCAGTGTCTCCCCTGCTCCACCGCCCTCCCCCTCCGCCTCAGGTCTCTTTAAAGAAAGATTCTTCCCAGTTCTGTAGGGGAAAGGTTGCCAGCATCTCTCTATAACTTGATTGAGAGATCAGATTAGTCCCTTCATTAACGCGTTGAAGTTGGCATCTATTTTCACTGTCAAAGCCCCTCAGTACTAGGTCAGTTAACGGGCACATTTGGTCTGAAATGCACTTCTGGTGAAATAAAACTTTGATCCAAAGTACTTTTCAGTACAAATGATAATCCACTCAGAGCTAAATAAGATAAGATAGCATCCCCCGTTTTCAACCTCCTGCATTACTTACAGTACCATTACTTTTCATAACACCCAAAAAGCCTACTTCTGTGGTTAGACTAGTAAATTAACCATGCCATCTCGATGGGCAGTTCCTATATCTGAAGTCAGGATAGTAAAAGTAAACGAAGGGGCAAACATAAAATTTATTTAAAAAAATAAATGAATCCTAGTTGTGGGAAAAGTGTTCAAACCGAACGTCTCCATTCACACCTTTGTTTTTTGCCTCAATGAGCTCTTAGTCGCAATGCAAAGGTGGAGATGATTTTAGGGCACGTTGTACAAATAATACTTATTTTAAAATGTATGAATTTTGTTCTGTAGGTACTTTTTGAAAAATAAAGCGGTATGTAGACCAACGTTTAATGGCCAATCACCAGTCCTAAAAGCATTTGCTTGCCCATTAAGGGGCTGTAAATTCGCCCAGGATAGTCAAACTCTGTCTGCAGTCAGAGATGCTGCTTCATATAAGTCATTTGCATCAGATCTGGTATAAGGTGGGTAACAGTCTGTAGGATTGATGCCCTGAGTACGAGTTAAACAAATGTGGCGCGACCTGGGCTTGTATGGCGTTTCACAGACACTAACAACTGCAGTGCTGTGGCGGGTGAACTGAATAATTAGGTGACCTTGACTCCGTGGCAGATGGCAGATTAGCTCCATTAGTAATCAGTCCACTGTTAGGTTGCTCAATTACTCCAGGTGAGGGAAATGTGATGTGACAAATAACGTGGCTCGATATGGAAACTATTGCTTGCGTTTCCTTGACCTCAGTGAGTGTAATGTGATTTTTATGTCTGCCCTCTGCAACGCTACAGTAATTTACTGTGGTGAATGGAGATTTTCGAATCGATTCCACTCTGTCACACTGAAACTCGCTTTGCCACTTGTTTTCAATAATTTGTCTGGCTGGTTTAAAGGTTACATAGTTTGAAGCATACCTATCGACCAGCAACCTTTGTGCATTGTCATAACTAGACACGGGCCGCATTGTCTCGTGCAGTTATGCTCATTAAAATGAGTCACTTAACCTAACCTACAAATAAATGCTTCATTCCTGGTCATGGGATATTTTTGTACACTCAACTGAAGTGACACCTACTGTGAGTTTGTATTTATTTATGTAAAGTCGTCCTGCATGCTCCCGACTCCAGAGAAACTACTTTATTATTGAATTATTGTGTGAATAAATACGGATTTATTTACAGCCGAGAATAAGTCGGATATTTGAATGAAGAAAAAAGTACTAATTTACCCACATTGCTATCGTCCCCAAAAGGGCTACGTTTATGAACCTCAGGTCTGCAGTCAACGTTTCTGGACGTAGAACCACTTGCTCAAAGTCGTGCTCCACGTTAGGAAACGTTTTATACTTTCTTCCAGTTAAAAATAAGAGGCTTTGACTTTATCACACTTCGGGCAAGAAATCTATTAAAACATAGAAAAACGATAATTTCCTCATTTTACAGAGCTGTGGAACTGCATATAAGGAAAGGGAATACATAATCCCCATTTGTGCAATTTTCTGTTGTTACAAAACCATACATGTTATGCACCTTTTTCCGTGTCATTTGTGTTGTGCTGGTACTGCATTAAACGGATTATCTGATCGATATTGTCTGCAGTATTTAGTACTAAAACTGATTTTAGGAAATTACACGTTTGATGTAACAAGCTATGCACCTGTATGCTATCATTCTTTATATGTATGGATCTCAAATTGATATAATTGGTGAGGTTTCACAACTATGTAGTTGTGATACTTTAAAGAGCGTGCCCTTCAGTCATGAGAGTGCAGTAGTGGAGGTGGTGGCATGGTGGTTATTTTGTACGTCTTAGAAGGATGAAAAGCTGAAATGACCTAACTCTGATTCAAACATATAAACTTCAGATCATACTGTAATCTCAGCAGGCAGAGCTCAACTTGCTCAAAAAAGGTCTAGCTCTTATTAGTGCAGCACGGGAGTTGGAGTAGAGGTTTAAGGAGCCCACGTAAGACTGTGGCAAAGAGCCACAGGTAGGTGTGCTTATTTTCTTCCTTGCATGAGGGTCTATGATACGATTGCCTACATAACAGTTAATCAGCTTAACTCCTGCAGCTTGCATTCAAGGCTGTCATTAACAGAGTATATCTCCAGAGTTTAATTTCATCTGTTTTTGGTGCAACAGAAGTTCAAGTCATGCTCACTCTGTAGGAGCCACCTGAAGTGACCAAGGGAACGCATCTGTGAGGCTAAATCTCCCACCAATTATTTTTTAAAAACGGTAAACACAAAAAGTATAATTGGCAGGAATTTATCTTTTTATTGCCAAAATACAGACGATGCTTCACTTTTGAGATCCCAAATGATGCCTCAAATTTTAAAGGCTTTGGTGAAAAGAATCTCTCATTACTTAATGAGACCCCATGTTCTGGGGGATCCTCCTCTTGGGATGAGGAATGAAGAAGGATTGAAAGGTAACAAACTGAAAGGCAGCTACTATCTTGGGTAGGAAGGGTGGACAGGTAGGTTGGACCAAAATATCTGTGTAGAAAACTAGGAAAAGTAAACAAATTGAGAGGGCCTCAATTTCTCCTACCACATGGGCAGAAATGATTACCATCAACAATATTGTTTCCAGAGAGATAAGTTGCATCAGATAACTGTGTATCAGCCTCGAATGCCATTAAGAAAAATCTGCACATGACTCAATTCCCTCCGAGAAATAGTGAACGGAGTAGACGTAAACTTGAAAAGGCTCTAATAGTGTCACTCTAAAAATAGCTGGGTGGTCCAGGTAAGACAGGAAGGTGGACAATGCGGCGAAATAGCACATAACTGTAGTTACTGTCAGACCCTGCTATGCAAAAGACAAAGCAAACTGGAGCACATGAGAATAGCTGGATTTAAAAGGAACGCCGCCTTCCAGCTCGCACTATCAAACCTTCATAAATAGATTCCACAGTGGTTTTCCTGGCACTTAAGGTGACGTCCGCAGCTTCCCCAAGAAGGAAAAAGACACCGCTCAATTTCTGTGCATGCAATCTCTGTGTAAAGAACCTGACCATACTGCTGAGATCAAGTACACCATGTGTAGGAGGGGAAGAGATGGTCAGATGCTTTGTGACAACAAATCAGCGATTAACATCCTCCCTGCTCAAACTGGAGCGATGAGGATCAGTTGTGTTCAGTCGTCCACCACCTCCAGCAGGACCTTTGATAGAAGCAACATAGTTTGAAATGATTACAGCAGGCACAGAGACCATCAGAACCAGAAGGCATCTCCTAGGGAACCATTCAGAGGAAAATAAATTGAAGATCTCTTACAACGGGTGTTGTTCACACTTATGGCCCCCCCATTGAGAAGCACCTCAGAGCATCTGCTCGGCTCTCATGTTGACAGAACCTGAGCGGTGAGTTGCTGTCAAGGAATTCCCTGTCACTGCCAACTGCCTCAGGTGAATCACCTCCCAGCTCAGGGTCCACAAACCCACTCTGTCATTTATGTTAATATAATGGATGGGTGGTGGTGTTGTCAGACAGACTCTGAAAAGCATTCTCTTTGACAGCACTGATAGCAACTGTGTTTCCTCTGCAGAGTCTGTATTGTCTACCAATATTACCTCTTAGTCCTCAGATTCTGTGTGGAAGGTTCTGTGTGGGTTCTGTGAAGGGGTTGGAGTAACTCATATATGCATATGGTGTTTGCCATGCTTCCCAAAATTTAGCAGTCTCAGTTTGACATCATATGACCCCAATCCTATGAAAAGTTATCAGCCAGTGACTCGAAAGTTTTAAGGATAAAAAAATGGAGAGGGACCACTGTATCAAACAAAGTCAGTGTTAACAAAGGTATGCAAGGTCTGCTAGTTAATTGTCAATCTGAGCCACAGATAAGTTTGTGCCGCTACAGTGATTTCATTTTTTTCCAGAGCATTTTTAAACAAGGTTTCTACACCACTTCTAGTTCTGTTTTTCCTGTTTGTGTAGTTAACTGAGAGAACTCGCCTTTAAAACGGTTTCAACTACGAACAAGCTGCTAAGCGTATTAGAGATCATGTTACAAGTGGCACAAAACTATGCTACATGTGAATGAAATATTCAAATATTATTGTCGGCAGTGCAATCACTGGCTGCTTCTTTTTCAAATGGGACACTGCTGGACACAGAGATGTTAAGTTTCTCTCTATTTGCCTATCCCTCAGAAGTCTTCTTCCTTCTTGCTCTACCTTTTCATTTTTTTCAGTGACTTTATCTCCCTCTGTCATCGGTGTTTCTGTTTTTACTAGGCTTTACTCTTCCCCTTTTATACTCACTTTAGCCACACTTTTTCTTTTCTCAAGTTGCCATTCTTCCTTTTTGCATCTCCCTCTTCTTATCCTCTCCCTCCCTTTTTCCTCTCTCTCCCTTTTTCCTCTCTCTCCCTTTTTCCTCTCTCTCTCCTCATCAGTTTATCTCCCTCCTTCCAATCTGTTTCCTTTTCTACTCCCTCCGACACCTTCTGTATTATATTAAAGTGCCCAACTAAGCTTCGATTCCTCTGAAAATGTTTCCACTACTCAACTACATATTTCGTCTATTCAGGGGCTTTTATAAAGTGGTGTCGTGCCTTGTTACTTCAGTGTGCTGACTTTGAATAAAAAAAGGACTTGTGATGGACAGAGGCTAGTTTGAATCCTGATGGTGAGGAGAGGCTCCAGTCTGACATATTTTTTTTCACACACACAAATCAGAGTTACAGCAAGTCAGAAAGAATCTGTTTTCCAGAGCTGAAGATGCGGAGATTCGCTCCAGACGTAACGATCTGCGCTTTATAGGTTTCCTGGAGGGCGCAGAAGAGGCACAGGCAATTGTTTCTGGAACACTGACTCTGATCCTGGGTCCCAGAGCAGCGACTGTCCCCTTGGTTTACAGTCGAGCGTGCACCACCGGGCTCTGGCACCCAGACCCCCGCCAGGGGGACCCAGGCGGCCTATGATCACAAGATTCCTCAACTTCAGGGATCAGGATGCCATCCTTAGAGAAGCGCGGGTGCACCCCGATCTCCGCTGGGACAACCATAGAATCCTGGTCTTCCCGGACTACACTTGGAAGGTGCAAGCCAAACGTCACTCCTACGAAGGAGTCAAACAAAAGCTAAGGGCCATACAGCTGACCTACATGCTCCTCTTCCCTGCGCGCCTCAAGTTCCTCCTGGACGGCAAATCATTATTTCTTGACTCAGTGGAGGCTGCGTGGGACTAGCTCAAGGAAGAGCACCAGGTTGCCCGGAGAGGGCCCTCCCGGCCGACGGTTAAACCCCTGGGACCAGGCAACACTGACCCGCCGAAACTACGTGCTGGGCGTAGACGTACCCGGTCCCGCCAGTGGAAATGGAGCGGACTGAGTTGCTCACCTGCGAGTGGAGAAATGCCAGGTCCGGGTCATCCGGGCAGGCAGATCGACCCGTACGGCCCCGGGGTGAACAATACCGCACCAAGTTGTGAATATGATCGCCTTAGTCAGACCCCCTCGCTGACCTAACACCATGACTGTGTAGATTCAGGGTGGGTGGGGGGGGGCGTGGGACAGTTCCCGACCCTTAGTGGGGCCCGGGGCGAGGGGCTGCAACATTGCAGAACTCAGATTCTATGGAGGGGTCCACCACTCCACACCAGTGACTGACACTTTGATTTTGAGGTTCTTGTGGGGTTTGTGGGCGACAGATGCTTCAAGGTTGGAAGTATGGGGAGTGGGGCAGTTGGGGGGTTGGGGCGATATTACGTTACAGCAAGTTGTTGTCCAGTTGTGGTTGAATGTTAGTTGTATTAACCTTATTTTTTTATTAGGTCACATTACGGCACTGGGGCCAGTCCGTCACACATGTCAGTATCGGTTCCCTGCGCATATTGGAGATCTCAAAGCAGGTCCTCTCCTGGAATGTTAACGGACTCTTAGATAAAATCAAACGCTCTGCGGTCTTTAACACACTCCGCAGCTTCGCTCCTAATGTAGTCCTATTTCAAGTGACGCACTTGCTTGGCACCAGGTGCCCCATGCTCGCACGCAGTGGGTATGATAGTCTACCACGCAGGTTTCTCCAGAGGTTCCAGGGGTGTGGCAATCCTGCTGCACCGCTCGTTGCCCAGGGTGCTCACTTCCTCCCAGTTGGACCCGCAGGGGCGATATGCAGTAGTGTTTGGTATGCTAGGTGGTTGTCCAATAAAAATCCTTGAGCAATTCTTGGTGGCTCTGCAGGAGGTGGTGGCGGCGCTTGCCCCGGGCCTGACTATCCTGGGGGGCAACTTCAGCTCCATGATGAACCCGGAGTCGGATATCACTGGCCCCCTATCTGTGAGCTGCTCGGCTCGGGCATCCAAGCTGTGCCGTTGGGCGGAGGACCTCAGTCTTTGCGACATGTGGCGAGTTTGGCAGCCCAGAGCGCGGCAATTTACGCACACTTCGGCAGCACATCATACTCACACAAGAATTGATCTTCTCTTTATGCCGGCCCTGGATGTCTCCGGAGTTGCCGGGGCAGAGATTCTGCCGCATGAGGTTTCGGACCACACACCACTCCTCGTCCGCGTGGAGGATGCCGAGGCCGCCCGGCGCCTGCCATCTACAAGACGAGGAATATACTCAGGCTCTACGAGAGCAACTCGTCCAATATTTTGCGACCAGCCTAGGGTCAGTGCCGTCGCCTGCTATTATCTGGGCCGCTTGTAAGGCTACACCAGGCAGGCCAAGCACCTCCTTCATATACGGGAGAGTGCACAGCTTCAAAAGATCTCAGACCTGGAAGCCCGGGCACTACAACTCGAACGTCAGCTCACCATCTCTGCACCTCGATGGCCCGCATTTATGGCTGGGGGGGCAAGAATGGAAAACTCTTACACTGGCTCGCGACGCGGCCCTTAGCGAATATAATCGTACCCAAGGTCGCTGACGGATCGGGAGCCATCTCCCGGACACCCCATGCAATTGCACAAAGTTTTACCACTTACTATGCAGAGCAGCCCAGGCCCCAGGCGGAGAGGGAGGCCCCCTGCTGGAGGACGTGTCCTTCCCTAAAATTTCAGAACAAGAGCGGCAGGACCTTGACGAGCCTATTGGTCTGGAGGAAATCAAGACTGCTATCTCGGCTATGGCTGCAGGCAAGACCCCGGGCCCCATCGGGTTTCCGGTGGAGCTTTATAATAAATGTGGCAACCTCTTGGCCCCCCACTTGCTCAGTACGTTTGAAGAGGTGGAGCAGAGGGGTGGGTTTCCTCCGGGCCTCGACTTGGCTATTACTGTAGTAGTACCCAAGACCAACCCCCCTCACAGTTGTGCTCAGCCTACCACCCCATTTCACTTCTCAACACCGAAGTTAAGATAATATCCACGATATTGGCCACTAGGTTGAAGAGGGTGATATCCTCGTTGATACACTCGGACCAATGCAGCTTTATGCCATCCAGGAGTACTCGGCACTACATTTGTCATCTGCATGTTGCACTGGCTCACCGTGGCTCCTTGACCTCTCCCCTGGTACGCCTCCTTCTCGAATTCGAAAAAGCGTTTGACACAGTGGATCGATCGTATCTCCACCGAGTACTCTTAAGCGCTGGGCTTGGTCCCAGATTCCGTGGCCTAGTAAAACTCCTTTATTCTAACCCAAAGGCGTGGGTTCAGGTGAACGGGGTAGTGTCGGACCCATTTCCCATTCGTTATGATTGGTAGACCAGTATTCCGATCCGGCGCAACAGCTTTTGATACCTGGGGGTGACCGTAGCCCTTCTGCCTGAATTGGCTTGGTTTCTCAATATTTTACAACTCACCCAGGGGGGGTCAGAGACGACCTCCAAAGATGGAGGACCCTGCCCCTTAATATAATGGGTAGGATTGCACTATATAAGATGATGGTGCTGCCCCGGTTTCTTTATCTACTCCAAAACTATCCCTATTCTATACCCAAGAGATGGTTTAAAGAAATGGATGCTGAGGCGCGACAATATCTATGGTATGACTCTCGCCCCTGACTTGCGTTCCGCACCTGCCATGTAGATGTGTATGAAGGGGGGTTGGGGATGTCCAATCTCTACCTCTACTACTTAGCAATGCACCTACTGGTGGTTAATGATTGGCTGGGGGGCGGTTGGTCAGACCGTGCATACCAACTCAAACTTCTGGCTATGGGCTTCTCAGGCCTACTCAGGATGCTGTATGGGAGCTCCCTGCCACGTAGAATCCCAGAGGTGACGAGTGGTCATGGAGGGGTGGAGAGCGGCACAGGGGGCGACGGGCTGGTGGCAGCGACTTACCCAGCAGACTCCGCTCTGGCATGAGACGTGGCTGGGAGAGGTTGCAGCCCTGGAGGGGTTTCAGAAGTGGGACCTTATCGGTATTTCCCTTTTGAGAGACGTCTGGGCCGGTTCCCACATGCGATCCTTCCAAGAGCTCCAACAGAGGTACTCACTCAACAACACCCATTTTCATAGATTCATGCAGCTCAGGCATGCGTTCCTTCCGGCACGACCCTCCCTGAATTAAGCCCTGTGGAGGCCAAATCCCTGATGGGTAGCCTTTGCAAGGGGGGAGTGTTGCGCATCTACTGCATCCTAGTCACAAATACAAAGCAGGTACCAAGCAGATTTCGAGAACAGTGGGAAGGCTGGTTGGGACCCATAACGGACGAGGACTGGTGAGATGCATTGATGGCCCCCAGAACTTTAACGATGACCTCCCGCCTTAGTGTTGTGCAGACCTACTATCTGCACGCCGCTTACCTCACGCCTGACAGGTTATACAAAGCGGGTCTTAGACCTCACGCTGACTGCCCCCGCAGCACAAGCCCTGATGCTTGCTTTTATCACATGGTGTGGAGATGCCCACATATAGTAACCTATTGGTGTGCGATTATGGCCAAAGTCTCTAAAATCATGCAGGTTGAGGTGGAGACCACCCCGCTACCACTGTTGTTGGGTGTCCTAGAGGGGGTGGGGTCTGGTAGGGCAGACCGGGCTTTTGTGGTTGTGGCATGTCTGGTGGCGAAGAGAGATATTGCAGCTAGCTGGAAGTCTCTGGCGGCGAGGGGTGGACTGGTGTGCCCAGCGAGAATTATATGAGGCAGGGGGATGCCCGTCGAAATATGACAGAGTGTGGGGGAAATGGACCGGGACGTGGGACGCCCGTTCCGCTGCTGTGCCTTAGTGGCAGCCACCAGTGTGGGGCCTGTCTTTGACTATATCTTTTTAATATTGTCCATGTGTTCCTGTTGACTATGTGGGACTTGTGCTGTGCAAAGCCTATGAGGTGCAGATGTGACCTTTCTCGTCATGATTTTGTTTTGTCTTTATGTATACATGAAAAATCAATAAAGATGCTTATGAAAAAAAAGAATCTGTTTTCATTTTTTTTGGAACTACGTGTAGTTGTAATCTGATCTCATACTTGGGTTTTTGGCATTCCTCATAATTGGGCCTGGATTTGAAGGGTCATCCGTTCATGGTTCACTCATTTGATGATTCTTTGGTAGATCAGGTTTATCACCCATTTACTTGCAGAATTAAAGAGTTTGAAAGAGATGAGCATTTCCAAATGCATCACATTCTCAGTTATGGAAGGGGATTTACTGCGGACAAGACCACAATCTTGGCTGTATTCATACATAGGGTGCTCTATTTTATCCAGAAGAACATTTGGTTCAGGGAAGTTGTGATGCTGTCCTGGTTCATTGACCAATTTTCTAGTTCGATGTGAATTTGGATATTGTCCTCATGTATCTAAGAGTTAGGTCTAAGGGTGCATAACAATTTTGTAAAATGCAGTATGGAGGAGTCTTTCTGAACTCTATTAGATTCCATGTGAGAGAATGATTTTAGGCTCCACTTGAGATGAGACTTTGTTTGACTAGGACAAAATTAAACCATTCCAAGGCAGTTCTGTCTGTTTCAGCCCACCGTTCAAGCCTGTGCAAAAATACTTTGTGATCCATGATACTGTCAGCTGCAGAAAGGAAAATGAGGATGAAAATGAACTCTTATTTTCATCCAAGAAACTAAGATAGATTTTGTCATGCTCATCTAGTACTCTTTGAGTGCCTGTAGGCGGGCGTCGCTCGCCTCGCCTACGATCAGGCAGACCTGGCGTGTAGACGACGCCTTCCCCGATCTCCGCCCACGTCGTCAGGGAGACGCGTGGGGGCGGAGACAGCAATCGGCACCCGATTTCCGGGTTGCCAGCCCTTTAAAAATGGACGGCACCGCGAGAGAGAGGCGCGCGGCAGAACCGGAGCGGAGGGAATTCCTTGGAGACCCCAGCGAAGGCGAACAGGAACCGAGAGCAGATTCCAGCAGAGGGGAAACGGCTGGAACGTCGAACACCGGAGGACACGAAGTAGCCTGCCACGGCCCAGGAGGGTCGTGGCTCAACAAGGTACGGGCCCTCTTTGAGGGCACTCAGACTAAGGGGAACGAAGGGAAGGCGAGGAAGGAAGGGAGGGGGACAAGGAAGGACACCCAGGACCCCTCCCACTCACTCTTAGATAAGGGGAAAAAACCCCTTCCTCCTCCACAAAAATCCTTAGTTATCTGCACTTAAGAAAGCACCTCCCCGAGTCATTAGAGTTGTTAAAACCCCTCACTACCTCCCTCACAACCGCCCCTCTCCCCTCACTACACACAGAGACCCAAAGACTAAAGGTATATCGTCCCACTTACCTGCTGTATCCTCTGTTGTTCTTTCGAGGGAAAAACGCAGAACAAAGGAAGGACCTCTGAATCTCACTACCTGACAGAGAGAAGATTAAAAAAACCCTGAGGACCCGGGCCTTCCCCAAAATAGGAAAAGAAGAACAAGAAAAAGGAAAAGAAGGACACTATCCTATTTGTATTTACCCTCTTGCAAGAACCTGAAAATAAACAAGAAAAGTCCCTACAAAAAAGGGTTAAAAAAAAAATCTGCGTCCGTCTTCTCTGTATCCCCGACCATCGCCCTAGGTCCCCTCGCAGTGGTGTCAGAAGTGGGATTGTAAAAGGGCCCCAACGGGGTACAGAGTCAGCGATACCATGGAGGATAAACCAGGTCTCGAGGATATGATTAAACAGCTTGCAGAGGGACAGCGCCACCTCCAGTTAGTGTGGGAAGCACAACAAAGAGAGGTCAAGGAGGACAGAGAGGCCCTACAGTCCGCTCTAAAAAGTCAGGCGACAATTATGGCCAGTAACCAATTGGTCCATGAGATGGCATTAAAAAGACTGACAGACACCATCGCTGCCAGCAAGGTGCATCCCAATGTCCCAAGTTTGGTGCTACAAAAGTATCAGGAGGGGGAAGACCATTTCACGAATTTCGAAAGAGTCGCTTCCTCCGCCCAGTGGCCCGAAGATAGATGGGGCCAATATGTTGCCCCCCTCTTAACGGGCACCCTTCAATCTGCTTATCAGGCGGCCAACCCAGGTGGCGTCACACCATACGCAGAGATAAAGAAAAGTATTCTGGAGCGTGTGGGACATGACACCGAGTATTACCGGGCCAAATTCCGAAAGGTGAAATGGGGGCCCAATGAAGACCCACGGACGTATTATTACCGGGTGAAGGATTTGGGATTAAAATGGTTAGGACCCATAGGGACTGACCGTGCGGATGTTATCAAAATAATAATCCTAGAACAGTACCTGGATTCCCTACCGATTAGCACCCGAAACTGGATAAGGCAACACCCCAAAATAGACACGGAGACGGCCGTCGAATTGGCATGCGCCTACCATAGATCCGGGGAGGTTAAACATCAGCCAACCCGACCCATGGGGAAATTGCCTATACCTTCACCTCCATTTCCTCCCAGACGACTAACTGAGGAACCCGGCCCCTCAAGAAACGTGGAAAGAAGTCCCATGAACCAACCCCAATGCTTTAGTTGTGGGGAGTGGGGTCATATCGCCCGCGGATGTCCAAAAAAACATGAGGGGATAGAACCGATGGAAATAGGAGTCACACGGGGTCGAGTCCTATGCCTGGGAAAAAGTGATGTATCCTTTAAGTACCCCCTTAAGATAAATGGGATTCCGGTCCTCGCCTTGATTGATTCCGGATGCAGTCAGTCGGTGATTCGCCGTAGTATCATACACCCGGCACCAAAGACTACTGACCAGTGGGTCACGATATGCTGTATTCATGGGGACCGGAGTCAGTATCCCCTTGCCAGGGTAGAGGTTGGATGGAACACGCACCTAGACCCTCTCTCCGTGGGGCTTATGGATAAATTAATAGAGGAGTGCGTTATTGGAACTGATTACCATAGATTCCACAAGATTCTTGATCAAACCCGGAAACACAATCCCTTAGACGAATGGTGGGGTAAAGCCCCATTTTGGAAGGACTCCATAAGTAGCCCACCCACAAGGAAAAAACTGACCCGGCGAGAAAAGAGAGCAGAGAAACAAAAATTTGCATCCATGCAGGAACAAGAAGAAAAAAGGAAACTGGTGGCCAATATAGACACTGCCCCCATGTCATTCCGACTGAGTCAACACGAAGACCCTACGCTAGTGAACGCCTGTAAAACCGCTAAGGCTACCCCTACTGGGGAGGTAGGTCCTTACTTCTTGGTACATAAGGACTTGCTGTATAGAGTACTCACTAGCGCCAATAGGGAAAAGAGACAACTCGTGGTCCCCGAGCCCTACAGGACACAGGTTCTCTTCCTAGCCCATAATCAACCAGGGGGAGGTCATTGTGGCCGAGAGAAATCCGAGGAATATTTACTAAGGCGGTTTTACTGGCCCGGGGTATATGCACATATCAGACAATATTGTGCCCAGTGTCCTAAATGTCAGTTGGTAGAACCAGGAGCCATAAGAAGAGCCCCCTTACGGCCACTTCCGATTATTGATACCCCCTTCAAACGTGTTGGTATGGACCTAGTAGGGCCACTTCTACCATCCAGTAAGGGTCACACTCACATTCTCGTCTTAGTGGATTATGCGAGTAGATATCCAGAGGCTATTCCACTCACTAGCATCACCACTAGAGCAGTAGCACAAGCCATGATAGCATTCTTTGCCCGAGTGGGGTTTCCTGAAGAACTGCTTACGGACCAGGGAACACCGTTTGTCTCGGGACTAATGAAACAGATATGTAAGTCCCTAGGGGTTCTTCAAATCAGGACATCAGTATACCACCCACAAACGGATGGTTTAGTGGAGCGATACAATCGTACGATCAAAAGCCTTTTAAGAAAGACAGTGAGTGAAACTGGGAAGGACTGGGATCAAAAACTTCCCTTAGTATTATATGCAATAAGAACGCACGAACAATCCTCTACCGGGCATAGCCCGTTTGAACTTGTGTTTGGGAGGCAACCTAGGAATCTATTAGATATGGCAGCAGAATTATGGGAGGAGGAGAATAACGAGGAACGACCCATCCTAGACTATATCCACAAATTAAAGAGCCATCTCCAGACAGTGTGGGAGGATGTGAGACAACATTTAGAAAAGGCACAGGACACTCAAAAGCATTACTATGATCGGGGTACTAAGCTACGGGTTTTACAACCTGACGATAAGGTATTAATCCTCCGTCCCTCCTCAGAGCATAAGTTGATAGCCAAATGGCAAGGGCCATATCGGATAATAAGAGCAGTCACCCCAGTTACCTACTTGGTAGAATTAAACACCCAACCCAAACGGAGCCAAATTTATCACATAAATCTATTAAAGAAATGGGAAGAACCCAAAAGGGGAAATCCCACACCGGCACGGGCATACCTGATCACCCGAGTCAACCACTAGCGTTAGAACTATGTCCTCTCTCCCATCTAGAACCCCAAAAATTTCCCAGGGTTAACGAGTCCTTGTCAGAGATAGAGACACGACAAATAATGAAACTAATCCAAAATCATGCCCATTTCTTCTCAGAAGTGCCGGGGAAAACTTCATGGGTCTATCATCAAATACGAACCCCCGAGGGAAAAATTGTACGTCAACGTCCTTACCGCATCCCCGAAGCGAGGAAAATCCTTATAGAGGACGAAATAACAAAAATGTTATCGCTTGGGGTTATTGAAACATCCACCAGCCCATGGTGCTCTCCTATAGTACTGGTGCCGAAACCGGATGGGTCGGTCCGTTTCTGTATCGACTTTCGAAAACTCAATGAGGCATCACTTTTTGATACCTATCCCATTCCCCGGGTGGACGAGGTGTTAGAAAAAATCGGACAAGCCCGATTTATGACCACTATTGACTTGACGAAGGGATATTGGCAGATTCCCCTAGCTCCCGCAGATAAAGAGAAAACAGCGTTCGTTGCCCCTTCGGGGTTATACCAATTTACCGTTCTCCCCTTCGGCCTTCATGGTGCCCCGGCCACGTTCCAGCGATTAATGGATCGGCTGTTACGTCCCTTTCATGACTTCACGGCTGCATATCTCGATGACATTGTCATTTTTAGCTCCACCTGGTCAGACCATCTTCTACACCTAGGGAAAGTATTCTCAGCATTAGCAGAAGCAGGCCTTACTGCCAACCCAAAAAAATGTGTCATAGGACAGACCCAGATATCTTATCTTGGTTATGTCATCGGTAAAGGGGTACTGAGTCCACAGAAAGATAAAGTAGCCACCATTAGACAAATACCACTTCCAAAAACTAAGAAAGAACTCCGTTCATTCCTGGGACTGGTAGGTTATTACCGGCGGTTCATTCCTCAATACTCGACCATTACAGCCCCTCTGACTGATTTGTTAAAAAAGCAGTACTCAAACACCCTGCCCCTTTTTTTCCCCTGCACAGCTCAGTGGATTTCAATGGCTTAAGGAAGCCCTGGCTACGGAACCCATATTAAAATGTCCGGATTTCTCCAAACCTTTCCATCTTTTTGCCGACGCCTCGAATGTCGGATTGGGAGCCGTATTAGCACAGCCAGACGAACAAGGGTATGATCACCCCATTGTATACATCAGCAGGAAGTTGTTACCTAGAGAACTCAACTATCCTACCATTGAGAAGGAATGCCTGGCCATAAAATGGGCAATAGAGTGTTTACAATATTATCTCCTGGGGCGTCCTTTCATCCTTTACACAGACCATGCCCCCTTAACATGGTTGTCATCCCATAAGGATACCAATGCCCGAGTATTACGCTGGTTCCTTGAATTGCAACCCTTTATATTCCAGGTCCGACACATACCTGGGGCACGGCAGTGTCCCGCTGACTTTCTATCCCGCTGTCCGAACTCCACGGTACTCAACCAGTCCCGTTCTTGGGAAGGGGTGTGTAGGCGAGCGTTGCTCGCCTCGCCTACGAACAGGCAGGGAGACGCGTGGGGGGCGGAGACGGCAATCGGCACCCGATTTCCGGGTTGCCAGCCCTTTAAAAATGGACGGCGCCGCAAGAGAGAGGCGCGCGGCAGAACCGGAGCGGAGGGAATTCCTTGGAGACCCCAGCGAAGGCGAACAGGAACCGAGAGCAGATTCCAGCAGAGGGGAAACGGCTGGAACGTCGAACACCGGAGGACACGAAGTAGCCTGCCACGGCCCAGGAGGGTCGTGGCTCAACAAGGTACGGGCCCTCTTTAAGGGCACTCAGACTAAGGGGAACGAAGGGAAGGGGGAGAGGGAAGGCGAGGAAGGAAGGGAGGGGGGCAAGGAAGGACACCCAGGACCCCTCCCACTCACTCTTAGATAAGGGGAAAAAAAAACTCCCTCCTCCACAAAAATCCTTAGTTATCTGCACTTAAGAAAGCACCTCCCCGAGTCATTAGAGTTGTTAAAACCCCTCACTACCTCCCTCACAACCGCCCCTCTCCCCTCACTACACACAGAGACCCAAAGACTAAAGGTATATCGTCCCACTTACCTGCTGTATCCTCTGTTGTTCTTTCGAGGGAAAAACGCAGAACAAAGGAAGGACCTCCGAATCTCGCCACCTGACAGAGAGAAGATTAAAAAAACCCTGAGGACCCGGGCCTTCCCCAAAATAGGAAAAGAAGAGCAAGAAAAAAGAAAAGAAGGGCACTATCCTATTTGTATTTACCCTCTTGCAAGAACCTGAAAATAAACAAGAAAAGTCCCTACAAAAAAGGGTTAAAAAAAAAAGTCTGCGTCCGTCTTCTCTGTATCCCCGACCATCGCCCTAGGTCCCCTCACAGTGCCCAAAGCCAGAACGATGGCCATGAAGAATGTAATACATATTATCTGTGTTATCATTATCCTCTTTTCTCATGGTTAGACCTGGCATCCTTAGGGTGGGCTTACCCAGACTTTTGGCTTTTTACCTCCTGTTTTGTTGCTGTACATTTTGTTGGCCTAAGGACTCTGTGCACTTTCCCACTGCTAACCAGTACTAAGGTGCATGTGCTTCTCCTCTAAACATGGTAACATTGGTTTAGCCACAATTGGCATATGTAATTTACTTGCAAGTCCCCTTACAAGTGGTATATCATATACCCATGGCCTGTCAATTAAATGCTACTAATCCGCATGCAGCACTGATTGTGCCACCCACTTAAGCAGCCCTATAAACATATCTGGGGCCTGTCACTGCAGAGTATCTGTGTGTGTGCGCAGTACACTGCCACTTCAACTTTTCATTTACAAGCTCTTGCTAAGCCCTTTTCTTACATATAAGTCACCCCTAAGGTAGGCCATAGGTAGCCTATAAGGCAGGGTGCCGTGTAAGTCAAAGACAGGACATGTACTTTTTACATGTCCTGGTAATGCAAAACTCCCAAAGTCGTTTTTCATTACTGTGTGGCCTGCTCCTCTCATAGGCCTGGAATTCCTTAAAGTACCTTTAAGATGTAATTCTTCATCAGAAGGGAGTAGTTGAATCATGTTTGATATCATTGGAATGGTAATGATAAATCCTCTTTACTGGTAAAGTCAGATGTATTATTACTATTTTAGAAATACCACTTTCAGAAAGTGGGCATTTCTCTGCCCTCACTGCCCTGTGTGCCTGACAGCCTGTCTCCAATGCATATCTGGCCTGGACTGGGTAACCGCTACATTTGTTCATTCTGTTCACAAACCCACCACACAGGATACTCAACTGCATAAGCACTCATATACACACTGATGGCTCTTCCTGGGGAGGAGGGTGGGAAGGGCTCACACTAACTTCAAAAGGTAGTGGCCTGAGCCCACACAAAGGGGCTGATTAGTCTGAAGCCATGGCTGGGCTAAAAGGGGGGACCACTGCCTACTCTGAAAAAACGAAACCAAATGGTTTTGTTACTTTTTTTATTTTGCAACTCGTTTTCCTTTAAGGAAAACGGGCTGCAAAATAAAAAATAAAAAACTGCTTTATTTAAAAAGCAGTCACAGACATGGAGTTCTGCTGAGTTCAGCAGGCCACCATCCCTGTGAGTGCAGGGACTCGCTATGGGGTCGCAAAATGCAACCCACCTCATTAATATTTATGAGGTGGGTGTTTGCGACCCCCTAGCGAGTCGCAGACGGTGTCTGAGACACCGTTCTGCATCTGCATTCCTGATTCGGAAATTGCGAGTCGCACAGACTCGCAATTTCCGAATCGCAAATGCAGAAGTTGCTACATTTGGCCCTTACTCCTTCCCTGCAACAGCGGCCCCCATGTCCTAAACCGATCTCTCGCTGCCGCACTTTGAGATTGCAAAGGAACTTAAAGTATCTTTCTGTTTTGCAGATATAGCGGCTCCCGCGACCAGGGTGGCATGTCTCCTTGCCGCAATTTGCGTTTCACGGGGCCTCTCCTAATTTACTGCTTCCCCGCGACCTGAGCAGCACTTCTCCCCACTTCTCAGCACTTTACAAAATCACAACACCTGACCGCTCTACAGAGAAAAACATGGCCAGAGATATTACTGTAATGGTTCTAAAATAAGCGCATTCACCTCTTAGATTACCTGCATTGTTTTGAACCATGCAAATTGCTAAAAGCACTGCACAAAAATGAGTAACTTGACTTAAACGTATTGGATGTTTGTAGTTTTGGTCTTGCTTTGATCAGATGAATATCTATTTACTAAACCTGTATGGAGTCTTTTTGTGGCGTTTTCATTGAGTTATTATATTGTAAGTGTGTTGCACAAATACTTTATAAATTGCCTCTTAAGAAAAGCCTGCCAAGCTACCAGAGGGTGAGCACAGGTTAATTTAGAGAATATGGGGGTCATTCTGACCCCCGCGGGCGGCGCTCGCCGCCCGCCTGGAGGGAGCCGCCATATGGCCAGGCTGGCGGGCGACCGCCAGAAGGCCGCCCGCCAGCCCAGCGGGAAACCCCTCCCCACGAGGAAGCCGGCTCCGAATGGAGCCGGCGGAGTGGGTATGTGCGACGGGTGCAGTGGCACCCGTCGCGTATTTCAGTGTTTGCAAAGCAGACACTGAAATACAAAGTGGGGCCCTCTTACGGGGGCCCCTGCAGTGCCCATGCCATTGGCATGGGCACTGCAGGGCCCCCCAGGGGCCCCACAACACCCCATACCGCCATCCTGTTCCTGGCGGTTGACCCGCCAGGAACAGGATGGCGGTATGGGGTGTCAGAATCCCCATGGCGGCGCAGCGAGGATTCTGCAGGACAGCGGAAAACCGGCGGGAGACCGCCGGTTTTCCTGTTCTGACCGCGGCTGAACCGCCGCGGTCAGAATGTCCTGAGGAGCACCGCCAGCCTGTTGGCGGTGCTCCCGCATCAATGACCCCCTATATCTGCCTTGGCCTGTCTAGAATTGTGGGCCCTACTTGGACAGGGTGCATACCACTGCCAACTAGACTCAATTTCTAACACTCCGATCTTGTGGAGAAGGGGAAGACCTGGATAGGACAACGGTTAGCCAGTTCTCATTGGTCAGTTTTTGGACAGATGTGATGAAAGTATGTCTCACAGATTTTGAAACAGTTCTACCCATTAGAAAGGTGTTGATCAACGCTGTTCATCCACATTTACAGAGGGAATAAACTTTTTTCAGCCAGGCAGCTGGACATGGCCACTCGACTTCAAAGTCTCAGTAGCTTTTGGCATGCGACCCCCAGCTTCTCCCAGACCTGGTAGGCGACCCCAAGCTTCGCCCACACCTGGGAGACGCACTCCCCTGCCCTGGGGCCCATTTGGCACCAGGAAAGGCAGGACAACTAGCTAGTGTGTTCACCCCCCAGGCTAGTACCACACCTAAGATAGGACTACCTGAAGTACACATGACTAGAAAAATTCCACTATCTTGGTTCTTGGTGGAATTAGGTCCTCTGGGTCAGGGTTATGCCCACTTTCCCCAGGAAGTGGTCGTATATAGGTTGTAACTAGCCTAAAGGTAGGTAGCCCTTTGGCTACTACCTGACACTCCCTGTAAATCCCTAAATACAGTACTTAGGTGGCACTCTTGATGCCAGGAACTCAGTTTCGACAGGCACAAAGGAGTGGACAAAGAAGAGTGCTGACACTGGAACAGAAGAGAGACGACTAACTTGGCTGCAACCCAGCCAGCCTGCCTGCTGCCCCCGACAGTTGTGAAGAAACCGACTTGTTCTCCTGCTGTGCAGAATCCAAGAATCCCAGAGGGCTGCCGGTGCTTTGCGAATCACCATAGAACTCCCTTGGAGTACAGGAGTTACTCCCCTGCAGCTGCAGGTACCGAAAGAGCAAGGCCTAGTTCACCATCCTACCACCTACCAGGACTACTAATGCCGTAGCCGCCCAGGAAGAGGTTGCCGCTCTCCCACAGATCAGATCTGTCCTCCCTCAAAGTGTGGGGACACCAGGACTGACAGGAGCCACACAGCAACAACACTCGGGGTACCAGACACCTTGCAGCAACCAAGGCTTGTTGTGTCCAGTCTGAACACCAACGCCGAGGAAGACCGACCTGCACTTCGAGGGACTTCATGGACAGTGAGACCCACTTTGAGAGTGGCCCAGCTGTCCTGTTTGCCACTTTTCTGCAGAACGAAGAAAAAGAGTGAGCCTCTGACTGCCTCCACCTGACACCTCAAAGTACCTTTGCACCCGTGCCCGCAGCCCATGTCCAAGGGAGGTGACTGTGCCAATGGTCCTGAGACCCTCCAAAGCTGAGCCCACCTTTGAGTTTGGCAAGACTGGACCCCTAGTCTCCGCCTGCAGCCCCCTCAAACTGTGAGTATCTCCTGTACTGCAACCCAACACCTAAAAGCACCACTGCAGCCGAGCCCCATAGCCCGAGGAGAAGTGGGCTAATGGTGTCCCTACGTGCTCGAGCATCTCAAGGACTGGTCCCCCTGCGGGTTCACCTGGACTGGCCCCCCAGTCCCAGCTTGCAGCCTCTTTGTGTCTAGACCGATGCCCATTGACTTAAACAGGGCACCTGAAGCTGAAAAGCACCTCTGCACCTGGACGCCCCAGTGCCCCCAGGTTGACCAGTTGGTGCTGCCTTGGACCTTGTCTGATACTCACCTTAAGTCCAGGAGAGTCCCATAAGTCGCAGACAAGTGCTTGAATGCAGTATATCGCTTTCCCTCATAGGATAACCTTACCGCTCCAGAAATTGCACTGTGAACTTTTGAAACCTATAAAAAAAATCATATCTCAAAAAGTACTTACCTGATTCTGATGATCTTGGTATCTAAATTCATATAAAAATCTGTGTTATTTTTATAAAATGTCAGATTTCTTCGAGTGTGTGTCTCGCTTGCTGAGTCTGTGTGTGCAACACATTTTTGACATTATCCTATGATAAGCCTAACTGCTCACCCACACTACCACAAAAGAGAGCTTTTAGAGTTATTATTTTAACCCCTGTCAGCCAGTAAGGGTCACCCTAGACTATCTACATAGTGTCCCCTTATATTGGTAGATTATATAGCTAGCCAGCTTCCTACACATTGTTATAGTTTTGTATGGCTTTGTAAATAGGTGTAAATCTTGTGGAGGATTAAGTAGTGAAATAGATTAGGAAGGTATAGTTAGATTAATGAGTGTCAGTCTAAGTATATGCTTGCACTGGTAAAATGGAAGTTTCTTATAAGCATGGAATTCAGCATGTGGCCGACCATGTGATGCAGGCCAGGCACAACTTGGGTTAAGCCTAAAACATACAGATTTTCAAGGATGTTGTGGCCTATTTGGATCCTGAAATGTTAATCTACAAATTCAAATCACCCATAATCAGACTTTTCTTGGACTTTGATTACAGGTGTACGATTAGGTAAAATAGTTCATCTAGGAATGTAGAACTGAATACCAGATGGCAGTAGATCACTACAAACAAAAAGAAGTGGTGTGAGTTGATTGTGCTGCTAGCGCCAACAATACATTTGAATGATGAAAACTTGATATTAGATAGTTCTGTGCAAGGTAACCAAGCGTTATCACTAGATATATTCTGCTTCCTCTCTTTGGCCTTGTAAATAGGTGTAAATTATATAACTAGATATATTCAGCTTCTTCTCTTCGTATCTGTATTTTTGTAGATAATGTTAAGCCCTGGCTGGAGCCCTAGCCCATTGGGCATCCAATATGACTTGTCTCCTTGTGTTTTACAAATATTTCTCTGTTAGTTGGCTCATCCTTTTACCCCAACCTTACTGGAGCACAAAAGGGATTATTTTGCACAAAGATGTTCTGTGTGCCACAAAGCTGATCGTGCGCACTACCCTGGACACTGTTGATTCACTGTCTTAAACAGCATTCTCCAGGCTGTGGGTTTGGACTCCCCGGTGGGTCATGAGTCTATTTTTAATGGGTCGCAAACGTCCTGGTCTATATGTAAATAATATTTGAATTGATTGGCCCTCTTTGTGCAGATGTGCAAAGGTGCTCAACAATGTCCCTAAGTTCAGGTATAGAACAAACCTTTATTCACAAGCAATACTTTGGGCCAACTTTCCATTATTTGTTGCTGTTGTGTTTTTTACTTCACAAACTATTTAAACTGAGAACGTGCTCACTATACTCGATCATACACAACTTTGCCACTTGGGTATGGCTTTATGACTTTCACACATAAATTTAGAAATAAGGATGTGGCCCAACAGCCAGTTGCTGCCAACTTTGGGTATGGGAAACCAGGTTCGAAGTCTGGCATTGGCTCAGCATTCTTTAATTCAGGGTAAATCGCTTGATCTCCAACGCGTATAATAAAATTAATCTGACTTCGTGTAAGGTGCTCCAGTGGCTCTGGGCAGCATATGCCCTACAAAAAAAAATCTCCACCGGGCCTTATTTTATCACAAAAAATGAATATTGGGTTTGTAGAAGGGGTTCCCATATTTTATACAATCACTGGTGTCAACACAAAGATTTTTCGGAAGCCTTGTAATTTACGGATGCCCCGGACCAGCACCCTGCTCTGAAAAAAAGTTCCAGCTCCAGACTCCAGTGCAGTTCACCAGCTCCACTTTTATGAGCAAAACAATATATTGGCCACATCCAGATATCAAAGGGTGTGGTCACAGTCATGACGTTTGCCAACAATTGCTGTTTTTACGTTAAAAAAAAATCACCCCCGGTTTATGTCCATTAAAGCTAAGTGGGTTGTAAAGGTTTGTCACTCTAAAAATTGGTTTGTGGCTCTAAAAGTTTAGGAAGCACTGATCTTGATCAATGTATACCAGTGTGGTGATATACCAACATGTGCAAATATCTTCTACTCCTCCCCTCAGCGATTGTCTAGCCCTCCACATCTACTTGCTGTTTCAAGCAAGCAGAGCGATGACAAGATGCTTTGGGTTACCCTCACCTCCCTCAGTTGAAATCTGTTCACAAGATGGCAGTGGTAGCAGTCTTCACTAGCCTCCCCCCAACATTATCAGAGCTGCTTAAATAATATAATAGCAAAGCAACACATAACATTATGGTGCGGTGACAGGTGTCAAATTTGTTGAAAATTTGAATTCGGATTATCTGAAACCAGGGAGTCCTTCAGATAATCGGCTTGTTCCTTACCGTTTTCCAAGAAACTGCCACCTGACAATTTGTCCCTGTACAAACATCTTGATAAGTCATTATTCACAGTCTAACAAGCCACGTGAATTTTCTTACACTTGTTTTGTGTTTCCACTTAAAGACGTCACATGTTTTTATCAGACTCTATCTTGATTTTCATCTGTTTTTTTAAAACCATCTCCCGTCCTAAGACTTCACTCTCATCATGTGGGAACCGGCCACAGACAGATGCCTAGAACTGACCTACATTCTGATTATCTTTGGTGCCTAGGTAAAGCACTTGACATCACTTCGGGAGAGGTAGGCTACGTATTTATTGCATCTCTGAAAGGAGAAACATCAAACACTTCTTCTAAGAGCCATCCTTCAAGAAAGTGGCATAAAAATGCATAGAACATAAGAGACCTCCTTCTTCTTCCCGTTAAAATAAGAAAGTAAAATGCCAGAAAAGCTCCATGGAGCGTTCAGACCAATATAGAAAGAGGCAGACCTTTAAGAGAGCGGTAATCCCTCTTCAGCTTGCTTGAAAGAGGAAAGATCAGGAAAGGTAGGATTCGCTCACGCGAATGCTGTATCTAACGCCATGCTTGCCTCTTTTCTCCAGAATTATGATCTGAGATTTGTATGGAGATGTGAGACTTTTAATAATCTTTTCTCGGCGTCAGAGGGCAAAGTTGTGTGACTTTTTAACCAATCTCAAACTTTTGTACATCTGTTAAAGTTCATACTGCACAGCGACTTGATAGTTAGTTAAAAAAATATATGCAACATTGTGAAAATATTAAAAGGCACAGAGATGAAGACAAAAAACGCAGGCGTCAAAAATACAATACATTTACAATGTTTTTGTTTTTGGTTATGTCACAACAGTAGAGCTGCTGAAATATTATTTTCTGATGGATACTTCTAACCGCACATTTCTCACCTTTTGAATCCCCCGGGGGCCAGACTTAATCTGGAACTTTTCATAACAATAGCTCCTGCATGCTGACTGGGTGTCCTTGTTCTGCCTGTGGGTGACAGTGCAGAGCTGTTTACAAGGGCCAGCTTCCTTCGACCTAGATCCAGAGCTCCGTTGCCAACTTTGTGGATTCCGAATAACTCTATATTTACAGAATAGACAGTGTGCTAAGGAAACGTCTCCTTCAAAAACCACAAGCTTTAAGCCAGGCTGCAACTGTAGAAAGCAAATGTCAGTTACAGATCCACACAATGTCTTTCTGTAATACCTTGGGTCTGGCTATAACTCAGTCATGCTGCAAATGCTCTATGATGCATCTGAAGGTGACCAGAGAGGAGAAGCTTTGTCACTGAATTTAAAAAGGGAGGTAGGTCGCAATCCAGACAACGGGGCAGCTTCAGATCTAGGTCCCGGTCCTGTTCTGAGAAAATCAAAAATGAAGTTGAGGGACAAGACACACCACAACCCCAATAAGGCCAAGCAGAACTTATCCACGCCACACCACTCCCTCTCCGGGTACATTGCACAGTCAGTACTTCAAGGACCCAATTCTGCTATTATTGTGTGACTCTAATCTGTTCCGGGGCTAGTTCCAGCGCGGCATGAATTCGCACATGATTGTTGACCAGCAGCTAATAGAGACCTGTAAGAAGTCTATACTGAAACGTTTCTGGCAATGCTGGCTCCCTTTGGGGCAACCTTGAGCCCCATAGAGCTCCAGGAGCCTTCCTGTTGGACTCCATTTAGCACGTTAGGGCCCCGTTGGATCCCCGCCAGCGCCAACCCATGCCTCCAATGCTGCGCCGGGCATCGTCGGTTCCAACCACTGTGACGTCGCAGCCGCCTGTAGTGGGATGTCTGGGGGATCCATGGGAACACCCCTCCCCAGCTCCCGTCTTGAAGGCTGCCTTTAGGAGGCGCACTCAAAATAAGCCATCGTTTTGCGGCGCACTTTCAATGTGCTTCCTAAGGTCATGTTTGCCTCTATGCCCGCATCCCTCATCTTGGCACAGATGCAAAGTGATTCCCTTGCATGGGGCCTAACCCCCATGCAAATGAGGGAACACCTTCTCTTGATAGCATTAGAGCCACATGTGCGCCAGTGCTTTCACTATTACAGAAGGGGATGCACAAGCCTCTGTGGCCCCTACTGTAATAATATTGTGCCTCTTGGCAGATAAAGCTGGCGCCCACACCCGTTGCGCCCCAGGGCACAATTTTTAATATAGCCCATGATCTTACTGTGTTGTCCATTTCTAATCTGAAGTGATTATTTGCCTGTGCCTTTCTGAGAAATTCTCAAGGCACATACTTCAGCTTTGGAAATTCCCCAGCCTCTCTCTCTAGATGCCAGTACTATCGCAGATGAGAACCCTTGTTCCAATCGGATTCTAGCCCCGTTCAAGTTTATAGATTTTTCTGCACATTGAAGACTGAGGAAGAGGCAGATCATTTTCTCCCCCTTTGTTACACTGATGCAACCTATGCTTAGAACTGCAGAATGCATGCTCCAAAAGGTTCCCGCACTCAGGAGAACGTCTCTTTCAAAGTAGTAATTCCCAAAGCACCAGAGGTTTTGTACAACAGTTGCCTACTTTAGAGACTAAGGTAAACTTTCTGACCGAAATCTTGCAGTCTAGACCTGCTACTTAAGCGCCCTTACTGCCTTTTAATGAGGCTTGATTGCCCCTGATTGATACCTTGATCTAAGCCGTGTTCAACTTCCCCAGTTAGTCACCTAGTGGCTAGACATCCTAGGCCTAACACTAATAAGTTGACCGTTTTGACCCATTGCCAAAGAGCTTGGTCTTCCAGGCTTCCACCAGTAAAGTTTATCCCAGTGCCTTCCCTACTGTACCTCTTGACACAAAGTTGTTGAGCTTTGAAGCATTCAGCAAAAGAGTATTTTCCTCTACCATTTTGACATTAAGATCCCTGAAAGCTGTCTGGCTTTTAGGGTGTTACACACACCTTAAAAGATAGACACCAATGTTATGATCAGGATGCAATTTATATGAATTTTTGGGGACGTGCAAGCATCCCTTATGAACATACCATTTAATGGATCCAGGCATTTTGAGTAAAAAGCAGATCCTGCATTGGAGCACTTAAAATAATTCCATGCTTTGATCCACTCGTTGTACTTGCTAGCATTAACTTGTCAATTTCAGTAACAGTACAGAACATTTTGAGGATATTCAGGTTCTCACCCTTGACAACACTGCCTTATATAGCAAGAGGGCTTGGTGGTGGCAGACGTCTAGGCCACCACAAGGGACTGTCTTCTTCCACAAGGGATCCTACTCCCATTATTTCCAAGTGTCGGAAATAGATGAAGACTTGGGCCAAAACTGGATCATTGACTTTGGGGCACCTTCTTTTGGAAAGACAAGCTCAGGTTATTGTCTTTGGCCCGGGTTCTTTCTGCCCTGAATCCAGGGCCCTGTAGTGTCCTTTGATTTGCAGAATGAGTACTTTCAAGTGCCAGTCTTGAAGTCCCACAGATGCCTCCTGCAGTTTTTGGTGTTGTCAGATCATTTTCAATGAACTATTCTACCCTTCAGTCTCACTTCTGCCCCCCCCGCCAAACTGCCCTCTTAAAGTCCTCAGGTGTTAATAAAGGTGATGCCAGTGGTCGTAGTGGTTTTCCCTGGTCAGGGATATACATATTTTCCCATACCTTGATGACTGGCTACTGGAGGTGGATTTGCCATAGTCGGCCTGGGACTGCCTACAGACAGTTGTCACTCTTGGGATTTTCTATAAACAATCCAAAATCTCACCTGCAGCCTGTGCAGAGGATTCCCTTCATACGGCCATCTTGGGTTCACTACCATACCACCACTGCAGCATATCCAGGACATTGAGTTATAATCCTGATGTTTCTGCCTCACTCCAGCATCACGGCATAGACGGTTATTAGACTTCTTAGCCTCCTTCACCCTTCTTGTCCCACCATGACCATTCGCACATACAGGCCGTGCAGTGGAACATTTATTCAGTGCCAGTATGCCCTCACAGGTGGTAGTGCACTCTACAAATCTGCATAACATAACATCTGTAGCGGGCTCAGTATTGGGGCGACCTTTTCAGATGGGACCTGCATTTCAGAGGCAACAGTCTGGTATCTTCAGTTTTGTCGGGCACCAGTCTGAAGTGCAGCAATTAGTTCTCTGTCCTCCACCCATATTTATCATCTCTAAGCTGGGGTAGTCACCTGGGGGAAGTGGAGATGAGGGATATTTGGTTCTCAAAGGAGGCTGTGTTGGAGTATTGTGCCATTCATTTGGCTTTAAAGGCTTTACTCCCATCTGTCATAGGGAAGCTGGTTTAGGGCTTATACTGACAACAGGGCCACTTTGTGGTAGTGCAGTAGGAAGGGCAGTGTGTGGTCACAGATCCTATTCCAGTACGCAGGGGGGACTCTGGAAATGACTGGATATTTAAGGGCTCACCCAGATTGTAAATCACTTTATGGGTCACTGAGCACCAGAACAGACAAGTTCAGCATAAGTGCCATTTTCAGCTGGTGATGGCTCAAGACATCTTCGCCCTTGGGAAATACCTTGGTTGGATTGCCTCGCCACCATCAAGAACGTGCTGTTTAAGGATTATTACTTACACTGTCTGTGGTAGGACACTGGCTTCTTGTATGCCTTCCCATCTTTGTCTGTCCTTCCTCGAGTTGTGAAAAGGATCAAGACAGACCAGGCTGAGATCATCATCACAGCTCCACTTTGGACCAGGACTGTATGACACCCTGATCAGTTGAACCTGAATTTTTGCGCCTAAAACCAACAGCCTTTTCAGTAGGATCTCCTGTCTCGGTACATTTGAGGGTCTTGCACCTAGATCTTCTCAACCTACACCTCCATGCTGAAAATGTAGTGGCACCAACTGAGCAGATTTGATCTACCTGCTGAAGTAGAGGATGTTAGTCTTTGCTTCACATCTATTTATTCTAGTCATAGGGTGAAGATTTTCTCCTAGTGCGAAAATTGCCAAGTTGACTCTATACAGGCCAACCTGTTGGATGTTTTATGTGTTCTTTCTTTGGCACAGCAAGGCTTGGTCGTGGGCAGTGTTAAAAGTTAAATGTTTCTGACTTATTACATTTGCCTGATCAACAACCTTATTTATGTCAACAGTTGTGATGCTTCCCCTGAAGAGTCTCACATACATGTTTTGCCCTACGCCCTTAAATATGACTCAATTGGACTTTAATTTGGTGCTTACATTCTTAATGTACATGCCTTTCAAGCTCATGCGCAGTTGTGTGTACCATGTCAGTGAGATGCAGATGCTGTCAGGGAAACCTCCGGACACTACCTTTTTCCACAAATAAATTGGTGCTGCAAACTTGCGCTTTCTTTTTTCTGAAATTGGTGTTGTCCTTTCATTTGGGACAGTCTATCACTTTCCCTGCCTTTTTACTCCTTCTGGACCCTCCAAGGTGGAGGATAGGCTTCGATGACTTTAAAGCTCTTAGCTTTAGATTACGTCCACCAAAGAGAACCAATTGAATAACCAGTGTTTTAACTGGTTTCCCAGTGCTAAGTTGGGGAAGGTGGTACAGAAGCAAACCTTGTCCACGTGGATCATCCCGTGCATAAATACATGCTGCAACCTGGCATGTTTCAGGCCTATTCCACCAGCTCCAAGACCACAACTGCTGTGTTGGGGAGAGATGTGCTGTGTTGGACATCTGCCAGGCATGGGCGTCCGTACACACCTTCACCTGACATTACTGTTTCATCACTCAAGTCTGCAGGAATGGTCATTTCGCCTACATAGTTCTGCAGGACTTCTTGATGTATGTCCACTCCTAAAGCCCTCCACGGTTCAGAGAATAGTGATTTGGTGTCTATTCAAAAGGTTAGAAGTACTCCTCAGAACAGCAATTTACTTATCTTTGGCATAGCAATTTACTTACCTTTGGCAGTGCTCTTTCTGGTAGATACTCTATCTCATTGGTTCCCAACCTGTGGTCCAGGGACCCCTGGGTGTCCACGAAGCCTCCTCGGGGGGTCCGCGACTGCTTAGAAAGTTAATTAATATGAACAGGTTAGGTCCCCAGCTTTCAGTAATGGCTCAGTTGGGGGTCCCCAGATTCTAATAATGATTCAGTGGGGGTCCCCAGGTTCCAGTATTGATAAAGTGCGGGTCAATAGAAGTCGAAAGGTTGGGAACCGCAGCTTTATCTAACTGCAGATTACCAATTACCCTCACTCCTCCCGGGTCTGTGGAGTTGACTTCTGAGCTTCAAAAATAAGTCCCAAGTTGGATCTCGCACACTGTCTCTCATCCAGTTTGTCACGCAAGATCCACCTCTGGGGGTGCTCAAGAGTTCAAGGTAAATTGGTGTAATTGTGCTGCGGTGGCACCTATATGCTGCTCTATGTGGTCACCTCTGAAAGAGGAGCAAGGTGGCTGTGGAATGCAGTGCTATGAAAAGTTCTGGGTACAGTATGGTGCTTACGGCATTCAAAAGGTTAGGAACCCTCAGTAAAACAGAGTATTCACTAGAAAGAGCATTACTCAAGCTTGTTCTTCTAGGGCTGTAGTTCTGAACCTGTGGTCCAAGGAGCCCTGAGGGGTCTGCAAGGCCTACTGAGGGGCCTGCCACTGTTATACAAAATTAAATAATATTAAAATTTATAAATTCAAAATATTTAAAGTATACAAATAAACAAGAACATTTGAAAATTTAAAACTTTGTCTATATTTGATTGTGAAATATTTCACAATTTGTTTTGATATTTTTGTGTTTTGTTTAAAGGTTCAAATCAAAGAAATTGCTTAGGCGGGCCCACCAACATTCAGTAATGACTCTCTAGGGGTCCCCGGATCCCATTAATGAACATAGGAATAAAGTCACGAGATAAATTAACCTGTTTTAAACTATTCTTTTCCCAATGGTATACCATCATTTTTCTGACGAATAGAATGTCATTAGAACGTTACACATTATCAAAACGACCTTTCTTGATCGTGCGTTACTCCTTCAGGTATTTTTTTGTGTTGACACACTGCCCAACCTGTTTTCGAAGTAAAATATGTTTGCTTTTTAATTGCATATCAGTGCTGATGTTATTTGTTAGAATGCCGTTTTGAAGTCGTCGGTTATTCGATAGTTAATAGGAGTTGCTGGAAAACAGCCGTCTTTTGTATTGTATGTCATCCAGCAAAAACAGTTACAGAGAGTCTGATTGTTACATTAACAGAAATAGCCCATCCCTTTCCACAGTAAAGTCATCTTAACAAGAGAACTGAGCAGATCAACCCAGAAAGTTGTAAATCAAGTAACAAAATAGAACCCTTGGATCTCTTAAAATCAGTTTTTAGTAGTCCTGAGATAGTTTGTTGTTGCAAATGTTCGATAGTAAAATGTCTAACATATGTTTTAAATAGCTCCCTGTCATCATGTTATCAATACTTTTGTCTTCTTGATTGTGACGCAAGTTTGTATCCTTGGTATTGGCACGGGGTTGCACCTGCGACACCCAGTACCACCCCAGTGTCACGAGCACTATTAGAAGTCATTCCCTGTACATAACTTTAATCACTTGAGGACCAGATTCCTGGTTCTGATTTTTTGTACATTCTAAATACCCAAACTTTGATTAAAATTTCATATGCTATGTGTGATCGTCTGTGTGTATCCAAATGTGTAGTGCACGAACCCAACTACAAAACAATGGAGCACTGTACAAAACGAACAAGAATACATGGCATTGAGGAGATGGAGGGTGACGTTGGGGATGTGGGACATTCCTTTAGGAGTCGTGGTCTGGAGTCATACTTTGATAAAGTGTTGAGTATGGTTTTCTGATGAATACTTTTAACCACAGATTCCCCGCCTTGTGAATATCACTCTCGAGAAGCATAATCTGTTTGCCCCAGAGTGGCGATGAAGGGGGATGGTGGTGGCTGAGCTATGCCTCTGTCCTGCAGCCTTTCCACCTTTGGTTTTGCTAGTTGCAGTGTTTACCAACCCCGGTAATTTTGTGTCCAGAAACACGGCCCACTCCTAGTTACCCAGAGTGGTATACCCTCCAGAGACACTGCTCTAAGCAACTTTTAATGGATTCTAAGTGTCCGCTGTGGAGAACTTGTAATAGAGTTCAATGTTATCACATTTATTATTTCTATTCCTCTTAACTCTTAAGACTATCGCACCAGGAAAGTTTTTAGCTCTGTCCCCCTCATCCCATTTTTGCGGTTGTGTGCAGCATCGCAAATGGACTTGGCGTGAAACTGGTTCTCTAAAAAACTGTCCCTTTACCTTGAATTACTTTTTCATTACTCCTTTATCCTCTAACACGATTGCTGGCTTCTGGGATGGGCTGAAGGCTGTACCGACTGTAGATGAACATTTGCCTTTCTCCTACCCCACACTTCTATGATTCTGGGACCACATTATGCTGGGGCAGTAAGCAGCCTAGTAATATGGGAAAGAAGAAAGCAGTACACAAGTGGTACTGCCTTGTATAAATGTCTGCTCCTCCAGCAAGCAAGCAGTCCGCCCATCTCAGCGTGATGCTCTCATACATGATCAGTCCATATGTGCATGTTCTGTGCCTCTCTCTTCATATCCTCTTAGGTTTTTCTTCTGTTGGGATGTGTTTCTCCTCTCTAAACTGTCTTCGAGCAGTGTCCTGAAAAAAAGCTGAAAACCACATGACATTTATCGTCTGGTTTAGCAACCATTATGCAGTGAGTTTCTGCCCTACCTGTGCAGAAATCGCACCTATGTATTAAACAAAATTTCGTTTGTCGGATGTCAGACAAGAGCACAGAAGTAATTCTGCAAAAGTCACTGAATATTTTCTGAAATATTTTAAAACCTGACTGATTGGTAACAAGAACCAACTCTGGAAACAACACTGTGGTCATCCTTAGGTACAGATTAAAAGGTCACATTACCCGATGATATATCACTGTTAGTTGAGTCATATTTGTTGCCTGGGGTATGCACGGATTTCTATGAACATTTAAATTACATGGAGTTCGTGATGCTGTAACCACATTCAGCTCTACCCTCACCTCTGCCTCCAAGGATTGAACAGTCCTGCCCTAAATCCCCTTGTCTGGTCCTAGTAATACTGTTGCTCCAGTAATTGAAAAGTTCAGACATGACCCTCCCAAGATTCAGCTGCGTCATCTCTTTGGTGCAAATTGCATGTTGCACGAAGGCAGGCAGGTGAACTTGCCCACCACAGGTGAATGTTTTGTGCACCTTTTTCTGGCATTCAAGTCTCTTTTCAGAGTAGGCCGTATTATTAGTGACATTTATTGTTAGCACTGGAGTTGAGCCTGTCTACTTCACCAATAGTTGTCTCGCATAGCATATTGAGCCCGCTCTGAGAGTGCAGACTCTTCAGTCCTTTAGTCTTTCTCAGAGTTATTTATTTTCTCTCACCCTGTCGTGTGACCTGGCACACTAAAGTAAGGACCTAGATTAACTTTTGTTTGAAGTTAGGCTACTTATTCCATAATTGTAATTGGTCAGGACCTCCTATATTCGTCCTTAAACAAGTTAAGGATCTACCTCCTACACGGAGACCTCTTTCTCGAAGCAAGGCATACCAGTATATAAAGCCCCTTCCTTCCCCGCGAAAGAGAAACTCATCATGTATTTTTTTTCTCTCCCTTTATTCTACATTGTCCCCGTTATCGGAACGTCTAAATTTTTTACTTCCTGGGAAACTCTTTGACGCATAATTAAGATATGATTTGTGTAGTCGGACTTTAGCTTCCTAATGTACTCCAATTGTGTGTTGCTGAGGAATAGTTCTCATCCTAAAAATGGAAACTCTTAAAGGCAGTTAATTTATATGTGTGTTAGTGTCTGTAGCACGTACTGGTGGCAATCTGCAACAGCCTCCTCACGCTGCAGAGCTCCCCTAGGAACACCTCAGTTTTGCAACAGAGGGTCATCTGCCAGTCTGCAGACTCAGACTGTGACTCTTCTGTCGGTGTGTCCCTCCTGTATAATTGACGTCCCGAAGCTTATTTGATAGTACTTTCTTCCTTTGCACCTCTGATTTGGCCCACACCACTTTGTGCATCTCTTCTCAACATTAACTGTTCTGTGTTTATCACAGCACCGTTGCACATAGGCAGCGTTTTTACCAGTGGTGTGGTTTCAAGATTAGATATGCTTTGATTCAAAAGCTGTTTGTTTATATTATGCCTCTCAAGGACTGGTGGGCCAACAGAAAATGAGTAGTGCTCACTGGCTGGCAATAAATAGCGTGCGTATGGTAGCGGTTGTAGACTACAAATACCATTGGGAGGTAGAATGTTGAGCAACTTTCAAAGGAGCAGACTGCGTGGAGCCTGTCTGATGGTTTCGTTATATGCATCATCAGAGTAAACACGTTATGGCCCAATGGTTTAGTAAGATTCTTTGCAAACATTATGGTAAAGGCATTAGGGGGACTTGCTAGTTAGTTTGTATCACTTTGTTTCCTTGCTTATGCACTATGAAGTGGCAGCCGCGTTTAAGTATGCTACTGGAACATAACATACTTCTTATTAATTCTAAAAAGTGCCTCAAATCTAATTTCGGGGCTAGAAGATCCTACATGTGCACCTTCCAAATAAACATACACCCAACCTTTGTGATATGCACAAGATGCTTATTTGAAATCTGCACACGTTGCAGCAAAACAAATACAAAGACGAGCAACCATGAGTCTCCTGAAAGAAGGGTAAAGGTATTACAAATACACTATGCTGTCTCTCATGCTCTTAACACGTGTGGCGCACACAGACCAGTAAGGTAACGTCTCTCCCGCCACTGCATCTTCAACGGAGGTGAAGATAAACGTTCACACAAGTGCCCTACACATTCTCATTATAGTGGAATGGTGAGGGAAAACTCAACTTGAGTGGGCATGTGGGAAGATTCACCCTAAGGTCCCTCTCTGGTCCATTTGAACATTTTGTTCTGACAGTGCTGCTTAGAAGGGAAATGCATGGTGTCTGGCAATGGCTAAGGGCCACGTCTAGGAATAGGGAACATTTTAGGAATTTATGCTCACTGGCCAGTAACTTGCCTACTTGATTTATAGTTTTTAATATGACTCGTGTAGACCTTGACGTGATGAGCCTTGGAGAAACTGCCCCAGGTGGCTCAAGGAGGTCAACTGCTTAGCTGTTTAGATCTTGTAACACCTCTAAAGATAGACCTCACAGTGCTGCCCCCTCCGTATTGCCAAGGAACGCCGTTCCCATTGCAGGCGGCTCTCAGTTCAAAACTGAATTATCTACTGACAAGTTCCACTCATGCCCTCCCAATCACACATGATCAGTCAATCAGGCATGATTGCTGCTCCCAGTCATACAAGAAACCACAACTTCATCAGCACTTGACCTTCTTTCTTGGGTGAGGTAGATTTTTCACTTCCTCATAGGCCTCCACGTGTATGGCTTGCCTGCTTTTCAGTTAACAGTGCACCTCCTGCAGTCTTCAATGTTCCATATGCACGCTTACGTGTACCTGTAGGGAAGATGGCCTTACTGGTTGCTGATGAAATGCCCTATTCATTTATTATATTTGTCCGTGCCTGGGTAGTCACAGTATGATGCACTTTAAAAGATTTTTTAATATTTCATTCACTTCTACTCTAACATTTGCTACTACTGCCTTACAAATGTTTTTTTTTGCTTTTATCCATAATTGTTTTAAATGGAACTTTTCATTATTGCACTGTAATACGTCAACAACGTAAAAGTGTAAAAAAAAAAAAAAAGTCTGTTCAAATACGCATACATTTGCTAGCAAATGTGCAGTACGTCTCATGGACTCATCATTTTTACCTCTTGAAGTGTTGTAAATGGAGAACTTCTACTGTGGAAGACTAATACTTCAAACTGTTCGTGTACAGCTCGTTTTTGCAGTTCTATAGACAAATACTAATGTTTTCCAGAATACCATCTGGTTATGCTCGAACATGCTCAAGGGATCTATAAAACTACCGAAGGAAATTGAAGTTAAGCAACAAACCTGCGCTTTACAGAATTTCTGAACACTCTGCTGAGTCTTTGAGAAAAACAATAAAACTCTTTATTTTATGGCATTTGTTGAGATGGGAGTGTCTCCTGCATAGTGTACAGTTGTGTTCCCCGGCCCTGAGTACCCAACTTTGTGTATCTGGTATTCTTTTTTTTTAGTTTTTTTTTTACGTTACTGGCCCTTATGTCACTCTAACTAAAGTGGGTGTGCAGAGGTGCAGGCCTGTCCCCTGACTTAAGTGATGTTCTGGACCTGTTCTGTGATCTGGAAAGGCACACAGGAAGACAAATCAGCAACCACTGGCTCTGGAAAAGGCCTAATAGAATTTCTGAAGGAGCCTTGGCTCCTCTTCAGTGTACTAGGTCTCCTCCTTCAAGCTTCAAGCTTCAGGAATGTCAATAACACTTGATTATCTCATAGAGACTTCTAGCTGCAGATTCTTTACCATAGAATTTTCCAAGGCGTCAGACTGGATCAGAAGATTTTTCATGAGCAGTACCCCTATGTGCCTGTAGGTGGGGTTGGTCGGCTCCATGTGCGTCGTTGGCATCGTTTGCTCCAGAAATGACATCCGTGGCACCTTTATAGGCGCTACCCTGGTGTGCTGACGTCCGTTCTTTCCTTTCCGCACCATCCAGCACTGATCCGTAGACGAGCTACCCCTAGACTAACTTTTTTTAATGTTTTGTTGAGTTGTTTTTGATGTTTTCCTCCTGGTGTGGCACGTAATGTCATCTAAGAAGGGCAGCTTCAAGCTCTACTGCAGTTGTCATCGCCCAGTGTCAGACCTTAATCTTGTATGCCTGTGACGCATTGAGCGTGACCACGACCCAAAGTCGTGTTCCGACTGCCGCACCATGCACATGACTGCCTTCAAGGTACCGGTCTGAAGGAAGGCCTGGGGAGCATTTGCAGACTCGTCACACTCCAAGTCGTCAGGCCATTCTGGTAAATCTCGCCATAAGAATAAGTCTTCCATTTCTCCATGTCTGTTGGCCGATGAGACTTTGGAGCATCAGCATTCGAGACCTGGCTCCACAGTAGCGCCTGCACCTGGGCTGGCTCTCCTCCTTTGGAAGTTTCCGGGAACCAGAATAACCCCCACCCAACTTAAAGAGTTCTATGAGGCCATGCGCCCCATTTTTGGGAGGGCGACTCCTCCGGCATACCTTCAGGCCCGAGGAGTCGGCCGGGGCCCCTTCTGGTTCCACTCTTTGACAGCTTTGGCCTAGGCTCAAATTGGGCCCTGGGGATCCTTTCTTGGATCCAGACCTGCGCCAGTCATGCCCTCTCGACCTTCCCCGACCCTGGTCCCAAGGTCGATACTCCCAGTGGCACCGCCCCCATTCTGGTCCCTGACTCCAATGTGGAGCCTGAGGGGCGTCAATCAGTGCTATTTCCGGTGCTGTCTTGAGCCATGCCATCCAGGTTGGAGCCTGAGCCCTAATCTTATGGGTTAGGATTTGGGGAAGAATGGTAGGGCTCACTGGGCCCTGAAGAATAGCTGCCCTATGAAGATCTTAAAAGGAACTGGTATGAGGAACTGAGTAAAGCCAATGACTGGATATTTTTTTTTTCAGATATTGGTATGCTTTCTCCCCCTAACGTGGCTACGGAGACGGGAGCTTCTTTTGGAATGGTGGTACGGAGAGCAGCTGAGGTCCTTGACCTTCAATTGCCTTCGGTGGCAGTCAAGACTAATGTTTTGATGGAGGGAGGTGGTGCAACTGGGAGTTTCCCCTTCAGAACTGCTACTCCTGTTTAACAAAGCACTCACTTTTGTCTTTCTGCGGACCTGTCCAAACCCAGCACTGGGGCTTCTGTGAATAGGAAGATTGTCCACCACCACCATCCTGCACTGGGAGACTAAAACGTCCTCACCCAACACCGTACCCCAGTGAGCTTGGTGGTTCAATGCCTCTATGTCCCATGCAAATCATGGTGCATTCCTACCGCACCCCTGGATAAAGGAAGAGACTGCACACTTTGGGGGGTGACATTGAAGCGCCACGCCTGGTCTAGGACAACTGGCTTTTCGCAGGATGTCTTATCATCCCTGATGGACATGCCCTTTGATGGCTCCCGTCTCTAGGGAGACAAGGCGGATTTGGCACTGGAGCAATTTAAGGACAGTTTGGCTTTGGCCAGGTCCTTGGTCCTTTCTATGGACCCACATAACCCACATTCCGCCTTTCGCTCCTAAAGGAGAGGCTTCTAGCTGTTCCAATACCCTCCCAACCACATCCTCTGTGTGGCCGAGGGCGCGGTACCCACAGACCTTGTGGGTCGGGCAGTCAGCGGTCAAGTCAGTCCACCACCTACCCAGCTGCCCCCAAACCCTTCTAATCTGCCCACATACCATCAGGGGCGTCCATTCTTGTCTTGAGTAGAGCTCAAACACGCCTTCCCACCCATACCACTCCTGCCCAGAGTTCTCAAGAATATCAAGAATGACCGGGCACAACTAATCCTTGTGGCTCTGGACTGGGCACGGAGTGTCTGGTATGCTGAGCTACTGAGCATGGCCTTTGATGCTCCGATCAGGTTGCCCTTTCGGAAGGATCTTCTGTCACAGCAGCACAGGAGGGTTCTGCACCCGAACCTGTCCACTGTTCGCCTTCTTGCATGGAGATTGAGCGGCGGCAGTGAGAGCTTTTGACCTACCTCCTGAAGTCTGTAATGTCATCTTGGCAGCCAGACGTCCCTCCACCAAATGGCATATGCCTGTTGTTGGAAGAAATTTGTGGCTTGGTGTACAGACATGTATGTTGATCCCCTTTGTGCCCCTCTTTCTGAGGTTCTATTGTTCATCCATTCCCTTGCCCAGCAGGGGTCTGCTTTAGGAACTATTTATCTGCTGTTTCTGCTTTTTCGCAGTTTCATGATCAACCTTCCTTGTTCAAGCCTCCTATTGTACATAGGTTGCTGAAAGGTCTTATTCGTCTCTTCCCCACATCCCCATTTATTATGCCCCAGTGGGATCTTAATTTTGTTCTGACCTTTTTGATGTGCGCTCCTATTGGGCCTCTTCACAGCTGTCCTGTCAGGCTTCTCACATTGAAAACAGCCTTTCTTGTGGCAATTGCATCTGTCCACAGAGTGAGTGAGCTGCAGGTCTACATCCTACCTCTATCTATCCTGACAAAGTGGTGCTTTGCACTAGGGCCTCTTACTGCCAGAAGTGGACCCGCCCTTTTCATGGAGGCCAATCAGTCACCTTTCTTACTTTTTGCTTACCCCTACATCTTTCTAAGGAAGAGGAGAGACTCCACCACCTGGGTCCAAAAAGAGCATTGATCCTTGATCGTACAAAAGAGTTCAGGTGCATGACCAAACCTTTGTGGGATATGTGGGTGCTCAAGGAAGCTGGATACCTATGTTGTGTACCAAATGTAAGGGAACACTATGCAGATAGTACAGACGACCCTTATTGGTTTAGAGGGGTTAAGTAATACTCACAAAAGCACTCTTTTGTGGTAGTATGGGTGAGCAGTTAGGCTAATCAGAGGGTAGTGAGTGTCCTTGAGTGTCCACTTCAGGTAGCCCACCTTAGGGGGTGTCTCTAGCCCAAAGGTGGAACACGCCTACTGATTAACTAATTTCCCAGCTGACCTAGTGCCAAATTGGCCTCCGGGCTGTGGTAGGCAGCTCCCAGGTCTGTGGAAAGCAGGGGTTGCATACCAACAGCGGTAGGGTCTTTGTAGTCCTGGTCTTGGGATGCCGATTCACTCGCCATCCTGCTGGAAGAGGTGATAACACTTTCTTCGAAGCAGGCACTGTACCTGGCCTCTGAGAGTGTGGGCGCTCACCTCCAGGGAGTCATAAACCCATTGTGGTGGCAGGCTGGTTGAGACCAGTCAGCCAACACACTAGAGGAATAGTAGGTTTCAGGGGGCATCTCCAAGATGCTTTATGAGTGCATGTCAGAATAAATCCAAGACTGGCATCAGTCTGGATTTATTAAAATGAAGTGTTTGATACCAAACACCATAGGTTTCATTAAAGCCATTATGTAGCTGGGGAACCGGTAATGGCGAGTGCCCAGTACATACCTTAAGATGGCTTTCCTTTTCATTTGCAATGTCTAGTAATCAAACTACACATTACAGGGCATATCTGCTTATACAGATATGTCCTCACATCAAATATAATGCACCATGCCTTAGGGCTCTAAGGCCTGCTGTAGGGGTGACTTACATATATCTAGATGCAGTGAGTGGTGCTCAGAACACAATTTGTGTGCCATGTCATGTTTTCTCATGGCTTGCATCATGACACGCAGTCTGATGGCAGACTATGCATGCTTTTTAGCAGGGGGTCCCTAAGGGTGGTGCAATACATGCTGCAGCCCTTAGGGACCCGCTCTAGTACCCAAGCCCTAGAATCACGGGTGCCGTTACTAGGGGCTTACAGAGGTACAAGAGTGTGTGCCAATTGTACACAATTTACCTTGTATGCGGAAATGAGCACTGGCAGTAGGAACCTGTTTAGTAGGGACCCAGTGCACCTCAGTCGAAAACCCTCACCCAGTACCAGTGAGCAAAAAGTGGGGGTGACCATGTCCAAAAGGGGCACTTTCTTGCAGGTGCAAAAAAAGGTCTGCTTGCAGAAGCAGACCATCTCCAGATGGGTTGTACTCTGCAGTAAGATCTGCTACACACTGGCCAAAGAGCAACAATCTGAGGGCTTGCGTGCTCAATCCGTCAGAGCTAAAGCTGCAACCGCTGCTTTAACAGCAGAGTTCCAGTCCTGGAATTCTATCCGGCAGCGACGTGGGCATCTTTGCACACGTTTACCAAACACTACTGGCTGGACAGTCAGGTCTGTAGGGACGGACACTTTTCAGGTTCGTTCCTGCAGGACTTTCTCATTTGAAATTAGTTTGCAGACCCACCTCTGGGGATGGTATTGCTTGGGTATCTATTCAAAGTTAAGGAATCTGCAGCTAGCAGTCTCTATCAGGTGAAAACGTTACTTACCTTCAG
Organism: Pleurodeles waltl; assembly: GCF_031143425.1. NCBI lineage: Eukaryota > Metazoa > Chordata > Amphibia > Caudata > Salamandridae > Pleurodeles > Pleurodeles waltl. The sequence continues at coordinate 1,010,875,517 of NC_090437.1, forward strand.
TAACACTTTATCTGGTAGAGACTATGGGGGTCATTTTGATCCTGGCGGTCTTTTGACCGCCAGGGTAAATGTGGCGGTCCCACCACCAACAGGCTGGCGGTGCAGACCGCCACATTACAAGTTGGCGGGTTGGCCTCTTCCAACCCGCCACATCTCCACTCTACCGCCATGGCGGTCAGAACCGCCTGACCAGAGATGATCATCTCCCACCCAGCAGTCCACAGAAGACTGCTGGCGGTATTAGAAGCTGGTTTTCCACCATTGTTTCTGCGGTGGTAGCACTGCCACGAAAACCATGGTGGAAAGGCTACGGGTGACAGGGAATTTCTTCCCTGTCACCAGTAGACGCCTCTCCCCCAAATAAAAACTAGATCCCCCACCCCCCTTCAGCCACAGCACCCCCTCCCCCCACCACCTCCTCTTCAGCCACAGCGCACCCCTCCCCGCATACATGCACACAGACACCCACATGCACCACACATACACCCGTTCACCTACACTTACATACACGCATTCACTCACATGCATTCACAACATTCACAACATTCATCCATGCATACTCACACCCATCCAAACACGCATTCACCACAACACACTCACTCGCATATACACACGCATACACACTTACATGCATATGCGCACTCACTGCCACATTCAGACACGCATACAACCACGCATACACACATTCATCCACACACGCAAACACCACACACGCGCACACAGCACCTCTCATCCCCCTCCCCTGTCGGACGATAACCTTACGGGGAGAAAGGTTGTCCGGCAGCGACTGGGCGCTTCCACCGCCAGCAGCACCCCGCCAGCAGGATACCGTCAGGCCGTATTATGGCCCATAATATGGCAGGCGGTGTCGGTGGTGGAACCGCCAGAATGCCTTTGCCCGCCAGCACGACTACTGCAGGATTTGCACCCAAAGTGTGGCGGAAATACGGCAGTACCTGTAATATGGTGGGCGGGACACCGCCAGCACTGGCGGTCTCCCGGCACCTGCGGCTTTGGAGGTCTTTAAAATGACCGTCAAAGTAAATGAGGACATATGTCTAGCTGCAGATTCCTAACCGACCCACCCATCCTCCCCCCTCTGTGAATAGATTTCTAGGGGCAGGGAATTCCCTTTCAGGGCTCTAGTTTTGACACACTAGTGGTCAGTGTTCTACATGGCTACACGCTTCTGGCATGGAAAGTTGTGAAAAGAAACTGACATTGGTACACCTGGATGGACCCTAAATAGGAACCGTGATGTCATTACCAGCATGGACAATGCCAACGGATGCAAAGCCGATCAATGGCAACTACCTGCATGCAGGGGTACTGCTCATGAAAAATCTTCTGTATCCAGTCTGACACCCGAGGAGAATTAAAAGGTAAAGAATCTGCAGCTAAATATATCTTTACCAGATAAGACGTTACTTAAGGTAAGTAACTTATTCTTTAACCCCAGTGAATGACATAGTAGAAACAATGGTAAATGGCCTGCACACATTCTATTCAAACAGAATCATTTTAATGAGTTAGCCAGCAAGTGCTGCATTTTGGTAATATTAAACCTCTCTCCTGGAGATGAGCCAACCCCCATAAAAAAGTTGAGGCAAAACCCACAGAATTATTCCATCTTTGCCCTTTTGGATATTTAACTCAAATACATGGTTGCTTTCTGCATCCAGGGGTATGGTGTTTCTATCAGATTGTTACCATGCTATCTTTAAGGCTTTTGCCCAAATTGTGAAACTATGGATGACATAATGACTCTATTTCTGATTGCAGAAAGAGCAGCAAGTCTCAGAATCGTTGTATGCATGTGTTATTGATTATAAAGCAAATTTAATGCTGTGAATAGGGTTGTCCTCTGACATACACTAGCAATATGGGACATCTGTGGTATCCTACTTTGGACAATACAAGCATAGTGTATGGCTACTCCGGCCCAGACGAGGGTTGCCTTAAGTAGCAAACTTTCAGATGAGATGCAAACTAAGTATCATTTAAATAAATTTTATATTTAGGCTGTCCTACTGTTGAGTCATTATACAGTGAATTGTGGTCAGCTATGGCAAAGGCACAGTAATTTCCCCTAAAGTTGAGGGGCCAACAACTCTTGTTGCTGATGTACTCTGACAGATTTAATCATTTTGCAGTGGACATACAGCAATTTTGACTGCCCCTCATTTAAATATTCTAAATAACCATATCACTGTGAATTTTGCAAAGGCAAAAGTAATAAGCTTTGAGAGGAATCACATAAACACCTCTAAATGACAACCTGGTAGCAATAGGATTGAGAGGTTTATCTGATGGAGACTTCTAGCTGCAGATTCCTTATCTTTGAATTTCCCAGGCATCAGACTAGATCCAGAAACTTTGGTGTGAGCAGTACCCCTGAGCGCTGTTGAGTGGCTTTGTTCGGTCCCATGCTGTGTAGCTGGCACCAGAAGTAATGCTGTGGTCACCTATATAGGTACTACCCAGGCGCGCGGACATCAGTTCTTTTCTTTCAGCTTCAGTTTCTCTGATCCGAAGAAGAGCTACTCCTCTGTCTCTTTTTGGCAAGCTTTTAATGACATTTTGTCAAGTATTTTTGAGGTGTGTCGAGAAATGTCATCAAGAAAGGTAGGGTTTAAGCCATGTGGGGACTGTCACAGCGCCACATCGGTAACAGACCTCCAGTTGGTGTGCTTATGGTGTCTCGACGGCGAACATGACTCGAAGTCATGCTTGGACTGCCGGGCCATGATTGCGAAAGCTTTGAGAAGCAGTCCCTAAAGCTGCTTGCGGCCCAGCGGTCGACGCCAGTTAGCGCGACTCGTAGGAGGTCTCAGTCCCAATCGAGAAGAAGGTCACTGGACCGCTCCAGGAGCTCCAAGTCCTCTTCCCCACACTCAAGGTCCTCCGAACACTCGGGGAATTGGCACAAGAAGAAGTCTAAAGAGCCGACGCGACAAGTGAGGAACATCGGTGTTCCATGCACAGTTCTGTGCAGCCATTGCAAGGTCCGAGTCATCGCCTCCCTCCATTTCCGGGAACTTGAGTGACCCCTGCTCACATATAGTATTTTTACAAGGCAATGTGCTGCGTATATGATCGGGTTGACCCCTCTGGAGCACCTTCGGGCCCCGTGATGTCCTCTGCATTGTTGACGTCCCTCAATGGATTGTCCTCAGTTTTGGCGTTGGGAGTCCTGACTGGACCTCAAACAAGTTTAGATTGCGCCAAGGAGTCCAGTACGACAGTGGTTGGTGCAGGACAGCTGCGAGGAGTCCTCGTGTCTTCACACTTGGTGGGGAGACAGGGTTGACTTCTTAGAGCACCGTGACCTCCTCCTGGGTGGCTGCTGCATCGGTGACTCCAGGGGTTAGCAGAACGGCATGCCAGATGTTGCTACTGGTGCCTACAGTCTGCAAGGATGGGAGGAGGCCCCATCAGGTTCCGCTCAGATGGCTCCAGCCTCGGCTTCATTGGGGTTTCATGGATCTGATCTGATCTGGATCTGCCCCATTCGGGCCAACGCGACCTTCTCTGGCACCAATCCCAACACAAATGCTCCTAGTGCCGCCAGGGCCCACTGGTGGCACCAGCCCCATTCTTATTCACAATGACTCAGAGTCAGAACGGCATTGATCGGCCTAATTCCGGTGCCCACAAGGCTCAGTGGCTCTGTGGGATTGCCTGAGTGTTTTTTTGGAGCAGCCAGGCTTGGGGAAAAATGTGAGGGTACACTGGACCCCTTAGAATACCAGTTTCGCACCCCTAGTGAAACTTTGGACTGGTATGATGAACTAGGAGATGCCAGTAGACTGTACACATCTCCAGATACTGGCTTACTCTCTCGCCCCACTGTGGCTACGAAGGAGGGGGCATCTTACTCAATGGTGGTGGAGAGGGCAGCGGAGGCCCTTAACCTCGAGTGTCCCTCACTGACGGTCAGTACTAACCTCTTGACAGAAGAGCTTCAGCCTGAAGCTTTCTCATCCAAACACCTATTGCCCTTTAATGAAGCATTCACCGATGTCCTGCTGGAATCTTGGTCCAAGCCCAGCACAGGGGCTCCTGTAAATAGGACAGTTACCCGCCGCCATCGCCCTTCCCCAGGTGAGCCTTGTTTCCTCACCCAACATCCCACCACAGAAAGCTTGGTAGTCCAAGCCTCAACATCCCATGACGCGTTCCCTGCTACTCTCCCGGACAGGGAACCCAAGAGACTGAAAATGTCAGGCAAGAAAATTTTCTCTTCCACAAGCCTACCATTGCGGTCGGTGAACACTGCATGCCTGTTTCGCCGATATTCCCATAGCTTGTGGGCTACAGTTGCGCAAGTGCCGCCACAGGTCCCGGAGGCGGCCCGAGCCATGCAGTGAAAGACGGGAGGGATGCAGCAAAGTTCACCATTAGGTAGAGTTTGGATATGACTGACTCGCTGGGCAGAGCGGTTTCCTCAACAGTGACATTGAGGCACCAGGCTTGGCTGAGAACATCTGGCTTTTTGGGTGATGTCCAGGCCAACATTATGGACATGCCCTTCAGGAGGACTCGTCTCTTTGGAGAGAAGGCAGACTTGGTACTAGAGTTCTTCAAGGACGCATGGGCCACGGCCAAGCCCCTAGCCTGCCTTTTGCCCCTTTCATGGTTACGAAAGGGGCGTACCAACGCGCCAGTCCTATGCTAACCACCATCCTGCGCAAGCTTCCAAAGCTGTGCAAAGACCTAGACATGGTTCATTTCCACCCTGTGGGCCTGGTTCTTAGAAGTCGTCCACTACCAACCCACCTCCCCATGGCAGCTGCAGCCTCTAACCCTCCTAGTTTGGTTCTACAAGACCATGGGTGCCCAGTTGGAGTGAGAATCCAACATCATCTCATCCAATGGCACTCCATTACATTGGACAAATGGGTCTTGCAGATCATTCAGAGGGGGGACTCCCTCCCTTTCTAATCTTTCCCTTCCCCCAAAACAGTCAACACAAGAACGGCTGGCGGAGGATCCATTGTCTTTGCTCCGAAATGTAGTTACAGCTCCCTTGGCCACAGGAGCTATAGAGAAGGTTCCAATATCAGAAGCAGGCAGTGGTGGTTGTTCCCGCTTCTTTCTGATTCCCAAGAAGAACAGGGGTCTTCGACCTATTCTAGACCTCCGAACCATCAATCTCTTCCTCAAAAAGGAGTTCAGGATGCTCACTTTGGCTCAAGTCTTGTCTGCCCTAGACCAAGGAGACTGGTTGGTAGCGTTGAAATTGCAGGGTGTGTATTTTCACATTCCCCATCCTGCCTGCCCACAGATGTTCCTGTGGTTCAAGGTAGGCCATGAGCACTTTCAATTCACCGTTCTCTCCTTTGGCCGTACATGCGTCCTTCGGATGTTCACCACGGTGAAGGCGGTGGTCTGCGCAGGTCAGGGGTTTCGGTCTTCTCCTACCTCGACGACTGGATGTTGAAAGTGGGCTTGCCCCCAGGCTGTCATCTCCCATTTTCAGACTACAACGGACCTCCTGCGTTCGCTGGGGTTCACTATAAACGTGCTAAAGTCACACCTGACTCCTTCTCGGATGCTAACGCTCCCTTTCATTGGAGCAGTTATGAACACAGTGCATTTTTGGGATTATCCTCCCAAGCAGCGAGTCCAGGATATTCAGGCTATGATACCGATGTTTCAGCCTCTGTCCTGGATTTCGGTGAAAATGATTCTGAGCCTGCTAGGCCTCATGGCCTTATGCATCCTGCTGGTGAATCATGCCAGATGGCATATGCGGGCTATGCAGTGGGACCTGAAGTTCTGGTGGGCACAGCATCAGGGGAATCTCTTCGACATAGTCCAGATCTCGGAGGGAACTACAAAAGGCCTGCAGTGGTGGCCGATGAACCACTATTGGGTCAAAGGCTGACTCTTCTCTTTTCCCCAACCAGATTGACAATAGTGATAGATGCATCACTCTTGAAATGGGGCGGCCATCTGGGAGAGGTGGGGATCAGAGGACTCTGGTCTCTGGTGGAATTCGGTCTCCACATCAACTTGCTGGAGCTTCATGCAAGCCAATCCAGCTAGCATTGAAAGCATTTCTTCCCTCTGTCAAGGGGAAGTTAGTGCAGGTGTTCATGGACAATGCCCCCGTCATGTGGTACTGCAGAAAGCAGGGCGGGGTGGGGTCGTGGACACTTTGTAAAGAGGCCCTGTGTCTCTGGACATGGCTGGGACAGCATGGCATAACCCTGATAGTTCAACACCAGGTTCTCTAAACACCAGGGCGGATGAACTCTTGCGTTAATGCCTAGTGGATCACGAGTGGCGTCTCCATTCAGAGGTGGCACAAGGACTCTTAGCAGTGGGGTGAGCCTTGGTTAGATCAGTTCACTGCCATTGAGAACACGCAATATCAGCAGTTTTGAACGATGGAGTAGTTATCCTTGTGGCTCCATACTGGGCACGGAGAGTCTGGTATCCCAAGCTTCAGAAAATAAGCATCAACACTCTGATCAGGCTGCCCCTTCAGGAGGATCTTCTGTCACAGCAGTAGGGGAGGGTTCTGCACCCAAACTTGTCAGCTCTCCGCCTCCTTGCATGGAGATAGAGCAGTGACAGTTGATAGCTTTTGACCTTTCTCCTGAATTCTGTAATGTTATCTTGACAGCCAGGCGTTCCTCCACTAAAACAGTAGCTAACACAGTGGCTAACGTTTGTAAGATAGAGCACAGAAAAATCTATGGACCCTCTTTCTGCCTCTCTTCCTGATACACTTCTCTACATTCTTACATTCTTACCCTTGCCATCAGGGCTCTACTCTGGACTCTCTTAAGGGTTATCTCGCTGCTCTGTCCGCCTTCCTGCGACTGCCTGACCAACCCTTTTTATTTAAGTCCTTATTGTAAATAGGTTTCTCAAAGGGCTTGCACAAATGTTTCCCCCTTTATCATACCTCAGTAGGGTCTTAATTTAGCTCTAACTTAACTCATGTGTGCTTACTTTGAGCTGATGCACAATTGTCCACTCCGGTTTCTTACCATCAAGACAGCCTTCCTATTGGCAATAACAGCTGCCCGGAGGGTGAGTTAGCTGCAGGCATTATCATTCAAGCCTCCTTATCTATCTGTGTTCCCAGACAGTGGTGGTTCGCACCAGAGCCTCTTTCCTGCCAAAGGTGGGGAACCCATTCCCTGTGGGCAGTCTGTCACCCTGCCCACCTTTTACGCTCCTCCATATCCCCCCAAAGAAGAGGAGCGACTCCACCATCTGGACCGAAAAAGAGCTTTGTCGATCTGCCTTGACCACACAAAGGAGTTCCAGTTGGACGACCAACTTTTTGTGGGGTATGTTGGAGTGCATAAATGTCGGGCAGTTAGAAGCAAACAACTTCATACTGGGTCATTTTCTGAATCAAGATCGGCTATGCCCTGGCTAAAAAATCAGCCTCCTGAGGGCTCAAGGGCCCATTCCACCAGAGTAAAAGCTGTGACCACGGAGTTAGCTTGTGGAGTGGCAGTCCTGGAGATCTGCCAAGCAGCAATGTGGGCATCCCTGCACACATTTACCAAACACTACTGCCTGTACAGTCTGGTTCATAGGGGTGGGCATTTCACCCGTTCAGGACTTTCTAGTTTAGTATATTTGTCCGCAGCCCACCGCCAGGAAGATATGGCTTGGGTATCTATTCAAAGGTAAGAAATCTGCAGCTAGAAGTCTGTATCAGATGAACAAGTTACTTACCTTCGGTAACTCATTATCTGGTAGAGACTATATCTAGCTTCAGATTCTATACACCTACCCATGCCTCCCCACTCTGTGGACAGATTTCTAGGGTTAAGATGAATCCCTTTCAGGGCCCTAGTTTGGACACACATTCGTCAATTCACTTAATGGCTCTGCGTTCCTGGTATGGAAAGTTGTGAAAAGTAACTGACGTCCACACGCCTGGTGGTGCGTGTATAGTGACTGCAACGTCACTTCCAGTTCCAACAATGCCACGCAGATCTGAACAAATCCACCTGATAGCGCGCAGGGGTACTGCTCATACAAAAGTTTCTGGATCCAGTCTGACACCTGGAAAGTTCAAAGGTAAGGAAACTGCAGCTATAGTCTCTACAGATAATGCAATACTGAAGGTAAGTATCTTGTTCGACATTTACCTGGGTAACTAAGTGGATGAAAGGGATAGCCGTTAAGTGTTACCTGGCAGGCTTAAGCACAAGGTTGTCACTTAGCAAGCGTAAGTGCAAGGTGACATCTTTGGATTTTGCTTTGAAAAGTCTTTATTTAAAACTGTTTAATCTAATAGCAGAAGAAATATTGTTGGTAATCCAAGTGGAATTAATGCCTACATTAACCTAGGGCGTAGTTTCTTTTTGTAGCGAATTTGATCATTGGCTCCATGTGGCCCAGTGTAAAATCTTCTGAGCAATATTCAGCTTGCTGCCTTCCTCAACCGAAGTCCACATTTGCATTGGATCTGATTTGCAGCGGCAATATTTGGCAGTTTGAGCTCAAGGCATGTGATACTGTCATAGGGACTGTAGCTAGCTCTGAATTAAATACAATCAGGGGTTTTATATGGAGGAAGATTACACAAACTAATAATGGCTTTTTCTTGATTGTTATGCGTGGACTATTCCCTGGGCCATTTATAACTTGTCTCAGCCTGGGACTTTGCCACCATATATCAATATATATTAACTACTTTCAAAGCACATGGTGCTTGAAGTTACTCATTTAGAGGACACATGCCTATTTGGAAAGTTGAAATTGCCAGAACATATATTAGACTTCTTTACTGCAGAAGACCAATAGGCCTATGTATTAACTTCTCTCTCATTCTCTAAAAGACAAAAACTTCCTCCAATTAAGATTTCTTCTTTAATAGCTGAATTTAGGACGCTATAGAAATTGTTGTATTGTATTATTTTGTAGTAAATATACAGCATTTACTGTGCCTACGTGGAGAGCTGAAGCACTTGCACACACTCGTAGAACCCTAAATCGTGTGGGTGTGCTTGGACGTGTATTGTCTTTGTCTTGAGCTTTTGTGAGAAGTATTTTTTTGTGCTATGTGAGTAACCAGTGAGGTTTTTTACTTATCTTGAGATACAGTGCTTAGCCATGTGAAGGATGTGAGTTTTTACAGATAGCTGCCCATTTTGTTTGTAGGATCCTGGTATTTGTGATTATATATGCAGGTCTCTTCATTATGTTTGATTACTCTGTATTCTGGTTCCAAATGTATATGGTAGCTGTAGCAGATTACCCAATCTGAGATCTTATGGACCTGAAGGTGCTACAGTATAAAGGGGCTTTTGAGAGACAGAGGGCTGCCAGGGTGGACTGGATTGCAGAAATCTTTATAATGCAGTTACAGTGGGCTATCAACTACAAGTCATCAACTCATTGTCTGAGTAAATAGCTAGTTGGGACTTGCAGGTATGGTATATGTTAGAATATTTCTGTGGCCAGCAGTGTATAGTAGATCTCTATGGACATTGAATGCCTTGTCCATTTGTATTGAGTGCTTAGTTGGGTATAGTTGGCTGCCTATTATAGCCCACTCACAGGCCTGATTATAGCCCACTCACAGGTGACATTGAAATTGAATAATTGGAAGAGGTTGATTGATAGGGGGAAGGGGGACAAGGTGCCTCTGATCCATATTGGCTACCTATGTCTGTAAACACGTCAGCAGGTGTTGATTGCTGTGAGCTATGCATATGCTGGTGATAGTTTGTTGTTCCTGTCTGCAGGAAGCTGGCCTGGTGTGTAGTGAGCACGTATGGTGTTATCACCTTATACAAGGTCCAGGTAGCCCCTATTACTGAAGTGTAGGCATTGTCTAGGAAGCCAGGGCTCTCTAGAGGTAGCTGTGGATGAGCAGCCAAGACTTATCTAGGAGGCATGCAAAACTTATGCAATACTACTATAGTTGCATAGCACTATCACCACACAGTGTTACCAAAATAAAGGTACTCTATTAGGGTAACACAAATACTAGAATACTGATGGGCTGTCCCGGACCTGGGGGTAAGTAAACACCCTATTATATACACATTAGCAATCAGTAAAGAGCATAGAAAGCATTAAGCATTGGCAAAACCAATAGAAAATAGTGTATTCCCTAGTGGAGGGCCAAACCATATACTAAATAAGTGGAATGCGAGATCCAGTCCCCTGCCCCTGAAAAAAAGTCGTTAGAGGTGAGATAGAGAAACTAAGAACCCCAAGAGGTGAGTACCAGAGTGACCTCCAGCGACCAGGAGAGAAGAGGTGAGTACCTGGTTTTCCCCAAACCCAACAGGAGGACTTTGGAAAAGGATTATGCAAGACCCAAACAAGACTGGAAGAACTCAAAGGTATATTCTGGCAGAAGAGGACCTGCAAAGGAAGGGGACCAAGTCCAGTTGGTAATGGAGTGTCCGGTTGGGTCAGTAGCTACTAACCACCCTTCTGTGAACGCAGGGCCAGGTTGACGGGGGATGAAGAAGACTAGCTGTGCAGCACAGGAGATGCAGAGGAGTTCCTGAAGTGATGCAGATGGTGTCCTACGTCATCTGTCAAGTTGCAGTTGGTCTGGTAGAGAGGACCAAGGGGATCACTCCAGACCAACACCAGTGATGCAGGACCCACACAGTTCTGGAGGAGAGCAGATCCACACAGCCTGTTGTCATTGCAGTTGGTGCCTGCAGATGTAGGAGAGTGACTCCAAGGGAGATTCCTTCTTACATCTTGTGCTGGCTGAAGACTCCCCACCCTCAGAGGATGCACAGCCAGGGAGATGTTGCAGTTGTTGGAAGGAGCTGGAGAAATAATGTTGGAGAGCGGAGTCGTCGCTGAAGTTGCAGATTGTCGGTTCCTAGAGGATCCAGTTACAGTCCCAGTGGCCAGACCTTGGATTTAAGATGGCAGAATCAAGTGGCCACCTGGAGGATTTCTGGCCACCACCCCTGGGGTGATGATGGACAGGGGAGTGGTCACTTCCCTTTCCTTTGACCAGTTCTGTGCCAGAGCACGGACCGGGGGCTCCCTGGACTGGTGCAAACCGGTTTATGCAAGGAGGGCACAAAATGTGCCCTTCAAAACATACCGGTGGCTTGGGGAGGCTACCCCTCCCAAGCAATCTAACACCTCTTTCCAAGGGGAAAGGTTGTTGCCTCCCTCTCCCACAGGAAATCCTTTGTTCTGCCTTCCCCTGCCTGAGCTGGTCAAGCAGCAGGCGGTCAGAAACCTGTCTGTGGGGTGGCAGCAGGTCAGGCTGCCTGGAAAACCCCAGAAGACTGGTAGAATCAATACTGGGGGTCTTCTGAGGAGCCTCCAGAGTGCATGGGATCATACAACCAATACTGGCAATAGTATTGGGGTATGATTCTGAAATGTTTGATACCAAACATGCCCAAGTTCTGAGTTACCATTACGTAGCTCGACACAGGTAGCGACATGTGTCCAGTAAAAGGCTAAAATGGCTTCCCGCACTTATGAAGTCCATTGTAATGGAGCTGGAATTCATAGGGGCACCTCTGCTCATGCAGGGGTGCCCACACACACAGGTACCTGCACCCTACCCTCAGGGCTAGGAGGGCCTACCACAGGGGTGACTTACACTGACCTGGTGTAGTGACCTGTGGAGAAAGGGTTATGCACCTTTTCGTGCAGGCTGCAATGGCAGGCCTGTAGACGCATTTTGCATGGGCGTCCATGGGTGGCACAATACATGCTGCAGCCCATGGGGAACCCATGGTGCCCCAATGCCCTGGGTACTTAAGTACCATATACAGGGCATTAAAATGAGGCACCAGTATGCCAATTGTGGGGTGCGCAAAGTCCTAAGCGACCAAATTTAGAGGGAGAGAGCACAATCACTGGGGTCCTGGTTAGCAGGATCCCAGTGAAAACAGTCAAAGTATTCTGACAGCAAGCGAAAAATGGGGGTAACCATGCCGAAAAGAGGGAACTTTCCTACACTATTGGTACCAGTAGCCTAGGGTTATAACAGAAACAGATTTTTACTTATCTTCTGAATTGCTTGTGTTCCCGTACAATTGTTTTGCTTGCCAAGGCATTCTAGATTTTCTTCTTGAACCGAAAATGTGCAACTTCCTATGGTTTTCTTTTTGCAGTGGCGTATGATGAGTCTTTGTGCTAGTCTCAAAAGTATTTTCTTGTTTTGCAACGATTTTTTAAACTTTGTAATGATGGTCCTTTTCACAATAAGCTCACTAAGTGATGCAGATTGCTTTTAACATGGATCCGGTGAAGAGCCTGTAAGATTAGTGTTGTGTGTTCCCTGGGATGCAGGAGGAGAAGGAGGAGTCTTACTGCAGTGTTCTGAATTCTTTGTAGTTTGTATATAGGGAAGCAGGGGTCTTATGTGTATATAGGCTGTTAGCATAATTAGCCTTGGAGGTCATGAAGGTGAGGATAGCTTGTAATGTTTGTTGGTATTCGAGGTGAGGGTGGGTGGGTCTTATTATTTTCAATGAGTAGATAGTGTTCTTAGTGATCCTGTTCCATGGTTATCCATCACCAGAGTTCCTCACTTCTATCCATCCCAAGGTTCCTCACTTCCCTTAACATGGCTAGAGGGCATTGGGTTCTTTGTGTCAGAAGATTATAGGTAGCTGTTTGCTCCTACACTCAGGTCATCATTTCCGTTTTGGCACTGTTTGTTTTTTTGTGATTATTCAACATCAAAGTATCTGGGGTGGAGACAGTCACAATGTCATGACATGTGGAGGTCGAACAGATTGTCCATTTCTAGGATGATTTCTGTGTCCTCCATTCATGTCTAGAATGTCAGGTTGAAGGATTTAATGAGATCCGACAGGTAGGGTAGGTAGGGAGATAGATATTGAATAGATGAAGAGAGATGATGGATCCCTGTGTGACTTTCCGGTGCAGTGTATGAGAAATAGATGTAAAAGGATGCAAGAATACCAGGCTTTGTCTATCTTGGAAGGAGAAGCAATCCAATTTAGTGTATTGTCATATACGCAGTCTGAGTACTAGTGCGTGGTGATAGACCATGTAGAAAGCAAATGATCAGTCCAGTAATAATAGTGCAGCCACGCTCTTGGCAACAGTCAGTTTTAGGTCGTTATATATTGCTTTGATAGTTGATTCTGTGCTTGTGTCTGGTTTCCATCCAGACTGTTGACCTGACAAAAGGTTGTTTTCCACTGTGAAGTTAGAGTTTGGTAAAGGCACTCTCTGTCAGTATGACCAGGATTGGGACACAACAAATTGACCCGCCGTTTGCTGGGTTGAATGGGTAAACATTATTTTTGAGAAGTGGGCTGATGTAGGAGGTTATCAGCTCTGATGCAAAAAATACTTGGTTTAAGGATTTTTTTTTAAATATATTTCTGCCTACTTCCCTGGTAAAGGCTGTCAAAACGTGACACTAACATTCTGGGAGTAGAGGAGGATGTGGCAGGGTCTGAAGGTAGTCCCAGTGGCCTGCTTGCATTGGCAAGGTTGCAGAATGTCTCCCCATTAGAAAATGTTGAGTTTGGCAAGAGACAGTTGGCTGTTTCAGACTTAGTGAAGGACTTTTTATTTGGCTAATAAGGACTAGCTGTTTTTGTGCTTGAGATGGCCCTGTACATTTTCAGTTATTAAGATGAAATCTTTGGCTATGGCATTGCAGAATGATTGGGATTGTAGGGACTCCAGGTTGTAGAATTCTGGGTTACAAAATTCTGACAGGATTGTATCGCCCAACGCCCAGGACATATTGTATGGGTCAAGGGCAACAAGTTGGGACAAGTAGACCCAACCCCCTGCAGCACAAACACTTTGGCTGCCAATTTACAGAGAAGGGACTGTCTGAAGGTGATGTAATATGTTGGTCCATATGTTAATGGTGTTTGAGCTTGTATTTATGGTTCATTATTGAAAAACCCTTATTTTTAGGGTGAGTGCTGTAAATAAACATTTTAATGTTACACTGCACTACTGACAGTGGTTCCAGTAAAAACAAATAAAAGTGTAAACACATTTGAAAAGTTTAACCATATGAGGTATAATGCTCCCAGAATGCTCCCTGATTAGATGCAAATGTGTGCAGAAGCTTGTAAGCAAGTGTGATGATTCTTTGCTTTCAAAATAAAACGTTCAGAAAAAAAATGAAAGTAGGAAAAAAAATGTTTCGCTACTATGAAATTAGGTCCTATTTCTTTGAAGTATCACTTAGTAAAATGTGTTGATGCATGCTAGTATTTAAACAAAAATATTCCTAATAGAAAATCAGTGTAACCATTTTCAACAAGATTATGGGAAGCATACAAATAAACACGCACTGGGAAAGTCAACTGATCTGACATTTGTTGTGAGTTTTTTGCTTTGGTCAATGCATGCATTATTTTGAAATGAGTTTTGTAACACTTTATTGTTGTGGGAGCTGTCAGGCCCTCACCATTGTAACAAACACTGTCAAAAAGCAAAAAAGAAATGTTGGTCTCAAAAAGCACACACTGCCGCCATTGGTGTAACAAAGGCCCTCCTGGCGCCCCCTCAGCAGTGCACCTGCCCTGAATGAGTCTGGAGAGGAGAGCTCCTCCATGTTATTTGCAGAGGGGCCCCCTCCAGTTTTTCTATGCCACTGATTGTCACAGTAGTTCCTTGCACTGAGCAAAACTACTTTGTGTGCCAATATGCTCCTTGCGGAACCGCAGAATGCGATCACTCACAGTAAAGCCAGCCAATAGATTGAGGGAGAAATAGAATTTTAATAAAAACAAAATGTCCTGGTCAACGCCAGACCTAATTAGGGACCCAGTTCTTTAAAAATTCACAAAAGTGCACCCATGCTATACATCTTTGAATTAGTGGCTTTCATGAATTCACAAGAATTTACAGAAGTAGACCAGGAAATTGAACTAGAAAATATTTGTGAACTGTATTTTAGCACAAGCAAATATGCAAGTGTAGATTTGCTCATGAGAAAATCTATTGAGCGTTTACAAGTTCACGTTGACGCCAACCACTTTTTTCCCAATCCCAGAAGAAAGTCTACTTCTGCCATTGTCAGGAGTTAATTTCCAGCCTTTCTCAGTTTATAGACAAGATTACAGAAGAGCTAGTGAACATCCTAAAAACATGCAAGTTAGTAGGTTTGCGGACTCAAAGACATTCCAGCCCTGGAACTATTGCTTACTGCTTTCTCCAGCCCAAGTACGTAGATGCGGAAAGGTAGCAAAATAAGGAAATTGCTATAGTTGGGATTGAAATTACAAGTATTCAAGCTCTACTATAGAATTAGCCATGGCATGATCAGAGAGGCTATTATCAGAGCTCTTACACAATGAGGTTGCTGCCTTAATTTGTTGCGTCACTGTAAGGAAATGCCTCCTTGGCATGGTTACCCCCTGACTTTTTGCCTTTGCTGATGCCAAGTTATGATTTGAAAGTGTGCTGGGACCCTGCTAACCAGGCCCCAGCACCAGTGTTCTTTCTCTAAACTGTACCTTTGTCTCCACAATTGGCACAACCCTGGCACTCTGGTAAGTCCCTTGTAACTGGTACCCCTGGTACCAAGGGCCCTGATGCAAGGGAAGGTCTCTAAGGGCTGCAGCATATCTTATGCCACCCTGGGAACCCCTCACTCAGCACATACACACTGCTTGCCAGCTTGTGTGTGCTGGTGGGGAGAAAATGACTAAGTCGACATGGCACTCCTCTCCGAGTGCCATGCCAACCTCACACTGCCTGTGGCATAGGTAAGTCACCCCTCTAGCAGGCCTTACAGCCCCAAGGCAGGGTGCACTATACCACAGGTGAGGGCATATGTGGATGAGCACTATGCCCCTACAGTGTCTAAGCAAAACCTTAGACATTGTAAGTGCAGGGTAGCCATAAGAGTATATGGTCTGGGAGTCTGTCAGACACGAACTCCACAGCACCATAATGGCTACACTGAAAACTGGGAAGTTTGGTATCACACTTCTCAGCACAATAAATGCACACTGATCCCAGTGTGCACTTTATTGTAAAATACACCCAGATGGCATCTTAGAGATGCCCCCTGAAAACATACCTGACTTCGTGTGGGCTGACTAGTTTCTGCCAGCCTGCCACACACCATACATGTTGCTGGCCACATGGGAGAGTGCCTTTGTCACTCTGTGGCCAGGAACAAAGCCTGTACTGGGTGGAGGTGCTTCTCACCTCCCCCTGCAGGAACTGTAACACCTGGCGATGAGCCTCAAAGGCTCACCCCCTTTGTTACAGTGCCACCGGGCATCCCAGCTAGTGGAGATGCCCGCCCCTCCGGCCACTGCCCCCACTTTTGGCGGCAAGGCTGGAGGAGATAATGAGAAAAACAAGGAGGAGTCACCCCCCAGTCAGGACAGCCCTTAAGGCAGAGGTCTTCAAACTGGGGGGTGGGCCCCCCTAGGGGGGCCTCAAGTGATCCGGTGGGGGGCGCCAGACTCAAGCCCTACAAGGATCCTCCCTCAGTCCTACCCTCTTCAACATCTACATGACGCCCGTGGCAAACATCGCACGCAAACACGGACTCAACCTCATCTCCTACGCAGACGACACTCAACTCATCCTCTCCCTCACCAACGACCCTTCCTCTGCTAGAACCAGACTACACGAAGGAATGAAGGAAGTAGCGGACTGGATGACGGACAGCCGGCTTAAACTCAACACCGACAAGACGGAAGTCCTCATCCTAGGCCCTACTCCCACCGCATGGGACAACTCCTGGTGGCCCCCCGCCCTAGGCAGCACTCCCCAACCCACCGACCACGCCCGCAACCTGGGATTCATCCTGGACTCCTCCCTCTCCATGACCAGACAAGTCAACACGGTCACATCGGCATGCTTCAACACCCTTCGCATGCTCCGCAAGATCTTCCGCTGGATCCCCACTGACACAAGGAAAACCGTCACCCACGCCCTCGTCACCAGCCGCCTGGACTACGGCAACACCCTCTACGCCGGCACCACGATCAAACTACAGAAGAAACTCCAACGAATCTAGAACGCCGCCACACGCCTCATCCTGGACGTCCCGAGCCACCACTACATCTCCGGACACCTGAAAAAGCTTCACTGGCTCCCAGTCAGCAAGAGGATCACGTTCAGACTCCTCACCCACGTACACAAAGCCCTTCACAACCAAGGACCCAAACTCATCAACCACCGCGTCTCCTTCTACGTACCCACCCGCACCCTGCGATCGACCGGACAAGCCCTGGCAGCCGTCCCCCGCATCCGCAAAGCCACCGCCGGAGGCAAATCTTTTTCTTACCTCGCAGCGAAGACCTGGAACTCTCTCCCCAGCCATCTCCGCTCAACACAGGACCACCTCTCCTTCAGAAGGCAGCTCAAGGCCTGGCTGTACGAGCAATAACCCCTTCCCCCCCAGCGCCTTGAGACTCTTCCGGGTGAGTAGCGCGCTTTATAAATGCCAATGATTGATTGATTGAAGCCAAAAGAAGCATTATACAGATAACAGGCCTTTGTTTTAAGCAGAAGCATGTTATTGCATTTTTAAAAAGGTAACAGTACTTAACTGCAATGTGTAAACAGGTTTAGATATATTTAAACATTGTCATCTTTATAAAATAATTGTGAAAAACTCTGAGGGGGGCCCAATGATTTTTATTTTTCAACTGGGGGGGTGCAGCATTAAAAAGTTTGGAGACCACTGCCCTAAGGTGTCCTGAGCTGAGGTGACTCTTACTTTTAGAAATCCTCCATCTTGTAGAAGGAGGATTCCCCCAATAGGATTAGGGATGGGCCCCCCTCCCCACAGGGAGGAGGCAGAAAGAGGGTGTAGCCACCCTCAAGGACAGTAGCCATTGGCTACTGCCCTCCCAGACCTAAACACACCCCTAAACTCAGTATTTAGGGGCTCCCAGAACCGAGGAAGACAGATTCCTGCAACCTAAAGAAGAAGAAGAACTGCTGACCTGAAGCTCTGCAGTGAAGACGGAGACGACAACTGATTTAGCCCCAGCCCCACCGGCCTGTCTCCCTACTTCGAAGAAAACTGCAACAGCGACGCATCCAACAGGGTCCAGCGACCTCTGAAGCCTCAGAGGACTACCCTGCATCGTAAGGACCAAGAAGCTCCCGAGAACAGCGGCCCTGTTCAACAAACTGCAACTTTCTGCAACAAAGAAGCAACTTTTAAAGACCACACGTTTCCTGCCGGAAGCGTGAGGCTTACCACTCTGCACCTGACGCCCCCGGCTCGACCTGCGGAAAACAAACACTGCAGGGAGGACTCCCCGGCGACTGCGAGCCCGTGAGTACCCAGAGTTGAGCCCCCACAGCGACGCCTGGAGAGGAAATCCAGAGGCTCCCCCTGACCGCGACTGCCTGTAACAAGGAACCAGCACTGCACCCGCAGCCCCCAGGACCTGAAGGAACCAAACTCCAGTGCAGGAGCGACCACCCCGGCGACCCTCTGCCTAGCCCAGGTGGTGGCTACCCCGAGGAGCTCACCTTGTGCCTGCCTGCATCGTTGAAGAGACCCCTGGGTCTCCCCATTGATTCCTATCTGAAACCCGACGCCTGTTTGCACTCTGCACCCGGCTGCCCCTGTGCCGCTGAGGGTGTACTTTCTGTGCCTGCTTGTGTACCCCCTGGTGCCCTACAAAACCCCCCTGGTCTGCCCTCCGAGGACATGAGTACTTACCTGCTGCCAGACTGGAACCGGGGCACCCCTATTTCCATTGAAGCCTACGTATTTTGGGCACCACTTTAACCTCTGCACCTAACCGGCCCTGAGCTGCTGGTGTGGTAACTTTGGGGTGGCCTTGAACCCCCAACAGTGGGCTACCTTGGACCCAACTTTGAACCCTGTAGGTATTTTACTTACCTGTGAACTTAACATTATCTCCCCCAGGAACTGTTGATTTTTGCACTGTGTCCACTTTTAAAATAGCTTATTGCCATTTTTGTCACAACAGTACATGCTATTGTGATTATTCAAAGTTCCTAGAATACCTGAGTGAAATACCTTTCATTTGAAGTATTACTTGTAAATCTTGAACCTGTTGTTCTTAAAATAAACTAAGAAAATATATTTCTCTATATAAAAACCTATTGGCCTGGAGTAAGTCTTTGAGTGTGTGTTCCTCATTTATTGCTTGTGTGTGTACAACAAATGCTTAACACTACCCTCTGATAAACCTATTGCTCGACCACACTACCACAAAATAGAGCATTAGAATTATCTCTTTTTGCCACTATCTTACCTCTAAGGGGAACCCTTGGACTCTGTGCACACTATTTCTTACTTTGAAATAGTACATACAGAGCCAACTTTCTACATTGGTGGATCAGCGGTGGGGTACAAGACTTTGCATTTGCTGGACTACTCAGCCAATACCTGATCGCACGACTAAATTCCAAAAATTGTCATTAGAAACTGATTTTTTAAATTTGAGACATTTTTCTAAATTTCAAAAGGTCCTGCTAGGGCCTTGTGTTAGTCCCTGTTAGCATTTCTCTTAGAGTTTAAAAGTTTTGTAAAAGTTTGGATTAAAGTCTAGAGATAGTTTTAGATTCTTAAAAAGTATCCCATCTTTTAGGGAAATAATGTCTACTGCAGAAGAGATGGTGGTGGACCTCACCCTCACCCCTTACCTGCATCTTAGGATGTCAGAGTTAAGGACTCTCTGAAAAATCAAAATAATGAAAACTGGATCAAACCCTACCAAAGTACAGCTCCAGGAGCTCTTGGCAGAGTTTGCTAGAGACAACCCCTCTGAAGATACCCTTACAGAGGATGAAGCTAGTGAAGTGGAGGACAATTTCCCCCCTCCACTCTTAGAGAGACCAGGGTTCCCCCAACCTTGACTCCACAAGTGATAGTCAGAGATGCTGCTTCTCCCACAGGGGAGTCCAACAGCTCTGGAAGCATTGAGGGCAGCCTCAATGAAGATGACCTCCTGTAGCCAGGATGGCCAAAAGGTTGGCTTTGGAAAGACGGCTCCTAGCCATAGAAAGGGAAAGACAAGAGATGGGGTTAGCTCCCATCTGTGGTGGCAGCAACTTAAATAGGGTCAGAGAGAATACTGACATGCTAAAAATCCCCAAAGGGATTGTAACAAAATATGAAGATGGTGATGATATCACCAAATGGTTCACAGCTTTTGAGACGGCTTGTGCAACCAGAAAAGTAAACAAATCTCACTCGGGTGCTCTCCTTTAGGAAATGTTCACTTGAAAGTATAGGGATAGACTCCTCACACTCTCTGGAAAAGATGCAGAATCCTATGACCTCATGAAGGCTACCCTGATTGAGGGCTTTGGATTCTCAACTGAGGAGTACAGGATTTGGTTCTGAGCCAGATCTTGGTTGATTTTGTTGACTTCTCAGTCAAAACACTGGATGGTTGGATTAATGGCAGTGGTGTAAATGATTATGATGGGCTGTACAATCTGTTTATGAAAGAACACCTTTTAAGTAATTGTTTCAATGATAAACTGCATCAGCATCTGGTAGACCTAGGTCCAATTTCTCCCCAAGAATTGGGAAAGAAGGCAGACCACTGGGTCAAGACTAGGGTGACCAAGACTTCCACAGAGGGTGACCAAAAGAAAGGGGTCACAAAGACTCCCCAGGGGGAGAGTGTTGAGACATCCAAGGGTAAAAGTAAAGAGTCTTCTACAGGGCCCCAAAAACCTGCTCAGGAGGGAGGGTCCAAAGCCTCTTCACAATCCACATCTGGGTACAAGGGTAAAAACTTTGATCACAAAAAGGCCTTGTGTCGTAGCTGTAATCAGCAGGGACACCAAACTGGAGACAAGGCCTGTCCCAAGAAAGGTTCCACTTCTACTACTACTCCAGTTCGCACTGGAATAGCCAGTTTCCAGGTGGGATCAACAGTGTGCCCAGAGCAAATCAGGGTTCACACTGAAGCTACATTAGTTTCTGAGGGCGGGGTGGACTTAGCCACACTAGCTGCCTGGCCCTCTAATGTGCAAAAATACAGGCAGCAGCTCTTAATTAATGGGACTAGTGTAGAAGCCCTGAGGGATACAGGTGCCAGTGTCACAATGGTGACAGACAAACTGGTTTCCCCAGGACAATACCTGACTGGACAAACTTATCCAGTCACTAACGCTGACAATCAGACTAAAGTATATCCCATGGCTATGGTAACTTTAGAATGGGGAGGGGGCACTGGCCTGAAACAGGTGGTAGTCTCCTCTGCTATCCCAGTAGACTGTTTGCTTAGAAATTACATGGAGTCCTCAGCATGGGCTGAGGTAGAACTCAAAACCCATGCAGCCATGCTGGGTAAACCTGAACTGGTGTGTGTCAAGACAAGGGCACAGTGCAAGGCTCAGGGTGAAAAAGAGGTGTGGGAGCCTGGAAGAATGGCCCAACCCTCCAAGAGAAAAGGAAAGAAGACTGGGGAACCAGCTTCAACACAGCAAAAGAAAAAGAACCTCTTTTCCCAGGAAGAAGTTCTGCCCTCTGGGGGAACTGAGCCCATGGAGTTGGAACATTATCAGGTTGAACTCTTAGGAACCGGGGGGACCCACAAGAGAACAGCTGTGTAAGGGGCAAGAAACCTGTCCCTCTCTTGAAGGCCTTAGGCAGCAAGCTGCTGAGGAAACAAAAGAAAAAGTCAGTGGAACACACAGGGTCTTTTGGGAAGATGGACTCCTTTACACTGAGGCAAGAGATCCCAAACCTGGTGCCACTAGGAGAGTGGTAGTGCCTCAGGAGTTTAGGGAGTTCATTCTGACCTTAGCCCATGACATTCCACTTGCTGGGCATTTGGGACAAACCAAGACGTGGGAGAGGTTAGTCAACCATTTCTATTGGCCCAACATGTCCCAGAAAGTCAAGGAGTTTTGTGCCTCCTGTGCCACCTGTCAAGCCAGTGGTAAGACAGGTGGCCATTCAAAGGCCCCCCTCATCCCACTTCCAGTGGTGGGGGTCCCCTTTGAAAGAGTGGGAGTGAACATAGTGGGTCCACTTGAACCTCCCACAGCCTCAGGGAATCAGTATATCCTAGTAGTAGTGGGTCATGCTACTAGGTACCCTGAAGCAATTCCCCTTAGGTCCACTAATGCCCCTGCAGTAGCCAAATCACTCATTGGTATATTTACCAGAATGGGATTTCCTAAGGAGGTGGTTTCTGACAGAGGTACCAACTTCATGTCAGCATACCTTAAACATATGTGGAATGAGTGTGGGGTGACTTACAAATTCACCACACCATACCATCCACAAACCAATGGTCTTGTTGAAAGGTTTAACAAGACATTGAAGGGCATGATCATGGGGCTCCCAGAAAAGCTCAAAAGGAGATGGGATGTCCTCTTGCCATCCTGTAAGGGGACCACTAGCTCTTGTGAAAGAAGGCTGGGAGAGACCTCTTCATGAGCCTAAGCAAGATATAGTGGACTGTGTACTAGGCCTACGTTCCAGGATGGCAGAGTACATGGAAAAGGCAAGTAAAAACCATGAGGCCAGCCAACAACTCCAGAAGATGTGGTATGACCAAAAGGCTGCTATGGTTGAGTTTCAGCCAGGGCAGAAAGTCTGGGTTCTGAGCTTGTGGCTCCCAGGGCACTTCAGGACAGATGGAGTGGCCCTTACCCAGTGCTAGAGAGAAAGAGTCAGGTCACCTACCTGGTAGACCTAGGCACTAGCAGGACCCCCAAAAGGGTGATCCATTTGAACCGCCTCAAACTTGTCCATGACAGGGCAGATGTAAACATGTTAATGGTTACAGATGAGGACCAGGAAGCTGAGAGTGAACCTCTCCCTGATCGCCTCTCCACTGACCCTAAAGATAGCTCAGTAGATGGAGTGGTCTACTCAGACACCCTCTCTGGCCAACAGCAAGGTGACTGTAGGAAAGTCCTACAACAGTTTGCTGAGCTCTTTTCCCTAACCCCTGGTCAGACACACCTGTGTACCCATGATGTGGATACAGGAGACAGCATGCCTGTCAAGAACAACATTTTTAGACAGTCTGACCAAGTTAAGGAAAGCATCAAAGTGGAAGTCCACAAGATGCTGGAATTGGGAGTCATTGAGCACTCTGACAGTCCCTGGGCTAGCCCAGTGGTCTTAGTCCCCAAACCTCACACAAAAGATGGCAAGAGAGAGATGAGGTTTTGTGTGGACTACAGAGGACTTAATTCTGTCACCAAGACAGATTCCCATCCCATTCCAAGGGCAGATGAGTTAATTTATAAATTGGGTCCTGCCAAATACTTGAGTACCTTTGACTTGACAGCAGGGTACTGCCAAATAAAAATGGCATCAGGAGCAAAAGAAAAGACAGCATTCTCTACACCTGATGGGTACTATCAGTTTACTGTGATGCCATTTGGCTTAAAGAATGCCCCTGCCACCTTCCAAAGGTTGGTGAATCAAGTCCTTGCTGGCTTGGAGTCCTTTAGTGCAGCTTATCTTGATGATATTGCTGTCTTCAGCTCCAGCTGGCAGGATCACCTGGTCCACCTGAAGAAGGTTTTACAGGCCCTGCAAGCAGCAGGCCTCTCTATAAAGGCATCCAAATGTCAGATAGGGCAGGGTACTGTGGTTTACTTGGGACACATTGTAGGTGGAGGCCAAGTTCAGCCACTCCAACCCAAGATCCAGACTATTCTGGACTGGGTAGCTCCAAAAACCCAGACTCAAGTCAGGGCATTCCTTCGCTTGACTGGTTAATATAGGAGGTTTGTGAAGGGATATGGCTCCATAGTGACACCCCTCACACACCTTACCTCTAAGAAAATGCCCAAGAAGGTAAACTGGACTATAGAATGCCAACAGGCCTTTGACACCCTGAAACAAGCTATGTGCACAGCACCAGTTCTCAAAGCTCCAGATTACTCCAAGCAGTTCATTGTGCAGACTGATGCCTCTGAACATGGGATAGGGGCAGTTCTGTCCCTAACAAATGATGATGGCCTTGACCAGCCTGTTGCTTTCATTAGCAGGAGGTTACTCCCCAGGGAGCAGTGTTGGAGTGTCATTGAGAAGGAGGCCTTTGCTGTGATCTGGTCCCTGAAGAAGCTGAGACCATCCCTCTTTGGATCTCACTTTGTAGTTCAGACTGACCACAGACCTCTCAGATGGCTAATGCGAATGAAAGGTGAAAATCCAAAACTGTTGAGGTGGTCCATATCCCTACAGGGAATGGATTTTATAGTGGAACACAGCCCAGGGGCTGCCCCTGCCAATGCAGATGGCCTTTCCAGGTTCTTCCACTTAGAAAATGAAGACTCTTGGGAAAGGTTAGTCTCATCCTCTTTGTTTGGGGGGGGGTGGGGCGGTTGTGTAAGGAAATGCCTCCTTGGCATGGTTACCCCCTGACTTTTTGCCTTTGCTGATGCCAAGTTATGATTTGAAAGTGTGCTGGGACCCTGCTAACCAGGCCCCAGCACCAGTGTTCTTTCCCTAAACTGTACCTTTGTCTCCACAATTGGCACAACCCTGGCACTCGGGTAAGTCCCTTGTAACTGGTACCCCTGGTACCAAGGGCCCTGATGCCAGGGAAGGTCTCTGAGGGCTGCAGCATGTCTTATGCCACCCTGGGGACCCCTCACTCAGCACATACACACTGCTTGTCAGCTTGTGTGTGCTGGTGGGGAGAAAATGACTAAGTCGACATGGCACTCCTCTCCGAGTGCCATGCCAACCTCACACTGCCTGTGGCATAGGTAAGTCACCCCTCTAGCAGGCCTTACAGCCCAAATGCAGGGTGCACTATACCACAGGTGAGGGCATATGTGCATGAGCACTATGCCCCTACAGTGTCTAAGCAAAACCTTAGACATTGAAAGTGCAGGGTAGCCGTAAGAGTATATGGTCTGGGAGTCTGTCAGACATGAACTCCACAGCACCATAATGGCTACACTGAAAACTGGGAAGTTTGGTATCAAACTTCTCAGCACAATAAATGCACACTGATGCCAGTGTGCACTTTATTGTAAAATACACCCAGAGGGCATCTTAGAGATGCCCCCTGAAAACATACCTGACTTCCAATGTGGGTTGACTAGTTTCTGCCAGCCTGCCACACACCAGACATGTTGCTGGCCACATGGGGAGAGTGCCTTTGTCACTCTGTGGCCAAGAACAAAGCCTGTACTGCGTGGAGGTGCTTCCCACCTCCCCCTGCAGGAACTGTAACACCTGGCGGTGAGCCTCAAAGGCTCACCCCCTTTGTTACAGCGCCACAGGGCATCCCAGCTAGTGGAGATACCCGCCCCTCCAGCCACTGCCCCCACTTTTGGCGGCAAGGCTGGAGGAGATAATAAGAAAAACAAGGAGGAGTCACCCCCCAGTCAGGACAGCCCTTAAGGTGTCCTCAGCTGAGGTGACTCTTACTTTTAGAAATCCTCCATCTTGTAGAAGGAGGATTCCCCCAATAGGATTAGGGATGTGCCCCCCTCCCCACAGGGAGGAGGCACAAAGAGGGTATAGCCACCCTCAAGGACAGTAGCCATTGGCTACTGCCCTCCCAGACCTAAACACACCCCTAAATTCAGTATTTAGGGGCTCCCAGAACCGAGGAAGACAGATTCCTGCAACCTAAAGAAGGACTGCTGACCTGAAGCCCTGCAGTGAAGACGGAGACGACAACTGATTTGGCCCCAACCCCACAGACCTGTCTCCCTACTTCGAAGAAAACTGCAACAGCGACGCATCCAACAGGGTCCAGCGACCTCTGAAGCCTCAGAGAACTACCCTGCATCTAAAGGACCAAGAAGCTCCCGAGAACAGCGGCCCTGTTCAACAAACTGCAACTTTCTGCAATAAAGAAGCCACTTTTAAAGACCACACGTTTCCCGCCGGAAGCGTGAGACTTACCACTCTGCACCGGACGCCCCCGGCTCGACCTGCGGAATACAAACACTACAGGGAGGACTCCCCGGCGACTGCGAGCCCGTGAATAGCCAGAGTTGACCCCCTTTAGCCCCCACAGCGACGCCTGGAGAGGAAATCCAGAGGCACCCCTGACCGCGACTGCCTCTAACAAGGAACCCGACACCTGGAACCAGCACTGCACCAGCAGCCCCCAGGACCTGAAGGAACCAAACTCCAGTGCAGGAGCGACCCCCAGGCGACCCTCTGCCTAGCCCATGTGGTGGCTACCCCGAGGAGCCCCCCCTGTGCCTGCCTGCATTGTTGAAGAGACCTCCGGGTCTCCCCATTGATTCCTATCTGAAACCCGTCGCCTGTTTGGACTCTGCACCCGGCCGCCCCTGTGCCGCTGAGGGTGTACTTTCTATGCCTGCTTGTGTCCCCCCCCCCCGGTGCCCTACAAAACCCCCCTGGTCTGCCCTCCAAGGATGCGAGTACTTACCTGCTGGTAGACTGGAACCGGGGCACCCCTATTTCCATTGAAGCCTATGTGTTTTGGGCACCACTTTGACCTCTGCACCTAACCGGCCCTGAGCTGCTGGTGTGGTTACTTTGGGGTGGCCTTGAACCCCCAACGGTGGGCTACCTTGGACCCAACTTTGAACCCTGTAAGTGTTTTACTTACCTGTGAACCTAACAAATACTTACCTCCCCCAGGAACTGTTGATTTTTGCACTGTGTCCACTTTTAAAATAGCTTATTGCCATTTTTGTCAAAACTGTACATGCTATTGTGATTATTCAAAGTTCCTAGAATACCTGAGTGAAATACATTTCATTTGAAGTATTACTTGTAAATCTTGAACCTGTTGTTCTTAAAATAAACTAAGAAAATATATGTTCGATGGCATATGTTGCTGCAGATACACATGTTTAGCACAGTCCGCTGCCTGGTGTTGGGCTCGGAGTATTACAAGTTGTTTTTCTTCGAAGAAGTCTTTTTTGGTCACGGGACCGAAGGACTCCTCCCTCTTCGGCTCCATTGCGCATGGGCGTCGACTCCATCTTAGATTGTTTTTTTCCGCTGTCGGGTTCGGACGTATTCCTTTTCGCTCCGTGTTTCGGTTCGGAAAGTTAGTCAGAATCTCGGAAGAAAGCGTTGGTATTGTTCCGTTCGGTATCGGGATAGTTAGGTACATCGACACCGATCATCGGAAGACTTTGGGGTAGCTTCGATCCCCCATCGGGGCCTGGTCGGCCCGACCGCGTGCGACATCGAAGCCGATGGACCGGACCCCGTTCCGTTTCTGCCCAAAATGTCACAGTAAGTATCCTTATACAGATCAGCACTTGGTCTGTAACTTGTGCTTGTCCCCCGAGCACAAGGAGGATACCTGTGAGGCCTGTCGAGCCTTCCGGTCCAGAAAAACACTCCGGGACCGAAGAGCTAGGCGTCTACAAATGGCGTCCACGCCGACAAAACAACGTTTCGACGACGAAGAGGAAACATTCTCGGTTCCGGACTCAGAATCCGGAGACTCCGACGTCGAACAACAACAACAAACAGTGAGTAAGACGTCGAAAATAAAAACCATCGAAAAAACAAAAGCCCAGGGGACGCCACTGCCGACAGGCCATGGCTCGACCCATAAAACCGGCGACCCGTCGAAGGCGCCGAAAAAGGGCACGCCCATAGCGAAGACACCCGACTCCGGTCGAGGGACCGCCATGGAGCAACCTTGGAGCCGAGATAGCGGCTCCGAGAAGCAAAAACAAGATGCCGGCACCGAAAAACATCGGCACCGAGACACACTGCCGAAAGCCACAAAAATTCTGTCGGTACCGAAACCGAAAAAAGATTCTCTCTCGGCGCCGAAAAGTTCCACACCTCCTTCCTACACAGAGGAACAAGGAATAAGTGGCCAGATGCACAGATTTGGACAAGAGCTCCAAAGTGTAGAATCAGACTACACACAAAAGAGACTGTACATCCAGCAAGACACAGGGAAGATATCAACCCTTCCCCCAATAATGAGAAAAAGAAGGATCGGATTTCTCAAGGATGACGCACAACCACAAGCCAAAGTGGTTAAAAAAGTCACGCCTCCGCCCTCTCCACCACAACAGGCATCGCCGGCACAAACACCACCACAAATGCACTCACCAGCGCAAACTACCATAAGTCAAGATAATCAGGATCAAGACGCTTGGGACCTATATGACACCCCAGTGCCGGACAATGATCCCGATTCATACCCCACAAAGCCGTCACCGCCAGAGGACAGTACCTCATACTCGCAACTGGTGGCTAGGGCAGCAGAATTCCACAATGTCCAACTGCATTCCGATCCTATAGAGGATGATTTTTTATTTAACACCCTCTCGGCTACACATAGCCAATATCAATGTCTCCCAATGCTACCAGGGATGTTACGGCACGCAAAACAAATTTTTGAAGAGCCCGTAAAATCAAGAGCCATCACCCCAAGGGTGGATAAGAAATACAAACCACCACCCACAGACCCAGTGTTTATTACTTCGCAGTTACCACCTGACTCCGTAGTAGTAGGGGCAGCTCGCAAAAGAGCAAATTCCCATACATCTGGCGACGCCCCACCTCCGGACAAAGAAAGCCGAAAATTTGATGCGGCAGGAAAAAGAGTAGCATCACAGGCAGCCAACCAGTGGCGCATCGCAAATTCTCAAGCGCTGCTGGCCCGATATGACCGCGCACACTGGGATGAGATGCAACTTCTCATAGACCATCTTCCCCAGGAATACCAAAAAAGGGCGCAGCAAATAGTTGAAGAGGGACAAACAATCTCAAACAATCAAATCCGCTCTTCAATGGACGCAGCCGATACTGCAGCGAGAACCGTCAACACTGCTGTCACCATAAGGAGACACGCTTGGCTCCGCACTTCAGGCTTCAAACCTGAAATCCAGCAGGCTGTCCTTAATATGCCCTTCAACGAGAAACAACTTTTTGGCCCTGAAGTGGACACAGCCATTGAAAAACTTAAAAAGGACACAGACACGGCCAAAGCCATGGGCGCACTCTACTCCCCGCAGAGCAGAGGCTCTTTTAGAAAAACTCCATTTAGAGGGGGGTTTCGTGGCCAACCCACAGACACCACCAGCCAACAAACAAGAACCACACCATATCAGGGTTCATTCCAAAGGGGAGGTTTCAGGGGATATAGAGGGGGTCAATTCCCAAGGAGTAGGGGAAGATTCCAGACTCCAAAAACACCTCCACCTAAACAGTGACTTTCAAGTCACACAACCCCTTCACTCAACACCAGTGGGTGGAAGATTAAGCCAATTCTACCAATCTTGGCAGCAGATTACAACAGACAATTGGGTATTAGCAATAATCCAACATGGCTATTGCATAGAATTCCACAAATTCCCACCAAACATCCCTCCAAAAACACGCAAAATGTCACCACAACATTTAGAACTTTTAGGACTAGAAGTTCAAGCACTACTGCAAAAGGATGCAATAGAGTTAGTACCAGTACAACAAAAAAACACAGGAGTTTACTCCCTGTACTTTCTAATTCCAAAAAAAGACAAAACATTAAGACCAATATTAGATCTCAGGACACTAAATACCTACATCATATCGGACCACTTTCACATGGTCACACTACAAGACATCATTCCACTGCTCAAACAGCAAGATTACATGACCACATTAGACCTAAAAGATGCGTACTTTCATATACCGATACACCCTTCTCACAGAAAGTACCTAAGGTTCGTATTCAAAGGAATACATTACCAATTCAAGGTGTTGCCATTCGGAATAACAACTGCACCAAGAGTATTCACAAAATGTCTAGCAGTAGTAGCAGCACATATCAGAAGACAACAAATACATGTGTTTCCTTACCTAGACGATTGGCTAATCAAAACCAACACAGTAAGAAAGTGCACAAACAACACCACATATGTCATACAAACCCTTCACAAACTGGGTTTCTCCATCAACTATACAAAGTCACACCTCGAACCGTGTCAGACACAACAATATCTAGGGGCAACCATCAACACATCAAAAGGAATTGCCACTCCAAGTCCACAAAGAGTTCAAGCATTCCACAAGGTAATAAGTGCTATGTTTCCAAACCAAAAGATACAAGCAAAATTTGTGCTAAAACTTCTAGGCATGATGTCATCATGCATAGCCATTGTCCCAAACGCAAGACTACACATGCGACCCTTACAACAGTGCCTAGCATCACAATGGTCGCAAGCACAGGGTCAACTTCTAGATCTGGTGTTGGTAGACCGCCAAACATACCTCTCGCTTCTATGGTGGAACAGCAACAATTTAAACAAAGGGCGGACATTTCAGGACCCAGTGCCTCAATACGTTATAACAGATGCTTCCATGACAGGGTGGGGAGCACACCTCAATCACCACAGCATTCAAGGACAATGGGACGTACACCAAACAAAATTTCATATAAATTACCTAGAACTGTTAGCAGTATTTCTAGCGTTAAAAGCCTTTCAACCCATAATAACACACAAATACATTCTTGTCAAAACAGACAACATGACAACAATGTATTATTTAAACAAACAAGGAGGAACACACTCAACACAATTGTGTCTCCTAATACAAAAAATATGGCAGTGGGCGATTCACAACCACATTCGCCTAATAGCACAATTT
Source organism: Pleurodeles waltl (assembly GCF_031143425.1). Classification (NCBI taxonomy): domain Eukaryota; kingdom Metazoa; phylum Chordata; class Amphibia; order Caudata; family Salamandridae; genus Pleurodeles; species Pleurodeles waltl. The sequence continues at coordinate 1,010,905,986 of NC_090437.1, forward strand.
ATTCCAGGGATCCAAAACCAACTAGCAGACAACCTTTCGCGGGATCACCAACAAGTCCACGAATGGGAAATTCACCCCCAAGTTCTGAACAAGTACTTTCAAATTTGGGGAACACCCCAGATAGATTTGTTCGCAACAAAAGAAAACGCAAAATGCCAAAACTTCGCATCCAGGTACCCACACCGCGAATCACAAGGCAATGCTCTATGGATGAGTTGGTCAGGGATATTTGCATACGCTTTTCCCCCTCTCCCTCTCCTTCCATATCTAGTAAACAAATTGAGTCAAAACCAACTCAAACTCATACTGATAGCACCCACATGGGCAAGACAACCTTGGTATACAACTCTACTAGACCTTTCACTAGTACCGCATGTCAAACTACCCAACAGACCAGATCTGTTAACACAACACAAACAACAGATCAGGCATCCAAACCCAGCATCATTGAATCTAGCAATTTGGCTCCTGAAATCCTAGAATTCGGACACTTAGACCTCACACAAGAATGTATGGAGGTCATAAAACAAGCTAGAAAAGCTTCCACTAGACACTGCTATGCATCTAAGTGGAAAAGATTTGTTTGCTACTGCCATACCAATCAAATCCAACCATTGCATGCCTCTACAAAGGACATAGTGGGATACTTACTACATTTGCAAAAAGCGAACCTAGCTTTTTCATCTATAAAAATACACCTCGCAGCAATATCTGCTTACCTACAAACTACTCATTCATCGTCTCTATTTAGAATACCAGTTATTAAAGCATTCATGGAAGGGCTAAAAAGAATTATACCACCAAGAACACCACCAGTTCCTTCATGGAACCTTAACATCGTCTTAACAAGACTCATGGGTCCACCTTTCGAACCCATGCATTCCTGTGAAATGCAATATCTAACGTGGAAAGTCGCATTTCTCATTGCAATCACATCCCTCAGAAGAGTAAGTGAAATACAGGCATTTACCATACAAGAACCATTTATTCAAATACACAAAAATAAAATAGTTCTAAGAACAAATCCAAAATTTCTACCAAAAGTGATCTCACCATTCCATTTAAATCAAACAGTAGAATTGCCAGTGTTCTTCCCACAACCAGATTCCGTGGCTGAAAGGGCACTACATACATTAGACATCAAAAGAGCACTAATGTACTACATTGACAGAACAAAGCTAATCAGGAAAACAAAACAACTGTTCATAGCTTTTAAAAAACCACACATAGGAAATCCAATCTCTAAACAAGGCATTGCTAGATGGATAGTCAGATGTATTCAAACATGCTATCTTAAAGCCAAGAGAGAATTGCCTATTACACCAAAGGTACACTCAACCAAAAAGAAAGGTGCTACAATGGCCTTTCTAGGAAACATTCCTATGAGCGAAATATGTAAGGCTGCAACCTGGTCTACGCCTCATACATTTACTAAACACTACTGTGTAGACGTACTAAATGCACAACAAGCTACAGTGGGCCAAGCTGTACTAAGAACATTATTCCAAACTACTTCAACTCCTACAGGCTAAACCACCGCTTTTAGGGGAGGTAACTGCTTTATAGTCTATGCTAAACATGTGTATCTGCAGCAACATATGCCATCGAACTGAAAATGTCACTTACCCAGTGTACATCTGTTCGTGGCATTAGTCGCTGCAGATTCACATGTGCCCTCCCGCCTCCCCGGGAAGCCTGTAGCCGTTTAGAAGTAGATCTTAAATCTTAAACATTTGTACATTTGTAAATAATTATTATAAACTTTTTATGTACATACGTATTCACTCCATTGCATGGGCACTATTTATAGCAAACAACTCCATCCTCACCCTCTGCGGGGAAAACAATCTAAGATGGAGTCGACGCCCATGCGCAATGGAGCCGAAGAGGGAGGAGTCCTTCGGTCCCGTGACCAAAAAAGACTTCTTCGAAGAAAAACAACTTGTAATACTCCGAGCCCAACACCAGGCAGCGGACTGTGCTAAACATGTGAATCTGCAGCGACTAATGCCACGAACAGATGTACACTGGGTAAGTGACATTTTCATTCTCTATATAAAAACCTATTGGCCTGGAGTAAGTCTTTGAGTGTGTGTTCCTCATTTATTGCCTGTGTGTGTACAACAAATGCTTAACACTACCCTCTGATAAGCCTACTGCTCGACCACACTACCACAAAATAGAGCATTAGAATTATCTCTTCTTGCCACTATCTTACCTCTAAGGGGAACCTTTGGACTCTGTGCACACTATTTCTTACTTTGAAATAGTACATACAGAGCCAACTTCCTACATTCACTATATGGCACCAAAGGGACAACTAGATTTTTTTACTGGACAAGTAGATTTAAGAAGCACCCTGTTCCATGGACAAGTAGATATTTTATTAAATTCCACACCCTTGATTTGTAGCTGCATCCATTATGTGTTTGGAGTAACTTCTGTCTGTAGTTCTGACTGTTGATTTGTAGGCTCAGCTGTAATGATGTATAATTGTGTCTTTCGCATCCTTTAATTTCCTCTGTCTTCATTGTAGGATGCAGCATTCTGTTCTCATTTTCATGATCTTGTCATTGTCCTTTACCCCTGTTTTCATGAGGTTAGTATTATTTGACATCTTGAATGGTATTTGGTTGTACAGTCTAGAGTAAAGTCAATTAAATGAAGGCAGCTACATCCAGCATTGTTAGTTAGAGTTTTAGTAATGAAGCTACTCGTTATAGGGAGCCCCATTTTTTCCCACTTTCTATACTTGCTTTTGCTGTTGTGCGCCTTTGTTCTTTCGGCCTAAAGGTTGATCTAAAGTACACTCCATGATGATCGCTCCAGATTACTGGGGAACTACCAGAGCCTTTCTCGGAGGGAAACAGATGACATTTAGTGTGGGTCAGGCAGAGTGAGTAAGGAGTAGTTGTTTGAAATTGGTTAATTGGTTGTCAAACAAGATGTTGCGGTCCTCTAGGGCAGTGGTTCCCAACCTTTTGACTTCTGTGGACCCCCACTTTATGATTACTGGAACCCGGGGACCCCCAATGAATCATTATTGGAATCTGGGGACCCCCCCACTGAGACATTACGTAAAGCTAGAGACCTAATCTGTTACGATTATTTAATTTTCTAAGCAGTCGCGGTCCCCCTGAGGAGGCTTCGCGGACCCCCAGGGGTCCCCGGACCACAGGTTGGGAACCACTGCTCTACGGTGTACAGGTTGGGATGATTTAGCAGAAATTTTGTCATTGCATCCCGTTCACAACCCCTTCCAGCTATTGCTGCTTTTCTGACTATATGAATGAAAACACCTTGTATTTTTTTTATTACACTTGTCCCAATGTCTTAGTTGTGCGTCGGAACGGTTTAGAGAACTCTCTAAACACGTTTTGACTTGCTGTCCATACTGGTAAGGCGACTACAAGGTATTTATTGCCTTACTGGAAAACACTCATCTACAAAAGACTGATTTGTGGAGATGTTTTTACCTTCATTACACAGGGTCAGGGTTGATCAATGTATTATTCATTTGTTTAAGCATTGAACAGCTGTTTCTTCAGTGAGGGACCAAAAACTGACTATCTTAAGCCGTTCGTGGCTCTCCCCCTTAAAACATGGTAACATTGGATCATACCCAATTAGCATATTTGATCTACTTGTAAGTCCGTAGTAAAGTGCACTACATGTTCCCAGGGCCTTTAGATTGAATGCTACTAGTGGGCCTGCAGCATGGTTGTGCCACCCACACAAATAGCCCCTTAACCATGTCTCAGGCCTGCCATTGCAAAGCCTGTGTGTGCAGTTTCACTGCCACTTCGACTTGGTGTTTAAAAGTATTTGCCAAGCCTTAAAGCCCCCCTTTTTCTACATATGTCATCCCTAAGGTAGGCCCTAGGTAACGCATAGGGCAGGGTGCTCTGTAAGTAAAAGGCAGGACATATACCACTGTGTTTTATATGTCCTGGTAGTCAAAAACTCCTAAATTCATTTTCCACTGCTGTGAGGCCTGCTCCTTTCATAGGCTAATATTAGGGCTACACTCACATACTGTTTGAGTGGTCGATTCTGATCAGAAAGGAGTAGGCAAGTCATATTTAGTATGGCCAGAATGATGATACAAAATCCTGCTGACTGGTGAGTTTGGATTTAATATTACTATTTGAGAAATGCCAATTTTAGAAAGTGAGCATTTCTCTGCACTTAAAATCCTTCTGTGCCTTACAGCCTGTCTCCAATCCACGTCTGGGCTGGGCTGGTTGACAGCTCCCTTGTGCATTTCACCCAGACAAACACAAACACAGGATGCCCAGTCACACTTGCACACATCTGCATACTGAATGGGTCTTCCTGGGCTGGAAGGGTGGAGGGGCTTGACACTTACATTTCAAAGGCTAGTGGCCTGCCCTCACACAAAGGACTGCCACACCCCCTATTGGGGCCGTGGCATACAGACCTGTACTGAAAGTGGACCTGGTGCACTTCAAAACCACTCTTTAAAGTCTCCCCCACTTCAAAAACACTTCTGGGTATATAAACTGGGTCCCTGACCCTACCAACTCAGACACTTCCTGGGACAGATTCTCTGCACCAGACCCTGCAAACTGCCAAAAGGGGCTGCCTGGCTGCCCAAAGGACTCACCTGGACTGCTTTGCTGTAAAGGACTGCTGCCTTGCTGTTGCCCTGCTGCCTTGTTAGCCTATGGCTCTGCTGAGAAGTGCTCTCCAAGGGCTTCGATTGAGCTTGCCTCCTGTTTCCTGAAATCTCAGGGCCAAAAATACTTCTCTTCAAAGGAACTCCTTGTGCGGTAAAAATCAACGCACGGCCTGCCGGAATCGACGCACAGCCTGCCTAGAGGTAAAAGAATCACTGCATCGCCGCTCCGGAACGACGCAGCCCAGCTGCCCGAGTGGAGATCGACACAGCGTCAACGTTGCGACCGGAACTTCAACGCACAGCCCACCGAATCGCCGCATCACCGAGCCGGAATGACGCAGCCCGACGTCCTGTGTGAGGAATCGACGCAGCACCTGACGTGCGACAGAAACTCTGCTGCATCGCCCACCGGATCGACGCAGCACCAGTGACTTTGTCCATCATGCCCAGGATTTATTTCCCTGCATCGTCCCTGGGCGTCTAAAGAAGCTGCTTCGCAAAGAGGATTCAAGCCTGCTCGCCGGAATTCGACGCAAAGTCCTTGCTGCGTGGAAAAGAATCAACGCATCTTCTGTGTGCGCCCGGAAAAAGTACAACCCAGAAATGACTTCTTGGAGTTTTATTTACTTTGCAGATGGCTGTAGACCCGTTAGCAATAATATGATATTCCATCTAAAGAAAAGCACCGTAAATGTAAAAAAAATTTCCTTGTTTAGGTTTAAAGACAATATCTGCAGTGTGCCAGCATAGTTATGACTGCGCACCTTTTTGTCAAGTGGGTTTGACAATGTAGCTGTAATCAAGCATGGGCCACTTTGTGTTTTCACTTACTTTTTTAATGTCTTCCACGGGGCATTTAAATGGGATGAACAATTTAGGAAGTTTGTATGTTGACCTAAAGAAATCTAGCATTAAAAAATGAGCAAAAAACGTACCAACACTGTCAGTGGAAAGTGAACGATTAAGTATTTTTCAGAGGATAGAAATCTCCATGAAAGTTAAGAATGACATTTACAAGCAAAAGAATTATGCCAAGTCAGACTGTAAAAACTGCCACTCCCTTAGGCCTGAACCATATCTGAATGTGTTTACAAACATCTTAGTTGGCTAAGTTGTTAGCCAAGTATTGAAAGACAGATGAACCATAGCAAGCATCCTGACTGAAGCTATCGTGTTGTAAAATATACTAGTGCCATACTCCGCCAATAAAAACAAACTAAAAGAAAGATAATAAAACCCATCTCATTTACAAGCATTAGGGAGTAAAAAAAAAAAACGTTACGTATTTTTAAAATACCTCATAAGAAGAGGTCGTGCTGTTTGGGCTAAAAGTTACTTTCCTCAGAAGGATGAGGGGAATTTTATTTTTTTCCATTGTAAAAGGCTTTACAGTTCAAGATTTCTTCTCCCTGTGAGGCACTTACTTTTGAGGCAGGATTCCATTGGTTTCACAGGGGCTGGAAGAACAAAACTTGGCATAAACCGCAAATCACACACATTAAGAACAATTTGTAAACCGCTAAAGGAGGCAGCCAGCGTGCGTGTGGAACAGTCTGCTCCTGTTGCTGCCATTGTCTAAGAAGGGCGGGATTACTATTTTCCTAATGATTCTCTGCGAGCACAGAGATGTGAAAAGTTAGAAAGAAAGAATGGTTTCTTGAGAGAGAGAGGGGCGCATTCTTGTGCAGAAAAGAAGGTGGAATGTATTTCCCTCTCTGCCTCCAAAACATACAAAGAGGCACTCTGTCTTTAATACGAATGTCAGCTTTAAATCTTTTAAGTTTGGATTAACTGCATTAGAAAAAAAACTGCAGGGCTTTCAAATATGACGCAAAAAAGGTTTTCTCCCAATTCATGTTGTTCACTTGTAAAGCCAGAGGCCGGGTCCACTGAATGGTGGGCTCCAGTCGTCCCTTTTGCCGTAGTTAGCATGACAAAGGCAAGAATTAACACCCTAAGAGCTACATTATCACTTTTTGCTCTTTCACCAGCAGAATCCGCTTAGACAGTAGTAGAAGCTACTTGCCCCTTTCCTCACATTTCCTGGGCATATGGACCTGCGGAGAGGAAAGCGATCAATGTTTTTTTCCCATGGTGTCTGGCACCATTTCATGATGGTCTTACACCTTGAGCTCGGTCTGCTATTTCGAAATCACCTCCGTGCAGAAAAAAAGCGCGCCATTTATTTTTGCTGTCTGTGTTTATTCTTTCTGAAATATCCCAATAGCAATTACAGTACACGAAACAGATCTAAATGTTAACCTCGTTGTTGTACCTCATTAAAGGAATCCCTTGATTATCACTTAAACTCAGTCGTTCCATCCTTTCTCTCGTGCGGCGCTTCAATGTATAACGACTTCCGTATTGCCGCGCGCGTATAACACACGTGAGCGCTAAAGCGAAAGCTGGATCGGCGCGAGGCCACTCGCAATTCATCGGCCAAAGTGTTCCTCCTTTTCTAGCCATATTGGCATCATTTTTCTACACTTATTCCAGAAATTTGCTGCGATCTATTTTTCGCAAGAACAGTGACAGCAGTTTATATACCTCAATTTTTCTGTTTGACTTATGGAGCCATGTTTGAGATGCAATTAGGCTCTGAGGAATGAAACACACTAATTGTTAGAGTGTCAAGACACAGGTAAGCTGCTTTTAATCTTGGACATCTAATTTCTATGCCAAGGCATGTTTACTATTATAATTGCTGCCAACTACAGACAGTAATTTGTAAATCAGAGAATCCTTTTTCGTGCAGCTGTTATACTTCTATTGTAGATGATTACTGCGCTGTACACAAAAAACAGATCAAGGCACATGTTCTATCTTCCTTTAATATGGTTTTCTTCACATGGTATCTTTTGTTTCTGTTTTGTTTCCTTTTTGGAAACAGGTGTGCAGCTGTAGCTATTTAAAGTGTTTGACAGTCATATTTTCTGACTGTTACAGAATCCAGTAATATCATAAATTAATTAACATTTAATTGACACACTACTTAATTTGAAGCAAACACATATATTTCTTTTCTGCTTTTAGAATTTATCTTTTTCGGCCTTAATTTATACTCTTGACATCTTGGTAAGAGTACCAGGCTCCGTGTAAAATTTCATCGGCAATTGGGATGTTGCATGCTTTTTGTGCTTTCAAAGCTACGTGTAAAAATGCAGCACAGATGGCACACATCCTTATTTGCTCATATATATATATTGCTCATTATATTATATATATATATATATATATATATATATATATATATATATATAAGTATTCACCGCACTCCACGAAGTTTCAATAGTGCATATTTATTTCAAAATAACAACCAAAAATAAATATGCACTATTGAAACTTCGTGGAGTGCAGTGAATACTTTTGGTGATTTATATTCTTCCGAGACTGGTCCTCTCCGTCACTGGCACCGGCAGTGGAGTGCGCCGCCCAGCAACTTTCAGACCACTTTTGTTTGAGGATATATATATATATTTTGGCTGAATTAAATAAGCTTTTTAGGTTTTACGTCAAATGTTTTGTGTAAAAATGTATTACACTTTGATATCCTTTGTGGATAAGGATAACATCTGGAAACAGGACAGTATAAACTACTTCCCTTCCACATGTAAACAATACTTATACATTCTACTAATTTGTTTTTTTCAGGCTAACATGATGTTCAGCTCTGGCGTTTTCTGGATGGGCCTTCTTTTCATTCCGGTGACATCTTTGATTTTGGATGTAGTATACAAAGTGTGAGTGTAAATAACAATGTTTTTATTTGCATTTTGTACCTGGAACTAATTACTTTTTAACTCAATTCACATAGAAGAAACTCACTTTGTGTTTGTGTACCTGTGCAATAAAATGCAAAGATAGTCTTACTATCAGGTCTCAGGTCTGTAGAAAACAGCACAATATAATATGATGACACATGATAAATTAGTAATCACTGTTAGTGGGTATGATATTAAAAAAGCTCAATGAAAAATCGATGTTTGTAGAATTAAGTGCTTTGTTTATATAGTTTACATTTGTCATAGAAATAATGTTCAGTCTCTCTTTCCAAAATCCTTTTTTCAAGTCCTAATAGAGGCATTTTTTGATTGCAGAGTTAAGAGAACCAGTTTTAAGACGTTGGTTGATGAGGTGCAGGAGCTAGAAGCTAAGTCGCAAGATCCAGGTGTAGTTGTACATGGCAAAAGGTAAGATCGACTGATTTCATTTAAAATCCTGATTCACTTCTAGATGCCACCACACATTTTACACTGTAACATGTAACATATTTAGGCACAAACTTGCACTAGATGTACAATGGTGTGTCTGCTTTGTGAAAAAAAAATCTTAAGGCTCCATAGATGTGGAGAATTTGAAAAATGTAATTGTCAAATGATTTATAACTTTAAATTCGCTTCCGAATATTTAGCTAGTGCATTTACTATTGCCATTTCCGTTTCAGCATTGGTTTCTACGCCAGGAGGGTATTTTGAAACTAGATGATTTATGTTTTTTCTTTGACTTCTAGCTGGCATGACAGTGTATCATAGATTCCACACACATTTTTTTGCTGGGTTTCATTTTTAGTTTTTTGTGCCAGTACCTTTCTCTTTTTCATGTGAGTGCTAAAGCTTAAAAAGTACAGATCGTCAGCTAATGTTAATAGTTCCAACGATACTTTTAGTTCTGCTGTCTCACTACAAATTCAGAATCATCATTCCCCCTCAAAAGGCTATTAACATTTCTTGATGGGTTACACAGCAAGACAATAACATTTTTGTGTGCCTTTTCACTTATCACAGGTCTTACTCTAGGTTAGTCATAGCAAACAGCACTTTTTTTTTGTTTTTTTGCACTCTGTTCTCCAACCCTATGGCAATGTGAATGAATGAATGAAGATCTGTTTGTAGAGCGAGAGCAACTGGTCTCAAAGGGAGTGTCCCAGCACTAAGCCAATTAAGGAAATGACATTCAACTACGTTTCTCTAAAAAGGAAGGTCTTCAAGCCAATTTCAAAAGCTGATTCTATTTTAGTCTCCCATAATTCCTTTGGCCAGGCATTCCACAGTCGGGCTGGCTTCAGGGAAAAAGATCTGCCACCCATTCTTTTAGGCCTTAGGAATACAAAGAAGGTACTGGTTAGTTGACTGGAGTGCTCTGTTTGGAACATACAGGATAACTCAATCCTGAAGGTAAGTGGGACCCTTTTTGTGTAGTGCTTTGTGAATGACCATTAAAGCTTTACATTTGACTAATTGCCTGATAGGAAGCCATTGCAACTCCTTCCGGCCATCACGGATGCTCTGCCCTCTAGGAACGTACAGAATTAGACGAGCAGCAGTGTTCTGCACTAATTGGAGTTTATTCAGCAGCTCCGCCAGCACCCCCTAATGCAGCACATTGGCATAGTCAAGTGTATATCTAATAAGACTGTGGACAATGTCTTTCCCCATGTGTATGGGCACATTTTAGTGGTCTTATTTTAGACATTTTAACACAGAAAAAGAGGTTGACAAAATAGCAAATATTTGCAGCTTAAAAGAAAAGTATTTGTTAGATTTCACCTCTAAGTTTATGGCCACCACCACTGTGATTGGGGCCCTCCCTAATCCTTCAAGCCATAGACTTCTAATGTTCAAAGGGGAAGAATCCCTAAAGACCAAAATCTCCATCTTGTCCAAGTTGAGCTAAAGACAGCTATGATCCAATTGGGCACCAGTGTGAAGCACCCCTGAAAATTTGCTTTCAGGGTGTCAACCAATTGGTGGAAGGCTAGCATCAATTGGGTGTCATCTGTATGTGACACAATATTGAAGCCCCGTGGCTGCACTTCCTGTGCCAGTAGTGCCATGGGGCTTAGCCCTGAACCCTGTTGCACACCACATCTTAGTTCTCAGTCTCTTGAGATGAATGGGGTAAGTGCACAGCTTGTACTGTGTTGAAAAGGAAGGATTTAAGTCACCTCCAAGCTTTATCCACAACTCCTGCTTCTTCCAATTTCTTAAGGAGAATCTTCGGGACACTTTATCAAACACAGTTGAGAGGTCAAGAAGAACGAGTATTGCTTTTTTCCACTGTCATTATTGGTTCTAATGACTTCAGTCACCTCTGACAACAACACTTCTACACCAAACTCAGAATGAAAGCCAGATTAAGAGGGGTGGAGAAGTCCTTTTCCTTCAGTAAACCTGGCAATCTGGCCATTAACTAGTTTTTCCAGTATTTTGCTAAGTCCTGGAAAAAAGGAGATGGGTCTATAATTACTAAAGCAGCATGGGTCTGCCTTTTTTAAAATAAAGTAAGCACCAACTCCTTTACCCACTCAGCCAGCACTATTCCTTCTTCCAAAGACATGCCAGAAAGTGTGTTAACTAGTTCATTAATGAACTAGCAGCGCATCCTAGAATCTTGGGAGGGCAAGGATCCAATTGGCAAGAGCCCTGGCTCAAAATCTACGCCACCACGAGAATGCACGGTGTCCACTCTTTTTAGGGGCGAGTGCAAAGCGCTCCATCCCCTGATGTAATCTCTCTTTCGGCTTCTAACCACACCCATGCCACGTCAGTCCCTTACAGTGGTTCGTGGGCTTGTCTTTTAAAATCCACTTGCTTTCATTAGTGTAAGGCATGCATACGTCATGCCTTTTTCGGTGTTTAGCCCTCCTCGATCGCACTGTCCATCTACTGGAAACATACCAGGCTCCAAGTTTTCCGTATAGTTTCTGGACTAGTTTTTCTCTTTCATTGCAGCGCGACCGTGCTGTGTTTTACGCTGCGGGATTGCGCTCTTTTTTTCCCATTTAATGTGGCAAGAAATGTGTGGTTAGGAGTTTACAACGCTAATAGCTCTAACTCGATGAAATGCGAGACCCATTGCAGTGCAAATGCTTGTTTGTGATAGCATTCCCAAGAAAGCTTTTTCTCTGAGAAGTATTCTGCCTAGAGTAGAGCACAATACTTTTCTGTGCCTTTTCACTGCTACCTCTGCTGCACCGAGATATCAAGATCAGAAATAACTGGGACAGTCATCGTACTGGTTCCAAATATGGCAAGGTGGGTGTGGTACCCAAAAAATCTTGGCATTTCCATTTCAGCATTTGAGCATCTGCGTCTAATCAGGCTGCCACTCTTTTGTCGCAGCAGTGGTGTTTTGCACCCTGGCCTACACAATCTAAACCTCCATGCATGGTGACTGAGCGGCGACAATTGGCTTCATTCGGTCTTCCTCCCGAAGTAATGGTTTGTGATCCTGGCGGCCAGGTGTCCTTCTACGCTGTGTATGCTAGATGCTGGGACAAGTTTGTGGCACATATATATACTGACATCTTGCATGCCAAACTGTTGGATGTCCTGTTGTTTCCCTTTGTCTTTAACCCAGCTGAGGCTTACAGTGGGCATAATTACAGTTTATCTGCCGGCCCTGTCAGCCTTTTTGCATTTACTGCACTAGCCATTTTTGTTCACATCACCTGTTGTGATGTGATTTCTCTAAGGTTTAATGAAGTGTTTCCACTTACACCCCTTGCAATGCTACAGGGGATCTTAATTTGATCATTTCCTTTCTTATATACACTCCGTTTCAACCTTTGTACACTGTCTTTTATGCCTCCAGACTCTGAAAATGGGTTTTCTCATCACGATTACTTCAGCGCATTACATGAGTGAGCTTCAAACTTTATCAGTCCAGCTGCCTTGCACCGCCTTATTTACGGACAAACTGGTGCTGAAAACTGGAGCAGCCTTTCTACCCAAAGTTGTGACTCGCTTTCACATCGACTAGTCCGTCACTCTCGCCAGCTAGCCGCATCTCATCCCTCAAAAGAAGAGGAGTGACTTCATCATTCAGACCTCGAAAGGGCATTGAGTTTTTTCATTGTTCGTACCAAACATGATCGAGTGGACGATCAGCTCTTTGTGGGGTTCTCCTGGGCAAGAAAGGGCAAGGCAGTGCAGAAAAGCACTTTTTCCAGGTGGATAGCCCCCAGTGTTATAATCTGGCATTTGTTGCCTATGAAGCAGCCTCCAAAATTATTGAGGGCCCATTTCATCAGGGCCAAGGCTGCTGCCACTGCGTTGGCTCGTGGAGTGCTGGTATTGGATATTTGTCAGACCTCAATGTGGGGATCTGTTAGAGACTTCTAGCTGCAGATTCCCTACCTTAGTCTACTCCGCAGGTGTCAGACTGGATCCAGATGGTTTTGAGAAGTACCTCTGAGCGCCTGTAGGTGACGTTGTTCTGCTCTTTGTCAGTGTCATCCACACTGAAATAACATGTGCAGTACCTATATAAGGCCACTATGGCACTCTGATGTCAGTTCTTTACTTTCCGTGCCAGATAGCACTGATCCATGAAGACCTACCATTAGTAATTTTTTGACTAGCTATTTGTTGACTTATATCAGACCCTTTTTTGAGAGGTTTTTCTCCCGATGTAAAGGGATGTCCTCAGAGAAACCAGTTGGTTTCAAAGCATGTGGTGCTTGTCACAGGCATATGCCTGTGACAGACCCATACTTGGTTTGTCTGTGGTGCTTGGAGAAGGGACCATGATTTCAGGACATAGGAGGACTGCCACGCCATGCACCCACTGCCACTGAGCGAGCATTCCCTCAAACTCCTCATGGGCTGATGTCGGACGACCTCATGGGGATCAAGATCCCGGTCACGCGCAAGGTCATGGGAGCATCTTGCGGAGTCCCACCAAGTCATCAGTTAAGCCCCACCACAAAAAGAAATCTAAGAAGCCGAACAAGACTTCAACTTTGTCACGCCTGACAAAGTCTTCTGACGAGGCGCAAGAGCCTTGGCACTCCAGGCCTAGCACTTCAACAGAGCCTAAGTCAGCATCTGCTGCATGCTTCCCTGACTTTGCCAGAGCGAACCCCACCAAGCTGAAAGAATTTTGAGGCCACACTCCTTGTGCTTGGGCTGCCCAGCTCTTCTGAAGCACCTTCGGGCCCCAGGGGCTTGGGAAGGCCCACCACTGGATCCACACCGGTGGGATTGCCCTCTGTGCACCCCGCTCCAGTGCTGGAGGTGCCTGTGCCCATTGGAGGCCCTTATTCCCCGTCATCATTCCCAGTTCCAACACAGAGCCAGACAGGCATCATCCAGTGACAATTCAGGCTCTGAACGGGACCATGTTACCCTGATCAGAAAAAAAATATTTTTTCTTTGACAGGCCTGGAGAGAGAGACAAATCGGAGGAGTCTGAGTACCCTTATGGTTATCAGCATTCCCTAGTTTATACAGAGGACTGGTATGAGAAACTGGATGAGGACACTGGCTTGGTCTCTCCTCCTACCATGGCTAAGGAGAAGGGAACCTTATTCGATATGGTGGCGTGTAGGGCGGGTGAGGTTTGGACCTTCAGTTACCCTCTGTGACGGTGAAGATGAACGACTTGACAGAGGTGCTTCAACCGGATGTCCCCCCCCTTCCGAACCTTTACTCCCTTTTAATTGAAGCCCTTACCAACATCCTATTCCTGGCCTGGTCCAAGCCCTGCACAGGGGATCCTAAATATAGGACGATTGCCCTCTGCCGGCTGCTCCTGGGGACTGCAGTTTTCTTAATTGGTGGCCCAAGCATCCACCTCTAGGATCAACTCAGCTGTGTTCCCTACCTTTCCACCGGTTTGGTAATCCAAGAGACTGGACAACTTTGGCAGGAGGATGTCCCCCCTACTCCTTGCACTGTGGTCAGTGAACAACATGTGCCTTTCGGGACGATATTTCCATACTATCTGGGATTTGATTGCACAATTGCTGCCTATGGTCTCGGAAGAGGCTTGAGCTATACTCTCTCATGTTATTGCTTATGGGAGAGATTCAACAAAGTTCACCATACAATGTGGACTGGATATAACCTCCTCAGTGGGTAGAGGGATTTCATCATCGTTGGCCCTTCCAGCGCCACGCCTGGCTGAGAACAACCTCACTTAGGACATGCCCTTTGATCTCTCTCTCATCTTTTTAGAGAGAATGCAAACTCCGCACTGGAGCACTTCAGGGACAGCAGAGCTACGGACAGGTCCTCGGGCTTCTACATGGCCCCTCGTCAACCCCAGTCCACCTTTCACCCCTTTTGTGGCCATGGAAGAGGTTTCCAACCATGCCCATACCCTCCTAGCACCACACCCAATATGCTTCCCATCCTTTTTGTGTCCGGCTACGCAGGTCACACAGACCACGTGGGACAAGTAGCCAGAGGTCAGGCCAGTCCACCAATCCCCTCCAACAACAGCAGCCTCTAAATCCTTTTAGTTTGCCCTCCTTCCATCAAGGCCATCAAATGGGGTGCAGAATACACCATCACCTGCACCACTGGAAGTCAGTAACATCAGACCATTAGGATTTACAGATCATCCAAAGGGGTTATTCCCTCCGCTTTGTGGCCAACCCTCCACCCATGCCGCCCACACACAACCGGCTGACGAAGGACCCCCTCTTCTTGCTCTGTCAGGAAATGCTGGCTTTGATGGCCAAGGTAGCCATTGAGTGGTTGCTGACATCAGAAGTAGGTGGAGGTGGCTCATCCCTCTACTTTTGAGTGCCCAAAAACGACAGCGCCCTTTGTTCTGTCCTAGACCTGCTCTATCTCAATCTCTTTCTGGAAAAGGAGACATTCAGAATGCTCACTGTAAGAAATTGAATTACTGGTTGACTTGGGTGTGAGCTCTGGTCAAGAAGCAAGCATAATCCCTGTCAGGGTATGGCACAAACCCCAAACTAACCTGTGCTCAACCCCCGGTAGTTTGCCACAGAGAAGACCGGCTTAACTTAGAGACATTGTGTAAAGTATTTGTGCAACACTTCAGTAAAACAATGAACACACCACAAAAAAAGAATCCCACACCAAGGTAGAAGAATAGAGCAAATTAAAATAAATAAATAAAACAAGACCAAAATACAAAAATCCAATCAGTAAAACGGGAGTTATGAATTTTTAAATAATAAAGTGAAAAAATAGTTCCTAAAAGCATAAAGCGCCAACTGTGCTTGTCTGGTTGCGATGGACCGGTCAAAATCAAACATTCAGGCCAACTGCGATTGAGCGCAGGCTTGATAAAGTCACAGATTAATCCAGCTGAAGTATTACCTACCCAAGTTTAGTGCCAAGAGTCCCGTTTGCATTGCAGAGAGCCACAAGGAGAGCATTATGGAGGTTGTCTGGCATCGCGGACTGGAGGGCTGGAGCTTCGCGTTGATGGTTCCCCACTAACAATTGATGCTGCAGTACGAGGAGGCAGGTTGGCAGTGCTTCGCACTGATTTTCGGTTTGAGCGGGTCCATTCGCAAAGAGCCCAAAAGCCTGATTTAAGCTCGGCTGAGCCATACCAAGGATCCAGGGCCTGAGGGGCACCACTTGGAGTTCAGGAACTCGCTGCAACAGGGGCCAGGAGCTGCCTGGGGAGCCTTACATGTCCCCGAGGCTCAGATCAGGAGTCCAGCAGACTAGCTCTTGGAGTTATTCTGGGGTCCTGGGTTCAAGATGAAGTTGCAGGTCAAGTTCTTCTTCTCCAGGCAAGAGGGCAGCAAGTCAGCAGTTCCTTTAGAGAATCAGTCAGCATAATAGCAGTCTTTGCAGCAGCACAGCATTCCTTACTGGCAGAGTATTCACAGGTCCAAAAGCGTACTGAAGTGGTGGTGTCTGAGGTCCAGTATTTATACTCAATTGTGCCTTTGAAGTGGGGGAGACACTTCTAGAGGTTTCCCTTTCAAGTCCCCAGGCATCCTGCCTTCCCTGTCCTGGCTCTAGACCAACTACAGGAGGCATGCAGCCCCTTGTGTGGATGCAAGACACAGCCTATTCAAGTGTAAGCCGGGCTGTGCCCAGCTCCTCCTCAACATCCTGTCAGTGATGGCCCATCCAGGCACACCTAAGCTCCCTGTTGTATGTGGCTGTTTAGGAACAATGCACACAGCTCAATGTCAGCTACACCCAGTCATGTGACCCAGGTACAGGCACAGGCACTAAATGGCTTGGGCAGGAAAACGCCAACTTTTTAAAAGAGGCATTTTCAGAATTACAATTAAAAATCCAACTTTACCATAAGTTAGTATTTTAAAGTGTGATTCTAGAGACACCAAACATGAACTGATTACCTATTCCCTTACGAAATTACACTTCTAAAATGTAATAATGTAACTCCAATGTTATCCTTTAGGGGAGGTAGGCCTTGCAGTAGTGAAAAATGAATTTAAGAATCATTTTTCACTACCATTACATGTACAACTAAAAAGTACATGTCCTACTTCTTAAATACATTGCCCTCTGTCCTGTCCAGGGTCTACTCTACGATTGACTTATATGATTTAAAAGGAAGGTTTGGGACTGGCAAATGTTTTATTTTTGCCAGGTTGAAATGGCAGTTAAAAACTGCACACACAGGGTGCAGTGGCAGGCCTGAAACACATTTAAAAGGTTTACTTAAGTGGTTGTCGCAATCAGTGCTGCAGATCCACTACAGACATTTAATTTGCATGCCCTGGGAACATGTAGTGCTGCTTTACTAGGGATTTATAAGTAAATTAAATATGCCAATTGGGTATAAGCTAGTGTTGCCATGTTTTAATGAGTGAGCACATGTCTTTTAGCACTGCTTAACAGTGGTAAAGTGTGCAGAGTCTTAAGGCCCTCAGAAATGAGATCAGCAAAAATGTAGAAGGAAGGCAAAAGGTTTGAGGGAAGACCATCATAAGGCTGACAGGTCTAACACTCATGCTCCTCCACGTTCTGTCTGCCCTGGAACCAGGAGACTGGATTGTAGAGCTGGACTTGCAGGATGCATATTTGAACACCCCTGTCCTGCCTGCCCGCAGACGTTGTCTGCGGCTCACAGTGGGCCAGGAGCACTTTCAGGTTGCCCTTCTCCCCTTCAGCCTTACTGTAGGAAGCTGGCTATCTATGTAATGTACCAAATGTAGGGGTACACAATGCAGATTGTACAGGTGACCCTTATCGGTTAATAGGGTTAAATGTGAAATCTCTCAAAAGCTATTTTTTGTGGTTGTGTGGGCAAGCAGTTGGGCTTTTCAGATGGTAGTGCTAAGAATTTGTTGAACTCACAGAGCCAATACATGAGACACACTCAAGAAGGCACTCAAGACCAATTTTTAGAAAAATAGTTACTTTTGTTTAAATTATGTTTCAAGACCAAAATACTGTTACAAGAATAAACACTGATGCCCTTTTGAAGAACACAGGCAATATATTTGAAACGTCTCTAATGTGGACCAAACTTCTGGGGTTCAGGTAGGTATGGGGCAAGGTCCAAGGCAGCACCAACAGGTCACCTCAGGAGGCTCAGAGGCGTCCGGGTGCAGAGGTACTTTTCGATGTTGGGTGCCCCGTTGGTTGCAATGGGAAACAGTCCTAGGAAAAAGAGGCTGCATGTAGGGCCTGAAGGGCCAGTCCATGTAAACCAACAGGGCAGCTCAGCTCTCATGATGTTCAGGGACATAGAGGCATCTTTGGTCATTTTCTCCTCAGATCAGGGCACCCAGGTTCAGAGGTGTCCTGAGGCGTTGGGTTTTCTTCGCTGGAGACAGTTGCAGTAGAGCCTGCACAAAGGGGCTACAGTCGGTGTTGGGAAAGTCCACTTTTGGCAAACCCGGTGTAGGTTTCGGCTCAGGAGGGCCTGGGGACCACACTGGAACCAGTGGCCCACTTCAGATAGGGCTAGGGGGGCACTGGTGCAGTGGTGGTATCAGGTTTTGGTGGTCTGGAGACCTTATGAGTCTTCTTTGGTGCCTGCATGGTGCAGTGAAGCAGCTCCACTACTCCACGGGGGATCAAGGTTACTTCTCAAAGTGCTAGCAGTGCTCTCAGGCTTTAGGAGCTAGAACAGCTGCAGGACGAGTCGTCTTTGGCACAACTGTCGAGGACAGCAGGCAGGCTGGCGGGGTTGGGGTCAAGTCATTTGCTGCTCCTGAGTTCTTGCTTTTCGTGGCTCTTAGGGTCGTCCTTCTTCTTTAGTCCAGTGAATCTGTTCTGGTCTTAGAGGGCCGCCTAAATACTCCATTTAGGGGGAGAGTTGGGTGGGGAGTGTAGGGTAGTAGCCACTGGGCTACTTACCCTTGGGGTGCCTACACCCCCTATATGACCACTTCATGTGAGGAGTGGGCATATCCCTATCCCAGAAGGCCTAGTTCCAACCAAAAAGAAGATGGCGGAACACTTCCACGAGTGTCCACTTTGGGTAGCCCACCATAGTTTGTGGTCGGCCCAAAGGTGGTACTGTGGCAGATCTGCAGTGATGGCTGACGAACTGCGATTAGGTGGCAGACCCCTCTCTCTTCCCCAACTGTAGCCGATTGTAATGACAGATGCGTCACTTCTGGGATTGCATGGCCATCTGGAGAGGTGAAGATCAGAGGACATTGGTCTCCAGCGGAATCTGGACGCCACATCAACCTTTTGGCGCTTTGGGCGATCCACTAGGCATTAGAAGCATTTTGTCCTTCGATCAAAGGAAAACTGGTGCAGGTGTTAACGGACAACACCACTGCCATGTGGTACTGCAACAAAAAGGATAGGTTGGGGTCATGGACCCTTTGTCAAGAGGCTCTGCATCTCTGGACTTGACTGGAACATCAGTGTATGTCCCTGGTGGTTTAACACTTGGCGCGCTGTCTTAATGCCAGGCAGGATGAGCTCAGCTGAAGATGCCTAGTGGATCACAAACTGAGTCTCCATCCAGAGGTGGTCCAGGGTTTCTTTCGAGAGTAGGGAGATCCTTGGTTAGATGTGTTTGCAACCACCGAAAATAAGTAATGTCTGCAGTTTTGCACTCAGGAGTTCCAAGGCAGCTATCACTTAGAGACACTTTTAGTCTCAAGTGGAGCTCCAGCTTCCTATATGCCTTTCGGCCAATACAATTCCTGCCAAGAGGTACTGCACACATTATTTCTGTCCGACGCTGCCGAGGCTGAGCCAAAAGACACTACCTACAGACACAAAGGGGTACTGCTTGAAAATGTCTAGGTCCAGTTTGGCACCTCAGGAATATTCTAAGGTGAGGAAACTGTGGCACGATTCTACCAAATAAAGAATCACTGAAGGCAAGTAACTTGTTCATCAGTGCACATGTGCACACAGCATTATTTCTCTGACAGCCTGGTCCAACGGGAAGTGCATTTTGGCCAGTCCTGCAGGTCTTTTTAATTTAAGAATTTGCACCAGCCTTCCACTGGGAGAGGTACTTCTTTGGTGTCTATTCTAAATGTGAGGAATATTTGGTTAGATGTATCCATCAGAAGACTGTGCTTCCTACCTTTGGTAGCAATTTTTCTGTGAATACTCTGTCTAACCACAGATTCCTCACCGCTGGTCTGCCTTCCTGTTATGTGGATAGTACTCTTTTGCTTCTAAAAAAAAAAAAAAATCCCAAGTTAGAGATCTGCACAGTGGCTCAAAAAATTGGTTTGTGGGGTGTATGTTTGTGGGTGCTGACACTGTAAGAAAGAAACTGATGTCAGGGCTTGGGTGGTGCCTATATGTAGCTTCAGTTGTCAATTCTGGGGTTGATCTGGGCCAAAGAGGAGCTGAATGATGCCACCTACTGGCTTGCATGAGTTATGCTGAATAATCTTATGGATTTGGAGTTCTGTCTCAGTATATTTTAAAGGTGAGGAATCTGAAGTCAGATAGAGTATCCACCAGAAACATTGTTACCAAACATAAGCAACAGAGAAGACATTCCCCACAGTTCTGGGTCCACCAGTATTCACTGCAAGTATCTTTGAGGACCTTTTTCGTTGAAGTGGAGTTTTCCTCTTCATTATGTATTTCTTCTTGTGCCCTTGACTCCTCGAGTTCTGTGGAAAATTTGCCAACACCAGGCCCAAATCATTCTAACAGCACCAGATTGGCTGAGAAGAATGTGGTGTGCATCTCTTCTGCACCGCTATGCCCCTGACCCGTCTTCCATTCAGAACAAACCTTCTTTTTCAGTCTGAGAGACAAGTTATGCAGCCAACCTCTAAAGCTTCTACATTCATCCTTAGACACCAAGGGCATCTGTTGTCTTTCCTGCTACCTGCATGTGATAAATGTAATTCTGTCTGCTTCCCATCATTCCACCTAGAAGGCTTAAGCCAGAAGGTGAAACAGGTTTAACACCTGGTAGGCTAAGAACAACATGGATGCCTTGAAGAGCCAGTTGTCTGATATCCTCATATTCACCCTTTCTCTAGCTCATCAAAGTTGTATTGTGATGGCCAGCCTAGCAGCCTTGTCGATTTTCCTCTCCGTTCCAGACCAGCCATCCCTCTTTAAGTCACCCATTGTGTTGTATTTTACTGAAGGGTCTCACAACCATGTTTCATCCTGCTTGATTTATCATACCTCAATAGGATCTTAATTTGGTCTTAACCTTTTTGATGGGGTCGCCATTTGAGCCTCTTAACAGTTGCCAATTGCAAATACTAACTTCCAGAACAGTTTTTAGATCAAGCGCTCTGGCCTGTTGTAATCTATCTGTGGGCTTTTAACCACGCCCACCGCACACCCATCACTATCACTTGTTCATGGGCTTGCCTTACAAAATTCCTTTGTCATCAGTGGTAAATGCTTTACATTTGTCCCTCCTTGGGGCAGTTTTGTTACTACCTTGGCTGTTGACCCTGTTACATGGATAATTGCACTTTTGCTGATGGCGGCCGCAGTGCTTTGAATCGGCTTGCTTATGTCAACTGTTTTACTTTTCATTTTCAATTTATGTGGCAAGAAAAGTCCAGTTAGGAATTTACAACGCTAATAGCTATAACTCAAGCAAACGCGAGACCCATTGCATTGTAAATGCTTGTTCTGGTTGTCATTACTTCAGTGAGATGAGTCAGTGAGTTGCAAGCACTGAGTGTCCTTCCTCCTTACATGACAAGTTGTCATTTAAACCATATCTGCTTTCCTGCCCAGACTAGTGATTCCATTCCATCAGAGTTAGTCCATTGCCCATCCTTTCTTTTATCCCTCATTTGCACCCTACAAAGCAGAACAAGAAAGCGGTCAGTTTTTTACCACACTAAGTTATTCAGACTGTATGACCAGCTTTTCATACGCGTTTCAGGCACTAGAAAGTGGAACATCACACAAAAGTAAACATCTCATTGGATTTTCCGGTGCATTAGTTGTGTTACGCTCATGCCCATAAAGATCCGCCAGAGGGTATCTGGGCTCATTCCTCCAGGGTCGAGTATTCCACCTGTGCATTGGCCTTGGAAGTTCCTGTGGCTGAAATCTGCAGAGCAGCAGCATGGGAACCCCTTCATAATTTAAAAAAAGCACTGCTGCTTTGATTTTAGGCAACTTGGGTGAAGTCAAGAGGCTAAGAATGGGGTGTGCACCTGAAGTTAGATTAGGACTGCCTCTTTTCCAGTTTACCAATTGGTCACACTTAAAGCAAGACCCTTAAGAGGTTTTATCCACTCCTACACTTTCCATTAAGCCAGCCTGCCCACCCTCCACCTTGCTTCTCTCTCTAGCAGCCATGCTGCCTTTCCCAATTAGCTGTTCTACTTCCCCTTATTGCTTATTGAAATATTTCAATTTCAGAGACATCAGTTTGGATTCATTAGATTCTTTCTTTTGTTTATTTTGTTCCTGGATAGCCATGCAGTGGTTGGCCACCATTAATGGTTCAGCTAAACTCTTAGTCTGCCAGCTAGTGCAAACGGTACACAGTTGATTATGTACATTCAGTACAATCCCTGCATAAGGAGGTACCCACAGATTCCTGTGCTGATTCCATGCTATGCCCTTTGCCAGAGCACAATTCAGAGACTTCCTTTAGTCTACCCAAGTAGCCAGCTGATGATTTTTTCCTATTCTGCTTACAAGTGGAGCTTTTCATCCATTTTGCCTTGACCGGACACACTTCTGTTACAACACTAAATAACCTTTTGTTTTCCCCTGTCAGGTCATCATACAAAGGGACCTTTTATGGCCACCCGCCTTTCTCTGTCTGCCTTTCACTTCACTCAGAGCTACCAATAGTTATAACTGATTCAAATCCCACATGCGCCCACTTTGGCTTGTAAACCTCAAGCACTACTTGCAAATCCTCTCGGGATTTGGCTAGATTTTCTTGAATATCAGGGAATTGTTCCTGACAGATCCCCATCTGACATGCCTGTGGGGCCTGGAGTGGGACCATGATTCCAGGAACTGCCCCATCTGCTGTATCATGAAACTGAAGGGTCTTCAAAAAGGGGAGACAAAGCTCATACTGTCCCGACATCGGAAGACTCCATACCATTCCAGGTCTTTGGAAGGTCCCAGACCAGCTCTCCGAGTCATTCCCATTGTTCGTCATCATAATCGAAGTTATCGTTGGTGTGCCCTACAAACACAAGAACTCAAAGCGCTCATCTACTTCACCACACTAGTCCAAGTCAATGGACAAGGTGCGGGAATGACTCTGCAAGTCAGGGTCCCACTCCTGCACTCCACCCATGGAGCCTGGGTCCACTTCGCACCTACTTGAGTTTCCTGGAGCGACCCCCGTCCAATTCAGAGATCTTTATGTGGCTATGCACCTCATATTTGGGTGCTCTGACCCATCTGGAACGCCTTTGTGCCCCACGGGTGTGGGAGGCGCCCGACTGGAACTCTGCTGGCAGGTCCACCTTGAAACCAGACGGGCTCTTTGGATCCATCCCCAGATCTGGGCGAACTCTAGTCACTAATCCATGACCTTCACTGGGGTTCTACCTCGTGGTGCCGTTCCTGGTGCCATTGATGTCGAACTGATTGTCATTCCCAACTCCTAAATGGAGCCGGACCGGAGTTTTTCAACATCGGCAGGACCCAAACAACTGTCCGGGTCGGAGGCATTGCATCCTTTCTTTTAACAGGCCCTTTAGGGACTTTGGCTGGGGTGGATCTGAAGATCCTTATAGCTTCCCCGAACCCCATGAAGACCTTTTGCCCCAATTGGATGATGACAGCTGGTATGAGGAGCTGGCAGATGCCAGTGACTTGGACATCTCACCGACACTTGTGTGATCTCTTCTTGTAGTTTGGGTACGGAAGAAGGGGCATCCTTTTCTTTATGGTGAGGACTGCGGCGGAGGTCCTTGATCTCCAGCTACTCAAGACCACTGTCTTGATGGAAGTGCTTCATGCAGAACCCATACTGGCCTTCAATGAAGCCCTCTCAGGTGTCCTGCTTGGACACTGGGCCAAACCCTGCACAGGCACTCCCGTGCACAGAACAATTGCATGTCATCACCACCCCACTCCTGGGGACTCAGCTTTTCTCACCCAGCACCCTTCCACTGAGAGCCTAGTGGTGCAGGCCTCAACTTCCAGGGTAAATCCTGGAGCGTTCCCTTCCACTATACTGGATAGGGAATCCAAGAGTCTGTATACCTTCTGGAAGAGGATTTTCTCTGCCACCAGCCTTGCACTGGGGTCCGTGAACACCACATGTCTCCTGGGCCAATATAGCCACACTGTGTGGCACTTGGTTTCACAAGTGCTGCCAGTGGTCTCAGAGTAGGACCGATCAATCCTGAACCAGGCTATTGACGATTGCAGGGATGCAGCAAAATGCACCAATAGATGCAGGGGTAACATAAGATTCACAGAGCAGGGCCATTGCTTCACCAGTTGTACTCTGCCACCATTCCTGGCAGAGGTCAACTGGCTTTTCGTGGGATGTCCAGGCATCTCTTATGGACATGTCCTTCGATGGCACTCAACTGTTTGGGGACAAAGCTAATTCGGGGCTTGAGAGCCTTAAGGTGAATAGGGTCACCACCCACCCACTAGGGCTCACCGTGGCCCCTTGCCAGCCACACTCTTCCTTTTGCTCCTTCTGTGGCTAGGGTAGGAGCTAACAGCTACATCCTTTTCAGCAGACCCATCACTGGGAAAACGCTTTCCAACCTTTTGTGGCTGCAGACGTGGCTCCCTCAAGCCCTGTGGGATCCAGAGATCTGCGGAGTCCACTACTCCTCCAACTCCAGCTTCACAGCCTGAAAACTCCTTTATTATGCCCTTGCAACAACATAGGCAGCCTGTTGGAGGCAGAATAAGGCACCACCGGCCCCAATGACAGCCGGAGGACCACCTTTCCTTGTTGCACCTGGAAGTGCAGGCTCTTTTGGCCAAATGGGCCATTAAGAGAGTGTTGGCATATGAAGTAGGGTGTGGTTGCTATTCCCATGCTTTTCTGGTGCCCAAGAAGGATGGAGGCCTCCACCCTACCATAGATTTGTGCCCCCTCAATGCCTTCATGAGGAAGGAGATATTCTAGATATTAACATTTGTCCTGGTTCTGTCTGCCCTAGGCCCTAAAGACTGGATGGTTTTATTGGACCTACAGAATGCCTATTTGAATATTCCTGTCCTGCAGGCTGATCATCATTACTTGCGGTTAACATTGGGATAGGAGCATTTCCAGTTCGCTGTGCTCCCATTTGATCCCACTAGTGCCCATCAGGTGTTCACAGAGTTGATGGTAGTGGTTGCAGAACATCGTCAGGAGTCTCAGTCTTCCTCAACCTCAGTGACTGGCTGCTGAAGACAGACTGTTCGGGCTAACCCCAGGTAGTCCTCCTGCTGTCCCTGGGGCTCCCTGTCAACATGCCGAAGTAACACCTGATTCTTTTTTAGACACTTCCTTTCATCAGAGCCATTCTAGACATGGTTCAGTTCCATAGAGACTGCAAAAGACCTGCAGTGGTGGCTAAGACGCCACGATTGGAGCAGGGCAGACCTCTCTCCCTTCCCCACTCTGAGCTGGCTGTGGTGACCGATGCATAAATTCTGGGCAGGATGTCCATCTGGGAAAGGAGGAGGTCAGAGGCCTCTGGTGTTTGGCGGAGACTCATCTCTACATCTATCTTCTAAAGTTGAAATAGATTTGCTAGCCTTTGAAAGCTTTCCTGCCATTTATCAAATGGAATCTGGTCCAGGTTTTCACAGACAACGCTACCTCCAGGTGGTATTTGTAGGAAAATGGCTCCCTGTTGCAGTTACCCCCCACTTTATGCCTGATATTGATGCTGCTTTGACTGAGAAGTGTGCTGAGACCCTGCTAACGGGGCCCCAGCACCAGTGTTCTTTCACTATAAATGTACAATTTTTTCAACAATTGGCACATCCCTAGAACACAGATAAGTCCCTTGTAAAAGGTACCCGGTACCAGTGGTACCAAGGGCCCTGTGACCAAGGAAGGTCCCTAAGGGCTGCAGCATGAGTTGTGCCACCCTATGGGACCCCTCACCTAACACATGCACACTGCCATTGCAGATTGTGTGTGTTGGTGGGGAGAAAAAGGCAAAGTCGACATGCTATCCCCCTCAGGATGCCATGCACACAAAATACTGCTTGTGGCATAGGTAAATCACCCCTCTAGCAGGGCTTATAGCCCTAAGGCAGGGTGCACTATACCACAGGTGAGGGCATAGCTGCATGAGCAGTATGGCCCTACAGTGTCTTAAGTCCATTCTTAGACATTGTAAGTACAGGGTGACCACATTAAGTATATGGTCTGGGAGTTTGTCAAATTAACTCCATAGCTCCATAATGGCTACACTGAATACTGGGAGGTTTGGTACCAAACGTCTCAGAATAATAAACCCACACTGATGCCAGTGCTGGATTTATTAAAAAATGCACACAGAGGGTATCCCCTGTATTTTACCCAATCCTTCAGTGCAGGTATCACTGGTCTGTGCCAGCCTGTCACTGAGACGAGTTTCTGACCCCATGGGGTGAGAGCCTTTGTGCTCTCTGAGGCCAGAAACAAAGCCTGTACTGGGTTGAGGTGCTTAACCCCTCCCCCCTGCAGGAACTGTAACACCTAGCAGTGAGCCTCAAAGGCTCAGGCTTCGTGTTGCAATGCCCCAGGGCACTCCAGCTAGTGGAGATGCCCGCCCCCTGGACACAGCCCCCAATTTTGGCGGCAAGTCCAGAGGAGATAATGAGAAAAACAAGGAGGAGCCACCCACCAGTCAGGACAGTCCCTATGGTGTCCTGAGCTGAGGTGACCCCTGCCTTAAGAAATCCTCCATCTTGATATTGGAGGATTCCCCCAATAGGAATAGGGATGTGCTCGCCTCCCTTCAGGGAGGAGGCACAAAGAGGGTGTAGCCACCCTCCAGGGCAGTAGCCATTGGCTACTGCCCCCCAGACCTAAACACACCTCTCCATTCAGTATTTAGGGGCGACCCTGAACCCAGGAAATCAGGTTCCTGCAACCTACAACAAGAAGAAGTACTGCAGACCTGGAAGCCCCGAAGAGACGATGGAGACAACAACTGACTTGGCCCCAGCCCTACCGGCCTGTCTCCAGACTCAAAGAACCTGCACAGCGACGCATCCAGCGGGACCAGCTACCTCTGAGGACTCAGAGGACTGACCTGCACCTAAAGGACCAAGAGCCTCCCGAGGACAGCAGCTCTGTCCAGAAACAGCAACAAAATTGCAACAAAGAAGCAACTTTAAAGAAACTCTCACTTCCCTCCATATGCGCAAGTCTTCACACTCTGCCCTCGACGCCTCCGGCTGAAGTCCAGGACAACCAACACCGCAGAGAGGACTCCCAGCCGACTCCAACAACGTGGACACCCTGAGTCGACCTCCCTGCACCCCACAGCGACGACTGCATAGAGGATCCAGAGGCTCCCCCTGACCGCGGCTGCCTGGTAACAAAGGAACCAGATGCCTGGACCAAACACTGCACCCGCAACCCCCAGGACTGAGAGGAACCACCTACCAGTGCAGGAGTGACCAGCAGGCGGCCCTCATCCTAGCCCAGTCGGTGGCTGGCCCGAGAAGCCCACCTGTGGCACTTTCTGCATCGCCAGAGTGACCCTCGGGTACCTCATTGCTTTCAATAGCAAACCCGACGCCCACTTTGCACACTGCACCCGGCCGCCTCTGTGCCGCTGAGGGTGTGTTTTGTGTGCTTGTGTGTGTGTGTGTGTGTGTCCCCCGTGCTCTACAAAACCCCCCTGGTCTGCTTCCTGAGGACTCAGGTACTTAGACCTGCTAGCAGACTGGAACCGGAGCACCCCTGTTCTTCATAGGCGCCTATGTGTTTTGGGCCCTCCTTTGACCTCTGCACCTGACCAGCCCTGTGTTGCTGGTAAGGTGGCTTTGGGGTTGCCTTGAACCCCCAACAGTGGGCTGCCTATCCCCAGGAAGACTGACTGTGTAAGTGCTTTACTTACCTGAGAAAACTAACCAAACTTACCTCCCCCAGAAACTGTTGATTTTTGCAGTGTCCACTTTTGAAATAGCTTATTGCCATTTTAAACAAAACTGTGTGTACTACTGTTTTAAATCAAAGTTCTCTACTTACCTGTGTGAAGTACCTTGCATTGTATGTACTTACCTAAAATCTTGAATCTTGTGGTTCTAAAATAAATTAAGAAAATATATTTTCCTATATAAAACCTATTGGCCTGGAGTTAAGTCTTTGAGTGTATGTTCCTCAATTATTGCCTGTGTGTGTACAACAAA
Organism: Pleurodeles waltl; assembly: GCF_031143425.1. Taxonomy (NCBI): domain Eukaryota; kingdom Metazoa; phylum Chordata; class Amphibia; order Caudata; family Salamandridae; genus Pleurodeles; species Pleurodeles waltl. Next base: position 1,010,934,087 of record NC_090437.1, read on the forward strand.
TGCTTAACACTACCCTCTGATAAACCTTCTGCTCGACCACACTACCACAAATTAGAGCATTGGTATTATCTAATTTTGCCACTATCAACTTCTAAGACCCTTGGACTCTGTGCACACTATCTCTCCCCCTTCAGTATGTAATTGATGGTTTAGTTGTTAATTCAGGACCTATTACTGCATCTTTCTTCAAGATGTTCCAATGTTCCAATGTTTGCACATCATAATCCTGATCCTAGCCGGAGACTCATTATATGTTGTAATAAAGCATGTGCATGAATCTTTTCGATTTTTATTTTTGTTTGGGTAAAGCAATTGATCTCTAGTTAGCGGTGTCACTTTCTTTTCAGCCAAACTCAACACCTTAGATGTATATCCCATATCTTGGAACCTCAATTTCATATGTGTTGATTGTTTCCTAAACTGTGATTCAGTGCTACATACTCATTTGAGGTGCAGCATCTGCCCATATGGGATGCTGTTGATTAGGTTTTGGGGATGATGGCTATTGTAATGCACTACACCATTGCCTGCAGTTGCTCATGATGTGCAGTGATATATATATATATATATATATATATATATATGTGTGTGTGTGTGTGTTCGGTGGCATGTGTAGCTGCAGATACACATGCTGTGCATTATCCTGCCTTCTAGTGTTGGGCTCGGAGTGTTACAAGTTGTTTTTCTTCGAAGAAGTCTTTTCGAGTCACGGGACCGAGTGACTCCTCCCTTTCGGCTCCATTGCGCATGGACGTCGACTCCATCTTAGATTGTTTTCATTCCGCCATCGGGTTCGGACGTGTTCCTCTTCGCTCCGTATTTCCAATCGGGAAAGTTAGCTAAAGTATCGAAATTTCGACGGTATTGTTATCGCTCGGTACCGGGTTAGTGTTAGTGTATCGGCACCGACATCAAGACCCCTTCGGGGCTTCCACTCTTAACCAAGGCCTGGTCGGCCCGACCACACCCGTCGTCCCAGACTAATGGACCGGACCCCCTTCCGTTTCTGTCCTAAGTGTCACGCAAAGTATCCTTATACAGACCAGCACCGGGTCTGTAATCTGAGTTTATCACCCGAACACAGAGAGGATACTTGCGAAGCTTGCCGAGCGTTCCGATCGAAAAAGACCTTGAGGGATCGACACACAAGAAGACTACAAATGGCGTCGAAACCAAAAGAACAGCTCGACGTCGGAGAGGAGGAAAGCATCTCCATCCAAGAGATGGACTCGGATGAATCCGAAGGTGAACGACCCTCGGCGGTGCAACGAACAGTGAGTAAACCTGCCCCGTCCAAAACTCAGGGTCACACCAAAACATTTAAGGCCATGGGGACCCCACCGCCAGCAGGCCATGGCTCAACCCACCGAAAGGAAGGTGACCAAACATCGGCACCGAAAAAGGCCAAATAATTGCCGAAGACTTCCGACTCCGGTCGAGAATCCGGCACCGAACGATCTTGACTCCGAGAGTTCGAATCGACCAAACCACGGAAAATCTCCTCGGAACCGAAAAAGACTGTAACAGAAACCTTGGTACCGAAAAAAGCGGCCTCGGAGCCGAAAAGAAGCTCTTATACAGAAGAGCAAGGACTTTCCAGCCAACTCAAGGAAAGACATCGATTCGAGCAAGAGTTAGGTTTGGAAGAACCAGACCATACACAAAGGAGGTTACATATCCAAAAAGAGACTGGAAAAATACAAACTTTACCTCCACTCAAATCAAAAAGGAAGCTTGCATTTCAGGAGACAGAAATGCAACCTAAGGCAAAAGTGGTTAGAGACAAATCTCCACCACCAAAGTTCTCACCACAACCGTCCCCACCGCACTCACCACAACTGTCACCAGTGGGAACGCCTATAATGCAGCCACCCACACATACTGGGATGACACAGGATGATGCTGATGCATGGGACTTATATGATGCGCCAGTATCGGATAACAGTCCAGAATGTTATCCAACAAAGCCGTCACCACCAGAAGACAGTACTGCATATACGCAGGTACTATCCAGGGCAGCTACTTTCCACAACGTAGCATTGCACACAGAGCCAGTGGAGGATGATTTCCTTTTTAACACTCTGGCATCCACCCACGCTTCCTATCAGAGTCTGACGATGCTCCCGGGCGTGCTCAAGCACGCGCAACAGGTCTTCCAGGAGCCTGTAAAGGGAAGAGCTATCACGCCTAGAGTTGAGAAAAAGTACAAGCCTCCCCCAACAGATCCTGTGTTCATAACACAACAACTCACACCGGACTCAGTGGTTGTAGGGGGCGGCAAGAAAAAGAGCAAACTCTCAATCGTTAGGCGACGCTCCACCACCTGACAAGGAAAGTAGAAAATTTGACGCAGCGGGCAAGCGAGTGGCAGCACAAGCAGCCAATCAATGGCGAATAGCAAATTCACAAGCCCTACTTGCACGCTACGACAGGGCACACTGGGACGAGATGCAAGACATCATACAGCACTTGCCCAAAGAGCACCAAAAACGTGCCCAGCAAGTAGTGGAAGAGGGACAGGCCATATCTAATAACCAGATAAGGTCAGCAATAGACTCGGCGGACACGGCAGCACGGACTGTCAACACGGCTGTGACCATTCGCAGACATGCATGGCTGAGAAGTTCTGGATTCAAGCCAGAGATTCAACAAGCTGTGTTAAATATGCTGTTTAACCAACAAAAGTTGTTTGGGCCGGAAGTCGACAAAGCCATTGAGAAAATGAAAAAAGACACGGACACGGCCAAAGCCATGGGCGCGCTCTATTCCCCACAAGTCAGAGGCACCTTTAGAAAACCACAATTCAGAGGAGGTTTTCGGCAACAAACATCTGAGCCTTCCACCTCTCAAACCAGACCCACATATCAGGCACAATACCAAAGAGGAGGGTTTTGTGGTTCCTATAGAGGACAATTCCCAAGAGGAAGGGGAAAATTCCAAACAACCAAACCAAGCCAGACCAAGCAGTGACTTCAATGTCACAACACCCCAACACTTGTCACCAGTGGGGGGGAGGCTAACCACATATTACCAAAACTGGACACACATTACCACAGACACATGGGTCCTATCAATTATCCAACATGGTTATTGCATAGAATTCACAAGATTCCCACCAGATGTGCCACCCAAAACGCACAGACTGTCCCAACAACACTTAGACCTATTACAAATAGAGGTCCAAGCACTACTATAAAAACAAGCAATAGAGCTCGTACCCAATCATCAAAAAGGAACAGGCGTCTACTCACTATATTTCCTGATTCCAAAAAAGGGCAAAACGTTAAGACCTATCTTAAATCTCAGAACACTGAATCTCTTCATCAAATCAGACCACTTCCACATGGTAACACTTCAAGACGTAGTTCCCTCATTAAAAAAGGAGGAATATATGACAACATTGGATCTCAAGGATGGTATTTCCACATACCCATCCATCCTTCTCACAGAAAATACTTAAGGTTTGTAATGCACGGCATACACTATCAATTCAAAGTGCTACCGTTCGGAATAACAGCCCCAAGGGTATTCACAAAATGCCTAGCAGTAGTAGCCGCTCACATAAGGAGACAGCACATGCACGTATTCCCATAATTAGACGACTGGCTAATAACAACCAACACTCAACAACAGTGTCTTCTTCACACGCAATATGTCATAGAAACTCTACACAAACTGGGGTTCTCTATAAATTACCAGAAATCACATCTGCAACCATCCCAAATACAACAATACTTAGGATCAACACTCAACACACAAAGGGCAATTGCCACTCCAAGTCCACAAAGAGTCCAAACGTTCCAAAATGTAAGATCAAGCATGCACCTGAACCAACACTACACTGTAAGGTTTGTAATGAAACTTCTAGTCATGATGTCCTCGTGCATAGCCATTGTCCCAAATGCAAGGTTACACATGCGGCCCTTAAAACAGTGCCTAGCAAAACAATGGACACAAGCACAGGGTCACCTTCAAGATCTAGTGTTGATAGACCGCCAAACACACTCCTTGCTTCAATGGTGGAACCCTATACATTTAAACAAAGGGCAGCCATTCCAAGACCCAGTGCCTCAAGCTGTTATCACAACAGATGCTTCCATGGTGGGGTGGGGAGCACACCTCAACAATCACAGCATACAGGGTCAATGGGACAATCAACAAAAACAACTTCACATAAATCATTTGGAACTGCTAGCGGTTTTTCTAGCATTAAAAGCGTTTCAACCACTAGTAGCCCAAAAACACATTCTTGTCAAGACAGACAACATGACAACAATGTACTGTCTCAACAAACAAGGGGGGACACACTCGTCACATCTGTGTCTCTTAGCACAAAAGATTTGGCATTGGGCAATTCACAACCACATTCGCCTAATAGCACAATACACACCAGGCATTCAGAATCAGTTAGCCGACAATCTCACTCGAGATCACCAACAAACTCACGAATGGGAAATACATCCCCAGATCCTACAGGATCACTTCCACCGCTGGGGAACACCAAACACAGACCTATTCGCAACAAAACAAAACGCAAAATGGCAAAACTTTGCGTCCAGGTACCCACACCCTCAGTCAAAGGGCAATGCACTATGGATCAGTTGGTCAGGGATATTTGCTTATGCTTTTCCCCCTCTCCCACTCATTCCTTATCTGGTCAACAAACTAAGTCAAAACAGACTCAAACTAATACTCATAGCACCAACCTGGGCTCGCCAACCGTGGTACACAACACTGTTGGACTTATCAGTAGTACCCCACATCAAACTACCAAACAGACCAGATCTGTTAACACAACACAAACAACAGATCAGACACCCGAATCCAGCATCACTCAATCTAGCAATCTGGCTCCTGAAGTGTTAGAATTTGGACATTTAAATCTTACAGAGTGTATGGAGGTCATTAAACAAGCCAGAAACCCTACAACAAGACATTGTTACGCAAACAAATGGAAGAGATTCGTTTGCTACTGCCACACTAATCAAATTCAACCACTACATGCCTCCACAAAGGACATTGTAAGCTATTTATTACACTTACAAAAGTCTAATCTAGCATTTTCTTCCATTAAGATCCATCTCACTGCAATATCTGCCTATCTGCAGATTACACATACAACATCACTTTTTAAAATCCCAGTCATTAAAGCATTTATGGAGGGACTAAAAAGAATCATACCCCCAAGGGCACCACCATTACCTTCGTGGAACTTTAATATTGTATTAACACGACTCATGGGCCCACCATTTGAACCCATGCATTCTTGTCAAATGCAATATCTGACTTGGAAAGTAGATTTTCTAATAGCTATCACATCACTTAGAAGAGTGAGTGAAATACAAGCATTTACTATTCAAGAACCCTTTATACAAATACATAAACATAAAGTGGTTCTCCGTACAAATCCAAACTTTTTACCTAAGGTCATATCACCATTCCATCTAAACCAAACTGTGGAACTCCCAGTCTTCTTTCCACAACCAGACTCAGTAGCTGAAAGGGCCTTGCATACATTAGACATAAAAAGAGCACTAATGTATTACATTGACAGAACAAAACAATTTCGTAAAACAAAACAATTGTTTGTAGCTTTCCAAAAACCTCATGCAGGTAACCCTATATCCAAACAAGGCATTGCCAGGTGGATTATTAAATGTATTCAAACTTGCTACATTAAAGCAAAAAGAGAATTACCCATTACACCAAGAGCACATTCCACTAGAAAGAAAGGCGCCACAGTGGCTTTTCTTGGGAATATACCAATGACAGAAATTTGTAAGGCAGCCACCTGGTCTACGCCACATACATTTACTAAGCATTACTGTGTAGACGTGTTAACAACACAACAGGCCATTTTAGGACAGGCTGTATTGAGAACATTATTTCAGACAACTTCAACTCCTACAGGCTAAACCACCGCTTTTTGGGGAGATAACTGCGTAGTAGTCTATGTGCACAGCATGTGTATCTGCAGCTACACATGCCACCGAACGGAAAATGCCACTTACCCAGTGTACATCTGTTCGTGCCATGAGACGCTGCAGATTCACATGCGCCCTCCCACCTCCCGGTAGCCTGTAGCCGTTTTTAGTTGCATAACAATTGTAAATATGTAAATAAATAATATTTTAATAGACATTAGATACATACATTACTACTCCATTGCATGGGCACCTCTAGTATACTCACAACTCCTACCTCACCCTCTTCGGGGAAAACAATCTAAGATGGGGTCGACGCCCATGCGCAAGGGAGCCGAAAGGGAGGAGTCACTCGGTCCCGTGACTCGAAAAGACTTCTTCGAAGAAAAACAACTTGTAACACTCCGAGCCCAACACTAGATGGCAGGATAATGCACAGCATGTGAATCTGCAGCGTCTCATGCCACGAACAGATGTACACTGGGTAAGTGACATTTTCCATATCCTCCCACTTTCTATCCATAATCTTACATATAAAAAAATCAGTCTGCTTGTTGCTCATGATGGTTGTAAATCTAAGATTATAAGGATTATTGTTATATTCCTGCACAAAAATGTGGGCTTTCTCCTGGGGGTCATTCCAAAATAAAAATAAATCATTAATATAACAGGTCCATATTGCATGTATTCCTGATTATCTTCCACCCAGGCCCCCTATTCCTTCCTTGCCCATCACAAGATTTGCAAAGCTGGGGTAAAGCAGGTACCCATCGTGGTCTCGACCCTTTGGCGGTAGAAGATCCCATCATGTAAGAAGATGTTTTCCTTAAGACAAATCTGTACAATATCAAGAAGTACTTTATTATGTTCCAGAAAGCTAAGTGATCTTGTTTTAAGAAAATGATCACACGTACATAGCCCAAATGCATGATCTGTACAAGTATAAAGGGAAATCACATCTATCGTAAGAAACGTATCATTCCACTCTATATTGTGTATTTTAGTGAGGAAATCGCCACTGTCCCTACAATATACTGGTAACGCCTTTACTAGCGGGGACAAAAAGAAGTCAATGTAGATTGTAATATTCTCTAAAAAAACATAATTCGAGGAGACACTAGATGTCCCCGGGGAATTTCTGGCACTTTGGTGCACCTTGGATAATACATAAAATGCTGGTACCCTGGGAGGGTCATTCCTAAGGAAGTGATACTCGTCATCATCAAGAACTCTGCGGTCTTGCCATTTAATTAGACAATCCTGAAAGCTTTGTACTATACATGTCTAAGGTGATGACCTCACAGCATTTAGTCTGTGTCAGCTGCCTCATTACCTCCTGTTCATACATTTCCTTATCCATCACCACTACATTCCCCCCTTTAGCCACAGGTTTGATAACTGTTGTAGGGTCTGATTGAAAGCCCTTTTTGCGGAAAATAAGTCATCCTGACCATTTCGTGTTTTACCCTTAATGACACCAATTCTTTTATCAGTATGTCATGAAAATCATCAAAATTGTCATGGTATCATTCGAGATTTAGGTTTAAACCCACTGTTACTAGGGGAGTTTATATCCACCCCCAATGTATCCAAAAGATAGGGCAGTTATAGTTATAGTTATAGTATAGTTGGATCTTCTCCCCCTTCCTCCCTCTGCAAGGCTTCCAACGCCAACAGTCCTTCCACATCTTCAATGCAGATTTCAGGCAAAGGAACTTCAAATTCCTGCACTGTGGTTTTATATTTTCTCATTTTGTGCAATTTACTTAGCTTCAACTTCCAAATATAGATCAGTTCTTGTTTGTGCATAATTCCAATTCACAGTGGGGCAAAACGTGAGTCCCAACTCTAATAGAGAAATTTCATCCTTGATTAACTCACGGTGGGATACGTTTTTCACTGTGAGTTTAGTACTCAGTTCTTGTTCTGGCATGCTGGTCTGCCTGTTTGTGGGGCTCTGCCACACACTTCTCCTGATCCTTTGTCTTTGTTTCTGCCTTCTCCTGATCCCTTTGCCCTTCTTCGCGTAGGGGGTTTGTCTTTTCTTGATCTGTCTGCCTGGCTCAAAAGGCGATATTCATTCTGAAAACCAAACAGTTCCCCCATTCTTCCCGGGCTACTTTGATCCTCATTATCAATGCTCACGTCGGAGCTGAATCCTGTAGAAATAACATCATGTCTTTTTGTCATATCCTCTTTCCTCATCTCTTTCCTGAATACATCATACTTTCTTGCAAATGTTAAAATTCTTCCATCTGCATAATCTTGTTTGTCCCGGTTTGATTTTTGTTGTTTCTTAAGTTTCACTGCTTCTTCATATATTTGTTTTTTTTAAACTTTTTATTGGTTTTATTTAAGATACACACATTCACATTATCTTTAGGAAAATGGAATTGAAGAACAATGAGATTTTGCCCGGAAGGCCCCACCACCTCCCCCGTTTAGGACATGTTGCATTATAGTAAACAACAAGAAGGCATCCCGTTACGATTGGCGTGTCCATATTCACATAGATACTGTCCAAGGCAGCGCCAGATATGGGTCTAGCGTGATGCCCCTGTAATCTGTCCATTTCCCCCATACCTTACTGTGTTTTTGTGGACAGCCTCTGTTATAGTAGATTGGCCTTTCGGGGGACATACAGTGATCCATAGCGTTGGCCCATTCAATTGTCAACAGGTCTGAGGTGTGTGTCCAGTTTTGAACAATGTCCTGTTTGGCCATGACAAGCCCTAGCCATATTAGTGCCCTGTGGTATCTTGCCTGTGATGTCCTCTGATATGTGGTGCAAGATTAGCTTGGGTCGGTAGGAATGAGCCAACCCAGTTCTGCCCTAAATGTGTTCAGAATATGTGTCCAGTAATTATGTAGTGTGGGACGGTGCCAAAAGGTGTGCATTATGTTACCCTCCTTCCTGTCGCATCTAAGGCTACAATCTGTCGGGATCAGCCCCATTTTGTGGAGCCTGACTTGTGTATAATAAAGCCTGTGCAGTGTTTTGAATTGTATAAGTTGGAATTGTGAGGCGGTTAAGGTTTTGCACGGGCCGGCTAGGGCCTCATACCAGTTTATTTTCCTCCAGGGGCCCCAGATCTACCTCACATGCCTCTTTCCCTCGAGTCATGCAATTATCTGCATTATGGATCAGCATGCGGTAGAGATCTGATAGTTTGTGTTGTGGTATGTCGGTCAACAATAATTTAGCCTCCGGAGGGGAGAAGTCAGGGATATCTACGTAAGAGGGTAAGTATTGTTGAGGGGGGTGGGGTATTGGAGGTACCGAAAAAATTGTGATCGGTGAAGATTATATATTCTGCCTGGAGGTCTGCAAAAGATTTCATGACTTCATCCCTCACGATGTCCTTGATTGTCGATAACCCTATGGAGTCCCAGGTCGTGAATACTTTTAGGGCCGCCACATGGGGCAGTCTAGTCCCCTGCCACAGAGGGGTCTCCATAGTAAGCTTGGATGCCCAGCCCATGTCCTTGTGTGTCTCTCTCCTTAGTCCGAGCACCATGACAGTGGCCCGACGGCAGCTGATCTGGGATAACACCACCATAAAGCACATGGGGTAGAGTAGTGCGACTCATAGCCCATCCCTCCGATACATATGCCGGATCATCAAAGCTTGGTTCAAGGTTCTAGCGGATATCCGCAAATCCTTAGCAGCACTTGCGCCCACAGCTCAGCCCGGGGCATCACCCAACCCACCACCGGGGTTAGTCGCTCCCGCGTAATCAGGTCCCCCGCCGATGCGTGTGCCCGAACACCAGGCGCAGGAACAGAACCCTACAAGGGTAGCACTCTTAGAGATAGCTAGGTTATTGGCTGGTATTAATGCTCCTTCTCCCACGGTACCACCACTTGCAGCGCCATGGGGGTTACGTGACCCTTGGCAGAATGTGGTATCAGACCTAAAGCGTCAGGTGGATTCGCTGGTGGCAGCGCATACTTCTGCCCCTTTGCAGCCGGCAAACATCAGCTCGAGCGCTGATCCCCCTACCCCCACTGGGGTTCCAAACGTCTTACCCAGCACCAGCAAGGTTCCGGATCAGGTCAACCCTAATAAGGAGGGGACTACAGACTCGTTACTATCCAGACCAGGTAAGCTGGCAGCTCACGTTAGTGCTGAAGCTAAGGAGAAGATATGGAAGGGGGAATTTGTGGACATTTTTTCATTGATAAGGGCAAAAAGAAGGGAGGTGGAAGTGAAGGAGAAAGAAACTAAGTCATCTTTCTATGGTGAGAGAAAGCCCAAAGTTGAGGAGAGCATCACAAATTGGATGTTTGGTTTCAACGTTTTTATGTCTGTCCTGCTGGAGGAAAAACCGGATTTGGGCACCTCCTTGATTTATTACGCTAATAAGATTATGAAAGCTCAACATACATATGGGGGGACGGCCTGGTTAGAATACGATAGAGATTTTCGCTGGGCTAAGGTGGAGGACCCATCCATCGGGTGGGATCAGCCTGAGGTGAATGTCTGGCTCGAATGTGTTAACAACAAGGGATCAGGGAAGCTGCCCTTTCGGCCGCAGCTGTCCGGTGAGAAGAAAGGGTCATGCTGGGCTTTCAACAGGAAGATGTGTACTCGTCCCAACGGAGCCTGCAAATTCAGACATAATAGTTCCTTTTTTTATTTTTTTATTGTTTATTCAGTTAAGCACAAACCAAGAAAAAACATACATTAATTCAGCAGAGCTCCAAACGAGTGGATAAGGATATGTGAGAGTCATTACACATCATATAACTACAGTGGTGTCACATATCTCAAGTATGACTCTACCGGCGTCTCTCGCCATCCGCCAGTATCCAGGGGTCCGTTCCAGAAGAGGAAATCATAAAGAAAAAAGGCCCACCATATCGGAAAGATGCAGCATTCCACCGCACCATGTAGGGAGAACGACAGAAACACGCCAATGATATTAATCAACCACCGTCGTACAGGAAGAACTGCAACTAGATACCAATTGCAAAAACCTCTAAAAGCAGGCAGGTGGAGGGCATAACCACGTCACGCAGGGCTATCGCACATCAAGGTAACTCGCATGACTCGGGGGGGGGGGGATTGAAACACTCAGTTGGGGGACATCAGTCACACAGCACTCACAGTCTGCATAGCCAAGTATTCATTTAAAGGGCTCCAAATATCTTTGGGGCGAGATCTCTCTGGCATGAGTTCCCAAAATACTAACAGTTGGTCATGGCAGAAAGCTGCATCTCGTAGCCAGTCCGATCTGCGCGGGGCTCTCCCTCTGCCCCAACACATTGCTACTCTTCGCTTGGCTAGCAGCATAAGCAGGCCCACTAAATGTCTGTGCGGGCTCTGCATTTCGGCCATATATCCCAACAGCGCTATCTTAGGAGAGAGGGGTATCTCTTCCCCTATCATTTCAGCAATCGCTCGTCGCACCTCTTCCCAGTACTTATATACTTCCACACACTCCCATGCCAGGTGAAAAAAGCCCGCATCCGGAGCTCCGCAGCGGACGCAGCGAGTGTCCGCCACCAATCCCATGGAGTGTAACTTCCTAGGTGTATAATATATTCGGTGTAGAAACTTGAAGTGCAGCAAGCGCAGCCTATAATTCGGGGACAATGTCCTCATATGAGCACAACAGCTGCGCACCTCGCATCCGGGATAGGCTCCCCCACGTCTCTCTCCCATGCAGCCCGGGTGGGCATCACCAAGCCACCACCCTGCTCCTGCGCAGCATTATACAGTTTGGTTATCAGCTTGGAGGGGGATTTCGCGCTACAGAGTGCCTCCAAAGCCCGGAACTCAGAGGGAGCGGTCGACTCTCCAAAGAACCGATCCCGCAGCAAGGAGCGAACGCGGAGAGCATAAAAGCGCCGCAACGGAGAGCCGTCACAGTTCGAGAGTGCGTCAGGGACATCCAACAGCCGGCCATCCACCACCCAGTCTCCCAGCACCAGCAAATCAGCGTCCCGTAGAAACCCGCGCACCCCTCCATCACGGAACATCTGGCCATCTGCCACCGCCATAACAGGTAGTGATGGCGCAAAAGGAGCCAACAACCCAGCCCGCCGCATCAACGCCTTCCATGCTCCCGCAGTGCAGGAGACCGTGTCTATTCCTCTGGGGCGGGTGAGAACCCGCCCGCCGAGCACACATACCAAGCCGTCAGGCCAGACAGAGTCACTCTCCGGTGCTAGATGTGGCATATATCGGGTCGGATTCAACCAAAAATACGCAAAATGTGCTTGAGCGCTGTGATAATATAACTCCAGGTCTGGGGCTGCCAATCCGCCGCGCTCAAATGGCAACGTCAATTTCTCCCAAGCGATGCGGGGCTGACGCCCCGCCCAGGCCAGCCGCACAAGCGCAGATCTCAGGCGCCGGAAATAAGCTTTAGTAAGTGGTAGGGGGAGATTTACGAATAGATACAGAAATTTAGGGAGTACCACCATCTTAGCAATAGCAATGCGGCCGGTCAGCGAGAGAGGAAGGGCCCTCCAGGCCTCCACCTTGCCCTCTAGCCATGTCATCGCTGTTTTGTAGTTAGCAAGTCGAAGCGTCTCCACATCACGGCATAGGTGTATACCTAAATAGCGCACTGGCCCGTCCGCCCAGACCAAAGGGTATCGCGAGTCGAATCTCTCTACACTAGGGGTTAGTGGCAGAATCATTGATTTCGACCAGTTAATAGTGACCCCAGAAAAGTTCCCAAAGCGAACAATTTCATCTAATAAGATATCTAGATTTTGCCCGGGATTGCGCACATATATCGCGATATCATCTGCATATAAAGATATCAAGACAGGGCGTTGCCGGAACCGTAGGCCACTATTGCTATACTTCTGACGCAGTCCCGCCGCCAGTGGCTCCATAGCAGCCGCAAAAAGAAGTGGAGACAGCGGGCAGCCCTGTCGTGTACCCCGCGAGACCAGGAATGGGGCTGATATACCCCCGTTGAGGCGAAGCCTGGCAGTAGGCAGAGTGTACAGCAACCTGATCCAATTCACAAAACGCGCGCTAAGGCCCACTCGATTCAGGAGTGCAAACATATATTCCCAGGCCAATGAATCAAAGGCCTTAGCCGCATCAAGAAACACTGCGGCCACATCATCGTCTGTCTCTAGTGATCCCAGCACCGCAAAGAAGGTACGTAGATTGTGGCTCGTGGATCTCCCGGGAACAAAGCCCGATTGATCTGGGAGCACCATTCTAGAAAGTAGTGGCTGTAGTCGGGTCGCTATCATTTTTGCAAGAATCTTATTGTCAATGTTTATCATGGAGAGTGGACGGTACGAATCGCAACGCGTCGGGTCTTTACCAGGCTTCAAGATGGTTATTATTAAGGCCTCCCGGAGGGAGGTCGGAAGGGAGCCCACCGCCAGGGACTCTTCATACACCTCCAGCAGATAGGGGGCAAGGATGTCCCCGTATTCTTTATAAAAGGCAGGGGACAAACCATCAGTGCCAGGAGACTTATCCCCAGGTAGGCTCTGGATCGCCGCCACCACCTCCTCTACCGTGAACGGCATATCCAGATACATCCTGTGTGCCTCTTCAAACCACACTAACGCAATGCTCTCAAAATATTCCTTCATATCTGCCTCTCTGAGACCCTCCGGAGGCGCGTATAGCTGCGAGTAAAATGTAGTAAATTCCTGCATCACGCCTCCAGTTCCAATCACCCTGCCACCCTCGGTGTCTAACACTTCAGAGACGTAATCGCTGGCCCAGGGGCTGCACAGCAACCCCGCAAGTGTCCTCCCAGCTCTCTCACCCTCTCCATACCTACGAGCCCGCGCATGTCTCCCAAGGAAGCAAACCTCTCTAAGAGAGGCCTCTTCATACAGTGACACCTCTCGTCTGATTTCCGCAAGTACCTCGTTTGACCATGTCGCCTCAAGTCTCCGCTCCAGGTCCTCAAGCCTTCTTTCAATATCTGCCATCTCCCGTCTTAGTGCCTTCACTATCCCATGCTGCTTTGCTAGGCACTCCCCGCGGATCACCACTTTAAATGCTTCCCATACCGTGCCAGGGGAGTCCACCGACCCTCGGTTCTCCTAAAAAAATAGCCGAATAGCCTCTCGTACCTCCGCTCGAAAGGTGTCGTCCCGGAGAGCACCACTGGGCAGCCGCCACATCACCATTGAATGTAGCTCACTAGGTATCGCCAGGTCTAATAATACCGGTGAGTGGTCTGACAGTGTACGGGGGAGATGGTTAATTGTTCTAGTCCAGACCTCCACATCTCTAGTGCCCAGCCATCGATCAATACGGGACCAGCTGCTATGAAAGTAATTCAGACAAGTGCCCTCCCGCACTCCTGTGTGTCTCTGCCTCCACAAATCTACCAGCGCGCCACTATCCATTACTGCTGTCAATGCCCTTGCTGCCGAAACATGTTGCATCCTAGCCACACTCTCGCGGTCCAGCCACGCATCCAGCACAACATTAAAATCACCGCCCCAAATCACAGCCCCAGCTCCCAGCGACTCTGCTTGGCGCCATACCTGCAGGAAGAATTCCGAGTCATCCACATTTGGCCCATATACTGCCACTAGCCGGCAAGCCCTGTCTAACAACATTCCGCTCAGCATTACTTATCTACCATTGGGGTCAGTAATGATCTCGCGCGTGCGCCACTGCAGCCCCTTACGGATAATGATTGCAACCCCCCGGGTGTAGCTAGAGTATGCCGAATGATGAGCCTCACCAACCCAGCCAGCCTTCAGCCTGCCGACTGTCTACGCCATCAGATGCGTTTCTTGGAGCATACAAATATCAATGCCATGACGTTTAACATAAGCCATCACCAGCCGGATTTTTCGGTTGTCATTAAGTCCCCGCACATTCCATGTCAAGCATCTCACAGTAGAAGAAGTATCATCCCCCATCCAGAACCTCAGTCATGCAGCTCCGCACATGGACACAGCCCTCCACCTGCCAAAAACCAAACAAAAAAAGAACCAAGATCATTTCCCAATTTGCCCCCTCCTCCCTCCTCCCACCCAGGCCCCCCAATCGGACCCTAGTAGTGTCCCACCCAACCATCCCTAGAGCCCAAACTGCAGGCATGTAACTAAAGAGAACCGGAATCATCCGTGGGGGCAGAAGCCCGCCGTTCAGCTCTCCACCCAGAAGGTATGGGAGAGAGGGGTTACGGGCAAACATCAGCTATACATCAGGGGCAGATCGCGGAGCGGACCCGCACTTCTCCACAGTTCCAGAAGCAACGAGGTCCCAGGTCTAACACTTAATCATTGTCACTAAGTGAGGCGTTTTCGGGGCTCACCCCCCCGGCGCCCCCGCTCCTCGCTGTTTAGGCAATCGTCTTACAAACTTATTCGCCTGCTTTGTATCCGTGAAATATAGCACTTTGCCTTCATGCCGCACCCTCAATTTAGCCGGGTATAACAGAGCAAATCCTGGCTGAGCAAACGCTTTATCAGCAGAAAAGCCCGTCTCTGTGCCTGTACGCCTGGAGTATAATCAGGAAAGAAGTTAATTTCGGAGTTCTTAAATATTAGGGGACTTTTCTCCCTAGCTAGCCGGAGCACAGTGTCTCGGTCCCTGTAATTCAATAGTCGTGCAATGATTGGGCGCGGAGGAGTGCCAGGCGGAGGCCGAGGGCCCAAGGATCGATGTGCCCTCTCAATTACCAACAGCCGAGAGAGCTCGCCTGCAAACAGCTCTTGTAGCATGTTCTCGACGAAGTCTTCCATGCGACCCATATCTGTTGCCTCCGGCAGCCCCACGATACGGATATTATTACGACGGGACCGGGCTTCCAGGTCCTCATTCTTGTTTCGTATCACCTCCAGAAGTCGTTCCATCTGCGCAATCTGTTCTCTATCGCCACTGCGAGCATCCTCTATCTCAGATGTGCGAGTCTCCAGAGTTTCAAATCTAGCGTCGTGGTCATCCACCCGGGCTCTAATGCGGTCAAGCCGCTCCGTTACATGATCCAGCTTAGCGTCTATCCCGGCCAAACTGGTCTTGAGTTCCATGAACATGGCTCTCACAGACATCTCTGAAGACCCCTCCTCAGCGTCTGCATCTCCGGGCCGGGGGTCGGAAGTGGCGCCACGTTTTTCTCCTCCGGAGAAGGAGAGTTTAGCCTGTCGCTTATCTGCCTTGCCCATCTTGCAGTATTACCATATAGTGCAACTGGCGCAGTCCAGATGCACCTGTCCGAGACTACAGGTCTCTAACGCCGGTAAAAACAACTGTTTGACTGTCTCGCTCACTCCACCAAGCTACCAGGCGGCCCCCGGCACGCCCAGCGGCCTCCGCCGCTCCCAAGTCCATTCATTTCTATACGTGAGCCCAGATTAGCTCCGCCGACTTCAGGGGGCACGACACAGCACAGGGGGGGCGGGGGGAGGGGGCCAGCCAGCCACCAAATTACAAGTCCAGGATGTTTAAGCTCCTCGAGCCCATGGGGGCACCGGGAGCGCAGCACCGTGCCAGCCAGGACCCTCGACCCCCGCCTCGCCCCCAATCCGCCCCCTACCTGGTTCTATGCTCCCAGCACAGTGCAGGATTCCAAGCGCGGTCCGCAGGGCGTCAGAAAAGTTTATGTACAGGCAGCCGGGGGCAGTATCCAAGTCCTCCAAACAGGTCCCCAAGCAGGCCCAGGTCTCAGGCACGCACCTTATCCAGTCCCGGCGCACTCAGCCAGCGCTCGATATGCGCTATCCGTCAGCCGGGCCCCGCGCTCCTCCGCCGTGGGTCCGGGAACCGGGATCTCCCGAGGGAGACTCAGTCCAAGGGGCGGGAGCGGCCCGCGAGGCCGGGGCTCCAAGCCGCGGCACGCACCCGGAACCAATCGCCGGAGAAAAAAGGAGGGGGGGAGGGGGAGCCGCGGTCCGAAGCGACCGCCGATCAGGCTCCCCCTAAGTCCTTTGCACTCCTGTCCTCGCGCCCCTTGATCAGGGGGGGCGGCCGCCGCCTCCACTCCCCCCGCGCTCACCACAGAAGCCGGCGCGCGCGGAGAGCAGCCGGCGCAAGGCCTCCTGACGCTCCTCCGCTCCCCGGGCCCCGACAGCAGCCAAACCCAGCTCAAATAACGCCGGCAGAGGCCCCGGGGGGAAGCCCCAGGGGTCCGCTACTTCTCCACCGCATTTAGGATGGATTTTGACGGATAAATTGCCCGGCCCCGGCAGAGCCTCACAGGGTGACGGCCATCTTGCCCGGTGGCCAAGCCACGCCCCTCATAATAGTTCCTTTTGCGGTCACCCCTCCCACCCTGAATCAAAGTGTATCAAGAAATCAAAAGAGCTGGGAAAAGACTCTGTCAAATCATCAAATTGAACACCCCTTGCCTTCCCCGGTTAGATTAGAGGCGTTACGCCCATGGTTGCAGGCTTACCCTTCATTGGATTCGGCACTGGTACTTCTCCACGGGTTTTCCTCCGGTTTCCGGATTCCCACCCCTAACGTTCCCCCCGTAAGTCACTGTAGGAACTTAATATCTGCTTCCAAGAACACTGCAGTGGTGGCCAAAAAATTAGAGAAGGAGAGGGCCCTTGGCAGGCTTGCCGGTCCTTTTAAATGCCCTCCGCAAGCGGGTTTTGTGTGTTCACCATTGGGTGTAGTGCCTAAAAAAGAACCAGGACAATTCAGACTGATCCACAACCTGTCTGCTCCTCGGGGGTCGTCGGTCAACGATGCCATTGATCCCCAGCTTTGCTCGGTGCACTATGCATCGGTAGACAACGCCATAGATAAAGTGAGGGCATTGGGCCGGGGGGCTTTGTTGGCAAAAATAGACATTGAATCGGCCTTCCACCTGCTTTCCGTCCACCCCGCCGATTACCACCTGTTGGGTTTCCAATTCCGGGGTGATTATTTTTATGACCAATGCATGCCTATGGGTTGTAGTATATCGTGCAGCTATTTTGAGCAGTTCAGCTCCTTTCTTCAGTGGGTTTTCTCTATGCGTACTGGTCACCGCGATATAATCCATTACCTGGACGACTTCCTGGTTCTGGGTCCCCCGAGCTCTGGTAAGTGCAGTTGGGCCCTGCAGGCATTGATCACTTTGTTCAAGGAATTTGGGGTACCTTTGGCACTGGGAAAAACGGTCGGCCCTTCTACCTGCATCACTTTTCTGGGAATTGAAATCGACTCAATGGCAGGGGAGTGTTGCTTGCCCAGGGACAAGTTGCTGGCTTTTAAAGAGTCCATCCGGGCCATGTTGGCCCAAGAGAAGGTGACCCTGCACCAGTTGCAGGTCTTAGTGGGCCAGCTGAATTTTGCTCTGAGAATCATACCCATGGGCCGCCCCTTTTCCAGGTCAATAGCTCGCTCAATGGCGGGACTGAAAGAAAAACATCACCACACTCTGTTGTCTAGAGAAGTTAGGGACGACTTAAGATTATGGGACCTGTTTCTCAGGGCTTTCAATGGATCTGTTATTTGGCCCCATAAAGCGATTCCCAGCCCCACGCTGGGCCTTTACACTGACTCCGCAGGGAGCATTGGTTTCGGCGCCATTCTGGGCTCATTATGGTGCAGAGCTGATTGGCCTGAAGAATGGGCAGGGTGGGCCAAGAATATAGCCTTTCTGGAATTGTTTCCAATAGTGGTTGCTGTCAACATCTGGGCAGAAGAGTTAAGAAACAGGGTTGTAGTCTTTTGGTCGGACAACATGGTGGTGGTAGAGGTTATTAACCGCCAAGGGGCATCCTGCCCTTTGGTATTGCGCCTGTTGAAACACTTGATTCTAGCTTGCCTGCAGCATAATATTACGTTCAAGGCGAAACATGTGCCTGGGGTCCATAACAATGCAGCTGATGCACTGTCTCGCTCATTAATGCAGGATTTTATGCGGTATCACCCCCAGGCGAGGGAGAAGATGACGGAGTTCCCAGAATCTCTGTGGAAGATTGGTGCTCCACCCTCCCCGACCTGGTAGCATCGTCCCTGGCGCCACGCACCAAAACAGCTTACGAGAACAGTTTTTTCCTTTACAGGCGAATTTTGCACACTCAGAATATTATGGATACATTTTCTGAGACAGCAGTGGGGGTATTTCTGCAGCACTTGCGAAATACAGGGCGCCCGGTGTCTTGCGCGAAGGCCCACTTGGCGGCGATACGTTTCTTTGCAAAAATCCGCAGTATGGAGGGGCCGCTGAATAAGTTTTCTGTAAGACAGGCCCTAGTTGGTTGGGCCAGGAATTCCCCGGGTAGCACAGATGCTAGGCGCCCCGTTACCACCCCTTTGTTGGAAAAACTCGTAAAGGCACTCCAAGTAATCTGCTCTTCCCCGGCAGAGGCGGCGCTCTTCTCCGCGGCATTCGCTTTGGCTTTCTACGGGGCGTTTCGCGTTAGCGAATTGGTGGGTTCTTCAAAGGAGTTCTTGGGGGTTTGCAGCAGAGCGATATACTGGTGGGCGCCGGGTCACTATCCATAACTCTGCGCAGATCAAAGACGCACCAGCTCAGGAAAGGAACGCGCATCACGCTATATGCGGCACCTGGCTCCCCCGTTTGCCCGGTGACACTTACAAACAGTTATCTGGCAGTACATCCTATGGCAGGCTCTCCGGCCTTGTTCGTCCACCCCGGGGGGAAATGCCTTTCACGCTACCAATTCTCAGAAGTTTTTAAGTTAGCCCTGAAAGCGAGTGGGGTGGACCCAGAAGGGTACTCGTCATACTCATTTAGAATAGGGGCTGCCACGGTAGCGGCAGCAGCGGGTTTGTCAGCGAACGTGGTAAAAAGCATAGGTCGTTGGTCTTCGGAGTGTTACAAGCGATACATCAGGCCAGAATTGGTGTAATGGTAATTCAGATGCTTGTTGGTGATTTCTCACGCTCCTATCTTTTCTTTCAGTGCAATGGCTCAACGCGTGGTCTGGGTTCTGGGGCATTCATTTATTCGTCGGGCGGCGTACCGGTTGCAACAGCTCCGTGGGTCGAAGCCAGCAGACATGCAGAGCATAGCTTTTCGCTGGTGAGGCGTTGGTAGAGGAGGCATCTCACAATTACAGCAGCTGGTCGATATGGCGAGAGGATGTGGGGGACTGCAGTCTCCGGATCTAATCATCATTCATTTGGGGGGCAACGATTTGGTCCGTTTAGGCCAGAAGGCCCGGAGGGAGACGGTATTCCTGGAAATCACCAGGGTGGCAAAGCAATTCCCAGGGGCAGCATTTGCCTGGTCCCACATGATACCTCGTCGTAAATGGGGACCGGGGATAAGATCTAGGACCATCAACGTGTCGGTACGCCAGCTTAATGCCGAGATGGCAAAACTGTGCCCAGGACCAGGGCGCCTGTGGAACATCCCCCACAAACTGTTGAAGGGGGCCCACATGTTCCATAAGGACCAGGTGCATCTGTCTGATCAGGGAACTGATCAATTTATCCGTGACATATGGGGTTTTGCCCGCAGCCTCTTTTTGGGAGGGGAGGGCGAAGGACCTTTTGGGCCCTGGTCGCCCTTGTGGCGGAAATTGAGATATAAATGTGACTAGAAACAATAGGAGGGGGTCCCCAGGGTGGGGCCTCCCGGAAGGACATCTGGGATGGGATCCTGAAGTTCTGAGCCAACCAGTGGATGGATACACCAGATCAGGGGGTAAGAGACCTCGGATCGCTGGGGGGAACATAGGGCTTCAGCTCTTAGCTCCTCCCATTACACCCCAGGGCTGATTGGTGGTTGGAGGGGGGGCGGAACCCTAAGCAGGAGGACAAGGTACGGTGTAGTCAGGGTAACCGCCCCTCCTACGGATACAGGTGAGGCACAGGGTCACCTGTGTGGTCCAATGGTGGTTCAGGACAGGAAGGGATCCTGTCAGGTTGATTTACGGTCACAATGAATTCTCATTAGCATGTAAATATAATTGTTTGCTGAAATGTTTAATTTTGCTACACTTGCTATTAAACAATTGTACGTGTTGAGTTATGATATGTTTTT
Source organism: Pleurodeles waltl (assembly GCF_031143425.1). NCBI lineage: Eukaryota > Metazoa > Chordata > Amphibia > Caudata > Salamandridae > Pleurodeles > Pleurodeles waltl. Next base: position 1,010,954,915 of record NC_090437.1, read on the forward strand.
AATATATGTCTTTTGAAAATAAAGATAACCTCTTCCAACTATAAGAATTTGTCGCTCTATGTATTCCTGGCGGGGGAGCATGGGCCGTTTTGGGGGCCTCCGGACCCTAATGGGTGTGATGATATAATACAGTCTGGCGAGGGAGTGGTGCGATCTGGAGTACAGTACCCGTGTTCATGGTGGTGGTGCTCCCTCCAGAGGTTTAGTGCCAATATATTGCTTCTTCACGTTTAACCAATCTTCCCTTCATTTTAGCATAAAGTTCTTTCAATTGTGTTTGATTTTCTTCATCCCCTGCCTTTTTCCGTCATTTTGTGCTATATTTTATATTTTAAAACATTTCTACTATGAATGGCACAAAATAATGCAAAATGGCGTAATGGTGTAATTTCTGAAAATTCATGTAACAAACGTGTTTGTGTGTGTGTGTATATATATATATATATATGTATATTATGTATATGTATATTATGTATCTGTGTCCACGTAATATTGTCTTGCATTGCTATAGAGGAGTTTTAGTGACTATATAAACCACGAGTTGACCTATTGGTTTGTACATGTCACCTGAACCTTTGCCCAGTGATGGAAATATGGGACCATATTACACCTGTTATCCATTGTCTATTTATTTTCTATGACGTGTTTATCTTGCGGTAATTAGCTTGAAAAAGCTGTTTCTTCAAAGTACAGCTAACAATGAGCACTGAATGTAATTGGAACGTTTAAGTTGTGGTCATCTTTCATGAATACATTTTGATGTAAAAAAAAAACGTGGACTTATGCGATTCCATGTGCGTTTACTACGCAAATGCCACATAAAATGCAGTTCTCACAAAAATGTTGTTTCTAGCTCAAATAGATGAAAATAATACTGCCAGAGAATATTCTGGATAATTTATGGAGTTGCCGCATAATTTAACCAATCTTGCAGTTTGGTACTGCATGCCGAATAATCCTGGGAACTGTAAAGCTCTGCAGAGGGACTTGAGGGCTGTTATGATAATGAAGGTCCTATTTCACAGGAGACCATGAAATGTTTTCCATTTATCAGGTTTGCCTGTGAAATGTGGGGTTGCATTAAAAGCACTCATACATTCATTGTATCCAAGATTAACACTAATTACAGTAACTAGTATTAACAACTAGTTATTATCTGGTCCACTGGAATTATGCGGCAGGAGAGGGTCAAAATATGCAACAGAGTTGAGTAAATTATGCAGCAAGAAAAGGCAAATTATGCGGCATAATGCAGCACATTTTGTAATAGTATTACTTTATCAATGTGTCTTTTTTTAACTAGGCATTGGTTGCACCTCATTAGTAACAGTTTAACACCCAAATGAAACAAGAAGCAACAAAAGGGTGACGAGTCCATCTTTACAAAAGGTCTTCAATCTCACGGCAACACGTTGCTGCATTTTTAGTAACTTTTGAACCTAAACACTTTTTTTTGTTAAAATCTGCAGATTATGCAGCATATGATGGATTATATGTCAAATGCTCCAAATCTATAACTTTGCAAAAATTGCTGCGGTCGCACAGTCGCATAATTCTAGTGCCCCTGGTTATTGTTTACTACAAAGACCAAAAGTACAAATTTCGTCCTGCCTCACATGCTCCAGAGGTGTATACAAAAACTGCCACACTTTTGCATTAGTTCCTCACAGGGCATTTATGCAGTTACACTTGTCAACAAGCATTTTCAATGCAATGGGTCTCGCATTTGTTCGAGTTAGAGCTACTAGCGTTGTAAAGCAAAACAAACGCAGCGCGATCGCGCTATGTGAAATGCAGCGCGATTGCGCTGCGTGGAAAATAAACAGATAAAGTAGTCCAGACTCCAGGCTGAAAACATCGAGCCTCGTATGTTTTTGGTACTTTACCGGTGCTGTGTAAGTGGGCTAAACACCGAAAAAGGCATGACGTATGCATGCCTTTCACAAATGAAAGCAAGCGTATTTTAAAAGGTAAGCCCACGAACCAATGTAAGTGACTGGCGTGGCATGGGCGTGGTTTCAAGCCCAAAGAGAGATAACAGAATGGACGGAGCACTTTGTGCTCGCCCATAAAAATGAAGGGACAAATGTTTAAAGAAGATATGAATAAGCAACCAAAACCCCATATTTGCAAAGGATATCGTGGAATTAATTCCTTCAAATTGAAATCCGTTTTTCTCATGACAAAGTTAACTGTTTTAAGAATATAGCGCACAATTTTTTTTGGAGTTCAGTAGATTTTCATGAGTAGCCTTTGATATATTTTTTTACTAAGTAGTAATTTTACTAAAATCATGGGTGTGATTGTAGGACTATAAGTCACTATGTGTCTGATTTAGATCTTGGCGGAGGGGATATCCAATCAGCCTTATTACAGACCCTTTATATCCAGGATATCTGTCACGTTTGTGAGGCCCTGTGTGTATTTTATGATTGCAACGTTATGATGCCTTTCTCCATTATACCTGAGGCAAAAGCATTTCCAAGTATTACCGGTGTTTCCCCTATTTTATAACAGAAAAAACGTATTTGCTGATTAAATTAGTAAATAAATGAAAAATGGTGTCATTGATGTGTTAATAACCTTAACAATTATGATTTATTATCAGCTTGACGGAAAGAGCTCAGCTTTTGAAGAATGTTTTTAAGAAGAACACGTCAAATTTGTATCGCTCAGAATCATTACAGCAAAACCTTCTCCGTAAGTGGTTTATAGTTTTACTTTGTTTTATGCTAGTGATACCATAAACGCTTTTTTCTGAATTTGTTGAATTCTTTTTAGTAAGTAGAGAGGTTACAGCCACTGTGCCTACTTGAAGTGGGTAAAAAGACGTTCTCAACTCGTAATGTGAATTATTGTGCCATGATTACATTACCAACCTCACCATGAGGTGTAGCGTGCTCCCATTCTTGATTTATATAGATTTGGGGTGTTCTCGGGGGGCCCTGCCGCTCCACCCCAAAGCAAGTTATAGAGCCGTTCTGACTCAAAGGCAGAATAGAAATAAAAATGAATTTATTTCACATTGGAACTTTCTAATAAGCAGTTATCGACTAAGTCTGCAGAAACAATTGGTAAGCAGTGCAGTGAAACTGAGAAAGGTTTTTGGAAGACAGACATATGGAGGAGTCGAGTGCAGGAACACTTCGCAGATTGCATGAACACGTCAAAAAAAAGCTAAATCGTATTAGCCAAATGTTTAATCAATGTGGATTGTTAAAAAAAAAAAAAAAATACTTCGGGGCTATGCGAGTCGTTTAAGATTAGTTCGCACAGCAGTTTAATAAAGAATAATATATTGGAGACCCAGAGCTCCAGGAAAGAGCCTTGTTTGAATGGAAACTTCGGTGCCTTTTATCTGTTGACCGCCAACCGATAAGCTGCTAAGAGTGACCTGAGTTTGAGATTAGTGTAGTAAGTGTTGCGCTCAGTGGCGTAACATTAGCCCCCGCGATGAGGGGGGGGTGGGGGGGGGCGAGCTCCAGGGTGCCTCCTAGGGTGACCACCCGTCCGTTAATTTCACGGACTGTCCGTAATTTCGCCCTGCCGTCCATTGTCCGTGATGAAAGTCTTCACGGACAGCATTTGTCCGTAATTTTAGCCTTTCATCTAAAGGACAACGGAGGCAGGGCGAAATTACGGGCAGATCAGTCTCCCCAGCCGGCTGGAAGGCAGGAGGTCTCCTGTGCTCTGAGGGAGGGGCAGACAGATAACAATCAGACCTTCTTGCCAGGGGGTCTCCTTCCCTAAAGACATGCAAATGTGGGCAACTGGTAAATTTGCAAATGCAAAGGGGCTTGAAAACCTGCATTGACTTTACTAAAAGGAGTCACTTTAAGTTTTCTGGTGGCAAAGATATTTCTTTTAGAGAGGTGTTGTAATGGTGTTCCAAAGTGAGCTGTGGGGTGTGTGGTTTTAATGGAGTGTTATAACATTTTTTAGTACTAGGTATAAACTGTATATTATTCAAATCTGTATTTGAAAAACACTTTTTTTTTTATTTAACCGAAATGTGTTTGCGCATTTTGTAGCAGCCTTTATTATGATGTAATTGTATTTTTCACAGTTCTTTTAGGTACCTCGGAACCTCATAGTTCTAACAAACATTGGCAAAGCCAATAGATCTCATCTACGAAAGAGTTATTGGCCTTGCTAATGTGTTTTAGCCCTTAGCAATGTTGTACACCAGAGTAGCTGCTGTTCAGCATGGCTTAAAGTTAGTGGCATAGTTGTGTGGAGTGGAGTAGAGTGGCATAGGAGCAGTGGTGTAGAGCCCCGTGGTGCAAAGTATAGTGCAGTGGGGTACAGTGCAGTTGTTTAGAGTGCGTTAGCGTAGAGTACAGTGGTTTAGAGTGCAGTGGCATGGAGTGGCATGGGACAGAGTAGAGTGGCATAGAGTGCAGTGGAGTAGAGTGGCATACAATGGAGTAGCAGAGAGAGCAGTAGTGTAGAGTGGTGCAGTGGCATAGATTGCAGAGTAGACTGGCTCATCCTCCTCTTTTATTATCTTTGGTTGGTAGTCCGGGCTCCCATTTCTGAGATAAATGTAGAGTCCCAGACATACACTCTAGTGTTGTGAGACAAGAGACAAGTTATGGGTACATCACATCCTGACATTAGGTGTGAGACTGTCGCCCACACCATCTGCCCTGCCTCGTTAAGTTGAAAGTCCATGGGCGGTTGGGGTAAGCCAGATGTTTTTGTTCAATTTGTTTAAACTAGCATAAGGTTAATTACCTTAATGTTTCCCAAACTGTTTGCCAGGGGTTTTAAAATGTTCAGAAACATAATCAAAATGTTGCTGTTACTTTCTCTTCAGGAAAGATCGGGTAGATTTGGGTAGGGGTGATGGCCTTGCCGCAGTACTGAAGGGCATTAATTTACTACTGAACAAGGACGTAATGCGACACCTGAATGTAGCATACCAGGAGGCAATCACAAAAAGACCACAGTGAATAAATAGTGCTATGTTAAAAAAGAGTAAATAAATGCACTGACAACATAGTGAGGCATGGCCTCTCTTGCGTGTGTCTGTAAAACTGACGTTTGTTCTTGAATTTTTGTACTGAATTTTTACCCTTTGTCCTGAATTTTTGTCCTGAATTTTGACCCTTTGTCCTGAATTTTTGTCCTGAATTTTGACCCTTTGTCCTGAATTTTTTATAGTCCTGTCCAGAATTTGCCTCAATGCCAGGTGGTCACCCTAGTGCCTCCTCAGCACACTACGCTGTGCAGGGGCGGCAGGCCCCTGATTGGGTCCATGGGGGCGGCCTGTCCTCCATGCTCATTGCAAAGGGGGAGGGGAGGGGGGCGGGTTTAAGTTTCGTTACGCCAGTGGTTGCGCTAAAATGGTTTCTGCAATAAAATGCGAACGTGAGCTGTGAATTAAAATGTTTTCCATCGTGTTGGTATTAATGTAATTTGTGCTGCATATCTTGGGGTTACTTAAATTCAGTGGCTCTCATTATACAATCAGTAACTCTCACCTCATGTTGGGCTTGGCAAAAGTGGATCCCCCCCTGTCTACAGGGCAAGTGAGTGGGCGAATGACAATGCAGACGTTGTGACTAGGGGGTGACTATTCATAAGGTGAGGCCTGGGATTTCTGTGGAGACACCGCCCACGTATTATTTGTACCCTCTCTGTTTTTTTCGGTTTTAAAAAATTCCTGAGACGCGTTTATTCTGCTGGCGTTAATCGGGTCTGAATAATTCGTGTAATGGTCGCTGAATACAAATGGGTCTGACGTTTGCTCTGACTTGAGCCTGCCTTTTATTGATTCCAAAGAGTTGACCTCTAAGCTAAAGTCATTTTGATTTGCAAACCGTACCATAAAACATTTCTAAATAGACCGCTGCCAGAACGCAGGAATAACGACGTAGCATTTGATTCTATCCATTAATGACAATATTTTTACTTCTCACCATCATGTTGTGTATGTCTTCTATATAAAGCAAACGTAGGGACTGTTACTCATGGTTTACATGAACTCAACATATTTCGCTTGCATCAGATATGCATGGCAATTGGACAATGAGTCTGCATCGATTTGGCACATAAGGAACAAGGAATTTATGGCCACGCCTAGACCAAACTATGCTATAAAATAGTTCTAGCCCATTGCCATATTAAAATGTCGGCTACCATTGTGTTTTCTTAGTTTCAGAAGTTCACTTTTTTGGCCCATCGTTAGGACCTGCCTCCGTTTTTTTCGAATGGAAACCTTACTGCTTTGTCCTGAAGCTGCTTCATTCAAATTTCCTTTTAATTATATAATTGTATGTACATTTTATGCGAACTCTGAGGAGATATCAAAATGCATAATAATAGCAACGCTATCTCCCAATGTAAAAGGGATTGTGGCAATGAAAGCATGATTGAATGTCAGCGACCCACCTTATTGGCTCATGCAGCTAGATAATGTTCACCGAACCTTTCTTAAACAGTATATGTAATACACATCTGTAATTGAATGAGACATATATCTATCCTTCTCCGAGGCAAGTTGTATCAGTAGAAAGAAATAATCTAAAATGCAAGGAACATATAGAATATAAGCATAGAAAAAGAAAACGAAGAAAGAACTCAGTGGGGCAATTCTTCTACAGCATTCTAAGGGGAAACATCACTTACAACGCGGTAATGCACACACCGCATTTACAACGCAAATGCGTTTACCACGCATGACTTTAGCACGAATATACCCTTACCACGCATGCCTTTACAACAAATTTTGTTGTAAACGCATGCATGGTAAAGGTGTATGGTGGTAAAGGTTTTAAAGGTAAGTACAGGTAAGTATTAGGTGGGTTGAGTGATGTATGTATGTGTGTGTGTGTGTGTGTGTGTATATATATATATATATATATATATAGTTTAGAGTGGGTAACGGTTATTGGTGGTAAATGCATTTTTAAGTTTTAGGATGGGCATGGGATTTGGGGTGGTAAAGCCATTTTTAGGTTTTAGGGTGGGTATGGGTTTTGGGGTGGTAAGGGCATTTTTAGGTTTTAGGATGGGCATGGGTTTTGGGGTGGTAAGGGTATGTTTAGGTTTTAGTGTGGGTATGGGATTTGGGGTGGTAAAGGCATTTTTATGTTTTAGGGTGGGTATGGGTTTTTGAGTATTAAGGGCATCTTTAGGTCTTAGGGTGGTTATGGGTGTCTGATAGAGACTTCTAGTTGCAGATTCCTAACCTTAAGAATTTCTACCAGGCGTCCGACTAGATTCGGAGATTTTTGTTTGAGCAATACCATTGCGAGTCGGTAGGTGGCATCGGTCGACTCCACGGGCGTCGTAGTCGCGGTGATGACGTCGGGAGTAGTACATAGATGCTGCCTTCACGCAGTGATGTCAGTTCTTTGCTTTCGGTGACACGAGCTGCTCCGGACAGAACTACACTGGTTTCTTTTTTACTGAATTCGACCGTTTTGGCGACCTTTGAAGTCCGCTATTTGGTGCATCAAGGACGGCCCGAAGTCCGGTTTTAAGCCGTGTGAGGACTGTCATGCATGATGTTGGTGACGGAGTGCCGGGCCATGCACCTGAAGGCCTTGAGGGAGCAGTCCGTCAAACTCATGGTGGCCCGGCACTCGACTCCGCGGAGGCCCCGATCTCGAACAAGAGTAAGGTCTGGAGACCGTTTGCGGAGCCATCAGCACTTGTCGTCTTCAAAATCTTCAGGTGCAGGTAAGAAAAAGAAGTCGCCAAAGAGGTCTCATCGCTCGCCGAATTCGCTCTGCGCTTCCACGAGTTTCCAGGAGCCGTAGCGAGCCCCGCCCAACTTAATTCTATGAGGCCATGCACCTCATCTTTGGGCGGACCGACCCTGATACAGCACCTTCGGGCCAAAGGGGTTCGGTTGAGGGGCCTTCGGGTTCTGCACCGGCTGCTTCGGCTCCGGCCACTGAGGTCCCCTCAGGATTTACTCGCGGATCCACATCGGCGCCGGTCGCACCATTGAGACCTTCCCCGGTGCCTGGTCGATTGTCAACGCTTCCGACGTCGGTAGTGCCCACTATTGACCCGATCCTTATCCCCGACGACTCGGAGCGGCATCAGCCGACGCCGCCTTTGTCTTCGACGGGACCTATTCACTCAGGTCGGATTCAGACCCTTTTTCCTATGGGTAGGAATTCGGGGAAGGATTGGAGAGGGGTCCCTGGACCCTTATGAATACCAGGATGACCCACCTTTGGACTGGGCGCAGGAATTGGGCGACGCCAGTGGTCTGGATACTTATCCAGATGCTGGCATGCTGTCTCCTCCTACCGTGGCTACGGTGGAGGGAGCAATTTATGGTATGGTGGTCAGTAGGGCAGCTGACTTCCTTGGCCTTGAGCTTCCTACTGTAGAGGCCAGGCCCAATCTCCTGATGGAGGTGCTTCAGCCAGGGGCTCCTGTGAATAGGACTATTGCACGCTGCCATTGGCCCGCTCTGATTGACCCTAAATTCCTGTCCCAACACACCACGCCTAAGAGTCTTGTCATTCAGGCTTCCTCTTCTTCAGGCGCATTCCCTTCCGCACCCCAAAACAGGGAATCAAAAAGGCTGGAACAGTTTGGTAAGAAGTTGTTTTCTTCCTCCATTCTCGTGCTGTGAACACCGCATGCCTTTTGGACCGCTATACCCACTCTCTGTGGGATATGGTTGCGAAAAGTTCTGCTGCAGATACCGGAGGAGGCCCGTGCTATAGTCCCCCAAGCTATCAACGATGGGAGAGATGCAGCGAAGTTCACAATCCGTTGTGGGCTGGACACGACTGACTCTCTGGGCAGTTCGGTTGCTACGACGGTGGCCTTGAGATGCCACGCCTGGTTGCGTACTTCTGTTTTTTCTGGTGCTCTCCAACAGTCCCTCATGAACATGCTCTTTGATGGCTCTCGTCCCTTTGGCGACAAAGCAGACTCAGCCTTGGAAAGATTCAAGGGTTCCCGAGCTACAGCTCAGTCCCTTGGTCTTTCCTCTGCCCTTCGCCCCCTACAGTCCGTTTTTCACCCCTTTCGTGGCCACGAAAGGGGCTCACTGTCGCATCCTCTGACCAGCCACTGTGCCACCCATGCTGTCCAGCCACTGCGTTGCCGGGCACGCGGAATCCCAATGTGTGGGACAGGGAACCAGAGGTTTGCCCAGTCCACCTCTGCCCCTGCTGCAGCCTCCAAACCCTCCTAGTCTGTCCCGTCACTCCCATCCAGTTGGCGGCAGGATTCGCCATCACAGATCTCTCTCCCTTCCCCAGCCAGATCTATCTATAGTGACAGATGTGTCACTTGTGGGTTGAGGCGGCCACATGGGAGACGCAGAGATCAGAGGCCTCTTGTCTCCGGTGGAGTCTGGGCTCCATATCAATCTTCTGGAGCGCCGGGGGATCAGGCTTGCGTTGAAAGCATTTCTTTCCTCTCTCAAAGGGAAAATAGTGCAGGTGTTCATGGACAATACTACTGCCATGTGGTACTGCAATAAACAGGGCAGAGTAGGGTCCTGGACCCTTTGTCAGGAGGCACTATGCCTCGGACATGGCTGGAACATCAAGGCATTACCCTGGTGGTTCAACATTTGGCTGGTTCTCTCAACGCCAAAGTGGACGAACTTAGCCGTCGATGCACAGCCGATCACGAATTGCATCTCCATCCGGAGGTGGTGCAAGGTCTCTTTCAGCAGTGGGGAGAGACTTGGTTAGATCTGTTCGCCTCTGCAGAGAATGCGCAATGTCAGCTGTTTTGCACGTTGGAGTTTCCAAGGCGGCACTCGCTCGGCGACGCTTTTCATCTTGAGTGGCACTCCGGCCTCCTTTACGCCTTTCTGCCTATACCACTTCTGCCCAGAGTTCTCGAGAAGGTCAGGAATGACCGGGTCCAATTCATCTTGCTGGCTCCAGACTGGGCATGGAGAGTCTGGTATCCAGAGCTATTGAGCATGTCCATCAATCCTCCACTCAGACTGCCTCTTCGGGCAGATCTTCTGTCGCAGCAACAGGGGTCGGTTCTTCACCCGAACCTGTCCAACCTCCACCTTCATGCGTGAAGATTGATCGGCGACAGTTGACGACACTTGATCTTCCACCCGAAGTCTGTGATGTTATCTTGGCAGCCAGGCGTCCCTCCACCAAAACTGTATACGCCTGTCGTCGGAATAAATTTGTGGCATGGTGCACCAACAAATCTGTTGATCCCCTCTCTGCCCCTCTATCCAAGGTTTTTTTGTTCATTCTTTCTTTCACCCAGCAGGGCTCTGCTTTGGGCACCCTTAAAGGATGTTTATCTGCCATTTCGGCCTTCCTTAGATTACCTTATCAGCCCTCAATTTTTAAATCTCCTATTGTCAATCTTGTCCTTACTTATTTAATGTGTACTCCCTTTTAGCCGATGTGCAATTGCCCCTTACGGCTCCTCACCTCCAAACTGTCTTTCTTGTTGCCATCACCTCTGCTCGCAGGGTGAGTGAGCTTCAAGCCCTTTCGTCCAAACCTCCATACTTTTCTGTGCGCCCTGACAGTGGTGTTGCGCATTAAGGCTTCCTTCCTTCCAAAGGTGGTTACGCCTTTTCATTGGGCCAGTCCATCACCCTGCCTACTTTCTACGCGCCCCCACTTCCTTCTCATGAGGAGGAGAGACTCCACCTCCTGGACCCAAAAAGAGCATTGGCGTTCTATCTTAATTGTACTAAAGATTTCCGGGTGGACGATCAACTCTTTGTCGGGTATGTGGGTGCGAAAAAAGGTAAGGTGGTACAAAAACGTACCATCTCTCGGTAGGTACTTCTTTGCATCAAAATGTGCTATGCTTGGCCAAGAAGCAACCCCCTGAGGGCCTGCGTGCTCATTCCACCTGAGCAACTGCTGCTTCCACTGCATTAGCACGCAGAGTTCCTGTCCTGGATATCTGCCAGGCAGCTATGTGGACATCTCTGCACACGTTTGCTAAACACTACTGCCTGGACAGTCAGGTCCGTAGGGGCGGCTACTTTGGTTGTTCGATCCTGAAAGTCTTCCTAGTATGAGGATGGCATTGCTTGGGTATCTATTCTAAGGTAATGAATCTGCAACTAGAAGTTTCTATCAGATGTACAAGTTACTTACATTTGGTAAGAAAATATCTGATAGAGACACATTCTAGTTGCAGATTCCTTACCGACCCACCCATCCTCCCCGCTTGCAAACTGATTTCTAGAGACAGGGATTCCCTCTTCAGGTCCTTAGCTCTGGCGCACCAATCTCAGTGTTCTTAGCGGCTCTGCGCTTTGGCGTGGAAAGTCGTTAAAAGAAACTGACGTCACAGCACGAAGGCAGCGTCTATGTACTACTACTGATGTCATCACGGCGACTACAACGCCAACAATGCCCGCGGAGTCGACCTACGCCACCGAATGATATGCAAGGGTATTGCTCAAAGAAAAATCTCCGGATCCAGTCTGATGACTGGGGGAAATTCTAAGGTAAGGAATCTGCAACTAGAATATCCCTCTACCGGATATTTCTTTACCAAAGGTAAGTAACTTGTACTTTGGGGTGATAAGGGCATCTTTATGTTTTTGTGTGGGTATGGGTTTTGAGATGGTAAGGTAATTTTTAGGGTTCAGGCTAGGTAGGGTTTTTTGGTGGAAAGGTGTGTGTATGTGTGGATATATATATATATATATATATCCAGAAAAATGGTGTATTTAAATCGCACACCAAGGGCTGCACATCATTCAATACCAGCTGGTAAAATACTCAAAAAACCACTTATTCTCGATAAATTCATCGGCTGCTATTTATTGAAAAAAGATTAGATTGCAGGTAAATCACACCAGCAAAAGTTGGTACAAAAAGCACAAAAAAAAGATCGACAATGTGCCCACCATTCAAAAGACACACACGCTGTCCCAACCAAATGTCTACGCGTTTCGGCCGAAGCCTTCAACAGGACATTGGCAGACATTTTACACTCAACTATTTAAACCATATAGTCCTTCTTTGATGTTCATTGCATAGCTCAAGAGAAGTGCAAATGGAGCGGCCATTTTATAACGTCACAATTTTAACTTAAAAATGAGAAACTCCTAATCCTGTGCATGTTTTGAAATAAACTATGAACTAAAAATGTGACATTATATATTTCTCTCATATTATAATACATTATCACAAATATAGTCTGGTCACCTGTGAACACTAAAAAATTAATTAATTGTAATCACAGTCTACAATTCTTGAATACAAAACAAATCCCATGTATGCTATTTTTTTCCTCTCTTTCTCAATTTTCCTTTTTCCTTTTTCCTTTTACTCTTGATGTCCACATACTGCCCACTTATACCTAATAATTTTAATTTTGATTTTGATTTTAGTTTTAATTTTAAAAGCCTGATATATAAATGTAATTAATTAATAATATAAATATATAAATATATAAATATATGTACTGCCAATTGATTGCAATACATCCACTTCATATACAGGCTATAAATAGATGACAAATGATGACAAATAAATAGAGTAAATTCAGTCAATTCTGAAAATACAAAATAAAATACAGGTAAAAGCGATTTCAACGTGGAATAAATAAATAAATGGATATTCATCATCATAATTCATTAAATTAGTCATAGTCCTATAAATTAATATATTCTAAAAGGAATCTGAAGAGATTAATTAATAGATCCATATCATAGGTCAAATTGTTATCGATTAGGAAATTGTAAATAAACCCCACAAATTCAGCAACAGGAGAATGTATATGTGCGCCGCTATCCTCCCCAAGGACCTATGCAACAGTATAGGAATAAAATAGATGAGTATAACACCCTAAAAGTGAATAAATTATTAATAAAAAATTATTACCAAAATACACTAAGTTTCAATCCGGCAACATGCTAATAATAATAATAATAACAATAATGATAGAATCAATCAGTAAGGATCCTAACAAAACACAATATTCTAAAAAATTCATCAATTTAATTTCATGTTTTCTATTGGACAAAATCTATGTGTGAGAAAATGTAAAAAAATGTGTATATCTCTGTATGGGAAAATCTAAAAACTTACAGATGTACATGAAGCTCTGCGTCCAAGTTGTGACCCCAAGGGTGTTCTGTACCTAAAAGTAAAATAGTTTTGGACTCCATTTGTCTCAAATGTGCAATTCTATTGCCTCCTCGGGGATGGGCCGCAATGGTTTTAACACCATAAAATGCTAGGGAACTACAGTTACCTTCATGTACATCCCAAAAGTGTTTAGCTAAAGGATAAGATGGATCATGATTCTTAATGGCTCTGAGATGTTGCAGGAACCTGACTTTCAGTTTATGAATGGTACTGCCCACATATTTTTTGCGACACCCACATTCAATGACATATACAACGTATTCAGTTTCGCATGTGATACGTTCAGTTATGTCACAAATTTTTCCTTCGAACGTGGTGTATGTCTGAGTATTCTGTGCATACAAACATGATTTACAATGTCCACATTTCCAAAAGCCCAAGCTTTTTTTAGCCAACCATGACATATTAGTTTTGGGACTCTGAAATAGGCTTCTGGTAAGATGGTTACCCAAAGATTGAGTTTTGCGATATGTGATACATGGATGTGGACCTATACTGTCCTTGATGGCAGAATCATGTCTCAAAACATGCCAATTTTTCTGTATGATATTATTTAAATGCGAATGTTGAGAATTAAACTCTAATATCTATATCTATATATACACACACACACACACACACACACACACATATATAATGTAGGTTATACTTACTTTTTACTGCGCATATGCCTTTACCAACTGCGCCTTTACTACGAAATTTTCGTGGTAAAGACGTGTGGTAAAAGCATATGCGTGGTAAAAACATTTTGTGGTAAGTGCATGTGTGGTAATTAATGACCATGCATTGTACTTACCACGTTGTAAAGGCATGCATTGTTCCATCATACATCCCATTCTAAGCTGAGGCTGTTGATGGCCTATAGAATGTTAGTGCATTACAATTTCCTGGAAAGGTATTTTCCTTTTTCTGAAGAGCATCTGTCAAAAGAATAATATTCTAACTCCTCCAAAATCTGTAGCATGACAACAGTTTTGGAACTTTGCTTTCACACAATGCAGGCTAAGTTTAATCTCTTTACAGAGACCATCACTACTAGGCCAGGCTCATGGATGTTACCATTGAATGAAACTTTACTGGACATCATGTTATCTGCATGGGACAAACTGCCAGCGGTCAGTAGGTAAACAGCCAGAAAACAAAATCAGACTCCTTTAAACCCCATCTTTCTCTCTTATCTGACACCAGAGAGCCTGGTTGCTTAGGCTTTCCTTTGCCCTCTGAGATCTAATAACTTTACTTTGTGGCCCAGGAGTCAGAAAACCAACAGGGGGTTGCCTCTGGCAATGTAAATCTCAAGATTCTGACTTCTGGTGGTACATTACTATCATACTTTATGGGGAATAGTAGAATGTTTAGACTATAGAAGAACATTTTCTAGTTCTTTATGGATGGAAATGAGGCAACAAGAGAGGCGATGCCTACAGTTCTCAACATAGTAAATGCTGTGGCAACATCTGTGGGTTTCATGTGTTGTGGTTTTGGTTCGCCACACCTAAATGCCCCCCACTGACTTCAGGGTAAGTCCGGTAACAGCTAACTGGTATGCAGGGCTCACGGATGGCTGAATTCCTCTTCTGACCAGACTTTTCACATGTTCTAAATTCCACAAAAATCAAACAATGATTCATCAGCATTATAGATCAGGTATCATGTTGTAAGGTCTTGGGTTTCAATAAGATGTCATTGTCAGATCTAGATGACAACTCTATGTGAACCTGGGGCTTGGAAATGGCCTTTTTTGTAGGGTTATCCCCAAACTTTTTGCCTTCTTCCTCCTATTTTCTCATATTTGTTTTTGCTGGTTTATTGTCTCTGCGTACTTTACCACTGCAGATCAGTGCTAAAGTGCAAGTGCATCCGATGTATATTGTATTGGTAATCGGTTTATCTGTGATTGGCATATTTGATTTACTGGTGAGTCCCTAGTAAGGCGCACCACAGGTGCCCAGAGGCTGTAAATCAAATGCTGCTAGTGGGCCTGCAGCACTGGTTGTGCCACCCACATGAGTAGCCCTGTAAACATGTCTCAGACCTGCCACTGTAGTGTCTGTGTGTGCAGCTTTAAACTACCAATTTGACCTGGCAAGTGTGCCCACTTGCCAGGCCCCAAACCTTCCCTTTGTGTTCATGTAAGGCACCCCTAAGGTAGGCCCTATGTAGCCCCCTGGGCAGGGTGCAGTGTATGTTAAAGGTAGGACGTGTACTGATGTGTTTCACATGTTCTGACAGTAAAATACTGCCAGATTCGATTTTCAGTGTTCCAAGGCCTATCTCTCTCATAGGTTAATATAGGGACTGCCTTTAAATATCTTTTAAGTGCAGTTTCCCATTGAGAGCAGATAGAGATGTGGAACTTGGGGTGTCTGAACTCAAAATTTTAAAATACACCTTTTGGTAAAGTTTGTTTTTAGATTGTCAGTTTGAAAATGCCACTTTTAGAAAGTGGGCATTTTCTTGCTTAACCATTCTGTGCCTCTGCCTGCTTGTGTATTCCATGTCTGGGTCAGACTGACAGTTGGGCTAGTGTGAATTCTCTATAGACAGTAACGCAAAGGGAGATGGGGTGTATCCTGCATACCCTGACGATTCTCCTGGGCTAGAGTGGGAAGGGAGGAGCTGACACCTACATCTGAAAGAGCTGTGCCTTGTCATGACACAATGCAGTCTCCAACTCCCTGGTGTGTGTCCAGGGCCAGGTCTGGGCAAGGCAGGATCTTGTGAACAACAGAGACCTCTGCCAAGGAGAAGAGCTGGAGGAGGAGTACTGCCCCTTTGCTGTGTGTGCTTTGCTGGGTTGGGCTGCAGTTGCTGCTTCTGCCTTAAAGAGAGCAAAGAGTGTACTTTGCTTTTTATCCTGCTTGTGAAGTTTCTCCAAGGGCTTGGAGTAGAGCTTGCCTCCTGTTGGAAGTCTCAGGAATGTCAAAGACTTCAGCTTCATCTACCTACAGCACTGGGAACTGTATTTTGTGCTGCAACAGAAGTGAAACCACTATGACACCGTCAACGACGCCGCTGACTGCACCGTGACCTGACAACCATGCCCAAACTCGCACCGCAACCCTGGTTTCACTGATGCCACCACCTGACGCCATCACTGAGCCACTGCTTGCATCGTGACATGTTGGCCCCACACTCTGCATTACCTTCCTCACACCGCAGCCTTGGCATCCCCAATGACGCCCCTCTTTGCTGACACCAACACCGCTGCTTGCACTGTGGCCTGAGGATACCGCTCATGAAGTACACGACGCACCATCCCGTACCACAGCCCCAGTCCAGCGACGCCAGCACCATCAATTACAGTGTTGTCAACACACTGCTCTGCACCGCGAACCATGGGTGCCGCACAGAGCTCACCCCCCTGCCGCACCGCCACCTTGGTTCTACAGATGACAGCTTTTCAGCAACAACGACCCTGCCTGCACCATGATCAGGAGACACTGCACTTCGCACTTCCCCGCTTCACACCACAGCCCTGGTCTCACCAACGCCGCAGGACGCGGTCACCGAGCCGCTTCCTGCACCGTGTCCTGTGGGCACCGCACGTCGCATAATCCAACTTCGCACTGCAGCCCGACGCCATCCACGCCAGTGCACCTGACATCATCATCAGCCCAGATTTCGATCTGCAATGCGTGTGACTTCAAGGGCCTGATGACCTCCGCACCGACTGCCAGAACCGACACCAGTGATGCCGCACTCCAGATCTCATCACGAGGACCACAACACCATAAATTTCCAAGGGCCAGCTACAGTGTTGGGTCTTCCCGACAGTGTAGCTGGCCCACAACGCCATGGCCGGAAGATTGGATTTGTTGTCCACAAGGCCGTGATAGCCCCAGATGGAGCTATCGACTTCAAGAAACAGTATTCTTAAGTTAATTCTTGCAAAATTCATATCTTTATTATTGTATGTTGGATTTTTCTTGTTTTAGTCTTGTTTTACACGGATCAATATTGGCTATTTATCTAAAACTGGTGTGGTGTCCTTTTGTAGTGTTTTAACTGTATTATTGTACACATTGCTTCTGAGATAAGCCTGACTGCTTGTGCCAAGCTTCTAAGGGTGCGAGCAGGGGTTATCTGAGCTGGGTATCTCCCTTATCCTGGCGTTAATGAGGGTCCCTACTTGGACAGGGTGCAAACTGACTGCCAACTAGAGACCCTATTTCTAACACTGTGGCCATACCGTTACAATGCAACTCCTGTAATTCCAAGGAGCCGAAGGCATTCTTGGGGCAGAAAGCCAACTTGTTCTTAGATCTGGTCAATAAAAATATCCCAGTGGTCCTTCTCCCCCACCTCAGGCAAGTGACCTGCAGATAGGCCCTTCTACAAAAAAATACCATACCCACCATTGAAAGGACAGGTATACTTATTTGAAAAGCCTGCCCCACTTCCAGGCCTATTTGAAGAGTGGCCCCAATGGCCTTCCTCTTCTGTTTTTTGGAGTGGATCCTGGTTTTCTAGAAACTTCAGTTGAAATTTCTAACTCCACCCATTTGGGGCCATGTTGGTACTTTTCAGTGCTTCTTTCTTTCCTCTAGGCCCCTTCGGGGTAACAAGTGTGGGAAATCTTCCTTTTCTCCGTGGTCACCCCAGATTTTTTGCCTTTTACTGGACTCTATATTTTTGTTGGCTATAGAACTCTGTGCACATTTTCCCTTCTAATCTGAAGTAAAGAGCTTGGACTCTCCCTTTAACCATTTTCAAATTGGCATACTGCTGATTTGTGATTTAACTTCCCTATAATTCCCTAGTGTATGGTACAAAATGTACCCAAGTGCCTTGAAGTTAAATGCTACTAGTGGAATGCAGTATCATTTTGCCATCCACTATAGTGGCAGTGAAAACATTGCTTTAGATCTACACTGTAACCTGGCTGTAACAATGCAAATCATGCACATCAATGAGTTAAACTCTTTTGTTGGCAGGTCAGAGCTTTCTTTTTAAATATTATTAAGTCTCCCCTGTTCAGGGCTTGTATCACACAATTCAGGATTAATGGCATATGAAGTAGGACATGTAGAAATTTAAAGTTAGCATGTCCTTACAGTAACAACCACCTCAAAGTGAGCTCATTGTAGGGAGGCTGGCTGGCCCATAGAGAAACAATGGGAAGCAAAATTAAATACTAATACTGTATTTTGGGACCAGGACTATATAAAAAAAATAATTACACAACTATTTTATTAGTTATTAAAAAAACACTTTGGTGGTAAAGTAGGATGTTTATTAAACATTCAGGAAAAGCAACCTTTAGGCAGTTACCCTTTTATCTGCTTGAACTGTCATAGCCTAATTAGCACAATCCTTTGTTAGCTCACAGCCAGTGATTAGCCTTTGAATAGGTGTTAAGTTCTTCCCAGGATCTACACACCGTGATTGATAAGTTAGCCTGAATGGGCAGGAATGACTCCTTTGACCTCAGCAGAAGAGTGAGGGCTGCAAGCAACCTTTTTGACATCCCAGTGTTAAATCCACTTGTTAGGTCTGCTGTGTTCACACATAACACGTGGGGTGTGCTTGAAAGGAAGAGAACAGGATGCCAAGACCATTGTTGTGTATCCACTGTCTGGCTGCTGAAGAATCCTTCTTTTGTCCTACCAGACTTCTGTCTCTGGGATTATTGTGGGTACAGTGGCTGCCGTAAACTGGATTTTAATGTTATACATGGGAGGAGTCTAGGATTACCATAGTAGATGCTCCACACAATTCCAGCCCCCAGAGTCCTTGTTTAGTGTGGGTGAAGTCTTTTGCTATCTTGAAAATGCCCAACGTGGATAGAGTTAGGGCATGTCCAGGAGTCATTCCCACCCACAGCACTTCTGGACCTAGGAAAGAACAGAAGAGTGCTTAGCCTGCTGGATGTGACCTAAGAAGAGCCATGAGGACTGGGCCTGCGTCTTCTTGTGCCCAGAAGAAAGACGTGGACTTCAGGGGTCTTAAGGCAGACCTCCCTTTGAAGCTACAGGGATACAATAAGCTACAAGAATCCTTTCCTGCAATTGCCAGATGACCAGTGGCAACTGGACCTGGACTGGACCCTGCTGTAGGCCACTGTCTGGCACGTGTGAGTCGTTAAGTGCCTCCTGCCCCCCCCCATTGTCCTGGGTGGGGGGGGGTTTCTAGAAGTAGACTATTGTGATAGATTGGGACCTAAGAAACTAAGGGGCCTGATTTAGAGTTTGGCGGATGGGTTAGTCCATCACAAATGTGACAGATATCCCGTCCGCTGTATTACGATGTCCATAGGATATAATGGCATTGTAAAACAGCTGCTGGGATATCCATTACACCTCCATCAAACTCTAAATCAGACCCTAAGTCAATAGGTAAGTCTTTGACCAAAATACACCTGATTAGAGTGTCTGACCCACACTTCAGCACAGTTAGCCTCAAATTGTGCATATCTTCTGGTCTAGTGCTATCAGTGATTATCATTGTACTTAAAACTTTAAAAAAAAATCTTATTCCTGATCCACTTATTGGATTTTTGTCATATTGTTTATCAAATTTTACTCTCTCTTGGTTTGGGATTTCTGTTGTTTTCTAATTGCCTTTATTATTGTTTTGGTACTGCATAACTACTTTAAACATTGCCCTAAGTGAAGCCTTTGCTCTGTGCCATACCTACTTGGGAGCTGAGCTCAGGTTAATTTACTGATTTTTAAGGGTTCATCCTGACAAGGGTTGTGATTGTTCCTTGAGGTGGGTAGTTACTACTCTATTTAATCTAATTTCTTATATCAAGAGTGGGTCAGACCGTTGCTGCTCAGTGATTCTGTCTTTTCTGGCCTGATGCTGCCCGACTTTGTGGCGTCACTTCCTTGAATTGCACCTACATCAAAGAATCTGGCACCATTGTCCTCAACACCGCTTCAGATGTTGGCTCAGGCTTTAGCTTGGAGAGGATCTTAAAAAGTCCATTGAGGGTCTAGGGAGAAAGTAAACATGTCCCTTGAGGACCAACCCTTCAATGACTCTTTTCAGAGCCAAGAGGTTCACACACAAGGAAGAACTCTTTGCCTCTGATCATATGCACTTGATATACCCACTATGAATTTTAAGCAAATGGATGAAGATGATTCAGTGATTGATAACCTCATGATAGCTTGGCATACTTGCACCTTCAGAATTCCAATGACCTTGATACTTCCCAAATGGTGATATTTGCCCTCCTTTGAGCACCTTTCTGGGGAAGTAAGGTTGTTTGCAACTGCTTTACATAAATTAGCGGAAGCAGTTGGAGTCCATATCCAACATTAGGAAAGAAATCCTGCTGCTGTTTTGGCAGTTTTGAAGTCTCTTCTTCCTTTCAACAAAGCTCTATTGGAACTGGTACTGGCTACCTGACAGAAACCCTGTTCAGGAATGGAAGTTCAGAGGCACATTGCTTGATGCTATAGGATCATACTTTCTGATCCAAAATAACATTCTTATCAACTCACCCTTGTGAGACCTTGGTGGTTCAAACATTTTCAGTAAAACTGAACCTCACTGCTGTACCTGCAGCATCTTTGGACCGTGAGCCCAAAAGACTAGACTCCGTGGGATGCAAGATTTCACATCAAGCAGTTTAGCTATACTCATTGGCAACACCACATGCCTTCTCATGCAGTCTATCTATTCATTAGGACTCAATTTTCTGACTTGG
The DNA here is from genome assembly GCF_031143425.1 of Pleurodeles waltl. Classification (NCBI taxonomy): domain Eukaryota; kingdom Metazoa; phylum Chordata; class Amphibia; order Caudata; family Salamandridae; genus Pleurodeles; species Pleurodeles waltl. The sequence goes on from NC_090437.1 coordinate 1,010,975,660, forward strand.
TAAAAGTCAGTCTTAATATCTTAACACAAATTTTGAAATGAGGACTCAACTCTGCTGACACAATGGCCTATTCTATAGCTATGAATGTTATTCTGATTGAGCATGCCTTCATATGTTCCACTAGATTTTCTGGGGATATCCAGGCTGCCCTAATGGATATGCTGTTGGGCAGCAAGAATCTCTTGGACAAGAAAGTTGGCTTCTCTTTGCAACACTTGAAGAACAGTTACATTACTGCACAATTGTTGGAACTGGCCTCCATGGCCAAACAATTCCACCAGCAGTACCTTAATTTCAAAGCTTTTCCAGGAGACAGACTTCTCTGGAGCAGCATACCCTACCCCACACATTAGTGATCCTGCAGCAATTCTTTCACTGTTTTCACAGACGAAGTGAAGGTAAGGGGTACTAGCAACACTCTCCACTTGCAGATTTTGCAGCCCCAAAGCCCTCCATCATCAGAATCTGGTGAGAGGAGAGTTTCCCATTTTCGCGCTCAAGGAGGGTCAATTACCGCAGATCGCTGGGTACCCCAGCTAGTCTTCAAAGATTATGTGCTCCTTTTTTCATCCACTCCACCAGACTCCCACCGGGAAGTGCATTCCAGCCCCTGAGTTGGTCTTTAGACAGAGGTCCTGACCTTGCTGCAAAGAAGGGCTCTAGAAGTTGTCCCCAGGATGAAAGTGGCATGGGATTTTGTTTCTGTTTACTCCTTGGTTTCCAAGAAGGACAGTAGCTTCAGGCTCAATTTGGACCCAGGGCTCTTGAACGTATTGGTCAGTCAGGGCAAATTAAAAACAATTCCCCTGAATCAGGTTCTCTACACCCAGAATGCACATAATTAGGTTGCCCCTGTATCTCCAGGACAGCTATTTTCACCTGCTGATCCAGCTCATTATCCTTCACTTCACTATGGGGTCCCAGCACTACCAGTTTGTCGTACTGGCTTTTGTCTTATGACCACTTTGCAAGTCTTCACGAGGGTGCTGACTGTGATTTCAGCTTCCTCAGAAGGTTAGAATGCCATGTATTTCTATACTTGGGGAATTGGCAGGTGGAAGGGCTTGTGCTGGTTTTTGTCCATCTAGGATGCACCCTGCCCTTGCTTTATTGCTTGGACCTCTCAATCAACCAGCATAAGTGCCACCTTCTGTGAACTTAGCGGTTGGCCATCATTGGACTATATTCAGTTTCATAGATCTCAAACTTCTAATGGATACTTCTACCTGCAGATTCCTCATCTTTAGAATATATGCATGTGCCACACTGGAACCAAAAGATTTTTCAGCATAGGATAGCTCTTGTGTGCCAGTTGGTAACGTCATGTGGCTCCCCATCCATCAACTTTGCTCTGCTCTGTAAGTGGCAGCTCGAGCCACATATAGGAGCCATCCCAGCGTGCTGATGTCAGTTACTTTCTTTTTACGCCTTTGTATGCGGATCCAGAGCTAGCTCCTAGTTTTTCTTGTCAGTTGACCAGCTTTTTCCCTTCAAATTTCATTCCACTGTGCAAGGGAACATGCCCCCTGCCAAATCAACAGGGTTTCAGCTTTGAGGACTGTCACAACCAAATGTTTCTGACAGATCCTCATGAGGTGTCTCTCTGATATTTGAGGTCAGTCCATGACTCCAACTGAGGTGAGGAGTGTGCCCTGTTGTATCCGAAGGCAGTCAGGGAACGCAAAGCCAAGCTATTTGTTATTGGGCACAGCAGGAAATTGTATATTAGCCACAGCAGGAAGTCATGTATTGGCCACTTCCACTTGAAGTCCAGAACATAGACCAATTCCCGCTCTTGGGGCCGGTGTTATGACAGGTTGTTGTTGAGTTCCAAGTCTTCTGAGGAGTCTGAGTCCAAAAAAGAAGTCCAAAAAAGAAGCCCAAGAAGTCCAAACAGGCCTCATTTCTGCCTCGTGCCCTCTGTTGGGAAGTCACAAGGACGTCCAAGTGCCCTCAAGTCTCGCTACATGTCCCCTACCTTGGAGCCAGTTCCACCACTGATTCCAATGCACCCCATGTTTCTGGGACCATTGGTGATGCCAGAAGAGATTGAGGCACCTAAGGAAGCCAGGCTTGACATCTTTGACACCCTACCAACTTCTTCTTGGACACTTTCTGCTCCATAGTTTCTGCTCTGAGAACTCCAGTCATGTTACTGGTGTCAGGTCCACACTTGGTGACGTCTGTGCCTCTTAAACACATTTATTGTTCAGCTGTAACTCTGGAGCTGACTCCACGCATTGCACCATGCCAGAGGATTACGTAAATCCCATTGTTCTGTCCAACTTTGAACTAGATCTGCCTCAGCCGAGGTCATGTCCTGGACCAGTTGTGGACTGACCTGACAAGCCCCTGTTCACTTTGACTCTGACAAAACAGCACCTTTGCCTAGGAGCCCCTCTCCAGCACTCCAAAAGCATTTTGGATCAAATTCTGATGAAACCCAGCCAGTCTTTGCCGATGACGGAGGTAATGAGGATGAATTGACTCCACAATATGATGACAAAGGTTTCTATTTGTACCTACAAGATGCCAGTGGACTGAAAACCTTCACTGACATAAAACTGGGTTCTCCTTCTGGACCCTCAACAAAGAGACTTCCTCATTAGCTGTCTCCATTAGATGGGCAGCAGAAGTCCTGGACAAACAATTGCCGTCTGTTGAGGTGAAACCCAAGGTCCTCACTGATGTTTTGCAACCCTTTTTTTAAGCCCTTGCTGCCATACAGCAGAGTCCTGACTGACTTTGTCATGGACACCTGGGCTAAGCCTCGTTCCTATCCACCAGTAAATAGACATGGAATGATCTGGAAATGCTCTGGATGACTGGGCTTTTTGACACAACAACCTACTCCAGAGTGCCTGGTGGTTCATTCTTCCACTGGCAGGATCTGTCCTAGGTCTTTCTATACACCTCCTCTAGGTAGAAGATAGAAGAGAATTGAGACATTTGGGAAATTAGAGTTGTCTTCAGCTAGTCTCGCCCTTAGGTCAGTCAACGCCAGCTGTTTGTGGTAGGTATTCCCATGCATTATGGGATATGGTAGTAGAGGTCTTGCCAGCAGGCCCAAAGAAATTCCACACCAATTTAACGAAAGCTATTCAGGATACCCAGAATGCAGCCAAATATGTCAGACGGTCAGGCCTGGGCACGACTGTCCGTTAAGGCAGAGCAGTTGGTACTAGCATGGTGCTCCGCCACCACACTGGATGAGATCCACAGGCTTCTTGGGTGACATCCAAACATAACTCTTGGATATGCCTTTTGATGGATATCACCTGTTTGAAGTGAAGACCAAAGAGAGGATTATTGATCTCTTACATTATGCTTATTGGCCTTGCCAGGTGGCGTATGCAGGCTTTGCCGTGGGATCTATAGTCCGTGTGCCCAGCACTAACCAAGGGAATCTATTGGATTTTATCCAGGTTTCAGAGGAGACTAGAAAAGATGTGCAGTGGTGGTAGCTCAATTGCAGTTGGAACAATGTGAGACCCCTTTCTGAGCAGCACTCAGCGCTGGCAATGGTGACAGAACATCACTGCTGGGTTGGGGTGGTCATCTGAGAAAAGTGGAGGTCAGAGGGCTGTGGTCTTTGGCAGTGTCATCTTGTCTCAATTTCTGTAGGACATATTCAAGATTCTCACACTGACTCTGGTTCTTTTGGCACTGGATCTAGGACACCGGGTGGTAGCACTGGACCTGCAATAAGTCTTCCTGCCGTCCACAAAAAAGAGACTGGTTAAAGTCCCGATGGACAATACTACCACATTGTGGTCTTGCAACAAGCAGAGCAGCGTGGGAAAGTCAATCCAATGTCAGGGGGCCCTGCCCTTTTGGTTCTCAGTAAATCGTTAGGCTGTTAGTACACCACCAGGCAAGGTTTTTAAACACCAGGGTCGACAAACTCAGCCAGCAACGTCTATGGAATCACAAATGGCAATTTTACCTTGGGGTGGTGCAGGGCATCTTTTAGCAATGGGAAGAAGCCAGGCTCTCTCTCTTCACCCCCAAGAATGTGCACTGTAAACACTTTTGTGCACTGAAGAGACACATTCTGCCTAGAGTGGAGCTTGTACTCCCTATGCCTTCTTCTGCTATCTCTCCTGCCTCAAGTTCTAGAGAAGATCATGAATGACTGGACACAGAGCCAGGAGAGTGTGATACCCAGAATGTTTGGGCATATGTCCTCTTATCAGGCTGCTGCTTCTGGAGGATCTTCATTAGCAAGGCAAGGTTTTAAACCAGAGCCTGCACAATATACACCTCCATGCGTGGAAAATTAGTGGCAGCATTTGAACTTCGTCCCAAAGCAGTGGATGTCATACTTTCAGCCAGGCTTTCTTCTACAAAACCTGTTTACACTGGACACTGAGATAGGTTTGTGACTTGCTTTGGCACTGTTAAGTTGGACACATTTCAGGCCAACCTGATGGATGGCTTGTTATTTATTTTATCTTTGGACCAGCAAGGACTTGCAGTGGGCATATTTAAAGGTCTGTGGGTCCTTTTTGATTTTATCAGACAAACTGTCTTTGTTCACATCACCTGTTGTGATGCAATTTTTGAAAGGTTTAATGCACATGTTTTCTCCTAAATCCTTCATGATACCACATTATGAACTGAATTTGACTTAGAATTTTCTTATGTGCATTCCTTTAGAGTTGTTGTACAGCTGCCCTCTACCTCTTGAAGACAGGCTTTCTCATTGCGATAACTTCAGCTTGTTGAGTAAGAGCGCTTCAGGCATCTTCAGTCCAGCCACTTTTCACCTCCCTCTTTCTAGACAAACTGGTGCTGAGGTAGAGCGGCCTTTCTACCAAAGATTGTTACTCCCTGTTGTACGAGGCCGGCTCCGTTTATGGTGTACACCTATGTTAAGGTAACCCTTAGTGATATTGAATAGGTGTTTAGATAGCAAAAGCTATCTAGCGGTAGCTGAGACGAGGTACTGAAGCTTATCCAGAAGGTATGTAAAGCACTTGCAATACCACGGTAGTCAGACAGTAACTCACTCTCAAGAAAGAACCACACAAGTGTTGAAAAAATAGATTCTTTATTACAGCACTACTACTAGACTAGCAATGTGTATATCTCTTTTTGGAGATATCTCTACACACTATATAAACAAAATATCCAACAGTATTAGCACAAAATATACAGAGACCGATGGTGGGGGACAAACATAGACTAAGAAAGTGGCATGCGAAATAGTGACCCCAATCCAGGTAAGTGTGGTAGTTAACTAGGTGCTGTGGGAAGGTGAACAAACCAGAGGAAAGTACAGCAAGTGTCCCCAGCGACCAGTTGCAAGGTAGTGACCTACCCAGTTGTCCCATAGACTAACACAGGGAGTAGTGGTTTGAGGTCGTGTAATTCAGGACCCTTCCCAGTGGACACCAAAGAAACCAACAGACACGAGGAAGGTTGGAGAGTGCCCCCACCCGAGGATACCCAGAAGACAGGAGTGCCTACACCAGGGGACTGGATACAGAGGGGAGAAGGCTGGCGGAGCCCAGGGACATATTCAGGACGTGGAGGACCCTAAAAGGAAGGGGCCAGAGTCCAGCACCTTTGGAGGTGCCCAGGTGATGCAGGTGGTAGTGCCCACCCTGCAATTGGTGGAGGAATAAATCCATCTACGGGGACGAGGAGCTGCAGAAGATCCCAGGAGTCACCTATGAGCTGTTCCTCTGCGGTCACTGGATTGCAGGAGGGTCGGTGATCAACCAGATCACCAACAAGCAGTGGCAAATGCAAGCAGGAGCTGAAGAGGTATGTGCAGATTTTTGGGGACCAGCAAAGTCCAAGAGACTCTACCCTTGAAGGGGAGTCAGGGCTTGCCCTCAGCATACAGGAATGCCAGCAGAAATTGTTGGAGCCCCCACAAGTGATCCACAGGCAATGGGCACATGGAGTCACAAGGAGGCCTCAGCAGCACCACAAAACATAAGTCCCACGTTGCAGGAGTTGCAGGACAGGGGCTGACCGAGTTGAAGAGTGCTGGAGGCCGGTGCTTCTTGGCACCTGAAGATCTCCTAGAAGAAGTGTCCACAAGCCTTGGCAAGTGCAACAGTCACAGTGCACAGAGGTTCCAGTCTAGAAGAGGAGGAGACACTCTATTGTGTGGACCCTAGAAGAGTGCGGACAATCAGCTGTTTCTGGAAATGTGTGGTGCAAAGAAAGGCAAGGCAGTGCAGAAGAGAACCTTATCCCCGTGAGTTGTCCTTTGCAATAAGATGTGCTATCTGTTGGTCAAAAAGCAGTCTGCAGAAGGATTGAGGGCCAATTCCACCAGGGGCACCGTTGCTACCACTGCACAGGCATGCAGAGTGCCTGTCCTGGGTATTTTTTCAGACTGCAGCGTGGGCATCAATGCATACTTTCATAAAGCATTATTGCTTTGACAGCCAGGCTTTACTGGAAGCATATTTTAGCCATTTGGTCCAGCAGGACTTTTTGCTTTGAGTCATTCCATAGACCCACCACAGGGGAGGTCCTGCTTTGATATTAATTTTAAAGTTGAGGAATCCGCTGTTAGAAGTATCTTTCAAAAACACAGGTCTCTTACCTTCTGTAACATTCTTTTTGGTGGATACTTTGCCTAACTGCAGATTCTTCACAGCCCTCTGCCTCCTCGTTCTGTGGAATGGGCTCTTTTCCATCTAATAAGGTCCCACCTTAGAAGTCTGCACACTAGCACAAATAATTGTTTTTCAACTCTGCACCTGAGTGCGTAGACAGTGTCCGGAAAGAATCTGACGGCAGCACTCATGGGTGCCACTTCTATGCAGCACCAGTTGTCACTTGCAGGGTGAAGTGAGGTTGACACGGAACCATACAACGCCACATACCGGTGTGCAGTGTCTATGCTGAAAAATCTCCTAGATCCAGAATGGCTCCTGGAGACATTCTAAGGGTGAGTAATTTGCTGTTATGGTATCCACCTGAAAGAGTGTTACCAATGCTAAGTAACTTTTTCTTTTGTGTCACTGCATTTTTTACTGATTCTTTCACAGTGCTTTTGAATGCTGCTCACAGTTGGTACATCCATATTTTGTCAGCGATTTGCAATTCATTCTATAACAAGATGAACAACTGTGAGAGGTTTTCTCCGATATGTGCCTCTTTGCATTCCAACAACCACCCAACATCAACACAATTATGTTTAGAAGCAAATTATATGTTCATACTGTAAAGATTGGAAGTAATCCATTTAAAAATAAGAGGTGTCCATGCATCCTCTTCCTCTTTTAGACATTACCCTCGACCCCCCCCCCCCCTTCCAGGAATGATTCGATAACTCCAGCTTGAAATTGATAGGTTTTGCTGGGACAGGAAGAAACCTCTCCTGCACTGCCATTTGCTGTCACGTTCCCAAAATGTCGGAGCTACACCATTACCAGGCGGCTCAGCTACGATACATGATAGAATGGAACCGCCCAATGAGGGAGAAGCACTGGACAAATCCATTCTTGGCTCCCACATCTGGAAGGAAATGTGGCTTCCCCACAAGCATAAGGCATGGGCCCTATACTCCTCACCGATCATGCGGACGACATTTGAGGTATAGGACTCTGTAGCAACCAAGGTGGGCCTCACCACCTTTCCCTCCCCTATCACTCCCATTCTGGCCAATCCTGAAGTTATCCCTGGATGCAACCTGACCAATTCTGTCGCTGGCGGGAGGGCAGATGTAAGCGGACAGGCAGTCTTTTTGACACCCAAGGGTTTATCCCCTTCGATAAACTGAAGGATGACTGTTCCCTGACAGATGACAATTACGTACACTACCTCCAAGTTTGCCACTTGGTGTAAGCGCCAGGGATCCGTTCGGGAGCGAGTAGACCGTTGTCCCCTTTTGGAAGGTGGCTCCTACTTAAACAAGACAACAAATGCCTTATACCCTAACTCTATGCATTCCAGACTCAGGAGGGCAATCCACCCAAGATCAAGGGACAGGTCCGGTGGTTGCCAGAATTGGGTACAACGCTGACGGCTCAGGAGTGGAGGGACATTTTTTACCACGTACAATATAGCTGGCACTAAATGCGCATATAACATTGCCTCTTACTGGTACCTGACCCTGCCGCATATCCACAGCTGGAATGCATTGCGCTCACAGGAGTGCTGGCTGGGATGTGGCACCACCGGGACCCTTGTTCACCTCCTATGGTACTGTCCGAAACTAACGCGGTACTGAGAGCAGGTTTTAGACGATATTGACACAGCTTTCAACACCTCCATTCCTAGATTCCCTGTCTACACACTCCTGGGCCTTCATAAACCTTTGACAAACCCACTACACTCCATTCGAGAGTGACAAATGACTCTGGCATTGGCAGCGGCCCAGAGGGTCATCATGTCCCTCTGAGGCACCAGCCCATACTTCCTGGCTACACAAACTTTGTTTTATACTGGGGATGGAGAAGTTACCCATGTCTACTGAGGCAAATTGTGCTGCGTAAGGTGAACTATGGGCACCTTTCACAAACCTCCTATTTTCTGAATTCCGCCAATTAACTTGCTCTCTTGATTTGAAACTCTTGATGATTCCTGATCAGACCCCCGGCGTGACCACTACCTTACTGGCACACCCCAGTTGACATGTGGCCCCTTTTTGATTCTCTATAGCACCACGGTATAGGCTTATACAGATGTTAGAGCACTAGGGTATGGGGCGGGTGGGTAGGGGTTTATTGTGTCTTTCTTTCTTCTTACACGGCTTCTTGCAATGTTTAATAGCTCCTGCAGCTTCTAGGCTACCGATCTTTCCTTGAATTTTTGACTTTGCTTGTAGTATCGCAGCCGGCCCACTGGGTTTCAGGCTAATCGCTGTGTAACCGTGATTAATGCTCAAAATAAAAAGAGAACTGTCCCATAAAAATAAGAGGTGTCTAATATATCAGCATATCCGAACTTCTGACACAATCAAGATCCCGCACTTTGGAAATAAAGAAACAGGAGTCTCACGTGTGCTCTTAAAATGTGATATTTATAATCGTGTGTAAAATGCTCAGCCAGGTTCTACTATATTAGTGAAACATGCATAATCAAATAACTCTCTAAGACAGCATATAATTAAGTTAAGCTTTAGTTATTGATACATGGTTATAAAAATGTCAATGGCAAATACATTTGAAACTCCATGATGGCTGCTGATTTGCATTATTTATAGAAGTGTTGCTACTCTGTTCATGCTCGATCAACTCAGCGTGAGTGATATCGGATCAATAAGATGTTTTACCTTCTGGCAGTTTTGTGAACCTATAATGGTCTCCTGACTAAATGTCAGGCTTTTCCAGCAGTCTTTGAAGTACCAGAGACCGCTCAGCAGTATCAAAGATGAGAGTGAGAATGTTCTTTCTGCAGATGCAGTCCCTGCATAGAATTTTCTCTGCAACTGAAAATTGCTTACCCTAACTTCTCAGAGAAGCATGATTGAGCACCTTGCGCAGTGCAGAGGAGGCTATGCGAAGGTTGACGTTCACAGCTTCATTTAAACTTGCAAAGATTGCATGTTCTCGAAGAAAAAATGTTGTTAACTGTTGACCTGGCCGTTTTTGCAGGGTCACCCCCTTATCTGATGTTTTGCTTTGTTACTGAACCCGTTTTTTTGACATTAGGACTGTGCACATTTTCACTGTTAACAGGTAGTAATATGCTTGTGTTCTCACCCTAAAACATGGTAGAATTGGCCTACTCCTTATTGTTACATTTAATTTACTTGTACGTCCCTAGTATGTGGAACTATATGTACCCAGGACCTGTAAATTAAGTACTGCTAGTAAACAGCAGCACTAATTACACCACCCACAAAAGTGGTCTTTTAAAACATGTCACATGCCTGCCACTGCAGCCTTTAGTGGTTATTTGAACTGCCATTTCGATCTGGCAAAATTAAACTTTTGCCAGTCTTAAACATTCTTTTTTAATACTTATAAAACACCTCTAAGGTGGGCCATAAAGACACTATAAAGGGTACATTGAATTTGAAAAGTAGGACATATGTATTTACGTTTTACATGTCCCGGCAGTGAAAAACTTTTAAAGTCGTTATCCCTTTGTAAGACCAATATCTCCCATTGGCTAACACTGGGTTACCTTATCACATTGAGAGCTGTTAAAGATATGCTGTTTACAATCAATTTGTAATTTAAAATCTTATTTAATTGTGAACTCTGATTTTAAATTACAATTTCATAAATGCCTGTTTTAGAAAGTTGGCATTTTATTATCCCTACCAGCTGTGCCTTTCTGCCAGTGTCCTGGGTAATATGACTGTAAATGGCTATGCTGTTGGGGGTTGTGCATTGCTTCCAGACAGTGAGACAAAAGAGGCTTACGTGTGGAACGGATGGGCCATCCTGGCAGGGTGACTGGGGAGCAGCTGTATTCAGCCTCACTAGCACTTCAAGTACCTTGCCTACAGCACACACAAAGGACCCTCAAGACACCTGTCCCTCCTTGCCTTTTGTTACCCCCAGAAAGTTTGGAGCCTTGACCAGAGGAAGGGGAAGAACTTTCCTGACCCAGGTGTGAGGGTAGGACAGGGAGTCCCCTCACACAAAGGCTGACACCAGGTTTACAGGTACAGCTTCTTGCTCCCATACCTGCACTCGTTTAAGTAAAACAGTAAATTAGAAACCTTAATCTCTGAGCAGTAAGAGAAATAAGAAGTAAACCTAGTCCGCATCACCATGTTTTGTAAGTGAAGACAACAAAAGAAAATGCAGTTCACAAAGTGCACTTTTTATACTTTTTTGACATCAATTCAGGGGAGGTTCACTGTAAGCAGCATTAGGTAGGCTCGCTGCTATTTGTTTTACTAAAGCATTTCCCAGCTGCTTAGCTCTAAAAAGTGCATGGGACAGCCTGTCATGCTTGGCTCTTATCAGCATGACAAGCTAGCCTCCCCACTCCATCTCTCCCTACCCAGCCAGAAATACAACACACATATGTGTCACCTCTACATCTCAAACCTGAAAAAAGACTTTAAAAAACTGTAATAAAGAGCAAAAAGTGTGTTTGAGCAAAGTAGCGATGTGGGGAGGAAAATGGGGTGAGATTGAGGAAAACAGAGTGTGCAAATGGGAGCAGAGAATACAAGCGAAAGAGCAGTGTGGGTGGGGGACAGAAGCACCCTGGCAAGACATCAACCTGGGTTGCTGGAGCAGGGGTATGTACTGAGCCCAAGTGTTTTTAACAGTGACATGGAGCTTGAAGGGGGAAGACAGCCAGAAAACATGTATTTTTGTATACTGGTATACAAAAAGTAAAAATAAATTCCAGAAAAGGTTGCATTCAAGGAAGAATAGAAGTAGTCAATCCAAACGTATTGAACAGGCTGTGCTCAATGGGAGGGACAGAGGAATTCTGGATGGGGCTAAAACAAGTAAAGCCAGCAAATAGAAAGCAAGCAAATGTGAGTGACATAACGAAAAAACAGTGATAAGCACTGGGTGGAATGCATTCGTAGGATAGCTTTCAGAATGTCCCTAATATGTCTTTGCAACGAGACCGCTGTGCTGTCTGGTAGGCTTCAACGTACAAATATGGGTTTCTGTGTAAGAAAAAACATTCCAAGATAGATTCCATGGTGCAGGCATGCACATGTTACATGCTTTGGGACGCTTGTACACATGTATATGGTGACAAATGTGTGCACATTCATTGTGATACATAGCTGCCATTTTGTATTTAGAGTTCTCATGTGGTGGACAGTCATTTAGGAAAAGTAAATTCAAATGTTTAAAAATGGAAAAACAAGTGCATGCAAAGTGCCCAAAAGCAGTACAGCTGCCTGGTCACTTGATTTAAAAAAAAAAAAAAAAAAATACAAAATAAAAAGAACTATAAGTAATGTTAGGTGGATAGTGTTATAGGAAAAGGAAGCAAGGAGCATGATTCCCTTCAAGCATGCAGCTAAAGGATACAGCACATAGAGTCTGATCACTGTGAGCCCAAACTACTCCTGGGTGGGTTGTCCACAAGCACATGGAGAAAGCCTTTGAATAAAGAGCGGACCACTGAGATAGACAGCATCCTAACTACGCTTTATTTATTGTAAATAATACATTTTGCCAGCAGACAGCTTAAGCTGTCTGTAGCTAAGACCTAAAAATGGTAGGGGCTAGAAACTTACTAACTAAAAGGTCACCAGAAACAATAGTTTATGGTCTGTCCTCCATCATATATTTTTCATGTTCGTGATCACTATATGAACCATGGTGGTCGTGAAAACAGCCCCCACACAATGATAGAAAACTCAAAATGCGTAAGGGATGTGTTTTTTAAGAGAAACACACCCCTGCTTCATGCATTTATTTAGTCAAATCAAAAATAATGGTGAACAGAATACCATGACATGGCGGCCACCCTAACTTACATTTTTGCCAAACGTTCTTCTTCCACGTCGATGGAATCCCTTTAATCACAAACGCAGTACTAGAGAAGCAGATAGCTTTTAATGTAGCGGGTGAGCGCCTACCGCGTAACTCCCTCTGCCCCAACAATTTCCCTTCCTATCCGCCCAACTCGGACTAGGCACCCAAATGGTCAATGTGTGGCTGCACATTAATTGCTTAAATCCACAGCATCTCGTATACTTATTAAAGCGTTTTTCTGTTTTTTTATTTGTAGATGGATACGCCTTCTCTCAGGATGAGAACGGAATAGTTTCACAATCGGAAGTGATTAGAGCTTATGATACCACCGTAGAAAGACCTGATGAATGGTGAAGTGCTTTTACCAGTGAAACAGAGCCATAAGTGTGATCAAACAGACAAGTTTGCATCTTTGCAGATCTCTCACGTCCTTGCCATAGAGATTCAATCAAGAGGTTTTATGAAGATCTGTCTGCAAAGTTCTATCACCTGTCTTAAGAATATAAAAGCACTGTGCAACTATGCTGTAACATACATTTTGCGTTTCTATAAAAACACACAACGTTGACCTTGGATAGCCAAGCTCAGACTTGGAATATGACTGGATAGCCCACTGGAAGCGAGATAGTCTATGTTGAAATTAATAATCTAACATCATAGTTCTCAGTGTATTAATATTGGTAGAATTACTATGAAACAATATTGTTTACAAATCGTAATTAGCAATTGGATGGTAAATCTATCAGGTTTGAAGTGGAAGTAAGCGTTAGAATTCAACAAGATTAGCTATATTCAATTGGGTTTACCCAACTCACTGGACAAGATTTCAAAACAAAACATTTATACGTGTTTGTGTCAAGCTAGCCGTATAAATGTTTGCCAAAGAGAAAACAAATATGCTTCACTTGTTTGTACTTGCTCCAAGTAGATTTATGAAAAAAACAAGTGTTAACCTTATCAGTCTGATTCCCTGTGCCTGGTTTTCAGTGCAAAGGTTACAGTGCGTGAGGCTAATTGTAGATGCCTTTAAGGCACTGTTTAAAAAAAATGTGTGGCATTTTGCACCTTTGGCCTTATATAATACATTCTTTATTTGTGTTTAATGTTTATTTGTTGAAGTTAAAGATGTTTGTGGGTAGTAAGTTGACTTTTAATATGATGCATTTAGTTCATTGTTGTTTTTTTTAAATTTGAAAATTGTGCTTTTTTCATGAAGTACATTTTCCCGCGGTGTTACGCACACAGAGACTCTCCAAAAATACACACACATATATAAAACTAAGCATTCAGATCTTGTTAATCATGAGTACTTACCACTACTATAAAAATAAACAGAAAACTGGAACATTTATCATTTTATATTCCTAAATTGGAACTTACAGAAAAATATAAGGATGGAGGGTATTTTTTTTTTGTGGATCAGAATGTGATCCTAATATTCTCTGATATATTTAGACACAACATCATCAAACTAGATCATCACTGTACTACATGAAATTGCACTGGAATTTCTTTTTGACATGTATTTGTATTGTTTTAAAACTATGTCATTATTCTGAGTGTTTTTTTAAAATCTTGATCACAGCTGAGATGTACATTTGTGTTTTTATCTGAAATCAGAAGGCACTTGCCTTGGCCAGGTGCCCCTCAGTGCCTCCAAGGCACTTCACACGTGTGAAGCAAGAATGCCAAATGAATACACATATTTTTGCACTCTTCATGATCTTGAATGATGTACCTGCTAAAGAACTGATACATAATTTCTGTCTCATCAGATATATATATGAGCAGACAGCCTTCAGGCTCCTGAAAGCTGAAGTGAACAAATCTCTGTAAGAATTACAGTGAACGATTTGCTTCAGTTAAATAACTATCTGTTCTCCTTGTGTTGAAAGACTCCAAGAATGTTAAGGCATATGAAGCCTTACATTCACTATGAAAAACTTGATAAACCCCCAACTTAAAACACATGGAATAGGTGTGGGCATCCTTGACATCGTGTAGCCTCAATCAGTATATTGAAAATGCTTTTTGAAAATACAGTATTTTTATAACATGCAGCTTGTTGCACTTGCCATATCATTAGTTCATACAGCTAATCCAGCTTACCTTCTTAGAACATGACCTATAAGCGGAATCTCATTTCACAGATGTCTCGTTTTTAAATGACTAAATCAGTTGGGTATTTTTCCATGGACATAAATGAAAAAAGGATGATATACATTTTGTCTGCAATTAAGCAGTATAAATTCACTTTTAAAGTACATCCTAATCTATTACTTCACCTAGTTCTGTCATAAATGATCAAATGGATGAATTCCTTAGTCTGTATGGCTGGTAGCTAAGTCAAACCACAGTTAAAATCTTGTTAACATATCATATCCTGTCATTTTATACACATTTACTGTCATTATATCTTTAAGTGAAAACATGTTAAAACACCTTTTAAAAATGTTGAGTTCTAACTAAATAAATCACAGTAAGTTAACTGATGAAACCTATTACATGAAATTTAATGGAATGTATGCACTCTTGATTTAGCAAATGTACCATAGATATTTTCAAATGTTTGCCTGGCTATTATCCTTACCTTTAGATTTGTTGATAGGTAGCATTGTCTTTAAGTCTCTTCATCGAAAGGTACCGCATTGAAATAATGCAGTTTAAATTATATTATGGAGTGAGAGGGAAAAGCAGACATTTTATCAATGACACAAGTGAGCCTACTTGGTTCCCAGTGTTACAGATATGTGCCTGTATATATTGCTTGCATATTGAGTCAAAAGATATTTCAAATGCGGAATTCCTGTATTGGTTATGTGAATACATAGACGATTGACAAGCAGGTGAGTTCCAAATTTGAGCTTGGAATCTGTATATGCTGTTAAACGTTGGCTCGTTTAGACCTTTGTATTTATTTTAAAATGTTGTTATGAATTTGTCATATTATTTAATGTCTAGTTCTGTCTTGAATGCCAGTCAAATAGCTGTGTGTTTGTTTACCAGTAATTTGAACCGAAGAATCCCTGAACATCAAATAGTGCAGCCAAGACAGAATAGTGGCAGTAAATGTTCAAAAGCATTGACTAGAGGCTGTACCTTTTGACCATGTAGTCAAGACACCTGAGTTTTATTCCTGAATTACCCACTTTACATAATTGTGTAATACTGGTTTGTCATTTTACTTATGTGTTTTAAATTTCTGTTAGCTCTCCAAAAAAGTATGCGTACAAATAAAATAACTGGCAGTATTAACTCTGTATAAAACCCTGGATATGTAAATTTATGTTTGTTTAGTTTTTCCTAGAATAACCTCGGATCATGCTTAAATTAGCTCCGTGTTTTGTAGGAGTGTAGGCTTCTTTGCAAATATAAAGATAGCATACAGGATTATTTTGAGCTGGTGCACTTCGGCAGTTCATTGGTGTAAATTATAAGGTTTTATTCTACAAACCATAGTTGTCACGTTTTTATGACTCTTTAATAGTTTCTGCTCCGTTTTAAATTCTAATGTAAAAGTAAAGGGGGTTGGAATGAACCCCTTCTTTTGTGTTCTTAATTTGTCACTTTGATTTATTATCTCATTTCTTTGTATAGTCAGTGAAGAGACTATGTGATGTGGCCTAGAGAGTACCTCTAATAAACTATGCCATTCCCTTTCAGTTCAAAGACAACCAACACCTTCAGACTGTTATAGGAGCATCCAATTGCTCAAATGCACTGCAGTTAGCCCAAATCAGACAACATGCTCCATTATAACACTGTTTCCTAATTTGTATAAGTCCATGTTACTACTGTATTCCATTTTGGTACTGTGAGTCGGTATTAGTTCAATATCCATACATTTGAAAACTGTGACCAAGTTTGTTGAATGTTAAGTATCATGAGAGTGTGTGTTTTTGAGTAGCAATCACGCGTTTGTAGCAATGTTGTGTTTACTCGATTAAGCCTGGTTTTGATGCTTGAGTAGCTCAGTGTTTAGTGATTCATTTACTATGCTGGACAGGCCACTGTAAGAACGGATTTTGAATTTACAGCTTGATAACGTTTGTCAGATCTCCCTAAACTACTGCTTCTAAACCCTCTGTGGGAAGTGTAAAGCTGCATGAGCGTTTTCACATCTCAGTGTTTGATATTTTCTCTCAGGATTTGTTTTAATGTTCAATGCACTGTTTCTTTAATTATTTTTAGTAACTCATTCAGATGTATACATGGATATGTACTCTTTCTTTGGCATTATTGTGAATGTGCATGTCCGGAGCTGCAAATTTTAAATGTTTTGTCTTTAATTGTAAAAGAGGTGAATAAACTTTAACGTTGACTAATGCAAATGTGTAAGTGGTATATTATTATACGTATATCATATTTAAGAGTGTGTTATAGAAAGTGAAAGCTCACAGCCTCTGGGTAAACACCAAGTTCAAATACATGTCAAGATTGTAAAAGTTTCTATTACTCTTTCAAACTAGTTGTTTCCATTATCAAAATCAGGGCCCCCTGCCATTTAGTGGCGAAATCAGAAGCAGCTTCTATAACTGTTAACATAGAATTTTTGTTGTATGTGCTGCCTTATTCCTGCCTCTTACTCTTCTTACAACGTATATTTCATGGTTAGCCTCACCACTGCCTAGGGCATCATCTATATTTCATAACATATAACTGCCATTAGCTATTCTGTTTATATTCATTTACAAAGCTTTATTATTCTTGGTAGTGTATTTATTACATTTATGAAGTGTAACATTTAGAGAAAATCACAGTGATTTTGTATGAATATGCAAGGGAATTGACACACTTCTATTTTCACCTTACACCACAGATCATTGGGTCAATTTTTCCTAAAATAAATTGAAAACATATTATCTGACAGAGACTTCTAGCCACAGATTTTTACCTTAGGCTGTCCCCAAGCGACAGACTGAATCAGGAAGATTATTGAGCAGTGCCCCTGCACACCCGTCAGTGGTGTCTTTCGGCTCCATGTCATTGACGGTGTTCCGTGCTGGAACTGACTTGTGCAGTACCTATGTAGGCACCACCCTTGCGCGGATGTCAGTTCTTTCCTTTCCTATTAGCCTTGAACCAGTGTGAGCTACCCTCGGTTGTTTTATTGTATTTTTTGTGACTTTTGTTTACTCTTTTTGAGAGTTTTCTCTCCTGGTATGAGTATGTCACCAAGCAATGTTGAGCCTGCCACAAGCAGACATGTGACAGACCCCCACTTGGTGTGCTTGTGGTGCTTGGAGCGTGACCATGACTCCAAGACCTGTGAGGACTGCCGTGCCATGCACCTGAAGGCTCTGAGGGAGCGATCCCTTGAGCTCGTCACTGCCCAACAACTCCCTAACACTCACAATCTCGATCACACTCAATATCGTTCACAAAGCCGTACCCGGCGATTATCATCGCACTCAGAGTCATCGGGGAAATCCGGTAAGTCCCACAAACAAAAAAATGAAGAAGCTGAATAGGTCTTCGACTTCTCCACGTCCATCGAAGTCATTTGACGAGGTGCGAGAACGTCAGCACTCCAGGCCTCCCGCTTCGGCAGAGCCTGTGTCAGAGTCCCCTTTGCACTTCCCTGATTTTCCGTGAGCTGGAGCAACCACTTCACAACTCAAGGATTTTATGAGGCCATGCACCACATATTTGGACAGCCGGCCCCTCTGGAGCACCTTTGGGCCCCACTGGACCGTGCTGGCAGGTTTGCTCTCAGTGCCGGTCGGACTGCATGGATCTCATGCTAGATCCAGAGCAGAGGTGTCAGCAAAACCGAGACCTTTCTTGACTCCTGCTCCAGTGCCAACACCCCCCAGCGCCACCATCCCCATACTCATTCCCAACTCTGACATTAAGCTGGATAGGCATTGCCTGGCGCCGGTTCCGGCGCTGACCAGGACCATGTTGTCCAGAGCAGAGCCAGTGCCTTTTCTCTTGAAAGGCCTTGGCACACCCTCCATACTCAAGGTTTTACCCAGACAAGTTGGTCCTCCGGACACATGCCTCCTTCCTTCCAAAGGTTATGTCTGCCTTCCATGTAGGGCAGCACATCACCTTGCCTACCTTCTTTCCTCCACATCACTCCTCTAAAGAAGAGGAGAGAGAGACTCCACTGTCTTGACGCAAAAAAAGTGTTGGGTTGTTCTACCTAGGCTTTACAAAAGATTTCCGGGTGGACTATCAACTCCTCAAAGGTGCCAAGGATGTAAGTGGAAGGATGTGCAGAAAAGGACCATCTCCCAATTGATTCTATTGTGCATTAAGAACTGCTATGCATTGACCAA
Source organism: Pleurodeles waltl (assembly GCF_031143425.1). Taxonomy (NCBI): domain Eukaryota; kingdom Metazoa; phylum Chordata; class Amphibia; order Caudata; family Salamandridae; genus Pleurodeles; species Pleurodeles waltl. Next base: position 1,010,994,327 of record NC_090437.1, read on the forward strand.
GAAGCAACCCCCAGAGGGTTTGCATTGTCATTACATACCGGCAAAGGCTGCAACCAATAAATTAGATTGTGGAGTTCTGGTCCTGGGCATTTGCCAGGCAGCAACGTGGGCCTCACTGCACACGTTCACCAAGCACAATCAGGCCTGTTGGGAAGGGCATTTTGCCTGTTTTGTTCTGCAGGACTTTATGGTTGAAGTCTGGTTTGTGGAGCCTCCTCCTGGGAGATATTGCTTGGGTATCTACTCTAAAGTAAGGAATCTACGACTAGAAGTCTCTATCAAATGAACAAGTTACTTACCTTCAGTAATGTTTTATTTAGAAGAGACTGTAGCTGCAGGTTCTTTACTGACACACCCATCGTCCCTGCTCTGTAAATAGATTTCTAGAACAGGGCTATTCCCTTTTCAGGGCCTTAGCTCCACACACTAATGGTCAGTGTTCTTTGTGGCTTCGTGCTCCCAGTGTGGAAAGTTGCCAAAAGAAAGTGATGTCAGTTTCCTTACCTTAGAATTATCTCCAGGCCTCAGAGTGGATTTGGAAATATTTGTGAGCAGCACCCCTGCGTGCTGCTGTTGCTAGTTGGCATTGTTCTGCTGCACATTGCATCGTCCGCACAGGAAGTGACATGCATGGTGCCTACATTGTTCTATTCTTTCTGCTCCATGCAGATCCGGAGAAGAGCTACTCCTAGTCAATTTTTGATTAACATTTTTTTCAACATTTTTTGACATTTTGACAACTTCTTCTGAGATTTTTCCTCTTGGTGTTGTGTGGCAGGAATGTCATCTAAGAAAACCAGCTTCAAGCCCTGCGACACCTGTCATTAACTGATGTCGGTGACTGACCCGCAACTTGTATGCCTTTGGTGCCTCGGGCGCAACTCCGACCCTACGTCCTGCTTTGACTCCTGCGCCATGAACCCGAAGGCCTTGAGGGAGCGATCTCTCAAGCTTTGGCGGCTCGCAGTGTGACGATCAAGGTCCTGGTCGAGAGTAAGGTCCCGGGAATGGTCATGGACTCTGAGATCCTCGTTACACCAAGTCGTCAGGTCACTCCACGAAGTCTCACCATAAGAAGTTGTCGTCGAAGAGGTCATCTGTCGGCCAACGAGACGAGGGAAGCATCTGCATTCTAGGCCTGGTTCTGCGGTAGAGGCTGCGCCTGGGCCATCTCCGCACCTCCCTGTGCTCCCCACTTGCGGCTCTGGCTTCAGTAGGACCCCCAAGGATCCATTCCTGGATCCGGACGTATGCCGGTCGTACCACTTTGACCTTTCCCAGTGCCGGTGCTGATGCCAGGGGCACTACTCCCATTCTGATCCCTGACACGAAACTGGAGGGGCGTTGCCCAACACCATATCCAGTGCCATCTGGAGTCATGCCTTCCAAGTCGGAGCCTGAGCCCTATTCCTCTGGGCTGGGACTCAGGGAAGAATAGGAGGAGTCGCTGGACCCCAAGGAATACAAGCCTTATGTGTCACAAGCTACTCTTCGTTTATGTCTTTGGCCTACTGGAACTGCAGAAGGGTCTTGATTCTTGTAGGTTCTGCCTTGACCAAGGTAAGGGCGGCCCCCTTTGTGGTAGCCACGGTGCTGCCGACAAAGGAATGTCAAAAAGCAGTCCGTGCCCTCCAGGAGGAGTCCCAGAGGAAAAAACCTCTAAAGCAGGAACTCCCTGGAACAAAAAGAAGCAAAAAGACGAGTCTTCCAGCAGGAAAAAATAATACTGAAATAAGCTGGTACAGGCAAGGTAAAGAACTGGAGCAAAATTAGCAGAAGCGAAGATCACCACCAAAGGAAGTGTTGCAGCGCAAGGAGAACAAGAATCACTCACCTTATATACCCAGGAACAGGAAATGACCAACAGGAAGTAGAAAGTCACCATATTGGATTGGGAAAGAAACATACGAACATATAGAGATAATACACCATTTTGAAGTAGGGTCCTAAGGCATGCAGGGGAAAAGAAGGCATGCTGGGAAAAAGAAAGAACCTGGCTGCTGAATGTACACATAAAAACACGAGGAAAAGAAGAAAAAGAAAAGAAAGAAGAAAAAATGACAGGCTCACCAGGCAAGTGAGGGGTATGGGGGAAGGTGCCCAAGTTAATATTGAGGGCGCGCCGCGCCTAAGACTCGCCGAGGCCCCATGCCCAATTTGGGGCCTCAAATGAGAAAGTAAAGCACAGAAGGGGCACGGCACGCCCGGTCGCTATGAACTGCAGCCGTGCCCGAGCCGAATGCTCGGACCGCGGTGCGATAGTAGATACGCCCTCCCCCCGGGGGAACCCTGGGTTTGTGCTGATAGAGATGAAAAAAACAACAGATCAAAAGTGGGGCACTGAACAGAAGAAGCATCTTCCCAAGAACATTCACTAAGAGGATAGCTTTTCAATGAATGAGATATTGGAGATGGTTTTGTCATATGCTAGAGTCACATATTTCTTGAACTTCATATTCAGGTTTGTCATTCACCAACAAAGGGGGAGGACATGTGAATTGTCTAAGAAAAGTGTCAGCTTTATAGGGTTTCAATTGAGAGACGTGAAAAACTGGATGGATTTTCCATGTTCGAGGTAAACGGAGACGGAAGGATACTGGATTAATCTTCTGAAGAATACAAAAGGGTCCATAATAACAGGGTTTAAACTTATTTTGGGAGAGACGTAGAGGTAAAAATCTGGAAGAAAGCCAAACTTTATCTTGGACTTGATAAGATGGAGCCTCACATTGTTTCTCATCTGCCATTCTTTTCATGTGTCTTGTTAACAAAAGATTAGACCGAATAAGACGTTGAATTCTATGTAACCTTTGAGAAAAAGAGGTGATTGCAGGAAGTGTAGAAGAGGTCTTAGGAGTGGCAGGAAAAGAGTTTGGATGAAATCCATATGAGCAGAAAAAAGGAGTGGCTTTTGTGGCACTATGTACGGTATTGTAAGAAAATTCAGTAATGGGTAAGTATGTGGTCCAGTTACTCTGAGTGGAATTACAAAAACAGGGGAGATATTGCTCAAGTCCTTCATTCAGACGTTCCGTCTGCCCATTGGTTTGAGGATGAAATCCAGAAGATAAGACTGCATTGATGTTTAGGGTTTTACAGAAGTACTTCCAAAACTGTGATACGTATTGAGAACCCTGATCTGACACACTAACTTGAGGAAGGCCATGGAGACAATAGATTTCTTGGATGAAGATCTGGCTCAATTCTTTAGATGTAGGTAACTTCTTCATGGCAGTAAAATGAGCCATTTTTGTAAACAAATCTACAGTCACCATTATAACTCGGTTTCCAGCTGAGGGAGGTAAAGAACACAAAGTCGTTGATATTGTATGCCCGGGGGCTGGTGGAACCGGTAATGGTTGAAGTAATCCTGCAGGCCTCGTATGGGGTATTTTTGCTTGGGTGCAAATGGGACAAGATATCACGTAACTTTCAGCATCTTGCATAAGTGTAGGCCACCAAAAAGAGCAAAGGAGCAATTCCTGCGTGGCTTTGATACCACGATGACCGGCCACAGGGGAGTCGTGACACATTTGGAGTGCCTTTCTTTGCACTTTCTTAGAAGGTAGTAGTATCGCGTCTTTATGATAGAAGTACCCTTTACTCTTGTGTACTTTTGGACTCAGTTCCTTCAATTCTTGTTCAGAGAGAGTTGAGTACTCAGACTGTACTTCATTGAGGAAAGACTGGACTAAACCAATTTTTTTGTCTGGTTCAGTTAGAGACTGTGAAGGGGTGTTAATACTGTCAGGGTAGGGTTGAGATAGAGCATCTGGCAAAATATTTTGAGAACCTGGAATATAGGTAATATAAAAATCAAATTGGCTAAAGAAAAAGGCCCAGTAGGCTTGACGGCTGTTCCGGCACTGAAAATTTCATAGGCATTGTAAATTGCGATGGTCTGTTCTTACTACAAATGGTTCTTTAGAACCCATGAGAAATTGTCTCCACTCTTGACAAGCTGTTTTTAGAGCAAGAAGTTCTCTTTCCAAAACTGAATAATTTTGCTAAGTATCAGAGAGCACATGAGACAGATAAAATATCGGATGTTCTAATCCGTTGTTGTGTTGTCGTTGTAATAATGTTGCCCCAATAGCTCTTTCCGAAGCATTAGTAACAACTATGAATTGTTTGTTGGTGTCCAGATGCCGTAGTATAGGTGCTTGGGTGAAGGCTTGGTTTAGGTTTTGGAAAGCATTTTCAGCCACGTTTGTCCAGAGGAAACAGTTTTGCAAACTCTCTTTTTTAAAAGTCTGGGTGATTTGACTAGTTTGTTGAGCAAAGTCCGAAATAAATTAGCGATAAAAGTTGGCCAGACCTAAGAAACATTGAGTTTCTTTGATTGATGAGGGGGATGGCCAATCTAGAATGGCCTGACCCTTCTCTGGATCCATGGAGATACCGATCTGACTAATGTGATAACCTAAATGTTTCACATCGGTCTTATCAAATTCACATTTCTCAGGTGTACAGTAGAGCTGATGTTGCCTAAGTCTGTTTAATACTTGCTTTACGTGTTCAGTATGGAGTTCAGGGTGTCTGGAATATATGAGGATATCATCTAAATAAATCACTACAATTTGATTCAACAGGTCAGAAAATACTGAATCCATGAATCTTTGAAAAACAGAGGGGGCGTTAGTTAAACCAAAAGGCATTACCCTATATTCGTAATGACCAAAAGGTGTACGAAAGGCAGTCTTCCACTCATCACCTTCCTTAATTCTCAAAAGATGGTATGCTCCCGAAGGTCTAATTTTGTAAAGATCTGTGCCCCCCTAACTGCCTCTAATATGTCTTTGATTAGAGGTAGTGGATATCGGTCTTTTATAGTGATCTTATTAAATCCACAAAAGTTTATACAGGGACATAGATCCTTCGTCTTCTTGGGCACGAAGAAGAGGGGAGCCCCAGCAGGAGAAGAAGATGGTGCAATAAGTATCTGTTTTTCAGGTTCCGTAAGAAAATACATTCTACTAAAGGAAACAACAGCCCTAGGTTCCAGGAGAATGGCACAATCGTAGTCTCTATGTTGGGGTAGTACTAGTTTTAATGGCTTTTGGAACATGTCTATATAATCCAGAAAGTGAATAGGTACCCCTTAAATAGAGTTTAAGGAACACCTTAATTCAGGTTCTGTGGATAACATCTTCTTTGGGGACCAATAGGTTTTGGATGCATAGCAATGGTCTTGACAGAATTTGGAAGACAGATAAATAGTTCTGGTTTCCCAATTGATTAACTGATTATGCTGCATAAACCAGGGTATTCCTAAGATTATTGTGTTGATTAGGGGAGGAGATTAAATCAAAGAGACATGTTCCTGATGTTTTCCAAAGTGTAGACATAGAGTAGAAGTGGTACTGATGATAGGACCGGATGCCAATAGGGATCCATCAACAGTATGCACTTGTTCTGGAACGTCCTTCGGTAGTCGTGGGATTCGTTGTTTCTTGGCCCAGATCTCATCCATATAAACTCCACTGGCCCCACAGTCTAACAATGCCAAAGCTCTTATTTCCTGACTGTCAGATAACAGCAGGGTAACGGGTAACAGAAACAGGACAGTGGCCTCTTCTTTGGAAGAACTGTTTGAAGGTATCGCAGAAAATCACATCCCCTCGCCTTCTCACAGAGGACGGGAATTGGCGTTTCCCGAGGACTTCACAGGACGGACTGGGCTAGTATGAAGCAAGTGGCCGGCAGCTCCACGATATAGACATAATCCTTTTCTCCATCTATTTTCACGCTCACTAGTAGAGAGAGGACCACGGGCAGTGTCTATTTGCATTGGTTCCCTTTCTGTTGCTTCCCTTAATTCAGATTGAGGCTCTTCAGAACGATGGACAATTGTACGTGGGTTTCCTGCATGAGAAGGTCCATGATTCTTTCTCTTTTCTAGATGGCGTTCTTGTAGACATTACTCTATGGAGAGCGCTAAATCCATCAAGCCTCATAAATCTTTCACTCTAGCGGAATGTATTAGTTCATCTTTTATTTCATCTCGCAGAACTCTACGAAAAAAAGTTACCAGAGTACGTTCTACCCATGTTGTCTCGGCTGCCAGTTGTCTAAAGCGTGTTATATATTGGAGAACATCTTGGTTTCCTTGGTGAATGTCACATAAAGCTTCCTCTGCTGACGCCTCCAATCCCGGGCGTTCAAACATTTGTTTAAATGCAGTGACAAAAGCTGAATAGTCAGACAGCACAGGATCATTGGAGGCTACTAACGGAGTCGCCCGCCAAGGCAGGACCAGACAAGGCACTGATGAGATAACCCACCTTTGTTTTATCTTGCGCAAATTGTGCTGGTTGAAAGGCAAAATAGACAGTGGGGTATGTTGGATTGAGGAAAGAATGGTCGATGCAGAAACGGACTGTCTCTTGATGGGTTTTTCCTCTGCATCAAGATCTACTATGCACTGGGGGAAAAGCAGCTTCCTGAAGGCTTATGGGCTCATTCCACCAGAGCTAAAGCTGCCACCACTGCATTAGCATGTGGAGTCCCAGTCCTGGACATCTGCCAGGCAGCACCGTGGGCTTCCCTGCACCCTTGTAGCAAACACTGCTACCTGGGCTGTGCACCCGTTTGGTCCTGCCTAATTTAAATTTGTCTGCAGACCCACCACCGGGGATGGTATTGCGTTGATATCTATGCAAAGGTAAGGAATCTGCAGCTAGAAGTTACCTTTGAAAATGCCGTATCTGGTAGAGACAATAGCTGAACGCAAATTCCTCACCGACCGACCCGTCCTTCCCGCTCTGCGGACAGATTTCTAGGGTCAGGGATGATCCCATACAGGGCCCTACTTTGGATATACCAGTGTCAGTGCTCTTGATGGCTCCTAGCTTGGCGTGGAAAGTTGTGAAGAGTAACTGACGTAAGCGAGCCGATGTGGCCCCTATATAGGTGAAGAGGACATCACTCCCAGCACGAACAACGCCAAGGCCACATACAGGTGCACAGGGGTACTCAAAAAATCTTCCGGATCCAGTCTGATGCCTGGGGAGAATTCAAAGGTAAAAGATCTGTGGCTAAATATTGTCTCTATTAGATAAGGCATTACTGGAGAAGGTAAGTAACTTGTTCATTAGGGTTATTCTGGACACCGTACTATGCAAGGCATATGATCCAGATGTTTCAGGTGCAATCCCCTGTCTGAGGGTCCTTGAAGTCGTAGCCTCCGTGTATCCTTCTTGTCTCCCTCATGCAGGCCTTTAAGCAGAGCCTCAGGTGTTAGTGGGGTCAGCATCAGTGCTTCCTCCCTGTCTCCATCCAGACCACACAGGGCCTTCTATGGTGGCAGTCAAGCACCAGGGTGACCTGTGATGGGCCACGTTCCCTTCCCCACCAAGAGACAGCTGTGACCCATGGATTGTTGCTGGGTTGAAGAGGGTCACTTGATGGAGTGGGAGAGGAGAGGCCTCTTATCAGTCAACTTGGAGGTTCAGCGAACCCATCTGCTTTGAAAGCCTTGCTGTCATCCAACAAGAGGAGAGTGGTGCAGTTCCTTACAGACAACACAAACACAATGGAGTACTGGAAGAAGCAGGGTGAAGTGGGATTCTGTAATTTGTGCCAGGAAGTCTTACATCTCTGGAAGTGGGCTGGGCCAGTGTGAAGTGGGATCCTGCAATCTGAGCCAGGAAGTCTTGCATCTCTAGAACTGGGATGGACCAGCAGTATATCTGTCTGGTAGCCAACCATCTAGCAGGATCACTGAATGCCAAAGCAGAGGAGTTAAACAGATGTTGGCAGGTGGATCACGAGTGGTATCTCCACCCTTAGGAGGCAAAAGAAATCTTGGCCCTCACTAGATCAATTTGCCACAGTCGAGAGTGCAGTGTCAATGATTTTGTTTGTTGGGGTTTGCTCCAAGGTAATCACTTGGAGACATATTCTGGCTAAAATGAAACAAAGAACTGTTGTACTTGTTTCCACCACTACCACGGGTTTTGAGGAAGAATAGAACAGACCAAGCAGGAATATCTTAATCACATTGGACTGGGCCAGGAGAGTAAGGTGCAGAGAGCCTCTAAACTTTAGCATTTGCTCTCTGCTCAGACCACCACTTTGAGAGGAGCCCCTGTCTGAACTACAGGGCAAGGTGCTGTATTAGAATCTCCACAACCTACACCTCCTTCATGGAGATTGAGCTGCTTCAATTGAATGCTTTTGACTTGATGCCCTTACACTGTCAGGTTATGCTCGTGATGGGGCAAAGTGGTCACCTTAAAACCCAGTCTTTCAAATGTTTGTTCTTTCATTAGCCCTGAAAGGTCTTGTTGTGGGCCCCTTCAAAGTTATCTGTCAGCGCTTTAGACTTTTGTTTGTCTGATAAACTCTCATTGTTTAAGTCTTCAACTGTCTTCCATTTGATAAAAATTGTGACTCACATATTTCCCGCCCCAAGCAGTTTGTTATGACACATTTGGACAAAAACTTAACTTAACTTTTCTCTTGTGTATGCGCTTCGAACCAATGCACAGCTGTTCCTTACAACTCCTAACTCTAAAGAACGTCTTTGTATGTATGTATATGCTATGTGTATAGTGCAAACCTAGCCAAAAAGACAGTGAAACACTGTACAGCAGCAGGCATAAACTTGAAGGGCAGTAGGTTTAGCAGCTGGTTATTAGATTGCTGCTGCATTGTAGTGTAGTGTTCTTTAAAGAGATGGGTCTTCAACTCTCTCCTAAATTCGAGAAGAATTGGGGTGGTCCTTATAGGTATGGGGATTTTGTTCTGGGCCCTGCATCCATAGATGGAAAAGGCCTGCTGCCTTTTTTTAAACTTCTTAGTCTCTGGTCTGATAGTGACCTAGCTGTGAGCGTGGTGAGAGCCACCATGGATCGTGATTATGTCAGCACCTTAAGTGAGTGAACTGCAGGGGCTATCTGATAGAGACCTCTAGCCACAAATACCTTACCTTAGAATGATCCCCATGTGTCAGAGGTGGACATTTTTTGTGAGCAAGTACCCCCCCCTGTGTGCCTGTAGGTGTCCTTGTTCGACTCCACTCTAGAAGTGATATATGGGCACCACTCCGGTGCGCTGACATCAGTTCTTATCTTTTTGTGCCCCAGTCAACACAGACCTGGAGAGAGCTACCCTCAATCACTTTTTGGCTGATCTTTTTTTTAGACTTTTGTCAAAGTTTGTTTTTTCAAGACTTATCTCCTTGTGTTGTCCACGAGGATGGCTGGATTCAAGCCCTGTGGTGCCAGTCACTGGCAAAGGTCGGTGACGGACCCACACCTCTTCTGACTCTGCTTTCTTGAGAGCGACCATGACGCTAAAACCTGCATAAATTGTGGCCAAGGCCTTGCAGGGGTGATTCCTCAAGCTCCTTGCTACTTGCCGTGCAATGCTGCGACTGTCTCAATCCCGGTTGAGTAGAAGGTCACGGAGCCATCAATCTTCACCGCAGTTGAAGCCATCCCACTCATGTCAGTCCCACAAGAAGAAGAAATTAGGAAGTCAAAGACGTCTTTGCCTTCACCCCTTCCATCAAGACGAGAAAGCGTTGTCACTCAATTCCTGGCTCTGCGGTTGAACCTGCGCATCAGCTATCTCTGCGCCTTTCTGAGTTTCCTGCCCAGCTCTGAGAATTTTATGAGACTATGCACCTCATTGACGCTGCTCGTCTCCACTGGAGACCATTGAGCTCTACAGGTTCGGGAGGGGCCCCCACTGGTTCCTTGCCAGCGGATCCACCCTCTGCACCTTTCAGGCCCCTTTGATCCCCAAATGGATCCTAACCGGTTCTGATTGTTCTTCCCGATGCCAGTGTCGATGTCAATGCTCCCAGCACCGCCATCCCCATTCTCATCCCACATCTTTCATGGAGCCAGAGGGGCGTTGCCCGGCACCGGCTAGAGCCATACCCTCCGGACCAGAGTCAGAGCCCAGTTCCAAGGGACGAAGGGAAGATTAGGAGGGCTCAGTGGTCCCTGAAGAATATGAGCCCATAGACCCCAACATTCACTGGTGTGAGGAACTGGCAGACGCCAGTGGACTGGACACCTCCCCACATTGCTGCCATTTCGGCCTTATTGCAGTTCCCAGACGAGTCTTCCCTGTTCAAATCCCTTGTTGTGAATAGATTTTTGAAACCCATCCATCATCATGCCTCAGTGGGACCTCAATAGAGTACTCACCTTTCTGATATTCCCTGAGCCACTGCATATCTGTCCTCTCAGCCTCCTTACCATCAAGACAGCCTTCCTAGTGGCAATAACATCTGCACAGAGGGTCAGTGAGCGCCAGGCTTTGTCATCTAACCTCCATACCTAAGCACCTAGAGCTTCCTTCCTGCCAAAAGTTGTCACCCCCTTTCATGTAGGCCAGTCCATCACCCTGTGTATAATTTATGCTCCACTGGCTCCCTCTAAGGAAGAGGAGTGGATCCACCGACTGGACCCAAAGAGAGCATTGTATTTCTACATTGACTGTACAAACGAGTTTTGGTTGGATGACCACGGTGAAGACCATGTAGAGAAGATCCTTCTCCCAATGGATTGCGCACTGCATTAAAATCTACTATGCACTGGCCAAGAAGCAACCCCGTCACGGTTTGTGTGTTCATTCCACCAGCGCTAAGGCTGCAACTACTGCGTTAGCACATGGATTTGCGGTCCTAGACATCTGCCAGGCAGCAACGTGGGCTTTTCTGCATGCGTTCACCAAGCACTACTGCCTAGATAGTCAGGTCCGTTGAGATGGACATTTTGCTTGTTTGGTCCTGCAGTACTTTTTGGTGTGAAATGGTTAAGCAGACCCACCTATGGGGAGGTATTGCTTGGGTACCTATTCTAAGGTAAGGAATCTGCATCTAGAAGTCTCTATCAGATGAACTAGTTTCTTACCTTCTGTATGTTAGACACTCTATGTAGCTGCAGATTCCTTACCAACCCATCCATCCTCCCTGCTCTGCAAACTAGGGGCAAGGTTTTTCCCCTTTCGGGGCCATAGTGTTCCACACCAGTGGTCAGTGTTCATCATGGCTCCGCACTCCTGGCGTGGAAGGTCACAAAAAGGAACTGACATCAGTGCACTGGTGTGGCGCCTAAATAGGCACAGTGCCTGTCACTTGTGGCGATGATGATTCCACACAGACTCAAAAATGCCACCTACTGGCATGCAGGGGTACTGCTCACGAAAAAATATCAGGATCCAGCCTTACTCCTGGGGATAATTGTAAGGTAAGGAATCTGCAGCTAGATAGATTCTATACCAGGTAAGGCATTACCGAAAGTATGTAACTTGTCCTTCATTCTAGACAGATGTGTTTTGAGGAGAAAGACAGCCTTCTGCAGAAGGTTGTGCATCCCTTTCAAATGGTCAATCATTTACCAAAATGTTTTACTCTGCATCACCCCTCAAAAAGGAAGGAGAGACTCCATTGACTTGACCCCAAGAAGGCTCTGAGCATTTATATTAACAACATAAAAGATCATCACATGAATGATCATCCATTTGTGGATTTTTGTAGATCAAATAAATGAAAGGCTGTGGTTGTGGATAGCCCCCTGTTTTAAATTCTCCTAGCCAAGAAACAATCCTCAAAGGCCTGCAGGCCAACTCCACTAGAACCAAGGCTGCCACAACAGCATTGGTTCCAGGGGTGCCTGTTTTGAACATGTGCCAGGTTGCTGAGTGCCAGGACGTATGTCTGCCTTGACAGTCAGGTCAGGCAGGAAGGCCACTTCACCCACTCTGTTATACAGGACTTTTCGGTCTGAGTTTACATGCCAGACACTGTACCTTGGAAGGTACTTCTGTTTTATGTACTCTTAAGGTGAGGAATCTGAATTTAGAAGTATCCATCCAAAGAATAAGTTACTGAACTTTGATTTTGCTCTTTGAGAGGATACACTATCTTAACCACAAATTCCTCAATTCCCTCCCATCATCCCTTTCTTTGTCGTGGTCTCTTAAAATATATAAAAAGAATCAAAATTTGTGATCAGCACACTTACTAATAATTGTGCATGTCTGCATCAAAGCGTGTCGAAAGAAAAAGTATAGGAAACTGATGTCAGTGAGTAGGGTGGAGCTGATATTCGTCTCTGCTCCGTCTCTTGTGGCGCGATATGGAGACAATGTAGAGCCGTACACCACACAACAGCACTGGTACAAAATTCTCCAGCAATCAAGTCTATCAAATTTGAAAAATGCTAAGCTGAGGAATCAGCGGTTAAATAGAGTACTCACCAGAAAGATAGTTGCTGAAGGTTAGTGACTTATTCATTACTGTCCTAAAATTAAGACTGCAAAAATTCCACCAAAGATTTGCTTCTTACTGTTAATCACCTAAACCATCCTGTGGCCTTGAGTAGCTTTATTGTCCCTTCCCAAAGTCTTGGGAGATCCTTCCATGTTTTTTTTCAGAAACAATAAAGAACATCATGGTAAAGTTAATCTTTTCTTCCTCCTCTTTATCTTCTGAAGTCCTACCTAGTGCTCCATTAGTCCACTTCCTTTGTTCTTTAGTCATTCTTTCAAAAACGTAGTTGGACTTTCCTAATAGCAGTACAACAATTGGATGCCCCCTTAACAATTGTTTCCTTTCAGATTGATACTCCTAACAACAGATTCCTCACCTGTTGAAAAATCTCAAGCCATTAACTGGATTTGGAAGGTAGGGGGTGCTGGCTTTGTACTGATGCGGAAGTGACGTTGGGTGATATAACCAAAACCATATAGCACCACCCTGGCAAAACGTGAGTTCTTTTTTTTTTCTTCACTTTCAACATGGATCTAGAACTTGCTCTCTCTTGAGAGTTGTGAGTTTTACTCACAGAAATTTAATTTAATTTAACTTATTGTAGTGCAATATCTTTGCTTTATCTGTCAGGCTTCATGACATATAGTGACTGTGAGGGACAGATGTTGATTACAGACCTCCCCCCCCACTTTCAATATGTGTTTGATGCCTAGGATCAGACCATGCCGCCCAGGCTTGAGTCTTGCCTCAGTATTCACCTGAAGCCATCAAAGATCATAAGGCCAAATTGTTCATGGCCCTGGCCCGCGATGACGGGTGTAGCGTCATCTGCTGAGGCTGCACTCCAGGTTACCATCCTCACATCAGGAAAATGGAAGAAGCACAAACCATAAGAAATACACAAAACGTATGTTACCAAGATGCCCTTCGTCACCCACAGGATCTTCATCCTTTTAGCAAGAGTTGGAGGCAGCAGATCTTTCTCGAGCAGCCCGCATTATTTCTCCACAGGACCAACCAAGTGCCAGAACTACATTGAGTGCCTCCTGCACCAACTCCGGTGCACACTTTATTGTTAATGGACACCATCTTGCCAGGCATTTCGGACGCCAGGCTGCGACCTGGTGATCTTCGATGACGCTATGTATGCCATTTTTGCCTGCACCACAACGTCATCTGGCGCACCCTCGGAGCCCATGATGCTTTTCAGTCTACGCATGTATATGCCTTTGGCCCCAACTCCTAGGCTCTTCTGCTCTATTCCTACACCAGCGCCGGGTCCTCGATCTTTTATCCCAGCATTCTGCTATACTATGCCGCAGCCATCCAGTTTGTGGCCGTCCCCATCACTGACTTTGCCATTTCCAGCACCGGACACGGATCTGTCTGCACTGTGTCCTTCTTTTCCTGAAACTGTACCTCAAAACAGGTCCACGGAGGAGAGGCAACTCCGGACAGTTCGTACTGAAGGCCATGCTGTCTGAGATTTAGACATTTGGGTGGGCAGATTTGATAGTTTGACAGAAATAGACTTACCGGCAGATTGTGCCCTACATTCCTCCCAGGAGCCGGGGCCAGTGACGTCCCCAGAGGAGGAATTAGGTGCTACTACGACATCTGGGATTGAAGGGGCTGAGTGTGCCTGGAAGATTCTCTGTGTGTTGGGGGCTGTGTGTTGCAGGTTCGCTGCAGACACTGCTTGCCCCCTCCCCTCCCTTTTTCCATTCCCTATAGTCACTTAATAGTCCTGCTACCCAAACCTTCCTCTTTACCGCCCACCTTGATAGATGTAGATGAGATATACTACATCCTCACAAGAATGTGGTTATACCTGTCTCCGGCTGCTGCTTGGTTTTTTACTTTTATTTTGTTCTTCCGCTGTATTGTTCTGCTCTGATTGTAACATATACCTGGACATCTTTACTATTGCGACATTGGATCAGATGTGGAACAGATATTGTTCTGATTTCACATGAACCATATGTACAGCAATAATGAGCCTTATCTTATCCTGTTTTTAGTAAAAACATGTTTTAAAAGAAAACAGGTCCAGAAGGGAGGGCCAGAGACACTTGCGTGGGGAAGAGTAGAGGCACAGGATCTATTACCTTTTTTAGATCAGCACTGATCCTTTGATTCTTTATGCCTACAGCAATGATGGGGGAAATTAAACCCCTTGAGTAGGCAGTCCTGTCACTGGCCTGTGGACTGGCCACCACCACAGGTATGAAGATTGAGCACCCTACAGGGTTTCATGTCAGAAATTATGTCCATCCACACAGTGGTTAAGGTAGCTGCTGAGGTGTTGGAACTGCAGCTCCGAAATGTGCATGTCAAAAAGAATGTCCTCACAGAAGTCCTCCTTCCAGCCTCACCCAAGTCAAAACCACTTTTACCCTTCAGAGAGGCCTTTCTTGGAGATGCCCACCTCAGCACCAGCAGTCAACAGGCTGGCTACATGGTGCTACGGTCCTACACCCAGGGTTGCACCATTTCTAAAATTTGGCCTGGACACCCCCAGCTCCATGGTACATACATGCCATGTGTAGCTCCATCTTTCTGAGGTGTCATGTCTGGCTTAGAACTTCCAGCTTCTCACATATGCAGGCCAAGTTGGTGGACCTCCACTTCATCTGAGCAGGCCTGTTTGGGGACAAAGCCTACTCTGCATTGGAACGCCACAAGGCGAGCAAGGCCACGGACTGGTCCTTGGGTCTCTAACAGCCTCAGCCTACCACGGATTATCACTAGTCCCGGTTTTTGAAGATTCACCTTCTTCCAACATCAGCCCTTTTAGCCCTATAGCGAGTACCAGCAGCCCCAGAATCTGCTGTTCAGGAAGGACAAGAGCAGTGCCAGAGGTAAGGGCTCCAGATCCCTCTAAAAAGCCTCTTTCTCCTCCTCATCCTTCCCCTCCCATTCCTTTTCCCCTGCACCACCAGGAAAGCAGGTCTAGCTTGCTTCTTCAATCCAGCACGGATTGAGATAGGGTCAGCATATTGAACTTCTCCTTCATGAGGAAGGCATTCAAGTCTTTGAGCTCTAGGATGGACGAATTCATAAGGTGAGGAATCCACAGGTACCTATTGTATCCACCAGAAAAAGCGTTACCGAAGGTAAGTAACTTGTTCTTCCTGTCCTACGGTGAGTTATATGCACTAACAACTTGTGGCACTCCCATTTGGGTTGGCATCTGCATCTTCAATCTATACCAAGGTGATGGTGGTGGTTGCAGCTCATCTCAAAAGGTAGGACATCCCAATCTAATCGTACCTGAATGACTGGCTGAATAAAGCTGGATCGCTAGAGGTGGTGACGCATCACCTGAAGTCAACAGTCTCACTACTGTTCGACCTGGACGTTTCAGTCAACAGGCCCAAACCCCACCTGCAGCCCTCTCAGCACATCAAGTTCACACCTTGCCTCCACCTCAAAGAATTGCTTGTATTGAGGAGATGGTCCCATCCTTCCTGGAGGGCGCGCAAGTTCCACTCCTGAATGTTTTTTTAACCTGCTTGGTCTGCTGTCTCTGCGGTGGTACCTCCGAAAATGGTTCAGCATGGGGAAGATTCCAACATAATCTCCCAGAGTTCTGCAATAAATGTGGTAAGGGGGGGGAGCAAGGCGATATTATACTGTGCGATGGCCAGGTGCTTCACATCGACTTGCTGGAACTGCTGACGATTCAACTGGTGCTCATAGCCCTTCTCCCCTCCATTCAAGGCTGGTCTGTCCAGATCTTGACAGACACTATGACTGCAATGTGGTAGGTAAATAAGCAAGGGGGAGAGTAGGGTCTCACCTCCTATGCCTAGAGGTGTTTAAGCTGTTGTCTAAGGCACACAGCCAAGGGATCTGGATCACTGTCAATACCCTACCAGGGTCTCTTGAATGTCAGAGTCAACAGCCTGAGTCAGCATTATCTTGCTGACCACAAGTAATGTCTCTTATCGGAGATAGTTTAGGACATCATCATCCAGTGAGGCACTCCTTAGGTGGACTTGTTCTCCTCAGAAAATACTCAATGCCTACAGTTATGCACTCTCAAGTATCCATTGAGGAGAGCATTGAGGGACGTGTTTCAACTGATATGAAACTTTCATCTGCAGTACAAATTCCTCCCCCCATACCCTTGATTCCTCGAGTTCTAAGGAAGACTCTCCAAGACCGAGCCCAAGTCATTGTCATCTCCCCATATTGGCCAAAGAGAGTGTGGTATGCAGACCTTCTGTGCTTCTCCACATGTCTCCCTCTGAGACTCTGAGGCCTCCACCTCAATGCTTGGAGATTGAGCGGGGACATCTGAATGATGACGCGGACCTTGCCCAGAGGGGTTGTGCGACAGGCACTGTCCAGTAGTATTTAGCTTTGTTGTCCCCATTCCTCTGCCTACCAGATCAGCTGTCTCTTTTTAAATACCCCATTGTCATGAGTTTTCTGAAGGAGTTAACTAATATGTATCCTCCAACCCCATCCGTTGCACCCCAGTGGGACCTAAATTTGTTTTTTACTTTTCATATGAGGACTCCATTTGAGACCCTCCTTAGTTGTACCTTAATGATGTTGACTTTCAAAACCGTTATTGCTCGCTATCACTTCTGCCAGATGGGTGAGCGAGTGACAAGCAGTTAATTCTCCTACCCCTTACGCTCACTGACAAATTAGTTTTGTGAACCAGAACTGTTTTCCTGCCCAAGGTGGTGACTCCTTTCCACCTGGGTCAGTCCATCACCCTTTCAACTTTTTACACTCTGTCCCATCCCACTAAGAAGGAGGTGTTGCATAGGGCCGATCCTGGTCAGGTGATCATCTATTTCCTAGACCACACCAAGACCATACAATGGGTTGACCAGCTCTTCGCTGTGTACTGTGGTCCCAAAAAAGTTAAAGCAGCACAGCAAAGAACTCCTTCTAAATGGATTATTCCTTGTGTTAAGATCTACTACACTTTGGCCAAGAAAGACCTTCCAGAATAGATCAGAGCTCATTCCACCAGGGTGAAATCCACCATTTGTGCTGTTCTCAGAGGCATTCCTTTCGCTAGGCTCTGCAAGACAGGGACGTGAGTGTCCCTGCATACTTTTGCCAAGCATTACTGCCTGGATTTTGGGATACGTAAAGACATTTTCATTGCCAGATCTGTTTCTTGGGGGTATTTCCTTGTTTACCCATCCATCATGCCCCCTGCAGGGGGAGCCGTGTTCCGAGTGCCGGGCCCTGCACCCAGAGGCCTTGAGGGAGCAGTCCCTCAAGCTCATGGCGGCCCATTGCTCGACTCCACGTAGGTCCCGGTCTCACTTGAGGGGAAGGTCTCGAGACCGCTCGCGGAGCCACCACCATTCTTCTTCCTCCAAGTCTTCGAGCACAGGTAAGAAGAAGAAGTCGAAGCGGTCCCGTCACCCTTCGACTTCACTCTGTTGCTGGGCTGATGTGATGTGGGAGGAGGGTCGGCGCTCGAGGCCTCCATCTTTGGAGCCTGCTTCTGGGTCCACTCTGCGCTTCCCTGAATTTCCAGGAGCTGGAGCGACCCCTGCCCAATTGAAGGAGTTTTATGAAGCCATGCGCCTAATTTTGGGGCAGGCTGACCATGATATGGCGCCTTCGGGCCCAAGGGGTTCAGTCATGGGGCCTTCGAGTCCCGCGCCAGTGGCTTCGGCTCTGGCCACGAGGTCCCCGCTGGATCCGCTCTTCGATCTGCACCGCCGCCAGTCGTACAATTGAGACCTTCCCCAGCGCCGGTTTGATTGTCGACGCTCCTGACATCGGTGGTACCCACCATCGACGTTGACCTGCTCCTCGTCCCTGACGACTTGGAGTCAGAACGGTGTCGGCCGATGCCGTCTCTGTCTTCAGTGGGGCTACTCACCCTAGGTCGGATTTGGACCTTTTTTCTTATGGGTACGAATGTAGGGAAGGATTGGAGGGGTCCCTGGACCCTTATGAGTACTAGGATGACCCTAATTTGGACTGGGCACATGAGTTAGGCGAGGCCAGGGGCCTGGACACTTCTCCAGATGCTGGCATGCTGTCTCCTCCTACCGTGGCTACGGCAGAGGGAGTGACTTATTCTGTGGTGGTCAGTAGGGTGGCTGAGGTCCTTGGCCTTGAGCTGCCTACTGTACAGGTCAGGTCAAATCTCCCGACGGAGGTGCTTGAGCCAGGAGCTTCCACATTGAGTGCCTTCTGCCATTCAGT
Organism: Pleurodeles waltl; assembly: GCF_031143425.1. NCBI lineage: Eukaryota > Metazoa > Chordata > Amphibia > Caudata > Salamandridae > Pleurodeles > Pleurodeles waltl. The sequence continues at coordinate 1,011,012,754 of NC_090437.1, forward strand.
GAAGCCCTAACCGATGTCCTCTTGGGTATTTGGTCCAAACCCAGCACAGGGGCTCCTGTGAACAGGACTATCGCACGCTGCTATCGGCCCTCCCCAAACGACCCTAAATTCCTGTCCCAACACCCCACGCCTGAGAGTCTTATCATCCAGGCTTCCTCTTCCCCAGGCATATTCCCTTCCTCACCCCGGATAGGGAATCAAAAAGGCTTGAACAATTTGGGAAGAAGATTTTTTCTTTCTCCAGTCTTGCGCTGTGATCCATGAACACCTCATACCTTTTGGGCCTCGATATCCACTCTCTGTGGGATACGGTTGTGCAAGTTCTGCTGCAGATAATGGAGGAGACCCGTGCTATTGTTTCCCAAGCTGTCACCGATGGGAGAGATGCAGCGAAGTTCACGATCCGATGTGGGCTGGACACGACCGACTCTCTAGGCAGATCGGTTGCGGTGACGGTGGCCTGGAGGCACCAAGCCTGGTTGTGTACTTCTCGTTTTTCGAGTGATGTCCAACAGTCTCTTAGGAACATGCCCTTTGATGGCTCCCATCTCTTTGGAGACAAGGCGGACTCGGCCTTGGAGAGGTTCAAGGACTCCCAGGCTATGGCTCAGTCCCTTGGCCTTTCCACTGCCACTTGCCCCCAACAGTCCGCCTTTCACCCCTTTTGTGGCCACGAAGGGGCTCCCTGTCGCGTCCCCAACCCAGCCACCATGCCATCCATGCTGTTGAGCCACTGCACGTCTGGGGACACGGAATCCCACGTGGGTGTGGGACACGAAACCAGAGGTCTGCCCAGTCCTCCCTTGCCTCCGCAGCAGCCTCCAAACCCTCCTAGTCTGTCCCCACACTCCGATCCAGTTGGCAGCAGGATTCGCCATCACCTGCCCCACTGGGAATCCATCACTACGGACAGGTGGGTTTTGAAGATAGTCCAAAAGGGCTGTTCCCTCCCCTTCGAATCTGCCCCACCAGCCATGCCTCCATCAGTCAGCCATCTTCTGGGTGATCATTTGGCACTTCTCCGCCAGGAAGTCACAGCTCTCTTGTACAAGGTAGCCATAGAGAAGGTCCCTGTGCCAGAAGTAGCTCGCGGTTGTTATTCCCGCTACTTTCTGGTGCCAAAAAAGGTCTAGGGCTTGCGTCCTATCCTAGACCTTTGGGACCTCAATTACTTCCTCAAGAAGGAGAAATTCAAAATGCTAACCCTGGCTCAGAACCTGTCTGCATTAGACCCAGGAGACTGGATGGTAGCGTTGGACTTGCAGGACACTTATTTCCACATTCCCATCCTGCCTGCCCACAGACGTTACCTGCGATTCGTGGTAGGTCACGAGCACTATCAGTTTACCGTGCTCCCCTTAGGTGTTACCAGTGCCCCTCGGGTGTTCACGAAAGTGATGGCGGTGGTTGCAGCTTATCTGCCCAGGTTAGGGGTTTCAGTCTTCCCCTACCAGAAAGTCATCTCCCACATTCAGACTACGGCGAGCCTCCTGCTTTCGCTGGGGTTCACTATCAACGTGCTGAAGTCACACCTGACTCCCTCTCAAACGCCCCCTTTCATTAGAGCAGTTCTGGACACAGTGCAGTTTCGGGCTTATCCTCCCGAAAAGCAAGTCCAAGATATTCGGGCTATGATTCCGATCTTTCAGCCTCTGTCTTGGGTTTTGGTGAGACTGACTCTGAGGCTGCTGGGCCTCATGGCCTCCTGCATCCTGCTGGTAACACATGCCATATGGCATATTCGGGCTTTGAAGTGGGACTTGAAGTTCCAATGTGCGCAGCATCAGGGAAATCTCTCCGACTAGGTCCAGATCTTGGAGGGGACTGCAAAAGACCTGCAGTGGTGGCTTTCAAATCTGCATTGGGTCCATGGCAGATCCTGCTTCCTTCCCCAGCCAGATCTATCCATAGTGACAGATGCGTCACTTCTGGGTTGGGGCGGCACATGGAAGAGGCGGAGATCAGAGACCGCTGGTCTCCGTCAGAGTCTGGGCTCCATATCAATCTTCTGGAGCTCCGGGGCAATCAGGCTGGCGTTCAAAGCATTCCTTCCCTCTCTCAAAGGGAAAGGAGTGCCATTGTTTACGGACAACACTACTGCCATGTGGTACTCTCTCAAACAGGGTGGAGCAGGGTCCTAGACCCTTTGTCAGGAGGCACTGCACCTCTGGACATGGCTTGAACATCAGAACATTACCCTGGTGATTCAACATCTGGCGGGCTCTCTAAACACCAGAGCAGACAAACTCAGCTGTGGATGCATAGCCGATCACAAATGGCATCTCCATCTGGAGGTAACGCAAGGTTTCTTTCAGCGGTGTGGCGAGCCTTGGGTAAATCTATTCGCCACCTCTTAGAACACGCAATGTCAGCTGTTTTGCGCGTTGGAGTTTCGAAGGCGGTACTCGCTTGGAGACGCTTTTCGTTTCGAGTGGAACTCCGGCCTCCTTTCCGCCTATACCATTTCTTCCCAGGGTTCTCAAGAAGATCAGGAATGACCGGGCCCAAGTTATCTTGGTGGCGCCGAACTGGGCACGGAGAGTATGGTATCCAAAGCTATTTTGCATGGGCACTGATCCTCCACTCAGACTGCCTCTTCGGGAGAATCTTCTGTCGCAGCAGCAGGTGACGGTTCTCCACCCAAACCTGTCCAATCTCCGCCTTCATGCGTGGAGATTGAGCGGCGGCAGTTGACGGCTCTTGACCTTCCTCCTGAAGTCTGTGACGTTATCTTGACAGCCAGGCATCCCTCCACCAAAATGGTATACGCCTGTCATTGGCATAGATTTGTGGCATGGTGTACGAACAAATCTGTTGATCCCCTCTCTGATCCTCTTTCTAAGGTTCTTTTGCTCATTCTTTCTTTAGGATATTTATCAGCTATTTTGGACATTCTTAGGTTACCTGATCAGCCCTCTCTCTTTAAGTCTCCTATTGTCAATCAATTCCTTAATGGTCTCACCCATTTATTTCCTCCCACTCTATTTATCATGCCTCAGTGGGACCTCAATCTTGTCCTTACTTACATAATGTGTACTCTCTTTGAGCCAATGCACAGTTGCCCTCTACGGCTCCTCACTTTCAAGACTGTTTTTCTTGTTGCCGTCGCTTCTGCTCACAGAGTAAGCGAGCTTCAAGCTCTTTCTTCAAAGCCCCCATACTTGTCTGTGCACCCTGACAAAGTGGTGTTGCGCACTAGGGCTTCCTTCCTTCCCAAGGTTGTTATGCCTTTTTATGTAGGCCAGTCCATCACCTTACCTACTTTTTACGCACCCCCACATCCTTCTCATGAGGAGGAGAGACTCCACCATCTGGACCCAAAAAGAGCATTGGTGTTCTATCTCAATCGTACTAAAGATTTCAGGGTGGACGATCAACTCTTTGTTGGATATGTGGGTGCGAAAAAAGGGAAGGTGGTGCAAAAACGTACCATCTCTTGGTGGGTACTTCTTTGCATCAAGATGTGCTACGCTTTGGCCAAGAAGCAACCCCCTGAGGGCTTGCGTGCCCATTCCACCTGAGCAACTGCCTCTTCCACTGCGTTAGCACTCAGAGTTCCTGTCCTGGATATCTGCCAGGCAGCTACGTGGGCATCCCATGCGCATGTTTGCTAAATATTACTACCTGAACAGTCAGGTCTGTCTGGACGGCTACTTTGGTTGTTTGGTCCTGGAGGACTTTCTAGTATGATCTTGGTTCACAGCCCACCTCCGAGGATGGCATTGCTTGGGTATCTATTCTAAGGTAAGGAATCAGCAACTAAAAGTCTCTATCATATGTACAAGTTACTTACCTTTGGTAACAAAATATCTGGTAGAGACATACTCTAGTTGCCAATTCCTTACCGGCCCACCCATCCTCCCCGCTTGCGAACTGATTCCTAGGGACAGGGATTCCCCATTCAGGTCCTTAGCTCTGGCGCACCAATCTCAGTGTTCTTAGCGGATCTGCGCTTTTGCGTGGAAAGTTGTTAAAAGAAACTGATGTAACTTCGCTGAGGTTGCGTCTATGTACTACTCCCGACATCACGGCGACTACAATGCCAACAGCGCCCGTGGAGTCGACCGACGCCACCTACCGGAGCGCAAGGGTATTGCTCGAAGAAAAATCTCCGGATCCAGTCTGACGCTTGGGGGAAAATTCAAAGTTATGGAATCTGCAACTAGAATATGTCTCTACTAGATATTTCGTTTTCTAAGGTAAGTAACTTGTACTTCTATGCACTACAACCTGAGAGCAGAAAAAGGCAAATAATCTTGCAATCTAGAGGTTCTTAGAGTAAAGGATACACTTCATACCTTGTTGACAGCAAAGGCTGTCTACCAGCAGAGGAATGAATACAGTGTTCCCCGCGAATGGCAAATTCCCACTGCGACAGCAGTTAATTGGTCTTCCACTGGGACTGGACTCTATCAGCTTCAGGCTTCAAGTGAGCTGTGTCATATGTGAAGTGCGCTGGCAGTAGGTGAGATCGTCTCTGTCAAATCTCAGATGATAATCTGGGCAAAGTTCTTCTCTCCCAAGTGGTCAAATGACAGTCCTTATACCCTAAATCATATCAGAGATTGGAATGTTCATCCTAGATTATGGACATCAAAGTATATACTTCTGACAGTGGCTTCATGGACATCTAGGGGAGACAGAAGTCAATTCCGACTACACTCCTTTGATTAAATATCTATATCAATTGTTATTTATCGTTGACTTGAAGGGGACTCAACATTTGACCCAGACAACTGTCACCTTAGAGTTTGTATCTAGGGTCACTGATCAAAGAGCTGGACGATATAATATTTCTTTAGAACAATAAGGTCTGGCGACAACTGTGTTAACATACAGACATGATAATGATTCTGCGCAAACAGGGAATAGTCTATGTCCCTTGTCTGAGATGGAGAAGATGGTGACATCCATGAACTAAGATGGTGTTGGGGCCTAGCTAAGATGAAGACAAACCTTAGGGACTTTGTCTATCCTTACACACTTTCACCAAGCATTACTGTCTGAATTCTAAAGTAGGTAAGGCATGTGTGTCCTGCAGGACTTCCTCATTTAACTATCCATCAACGTACCTAAGGGGTGCACTGCTTGGAAATCTTTCAACAGGTGAGGAATCTGCAGGTAGAAATGTACACCAGAAGACAAAGTTACTTACCCGAGGTAAGGATTTTTCTGGTGGATACTCTAGCTACCTGCAAATTCGTCACTGATCCTGTCCACCTCCCCGCTTGATGGATGTGTTATTAGGGAAAGTTTAACAAGATCCCAGTTAAAGCTTGACTCTGCACTACTAGCTGTTGATGCAAGGCCATCCACTTGCCTTGAAGGCTTTGAACAAATGGGGAAACTGGCATGGATGCTTTAAGGTGGCCGCTATATGGTACTGCCGTTACTTGCAGCTTCCATATGGAGACTTCAGCCCCTTGCGGCCACTTGAGAGCTTAGAAGTTTCTAAATCCAGTGTGACATGTGAGATTATTCTGTAGGTGAGGAATCTGCAGGTATATAGAGTAGCCACAAGAAAGATTGTTACTGCAAGTAAGTAACTTTTTCTTTAAATTCATCTCACTGGAAAGGCTGTATAAAACTGGTGAACAAGAGTAAGACTTCTGTTTCCTCAAATGATCCTCTCCTGGGTTTTTGCTGGAGAAATATAAAGAAAGACGTTGCTTCTTACTTGCAGGCAGTTATAAATGCATCACTTATTACAGTCGATCCAGAAGAGCATTTTGTGTCATTGAATATTATTAGACATCAATCTGTGCCACACTCTTGTAAATGAGTTGTCCAAGGGAATCTGGTCCCATTCTACCAGGGTGAAATCTTCAACCAAAGCCTTATCCATGTGGTTGATATTTGCAGGGCAGAGACATGGGCTTCCCTTCAAACATTCACCAAATACTACAGTTTGGATTCAGAGTTGAGGAGGTTAGTCATTTTGCATACTCAGCCCTCCAGGATTTCCTCATCTGACCACTCCTTCAGAATTCCACTTGGCGGGGGTACTGCTTGGGAATGTATTTAAGAGCTGAGTAATCTGCTGGTAGAAGAAGAAAAAGTTAATTGATAACAATCTTTCTGGTGGATACTCTAAATGCTCACTGTGGCTCAGGTTCTTTCGGCTGTGGCTCCAGAAGATTGGATGCTGTCCTTGGATTTGTTGGACACGTATTTTCATGTACCTGTCCTGCTGCAATCCCAGAGATGGTAACTGTGGTTCATGCTGGGTGTCAAACCACTTTTAATTGGCCATCTTACCCTTCAGCCAGCTCTTTGGGTGTTTACAAAGATGATACAGAAGTGCTTGTGGCCCATTTCTGCCATTTGGGATACGTGTAGTCTTCTACCTCAGCAACTGGCTGCTCAAGATGTGCTTGCTGCAGTTGGTCTCAAAACACCTTCAGACTACAGCCATTCTTCTGTCATCTCAGGGGTTTTCAATCAGTGAACAGGAGTCCCACCTGACTCCTGTGTCTTGAAATTCCCTATAGGTGTTATCTTGGACATGGTGGCGTTCAGGGCTTTTCCAGGAAATCTGGGGCAATCAGGATATGATCCTTATGTTTTAGGCTCAATGCTGGGTCTTGGTGAACATGGTCCTGAGGCCTGTTGGACTATCCAACACCATCTGAATTTCAAACGAGACAGCCAACGACCTTCAGTGGTGACACACGGGCACTAACCTGTCTTGTAGCAAGCTGCTCTTCCAACCCTATTCAAAGCTAACAGTAAAGATGAATGCATTGTCTCTGGGTTAGAGAGGTCATCAGGGACACGTGGAGATCAGATGTCTGTAGTCCTCAGTCCAATGTCAGCTCTACATCAATCAACTGGATCTGTATGCCATAAAACTGGCCCTGAAAACCTTCCTACTGACCATCAGTGAGAGACAGATGATGCAGGTTCTCACAGACATGACTGCCACATGGTACTGTAACAGGCAGGGCAGTGAGAGGTGTTGGGTCTTATACAAGGAGGCACTGTTCCTTTGAAGGCGACTGAACCACTTCCTGATAGTCACCCACCTAGTGAGATTCCTGAATACCAGAGCTGGCGAGTTGGGCAGATTTCAGCTGGTGGAAAATAAATGCAGTCATTATGCTGGGATGGTTCATAACATCTCTGACCATTGGGGCTGCCCTGGCTGGATCTTTTTCGCAAATGCTGAGAATGTCCAGTGTCAAGACTATTTCGTGCTGTGTAGCCTTGTAAAACATATCTCAGGCCTGTCGCTGCAACTTGTAGTACAATTTTAAACTTATTTTGACCTGGCTGTAGGAAGCTGGCTTTTTATGTAGTGGGCCAATATAAGGGCACACCATGCAAAAAGTCCAGATAACCGCTATTTGCTTTACAGGGCTTACTTTAATAATCCCCAGTGCTCTATTAGTGGTGGTGTGGTCCAACAGCTTGAGCTTATCAGAGGGGGATGTTATGCATTTGTTGCACACAAAAAGTCAATAAATAGTACACATACGCAAAAAGAAATCCGAGATCAATGTATAAAAATAACACAGATTTTTGTATATTTTTAAACACCAAGATCATCAATGTCGGGTAAGTACTTTCAGAGCTATGAATTTTAAAAGAAAACAGTAAAAATGCACAAATAATGGTTTTGAGGCGGGATCCTCGTATGCAATAATGCTAGCCTGTGGGAGGAAAGACGTACTGCAAAGAGGTACTTGTACTCTGAGTTCTGGGGTGCCTTTTGGAACTTAAGGTGCTAGGGGGCCAAGATCCAAAGAACCACCAGCAGTTTTAATTTACCTGGACTGGCATGTCAGGGAACAGAGGGTCTGGATGGGTTGGTAGCCTTGAATGCTACACGAGTAGAAAGCAATGTGTACCTGTGAACGCAGACTTCAAAGGGGTGACTTGGATACAAGTCTGGCAGAACGCACAGGGGGTTTGGCTTGTGAGGGCCTTTAGGGTAATGAGGCACAGTCAGTTGGTGTGAACCCAGGTTGAGGGGCTCGGTGCAGAGGTGTTTGTCTGGCAAGTCATTTGTGTTGGAGGCTCTCATGGTTCTCATGGTGACCTGCAGAGAGAAAGAAAACACAGCAGCAGGGCCACTCTTGGTGTGGGCTTGTTGGTTCTGAAAATTCATCGGCAGGTCGGGTTTCAGGGTGTTGGTGTCTGAGCTAGATGAAGAACAAGCCTTGGCTGGTTCAAATACTCCAGTACTTAGGGTATTGGTGCAGGGAGGCACTTGGAGGGTATAGCATCTCAAAACTTGGTAGAGAGATGGGGCTGACCTCCCAGAGCCATAGAAACTCCCTCCTGGTGTGATGCTTCCTCGGTGGGCCCGATGGTCAACAGAATGATGTATCAGAAAGATGTGGTTGGTGCAGGAAGATGCAGGGGGATGGCTCATTCACCCTAAGGGAGATGCTAGATGGTTGTCGAAGTGCTGGACATTCCTCCAAGGCTTTGGGAGGATGCACAGCTTTTGAACGAGTCAGGTTGGTGCAACTGTCGAAGTACCAGCAGCAAGGCAAGGTTTGGTGCCAGGTCCGGTGTAAGTACTCAGTTCTTGCAGTGACTACTCTTCTTCGTCCTTCTGTTCCCAGGAAGTCCAATCTGTCAATATGGTGTCAAGGGGTCCCCTAGATACTCAATTTCGGGGCAATAGGGAAATTGTAGGATAGTAGCCAATTGGCTACTTACCCCTGGGGTGACGTCACCCCCATATAACAACTTCCTGTGAAGAGTGGGCATAATCCTGACCCAGAATTCCTAGTTTCATGAAAACCATGATGGTGAAACCCTTCTTCGAGGGGAAAGAGCACTGGCACTGGGCCTAATTAGCAAGGACCCAGCGCACTGCCAATCAACAACAACAGTATCAGTGAGCAAAAAGTGGGAGTCACCATGTCAAAAAGAGGCACTTTAATACACTGGCAAAATAAACCTTTTTCCAGGTCTAAACCTTCCTTTTTAATACTTATGTCACCCCTATGGTAGGACCTAAAAACCTCATATTTCAAGGTGCATATTATTTAAAAGGTAGGACATGTGTTTTAGATGTGCTTGTCCTTGCAGTGAAAAACTCTCAGTGCCGTTTTTCACTATTGTAAGTTATCCATCACATTGACTAACAATGGGTTACCTTATTACATTTATTAAGTGCTAACTTCAGATTGAGAACAGATAGAGATATGCTTTTCCCACCCAAATGAATTATAATGTAACATTCTAAAATCCTCTTTAATGGTGAAATCAGATTTTAACTTACAATTCTGAAAATGACACTTTTAGAAAACTAGCATTTTCTTCTCCCAACCAACTGTGCCTTTCTGCCAGTGTTGTCCTGGGTCACATTACTGTAGGTGGCTCAGCTGTTGTGGGTTGTAAATTGCTTCCAGGCAGTGATGCAAGTGAAACCTAGGTGTGAGAGGAGAGGTTCTTCTTGACAAGATGGCTGGGGATGAGCTGCACCCAGCTTTAATTACATTTCAAAGGGCTCTGCCAGCAGCACACACAAAGGAACCCAACACATTCCTGCTCTGCCTTTTGTCACCCAAGGCAGTTTAGAGCCAGGGAAGAGGAACTGACCAGAACCAGTTTGGGGGTTGGTGAGGGGATTCCCATACACAAAGGCATGCTCTACATATTAAAATAGGACCTTCAGAACCACTCATGGACATGTAGAAGATTCAGAGGAAAGACTGCTCTGCTGTCAGAAGCACTGCCCTGGTGCTTCAGGGGCTGCTTTGCTGTCTGAAGTAGGAAGATTGGCCTGCTGCTTTCCTTGATCCTAGGCTACCCAAAGTGACTCTAAGGATCAGTTGGCTGACCTGTGAGAACTACATGAGACACAGATGCCACCCTACAAATGCCCACCAGATCAGCACCAACTGGACTGCCTGAACCTACTTGAGTCCTGCTGCTGGCCCTGCTATAGTGAGTCCTGATGACCAAGAGATGCCCCCAGGTCCTAGACCCTTGACTGGCATCAGTGAGAGCTCCTCCTGAAGAAAAGATGAAAATGCTGACGTTTGGGCTCCTCGCAACCATGAACAGGCCCAATTATGCCATAATTCTGTCGCTCGCTCTGACCATCAAGTGAAAGGTCCAGTGAGACTTGCTCATGTCGCGACAGCAACAATACACAATGATCAACAAACAAAGCTCCAGTGATGACCGGCTGTTCATGATACATTAACTACTGCCTGTGTGACACTCCACCTGCTCTTCACGCTGAAAGCCTCCTTCTTGCGGCCCTCACCGGTGTGACCAGAACTGTTAACGCTGGACTGGAAAAAGAAACTTTTTGGCACTATTTTCACTACAAACTTTAAAATTCATTATTTCCAGTATACTGCTTGGATGTGTTTTGTTTTGGTATCATTTTATTTATTAAAATGTATTCTTTTTTCTAAATTGGCTTTTTTCTAATCTTTTGTTGCCACTTTATTACTGTTTGTGTGCTGCACAAATACTTTACACATAGCCCCTAAGTTAAGCTTGGCTGCTTTTGTGGCAACCTAACAGAGGGATGAGCACAGATTAATTTAGTGACTTTTGTGGTTTACCCTGACAAGGATTGTGGTTTTTGCCCAAGTGTAGCATCTGATAGAGACTGCTAGCTGCAGATTCCTTACCTCTGAATTCTCCCCAGGCGTCAGATTGGATCTGGAAGATTTTCGTGAGCAGTACCCCTGCATGCTGTTGAGCCACTCAGCGTTTGTCGTCTGCGTCGTCCATGCCAGATATGATGTTGCGGGTCCTATATTGGCGCCACCCTGGCACGCAGACACCAGTTCTTTTCTTTCCGCACCAGCTAAGTCCTGGTCCAAAGAGAGCTACCCCTCATTCCATTTTTGACTGGCTTTTTTCAACTTTTTGGCAAGTGTTTTTCAAGTTTTACTCTAGACACATCTAGGGATGTCTTCTAGCAAGACAGGATTCAAGCCCTGCGGGTACTGCCATCGGGCAATTTCCACGACGGATCCACACCGCGTGTGTCTTTGGTGCCTGGGTGCGACCACAGCCCGAAGTTATGCTCTGAGTGCCGTGCCATGCATCCAAAGGCTTTGAGGGAGTGGTCCCTGTAGCTGATGATGGCTTGGCGCTCAACTCTGCGCAACTCCAGATCCCAGTCGAGAGGAAGTCCTGCGATCGGTCGTGGAGTCTGAAGTCTTTGTCATCTCACTCCAAGTCCTCGGGCGATTGGATAAGTCGAGACGCAAGAAAAAATCCAAGAAGTCAAAGAGCACTTTGACTTTTCCTTCTCCATTGGCAGACGAAATGAGAGAGCATTGATGCTCTAGGCCTTGTTCTGCGGAACCTGCGCCTGGGCCAACTTTACACCTCCCTGAGTTTCTGGGAGCTGGAGCGACCTCTGCTCAACTCCGAGAGTTCTATGAGCTCATGCTCCTAATTCTTGGAAAGCCCGACCCTGCTAGAGTGCCTTTGGGCCCCGTAGAGTCAGTTCAAATGTTCCACTGCGGCGGCTTCGGCCTTGGTACCGGGAAGCTCCCAGGGATCCAGGCCTGGTTCCGGACCGGCACCGGTCGTACCATCTCAACCTTCCCCGAAGCTGGTCCTGAGGCTGACGGTCCCGGCGCCCCCCATGAGCGGAGCCATCCTCATCGTAATCGCCGATACAGAGCCAAATGCATGTCGTAAGATGCGGAATCCAGCAGGAGCTTTACCTCTTCGCTCAGTTCCTGAGCCCTTTTAATATGGGCTTGGCTTCAGTGATGAATGAGAGGGGTCGCTGGACCCTTTAGAATACCAGCCTAATGAAGAAATGGACTGGCGTGAAGCCTTGGGTGAGGCCAGTGAACTAGATACTTCTCCAGACAATGGCATGCTTTCTCCCTCTACGATGGCTAGGGAGTAGTAAGCCTCTTATGCTATGGTGGTGAGGAGGGCAGCTGAGGTCCTGGACCTTCAATTGCCCTTCGTGGCAATCACGACCAATCTCTTGACAGAGGTGCTGCAACCCAAAGCTTCCTCCTCAGAACCCATGCCCTCAATGATGCCCTACGGGGTACCTGGTCCAAACCCAGCACATGGGATCCTGTGAACAGGATGGTTGCCCGCTGCCATTGCCTGGCACCTGGGGACCCAAGTTTCTTAACGCAACACTCCACCCCTGAGAGCTTGGTGATCCAAGCCTCAACCTCCCATGGCATATTCCCTTCCGCTCCCCCCGATAGGAAATCCAAAAGGTTTGACTCACTTGAGAAGATGATGTTCTGTTCACCCAGCCTTGCATTACAGTCCTTGAACACTGCATGCCTTTTGGGATGTTACTCCCACACGCTGTGGGACACGGTTGCGCAAGTGCTCACACAGGTCCCGGAGGAGGCCCAGGCTCTACTCTCCCAGACTGTTTCCAATGGGAGAGATGTGGCGAATTTCACAGTTCATTGTGGACTGTATACAACTGACTCGCTAGGCAGAGAGGTTTCTTCAACAGTGGCCTTGAGGCACCATGCCTGCTGAGGACATCTGGCTTTTCGGGTGAGGCCCAAGCTTCTTTGATGGACATGCCCTTTGATGGCACCCGTCTCTTCGGAGACAAGGCAGACTTGGTGTTTGATTGCTTCAAGGATTCTCGGCTTATGGCCAGGTCCTTGGGCCTTGTGGTGGCCCCTCCCACAAATCTACCTTTTTGCCACTTTTTATGGCTACTGAAGGGGTCTCTAAGTGAGCCCATTCCCAGTCAGGCACCGTGCACAGCATGTTGCCCAGCTTCTGCATGGCTGAGGGCACAGACCCACCAACCTCACAGCCAGCTATCTGGTCAATCTGTCACCACCCCCCCTCCTGCAGCAGCCTCTAAACCATCCTAGTCTGACTGAAGCCCACCATGAGCCAGTTGGCGGCAGGATTCGCCATCACCTGCTCTGCTGGCAATCCATTGTGTCAGACAGGTGGGTTTTTGCAGATAGTCAGAAAGGGCTGCTCCCTCCCCTTCTAGACTATCCCTCCATTAATGCCACCATCCTACAATCGGATGATGGAAGACCATTTATCCCTTCTCCATGAGGAAGTTACAGCTCTCTTGGCCAAGGGAGCCATAGAGAGGGTTCCTGTGCCAGAAGTAGGCTGTGGTTGCTATTCCCTCTACCTTCTGGTTCCCAAAAAATTGCAAGGGTCTTCCCCCTAACCTAGACCTTTGGTCCCATCAATTTCTTCCTCAAGAAGGAGAGGTTCAAGAAGTTCACTTTGGCTCAGGTTCTATCTGCCCGGGTTCCAGGAGACTGGATGTAGCTTTGGATTTGCAGGATGCTTATTTTCATATCCCGTCCTGCCTGCCCACAAACATTACCTGCGGTTAACGGTAGGCCACAAGCACTTTCAGTTTACTGTGCTCCCCTTTGGTGTTTCAAAGCCCCTCTGGTGTTCACCAAGGTGTTGCCGGTGGTTGCAGCTCATCTGCAGAGAGCAGGGGTTTCAGTCGTCCTCTATTGCGACAACTGGCTATGGAAGGTGGGCTCGCCACAGGTTGTTGTCTCCCACCTCCAGACTACAGCAGACCTCCATGCATTCACTGGGGTTCACTCTAAACGTGCCGATGTCACACCTGACTCCCTCTCAGACGCTCCCTTTCATCAGAGCTGTTCCGGACACAGTGCAGTTTCGGGCCTATCTTTCCAAGCGGTGAGTCCAGGATATTCTGGCCTATGAAACCGATGTTTCAGCCTCTGTCCTGGATTCCGGTGAGAATGACTCTGAGTCTGCTTTGCCTCACAGCCCCCTGCATCCTGCTGGTGACACAAGCCAGATGACATATGCAGGCTCTGCAGTGGGACCTGATGTTCCATTGGGCTCAGCATCAGTGGAATCTCTCTGATAAGGTCCAGATCCCAGAGGGAACTGCACAAGATCTGCAGTGGTGGTTAACGAACCACGATTGGGTCAGAGGCAGATCCATCTCTTTTGCCCAACCAGATCTAACAGTAATTACAGATGCGTCACTCCTGCGTTGGGGTAGCCATCTGGGACAGGTGGAGATCAGAAGCATCTGTTCTCTGACGAGACTCCACATGAACATGCTGGAGCTTTGTGTTATCCGGCTGCAATTGAAAGACTTTCTTTCCTCTATCAAAGGAAATATGGTGCAGATGTTCATTGACAACACCACCGCTGTGTAGTACTGAAACAAGCATGGCAGGTCGGGGTCATGCACCTTTTGTTAATAGGCTCTGTGCCTCTAGATGTCGCTGGAACAGCAGGGCATATTCCTGGTGGTTCAACATCTGGTGGGCTCTCTGAACGCCTGAACTGACTAACTTAGCTGAAAATGCGGATCATGAATAACATCTCCATCCGGAGGTGGTGCAAGGTCCCTTTCAGCAGTGGAGAGAGCCTTGATTAGATCTGTTTGCCTCCACAGAGAATGTGCAATGTCAGCAGTTTTGTGCATTGGAGTTTACAAGGCGGCAATCGCTCTGAGATGGTTTTTGTCTCGATTGGAGTTCAGGCCTCCTGTACACCTTTACACCTTTCCGCCAGTACCACTCCTTCCCAGAGTTCTCAAGAAGATCAGGAACAACCGGGCCCAAGTAATCCTTGTGGCTTCAGACTTCATTGGAGAGTCTGGTAACCCGAGCTCTTGAGCATGTCCATCGACCCTCCGATCAGACTGCCCCTTCAGGAGGATCTTCTTTTGCAGCGGGGGGGCTCTGCACCCAAACCTGTCCACTCTCTGCCTTCTTTTGTGGAGATTGAGCAGTAGCAGTTGACAGCCTTTGACCTTCCACCCAAAGTCTGTAATGTCATCTTGGCAGGCAGTCTTCCCTCCACCAAAACCGTATACGCCTGCAGTTGTAAGAAATTTGTGGTGCGATGCGCAGACAAGTCTGTTGACCCCCTTTCTGCTCCTCTCTCTGAGGTCCTGTCTTTTCCCTTGCCCAGCAAGGTTCTGCTATGGGCACTTTTAAGGGATATTTGTCTGCTTTTTTGAGGTTGCCTGATCAACCTTCTTTCTTTAGTCCCCTATTGTACGCAGGTTCCCAAAGGTCATACACATCTTTTTCCTCCAACCCCATTCACATCTGCCCACAGGGTAAGTGAGCTGTAGGCATTGTCATCTAAACCGCCCTACCTTTCTGTCTATAGTGACAAAGTGGTGCTTTGCACTAGGGCCTCTTTTCTGCTGAAAATGGTCATGCCCTTTCAAGCTGGCCAATCCATCACCTTGCCTACATTTAACACATCCCCACATCCTTCTAGGGAAGAAGAGAGACTCCACTGCTTGCACCCAAAAAGAGCTTTGGCATTCTACCTTGATCGTACAAAATAGTTCTGAGTGGATGACCAACTCTTTGTAGTGTATGTGGGTGTGAAGAAAGGACAGGCAGAGCAGAAGCAGACCATCTCCAGATTGGTCGTCCTCTGTATTAAGATCTGTGCTACGCACTGGCCAAAAAGCAACCCCGAGGGTTTTCATGCTCATTCTACCCGAGCTAAGGCTGTGACCACTACGTTAGCACGTGGAGTTCCAGTCCTTGACATCTATCAGACGGCAACGTGGGCATCTCCACACATGTTTACCAAACACTACTGCCTAGACAGTCCGGTCCGAAGGGATGGGCACTTTGCCCACTCAGTCCTGCAGGACTTTCCAGTCTGAACTTGTTTCGCAGACACATCTCCAGGGATGGTACTGCTTGGGTATTTATTCAAAGGTAAGGAATCTGCAGCTAGAAATATCTATCAGATGGGCAAGTTACTTACCTTCGGTAACGCCTTATCTGGCAGAGACCCTAGCTGCAGATTCTTTTCCAACCCGCTCTGTGAACAGATTTCTTGTCACAGAGACTCCCATTTCAGGGCCTTTATTTTGACACAACAGTAGTTAGTGTTCCTCATGGCGCTGCTCTTCTGGAGTGGAAAGTTGTGAATAGAAACTGATGTCAGCACACCTGGGTGGTGTCTATATAGGACCTGCGACGTCCTAACCAATTGAGTGCCTACTGACGCCACCTAACGGTGTGCAGGGGAACTGCACACGAAAATCTTGCGAATGCAGTCTGATGCCTGGGCAGAATTCAAAGATAAGGAATCTGCAGGTAGATATAGTCTCTACCGGATATGCCGTCACCAAAGGTAAGTAATTTGTCCTTCCACCTCTCTCAAACAATATCTCAATTTCTTACGGTCTTCCACCCAAATCTTTGCAATCTACAGTTCTGTACATGGACGTTGGACAAATGAATAGCTATTATTTGCCATCTGAAGTGATGGAGTGGTTTGATCTTGCAGGTAGATGTTCTTCAACCAAATCCTCTTTCCTAGAACCTCTTAGTCAGGGTTTTGGGAAAACTTTTTGTGTCCAGGTGTAGGAACTTGAAAGACAATTTATACAATGTTTTGTTATTTGTTTTGTTTTTGGCCCAGCAAAACTTTGCGTTGGGCACAGTATAAGGCTACATGTTAGCCCTTTTGGCCTTTCTTTATTTGCCTGACCATCCTCCTTTCAGATCACCAGTTGTGATGTGATTTTTGAAATAGTTTTGCATGTTTCCTTTAAAGTCCTACATCATGATTTAGAAGGATCTAAACGTAGCTCCCATATTTTTTTGTCTATTACCCACTCAAGTCTTTACAGCAGTTGTTCCCTAAAGCTCCTTACCATAAAGACAGTGTTCTTTATCACAATCACTTCTACGCTCCATGTCAGGGAACTGCTGGCACTCTCTGCAGCCCCCTTACACCACTTTCTTTCATTACTATTGGAGCAAAGGACACTAGCTATCTTTCTGCCTAAAGGTTATATCAACCTTCCATGTAGGCCAGTCCTTCATCCTTAGTGCATTTTCCTCATACTTCGAAAGAGAAGATGCTCCAACTGTTGGATCCTAAGAAAGCGTTTGAAATGAACGTATAAAGGAGTACCGCTCCTGAGAGGAACACGGGGGATGCAACGAAATTCAGTGTCAGTTGCACTTTTATGTAAACCGTTATACTTTCCAGGCTGTAAAATCAAAGTGGAATTTGTTTTGTCCTATTTACCTGGGAATGCTGCTAATTGACATGTCCCCTTAATAGAAATATTTTGGATATTTTATTGTTAAATTTGAAGCTGATCAATCAAGACTTGTAGAGTTACGTTTATATGTTTAATCATTAGGTAATTGAATCTAGTTGGCCATAAGAGAAAAAAAAAGTCTTTATTTTATCAGGGTTTACGAACTGAAGTAAAAGATGTTCTGGCACAGGTAGTGAATCTCTCCAACTAGAGGTATCCTGTACAATTAATCATTAACCCAGCAATCACTCTGGGATGAAGACCATAACCAAAGTGAAGCTAGACCAATGTTCAGTTGCACAATATGTTAATGCTGTTAGTTAGACCTTTGCACACCCTATTGGTGTCATGCTTCATCAGCGGGTCTCATTACGGTTTCTAAACACAGGATGGGCTCGACCATGTTCCAGGGACCACTTAGCATACTATCCTACCAGGGTCTATTGATAAAAATACTTCAAAACACCAAGGTATTCCTTTATTAGCAGTGTTCCTGGTATGATTAAAATACTATTACAGGTGGGTATCTACGGAGATTATGTAGATTGACCAGGCGTCCCGAATTTGCCATGACAGTCCTGGTTTTTCACCAGTTGTCCTGGCTGATTTCAGGAAATTTAGCTCATGTCCCGTTTTTTTGTGAGAGTAGACTGAAAACGCTGGAAGGTGCTTTTTTATGTTTCTAAAACAGGGATAGTTAGCAACTGTTAAAACAAAATAATTTCATTAAAAGGCATGATATTGGCATTTCATATTGCATTTTATTTACGTTCTTAGTGCCTCTTCTGTAATTCTGTGCTGATGAGGGCCTTCATTCTGTGCGCTCCGTTGAAGTATAATTGTAATCTTTCATTTTGTGAAATGTCCTGGTTTTTGTCTTTAACATTCTGGTCACCCAAAGATTATGGTCCTACACCCTATGTATCAGTCGACATGTATTAGTCCTCAAATAGAATTGGCCATAGGGCTTTCGCCAGGACCTGGTTATTTACAACCTCAGAGAAACTGTCAGTCGTGTCAAAGGAAGTCTAACTATGTTCTCTATAAAGTGTGTGCCTGCACCTTTCCTTTTAAAAGGGCTCTGGTTCTTTTAAGGAGCGCTCACGCCAAACTTTCACGAAGAGAGACTTTAATATGAGCAACTTTAAAGTTTCTGTTGGTGCACGCTGGCACTCACGCTGCCTGTGCGAGAGGCTTTAGAGAAGTGTCGGGGGCACTCAGAGGCATTATTTGGCCCTAGGGTATTAAGAGCTGCACCTAATAGCGTTATTCTGAAAGAAGCCTAACCTTGCAAACTTATTTTTTGCCTTTTATATGAATAGGATTGTAAACAATAATATTAAACAGATCTGACTGTCCTTCAGAACAGGTTTCCTCATTCCCCAGTGTGGTACAAAAAACAGCCGAAGTCTTTTAACTGACCTTGCCCTCTGCGGGGCAGGAGGTGGGGGCAAGGGGTGGGAGGGAGCCTAACATTTTCACTGATGGTTTACAACCCCAATGGTGAAACTCTTGCTGCATTGAAACAGGCTTCTTTGGATTCTGTCATGCCTGCGTAGATGAAACCCTTTTCACTATCAGCAGTACAGAGGACCATTGCCTGACACAAGATGACTTTATGACCTCTCACCGTTCTTTAAAATGTCTGGTAGTTAAAGCTTCCTCTTTGATAAAAACCTGAATGTGTTCACCGGGGCACCTTCCGGTAGGAAGTCGAAGAAACCTGACATTTCGAGTCGAAACGTTTTTGACTCTTGCAATCTCATTCTCCGTACAGTGAACACCACCTTCCTTGACATTAAAAAAACGTTTAATGATTGTTATTGACAGTTTGAATACCTCCAAACGGATCGTGAGGTGCCGTCTGGACTCAGCAGATACTATGACTAAGTCCATGGGCAGAGCCTTTGTGCTGCAGTGCTTCTACTGGTTTCTCTGTAGACTGTCCAGGCAACCCTCCTGGACACGCCCTCTGATGCTGAGTGGTTATTTGGAGACAAAGCTGATTCCTGATGGAATGTTTCAAATACAGTAGAGCAACAGCTCACTTGCTGGGCTAGCCTTCAAAGGGAGACAGTTTTTGCAACAAAACAGATATTGAGCAATATCATCTAGCGTCCCTTTTGCTGTCCTGATGAGGTGAATATCATCTAGGGTCCCAGAAAAAGCCACTGGGAAGTCCATCTATGTGGGTCAATGAAACAAATGTGTGCTGTGATGTGAGCTGGAAGGCCTAGATCCTTTCACATCCTCCCCTTCTGACTTCCTGAAATTTGTGTTGTCCTTTGCACCAAAAGATCTAGTGGTGGCTACAGTTTAGCACGTTTTGACTGCCTGTGCACCTTTAAGTTCTTCCTTACCTACGATCCCTGTTTAAATCATCACTTGTGGTGTGCTTCATGAGGGTTTTCTTTACTTATGTCCTTCCTCTCTGTTCGCTGTGCCTCTGTGTGTTTTGAATATTGTGTTGACTTTCTTAATTGCATCACATCTCAGGCTGATGCACAGTTGCCCAGTTTGAATTCTTATTTTCAGCACTGTTCTAACGGTGGCAACTTCAGGCACTCTCAGTTCTGTTTTTGGTAACACAATTTTCTTGATTTTCTGAGATCAGTACTTCGTAATTGCCAACAGCATATAGATCAGAGGGTCCTCCCATGACAGTATTCACAGACACAGGGACAAATTTATGAAAAGTGGCGCATCATGTCACGATGTACCACTTATCTTGAGCCCAATTGCGCCCACGAATGCCACCATGTGTGCATCGTATTTATGATACAGCGCACCATGGCGCACGTTAGGGAACTAGCATCAAAAATGTTGGTGCTAGTTTGGCGCTTTGCGGGATTAGCACCAAAAATATTGACACTAATCCTGCAAAGTGAAAGGAGGCCCATTTAAAACAATGAGAGCCTCATTTTAACACCTGCCTTAGGCCGGCGTTAAACATTCTGCTAGAAATGGCACAGTGCAATCTTTTAAATTCCACCACACCATTTCTCTGGGCCTCCTAATGCCGAAACGCCCCCTTGCATACATTATGCCTGGTGCAGGCGTAATGTGGCACAAGGGTTTTAAGTATGGTGTGGCATTTTTGCCAACCTAAAGCTACATTAGCGTGAAATGACGCTAATGTGGCGCAAGGTGGTGCTAGGGCCTTCTTAAATCTGGCCCACAGTTTGCAAGCGGATATATCATGTAGGAGAAAGCAAGGAGGGTCCTGATGAAAATAGTAAAAATTACAATTATACAGCAGGTCTATTACATTAGTGCTGTGGAGGAAATGCAAGTAAGGGCATGAGAAAGAAAAAACAATATATTCTAACACATGCTAAGATTTAAACATTAAGCCAATCAACCCACTGGAGAGGATATTATAAAGTTCATAAGCTACTTTCAGTCCGTGAGGGCGAAGATGGAGCCTTTGGTTAGCTCCTCCCATGCTTGCCAAGGTGGGGAATAGTGAGTGATATCAAGCGGCAGATACTCAATCATTGTCTCCCTCATTGACCTCCAGGACAGCGAAGAGATTAACAGAGTTGTCCATCAAGGGGCAATCTTTTAGTGTGGTGTCCTAGGCCAGGGCAAACTCAGGTCCTCCAACACCCCTTTGTGTCTCCCTCTTTAATTTTGCCACTTCATATTCTGGCCATTTGATCAATTCGTTTCTCCATACCCAGAGCCCTGACCCATGTTGGGACTTCAAGCGATGGTCAGTTGACGGAGTGCTGAAATTAATGTTAGGCCTGTGAATCTGAACGTAACAGTCAAACCCCTTGGTCCCGGGAAGAGTCTCAACAGGCAGAAAACAGCAATGGACTACATATGCCTGTGTTGCTAAATATTTTTAATCTGATTATGTCTATATTCTAGATATGTATAGTTCTTTAGGAAATATGTATTGCTACTATGCCATAACAATAAATTACACACATACTCTTTAAACCTGTTTAACAAATGTATATTTACTCACGATTAAATATGTATGTGTATGTATATATACATATATATAGTGTGTGTATGGGTATATATATATCTATATGAGTGTATGTGTATATGTACATATATATGTGTATGTTATTCTATGCTTAACATGTTCATAGGTCATTGCATAGCTCCTAGATAAGTTGTTATATTAGATACGTATGAATCCCTGATCTCGTTTTTATATCACACTGATCAAATGTTTTATCATCATAAGCATTTCACTATTCAAACATTGAGGAAATAAATAAATGTTAGAAAAGTACACTCATTAATTAACTTCAAATATTACAAATCTTGAAAGTCTGTGTTTATACAATACTACTTTTCTTCTCATATTTTTATACCCATTATTATATTCCATGAACATATATTCCATTACTATGTATTTACATATCTATTTATTACTCTAGTCCTACTGAACTAGAATTTTTTTAAATAAAAATACATAAAATAAAATCTATAAATAAAATTCAAATGATAAATAAGTAAATTTAAAAAAATGAATAAATAAATTAAATAAAAATAATGATTAAAAAAGTATATATATATGTAAAATGTTTTATAAATAAATAAAAAAAATTATAAATGTACTCCCTTGTAAACTTTACTTTGTCTACCTATCCCCATATGTCATGTCTCTATCAATCTATCCTGCATCCCCACTCTGACTCATCCCAAACCCATTCTGCTACTTTCATCTTCAAAATAACCCTGCCTAGGCTCGCCCCTCCTCTTCCTCATCTTGCTCACTCAAACCTCAGTTTACTACCATGATCTCCCAAATAAACCTACTAAATTCTCCCCCATTTATCTCACCTTTGACTCATCCAAAACCCCTCCTGCTACTATGATCTATCTAACCCTTTCCACAGACTCTTTCCTCCACCATCTCTCCTTTAGTCATCCCAAGCTTCATCTTATCACTATAAACTCCCAATTAACACTTCTGGATTCTTCACTCCTCTATCCCTCCATTACTCTAGTCAATCCAACTAACAAACTCA
Organism: Pleurodeles waltl; assembly: GCF_031143425.1. Classification (NCBI taxonomy): domain Eukaryota; kingdom Metazoa; phylum Chordata; class Amphibia; order Caudata; family Salamandridae; genus Pleurodeles; species Pleurodeles waltl. The sequence continues at coordinate 1,011,034,741 of NC_090437.1, forward strand.
CATATCCTCTGCTCAAATTAACTCATATTAATACTAAAACTGTACTCCTATTTTCCTATACTAATCCACCACTAATTCCTCTTGGGTTCCGGAGTAGTGTACTACTCCCCAAAAAGCGCTTTGACACCTCATCAGGGGTAGTAAGCGTGATATAGAAATACTATTACGATACAATACAATATGTAGCCCCTGGCAGTCCAAGGTGGAAGCTCAAAGCATTTGCGGCTACAGTAGAAAGTGATGCTTGCTGTGCATCATCTAGGTGTGTTATCAGATAGCATTGAGGAAGGGCAGGCCAGGACTACAAAAGGTAAGACTTACGCAGCTCAGCAAGGCAATGAATGGTGACGCATGTGCACTAGTGCATGTGCCTATGCAGTGTTATTGGGTGCCTGGCTCTCTGTCATGCAAAGGTCAGAGAATGACAGAAAACCAGGTAGTACTAATTTTCTAATTACTATAATCATAATAACAATTAGAAAATGTGTATCTTGATAATGAAAGAAATTGGGTAGGTAGGTGAATGCCAGTGCCCAAAGTAAGCATGGCAAACAAGTGTAGTGAGTTCTTGGGAGTGTGTTAAGAGATGCATGTCTGGTTCAGATTAGAATTTTCAGATGGTTTTGCATTTATGTTTATGGGCCACCTTTGTGAATTATGTGCCAGGAAGATCAAGAAAAATGGGATTTTGTGGTCGGACTGAAATTCTTCATGGTTGGTCATTGCCACATAGGGCTCGGGGGGAGGTTGAAGGTTGTGGGTAAAGTGGCCCAGAATCTTTTGCAGGAAGAGATGGACCGCAGTTTGCTTCAGTCTGGAAGGGTGGTAGGGGGCGCTATCAGGCGAGGGGAAGTAACATTTACGAATACAGTCATCACTTTGACGTTGTGGGTTGCATTTGGTTCTGCAGTATAGCACAGTGTTGTCACTGGGAAGGCATCAGTAATAACCAATGTGATGTGTTTCAGGCCCTCTGCCCACTTTGGGGCGTAGGTTAAAAGACCTGTATCCCACAACAGTAAATAAGATGCCACAAACCCTTAGTCATCTCATTATCTGTCATAGGTAAGGCATTTATTCATGGTGAAAGAATTACCATTATAGGCAGACTGGTAAATGCCAACAGAGCCATACACCGTTGCGAAACAACATATAACATGTGTAGAATGCTTGTCACGGGACATGTGATAGGCCTTTTCTGTGCAGAATAATATACTGGGTCTGGCAGAGTGGTGAAATAATGAACAGGATAATCCATGTTCTCAGTCAGAAATGTTATTATTAAGTTTGTAAAATAATCATACTATTCATATATACATATTTAAAATACATACATATATACATATTTTAAATACAATAAAACTCTTGCAACAACGATAGCATTCCTCATGGTATATTTGAAGTCAGCCCAGTGCATTAAAATAAAATATATTACAGTGCATACATTTTTAGATAGCTCTTCCTTTTTTAAACCAATGTTATTAGTTTTCCAAGACACTATTACAAATCTGTTATGTTATCATTGTACACCAGACATCACATTATTCAGATGGCAATATCATAGATAGGCTTCAGTGGCGAGACAGGAGTTACTGGTTCCTTTTTTTCAAAACTTGAACTATCTGAATTCGATTATCAAACAAACTGGAATATGTCTACCTATACTGTAAATGGCAATATGATCACATGCAAACGCATTGTATCTTTAAAATTAAGGCAGAGGGAGAAAACAGCCCACATCATTTACATAGATTAACATTAGCACGGTATCTATGTATGCGCTACCTTCCAATGTCTGGGATCTCACCCCTGTCAGATTGCAACAGCGCATTAGTTCCCATCCATGTGCCTGTTATAGAGAAGTAGCATGTAGTCCTTGTAGGTATGTGTCCGGGGGGTGGGGCCAGGACCTTTACTAAATCTATATTCCGTTTATCTCGAGCATTAGGGCATGATAATTAGGGCTGTATTTATTCTCGGTACCTATCCAGTTCCTGCATGTACATATCCCAGTTGCTTGCGATTGGTACTTTGCGTAGCCCTCTGGCTTCCCCCGCCTAAGGTCAACTGCTTCAGCCTTACTCCACTTTAACAATGAAGCGCACCATTGTGGAAGTGTCGGGAGCTGGTGCGATTTCCAGTTCATAGCTATGGCTCTCCTGCCTAAAATGAGTGCAAGGTCAATAAAGTGGCTAGTTGCGGTTGCCTGCTTGGATTGATGAAAAAGTCCCCGTAGGACGCTCTCTAACGTATGTATATCTGTACCCTGAGTCAATTCTGCAAGACCGCCTGCTATTTGTTGTCAAAATTGATCCGAATCCGGAGCACGACCAGAACATATGTATCATATTGGCTGTTGGTTCGTGACAGCGGGGGCATTTTGCTGAAGCCCCAAACATTTTGCTCAGTGTGTGCGGTGTAAGGTAGGCCCTGTGTAAGATGTAATACTGGATGCATTGGAATTTCGCATTTCTCTACACTTTTTTATGGTAGATCAACAGCTTGCTCCATTCCTTATCCTGGATTTCCCTACCGATATCCCTCTCCCATTTGTCACGCAGCGCTTGCAGGGGGTCGTGGGACGTGTGTGCCAGTGCCCAGATGAACCAAGTTATTAAGTTCTTCCCATTCCCCATGACATGTAATGCATGCACCAATGGGTGTGGAACTGGTTCTGAGTCTGTTATTTGCCAGTGCTCTGACAGTATAGTAATTAATCTAGTGTGTGCAATAAAGTGCCGCGTTGGGACTTCTCCCTCCATGTGCAGGTGGTCAAAGGGCTCAAGCACCCCATCACGGAACAAAGACCGACTCGGCTGATCCCTGCTGTCTCCCATTGTTGCAGTCCCACTTGGCCCAACATTATCTGGAAGGGTTTAAAGGCCTCTAATCTGATTTCAGGGGAATATGTCAGGAATATGTCAGGATCGAGGGCATAATTCTAATACTGCACTTGTAGCTACTTGGGCTACTGCCAATAGTGTACTGCAGCACGGAGGCAGTGAGGCAGATGGGAGAAAGGTTTCCTGAACTACGCACTGCACATCTTTGAGTGTATTGTTCCAATTCTTCTAGTTGCAGGCCCACCAGCCACCGAGCCAGCCACTGCAGTTGTGCCACTAAATAACAGTGTTTGAAATTAGGAGCTCCTAACCCCCCTTTCTCAATTGAGAGTTGCAATTTCCGTAGTACCACCCGGCGCCTGCTCTTATTCCTTATAAAGGTGCCTAGTGCAGCATGTGAACGACTTTCCTTAGGATGATTAGAGAAAAATGTTGGAACTAGTACAGATGGTGTGGAAGTATACCCATTTTTGATAATGCAATCCTGCCTTGCACTGTAAGTGGTAAGTTACACCAGAATATCATTTGAGAGCGTATAGCTGTGATGGCTTTTGTAAAGTTCCCATCTATCGGGTCATGTTTGGCGTAGTAAATGCATATATATATATATATATATATATATATATATATATCAAAATGTGCTGGGCTCCCAGCAAATTTCTTGGGTCTCTGCCCGAGGCACTGCAAAGGAGAGCAGGGGCTTAGTGGATATAGACATGACTTGGGCCAGTTTACCCCTTGACCCGATGCTGCTTCAAAGTCAGACAATATCTTAGTTATGGCGCTTACTCCCTGCCTTATATTGCATATATAAACCAGCACATCATGTGCATAGAGGGAAGCAACGGGCATACTACCATCTAATGGAACCCCCCATTCTGCTCCTTTCTGATGGAGTTACTGTGCAAGCGGTTCCATCGCCAAGGCGAAGAGCAGTGGAAATGGGGGCAGCCTTGGCGCATGCTTCTCGTCACTTGGAAGGCTGGGGAAATGCACTGTTCTATCTTCACTTGGGAGATAGGATCCACATATAAAAGTTATATAAGTGTATTTATGTGGCCCTTGATGCCAAGGTCAGTTATGGTGGAAAACATGTAGCTCCAGTCGAGCATATCAAACACTTTTTTGAGGTCTCAGACCGGATACGCCACCTATGTCCATTGTGTTGGAGCACTTTCCATTATTCTGTACAATCAACGTATGTTAAATGTTGTGCATCTGCCTGGGCCAAAGCCGTTCTGGTCTATATGTATTAGGTGGGGTATCCTGCAGAGACAATAGGAGCCGTCCTTCCTGTAACGCCACCTGGTAGGCATCTAACAGCTTGGGTGCCAATAACGGTAGACAGGCGTTTATAAAACTCAAGAGGGTACCCATCTACTCCCAGGGTCTTCCCAGTAGTTGAGGATTAAGGGCTTCTACAGCAGAGGGGCGCAGCCCTGATAGGACTAGTTCCTTCATGAAGGCCCGTATCTTCTGGGTTCTGTTTACTGGCGGGGGGTTATATAGGTCTCGGTAGTACATAGTAAAAGTATATTGGATATCTACTTGTGTGGTAATCAGGTGCGTGGGGGACAGTTTTATCTCTGTGGTCGGTGGTGCGGAGGCTGAGCTACGGAGCAGTTAGGCCAGTAAGTGTCCCGACTTGTTCCCTTCATCATGCATCCTTGCCTGATAATCTCTAAAGTCAAGGCAGCATAGTTGCTCTATTAGTTGAGCATGCGCTTCTGTAGCTGTGAGTAATTGGCGCTTTTCTTCTGGTGTGGCCCATGACTGGAGTTCTACTTCTCTAGGCATAGTTTCTAACCCCATTAATTCCTTGTGTATCGTTGCACGGACCCCCACTGTTGTACGGATACAATGTCCCCGTATTACTACCGTCAGCACCTCCCACCTCATCGCGCGTGTATTTGCCGTGCCCCAGTTATCTGTCAAGTAGTGTGCTAGAGCTTCTCACGTGCCTCCCCAAAATTACTGGTCTTGCAGTGTTGCAGATTGCAATTTCCATGTAGGGACCGGTGGTCTCAACTTCCCCCATTGAAAGTGTACTAATAAGGGATTATAATCAGAGAAGTTTTTCCAGAGATACTCTGCTGTAACTGTGTGGGGGTCTGACAGAGTATATAATGCAGCCGAACGTGTAGGTCATGTGGTATAGAATAGTGTGAAAACACCCTGATTTCTAGATGTAGTACATGCCAGCAATCGTGCAATGCCTACTGCTGCTGCCATTGGGAAAAGGGAGCAGTTAATGGAGGATATGAGCTATCCAGATCTATGTTTAGTACATTGTTAAAGTCCCCACCTACAATCCATGGCAGTGGTGCCCATTTAACCAATACAGTGGCTATATGTGCAAAAAAATGCAGCCTGGTTAACGTTAGAAAACTTAACAACCTTCTGGGTCCATGTCTGTCTTAATTGATTGGAACGGGACTCCTGCACGGATCCAAACCATGGCTCTGCGCGCAAACCCAGAGTACGTGGTGCAGTAGCATTGTCCCCGCCATCTGCTCTGTAGTCTAGTATCCTCAACCCCAGCTATGTGCGTCTCCTGCAAGAGCGCTATCTGCGCCCCATGTCGCCTTATATACTGCTGTATTGCATGCCCTTTCCATGTGGTGCCCAGACCCAGAACATTCCATGTCACTACCTTAATTTCTGCCATTAAACCTTATCTGGGATGAAGGCATCAGGAAGAAGGACTGCACCCCTTCCCCATTTTGTGCATCATCCTTGAATTTTATTACAACTATAACTGATCCGCGGAAGTCCAATCCCAGGGCTACTTTAAACAACTAGGTAAACGCAAACCAGAAACACATGATCCCAAACAAAGGGGTATCCAGCAGCGTGACCTGTGGGCGCCCAGGAGCAGGGCAGGGGGTTAGTTGGTTTGTACCTCAGTGTTAGCGTGACTACCAGTGCGTGTGCTGCATGACCTCCAAGAACACTTCAGGTAACAATGCAATATCACGTTTTAAACATTCTATTCCATCAATCTTTTCCAACAGCACCGGTGGCCTAGCAGGCCATGGAGAGTGACCTTGTCTTCGATGCCTACATTGCCATTCAGTGCCTCCCTGGAGTAGCATCTCAGCTGTTAGCAGGATTACCTCTGGTAAAATGTCTCGCTGGCCGAGCCCTCCGACTCGGAGTCTGTGTTGCTCATTACTAATCTGCAACATGGCTAGTCCTTTGTCCATCCATAGTGCAATTGCAGCGGTCAGTGCCGGGGTAGGTGCTCCTTTCACCCTATCCATGCCAAACTCCTGGGGAGTTTTCCTGCTACGCTTCCCTCTCTGCGGCCAGGCCGGAGTGCATTCGGCGATGATGGCTTAGAGATCTCATACCTGTGCTGCTCCACCCAGTCCCCGGTGTCCGTAGGCTCCATAGAAAAGAAACTGGTGCCATTGGCTATTACTTTGAGTCTGGCTGGGAATAATAGGGAGTATGTTAGGCTGGCCTGGCATAGGTGCTTCTTTACCCCCACGAAGGAGGCCCGTTGACGCTGGACTGTGGCTGTGTAATCCGGAAACAGGTAGATGCATGAGTTCTCATACTGCAGAGGCGATGCTGCATGGGTCCTCTGCAGCACTGCCTCTTTATCCCTATAATTAAGAAAGCGTATCAGTACCGGTCTGGGTGGTGCTCAAGCTGGCGGCCTTCGGGCTGCTACTCTATGTGCTCGCTCTACGATGTAGTGTGGAGACAATGCCTCTGTTCCCACCAATTGGGCTATCCAGGTCTAAAAAAAATGTATAGGGGTTAGTCCTTCTGCCCCCCAGGACCCCCACTACTCGAATATTGTTCAGTCGGGATCTACCTTCTGAATCCTCTGGTCAGTGCTCCAATTCTCTAACCTTATAAGTGAAGGAGCTAACTTTCTCTTCCAGCTCTATTAGCAATGGCCGTAAGGCTTTCAGTTTGCTTTCTGTGTTTGTCACTCTTGCGGAAAACTTCATCTGGTCTTCCCATAATAAGCCTACCTCCACAGCCACCACATCTACTCTATTGCGTAAGTCTTGTCCAGCTATGGCTTCTAGGATTTTGTCAAATTTTTCACCATGAAGGGTGGGTGTCAGATCCATCTCTGTTCGCCGCGCTGCGTCCCTATTGGGCCCAGAGATGCGGCCGCTCTCTGCTCTTGTGAGCCGGTGCTGGAACCTCCTCTCTTCCTTCTTGTGGTGGGGAATTCAGAGCCCCTCAAGCAGTACGCCACCACTAGTGAAGCAGTATGCCTGTAATGCATCGCCCTTTGTTGTCTTTTGAAACCTGCCAGGTGCTTCTACCAGGCAAAGGGGGGGGGGGGGCCGCGAGGGCCCTACACACCCCACCACTGGCCTGTATTTACAGGGATTGCTGCAATATCCAGTGGCACCACCAACACCACCCTTGCCTCAGCAGTGGCTCACGTCGGAGCCCGATCTCCCCCCCACATTCCCGGCTTCATTCATCAGGGAGATCCATGGCTCCATTAGTGGCGACACTGTTGTCGGCCACTTCCTCCGCAGACCTGGACCAGTGGGGAGGGCTCCCCTAGGTGACTGCTGCTCCCCCATCCAGCGGTCCCCTCGTCCCACGCCTATTCCGGTCACCACTGCCTGATATTCCCTGCGCGCCTCCTCTTGGTACTATGGAAGGCCGCAGGGAATATCAGGGAGATAGTGAAGAAATCAGTGGGGGCACCACTATCCTAGGCCTCTCCGCAACCCCCTTTGTCCTCACCGCAATCCAGGGCCCACTTGGCGTGTCCCAGTCCAGGTCACCTCCTCCTCGTCCTCTGCATGCACCATGGCTCACAGTCTGCCCAACTATCACCGGGAGCCAACCCCATGTTCAATGAGGCTGCACTGCCACAAGGAGCTAAAGGACGGCGAGGGAGGTAGTGGGCGTGTCCTCTGTAGGCCTCTTCACAGCCCCCTTCCCCTCACCGCGTCCAAGGCTCCTGACAGTGTGGTCTGGCTAGACCGCTGCTTCCTCTTCACACCAGAACGCGTGGCAACCGGCCACGACCAGTGACGCCCTCTGCAAGGCCATCCGGTCTATCGAGGCTTCCTGCACTCCAGACTTCCAGATCCGCTGCTCCCCCCGATTTCTGGGGAGTGGCCTATCTCGCTTGCTGCAGGGCGGGGAAAGGAGACAGAACAAGGCGAGGCCGGGGGCCACATACTACCCCTAGGCCCCTCTGCGTCCCATGCTCCTCACCATAGCTGAGGGAGCCCTCTTAGCATGCTATATCTAGGAAGCCTCCTTCTCCATTCCTCACGGCACGCGGCAGACCCGACAGTCGCCGCTGTCATCGCCACATTCCGCGAGGCCTCCCGGCTCTCCGCATGCCCCCAAGCCTTGGCCACTTGGCGCCGTCGCTCTCCCCAACGTTTATGTCTGGGGAGCAGCATATTTTCCCGGGCTGTGAGTCAGGTGGCAGGAGCTCTCCTAAGCTCCGTCCGCCATCTTACGGAGCCAGACCACTCCCCCAGCTAGTTCTTCCTAGTGCTGGAGCCACAACTTTTGAAAGTATGCCTGGAGAGCCCTCATGTGCTACCTTGCATGAGTGACCAAGAGAATGCAGGAAGCCAACACACCGAGCAGTCACAGTACTGTCAGGATTAAAATCCGAGCCCCTAGTTGAAACCATCAGAATCACATTTCATATGTCCTGAAAAGATTGTGGAGAAGGGAACGCTTGGAGTAAGGTGGTATTGAGTATTGCTCCTATGAAGAGGAGGCTCTGGGAGGGCTCTTGTTGAGTCTTGGGTATATTGATTGTAAATCCAAGTTGAACAACAGAGATGTGTTTTTGCAGGTGGCATGACACCAGGTGTTGCAAATTGTCTTTTAGCAGCCAACTGTAGAGGTACGGAAATACTGGAATCCCCAGACCTCCTTGAATGAGCTGCCACCCCACCCACCCACGGACCTTGGTGAAAACTTTCAGTGCTGATGTAAGATCAAATGGAAGGACTGAAAACTGGTAGTTGGTAGAACCCACCACAAATTGCAGATACTGCCTGTGTGACAGCAGGATTGGGATAAGAAAATAGGCATCCTACAAGTCGAAAGACACCATCCAGTCTTCGGTATTTAGCTCTAGAAGGATTTGAGCTAGACAGAGCATCTAGGAGTCAGAGGTCTAGGACTGGACGGTGACCGCTGTCCTTGAGGATGTTAGAACCTGTACCTTTTTCCTGCTCTGACATCAACTCCATTGCTCCTTTGTGCAGAAGGCTGCCACCTCCTGCTGCAAGATTCTTAGAAGTTCTTCGCATTGAAGGGACTGTTGGGGAGGAAGGTCATGGGGTTGTTTTGGGAAGGGTAAGGTATATCTTGTTTATTACTATTTGTAAAATCATTGGTCTAAAGAAATGCCTCTCTAAGATAATAGAAAAACGGTTACCAGTTCTTCCACTGTCTTGCACAGCCAAACATCTATGGCTTCTCTGGTGATACCAGGGAGGAGGAGGAGGACTGAAGCTGTTTTGCACTGCCTCTGTGCTGGTGCGTGAGGGAACTGGCCTGTTGATGCTGGGTGGTTGATGAAAATTGGCGCTGCCTGTAGGAATTGCCTTTAACATAAGGTTTTGGTCCAAGAAATATTATTCTAGAAGAACCTTGGAGACCTAAGAGGAAGCTTGGTGACCTAAGGAACTGGCTGTAGCTCAACGTTCATTTTTCATCTCCTTATATAAACTAATGTCAATTAGTGGAACGGAAAAAGGCATGCCTCCTCAGGGAGACTGATGAGCACGTGGAATGTGAAATTGTGCAAAGTGGGGTCCAAGGTGGACCGGTAGGCAGGAAATTGCCTTGTTTTCTATATCCTATAAGGCATACTTGTAGATGCCAAAAAGGCATGTTGCACTAAAGGATCATAGTCCTAAACGTCCTGAGGAAAATAAATTCTTCTCTCATATTGTTTGGACTCCATGTCTGGGGGGTGGAAGGGAGAGGCAACAGGGTCTAGATTAGCAGTGGAGGAGGCTTGATTAATGAAGGTTTTAGGAAAAGGATGAAGGGAAAGAAAAGCCAGATCATTAGGCACTGGCTTATATCTACGAGCAATAGCACAGCAAACCGCTGTAATAGTTGCTGGATGTGACCAGCGTTCCTTTACTGTCTCTATTAAGACTTTGGTAAGTGGAAGAAGGGGCTCATTGGATGCAGTGGACACTTGTAGAATGCCATGGAAGGTCATAAAATGCACTTCTATCTGTACCTGGGGCTGATCTTGATCTGAGTCTGGACCAAATAAGTCATGAATAAGGTCCCAATGTAAATTCTGAGAATCCAGGCCAGGCCCTGCAGGCAATATGTGTGGTGTTGGGTTGTTATACGGCCAACCACCGCTGCGCATGGCTGAAGGCCTTGCGCGGTGGTGGTTGGATTTACGTATAGTAATAAAAATTACTTTACATTGAAAAAAACAGAGAAAAAAACAAAGGTTACAGAGATGCTATCGTTAGGAAATAGAAGTTTAAAAAACTTATAAATTCACTTAAAAACCAAAGGTAACGGGGAAGTTGTAGTTAGGCTCATATTTTACACATACAAAACAAAACGTTCCCACCCATGCACTGCTAATTGCTCCAAAAATTACAGCACTCATGACATTTTTGATAACATCATTGATAATATCAATTTAATATTTGCAGTAACATTTTTGATTAAAAGACTGTGCATGGCAGGGGCACAAGTTAGGGTTACCTTAGAGCACCAGTTATAGTTACTTGAGATAACTCTAACAGGTGAATCTCTATAAATTCTATGGTTTTGTACATTTAAAATGTGAGCCTAACTATAACGTCCCTGTAACCTTTGGTTTTTTAAGTGAATATATATATTTTTTTTCACAAAAAACCCCAAACGTTTTATTTATAGTTAGGAAATAGAATTAAAAAAAACCTTAGAGATTCACTAAAAAGCCAAAGGTTACAGGGATGTTATAGTTAAGTTCAGATTTTACATGCAAAAAAACATAGAAATTCAGCTGCTATAGTTAGTTATTTCAAGTAACTGTAACTCGTGCCCTAAGGTAGCTATAACTCGCGCCCTCTCCATGCACAGTTTTCTCATCAATCATTTTACTGCAAATGTTACAGTGATTTAATTAATGATGTCAAAGAAGATGTCATGAATGATAAAATATCTTGGGAAATTAGAAGTGCATGGTGGGGGCCTGACGAATCAAGAAAAACAGGCCCAAACTGTTTCAAAATAATATACCCTACTGGTCTTTCCAAAAATGCCACCAAAAACCTCATCACCTTTTCTGGCCGTGCCCTGCCCGTGCAGACCAGTGTGTAACCCTTTCAAGGTGGGTGTGCACAGCATGGCTAAACCGCTCTAATGTAATCAGGTTTTGCACCCCACTGGCCATAAAAACACATGTATGCGTACGTGCCTTAGCGGCCACTGTAAAAGACTTGCAGTACTTCCAACAGGTTTGTCAAGCCCACCGCCTTTGAAAACTGGCACTGAAGCATGCACTCCTGGTGGCCATTTTGCAGAATTGGGAACCTTCCCAAACTGTGCCTATTTTCCATAAAAACACATGTACCACATATGCAATGTGGTAGCCACCTTGAATTGAGGGACATATCCTTAAACTGTATGTGCATCACGGTGTTAGAAAGCCTGCACTGATTTACAGCGACAGGCACACTTGTGAATTTGGAGAAGGCCTGCATTTAATGTTGTTACCAGGCACACCCTGGTTTATGCAAAGTACTAGGCTTATATCAACAGTTGATGACAGGCACACCTACGTTTAAAGTTAACAACTTATAATATTATGTACTTATCACTGCCGGTTTCCACAACTATGTTCTGCATGTATCCTGAAAATGTTTTATTACAATAAGAGAAACATTGGGCAATGTTTCATCCTATATAAGGTGTGGCAGCAACTCCCTTATGTATAGTCACCTCATGGAATAAATATTAGCACCACCACCTTTTCTTCAAGTACCTGGCACTCTTCTGTTGACTGGCAACAGTGGAATGAGACCTTCGAAGCATATTTAGAAGCGATTGATGGGGATATGTTCAAATCATAAAAGAAAAAGTGCTTCTAATAGAGAACTTGGGTTCTGTAGGAAGAAACATATTGAAAACCCTACCTTTGAAAGTAGTTAATGTCCACGCGGGTGAAGGAGAAGATGGTGATTCTGTGGTTTCCAAACACTTGGGTAAAAGATTAATTCCCAGGAAAATATAGCATTTGAGTGCCACACATTTCTTCAGTGTTCCCAAATTCCCAGGGAGTCCAATACTATTTTGTTGCCGCTCTATGAACACTTGGTGTTACAGGCAACTATAGGGAATTCAGAGATTAAATCATCCCAGATCAGTTGATCGAAAGAACTACCAACAAGGAATTTCAAGAGAAGCTTTTATCCATGGAGGACCCCCATTTAGAGACAGCCCTAAATCTGGCCAGAAGCATTAAGTGTTCTCAAATGTGCATGAATGAAATATACAAGTGTGTTAAGTCTAGTGAAGTAAAACAACTCAATTTGAAACACAATCCAAAACACCCTGCAAAGGAAGTTAATGCCAGTATTTTACATAATTCTGAAGTCTTACCATCCAAGTCAAAGGGCAAGAAGAATGAGACTTCATGTTTCTGCTGTGGCACCAAGTCTTATCTAGGAAATGCCAAATTCTGTTCTGCTGTGAACCAAATTTGTTTTAAATGTGGCAAGAAAGGCCACTTTGCACATGTGTGCAGAGTAAAATCAGGACAAAAAATGCTTCTTTGCAGGTTGTTAAAACATTGATGAAGATTCTATTGACTGATAAGAATAGCAATGTTGTACTAATGTTATCCTCATCTAGTCAGGAAGGCAGTGGTGCCATGGAAATATCAACCATAATTGGGTGAGGTAAAAGCCCCCCACCTTGAGTGATTACTGTGAATAATAGTGACGTTCGATTCATGGCAGACTTTGGTTCTCCTTTCACGCTAATAAATGTGAAGGGTTTTAGTGGGTTGGAGGACGTTCAGGTGCATCAATCTCACATAAAAATGTTTGCATTTGAGGGCAAGAAAGAGTAGAGGTTATGGATAAATTTGATGCCAAGTTGGAATTTGATGGGGAAATCTTCTGTGGGACCAGTATACATTCTCAATGAGGGTGACATTTTGTTGGGTTGGGATGAACAAGGGGACCTTGGAATTGTTTTGGACCCCAATCATCCTGACATGGTATTATCTAAACAAAAAGTGAGTGGAGTTTATTGTGCACAACAAAAGGCGAGCCTACCCAGTTCAAGCCTGGTTTGTCATTCGAAGGCTGATGAGTGGATCAGGGATTACTTTGAGGTTTTTAATGAGAAATTGGGAAAGCTAAAGTGTTTCTACGATCGCATAGTTCTTAAAGACTGCACACAAGCAGTAGCCCACAAGGTACGGAAAGTGCCATTAAGGTCGTGAGAAGAATTCAAACTTGAATTAGAGAGATTGTGTTCCATGGGCATAATCAAGCCCATTTAAGGGTCGGAATGACCGAACCCCATAGTCTGAGCAGGTAAAGTTGATAAGTCCTTAAGACTTTGTGTAGATTTGAGAGATCTAAATTCTAATATTTAGGTGGCTTGCCAACTCCTTCCTAACATCAATTAAATGCTGATGATGTTGGATAATGCTAGGTTATTCACTCCTCTAGATGTATAATCAACTTATCATCAGGTTAAATTAAGCTGGGATTCTAAATACCCGCCATCATTTGTTACGTCAGAAGGAGCATATTGCTATGTCCATATGCCATTTGGTCTGGCATCTGCATCAGCTGTATTCCAAAAATCAATGAACAATTTATTTAAGAACAACAAGGGGTGGTCACGTTTTTCCAAGATGACATCTTGATATTTGGTGAGACTAAGGCTGAACATGACTGGCTTGTGAGTTAACTTTAAAGACAGACAAATGTATTTTTTTTCAGGAGGGGGTGGATTATTTGGGTCACCATGTGTCAGGTGGGGGAGGAGGGGATTGAACCCAAAATAAAGATTCTAGAAGCCGTCCAAGGTGTGCCAAAACCCAAGGACAAAGACCAGCTTCCCTCATTCCTCAGTTTATTGAATAATCTGCCGAATTTGTTAACAAGTTCCTGGATAAAACTGTGTGTTTGCGCAGGCTCCTAAAGAAAAAGGGAGAGCTGCCCCGCATATTGCCAAATGGCAATATAAATTGCAAGAATTTAATTACAAGTTGGAATATGTGGCAGGGGGCAAGAATTCTGTGGCTGATTGCCTGTCTAGATTGCCACCGGAGAAGAGTGAAGAACCATATGAAATAACAGATGACCTTGAGATGGTATGTGTTGTGAGTTCAGCTGATTACACTATGAAGGAGGGATCTATCTGAGCAGGAGTGGTTGGAAGCAGTGTTGGATGACAAGGAGCTTCAGGATGTGGCAAACTTTGTTGTGAATGGTTAGCCCATTAACAAACGTATACCCCTGAAGCATTGATTCCCTAAAGGGGGGGAGGAATTGCCCATTGTTGGGGGCATTATGTGCAGGGGTGGACTATTGATGGCCCTGGGGTGCCTACACAGAAGATTCCTGGATTTGGCCGAGAACGTCATCTTGGGATTCATGCTATGAAGTGCAGAGTAAGTGAGGATTTTTGGTGGCCGGGGGTGGACAAAACCATTGAATATTATGTCAGTGAATGTTGCATGTGTGTCCTCAGTGATAAATCCTAGGTGACATGCTCCTCTCCTGTCAACCCTATCATAGTTAAAAAGACATCTTGGTGTAAAGTGGCATTTGATGTGTCTAGACTAGACCTTTTGGAGCTACAGGTAGCACACCCAAGTATGCTTTAGTTTTGGTAGACTTCATGAGTAAGTGGCCCAAAGTGAAATTTGTAGACAACATCAATTTTGATGCAGTCATTTAATTCTTTAAGAAGCGTTCTTGAGAAACGAATTTTCAGAAGAATTAATGACTAATAATGACACTTAACTTTTATCCAGAGAAATGAAAAGCTTCCAGGAAAACCCTGGCATAAAGCATATTCTAAATTCCTTATACTATCCCCGCAGTAATGGTTTGGTTGAGAGGGTGAACCAACGACCAATTACAGCTTGCACTTATCAATGGGTTGCATTGGAAGGATATGCTATGGGCCATAAGAATAACCCCTCACATAAGTACAGGGATATCCTCTTTTACTTATACTGAGTGGCAGGATTGGAAGATCTAAATTAAAGAATGAATGGATGTCTAGAAAACCGTTAATGTGCTGAAAAAGGCAGGGGTGGTGGATGTGAGAACTGCATTATAGATGAAATATAGTACTGTGGATGATTGACACAGAACCTTAGTAATTCCAATTGGACACTGGGTGAGAATCAAAAGACCTGGTTGTCTTTGCAAGGGCTTGTCATGGTTTTCTGCACACATTCATTTAAAAGAAGAGAAAGATAACATAGTAGTGTTAGAAAATGGTAAAAGGTGGAACAAATGTTTTGTCTCAGAAGTGCCAGAATCCAAGGCTGAGTACCTACGTAACAAAATGGGGGTACAAACTGGCTCTAAGTTTGACAACCACTGTTCCAACAACAGGGCTTCAGGTAGAGTATGATCGAGTCCAGTGAAGTTTAAGGATTATGACATGTATTAACTGGAGTCCTGTGTTAAATTCGGAATACCTTATGACATACATTTTGTACAATTCATGTCTGTTTATCTTTGAATTCATGTTGTTTTCTTATGTTGTTTACTCATTTTTTTATTTCTTTATTTTTTTTCGTTTTTGTGAAGGAAGCGGGTGTGTTGGAATATGTGCTGGGCGGCTCAGTATGTGGGAATTTGTAGGTTTTTAGAGTTCCCTGAGTAGAACCTAGGGTGGGGTGTATCTGAGAGTTCTGTTGCCACTTGCTGCCAGGAGATTGTGCTAACTCTTACCACTGTGTCTGGAGCTTCCTTTCACTGGATCTCTGGTCTTGTTCTCTGCAGAAGATGAGCAATTTAGATTGCCCCACAGTCCTCCAACCCTTACCTGCTCATGTCCTTCACCCATCCTACCACCATTGCTTGGAGAAGTTCTGCTTCTGCATCCATTCTAAAAGGTATGTGTAGGATGAAGAAGTTATTTAGGTATGTTACATCTCAGAGTTGTGTTGCTTGTGTTTGTTTCCATACCTACTTTCTCAATGATGGCGTTGGTGGGCATCTATCTAATGTTTGTTGGAGGTAGAAAGAAAAGTTTGAAGATACAGGTCCCATGGATCCGTACATCAACCAAGGCAAAGCCGTAGATCAACCAAGGCAAAGGTCATTCATCTCTGGGATTTTGCTACTTAACTTGATCCACATAGAGAAGAATCATTCTAAATGGTCGTGACAGGCATAGGCAGAGAACTTGGGTGTTCACCCAACTATGCAATAAAAAAAAAACGCAAATACTTTAACATAAATATCTTGATCACAAGCACCACCTGTTACCGTAAGTGTTAATCTCACCCACACACTTTTATTAACGTAAAACACATTTTGTGGAACCACTAATTATTTAGTACTGTCATTATCTAGTAAATACATTTTATATTACATTTTTTACATTTGTACATTATTCATTTAAAAAATATATAACAGTTAGGTGCAGTGGATCCAAATGGTTATGATGTTAGTGTGGCCTCACACCAACAATAAATAGAAGCTAGGGAAAATGTCGAGGCAAGAGCTTTGCTTTTGAACAACTGAAACTCTCAGTGCATGTGTACACTTTCTTTCATTGAATACACTGTGCATGATCTCAAGTCGAAAAACATTTTAAAAATGGAGGCGTGTTTTTTAATCATTACTTTGCTAGTTGTTATGATTTTGCTGTGCTGAGGTTTTGTTACCAATATTCGTGGTTTGTATGTGGCTTCAAGAATGCCACATGAAATTCTTTCACTTGTTCCAGAGCAGTGCAGATCATCAAGTTTTATGAAGTTGAACACTACAGCAGTAAATAAGTATCTATTTGTTTTGTAAGCACCATCCCTGTGATCTGAATCCTTCCTCTATTTCTGTTTCAGCTCTGACAAAAGTCTTGGCAGTTCTTGCTAGATCCCATAGAATCTGTCTGGAGAGGATAGGAGAAGTACTGTGGAGATACCAGAAAGGTAGCAGGCTGGGCTGTCAGGTGGATGGTGTGGGTGGATGTGTAAGGCGGGGGCGATGATTGTACCAGGCAGCCAGGCTCTGTTCTGGCGAAGGAGAACCTGCGAATAGAGCCCCCTGTGGAACTGGAGCTGGTGGCTATGCTGGACTGTCTCGATGGAGTCCTGATGCTGCTGGATGTCAGGATCATTGGGAGTGTCTCCGTCTGGTAGCTACGCAGGGAGAAGCGGATTGGCTGCTGCGACGTTTGTTTTGGCCTCAGGCACGTGCAGCAATAAACTGCCACCAGTGAGCCCACGATGATAAACGCAATAAAAATTGAACCCACTACAAGGAAAGGCACGTAGATAGGCTCTGAATAGGGGGAAAAAAAGAATATTTTAGTATTTTTTTTTTTTTTTAAAGTACAGCAGTTGCTAAAGAAATCATGCCATCGCAGTATAAATTCAAAATATTTCAGTCATTTCTGCTACATATTATTGTTCACATATTCTGGTGTACATGTTATTTGATACTTCACTCACTAAGTTTGTTGACTTCGTTTATGAGGTTTTTCGCCTGTTAAAGGCGTCCCTATTTGATAACACTGTGTAACTCGTAAAAGCCATCTCCACCAAATTATATTCATTATTTTGATTTACTTGCATTGCACATGACGTCAATTATTTGAGACCTTGGGAAAGAGAAACAATATTTTGAATGCCTCATATTTTTCTGCTGGTGCCTTCATTTTTTTGGTTAAACGTCAAAGTTTCTGCTTTATTCACTTGCAAAATATATTAAGGATTTCTACATGATCATCTGCAAAAGTGAGTCTGAAATATAAATCAGAAAACTTGTCTTCAAATGACAATGCCCTCAGAAAATGAGGTCCTTAGAATATGCCTTGGCAAAGTTAGACGCCCATAGAAACTCCCACTTTAAAAACTGACAAGAATTAAATAGTTGTTATAGGTCATTTTAATTTAATTAAATGTTTTGGTTAAAATAAAAATATAGGCACAATAAAATAGTCACACGCATATTAACAAAAAACAAAACTAAGTTTGCATTCATCGTTCTAAAATACATTTTCTCAGTGAATTTCAAGATTCGTCTTTAAAACTATTTAAGAAACGCAGGTTGTAATAAGCTTTGCTGATTCTATAGTATGGCGGCCACTCAGATTGCAGGTAGGAAGTTCCTATGCAGACTCCAATTAAACTGCCCATGTGTATCCTGCATAAAAAGTCTTGTTTCTGTAGAATACAGATACCTAACGTCAAGGTGGTTCCCAATTAACCGTCTTTACATAAACGCTGGAAATTATTATCTTTTAATGATCTTACCATCCTTAGTATGCTATTTGTGAATGCATTATTGACATTTCCTAGTTAAACCTAAGCTCATGATAGCTATAAAAAGGGATTACAGTGTTTTAAATATTAAAGATACCTTGGTGTGACCTCCCTGGAAATGTTTTTCTTCAGAGCTGATGACTCAAAAGATGTCTTTGAAAATGCTTTGTAGCAGCCAGTGGGTTCTTTCATCTTTGCTTTATGAGGAGTACCTCCCGCCAATCACGCTCTATTTGATCTGTGTAGGCATGCTTTTCCATGGCTTCAAAGATGCAAAAATGTCAAATAGGGATGTCCCAATTAGTACAGATTACTGCATACTGTGACACCCACACTGTGTGATAATTTTAATCTAATGTCTGATTCTATCCATGGTATGAAATACCACAATAAAGGTATACACCTTATATTTTGTATTCTATTTTGTATTTTTTTTCATTGTTGCCCTATTACCAATGAGTGGTGTAATTGAAAAGGTTAATACAAGTGTCTTTTTTTAGAAGTTTCCTTTCTGAAATTCGTTGATGGCTGTGGGGTTCAGGCTTTGGAGAAGATATATTTTGATAGCATAGTAGGTATGCCTGCATGGAGTAGTATACTCAAAATGAATCGAATGCATTGTTTATAGGACAAATATATATATATATATATATATATATATATATATATATATATATATATATATATATATATATATATATATATATATATATATATATATATACACACACACACACACACCATGTAGCTTTGTGGCATTCTGTTAAAAAGACAACATGTTCCATAGCAAGAAAGGGCTGTGGATGAAGGGAAGTAGGAGTAAGTTCAATGGGTGAGCAGATGTAACATTTCCAGTGCGACTTATTGTTTCTTGTGAATGTCAGGGGTATCCTAAAAACGGAGGCACTCATTACATGTACCCTAGAGCAGTAGCCCCAGAGGAATACCGCTCTGGGGAACTAGATGATTTTCTGTGTTTCCAGGGCTGGTATTATCAAGTTCTCAAAGTTGGATCCGAAGGAGCTCCCCTGGAGGATCTCTACCCTCTTGCTGCCTCTGCACTCCAGACCACCCATGGCTGAGAAAAGAAGCCCCACAACATTTAACAAAACCAAGCAGGTGTGAAATGTCTGCAGAGTTGGGCCTGTCATTTCCCCAAAGCAGGGAAAACGTGCAATTGGACCTGGTATTTACCATATCCGCTTGTTATACCCCATTCCAGCAGAAACACCTTTCTCTCTCTCTCTGTCTCCCTCTTTTGTGGTTGGGCGTTACTTCTCAATTCTTTTATCCTCCTGACTTCAAAACAACATACAGAATGTGCCACTGGTAAATCGTCCTGTCTTGTGGCTCGCAAACGTTCGGGTCCCAGCTTGTGAGTGGCTGCAGTAGTTAATTTCGTAGATGCCATGTGTGTGTGAATTTGTGGATTTATGTTGGTGTGTATTTGTTTGGATGTACGATATCCCTGTGTATTTGTGTGGGTGTGTAATACGCCAGTGAGCTGCGACCACTAGAAGGATGTTTCCTTTCAGCATGACGGACTGATGAGTACTAGAGCATTGTGCTACTTAGATGGTAGTTTATGGCAGAACTAGAGCTCTCTGTGGGTGTTGCGGTTTAGTGCTTTGATGATTTCGTGTAGATAGCATTATTAAGTTTTCAAAACACTAAATGACAATGTATGGGGAAAGGGACCTTCAAGTTGGACGGTGGGGGGGGAGTGCTTTGAGTGGCACCACGAAAGAGGTGTGTGTGGTGTTGACACAAGGCTTTACAATTGGGAGGCCTTTTGGTGGCATGATGGTGATTCAAAGACAGCAGGCGTTGGGGGTTGTTTCTAGACAGGGCTGTCAGGAAATTTTATGTAGGGTGTAGTGATATTTTATGTAGGGAGTAGTGGCGTAAAAAAGGAAATGTTCTAGTGAGAACAGTTTTGCTTTTTTTGTTAGTTTCAAAGAGAAGAAGGAAGAACACCCAAGAAGGTTGTGGTGTGTTCATGTTGGCTATTTTCATGCAGATGTTAGACTAGTGCAGTGCTTCCCAAACTGTGGGTTGCAACCTATTGATGGGTTGTGAGCTGAATTTTTGTGTTGCGAAAGTCAGAGCAATAAATAAAGATGTTTTTAAATTCTGTGTTGTCTTATCAAACCTGCAGTGATTCAAGGACGGAGATCAAATGTCAGGCTGCTTTATTCTTTTAACTTGATGATTAGTCTTTACCTTTCTTTCTTTGACTGCAAAGTGAGTGGAATGTTTAAAGTGAATTATGCGACAATAGGATGTTATTGTTTTGTAGTACACACCAAAGTGTAATTGCCTGTAAATTAACTCTATGCATCCAGCAAAAATGAAGAACTTTTTGGTAATTCTGAAACATGCTGGAAACAGAGATTTTAATAGGATCAAAACCAATCAATTACTTGGTGATGCACAAATGATAAATATTCACAGAAACCCAATTTCCACACATCATAATTGGCGTGACATATAGCTTTATCAGAAAAATGTCTGTCTGTGCAAATTTATTGGCCATTTAAATGGAAAATGTTCTGAATGACAATGCGCTACCACACTATTCTTTTGCTATATTAAAAAAATCACGCCACCTGATGTCCACTAAGGGTAGGTGGGTTGCAAAAGCTTGTTGTTCTAAAAAGTGGGTTGCTGTTCTAAAAAGTTTGGGAACCACTGTGTTAGAGGCATGTGGGCACTGGCTATGGTAGGCGCTGGAGTGTAATGTAGTAAGTGTTGTAGTCATGTATTCGGTACATTTCATACAGAGGCAAAGCTGTTGCCATTCTTCAATCTTAAACCAGCCAATCTGGTTTGCTGTGGTGGTGTAAAGGAATTCCGACATTTCTTGGGGAGGGTTTTGCTTTCCCTCTCTTATTATTATGTTCTACTGAAACATCATGTTTAGACAAAAATAGGATCTTACCCACGGGGAGAGTATTGAATCCTGGTGGGCAACGGCCTGTCCTTTGAATGAGAATTACATTGAAGATGCTAGATGAAATCTGTTTCATAAAGAATACTTATGTCATACCAGACCTGGATACAAACCTCATGCATGAGGAGTGTGTGGAGGAGATTTTAGGAACTGATCCTGTTAAAAGCCTGAATGTCTGGGCTGTCTCACCCATGTTCATCATTTTATGCTGTATATATTTATTTCTAGACCTATTTAGGTTACTATTTGCATTAGTGCATTGGTCTAATATTTTTATTTGTATACCAATCACCATTTCTCATGCCACTAGTCGTGGTATAAGGTGCTATGTAACTAAATAATATAAAGAGTGGGGTTCTTGCTGTAAATGTGCAAAGTCTTTAGCCATGAAAATTATATTTTTGGGTGTCACTCGAAGCATTTTATCCTGGATAGGGTTGTCATCTGTTTATTTTTTACTGGCCTGCCGTGTCACTTTATGTCCAATCCACATAAATATTAGGGAAAGTAGTGTTTTCGCTGTGTTGTTTCTCAGCAGTAATGATACAACTCACAAGCTCAGACCTCCGATATGATCTACCAGTGGGTGACAAGTCATGCTATGTGGATCGTCTGTGGGCAACTTTGTCATCACTTTCTTTAAGGTGTTTTGTCTTTCTCATTGAAAATTGGGGAGTCGTTCAAGGCAAAGTAGAGGGCTTCCATCTCACCATCCGGACACGGGCAGGTATCACTGCTGAAACAGCAGCAATTCTAGTCAGGTGGCACGGTTTGCACTAGGCTTCCACTGGCTAGGGTGAACAGATGCCTCTTTTCTGGATTGTCCAGGCACGTTACCAGTGGTGCACAACAAAATTATGCCCACACTGCTCAATGTGGTGATGGGCCCTTGTGACTCCAATATCTCATGAATATTCATTGCCTTTAGGCTGACTGGAAGGCCTTCCGGTGGATGGGTGACCACACTCCACCACAGGGGCTGCAGGGGCCTATGCATCACACCTATTTGTCACATGTGTTTGTATTACCTCGCTGGGCTCAAAGATCCCTTGGCACGAATTGTGTCAGCTGCCATTCTGCACAAACAGTCCACCTTTAAAGCTTTGCCTTAGTGACTTGTTTGTATTCTGTGTACTCTGCAATGGGCCAGGAACATTTCCTTTCGATTTGCAGTTCTTTCACTTCCCCCCCATTATCAACCTTCTTCTCTTTCGGTTGCATGTGGCAGTTACCACCTCCTTCCAGCATTCATCAATTATGTGCTTGTTTTACTGTGTTTTTCTTGGCTGCTTGCCTTGAGAAGATATTGTTTGCTTTAGGCGCAAGTTTCTGAAAAGGCATTTGTCCTCTGAGATTGACATTCATATGCATATGGAAGGTGCAGTATCTTCTTCCACAGAGCTCTCCACGTCACTCCCAGAATTTAGAAGAGGGCTGGGGTGGGGGGCGCAGACTTCTGGGCGGTATATACCATGGGGTCACTCTGCAGGATTCGGCAGTGTTGAAATGAGCCTCGAACAAAATGATGTGCAAACCTGGACCCAGCTCTAGCTTGGTTAACCGTTTTCTTAGCTAATTTTGTTAAGTGCGTTGCCAGTTCAGCGGATAATGAACCAAATTCCCATGTAGGGAAAGCTAGTTACCTTTTCCAGTTTTTGAATAAATCTCTTCAACTTGATCCTCTTATGTGGCCCCAGGGCATTATTTTGTATGTGCTGTAGTTTACCTGGATTTCTTTGTGCTAGTGACGTGTACTTTGTTTCCCCTTTTGCATCCTGGAACGATGAGTGAGTTGTACTATGACTTTGGTCATTCTTAAAACTTTGTGAAAAACTGAGACCCAGTTCCAGTAACCAAAGTGTTTGAAAGACTCTATGCACCGATTTGGCTGCAAACTCAGGGCCTGATTATGAGTTTGATGGGTGGGAAAGCCTGTCCGCCAAACTCCCGACAGGCTGGCTTGGCCGCCTTCGTGGTGATCGTCGGAAGGGCAGAAACCTCGGCCCACAAGCCTAGCGGGAAACAGGATACAACATTTTCTCTGGCTCGTAATCGAGCCAGCGACAATGCTGTAGCCTGCAAGGTGCACCAGCACCCTCGCAATGTTCACTGGCTGGCCAGCAGACAGTGAACATTGCAACTGTGCTGGGCAGAGGGACTCCTGCACTGCCCATACCAAGTGGATTGGCAGTGAGGGCCACCCCGTGGCCCCCTGCACCTGTTCTCTGCCAGCCTTTTCATGGCGGTGAAACCACCATGAAAAGGCTGGCAGAGAATGAGGTGGTACTCCGCAGGGCGTCGCTGCATACAGCGCTGCCCTGGAGGATTATGATCTCCGCCTCCACCATGCCATCAGGATCATGGATCCTGGTGGTGCTGGTGGAACCCTGACGGTCTGACCACCAGGGTCTTTATGTGGCAGTCAGTCCACCACAGCAGCAGCAGTCCTGACTGCCACCGTGAGGCTGGCGGTCTGAAGATCACCAGCCTCGTAATGAGGCCCTCAGTGTTCTGATCTATGTGTAGCCTGCACGTCACAGATTAGCACCCTGGCATGCTGAACTCAGCCTGTCATCCTTCCATGGCTAATGAAATATGTACAATGTTAAATTGAGTACTAATAATTAGAGACAAATGTTCCATGTAAAGCATGACTAGTAAAGGTCCTATACATACAACAAGTTATGTGTTTCATCTTCCATGTGTGTTTTTTTTAAATGTAGTCAAAGTAAAACAGCACATCTACCGAGGAACAAAATATCCTTCATTGATTGACCTAAGAGTAGTTGGAGGTGGCCTCCTCTGAAGACGATTGCTTCCTGCATCCCCTCCTGTGCGCTTTAAAGATTTACACTTATCGGAGGCAGTGGGTTAAAAAGCACCATAGAAGGCCACTCCTGAAGTGTATGCAATAGTGTACAAACATTACACTGGTAGACAACAGACAGTAAAGTGCACTATTCCTCCCTCGACTATGTGATGCAGAGGGCTCTTGTTCATCTCAGATGCAAGTAGGGTTCATCTAAAAGCATCAGCTGAGGGAAAGAAGAAACCTGCTGCACGACAAGAAAAGAAAAATGTTCTCCTCGTGCTGTTTTTACTGGAAATGCAAAACTCGATTTTTGTGTGTTTCATATTGATCACTTAATAGCTATGAACTGAGAACTGGGGCCTGAGATTAAAAACAAAAAAAATCCTACATCAACTTGTCAGGCTGGTCCTTGCTGAGCACCTCTGCCTGCCCAATAAAAGCACTGCTGGTTGTCTCAATGACTCCTGCTCTACCGCCTCTTCATAGCGCCATATTTGAAATGACTTTAGTATGGTACACTTACCAAAATTCCACTATAGGGGCGACACATTTAGAGTTTTGCAGTCAGACCTTAGAGTATTACATGAATTATAACCAAAACCTACATCCTCACAATAAAATTCCAGTTGAAATGTCTTGCATCAGAATGTGCAGACTCAAGGAACAGAGCCAAGGGCAGAAAAAAGGAGCACGATCCTGCGGAAACCATTTTCTTCATCAGCTGGTGTGCAGACTGTTTTCTCTTTTCTTGACAAGTTGTTTAATAAAGGCACGGACATGGTTAGTACCTTGGTACGGATTTTTCTTCTCTAGCAACAGAAAGTAGCCTGGCTGAGTATGAAGGACTACCTTCGGGGCCACAAGAGTACATTGAGATAGGCGACTAAGAAAGATATTCACTTTGTCAAGCCAGAATCACACAAAAGCTTGAACAGCAACACCGACGACTCAAAACAGATGGCAAATATTGATGAAATGCAGGAGAGATTTTGGTTCATGACCATGACCACTTTACATACGTTTTTATAGTGAATTGGCGATAAAACTAACAATCCCAGAGGCTTGGCATAATAGGCCAATAAAGGAATGTCCTATGGTGCAGACAGCAGTCAAAACCACAGATAAAAGGTAAATTATGAATTTCCTAGAGATTAGTACACACAGTGGTGCGTAGGGCATTTGGCCCTACATCACAAGGTGGACAAATTAATCATCAAGAAAAGAGTCAAGACAGCACGCAGCTCCTAAACCAAAGGTAGCCTGCAAGGTGTTCAACAGTACTGCATGGTTGACAGTGATGAAATCCATTGAGAAATCTAGCGGCCCTAAAACACAGATAGCCCTGCCATTCAGCATATGGTGACACCAGCCAACACCTTCACACTGTCAGTATCAAGTCTGCATCTAACATGGAACCTCTTTCTATTACCCATGCTCTTGAAACGAAGAGCTTCTGGGTATTATTATCTTTGCTGCATACAGGTTCATGAGGATTTTGTGTGCAGAGATTATCAAAAATCTGCCCCTGGAGATTTCCTCCTATGTTTGGAGTATATTTCAGACTTGTATAGTATTTATGAAATTCTGGGGTTGAAGATTTCCAGAAGCACTTCTCATATACACTTAGGAGGATTTTTCTTAGAGAGAATCTTGGTGAAAGGATGGCAGAAAT
The DNA here is from genome assembly GCF_031143425.1 of Pleurodeles waltl. NCBI lineage: Eukaryota > Metazoa > Chordata > Amphibia > Caudata > Salamandridae > Pleurodeles > Pleurodeles waltl. Next base: position 1,011,060,481 of record NC_090437.1, read on the forward strand.
TTGGATTTGCACATTTAACTTTTCCTGTAGAGGAAAACCCCCTATGAAATTTGAGTGTGTTGCTTTCCTATTTTCACCTTTGAAACCCAGTTTCTCCAACCACTTTGTAAAGTAACTGTACAAGTTTTTCCAGAGTGTGTCTTGCTGTGGAAAACGTGTGGGATGCACGCACATCTATGAGATTGTGGATGTTTCAGGCATTTCCTGCAGCCGCGTCTAAATGTAGGATGGGAAAAATCCACATAATGACGATTGCCCACCAGTGCACTTTACAATCCTAAAATTTCCCTTATGCTGGATCTACAAATTAGGATATGGAATTTTGACCGTAAAACTGATTTTGTTAGCATGGGCAGAAGGAATGTGTACTTGGAAAATAGCGCCTTTCGTAGGGAGTAGATGAGAAGGAGTGAGGAGAGGATATTGGAGTTATGCAGTGGGTATGCGTAGCCCAGGAGAATCAAAGCAGGTTTTTATTAATTTACTCAACTATACATAAAACCAACCAACATTAAAAACAAGTAACAATAAGTAACCATATTGTTTAACCTACTCTTGGAAAAAAAAAAGAGTAATTACATGTATGCAGTAAAGACCATTCATTCTCTAGTTGTTCTTGCAACAGCTGCTGCTAGCAGTGTATGAATCTCCCCCACAGGACCGAAGGTATTCAAAAGACAATCCTGTGAGTGCGGAGCTGTGGGGGCGGGTTTGGGTGGTTTCATTTATAGGTGGGTTATCTCAGTCGGCGTTAGGAAGGGGGCCCGTCCAGCGGGAGGGCTCCACAGAAAGAAGTGACCCAAGACCGTGTTTTTTTGGTTTAGAGAATAATATTCTGGCCATATTTATTGCATCCAGCAAATTAGTAAAAAATCACAATTATCGCAACCTTACATGAGAACAATAACCTCCTGTATATGTCATTTTTACAGTGCAAACTGGACATTACCACTCCAAACCACAATCCCCATTAAAGATAAAACCTTCTGTAGGCTCATGCCCTGCTCCTCAACAGGTCTTCTCTGGACCACATGATCTAGCACCTTGAATAAACTAAGGGCTCCTTTCGGAAATTAAGGAAACTCTCAGCTCTCCAACTGGGGAGCAAGGCCCTGCTCTGATGCGAGCCAGAGGTCACCATATTGGGGTCACCTTCACATCCTTCTGGGAAATGTGCCTGGGCAGCTGGGACATAACTCAGCCCGCTGCTGCATCCCCTCTCTTTCTCTGGGCATTTAAAAACTGAATATATATTAAAGGGCTAGAAACAGTGACATAAACATTCTCAGCTCACCCCATCACCACCAGAGTTCCAAAGCCCAGATTTCTGGGCTGAAGACAACCAATTTGTTGGAAGATTTAGTGTGGGATACCAAAGGTATCCTTCCTTGGTACCTGCTTCCTTGGCAAAGCATGAGTCGACCATGATCAAAATAATAAATTAAACAACCCATCCCCATTAAAGCAACAATGGTATCATAGCATAAACATCCACCCTAACCCTTATCACAGGCTTTGGTAGGTAGGAAAAGCAAGAAATCCAAGTGGGCACATCGCAAGCAGGAGGCTTCTGCAGGTCACAGCATAAAAAGAGGTCTTGGCTGCCAATTTAACCAATTGGCAGCCCGTCAGCTCTGGACCCGATTGCCCCAATATACATCCAGTTAAAGCCACTTTTGAGGGCTCTTTTTCTGCAACAGCATCAAATGTTAGGAAACAATATATATATAGTAGAATCAGGCCTGAGTCCTGTCTTCCTGCTACATGAAAGGCGTTGTGGTATGCTTATATTATAACTTATTGCATTTTCCATTCATTTGTATTTCCCAGCCTCAATTTGCATGTGAGGTTCCTTAATGTATTATTTGTCTTGCACTCTAATTCTGTTTTGGAGCTCACAGGAGGTTCTGGAGCACTACAGCCATCTGAACTAGTAAGCTGCTGGCAGGCGCTTGAATCTCCCAGTACTGTTCCTGGCTGTGGGCTTCTACTTATTGAAATAAACATATTAATGTTGATTTCCACTGTATGGCTTCTAGCGTATGATTTACACATCACAGGACAAAAGAGGCTCTAAATTAACCTTTATTAGAACATTGGAATGCTGGGGGCTCCATTGAAAACAATGGAGTGCTGCGGGCTTTTACAGGCCAGTAAAAGCCAGCAGCGCCAACATTCCAATGTTCACTTTGTTCACAGCAACAGCTGTGAACAAAGCCTCACGGAGCCCGAGGGGATTTTAATCCCCTCGGGCTCCGTGAACATTTTTTTTTTTAATAGAACATTCTGCCCTGTGTGGCAGAATGTTCTAATAGCCTTAGAACCCGCCGTAGCGGGCTCTACCGACTATTAAAGTCCCTCTCCCTTGTTAAATGCCCTCGCCTTCGGCTCGGGCATTTAACGCGGGGAGCGGGCCTTTAATAGCCGGTAGAGCCCGCTACGGCGGGTTCTAAGGCTATATTAGAACTTTTAAACACTGGGAGCTCTATTAAAGACAATGGAGTAGCTCTGGGCTTATAATGGCTGGCATAAGCCTTCTGCTCCAACATTCCAATGTCTGTCTTAATGTTTCTCCCTTTTTAATTTCTAACATTCTGTCCATAGTGGGTGGAATTTTCTAAAAGCCTTATAGTCCTTTAGCCTCGGGCATTCCAGTTCTCAAAGGCCCTCTGTCTTTATAGGCCCTTGCCTGTTGCTCAGGCCTATAACTCTGGTTCAGGGCCTTTAACAACTGGTTTAGCCCTCAGCAGTGGCTACAAGGCTATATTAGAACATTGGAATGCTGGGGGCTCCAATGAAAACAATGGAGTGCTGCAGGCTTTTACTGGCCGGTAAAAGCCCGCAGCGCCAACATTCCAATGTTCGCTTTGTTCACAGCAACAGCTGTGAACAAAGCCTCACGGAGCCCGAGGGGATTTTAATCCCCTTGTGCTCCGTGAACATTTTTTTTTTAATAGAACATTCTCCCCTGAGTGGCAGAATGTTCTAATAGCCTTAGAACAGAGCCTTCGGCTCGGGCATTTAACGCGGGGAGCGGGCCTTTAATAGCCGGTAGAGCCCGCTACGGCGGGTTCTAAGGCTATATTATAACACAGGAATTTTGGGAGCTCTATTAAAGACAGTGGAGTAGCCCCAGGCTTATAAAGGCTGGTATAAGCGTTCTGCGCCAACATTCCAATGTTTGTCTTTATGTTTCTCCCTTTAATTTAGAACATTCTACCCATAGTCGGTGGAATGTTCTAATAGCCTTATCCCCCTTGTCCCGCAGACTATACCAGTTGTTAAAGATCCTCACCCTTGTTATAGGCCTGAGCCACAGGTTCAGGGCCTTTAACAACTGGTAGAGCTTTCTGCAGCGGCTATGAAGCTATAGAAAGATCTTTCACAGTCGTATCCAATAAAGTGCCTTGGATAACACTCTGGCATCAGAAGTATGTTTCTCCTTTTTCTGAATACGAGGGGGATGTAATTTTTGTAAATAAACATATTGTAATGCCAATGTGTTTTTAATATAAGTGGTATTTCCTAGAAAGACTATTGGTATTGCTGTCAGTAGTATTGTAATTCGAAGGCCGAGACACTTTGGGTATTCAAATCTGTGCTGTTGCTCACTTGTGCTGGTGCTGCTGCACTGTGAGCAGGTTGCTGAGTGGATGTTCTTAAGACAACCCTGGTTTCTTCTCGGCAATACAGATAAGTGGTCAATTGAAGTGGTGTTCAGCTGAGACAAATTTGAGAGACCTTTAGTGATTGTCCCAACTGATTGGCTAAACTTCAACTTGGATGCACAATGGTAACTTTAGATCACAGAATCAATAAGGTGAAATTGGATTTTAAAAGCTAAAATCCTCTTCGAAGTTAATGAATGCTTGTGTGAACAATGGACACTTTTAAATCACTGTATGCACATATGGATCTGAGGGGTGAAATAAACTCTGAAGCTCAGGTTAATCTATGTGCAAATTTCTTGAATCAATATGACAATCTGTGGGATGAGAAATGTACACCAAAAAAAGAGTCCAGCTAATGAATGAGTATTAGGGAAGGCCAATGTGTATTAAAAGGGCCAACAACATGGAGCTGTTAATGAACTGAAAAGAGAAACTGGTCGTCTTGAAGCCTGGTAACTCTTTAAAAAAGGCATTAGCACAAGAGAAGAAACAAATAGTAGGGGCAGAATTCAGTAAATGTGTATCTTTAGTTTAGCCTACAAAAGAAGAGCAAGATAGAAACAGGTGCAACTAGAAATCCTGTTAGGAATAGTGTGAGTGTTATTACACATGGCAGGGGGAAGGGAGTACCAGTTGCTTAAGGAAAAACCATTTAGTGTTGTTTTGAATCTTCTTTGCAGGTGAATATTCAATATGTCACCTTTATTATTTTAGGTTGTTTGTTTAGTTCGTTATTTCTTCCCAACCTTCGTTCCCTTGGGAGTGCTCCTTCTGCTGACTCTATAGAAGGGATCACCGTAGCAGAGAGGAGAAAACCCACTCAGAACAATGAGTTTACAATTCTCTAGTCTGACACAAAACATCTGAGCATACACACTCGAGGCACAAGATATCTTAGGAGCAGTGTTTTGCATATTATTAGAACATTGGAAGTTGGCAGCTCCATTGAAAACAATGGAGTGCTGCGGGCTTTTACTGGCCGGTAAAAGCCCGCAGCGCCAACATTCCAATGGGCTTTGTTCACAGCAGCAGCTGTGAACAAAGCCTCACGGAGCCTGAGGGGATTCTAATCCCCTCGGGCTCCGTGAGCAATTTGTTTTTTTTAAGAGAACATTCTGCCCTGAGTGGCAGAATGTTCTAATAGCCTTAGAACCCGCCGTAGCGGGCTCTACCGGCTATTAAAGGCCCTTTCCCTTGTTAAATGCCCTTGCCTTCGGCTCGGGCATTTAACTCGGGAGCGGGCCTTTAATAGCCGGTAGAGCCTGCTACGGCGGGTTCTAAGGCTATAATGGATAAGAGTAATGGAGCTGAAGAGTCATGTCTAAAGTGTGTGTAGTGCAAAGTTTTTTCGCACATTATTAATGGAAAACCTTGCAACTTCACAGTTATCAATCAATCAATCAGAGTATTTGTAAAGCGCACTACTCACCCGCGGGGATCTCAAGGCTCTGAGGGGAGGGGGGGCTGCTACTGCTCGAACAGCCACATCTTGAGATGTCTCCTGAAGGTGAGTAGGTCCTGTGTCTATAGCATGTGGGTGGGAAGAGTGTTCCACGTCTTGGCGATGAGGTGGGAGAATGATCTGCCACCGGCGGTCATTCTGTGAATGCGTGGGATAGTGGCAAGGGCAAGGTTTGCAGAGCAAAGCTGTCTGGTCGGGGTGTAGAAGAAGAGCCGTCTGTTGAGGTATTCTGGTCCGGTGTTGTGCAGTGCCTTGTGAGCATGGGTGTGGAGTTTGAACGTGATTCTCTTGTTGACATGGAGCGAGTGTAGGTCTCTCAGGTGGGCTGTGATGTGGCAGTGGAGAGGGATGTGCAGGATGAGGTTTGCGGAGGCGTTCTGTATGCGTTGCAGTCTTTTCTGGAGCTTGGCCGTGGTTCCTGCGTAGAGGGAATTAACATAGTCCAGTTGCTGCTTACGAGGGCTTGGGTGACCGTCCTTCTGGTATCAGTGGGGATCCATTTGTAGACCTCCCGAAGCTTGCGGAGGGTGTTGAAGCAGGAGGAAGAGATGGCCTTGACTTGCTGGGTAGTTGATAGTGATGAATCCAGGATGAATCCCACGTTGCGTGTGTGGTGGATGATTGTTGGTGCGCTTCCCAGTGTGGCAGGTCCCCGGGGGTCATCCCAAGCGGGGGGGTGGAGCCGAGGATGAGGACCTCAGTTTTTGGGGAATTCAGTTTCAGGCAGATGTTCTTCATCCATTCGGCAATGGCCTTCATTCCTTTGTGAAGGTTGGTTTTGGCGATGGTGGGGTCCTTGGTGAGGGAGAAGAATCAGCTGGGTGTCTTCGGCGTATGAGATGATGTTGAGGTTGTGGGACCGGGTGATGTTTGCGAGCGGAGCCATGTAGACGTTAAAGAGGGTTGGACTGAGGGATGATCCCTGGGGTACGCCGCAGATGATTTTGGTGGCTTCAGAGTGGAATGGAGGGAGGCGGACTCTGAGTTCTGCCGGTGAGGAAGGAGGTGATCCAGTCCAGGGCTCTGTCGCGGATCACTGTGTCATTGAGGCGTGCGCGTAGGGTGTGGTGGCAGACAGCACACAGTTACAAACACTTACACTTTTATGTTTTTGAAAGAACATATGGACAATTGTGACAATTCATGCTGTAAAGGATAAACTTGCATACAAGCCTACAAACATTTCCCTCTTGGCTGCATTTGATTTAAGTGAACATTATCTTGCAAACGTCTCTACAATCCACAACCAATGCATGCTCAACACTTTGGGGCCTATTCACAAACTGTATTTTGTAGCAAGTGAAGTAGTACTACAGTAGAACTACTCACCTACTACAAAACCATATACACTTATGTACAAATGGAGATCACTGTCTCTGCCTTCCCTCTCTTTCCTATTCAGAGATCTCCATCATGGTGGCTTAGATTTCTGCAAAAGTATGCTTATATTTTAGTAGGAAATGTGGGGGGAACATGGAGGAGTGGCGAGAAATGCTTACTAGAAAATGGGAGGAGTCTAGGGAAATTTAAAGAGATATTTAGGGAGGGATGCGCTAATCCAAAAACCCTCTCTCAAAAGAGTAAGCCCATTTCTATTAAAAAAAATATACTTCTAAATTTACTACAGCCGTTAAAGTGGTAAAACAGTAGTAGAATTACTCTAGCCCAACCTTGGTGTAAGTCAAGCATTATGAGGCATATCCGCTAAAACAATGTATTGCAACAATTTTCCTGGACCATAATGGAGGCACTGAAGTAAAATGACACCCCATAGTGTAGGAAAGTGCCCCTTTTGGCATGGGTACCCCCCACAAACCTTTTGCCTGATATTGATGCTAACTTAACTGAGGGGGTCATTCCGAGTTTGGGGATGGCAGAGGCCGCCCGCCAAACTCAACCTGAGGCCTGACCGCTGGTGCCGTCAGGACACTGCCGACCCTATTACGACTTCACACGAAGGGTTGGCGGGTGGAAACAGCGTTTCCACCCGCTGGACCTGTGGTGAAGCGGGCCTTAACATTGACGCCAGCTCACAATTGAGCCGGTGCCAATGTGGAGGTGCAGCGGCACCCGTTGCACATTTCACTGACCATGATTTGCCCAGTGAAATGCGCGAGACCCCAGCACCCTCATTCCGCCAGCTTTTCCACAGTGGTGTAAACTGCCATGGAAAGGCTGGTGGAATGGAACTCGTAATCCGGGACTGCCAGGCTAGAGGCTGACTCCAGCCTGGCAGTGTCGACGGTATTACTGCGGCATTTCAGTCACAGTCAGAATGTGGCGGATTGAACTGCCACTACGGCTGCAGTCTGATGGCCACCCCAAGTCTGGCAGTCTCAAGACCACCAGACTCGGAATGACCCCCTGAGTGTGTGCTTGGATCCTGCTAACCAGGCCCCAGCACCAGTGTTCTTTCCCTAAACTGTACAGTGTTTCCACAATTGACACACCCCTGGCACACAGCTAAGACCCTTGAAAAAGGTACCAGTGGTATCAAGGGCTCTGTGACCAGGAAAGAGCACTAAGAGCAGCGGCATGTATTGTGCCACCCTAAGGGACCCCTCACTAAACACATGCATACTGCCATTGCAGCTTGTGAGTGTTGGTGGCCATTACCAGTTCACTGTTATGCCCATTGGTTTAGAAAATGGCCCTACCACCTTCCAAAGGTCGGTGAATCAAGTCCTTGCTGGTTTGGAGTGCTTCAGTGCAGCATATCTTGTTGATATAACTTTATTTAGCTACTTCTGGCAGGATCACCTGGTCCACCTGAGGAAAGTTTTGCATGCTCTGCAAACTTCAGGCCTCGCTATTAAGGCATCCAAATGCCAGATAGGACAGGACACTGTTGTATACTTGGGCCACTGTGTAGGTAGAGGCCGAGTGCAAACCTTACAGCCCAAGATCCAGACAATTCTGGACTGGAAAGCTCCCAAAACCCAGACTCAAGTCAGGGCATTCATTGGCTTGACTCGTTCTTGCAGGAGACTTGTGAAGGGGTATGGATCCATTGTGACCCCCTCACAGAGCTGACCTCTAAGAAAATGCCCAAGAAAGTAAACTGGACTGTAAGTTGTCAAAAGGCCTTTGACACCCTGAAGGATGCAATTTGCACAGCACTGTTCTCAAAGCTCCAGACTACTCTAAGCCTCTCTATGTGCAGACAGATGCCTCTGAACATGGGATTGGAGCAGTCTTGTCCCAAACCAGCGATGATGGCCATGACCAGCCTGTTGCTTTCATTAGCAGGAGGGAACAGCGTTGAAGTGCCATTGAGATGGAGACCTATGCTGTGGTTTGGTGCCTGAAAAAGGTAAGCCCATACTTGTTTGGTACTCACTTTATTGTTCAAACTGACCACAGACCTCTCGGATGGCTAATGCAAATGAAAGGTGAGAACCCTAAACTTTTGAGGTGGTCCGTCTCCCTACATGGAATGGACTTTACAGTGGAACCTGGGACTGCCCATGCCAATGTAGGTGGACTTTCTCACTTAGACAATGAAGACTTTCTTAGGATAGGCTGGTCTCACCCTCTTTCATTTGGGAGGGGGTTGTGAATGAAAGTGCTCCTTTTGGAATGGTTACCCTCTGCCTCCCCTCCTCCCCCCCAGTTTATGCCAGGTATTGATGCTAACTTGACTTAGTGTGTGCTGGGATCCTGCTAACCAAGCCCTAGCACCAGTGTTCTTTCCCTAAACTGTACCATCATTTCCACAATTGGCACATCCCTGGCACACAGCTACATCCCTTGTACAAGGTACCAATGGTAACAAGGGCTTTCTGACCAGGGAAAGTCCCTAAGGGCTGCAGCATGTATTGTGCCACCCTAAGGGACCCCTCACCAAGCACCTGCACACTGCCATTGCAGATTGTGTGTGCTGGTGGGGAGGAAAAGGCAAAGTCAACATGGCACACCTTCCAGGGTGCCATGCCCACAAACCACTTCCTGTGGCACCGGTAAGTCACCCCTCTAGCAGGCCTTACAGCCCTAAGGTAGGGTGCACTGTACCACAGGCGAGGGCATAGCTGCATGAGCAATATGCCCCTACAGTGTCTAAGTCCATTCTTAGACATTGTAAGTGCAGTGTGGCCATCTCAAGTACATGGGCTGGGAGTTTGTCATTACGAACTCCCCAGCTCCATGATGGCTTCACCGAAGGCTGGTAAGTTTGGTATCAAACTTCTCAGCACAATAAACCCTCTCTAATGCCATTGTTGGATTTATTGTACAATGTACACAGAGGGCATCTTAGAGATCCCCCCGTATTTTACTAAACCCTTTAGTGTAAGGCTGACCAGTCTGTACCAGCCTGCCACTAACAGACACTTTTTTGACCCCATGGGGTAGAGCCTTTGTTCTTTCTGGGGTCAGGAACAAAGCCTGCTCTGGGCGGAGGTGCTTCACAGTCCCCTAACCCCCTGCAGGAACTGTAACACTTGGCTGTGTGCCTCAAAGCCTGTTACAGTGCCCCAGGACACTCCAGCTAATGGAGATACCCGCCCCCTAGACTAAGCCCCACTTTTGGCAGCAAGTCTGGTAGGAAAATTAGGAAAAACAAATAGGAGTGACCACTTCAGCTGGGACCACCCCAACGTATCCAGAGCTGAAGTGACCACCTCCTTGCAGAATCCTCCATCTTGTTTTGGAGGATAGGGACCAATAGGGTTAGGAATGTGCTTTCCTCCCCAAAGGGAGTGGACACAAGAAGGGTGTAGCCACCCTCAGGGACAGTAGCCGTTAGCTACTGCCCTCTGACCCCTGTAATACTCTTAGATCTAGTATTTAGGGGCACCCCTGAACCTTACTCACCAGATTCCTGGTGACCTCAGAAGCAAAAAGAATGAAGAGCTGCTAAGCCGACCCCAGCAGTGAAGTCTCTAGATGACAACTAACTTGGCTCCTGCCCTAACGTCCTGTCTGCACCTCCAAAAAGGTGATGCATCCTGCAGGACTAGTGGCCTCTGAAACCCCCCAGAGGGCTGCCTGCCCAGTAGAGCACCAAGAATTCTCGAGGGCAGCAGCCCTATCGAGAAGAAATTTCTGAAAGGACTCCTGAACCGCCCAGGATCCCGTGAGCCCTGTCCACTCTGCACCCGAAATCCTTGGCCCGAATACAAGTGGCCCACTGGCCCAGAGAAAGTTCCCATGCAATCCCAACCTCAAAATGCACCCTGGGTTGACCCCTCCTGGCCAACACAACGACGTTTGCAGACTGAATCCGGAGGACCCCTCTGACCGTGACTGGATCCGACAAAGATTCCCGACACCCAAGGAGACCCCTGTACCCGCAGCCCCATGGCCTTGGGAATCTATGCGACAGTCCAGCAACTTCCAGTGCGCACCTCCCCTACCTGTCCAGCTTTTGGTTTTCCTGAACCTACCCCCTAGGATCCATCCTGCAGCATCTTTTGTGACCCCGGGGTCCCCATATTCAAAAGCATTGGGCGCCCAAGCTCTGTGTTTGCCCCCTGCACCCAGCTGCCCCTGTGCCACTGAGGGTGTGTGTTTCATGTAGACCTGAGGCTTCCCCATTGCCCCTCTAAAATCCCCAGGTCTGCTCTCAGATGACGCGGGTACTTACTTGCCAGCAGATCTTCTCCGGGTGCCCCCAGTCTCCATAGGATCCCATTCTAAAACCAACATCAACTTTGACCTCTGCACCCGGCCTGTCCCGTGTTGCTGGTGGTGTAGGTTTGGGGTCAACTTGAGCTTTGACCTTTGTACATCCTAACCCCTGGGGACTGCAATTGTAAATCGAGTGCATACCTTCAAAGCATACTAATACTTTTCTTCCCCCAGGACTGCATTGGATCCTATGAAAAATGGCACTGTCAACTTTTGAAATAGAAAATTGCTACTTACTGCTTTATCTGCTAAAACCAAACAAAGTACATTTGATACATATGCTTTAAACCTACTTCCAACTGTACTCACCTGCAACAAAGTTCTTCTGGTTCTAGTAATAAAGTTACAAAATACATTTTTGCAATATAAAAACAATTGTCCTGGAGTTGCAGGTGTCATTACGAGTCTGTCGATCACTAGTCTGCCAGACTCGCGGATGGCAGTCGGACCAGTGCCAGTATGGAGGTCTGGGCTCCACATTACAACCATGATGGTTGGTCCACCAGGGAACTGCCAGCTGCGCCAGGAAACAGAGATCCCGGTGGTCTGGAGGTGGTGGCGGTCCCAATCTGCCAGGGCAGCGCTCTGGAGATTACAACCCCCTTCTCCGCCAGAGGTTTCATGGTTGTACCACTGCAATGAAAATGCTGATGGAGAATGGTTGCAGGGGGCCACAGGGGGACCCCTGCACTGCCCATGCACTTGGGCAGTGGAGGGCCCCCCTGGCCAGCACCTTTGCAATGTTTACTGTCTGCTTTGAAGACATTGAACATTGCAAGGGTGCTGGTGCACCCTACAGGCTACAGCATTGCCACCAGCTCGATTACGAGCCGGAGACAATGCTGTAGCCTGTTTCTTGCTAGGGCAGCGGGTGGAAACTCAGGTTTCTACCTGCTGACCTAGCGGGAAACTCTTAATGGGGATGACTGGGAGGTAGCCCGTGTAGCGCCAATCTCCCTGTCGGAAGTTCGCCGGACAGTAAAAACCGTCCACCAACTCATAATGACTCCCTGAGTGTGTGCCTCATTTCTTGACTGTGTGTGTGCAACAAATGCTTTGCACTACCCTCTGATAAGCCTAACTGCTCGACCACACTACCACAAAAGAGAGCATTAGTCCTGCCTACTTTAGCCTCTGTTGAGCCTCTGATGAACCCCTGGAATCTGTGCACACTTTACCTCATTTTGGTATAGTATATACAGAGCCAGCTTCCTACACATAGTACCTAATATTAAATTAATAAAGTAATTATTTTATTATGTTAAAATCTATTAGTACACTTTGCTTTAAAATAACAATTTTATTAAATGTTTAAACTTGTGTTAAATAAAACTTTAAGATAATTTAAATTAATTCAACAAACACTTTTTAACAAAAGTTTAATACACAATAAATTAAAATGTAACTGTGAGGGGAGTTTTTGTAATTACCCTTTAAGAAATATTTTTTATAAATTAAATACATTTAGTTCAATTAGTTAGCACACATTTCATTTAATGAGTTAATGTACTGTATGTTTTATTGTATTGGTTCTAAGTTAATTTATATTTATTTGTCCCAGTTGAAAATAGGTTTAATATTTTGTTAAAGATAAACAACCTTTCATATTTTTCCTTACACGTTCTTATAGAGGGTGAACAACACAAATATCAATTTAAAAATAATGTATTACTTAAATATTATGACAAAAATGTTGTCAGTGCAAAATAATCGAAAAAATGAAAAATGAAAAAAGAATACTGTTTTTATGTGTAAAATATTTTTTTAAATAATGTATATAATATCGTGTACTTTGATATAGTTGTATTTATTATCATTTTTAATTAATGTACGATATATATATATTACTTATATTAAGTTTAGATGTGACTGTTAGGTGTTATCGTTATTGGTATCATTGTTTTATATTTTTGTAGTTTGTCTTTTTTATTATGTAATTTATAATTTAGTTCAGGTTGTTGGGCTTGAAGGGGAGTAGGGTGAGATGTATGATGTAAAATGTATTGTTTTAACGTTTCATGTTAGTTAAAGATTTAACTGGTGATTAATTGTGTAAAGGTTTTAATGAATGGATTATTTATTATTTTAATTATAAAAGTGTATGTTGTGTTTTTAATGTATATTTTATTTTTGTATACTTTAATTGCTAATTTATATTTTAGTTGTGTGTTGGTTTGCATGGGAAAAGGGTGGAAATTAATATAAATTGAAATATTTGTTTTTTACAAGTTAATTAGTTAAATAATAATAGGTGATTATGTAACTTGTTGATTATTTGTCATATATATTTCTTGTTATGTAAACTATATGTTGTAATTTTATTTGTTAATAAATGTGTTTAATAATGAACTTTCTAAAATGTATTTTATATTTATTATTGGCATTAAATGTATGTGTTCTATTGATTTACTATTTTAATATTAGAATTCTTTTTTGGAAATCATTTTAACTGTTTTATGGTAAATTTATTTGTGGGCAGTAGGGAGGATAGTGTATTTACTTTAGATGCACTTGTTTTGGTTTTTAATTATTTTTTGTTTACTTTTCATGTATATTGTATATATTTTTGTTTTGAATATATATTTATTATCAATTTTGTGCTGGTAGCTATTTAAATGTTTGTTTAATAATGATTAGGAGCTCAAATGGTATATGTAACCCTTCTTAAGTACAACACTTACTATGCTTACCCTTAAATTGAAATGAGAATGGTAAATTTAAACCCTCAAAAGTCCAACACTACCCTGCGTTTGCTTGCATTTGCATGGGAATTGAAAAGGTAACTCCTCCAGCATTCAACACTTTCCCTACTGTGGTTTAGCTTAAGCTATTGTGGGAATAGGAAATCTAACCCATCCCACAGCCCAACACTTTCCCAACTGTTGTTTAGATTGAAGTTGGAATAGCAAATCTAACCCCTCCAAGTCCAACTGTTTCCCTGATTTTGCTTACGTTGGGGCGGGCATAGTAAATCTAACCCCTCTAAAGTCCAACACTTTCTTTGTCTTGCTTAGGTTGGTGTGAAAATAGTAAATCTAACCAAGTCCACCACTTTCTCTACTGTTGCTTACATTGGAGTGAGAATAGTAAATCTAGCACCTCCAAAGTCCAACACTTTACCTATTGTTGTTTAGGTTGAAGTTAGAGTAGTAAATCTAACATCTTCAAAGTCCAGCACTTTCCCTACTGTTACTTAGATATGAGTGCGGATAGTAAATTTAATTGAAGTCCTTCATTTTCCCTGCTTTTTCTAATCCCATCTAAATTGCAGACCTTTGCCTACTGTTTTTTAGATTTGAGGGGGAATAATAAATCTAACCCCTACCAAGGTCTGACACTTTCCCTGCTTTTGCTTATGCTGGAGTTACATTATTTTATCTGACTCCCTTGAAGTCCGGCACTTTTGCTAGTGTTCTTTATTTTTTTATTGTTGTTTTTTCAGTATTTTGTATTCTTTATTTATTGCTTCTATTACTTAAAAAAATCATTTCAATAATATTTTATATCAAATTATCTTTTTCATAAATGTTTATAAATGGTGTTGTTAACATATGTTTGTTAATTTTAATTTTTATGTTATTGTTAATATTACTAATGTATTTTAGCAATTACTTAACTATTTTTAAAATATATATGTTATGTACATATGTAGTTCACAGTATTAAGTACAAATTATTTTTAATATTTAAATTCGGTTTTATATATATATATATATATGTATGTATATATGTGTGTGTGTGTGTATATATATATATAGATATATATATATATGTTTTGGTGAAGTATATGTTCATTTTTGCTTTTAACTTATTTTTAATATTACTAATTTAATGTATTTTTTAAATTGTATATTGTTTTATATTCTTTAAGCAATATAGAGATTGTTTTATTTACATTGCTTATTAAAACTGTTTTCATTAAATTATTATTTTGTAGTTTTGTGTTTTAAATAATTAAGTATCATGGTATATTTATCAACATTTTGATATACTTACTTTTTTAGGACATAATATTTTGGTAGTTTGCATTCCAAAGTGTATAAACTCAATGGGGAGGATTACGAATTTGGAGGATGGGAACACCTGTCCACCAAACTCCCGACCTCCCCACCAGCCCCATTATGACTTTCCCACTGCGCTGACCGATGAAAACCAAGGTTTCTGCCACTCAGACCAGTGGGAAAGTGGTGGCAGTGCAGGCCCCCCCCCTGTGGTCCCTTGCACTTGTTCTCTGCCAGCCTTTTCATGGTGGTGGTACCGCCATGAAAAGGCTGGTGGAGGACAAGGTTGTAAACAGCTAGCCGATGCTGACTTCAGTGCCGCCCTGCTTGAGTACAACCAGCACCGTCGCTAGGCCATTGGGATTGAAGATCCTGGTGGGGACAGCAATAGGTTACCGGGTCTCCCTGCCAACCTCGTAAAGGGGCAGTCCGACCGCTACTGCGGCACTGGCAATCCTTGGACTGCCAATGTTGTGATAAGGCCCAATATTTTTGTAGACCGTATTTTTGATACAATAATCTGGTAACTTGATGTTGATGCTGATATTCAGTTGTACTACCCCCTATGGACATCTCCACTGTGGTCGTGGAGATCCCCACCTACCTGAGAAAAGATACTAGCAATTTTACCATTCCTGTTATAGGAAGCTCCAACTGGACATGGTGACATGGAAGTCTACACTCAAATGTGAATCTACACTAAGAAATGGTGAATATAAAAAAGATGTAGAGTTACGTCTAGGTGTAGTAGACTTAGGACCTCATTACGAGTGTGGAGGTCCGAGGACCACCATACTCATGTTGACAGTCCGACAGGCGCACTCCTGACAGTCCGACCACCCAATTGCAACCCTGGTGGGAGGACCCACCAGGAACCTGCCGTCCCTGCCTGGAACATGGTTTCCCAATGTGGTGACGGTGGTCTGAATTGTACTCAACCAGGGAGACCCTGAACTCATGCCACCTGGCTGATTACAACTTCCCTCACTGCCAGCCTTTCCATTGGAGTTTCATCAGCATGGAAAGGCTGGCGGTGAGGTTGTGCTTCGGGCCACAGGTGGGCATCTGCACTGCCCATGACCATTGCATGGACAGTACAGGGCCCCCCCTGCCTAGCACTCTGGGAATGTTCACTGTCTGCTTTGCACACAGTGAGCATTACGGGGTGCTGGTTGGCCCCCTCTGTGCAACGAGATACAACTCGGCTCCTTTAAGGGAGCTGCATGCTATCTCATTGCACTGTTCCCTCTGGTCTGACTGGCGTTAACGCTCTATTAATATGTTCCTGCTAGTCAGACCAGCAGAAACATTGTAATAGGGTGGGGGAAACACCACCTCTATGGCAGTGGCATTCTCCCGCAAGTTTGGCGGTCCCACATTGGGAGCTGTTCAAATAAGCAGGGTGCAGATTGTAAGATATTTAAGTATGCATATGCCCTAACAAAAAAAACTAAACAGTTGGAGTTTTGTTGAAAAACACATCAGATGTTTATATATTCTTAAGAATTGCAACTTTGTTTACCAGGAGGCAATCTCTGACAAATATCAGTGGTGTTTCAACCCTTTGTATTAATTTAACAAAGTCTTCCTCAGGGCAAGATACTGTCCAGTAAGTTCTAATCACCATTTATATCAGTTATAATGGGATATCAAACCTAAGGCAGCTTGGCAAGGGTGTATAACATCAGGCTTACAAAGTGCATGCAGAAATTACGTCTGTTATATAGTAGCAGGCTTACATTGTCCTTATGGAGTGGAGAGATCATTTTGTAATTGTTGAGAATGTGCACATTAATTGCACATTAATTGCACCAGGCCACTTGATATATTGCAATTACACTTACAGACACTGACCCATACTATGGAAGTTAAAAACATTTTTAAATATATTTTAGTATTTAGTAACAATGTAGAAACGTTTCTGTGGGTGGCTGTGTTCCCAGTTTTAATGACATTACAAGTCTATGGTTTGAGACGTCTCTCGTTGTCTTGCCTCGTATGCTGTAAATATTCCATGTATTGTGTTTCATTGCCGGAACCTGTGCTAGTGGTATTAAGTAATGTTTACTTAACGGCTTATGTGGCGGTATCATTAAGTTCATATCATTTATTTTGAGTACAGTCAATAATTTTGGTATGTTATTCGCTAAACGTGTCCTTGATAAGTAATCATAGAAGCTTTACTATGCCAATCAATTTTCTTAAAAACATGCACCTTGAAATAAATGCAGTTTAACAGTGCTGATATTTATTCCGTTTAATCAAGAATGTATTGTTAACAGCATCACACAAGTTGTCAAAAATTAATAAATGTTTCTCCAACGTGTATTTTACTTTGGAGTAATATTCACCCAGTGAGACTCTTCAGGGTTGTTGGAAAAAACAGTAACATGAAAAAATTAAATAATCAGCACCTATTTACCTAGTTGTTTGAACGTGGGTCTGTTTCGTGTAGAGTCCCATTTCTTTGTAGAGCACTCAAAGACAGTGCAGTACAAATCTGTGACCCTAAGATCCTAGCAAACACGATTAGAAAGGTTGCAAAAATATGTCACATCCTATGTATTGCTGCTGAACTGAAAGAGCGCAACCAATTTTGAAAAAAGGAACTCAGTATGATGACGTCATGATTTGTATCCCCTATACAACAGCTATTATGTGACTTCCAAAGACAAAAGAAAAATACAGAAATGTCTTATTCCTAATGTGACTGCTGTTTTCACACAACACTGCGTTGCAAGCAGTGATTGGTCTAAGTAGTTGTTATTGTAATCTTGGGGCCACAGAAATCAATTTTATGCATGTTATTGCTGTTCACTTGCCATTCTTAGTACATCTGCTGTTGTAATAGTTTGAGCTGGGGCAATGCACATATTGTTCTAATTCTTGTTCAGTGACTTTCCAAATTAAAATGTTATTAATGGATCTGCCGAAGTCCACTCCATTTCTTGGAAACTCATGGAGAGGTTACGAGTAAGGTAACTATCCTGGCATCTCACCGTTTCCTGAATTTATAAGTATATTTCACTGTTGAAGGGGGCAACATTTCTTTTGATGGAAAATTCAAACATCTCTGTAGGAAGCTGGCTCTGTATATACCATATCAAAGTGAGATATAGTTTGTACAGAGTCCAGGGGTTCCCCAGAGGCTTGGCAGAGGCTAACATAGATAATACTAATGCTCTATTTGTGGGAGTGTGGTCTAGCAGTTAGGCTTATCAGAGGGTAGTGTTAAGCATTTGTTGTACATACACAAGCAATAGAAGAAGGAGGGCTAACCACACTCAATGACAACTCCAGACCAATAGGATTTTGTATAGAAAAATATATTTTTGTTACTTTAGAACTACAAGATTCAGCTCAGAAGTAAATACTGTTGCAGGTAAGTACTTAACATAAACATCAATATAACTTGGTTTCACTTTAGTCAAGTAAACAGTTTTTAAGAAACCAGAGAAAATCTATTTTAAAAGTGGACCCTGCATTTTCTGAATAGTTCCTGGGGAAGAAAATAAAGCACAGTTTTAGAGGTAAGTACGTGACTTACAGTTCCAGTCTCTGGGGTATAGGTAGTCCACCGTTGGGGGTTCAAGTTAACACCAAACACCCATCACCAGCAACACAGGACAGCTCGGGGGCAGAGGTCAAAGTTGAGCAATTTTAACCAGGGCTCCTATGGAGACAGGGGGTTCTTGGAATTCGGTCTACCAGCAGGTAAGTATCCGTGGCTCGGAATGCAGACCAGGGGGGGGTTTAGAAGAGCACTGTGGGGGCCACAAGTAGGCACCAGACACACACCCTCAGTGGCACAGGGGCAGCCGGGTGCAGGGTGCAAACAGGAAGTCAGGCTTCCAATGTTGGTCTATGAGATGACCCCGGGGTCACTCAAGAGGCTGCAGGCGAGGTCCAGGGGGGTGTCTCGGGCACACCACTGGTTGGACAGGGTAGAGGGACACCTGTTGATCGCACCGGGTGTCAGTTTCTCCAAAGCCTGGGAGCTGCGGGTGCAGTGGGTCCTTTGGCGTCGGTTGTCTTCGTCCAGGGCAATCGCGGGGTCCTCGAGATTCCCTCTGCAGATATCATCGTGTAGAGGTGGAGGGATCAGCCCAGGGTGAGCACTTGCCCGGAATCGCCTAGGGACCCTTTCTGGCTGGGTGGACGATCTGGACACAAGCCGTGGTCAGGACTCACGCTTCTGGAGTGAGGTGGGAGTCCTTTAAAAGAGGTTTCTTCTTCTTTTCTTCGTTGGACAGGGCCGCTGTCCACAAGAGTTGTTTTTCAGAGGTCACTGGACCTGCAGGACGCGCCGCCTTTCTTCTGCAAGTTCTTTGAAGCAGGAGACAGGCCGGTAGGACTAGAGCCAAGTCAGTTGTTGTCTCCTTTCCTTCTCTGCTGGGGTTTCAGCAAAGCAGTCCTTCTTTTTCTTGTGAGGTTGTCAGGAATCTGGCGTGTTGGGTTCAGGGAAGCCCTTAAATACAAGATTTAGGGGCGTTACAGGGGTCAGAGGGCAGTAGCCAAAGGCTACTGTCCCTAGGGGTGGCTACACCCTCCTTCCATCCACTCCCTTTGGGGAGGGGAGCACATTCTTATCCCTAGTGGTCCCTGTCCTCCAAACCAAAATGGAGGATTCTGCAGGGAGGGGGGGTCACTTCAGCTCTGGACACCTTAGGGGTGGTCCCAGCTAAAGTGGTCACTCCTCCTTGTTTTTCTGAAGTTTCCCCCCGAACTGGCCTCCCAAGGTGGGGGCTTGTCCAGGGGCGGGCATCTCCACTAGCTGGAGTGCCCTCGGGCATTGTAACACGAGGCCTGGGTGTTTGAGGCTCACCACCAGGTGTTACAGTTCCTGAGGGGGAGGTGTGAAGCACCTCCACCCAGAACAGGCTTTGTTTCTGGCCTCAGAGGGCACAAAGGCCCTCACCCCCTGGGGTCAGAAATTCATCTGCAAGTGGCAGGCTGGCACAGACCAGTCAGTCCTACACTAGAGGATTGGGTAATATACAGGCAGCATCTCTAAGATGCCCTCTCTGTGCATTTTGTAATAAATCCCACACTGGCATCAGTGGGGGTTTATTGTGCTGACGCATTTGATACCAAACTTTCCAGTATTCAATGTAGCATTATGGAACTGTGGAGTTCGTTTTGACAAATTCCCATACCATATACTTAATATGGCCACACTGCACTTACAATGTCTAAGAATGGACTTTGACACTGTAGGGGCATATTTCTCATGCAGCTATGCCCTCACCTGTGGTATAGTGCACCCTACCTTAGGGCTGTGGGCTTGCTAGAGTGGTGACTTGCCTATGCCACAGCCAGTGTTTTGTGGGATGGCACCCTGAGGGGGATGCCATGTTGGCTTTGCCTTTTTCTTCCCACCAACACACACAATCTCAAATGGCAGTGTGCATGTGTTAGGTGAGGGGTCCCTTGGGGTGGCACAACATGTGCTGCAGCCCTTAGGGATCCCCTCTGGTCACAGTGCCCTTGGTACCACTGGTGACTTTTACAAGGGACTTATCTGTGTGCCAGAGGTGTGCCAATTGTGTAAACAATGGTACACTTTTAGGGAAAGAACACTGGTGCTGGGGCCTGGTTAGCAGGATCCCAGCACACTCTCAGTCAAGTCAGCATCAATATCAGGCAAAACGTGTGTGTGTGTGGTGGGGGGGGGGAGGTAACTGCAACAAGTGCCAGTTACCTACAATTTCCAAAATAATTTCTAAGAAAAAATGTGCTGCATTATTAAGAGGTAACCTGTTGACTGGGTTTAATCAATCAATCAATCAATCAAGAATTTATAAAGCGCGCTATGTACCCGACAGGGTTTCGAGGCGCTGGGGGGTGGGGTTGGAGGGGGGGTGCTGCTAGCGTTCGAAGAGCCATGTCTTGAGGAGTCTCCTGAAGGTGAGGAGGTCCTGGGTCTGGCGTAGTGAGGTGGGAGAGAGTTCCAGGTCTTGGCGGCGAGGAAGGAGAAGGATCTGCCGCCAGAGGTCTTGCGCTGGATTCGGGGGACGATGGCGAGGGCGAGGTTGGCCGAGCGGAGTTGACGTGTGGGGACGTAGAAGTTGAGTCTGGTGTTCAGGTAGGTGGGTCCGGTGTTGTGGAGTGCCTTGTGTGCGTGGATGAGGAGTTTGAAGGTGATCCTTTTTTCCACAGGGAGCCAGTGGAGGTCCTTCAGGTGGGGTATGTCGAGGATCAGGCGGGCGGATGCGTTCTGGATGCGTTGGAGTCGTTTGATGTCTTTCGTTGGGATGCCTGTGTAGAGTGCGTTGCCGTAGTCAAGTCTGCTACTGACGAGGGCTTGAGTCACCGTCTTCCTGGTTCCTGTTGGAATCCACTTGAAGATCCTGCGGAGCATGCGGAGGGTGTTGAAACAAGAAGAGGAGACGGCGTTGATCTGTTTGGACATGGTGAGAGCAGAGTCGAGGATGACGCCGAGGTTTCGTGCGTGGCTGGCTGGGGTGGGTGGGGGTCCGAGGGCGGTGGGCCACCAGGAGTCGTTCCAGGCCGAGGGGGTGCGTCCGAGGATGAGGACTTCCGTCTTGTCGGAGTTGAGCTTCAGGCGGCTGTTGCTCATCCACTCGGCGATGGATTTTAGTCCCTCGTGGAGGTTGGTTTTGGCGGTGAGCGGATCTTTGGTCAGGGAGAGGACGAGCTGGGTGTCGTCGGCGTAGGAGATGATGCTGAGGTTGTGTTGACGGGCCAGTCGTGCGAGGGGGGCCATGTATACGTTGAACAACGTTGGGCTAAGAGAGGATCCTTGGGGGACGCCGCAGATGAGGTTGGTGGCTTTGGAGCGGAAGGGTGAGAGTCGGACTCTCTGGGTTCTGTCGGAGAGGAAGGATGAGATCCAGTTGAGGGCTTTGTCTTGGATGCCGGCTTCGTGGAGACGGGTTAGCAGGGTGCGGTGGCAGACTGTGTCGAAAGTGGCAGATAGGTCGAGGAGGATGAGGGCTGAGGTTTCGCCGTTGTCCATTTGTTGTCTGATGTCATCTGTGGCGGCGAGGAGTGCGGTCTCAGTGCTGTGGTTTTGTCTGAATCCAGATTGTGAGGGGTCTAGGATGGAGTTGACTTCTAGGAAGTGGGCGAGCTGTGCGTTGACGATCTTCTCGATGACTTTCGCTGGAAAAGGGAGGAGAGAGATCGGTCGGAAGTTTTTGAGATCGTTGGGGTCAGCCTTGGGTTTCTTGAGGAGGGGTTGGATTTCTGCGTGCTTCCAGCTGTCTGGGAAGGTGGCGGAGTTGAAGGAGAGGTTGATGATCTTGCAGAGTTTGGGGGCGATGGTGGCGTCTGCTTTGTTGAATACGTGATGTGGGCACGGGTCCGTGGGAGAGCCTGAGTGGATAGAATTCATGGTTGTTAGGGTTTCGGCGTCGTCTACTTGGGTCCAGGTGGTGAGGCGGCAGGCGTGGGAGGAGTCGTCGGGGTGGGGTCTGGCGGAGGTGTGGTGTTGAAGCTGTCGTGGATGGCTGCGATTTTCTGGTGGAAGAAGGTGGAGAGATCGTCGCAGAGTTTCTGGGAGGGAGGGACGTCGTTGACGTTGGCGTTAGGGTTGGAGAGCTCCTTCACGATGCAGAAGAGTTCTTTGCAGTCGTGGGTGTTGTTGTTGAGGCGTTCTGTGAAGTGGGCGCGCTTGGCGAGTCGGATCCGTTGGTGGTGTTCACGGTTGGCGTCCTTGAGGGTGGCAAGGTTGTCGGGTGTGCGCTCGAGGATCCATTTCTTCTTGAGTTTCTGGCAGGTACGTTTGGAGGTGGTCAGTTCGGCTGTGAACCATGCTGGTTTTTTCTTTTCTTGGTTGGTGGTGGGTTTCTTGAGTGGGGCTAAGGTGTTGGCGCAGTTGAGGATCCATTGATGGAGGTTGATGGCGGCGGTGCTCGGGTCGGTGGGTTCGGGTGGTGGGTTTTTGGCGAGTGTGCTGGTTAGTTGGTCGTTGGTGACTTTTTCCCAGCGGCGGTGAGGCGGTAGAGGGATGCGGTGGTGTTCGGTGTTTTTCTTGAAGGAGAAGTGGACGCAGTGATGGTCGGTCCAGTGGAGTTCGGAGGTGTGGCTGAAAGAGATGTGGTTGCTTGAGGTGAAGA
This sequence comes from Pleurodeles waltl, assembly GCF_031143425.1. Taxonomy (NCBI): domain Eukaryota; kingdom Metazoa; phylum Chordata; class Amphibia; order Caudata; family Salamandridae; genus Pleurodeles; species Pleurodeles waltl. Next base: position 1,011,083,323 of record NC_090437.1, read on the forward strand.
GTGGGTCAAGCGTGTGTCCGGCGATGTGGGTGGGAGTGTTGACCAGCTGACGGAGTCCGAGGTTGAGGAGGTTGGTGGTCAGTGATGCGGTGTTGGCGTTGTTGTTGTTTTCCAGGTGGAAGTTAAGATCTCCCAGGAGGATGTAGTCTGGAGAGGTGAGGGCGTGGGTGCTTGCGAGGTCGGAGACGGTGTCGCTGAAGGGGGCTCTTGGTCCTGGGGGGCGGTATATGAGGGTTCCTCTGAGGGTAGTGTTGGGGTCCGTGTGAATCTGGAAGTGGAGGTGTTCGGCTGTCTTGAGGGTGTCGTCCGTGTGGGTGTGGATCTTGAGGGTGGATTTGTGGGCAATGGCTATCCCTCTGCCGATTCCGTTGATGGTGATCTTGTATCCGTCAGGTATGGCGATGGCGATGTCAGGGGCCGAAGAGTCGTTCCACCAGGTCTCGGTCAGGAAGGCCACGTCTGGGGCGGTGGTGTCGAGCAGGTCCCAGAGCTCGATGGCTTGTTTTCGTGCGGAGTGTGTGTTGAGGAGGATGCAGTGCAGGTGGTTTGTATTGGTTGTTGCTGGCTTCGTAGTTCTGTTGCAGGAGAAGTTGCAGGTGCGGCAGGAAAAAGGTCCTTTGGTGTGCTTCGGGGTGGCCAGGAAGCACTCTGTGGAGGGGCCAGGGTTGAGGGCAAGGAGTTCGCGGGCCGAGTATCGGAAGCAGGAGGTGCGGGGGGCGTGAGGACCAGGGGGGGTGGTGCTGGGCGCGGTCCAGGTGCGGACGGGTGCAGACGGGCTTGCCTCTGGCTGCCTGCGGGTGGAGGAGGGCTTCGAACACGCTAGCAGCAGCGTGGGCGGGGGTCAGAGGCAGGAGACAGCAGGTTGGTGCTGCGGACGTGGGGGGCGAGCTCTGGACCAAAAACAGGTCAGAGGTCGCTCACTCGCGACGCGCAGCACCAGCCATTAAGAAGGGAGGGGGGAGGGAGGAGCAGCTGGGAGGCGGGAGGTGGGAGGGAGCGGCGAATGGGGGCGCAAGGGGGGCGGGGCCGCAGGGAGGCAGCGGCAGGGAGCGGAGAGCAAGGGGGAGCGCACAAGGGGCGAAAACACGAAAAACAAGGCAAAAAAGTCGGGCACAATTTTTTAAAACAGTCACAATTTCAAAACAGACACAGAAATACACTAATGGCACAGTATACAATCGGGGAAACAGCAATCAGAGGGGCACAACGGGGGCAGAAGCGCGGGAGGCGAGGCGCTTGAAAACAGTAAAAGCGCACTTACAGGACGGCGAAAAGTGGCACAAACAGAAGGGGCACGACGGGGGCAGAAGCGCAAGGAGGCAAGGCGCTGAGAATGAGGAAAAACACTTACAGGACGACGGCGGAAAGCGGCACACGGGTCAAGTGAAGCTTACTAGAGCCCACTAGACACCAGGGATGAGGCGCAGGAGGATGCCTGCGGGTGGAGGAGGGCCTCGAACACGCTAGCAGCAGCGTGGGCGGGGGTCAGAGGCAGGAGACAGCAGGTTGGTGCTGCGGACGTGGGGGGGCGAGCTCTGGACCAAAAACAGGTCAGAGGTCGCTCACTCGCGACGCGCAGCGCCAGCCATTAAGAAGGGAGGGGGGAGGGAGGAGCAGCTGGAATGCGGGAGGCGGGAGGGAGCGGCGAATGGGGGCGCGAGGGGGGCGGGGCCGCAGGGAGGCAGCGGCAGGGAGCGGAGAGCAAGGGGGAGCGCACAAGGGGCGAAAACACGAAAAACAAGGCAAAAAAGTCGGGCACAATTTTTTAAAACAGTCACAATTTCAAAACAGACACAGAAATACACTAATGGCACAGTATACAATCGGGGAAACAGCAATCAGAGGGGCACGACGGGGGCAGAAGCGCGGGAGGCGAGGCGCTTGAAAACAGTAAAAGCGCACTTACAGGACGGCGAAAAGTGGCACAAACAGAAGGGGCACGACGGGGGCAGAAGCGCAAGGAGGCAAGGCGCTGAGAATGAGGAAAAACACTTACAGGACGACGGCGGAAAGCGGCACACGGGTCAAGTGAAGCTTACTAGAGCCCACTAGACACCAGGGATGAGGCGCAGGAGGATGCCTGCGGGTGGAGGAGGGCCTCGAACACGCTAGCAGCAGCGTGGGCGGGGGTCAGAGACAGGAGACAGCAGGTTGGGGCTGCGGACGTGGGGGGCGAGCTCTGGACCAAAAACAGGTCAGAGGTCGCTCACTCGCGACGCACAGCGCCAGCCATTAAGAAGGGAGGGGGGAGGAAGGAGCAGCTGGGAGGCGGGAGGCGGGAGGGAGCGGCGAATGGGGACGTGAGGGGGGCGGGCCGCAGGGAGGCAGCGGCAGGGAGCGGAGAGCAAGGGGGAGCGCACAAGGGGCGAAAACACGAAAAACAAGGCAAAAAAGTCGGGCACAATTTTTTAAAACAGTCACAATTTCAAAACAGACACAGAAATACACTAATGGCACAGTATACAATCGGGGAAACAGCAATCAGAGGGGCACAACGGGGGCAGAAGCGCGGGAGGCAAGGCGCTTGAAAACAGTAAAAGCGCACTTACAGGACGGCGAAAAGTGGCACAAACAGAAGGGGCACGACGGAGGCAGAAGCGCAAGGAGGCAAGGCGCTGAGAATTAAGAAAAACACTTACAGGACGACGGCGGAAAGCGGCACACGGGTCAAGTGAAGCTTACTAGAGCCCACTAGACACCAGGGATGAGGCGCAGGAGGATGCCTGCGGGTGGAGGAGGGCCTCGAACACGCTAGCAGCAGCGTGGGCAGGGGTCAGAGGCAGGAGACAGCAGGTTGGTGCTGCGGACGTGGGGAGCGAGCTCTGGACCAAAAACAGGTCAGAGGTCGCTCACTCGCGACGCGCAGCGCCAGCCATTAAGAAGGGAGGGGGAGGGAGGAGCAGCTGGGAGGCGGGAGGCGGGAGGGAGCGGCGAATGGGGGTGTGAGGGGGGCGGGGCCGCAGGGAGGCAGCGGCAGGGAGCGGAGAGCAAGGGGGAGCGCACAAGGGGCGAAAACACGAAAAACAAGGCAAAAAAGTCGGGCACAATTTTTTAAAACAGTCACAATTTCAAAACAGACACAGAAATACACTAATGGCACAGTATACAATCGGGGAAACAGCAATCAGAGGGGCACAACGGGGGCAGTAGCGCGGGAGGCGAGGCGCTTGAAAACAGTAAAAGCGCACTTACAGTACGGCGAAAAGTGGCACAAACAGAAGGGGCACGACGGGGGCAGAAGCGCAAGGAGGCAAGGCGCTGAGAATGAGGAAAAACACTTACAGGACGACGGCGGAAAGCGGCACACGGGTCAAGTGAAGCTTACTAGAGCCCACTAGACACCAGGGATGAGGCGCAGGAGGATGCCTGCGGGTGGAGGAGGGCCTCGAACACGCTAGCAGCAGCGTGGGTGGGGGTCAGAGGCAGGAGACAGCAGGTTGGTGCTGCGGACGTGGGGGGCGAGCTCTGGACCAAAAACCAGTCTACACTGTGTTAGTGGATATTTAGAGCCTTTTAACATCTTCCCAACATTATAACCAACATGTATAACACCATTCATTCTTATGTATCTAACTCTTTAAATTGCCCATACTGTCTTTCAAATAAATGGGTAGTTTCTGTTTATTTGAAAGACAGTATGCAGTGCGGGAGTATATGCCTGAAATGATGGGAATAGCTGGTTGGGGTCATATGGAGAGGAATTGACTGGAAGAAGGTTTTGAGGCTGTTTTATAGTTTGGCTGATGCTGTCAGTCGACCGGGGTGGGGTGGGGGGTGGAGTGTTGGCATTCATTACCTCAATCACTCTGGTAGATTAGCCCCTGCCATAGTTAGAGATCACTGCTCTCAGAGGTACCATCATTGCTGCAGTTCCTCTGATGACACTCCATGTTTGGTGTTTTACAGCAAGTCTTTCAGGTGGCAGCCACCAAATGTTTTAAGTTTTCTTAAAATCTGTCCAGTACCACAAGGTTTTCATATCAGACTGTCTGCTCTAAATTGGGCGGATGGTCTGATGTCCTTATACTGACAGGCTCTACTCTAGCGGCCCATCGGAAAAATTATGGTCTACTGAATCATAATAGTATACACCATTGGTTCCCAACCTTTTGACTTCAGTGGACCCCCACTTTCTCATTACTGGAACTCGAGAACCCCCTCTGACTCTTTTTTGGAAACCAGGGCCCCCCTACCTCCCACTGAGTCATTAATGGAAGCTGGGGACCCCAGCCTAAACATTGTCAATGATTTGAAGCACAAAACAATACATACAAAAATACAGAAACAAGCATTCATCAAGCACATGCACAAATTACACCACATTTTATTTAATTTGCAAACAAATATAAATAAAAAATAATAATTTTAATAGGAAGGTTAGAGCTTTTCTAAATTCAATTGAAGCCACACATCGTCCATACTATATTCTGTTTAATGCACCTGCACTGTGACCACAAATCAACCTGAGGATACTAATTTAATTTTTAGCCTCCAATTTCAAATTCCTTGACATTTACAGTACATTTTAAAATGTTAATTTGTATATTTAGCCACTTTGTTAATATACACTTAATTAATCCATTAATATTATTTAATTTTCTAAGCAGTCGCGGACCCCTTGAGGAGGCTGGTCCACAGGTTGGGAACCACTGAAATACACAATAAATGGATTATTGTGTGGCCTTTTATGGGGTTAAGTAAGGTCTGCTTTGGTTAAAATTAAAGGCCTGGGGCCTCTCTGTCACACTATTGGGGACAATGAGGGTTTTTACACCAGCACTTGGTTTACAGTTAAATTGGGTCAGGGCTTGCATGTCTCTGAACACATTTACACAAGTAGAGGCTTGAAACAAGTCTGTGCACTGGCTACCTTCCTTCTTTTACAGTACACAGCCAATGATGGCTCAGTCCTGGAACCTGTGAGAACTCTCCCCTCCCTAAACTGTGGGAAATATTCTTGGGATCATGTAAAGAAGTTAGCAATCTGGATGAAACTAACACACTTTAAAATAGAGGGTTTATAAACCACCATGCTTCTTACTGTCTTTGACAATTAATATATGGATCAACTATGCAGACACTTCAGGAGCAAGGAAAAGAGGAGGTAAGAGTGCTCATCAATTACATTTTTAAATAGCCTGTGGCAATACTTTTGGGGAAAAAACATTTGACGAATCAAAATGTCAATTTTATGTGTATACCGCACCTTACACCATTCTGCTCTCCCAACAACAGGAGAAGCCGCAATAGTGAACAGAATTTACGTGTGTGAGATTAGATTGATCAATAAATTGAAAACTGTTAAGATGAGTCTCAACACTGACGCAGAATTACAAACATTATTGTGATCAAACATATTGTAGTATAGAGTAAAACTGATTTATGGATAGTCATCTCACCAATTACTGTATTATCACCTCAGAAGTTCATGTATATATGGCAGATTTTAGAAAACGTAAGTGCATTACTATTTGTTAGATGTGCACATATACATTTTAAATTCTGCTAGAAATAGGACAATTTAAACGGTTGATCTATCATGCCCCCATACATGGGTTAGTATTGAGACAATGCTTTTATGACCCTTTTCTGAAAACTAACATATGGAAACAAATGGTAATTTGGAATGAGAAGATTCTGAATTGTGCCTATGCATATGGGCCTCTATCATATCAATATCTTTAAACTCCAAATACAAAAATCTGAATACTCACCTTTACGGCTACTAACAAAGGAATACTTAAAGTGTTTCTTATTCTCCTCACATGAGTTCATGTCCTATTAGTCTCGTTACAGCCTTTTTCACACTTAGTCATAAAATTGTCATATTTCCGAGAGGACTAATATGTAATATTTATTGAGAAATGTATACACAAAACCTATAGCCATCTGTTTTCCATAGCATTCTTGCTATGCAATTGTGATTTATAGTTGACACAGCTGTGACTTGTTGTTAGAATCTTGTCATTTGATCGTTGGTGAACTCAATAGAGACATTTTTTAGAACCAGAGCAGTATCTTACAAGGATATAGATTTGCACTTAATGTTTTCAAAGAGTCATTTCATAGGATTACAAACTTTATAGCACTTGTTTATTTCACAAGGAGTCATTCATTGGGAATATGATTTCTATAGCTCTTATTTGTATTCAACAAGAGCCACCTTCAGGATTCAGAAACATCTTGTACAGGTTAATCTACAAAGAGTTACCCATGTGGTTTATTAACTATTTTGTAAGCTCATAACAGCAGTATATTAGCACAGGTTTATTGTTGTGTACTGACACCTATGCTAGTGTGAATGTATAATAACCAAGAGTAGAAACTGCAAAACGAATTAATGCTTTCCATGCTATAGTTGCACACTTGACACTCTGAATATAAATCGAGTATGACAAGTTGTTTCTCAATATTGATTGTAGCTCCCATTAACAAAAAAGGTATTGTTGCCCTGCTTGTGGTTCACAATTACTATATCAAACTTGATTGGATGTCATCTCAGAAGGAAAATCGAGTTTCAAATTATAATGTGGATATACAGATAATATATGTTTTGCTTCTGTAATGTAATCGTAGCACATAAACTATATGTGAATAAAAATCTGAATTATGTATGTATTAACTCTACTAAGGGAAATTAAACCTGAGGAGCGTGTCTCCCCTTACAATATTGGGTCAATGCTGACCGCAACTCACTGCCTCACCCAACAAGGTGGCAGTCATGATGACCTGCCATTGATGCGTGTGCCACTCTGTTCGCCAACTGCCAGACAAACAAGTTACAATCAGGTAACGACTTTATGTAGTTTGTGTTCACTTCGTGGCGGCAGGAGACGGGTTCTTCAGCTATTGGTATTCAAAGAAAGCTTGTCATGTGGCTTTACATTTTGAAATGTCCTCCCTCTTCAGCTTTGTGCTGAGATTGTATTTTAGTAGAACATATTTCACTAGGGACCTTTGGCAAAGACTTGTACAATTTGGCATATGAAACATTTGCCACATTTTTGATGGAGTATCCTGTCCGCCCAACTTTATATAAGGGCTTGGTCTTTATTTGATCTTTATCAAGTATACTGCCATCTAAGCACAGTTAACTCAACTGTTGGTCTTATATTTAGAAACCTGTGAAATAGTCTACAACAAGCCCAGCCTTAACATGCACTGCCATCCAAGGAAATATTTCTCACTTATGTACCATGAAGCCTTTTATATTATCTTAGAGTCTAGATTTGTTTGTAGATTAGAATATACTTTCCAAAGTAACAATGACAGATTTGTTTTGCAAAATCATTTTTTTTCTTTTCTCTAGAAGAAAACCATGATTTTCAAAGCATTTATATTTTTAAAGTACCTCTTTATCCAGTGGTCCAGTGAGGCTGATTTTTACATCTTGCCTAAGACAGTGCATGTCCTGTCTCTTGCAAGACATATTGTTTCTAACAGTGGGTTTAGAGGCTGCCCATTGCTTACCATTGGTTGGCTTCTTTGTTACTCTTCTTTGCTTGCTTGTCACTGGCCAGCTGCAGTAAGCCTCGTTCCTTTTTTGTGTGTTCATCCCTCCCCTGGAGCATGGATGCATTACTGGTGTCTTTCCACTGCTCATTTTTTTAGGCACTACGTTTTCTTTGTGTTTAGGCACTCTGACAGAGCTCTTATTTTCAGCTGTCTCATTTATCTACTTCTACCTCCTCCGTCTTTCTCCCCATCCGGCCTCCTCTGTCATGTTGGCCCCACACCTACCTTCCCTTTGTTGACTGTATTGCCCTCATCCCTTTCCACCATTGTTCCTGTTGTGCCTTGCACACTTCATCCTTCCATTGTTTGTGTTGCCCCTGTCATCCCCTCCATCTGTTGTTCATGTTGCCCCTGACGCCTGCCCTCCCTCTGTTGCTCTATTGCTCCTAATCCACCCAGCCGCCCTCAACTGTCCACATCATGGTGATTTTTTCCGCACGCCCTCTATTGTCCATGTTGCCACCATATGTCCTCTGTTTCTCTGCATTGCCAATCCATCTACCCCCCCTGCTTTGCCCGTCCCACCCCGTCCTTTGCCCATGCTGCTCCTTACACCCGCCATAAGAAGAAAATATCACTGTGACATGGCCAGTGCTTCACTAGTGACTGTTAAACCGAACCAATTAACCTTCTGTCACTAGGACCGCTCTCTGCAGTATCATACATTACTGTCCTAGTCTTGGCAGTGTGGTGGATCATTACCCAGACGCATGTAATAGCTGTTGTCTACCAGGCCAAGGGATGCCAGTGGCAGTTCGTATTGAGATATGAAATTACATTCTTAAACTGCTTTTAACAAGTTAAAAAAATATTCTGTGTTTTTTTTTTATTAAATCTTCTTTTAATGAGTGTTTGTTTCCTGCTAGTGTTCTTTATCCAGCTCAGCTCCAAAATACAAAAATACTTGAAATTTGCAGTTCTTCAAGAAAATAGGTTAACAGTGTCAAATCCTCTGGTCCTCAGGCAAGAAATTGAAACATAACCCCTTCATATGCCATTTTCACAAATAAAGTGGATGTTGCCAGTGTGATGGAGGGTGTGGAAAGTTAATATTGTGGTTACTTTTCTGAGACCCTAAGTTCTAATTTGGTGTACAAACATGTTTGTCAACTTTAAACGTTTGACCATTTTGTGTGCAAAAATGTTTGTTCTTCCCTTATTATTTAGTATTATAGTTACATTAAATTTGCATACTTCAATAAACCATTAATTGATTAATCACACTCATCTTTGGTTTGTTAACTGTTATTTGTCAGTGTTTGTAAAATAAGACAATTTCATTTAGAGGACTATTTTAAAAATTCTACTGAGACAGGAATATTTAAAAATAAACTGAGACTAGGAACTAAGGGCCCGATTACGAGTTTGGTGGTCAGACCACCAGACCACCAAGGTGGCAGTCCCAAAAAGACCGCTGAGTCGACAGTCTATTGGCCACCGTATTACAGCGTTATTACTGGTCCAACAACGGTGTACCTGACAATGGTGGACCGGCAAGGGACGCGGTCAGCAATACAAGGTATACTTTTACACTTGTGTAGATGTAGGTTTGTACTTTTTGACCAAACGGTACACATATTGCCTAACACGTGTAAAAATACTTTGCACATGTACCATTTCATTGCTGGAGAATGGGCCATATATGTCCAGTCAATGGCAGAAAAATGCAAATTGTACTTACCTGTAATTTTTTTTTTTTTTTCAGGGCTGAAGCTGCTGCTGGGAAGGGGGGCCCATGTCGAAGGGGCCCACATGGGAGGCTAAAGGGAAAAGAAGGAAATGGAGAAGCTAGCACCCTATTTCCTTCAATCCTGCTATCTTCAGTCGGCTCTGTGGACAAGCACATCATAATGTGGACGGTGGTACCCTTGTCTATACTGCCCTGTGACAGCTGCTTTTCCCCAGTGGCCATCAAGGCAGTCGGCGGATGGCTGGTGGTATAGACAGGACTCTGGTGGTCCCTAGTTCACCAATCCGCCAACATCGTAATTCGGCTGGTGGACCGACCTAAGTCCCATTTCTAACAACAGTGAGGGGACTCTACAGCCACGTCTACCCTGACTTGTGCCCTGGTTTCTTTACAGTCCTCTGTATTCTTTTTAGGTCTACGTTAACCAAAACCTTTTAATTTTACTTAAATTATATGTATAATATACTTACTTATATGGGGCTTTTAACCAGCCCTCTTCCTTCACTGGTCTGTTATTGTGTCATTCACCTTCTTTTTCTATCCACTACAACATAGAGCATAGGGAAGTGGGTCGCCCACTTCAGCCATTGGCCCACATCACTATGAATGATGGCTCTCTGCCTTTTCGCAAGGAGCACAGCCACACACAAAGTAGTTTGATTAAGTCTCAGAGACTACTAGAGGAACGTGTTATTTTTGAGACCAAGAACTATGTTTGCTTTTAAAATTATTTTTTTTTGGATTGACAAGGGCCCCGACAACTTCCCCATCAATAATGTGTTGCCAAAAAAATCGAAGAGCCTGGTGGCCATAGACAGACGTATTACCTTTTCCAATGGTTGTTTTAATGTAATGATGTCTCTGCTTGCCATCTGTGGGCAGCAGTTCTTCACTTCCCTTATCTTCACCTGTCTGCCATGCACTACAGACTGCACTCACGTTGCGTTTTTGCTGTGATTCTGCTCTTCGTGGGTTACATTTTCAACCACTACTTGCGTTGACGGCTGATGGGGATCGGGCACCCTGCTGGTGCACAGCCAGACCCTTCATGAAGTGGAAGAAATTCTACAGTCTAAGTCTGGGCCCTGATAGCACCTTGTTGGCAGTCACTGCTCACAGGCTCCAACTATATGTGCACGTCAGCAAGTTCATTTCCAGGCACCATTACAAGTTATTCAGAAGTATCTGCAGGGAGAGTTTATCTTACTTGCCTTTGCTGCCATTTGTGCATCTGAATCTGTCCAGAGTCAGAGAAAGGGTGCTTCTGAATCTCGGGTCTCGGACCAAGTGATTGTACTGTGTTATAATGTCCATGGAAGCAATTATTCTGGGTGGTACCCAGCCCTAGTATAATGCGTACACTGGCATAATAATAGTAATTCTTGGAAATGTAATAATATCACCACTGTTTTGCAATGCCCCCTCCTCTAAATTGTTTACATTCATTCAGTCACCTAGCCATCCATCAATTCACGTTTACAACCATTCATCTGTCCACTCATTCACCTAATTGTTATCCATGCACTTAATTTCTCACTCATTAATCCATCTACTCACTCTCGCATTCACCCAATTGCTCATCTGTCCAAGCACATATTAGAAGAAGCCCTTTCATTTATTTACCAGACATATCTAAACGCTTTGCCACAGCCTATTGATCTTTGCATGACTCCCTTTTGAGTTTGCTCAGTCTACCTCTTTCTGCCTCTTTCCTATTCTAATTTTGTTTGTATGCTGCATGTCTTTCCCAAGAGAGTTGCACAGTCTGTAACGTCATACCTCCTCTAGGACATCAGTCTGTTTATCTTGTCTGATTGTTTTCTGTCTTTGTGAGGAGTTCAGTCTGAAGTGCTGACTGTTTTAATTCAATAAACTTGAATTTACCCAGTGGCTCTGTTCAGTTCTTCATAATTCACGTTGGTTGTTTCTCTGAATAATTGTCTTCCATTTTTTATTTGATTATTCTTCTTTTTTCTTTTCTGCAAGACCCTTTCCATTATTGTGTATAGGTAATTCAGTCCTCTTGTACAAGGGTTTACATATTTATTTTCCCGGCCTTCTAACATTTTGTGATCAATGTGATCTCACTTGAAAATGAGGGAAATTAACGTTACTAAGACCATTTTGGGTTGCTTTTTTATCAAGATTATTAAACCCCACCAGTGCTTTATAACAGTTTTTACATTTTCATGAATGTGCTATTAGATCCTAGTTTCCTATCTACTCACTGCGGTCCATTTTTCACTTGCATTGAAACTATTTCCTGCAGCTTGGTCTCTCATATAGCGCTTCCTACAGTAATTCAAGTAATTCATGTACTGTTATACATTTATACTGTGTATCACAAAATATAAACTTGAAGCTTCTGTGCATAATATACACCGTAGGTGCAAATAAACTTGCAGTACTTCAGAAAGAGGCCTGTAAGCACTGGAGTGGCTGGGAGACTGTTACAATGTGCTGTTTCAGTATTCTAGTATTTCAAGAAAGATGCCAAGACCCCTCTGGGAATGACCTTCTTACCAAGTTTTAATTGAATTACAAGCCTGTGCTGGAAGTAAGCGCTCTTTGTCTTCAGTCACATGTGATAAATATTTCATGTATTTTATTGTTTCATTGCCAAAGCCTCTTATACCATATAATGGTCATTTAACTGCTTTATTATTAATGATATTAATGGGTTATTTTACCATTCTTTCTGCGTACGATTACTCATGGCTTTAGGATATTATTTATAAGTCATCAGTCATTGTTAATCATAAAAGCATTAATCTGCCAATTGGATCCTTAAAAGACTGCACCTTGAAATAAATACTTTGGAGTAATGACCTCACGGGTACGTAGAGCGCTTTATAAATCCAATGATTGATTGATTGATGCTGAGTATTCATAAACGTTTCAGCCAGTACAAGTTTTTCTTTGGAGTAATATTTACCCAATGAGTTTCTTCGGGGCAGTTGGAAAAATATCACAATAAAAAATGACGATATAAGCATCTTTTCTTGAATCTTTGAAAGTCAAAATGTTTAAAGTGGAGTCCCACTTCACAGTAAGCCTGCAGAAACATGTAACTCCCCCTGTTTTGCTGCTAGGTTGCGAGAACAAACCGCTTTAAAAAAAAAAAGCCTCACTTACCAATATAATAATGCCATCAATTATGCCCGGTTCTATTGCCAATAAGTGGCTGTCAAAGAAAAAGAAAACCTAACATTTCAAAAAGTAATATATTTTACAATTAAAAATATAAGGTTTTTCAAGCAGCTAGTCTACAGCTTCACTATCCAGGATGAATTGTATGTTTGTGTTTATTGAAGCCAGTCCTTCACAATTAGTATTACTGTTGCAGGTTTACTGCTGGTTTTTATAGGGAAGTACTTGGTAAATCTCCTAATAACTAGGAAAGAATTTAAAACATTACCACTTAAACGCTGAAAGCTGGTTTGGATTGTTTTAGAGCATTCAAGAAATGGTGAAGTCATAAAAGTAATCAAACAGGTTCTTAGCTCCCTATAGACCCCCATACGGTTATGCATGGCAGTAGGTATTTTTTACAGCTGGTCATTAGCCTGGGTAATAAATATATTACTGTTGTGAGTAAGTAGGAATAGTATCCTTTCACTGAGTCTAAAAACAGAATGTTTGGAAGCAGAGCCAGCAGAATCTTGATAGCAGCGTTCACTGAGCACTGCCAACTTCCAAGTCAACGCTTGATTAACTGATTACTGTTCAGACAATCTTCTTGGGTGAACTTCCATTCCCTGGTGCTTACAGTCATTTGCTCACAAGGAAACGTGACTGTCTCCATTCATTACAAAGAATTGGAAACCCACGTCCATATGTAAAAAAAGAATATTTAAAGTCACTTCCAAGTTCCATGAACTTGTATCGTGTAACTCGTCTGCGACATGCAATATCCTGACAATATATTGTTGGGGATACATTATCCTATATATATTTTCAGTGGGAAACAATTTTGTTTGCAACAATGCTGTTGCCACCTATGTTGAAAACTGTTAATTTAGTAATGATAACAGGTTGCAAGAATACATCGATCAAATGAGAAAATGCTCCTGTGAATCATTTATAAAATGACAGTTCAACTGATAGAGAAATCTCATCTCTATCATGGAAACAATTCATAATGTTCACGTGTTCAATTGGTTTGCGTTTGTAAGACATCCGTTTTAATGGTGTTGTAGAAATCCAAAAAGAACCTTGAAATTTTACTGAGTGCTTTGAAGGTGAGTCTGGGGCGCCCTCGAGTCGTAGGAAAGGTTTTGATTATTCAGATTTGACCGTGTTACAAAAGGCCCACTTGTTTTCAATAAACAGGCCTGTCAAAAGAACAAAACAGAGTTAACTTAGAAGTCCCCACAGGGATCACGTGTAGGTTCTGCCATTGCACCCTGGAGGTGGAGGCTGTTTGATGCCTTGGGCTGTGGTTCTACCACCCCAGGGCCGGCTGTCTGTGAGAATTCATTGGCTGCCTCCTCCGTAGGCGTGTGATTCACTGCCGCCTGGAGGATGGCTTCACAGCCAGTTCTTGTGACCACTATGTCAAGGAGCGAGTGAAGGGGGAGAAAACACCTCCACGTAATAAATAATGAAAGGGAAAGGCCTCTCCGCCCAGCACAAGGCGCATTAATAGGGAAAACAGATGGCAGGACAGAAATCTCCAGGCAATAACACGGCTTCTGGCTCCTGCACTGGCTCAGCTTGGGCAACTTATTTGAGCTCATTATTTGCACTAAATCTTTACAGAAATTGGTATGACATTTTCGATACGTAGTTGTGTGACCCGCTGCATCAGTACTTTTACAGATACAAAGAGTTGGGAACTAAAATGTAAAATTACTTTTATTATAAGAAGTGCACTTTCACTTTTATGGGTCAGTTCACTAAGGCAGGCCACAAAATGTTTGAAATCTGCTTCCACTAGTTTACTTCTAGAATTGGAAAAGATTTCCACCTTTGTGGGGAATTCAGCAAGGAGTGTTCCTAGACATCTATAATAGAGCACTTTTGGGAGTGATAGAACTTTGCAAAAATGTGTCCTGTAAATGTTTCAGTGAAGGGAGAAATCGCCCTGCTGGTGGTTTTGTCACTATCAATCGAGCATTTTATGACAGTGATGTTTTACCAATCCCTGCTCTCTGAACCAGGGTGGGAAAAATCAATATTTACAATTACTTTTTTGAGCCCCTATGAATCAATTTGGTGTACAAAAAAAGGTTGTCAGTTTTGTGCTGTGCAGAAAGTGTGTTCATTACTTTATTATTTAGTATTAAATGTAAATGTTTTACAGAACCATGAATTTTGAATTACACTCGTTTTTGGTTTGTTAACTTTGTTTTTTCATTGTTTGTAAAGTACAAAAATTCATCTAGAGGAATATTTTAAAATTGCTTTGGGACGACATATTATCAACACAAACTTCATGCTTCAAAATTATTATTGCAGCCAGGATGCTTCTGACCAGTCTCGGTGCATTGTTTGGGAGAAACCGACCCTCAAATCGACCCAAAAAGTGGCAGAAGCTGGAATAGGCTACAGAATTCAGGATTATGTCTAGCAAAGTGATTTTTTACTCTCACAAACTGATACTTCGAAACACAAAAATGAGGCAGAAACGTGGGAAATGATGCAGCCGATGTTAGCCTCATCTATTTAGTGAGTGAAGAAATTCATCTGCTTCTGTCTAGAATCACGATTTAAAAGTAAGTTAGTCGGCGTTTCTTGTCCTGCTAAATAATGGGCTGTAATGCTAAAGGTAATCATTGGGGCAAAAAAATGCTAATTAATTTTCTTTTTCTGTTTACAGAAAAATGAATAGCTTGCGCCCTATAAATTGAGAATAACTTGCCCCTTTTCCTCTCACGTGCAAAGTTGTACATACTGTGGCCATTTATTTCATGGCAGGTTGCACAACAAGCTTAAATCAAGCAAAATCGGTTTGCCCTTGTTTACAGTGGTTCAATCCTTAGCAACCTCAACAAGAGTGTGTTAAGGTCCCCATTCCCCAAGAGCAGGTGTTTGGTTCCACAGGCCAGATGTATGGAGCGTTCTGCTTTCCTTGGCGTGAAATGGTATATGCAGAGACACTGAAATTATTACGTTTTCCACATAGTTGTGGATTTGCCACATAACCCATCATCTGCTGTATAATTTGCAGATTCTAACATCAAAATTGTGTTTTTTGCAGACCAAAAGCTACTAAAACTGTTGTGACGTTCACAAACAGTGGTAGGCCTCTTGCATAAGTTAACTGATCATCTTTCAGGTGCTTATTCGTGTATTTGGTTGCAAAAAATAGGAACTAATAAGGTGAAATATTTACTCAGACAGTTTTACCATGATTAAAACTTATAAAATAGTGAAGTAATATTATCACAATATTTGCCCCATGTATCTGAACAATTTGTATTTTCTTGCCACATAAGTTAGTCACCCCTGCCACATAATTTGGTTCTCCCCTGCCACATAATTCCAGTGGCCGTGGGTATATACAATAATGTGAAGGGTACATCCATTACTGTTAAAGCCCCTTTTGTAAGATTCTCCACTATGCGAGAAATTGGTTATGTAACGCAGGCCGAATCCTGGAAAGGATGCCACGAGTGCCTCTGTACTAGAAGCATAAATTATAGTCAAAGGCCGTGTTTTGACAGCTAAATAAGATAATGCACAGCTGGAGAAGTTATTTTCCTGGATCACTCAATGTGGTGAGGTGAAGAAGGCAATGATAAAAGTCTGTATTCTTGTTTTGTCAGAGTAATATGACCACTTCTCCCATTTAGTGCCAAAATAATGCACAAGTAGACGAGCCACTTTTCCCCCAGACGTTGTGCACAGCGGTATCGTGCAACCTTTCAGGCAATCTCAATGCAACACGTCGGAAACTAGTCGTGTTATATCAAGTTTGCACCAGTTCAAAAATAGAAGCAAATATTTATTGCACTGTTTTCATGCTTGTGTGATACAGGATGGAGTATGCAAATTGTGCTCTAATTCATTAGATACATTTTTTTTCACTATGGCAAATTGCAGCGGGCTTGTTTTGTACTTTACGTATTAAGAAATTCAGATTGATTCAGGCTTTAAATCATCCCCACCTTCCACGTTTGAGGTTGAAGGAGAGACGCCTACATGCCACCGCCATTTAAGGATCTACCGCAACACTTCGCTCTGACTAATTACCTACCAAGTCATCCACCTGGTACCCTCCCGAACCTCTCAAGGGCGTGCCACTACCTCACCCAGGGACAACCCCACCCCACCCCCTTAACACTAACACTACTCAACACGTGCTTCCACGTATTTGTTTATAACGATTTAAGATATGATTTTATATTTTATATAGTGCCAACACGTCACATGTTCACATCAGTGAGCTAGCTTGAAGAAAAACAAAGATTTGTGACGAAAAGGACAGTGAACTGGGGTGCACTGCTGTTGACAGTAGTGTAAATAAAAATCATACATAAAACCTTCCTCTCAATAGCGAAATCGTGTCACATTTCAGCAGAACTTTGCAAACTACCATTGCAGAAAATATGATTGTTAAAACTCAGCTGTTCTTCGAAAATAAAACTAGCTTGCATAGGATCATTTTAGGCTGAACCACAAAATGAATACCTGCTCCCCGGAAACCAAAAAATCTATATCTATGAGTAATTTGCGCCAGACTTAAACGCGTCGATTCACAAAAGGCAACAGAAGTGCTGATGACGTTCAACTGTGAACATCTCATTCTTCACATACACCTAAATCGAGATAACGTGAGTGTAACCAGGAGAGTGCCGAGAGTATGGTCAAGGGCAGGAAACTGACGAATGGTCTGTGCATTCATAAGGAACAAATCTAGAATCAGGTTAGCTCATTCACAAAAACAGAAGCGCACGTTCAGTCTTCCTGGTAAAGGAATGTGTGACTTTTTTTTCGGTGAGCGCACCTGTTTCATCCTAGTCTAAGTCACGAAGTTTTCTTCAGAATGTGTGACGTATATATATATATATATATATATATAGAAAAAAAAAAATTAAAGCGGACTTCGTCTCCTATTGCATACATGGAATTTTGTACCTGAATGGTTTACTGTCTCAATTGGGAAGCTAAAAAGGACGCGTGTTCCTTACACTTAATAAATCAGACCTTTGACTTGGAGAAGTGTATGTCTTTGAGAAGAGCGCTGATAAGAAAGCACAGGCTTTCGGCAGGATTTGTGATCAAAATGCTCGTTTTTGTGAATCACATAGGTTATGCATGAGCGTTTTACGACGGGTTTTATTTCCTCATGTAGCTTGGTGGAATATTACGAATGGGTAAATACGTGCGGTTTGCACCTCGGGAAAGAGTTTCCCTTAGACTTTGTGAAGTAGCCCATTTAAGTGCACAACCACAGCTGCGGCTGTGTGTGTGTTTTGGTGGTTCTTGACTAGCCTCTGTGGGAAGGGGGGGTGAGTTGTGCTGCTAATGTGACATTACGTGGAGAGTGATGCATTGACTGAAATCTGTCCCAAAGTCTCTCTCGTTTGTCACTTGTCACCGCCCCCACCGGACCCCCCAAACCCCCCCCACCCGATTGTCCCAGTGGACGCCGTGTTCCCGAGACCCCACAGAAAACCCCTCTTGACAGGCATAAAGCCCCCCCTGAGCCTGCAGTTAGCCTCATTGCAGACAGACAAGATCACACAGTGTGACCACAGACCATCAGCATGCGGCGCTTGTGTGTGTGTGTGTGTGCGCGGGGGGAGGGGGGGTGGGAACGACGGCTGGAGTACAGGCCACACCGGTAGGGCGACCAAAGACACGTTCCGGCATCCCTTTACCATCCCCTCGGATTTCAGACGGGGTCTCACAGGGCAGGGAGGGCTTATTTCATACGGGGTCTCACAGGGCAGGGAGGGAGGGTTTATTTCATACGGCAGGGAGGGAGGGCTTTCGAGCAGAAATGTAGAGCCCCGGAGAGCGTTGGAGACGTGGAGGGGTTGGTGGGAAGGGGTCATGTCCAACAAGTCACAAGAGCTTCTGACGTATACGCTTTTAGAACTATAAAGCAATTTACGAAGGTAAGATTAACTTCGGAAAGTTCAAGATTTAAGTGTAGTCACATGGGTTTCTCGCCAGCCACATGTTTACAGGCGCCAGTGTTCTCGTTAGTGCATCGCTGGCTGGTAAATTCGACCCCCAGATGTGCAAACAGAAGATTGCCCTGCAGAGAATGACCTCTCTAATGGGTGAGGGCAAAGGTGCTTGCAGGGAAGAGTGACGTAGCTATTGGTAAACAGAACCGAATCTGCGGGGCATCGTGAGATCTCCGAGTAGGGAGGAGTCGGAAGGGCAGAGAGACGTCCTATGGATCAGTGCGAAGATGCCTACAGGGTGCGTCTGCACAGTAGGATGACCGCTTTCTGCTGCTGGACATTATGCCATCTCTATGGCTGAGTAGAAAGTTGCTGCTGGTGAATATAACATCTCTGTGGGTGAGATCAGAGTTGCTGCTTGAAACTACGACATCTCTGTGGGTGGGCAGAAAGTTGCAGCAGGACATTACAACATCTCTGTGGGTGGGCAGAAAGTTGCAGCAGGGCATTACAACATCTCTGTGGGTGGGCAGAAGGTTGCAGCAGGACATTACAACATCTCTGTGGGTGA
Organism: Pleurodeles waltl; assembly: GCF_031143425.1. Taxonomy (NCBI): domain Eukaryota; kingdom Metazoa; phylum Chordata; class Amphibia; order Caudata; family Salamandridae; genus Pleurodeles; species Pleurodeles waltl. Next base: position 1,011,102,182 of record NC_090437.1, read on the forward strand.
GCACAGAGTTGATGCAAGGCAGTACGACATATTTATGGGTGGGCAGAAAGTCGCTGCAGGACAGTATACCTTCTCTGTGGAAGGGCAGAAAGTTGCTGCTAAGAATGCCATCTCTGTGGGTGGGCAGTAAGCTGCTGCTGGACAGTATGACACCTCTATGTATGAGGAGAATCTTAAGAAGGCGAGTAAGAAGTCGCCTGCAGTTCAGTTTGATGTTTTTTTATCCGTGAGTTGAAGGGTGTCTGCCGGACAGGGCGAGATTTCTAGGAGTGATTGGCAAGGTGCCCGCTGGGCAATACGCCATCTTTAATGTGTGCTTAGGAAGATGTAAGATGTCTGCGGGGCAGTGTGACTTCTCTAATGGCTGACTGCGTGTGCAGGTGCCTGCAGGTCAGAGTGCATCGCTAAGGTGTGGGTGGAAGGTGTCACAGGGTAGAGTGATATCACTATTTTGAATAGAGATGACCATGCAGGGCAGTATGACGTCCACGAATAAGCAGGCAGGTGTGTGTAATATCGTGTGGTATCCGTGAGTTAGGCGGGAGGGACTTGCAGGGCAGTATGACCTTTCTCTGGGTAAGTGAGAAGGTTCCCGGAGGGCAGAGTGGCATCTCTAGCGGTGAATGTGAAGGTTAATATAGGGTAGAATGGCCTCGTGTGCGTGCCTGCAGGGCAGAGTGGCGTCTCTGTAGGGAAAGAGGGCGTTGCCTGCAGAGCAATGTGGCCGTTCTCAAAGCCAAAGAAGACGGCGCCATCAGAGCACTAGGGCAGTGTGACATCTAATTAAGGAGCAGAGTACCTGCAGGGCAGTGTGAAATGTCCATGCCTGAGCCAGGAAATGCCAGCTACACAGAGTGACATCACTAATAGTTGAGAAAGAAAGTGCCCGGAGAACCGTGCGACATCCCTAATGGATGAGGATGGCCGTGCATGTGGGGCAGAGTGACACCTCTAATCTGTGAGTAAGAAGGTGCCTAGAGGACAGTGTGACATCCCCAATGAATGAAGATGGCCGCACATACGGGGCAGTGACATCTCTAACGTAAGCGGAGGAAGGTGCCTAAAGGGCAGTGTGATATCTGAATGCAGGGCAGAATAACATCTCTGATATGTGAGAAGGAAAGGTGCCTAGAGGACAGAGTGACATCTGAATGCAGGACAGAGTGACATCTCTGATGTGTGAGGAGGAAGGTGACTAGAGGGAAGTGTGACATCTGAATGTAGGACAGAGTAACATCTCTGACGTGTGTGGAGGAAGGTGCCTAGAGGGCAGAGTGACATGCCTAGTGGATGAGGATGGCCGTACACACGGGGTAGTGACATCTCTAATATGTGTGGAGGAAGGTGCTTAAAGGGCAGTGTGACATCTCTGATGTGTGATGAGGAAGGCGCCTAGAGGTCAGTGTGACATCTGCATGCAGGACACAGTGGCATTTCTGATGTGTGATGAGGAAGGTGCCTAGAGGGCAGTGTGACATCTGAATGCAGGACAGAGTGACATCTCTGACGTGTGTGGAGGAAGGTGCCTGGAGGGCAGTGTGACATCTGCATGCAGGGCAGAGTGGCCTCTCTGATGTGTGAAGAGGAAGGTGCCTAGAGGGCGGTGTGACATCCCTAGTGGGTGAGGGCGAGTGTGCGTGTAGGGTAGAGTGGCATCTCTGCATGGAATTAGAACGCTGCCTGTGAAAGTACAATCTCTGGAATGTGTCAGGCAGGTGTCCTGTGGTTGAAACGAGCGAGTCCCTTGGAGTCTGTGGTCTGCGCGTCATCAGCACGTCGGCTGCGTCGTCACGCTGTGGGGCGGTTCTGAACACAGCAGTCTGTTTTGACAACAAGGAATCTGGCACAGCGTGCTGCGTCTCACACACGCCGCCGCAGGAAGGAGGATTGATTGGATTTGGACGCCGAGATCTCTATCCGATCAAAAAAATATTTTCGTTTTGTACGCGTAGTCGTTTCAAGCTAAAATGTAGTGCTTTAATTGAACAGGTACTCAGGGGTACAGACATTTTTTAAACTTTAAAGGGAGAATACAAGCACTTCTCAGCAGAAGTGCAATACTTTTAATGGGGGTGTAACACCACTAATCAGAAGCAAATAAGTAATCTGGGATTTTGAGTACCTGCACCTTTACATTTCTATTTCACGTGCTGGCTAAAGTTGCTTCGGATTTAGGGCTTACACAGAGCTGTAAGTGAAATGGAAAAAACTGACAGGTCTCTCACAAGGGCATGGCTGATGTAATTAAGAGCAGGGTTTAAAGCAGGTACTCAAACAATCTGTGCTCAGCGTAGTACGCCCACGGACTGGTATTCTGCTGCCTATTTCTGTCATTCCAGCCAGACATAATGCAACAGGTAACACACCTCCAAGAAGAAGCCAGGACTATTGGCTTTGTCAGTGGTTGTTAGCTGCATAAGATAAATAAGCAACGACAGTGGCTTCATTCTGTATATTATTGAAAATGCTTCCGTTCTGAAAATAGGTGAAAGAACCCCAGTCTATTTGAAATTATATCAAAGGCAATAATGGGTGGTACAGCTGTCGAACTGAGATTTTTTTTTGTTCATCCTGAGGGTGAAGGCAAACACAGAGAGCCCGATAGGCACCCGTCTTAGCCTCTGCTTTTAGAACTACAAGTGCGAAGCATCGGCAGGAACCGGCCCACTTACAGCCCTGGGCTTACACAATTATTTTTAGAGCGAGAATTGAATGCAATATTAGTGCATTGCCCGGCTTGTGTAGCATGCAGCCGCGTTGCATGAAGGTTCCGTAGTTCAGAATCAGCACGGATTTCATGATCACTTTAGGGACCTCTGCTAGATGTACTTGTTTGTAGGAAGTCGCGTAGACTGTGCACAGGGTGCTGGATGGCGTGAGTTCTTGTGGCGTTGTCCTTTGCCTGGGGTGTGTATGTGAGTGTGTGCCCAAGGCACGAGATAGTGTGAATGGGGAGCCCACTGGGTCTGGAGGCTGTATCCCTGGTCTGGTGTGAGAGGGTGTGCACCGTGCGCGCGCGAACATGTCACTAGATGGTGTGAATAGTATTCTGAGGGTTGTATCTCACGTCTGGTGTGTGTGTGAGGGTGTGCACTAGGCACGAGGTAGTGTGAATGGGGCGCGCACGGGTCCTGAATGCTGTAGCACTGGAATGTGTAAGGGGGGCGTGCGCAAGCTTCTGGAGACTGTACCCCTGCTCTGGTGTGCACAGGATGCTGGAAGCAGGCCCTGCAGAGTTACGGATGGTGTGTTGCTCGCCTGTTTGTGTAAGCCTCGCGTGCGCGTGGTACTGGACGGTGTGAATACATGCCGATAAATCCAGAGGATGTACGCAGAGGGTACCCATAGCCTGAATGCTGGGTGTGAACCCTGCCGGTGGCGGAGTGTGTGCGCTGCACGTGAACTGCGCACATTATGTTGTAGTATTTGCGCACAACGCTGCAAATTCACAACATGAAAGTTATGGACTTCGGGGGCGTGAGCACGGTCCATACTCGAATGATGGAGGCTGTGAACGGTGTGGGGCGGGGGGGGGGGGGGGTTAAAGGGTGCGACAGAGAATGTACAACTAGTGCTGTGGGAAGGTGTGGGCGCGGGCGAGTGTGAGTAGAGCGCTGGTTCACATGGTGCTGAGAAAATGAACAAGGTAGTGACATGTGGGCACAATGTACAGATGTGAACAAGATGCCGGATGGTGTGCACCGGTTTTTTATGCTGTGCATAGGCTTCTGTTGGTGTTAGCGAGGTGATGGTGAGTGCGCAGAGCTAGGGCTAAGACTGGGGTGCGCGCATGATGAAGAAGCTTTGAACATGATGTGGGTCAGTGTGAAGGCACTGTGTGAAAGGGATCGTGGTGGCTGAAAGCAGCATGTTTTACGTGCTTGTCGGGCGCTTGTGATGTAAGGGGGATATACACACCATTGTGGATCAGTGTTTGAGCACGGTACATCTTATGGGTGTGAGCAGGGAGTGTGTATAGTGAGTGAGTGTGAGCAGGATTTGTCCAGTGTTTGGGTCAGTGTGTGAGGAGGGTGTGTATACAGAGTGCGAATCGGTGTGAGCAGGATGTGTCCTGTGGATGTGGGTCTGTTTGTGAGAAGGGTGTTAGAAGGATGCGCTGTGTGTCTGTGGGTCAGTGTGTGAGCAGGATGTGTTTATGGTGCTGGTGGATGTTATAATGACGAGCCCCACCGGGGTGAGATATCGCTTGCGCAGGCTGCATGTATAGTGCTGTTTGGTGTGAGCGGGATGTGCTTTGTAAACGTGGGTGAGTGTGTATATAGTGCTGGTTGTCGTGATCAGGATGTTCCCGATTGGTCAGTGCCTAAGCAAGGTATCTCTAGGGTGCTAGTGGGTGTGAGCAGGACTACCACTGGGTGCAGGGTGTGTGGGGGCGAGGGGATTGCTGGGTGTGAGCCAGATGCGCCCTCGTGTGTGTGTGTGGGGAGGGGGCATAGTATGCATAGGTTGCAGGCTGTGGCCAGAATGCGAATGGTTTGTATGGGGTGCTAGCTGTGGGCAGGATGCGCCTTAATGCGTGGGGGTCACCCTGTGTAGGGGTCCGTGTTAGAACAGTGTTTGTACAGAGTGGTGAAGGGAGCCTGCAGACTTTGGGGTATTTGGGGCGTTGTTGAAAAGATGCTGTAGCGCTGAATAGCGCGCACAGGGCGCTGGCAGAACGCGCGCAAGGTGAGATACTCACGAGCAGCGGGGGCCGCTTGGCTTTCCTCCTCGAGCCCAGGCGGCCGGTCGTTGGTGCAGGTGCCCTGCGCCAGGCGGGCATCGACGGAGGCGCAGCAGTAGCGCAGGGCGCAGGAGCCGCAGCAGACGGTGGCGTCGGCCGTGTCGAAGGCCTCGGGGCACTGGAAGCCCTCGTGGTAGCGGGCGGCGCTGTCCAGCCAGCCGTGGCAGTACTCGCCCTGGGCGCCCGTCGCCCGCCAGCGCAGGAGGAGCAGCAGCAGCAGCGGCGGCGCCTGCATGGCCTCACTGGGTCCCTCTAGAGCCCCGGACAGGGGTCGAGCGGGGCATGGGGTGGAGGGCTGCACAGAAGCCCCCGCAGAGGCGAACTCCAACTCGGTGCAGTTCGGAGTTTTCCTGTCACTTCTCCGGACGGCGGAAGATCACAGTCAGACGGGGATCTCCATACTCCAAGAGCGAAAAGCAGTCTGTTTCCGGGCAAATCCTTAAATTCGACTCTGCTCCGGCCTGGCAGTGATCAGAAACTGAGGATGCACAAATGGTCCGTCCTGCGGAAAGGTCCCGTCCTCTGTTGGGGTGCTTGCGAGAAGGAGGTGGGTGCGCACTGAAGAGGCAGTGCCCAGGCGCAAGAGCTAGTCTTTGTTGCTACCTCAGCGCTGCCTGTGGGCCATGTGCTTAGAGTCCGTGCCTCGGATCCAGCTCCCTCCTTCTTCGCCTTGACTTTGGCTGTCAGTGTGCCCTCTCAGAGAGCCCGGGTCACAAGGCAGCTAATCACAGGCTCCAGCCCCGTCTCCTCCCAGCCCCCTTCGCTCCCTCCCAAAACCTCCTGTTGCTTTACACAGCCTCTTTGCCCAAGGTCTGCAATGGTTTTCCTGCTGATAAACGCCCGGGGGTCTGTTTTTAATATTTCAAACATGTCAGTCAAGTTTGTCATTGTCCTTTGTTTTGCGCAACTCTACTTAAAGTCTCTGCTACTTTTTTTAAAAAAGTTTGCGACTTTTTCTGGTTCGTGTTGCTAAAACACAGTTTTCAGCGTTTTTGCTTTAATTTTTCAACGTTCCAGTATTTGCTCCAGTCCAACGCGGTAAATTAATGATAGTTCTTAAGAGTCCAAATATAGCTTTTCTGCTTGATCAATACTAACTCGCTGCGCATTCCTTTATTTCCGAAAACTGGAAACGCTGGCCTTTTTTTCTGTTCTTTGCAACATACACATGTCTGTCACACATGCCGATTTACCCTTTCTCTCAAACACCCACACAACATTTTCTAACTCAGTCACACAAGAACATCACAGTGTGATAGTTTTGTAGTAGTGGAAGTGATGGTGATAGTTGTGGTGGCGATTGGAGTCGTCATGGTGGTTAGTGCTGTTGGCGAGTGGTAGAGATAGTGGTGCTTTTAGTGGTGGTACTGGTGATGCTGGTACAAGTGGAGATGATAGTTATGGTGGTGAGGATAAAAGTGGAGGGACACTGGTTGTGTAGTAGTGGCAGTGATGGTGGTAGTTGTGGTGGCGCTTGGAGTCGTCATGGTGGTTAATGATCTTGGAGAGTGTTTAGATAGTGGCGGTACTGGTGATGGTGGTATTAGTGGAGCTAGTGTTATGGTGGTGAGGATAGCAGTGGAGACACTGGGTGTGTAGTAGTGGAAGTGATGGTGATAGTTGTGGTGGCGATTGGAGTCGTCATGGTGGTTAGTGCTGTTGGCGAGTGGTAGAGATAGTGGTGCTTTTAGTGGTGGTACTGGTGATGCTGGCATTAGTGGAGATGATAGTTATGGTGGTGAGGATAGAAGTGGAGGGACACTGGTTGTGTAGTAGTGACAGTCATGGTGGTAGTTGTGGTGGCGCTTGGAGTCGTCATGGTGGTTAGTGATCTTGGAGCGTGTTGTAGATAGTGGTGGTACTGGTGATGGTGGTATTAGTGGAGCTAGTGTTATGGTGATGAGGATAGCAGTGGAGACAGTGGTGGAGTAGTAGTGGAAGTGATGGTGGTAGTTGTGGTGGTGACGAGTTGTATTGGTGGTTAGTGATATTGGAGTGTGTTGTAGATAGTGGTGGTACTGGTGATGGTGGTATTAGTGGAGCTAGTGTTATGGTGATGAGGATAGCAGTGGAGACAGTGGTGGAGTAGTAGCGGAAGTGATGGTTGTAGCTGTGGTGGTGACTGGAGTTGTCATGGTGGTTAGTGCTCTTGGCGAGTGGTGGAGATAGTGGTGCTTTTAGAGCAGGTACTGGTGATGCTGGCATTAGTGGAGCTGGTGTTATGGTGATGAGGATAGCAGTGGAGACAGTGTGGTGTAGTAGTGGTGATGGTGTTGACAATGATGTTTGAGAGGGCAGAGGTAGCAGTTGTGGTGATGGCTGAGATAGCAGTAATAGTGATGGTGCTGACGGTGATTTAATATGAATAACCAGCACCTACTATTCAAGTATGCTAAAGGAAATTTAGATTCTGGTATTTACTCTCTTAATAGTCACTATTATTCAAGTAAATCATTCAAAATATAAGAGAATCATCTACCAATAGACTATTACACATAGTTAATACATTTTTGTACTCTGAAAATTATATACATAGTTGCCACTCTTGCAGAGAGCTACCTTTTTTAACAGACCATCTTCCATCCTAGCCCACAGTGGTAACTTGTCTGCTGTCAATTTGCATTTTGCTCACAAGCAGATAAAATATAAGATATATAAATACATATAATGAACATGTATAGAAAATCATTTAACTAAAGGAGGGGTGGTTTGTTCCAGTACAACATTGCACATTAATGAATTTACCGTGATTGAAGATGAGACTACAGGAATCCATCGATTGTCTCGAGAAATATCACACGAAGTATCAGAGAATGGAGCGGGAAGGGAGGAAGCCGGTAGAAAAGGCAAGGGATGACATGAATAGCAGAACGGGGAATGAAGTGAAAAAGAGGAAGGAAGAGGCATATTAGGGAGTGAGGGAGAGGGGCACTGAGAGGAACGAAAGAGGCAAGGAAGAGATACAATGTAAAGAAGTAAACATGGAGGAGAAGGGTAATTGAGTGAAAAGCCAGAGCGAGGCTGAGAGTAGGGAGGAATATGGAGCAGCGGGATGAAAGAATGGCACACATATGTCAGGGAGAATGGAGGAAGAGATTGGGAAAGGAAGGAGAGAAGGATCAAACTGAGAAATGAGGGAAGAGGGGGAGGACATGTGTCCAGAAGAAGAATGGAGGAGGAAAAGGGATGAGAAAATCAAAGGTGGAGAAAAAGCAGTGTAGGGTGGCTTGGAGAAATGGAAGGAATTTCATTACAGAGAGGATGGAATGAGTAGTCTCCTGATGACAAGAATGCATCTTTCGGTACCTGCATGTCACTCAGACACTCAAAGCCTGGAGCGATGAGATTCGCAGAGTGACGGGGTAAGTCATACTCTATCAGAAGCCAGGATCTCACCTCTGGGCACCAGGAATAAAAACAATAAGTAAAGACGTAGCCCGAAGTGCACCTGCGTACCTGCCAGCAGACCCGATTCAGGCAGGAGGCTCCTGTTTTTCGAAGTCAAAATGGCTTTATTTTACCAGTCTCCCGTCTACAATGTCCTCGAGGTCAACATCAGTCAATGGGGAAAAATAAAGCCCGCCCATTTTCAGTATCTCCCTCTTTCAAAATAGTCCAGTATGCACCTGCGAACCCGAAGTACATGAAACATAAACACAGCGCAGGACACTATAATAAACTGGGTGCTGATGCATAGCAGTACAATGCAAACTTGTTTTAAAGAATCCTTCTGGGCGCTGCACGAGTCGGTTCATTCCGTGCGCAGAAGCGAGAACGGATATGCCTGCCTACTGCCCTGCTCGCACACCAGTGGCGTAACGAAACTGGAAGAGCCCCCCCCGCACAGAATATGGAGGTGCCCTCCTCCGCACTCACACAGGCCAGGTGCTGTGCTGAGGGGGCTCCTGGACCTCCCTCTCTCTCCTCCACCGCGGGGGCTGCGGGATCCTTTGTTACATCCCTGTCGCACACCAGTAGCGTAACGAAACTGGAAGCCACCCCCTTCCCCCGCACAGAATATGGAGGTGCCCCTTTCCGGACTCACACGGGCCAGGTGCTGTGCTGAGGGGGGCCCAGCACCTCAACTCCCGCTCTGCGGGGGCTGCGCGATCCTTTGTTACATCCCTGTCGCACACCCTCTTTTGAGGCAAGAGACAGACGTCACCTGACTTGATGCAGAGCAATTGAGAAAGAGATCTTATATCCTATCTATATAACGTCCACGATGATGTTTCAGTTTTAATTAGCAATGTAATACCAGTTAACGAGACACTTATTTCAGACAAAGGGTGCAAATTACAATTATAGATCTGCACGGAGCAGGAGGAAGCTGTTGTTTCGCAGCCCCATGGCCCTGTGATGTTTCACCGACAGGCTGAGTTTAAACTGAATATCCCGGGTCCATAGACCTACGGAGATGCTGATCCGTATTGCTATTATGTTATATCATGTAATGGAACCCAGTGGCTCACTTTCGAATTTCATGAGCACTTTAATGTAGACTTCCGTGCTCGCAATTAGAAATAGTTTTTTTTTTTGTTAATCTCAAGTGTCCGCTGTAAAATTATGCATTTGCTTCAGATGTCAGGTCGCACTACTTGGGGTGGGCTCATTACCATCAACAGGAGAATATTTATTAAGGCCTATTAGACCTGATTGATCAACATGCACTCCTGGCACAAGCCACATGACACTCCACCCTCCCAGCTTTGTAAAACGTTAGTGGTTCTTCCCAGCGATAAAACGCGGGCTGGAACGCATGTACACGGACTGTAACCAATGCACAATATTAAATAATGGATCCCAGTCCAGGAACATCTTTGATAAAAACAATAATAAAAACAAATTGCAGGAATGCGGGCCTGTGATAGTTGCGAAGTTTCACTCGAGCGGTGCTGCTGTCATCACGTGGTGCTCTGTTCCTCCCATGGTTTTCACACCGAGGACTTCCTTTGTGAAAGGACAGCACACCTCGATGCTGCGTGTGTTGGGGCCATATTAAAACAAAAAGCTATCAGCACAATACAACAACTCTTGCCAAATAATCGGAGCAAATGCAAGGTTAGAGGCAGTTTTTAAATTATTTGCAACAGTGTGTTTTACTGATGGATTCCCTATTGATTTAGTGGTATTTTAAAGAAAACATATTGAAGTAAAGCACAGAGGTGTTGCTGAAGTACATTTCAGGACCAGCATGCCGAGACCCCTCAGGCACCCAGAGAGGACTGTGATGTAGTGCTCCTGCAAGCAAGCCTGGCTGCCTTCCTCTTAGGCTCATGGTCTGAAGCCTGACAAGAGAAGCCGCGAGACTATGGTGGACATTTTGGACTGGGTGATTTCAAAAGACACAAAATGGAAGTTATGCTACTGTTTTAAGCTAGAGACCCAATAAGCACCAAAAGGGATGATGTGGATGAGTGGAGGCAGCACTGCTGGCTGCCATCTTCCCACCCACTGTGTGCAAATAACAGCTAGTGCATGATGTGCCATTGCCACAGGAGTTTACTTTTTTGTTGTTTCTTGGAAGTACACATCTCCACATTTAGACTTGGAGAGTAAATGGGTAAAATGCAGTCACTCTTAGTGACTGACGGTCCAGATGCCGAATGGCTGTCCTCAGGGCTGACTCAAAGTGTGAGTGACATGGCAATGGCCACTGGTTTTCGGGGGCGCTCTCCATGTATATTGTATGTATGCTATCCTGTGGGTTGACCCAACATTTGAATGACACCACAGCACACCAATGGCTGCAAGAGGCTGTCGTAAGGCCCCGGTATTTACGTATTACTACTATCAACATGATCTATTTTTTTTGGAGAAAACGTGAAACTGGCGTGACAGCTTAAGATGCCCTTAGGCCATACCTAATAAACGAGATTTCAAATGCCTCACTAAAATGCTCCCTCCCTGTAGGCGCATCACAATTGCCTTGAAAGAAGCACGTTGTAAAGTCAAGCATATTTAGTTTAGTAAATTAGTTTCCACCACAGGGTAAACAGCACCCAAAACAAAACTCCACACTGTACGACAACTAAAGATTTTGTGTTATTGATTGATATTAGCATGCAATCAATCAATCAGGTTTTATAAAGAGCGGCTAATCACCCAATAGGGATATTCAAGCACATGCAAGCATATGTTGTTTACATACTACATGGAAGTTCTCCTTCTGTGATATTAATGACTGGTTCACAAAACTAATTTTACTGTTTGTGACTACGAACTGTGACATACATTTGCATACCTTGGAGGAATTCTTCGAATGGCTTCCTATGCCCCTAAATTCTTTTCCCGAAGGTGATCACTGGGCGCCATTACATCCATAATCGGAAATGGGTAAAAAAAACATAAATAAAGTTGTGGTAGTCGGAAGGGGCTAGTCACGAGGCATGGAGCCATGAAAAGTGGAGTCTGACAGTCAGTTTATTAATTTATTTTTCAAAAACGTAGCCACGAATAAATTGGCAACAAAGTGACAGTAAATCTGTTCTGGCTTGCTTCTTTGGCCACAAAGATGATGTATTTTAAAATATTTTACGAGGTTAAGGAACCTGCTGAAGAGCTGTTTGTGTGCCCAGCAAGATTCAGGGGGTACTAATAATGGTACAATAACCCTAATGGTTGATGCACTTGCTGAAGAAATCTGTGTTTTGTCTAGTTACACTTTTGACTCATAAAGTAGCATAGAGGGTTAATGCGCCAGCTGTAAAGTACATCGTGTACCATGCAGAGCATACATTTGTATTTCATCTCGGTAGGTAAGAGGGTTACTGGTTTTGATGCAGATAGTTTTGTTACTTACAGTTCATAGCTTGTAAGCGTTATAATATAACACAGAGAGCTGTGAACAGGCACAAGGAGATACATGCAAACTGAAAGGCATGAGTTTAGAAGCTTATTGTTTTTTTCTCATAAATCTGTCATTATTAAAAAAATGCTAAATGGGGTTCCTTTGGGTAGTAGTAGAGTCTTATTAGTAAAGAGAACCCCCAACCTGCATAATGTTTTAAATCCTGACTTTGTGTTTCTCGCAACCACGCACTCTTAATGTATAATACCTACCAGTAATCATGATATGTGAAGGATACCTTGTTACCCTCATCGTATTATTTTACATTTCCTGTGCATTGATTTACACACTTGTTTGATTCTTGTCTCTGTATAATGTGTGGATGTGATGTAAGGAGCTTTGACCCCCTCAATTGGCATAAGTAACGCTCTGAAATAAATAAATAAATTAGTAAGTGCTGTTTAAATCGTTATTTGTGTAATTACTAGGATGGGCGAAAAATTAGCTCCACTGGTGGAGTTCACATAGTTTTGGACACTCCGCGTTATGCATGTAATGCGAAGTTCTGGCCAAAATCTGCACTTCGCAACATGGTGGAGTTTTTCTTGCATGCGGCTCCTCAATGGTAAGTTGGCAAGCGTGAGTAAGAATTGGTGTTCCCCTAGTGCGATTTTTGGGCGCTGGGAGGGCACCCAGCGAGATTTTCCCAACTCAGGTGGTCCCGACTGTTTGTGTTGGAAAAGATGTAGTTCAAGTAGAAAATCTACATGAGCGGCAGCAAAACCAACTCAAGCAGCAGTGCCTTCTGGTGGGCCTCCTGGTGTAATTCGCGCAGATTTCTCAGCGTGGAATAAGCTCCCAGCACTAAAAATCAGTGTGGGCAGCAGAACATAGTGATTTCCGCATGCTCACAGAAACCCACAGAGTTTTTATGTAACTCCATGGATTTCCACAGAGTGAAACTCAGAGAGTTACACCCATCCCTAGTAATTACTCATACAGACAGATGCATCTGGCATTCTTAGAGTACATGCATATCTCTTACATACAGGAGTGGAACTAAGTCAAAAACTTGCCTTCAAATCATAGTATCTTGTAAGTACTTGTACGTTAGAGGGCATGCGCATCTCTTATATACAGAAGTTGAACAAAGTCAACAATTTGCTTTAAAATTATAGTCTCTTGTAAGTACTTGTGACGTGCTAACAAACTGTCTGCTTTTGTTTCTTTCAATTGCAATGGCATTTAGGTGTTAGGCTCCAGATAGCTCCCAACCATGATTATACTCAAACAAAAAAGAGGGCTGGTGGCCTTTTAGATCAGGCTTTTGTTTTGGGCCCAGCTGGAAGTCAAAATAAGAGACTCACTTCACCACTTGAAGGTTGCTGCTCGAAACTAAAGGCAGTCAATGTGTAGGCACTGCTGATTGTAACCCAATGTCAGAAAATTTTACTTGGGTCATCCTGAATCCCAGATCCAGCTCAATGATAGCTACCGGGTCGAGGATCTGTCTGGATTTCCCTCATTCCCTTCAAGTTCATAATCGAAGAAGCATTTTGACAGCAAAGACGTTTAATGTGACAGCACATGCAGGATGATGTTTCCACAGAATGGTATTGCCAGACCTATTGTCTTTTTCAGTGTTTGGTAATGCTCATGGTGGTATTGGTATTAATAGTGTTTGTATTGGTGGTGTTGGTATTGATAGTTTTATTGGTAATGTGGTGGAGTATTTATGGTGGCAGTGCTGGTATTGTTAGTCTTATTGATGATGTCTGGTGGTGGCATTGGTATTGATAGTAATGTTAGTAACGTGGTGATGGGATTGGTAGTGGTTGTGTTAATGTTATTTGTGGTGGTATTGTTTGTGCTATTGGTGACGGTATTGGAGATATTGGTCTGGATAATGCGGGTGATTGTACTTGATGTGTTATTGGCGGCGGTCATATTGGTATTGTTCTTAGTTTTGGTAGTATTGGTAGTGGTATTAGTTACAATGTTGGTTTTGGTGGTAGTAGTGATAGGGGTGGTATTGGTAGTGATAGTGGTGTGGTATTGCTGCTGGTGATATTGCTATCAATGAGGCTATAGTGCTGGTATTAATAATGGTATTGTTTTTTGTGCTAGTGGTTTTGACGATGCACTTGTTGTAGTAATAATATTGTTAATATTGTGGTGGTAGTATTGATATTATTGGTATTGGCACTGATGATGATGAGCAATTGATGTTTCTTTAAACCACTCATTCGTCTATGCTTCATGGTGTTCTCTAAACCACAATAATAATTTAAAATCACAAAATGAGAATCATAAAAGCAGATACAGATGAACAAAGGAAAAGACCGGTGCTGAGAAAAGAATATTAAGGAGCATATTTATACTCTCATAGCGCCACCTTGAGCCACAATAACGTCATTATTTCTGACATTAATGAGGCCCAACGAGGCTGAAATCTCTGTACCGTATTCATAGAGTGGTGCAATGCATGCATTGCGCCATTCTGTAACCCTTTGCGCTACATTATGCCTGCGCCAGGCATAATGTATGCAAAGGGGGCGTTCCCCCGTCACAGAGAGCCAAAAAAATTGTGCAAGGAAATCTCTGAGATTTCCTTGCACCATTTTTTACGGCTCAGTGCAGGCGTAAAAAGGGGGCTTCCATTCTTTAGAATGGGCTCCTTTGTACTCTGCAGGAGTAGCACCAACATTTTGGCGCTACTCCTGCAGAGTACATCAATAGCTTCTAGAAAAATTATGCTATTGCCCCCTACCCTGCGCCATGGTGCGCCATATTTTAAATACGGTGCACACATGGTGGCAGTAGGGGGGTGCTAAGGGGCACAGGGAAAGTGGTCCTGCACTAGGTGCAGCACCACTTTCCATAAATCTGCTCCTAAGAATATTAAAGGAAATGTGAAATTTAATGCAATGGGAATGGTAACAGCCTATCAGTAAGAAAGCCAGGCCTTCAGCTGATTCAAAAAAATAAGAAGATGAGTTTGTTCCCAGAGATTTAAGAAGAGAATGTTCTGTACTTTTGGGCCTACCATCAAAATAGTGTGAGCTCCAGAAGTAACACTATAAGTCATGGGTATATGAATTAGGGCATGCTGGGAGAAATGTAAATCTTTTCTGGAAAGGAGCTAACTTAATTTGGAAGCGCAGAAGTCCAGTATTGATGGCTGTATGGGTAATCACCAAGGCCTTATTCTGTTGTAACAGGAAATATTTCAGTGCACGTAGTATAGGCAAAATGCAGAGATGACTGGAGAGGCCGGCAATCAGGTGGCATGCTTTTTAAAAGTTATCTGTATTAGTTTTTCAGCAGTAAACATACAGCACAATTCTGCCAGCAGAACAGAGCAACTGTAAGTGCTTTCAAGTGGACATATGCATGTAAGTCATAACAATATTAATATGCTATTAGTAAAGGCTACCTCATATTGTTTCTATCATTTTGAGTCACCATGACATAACTATATACATTTTAACTCCATCTGATTTCATGGTATAACATAATGTGTCAATTGCCTACTTAGCTACAAATTGACCAAGGAAAGAGTAGAGAAGAAAAAACTAAAGAAAATGTGGACAAAACAAACACAAACTAAGTTGAGCGCAAGTAGAATGTAAGGATGTATCTGTGCAGGGCAGTGATTAATTTGAGTTGGTGTTTGCTGGTGCTTAGCACCGGCACCCAATTCTCAACACTGACACTTATGATAGTCCACCACATGGTGGCACCATTGTTTATTTTTAAGGTGAGCACATCAACAGTGTTTAACAATTCAATGTTCAATAAAAATAGATAATACCAGCCGTCCAGGCCATTTTTACAGCTTTGGATGGCCTAGCATAGTCTGAATTGTCATACCTGTAGGAGTGTGATGAATACAATTTGTACTGGTACTGGCATTGGTACTATTAGCAGTGGCAATAGGTGTATCTAAAGATTGCATCAGCACAAATGGCATATGAATAACATTTGAATTCTGACAATATACAACATTTCAGCGACTGTGGGCAGATTGAGAAAGAAATGTGGACAATGATATACTACCAACCAATACTAGTTAACATATTGTCAATTAGGAGGCTTCCCTTCTTGAGAGATGCATTGGTTCATTGAAAGTACAATGTGTAATTCTCAGTCCCCTTACATGGTATTGGTCTTAATCTTGGTGGTATTGGTTGTGGCATTGGTAATGGTAGTGGTATTAGTGATGATGTTGGTTTTGGTGATGGTGGTGGTATTGGTAGTGGTAGTGGCATAATTAATTAAAATCATTGCAAAAATCACATCAACACACAACTAGCGGGTAAACTAAAGATGCTACATGACAAGCCATTCCGCTTTGCTTGATGTGACTACTCTAGATGGTTAAAGGAGACTTCTTCTATTGGCATTACTAAAGTGCCGTCTGTGCAGTATTACAATGTCTATTGCGACCAAGCAGTTATAAAAATGAATTTATCAGTAGCAAAGATATTTCTAAAAGGAGCAAGTCATGATTTAGTTGAAGTGTCTGGGATGGTATTAAAGCTTAAAATGGCTTCCCACTTCTCAGGGGTAAATTTAAAAATAGTGGCAGCTAACCCTTTGATTAGCCACACTCCATTTTAATGGTCTGATAGTTATTTCCACTCCTTTTTACTCTATCCTGTGCCCTAGGGCTGGTGGTGAGGCACTATATTGGCAGAGGCATGATACTTGTGTGAATGTCAACAAAATATTTTTCTATTCTTCCTGGGCATATGGGGCAGAGGCAGAGGCATGATACTTGTGTCATTGTCAACAAAACATTTTTCTATTCTTCCTGGGGATATGGGGGATCAATTTTAGATCGGTATGCCCTGCGTTTTAGTAACCTGGCCTTGAGAGTAGCCCATAAAGATCTCCTTAAACGGTGGGGAGCAAGGACATTGCCAACCAGGTGTGAGTGGGAAGGACTGGTGCATGGGGCAGAGTGATTGGTATATTGTGCGAGGTGATGCCCACATAAATTTGAAAAGATCTGAGGTTTATTGATGGAATTGAGGGAGGAGATGAGGTAGGCCTGCAGGGGTGAGGGTGAGATAAGTTGAGGGGGGTCACAGTACCGTTGAGGTATCGTAGCGAACAGTGGTCCACTCCTAGAATGATTGGAAGCATTCTACATTAGTGGATGCATGCTTGTCCGCATACCATCTGTGTTGGGGGCATTGTTTTGTTGGCCGTTTTTGTCCAAAATACAATAAAAAGGTTTACAAAAAACGTTCTCTGTGTACTTTGATCAGCCGGCCACTGAGCTATTACTTAATGCAGCGCATGGTTTACTAGCTCATGTCACATGTATGATATGCCAAAACATATGAGGACCTTTGAACTTTATAGCCCTGTTGGACTTTTGCTTTTGCAGGGTCATCCCCAGACTTTTTTGCCTCCTGCCTCCTATATTTTTCTGACATGTGGCTGTTGGCTTTTCAACTCTGAGCACTTTACCACTGCTAACCAGTGCTAAAGTGCATATGCTCTCCTGTTTAAATTGTATGTAAGTGGTTTATCCATGATTGGCATATTTGATTTACTAGTAAGTCCCTAGTAAGGTGCACTAGAGGTGCCAGGGCCTGTAAATCAAATGCTACTAGTGGGCCTGCAGCACTGGTTGTGCCACCCACATAAGTAGCTCTGTAATCATGTCTCAGACCTGCCACTGCAGTGTCTGTGTGTGTATTTTTACACTGTAAATTCGACTTGGCAAGTGTACCCACTTGCCAGGCCTAAACCTTCCCTTTCCTTACATGTAAGGCACCCCTAAGGTATGCCCTAGGTAGCCCCAAGGGCAGGGTGCAGTGTATGGATAAGGTAGGACATATAGTAATGTGGTTTATATGTCCTGACAGTGAAATACTGCCAATTTCGTTTTCACTGTTGCAAGGTCTGTCTCTCTCTCATAGGATAATATGGGGGCTACCTTTAAATATGATTAAAGTGTAGATTCCCCTAGAGAAGAGATGGACAGGTGGAGTTTGGGATCCCTGAACTCACAATTTAAAAATGCATCTTTTAGTAAAGTTGATTTTGAGATTGTGCGTTTGAAAATGCCACTTTTAGAAAGTGAGCATTTTCTTGCTTAAACCATTCTGTGACTCTGCCTTGTTTGTGGATTCCCTGTCTGGGTCAGTTGACAGTTGGGTTGTTTTTCACCTCACACCAGACAGTGACACAAAGGGAGCTGGGGTGTGATCTGCATTCCTGATTAGCCATCTCTGCTAGGAGGGAGGGGTGGAGTGGTCACTCTCATCTGAAAGGACTGTGCCTGCCTCTGACAATGCTGTCTCCAGCCCCCTGGTGTGTGTCTGAGGCCTTGCCTGGGCAAGGCAGGATCTCACAAGAAGGTGTGAGTCCCCTTTGAAGAAAGGTGACTTCAAAGACTAAAATGAGTATAAGAAGGGCACCCAAACTTACAAACTTTAGAAACACTTCTGGAATCAAGGGGAACCTCTGCCTGGAGAAGAGCTGATGGCTGAGGAACAAGTGCTGCCCTGCCTGTGACTGTGCTTTGTGGAGCTTTCCTGCAGTGCTACTTCTGCCAGAGTAAGAGGGCAAAGACTGGACTTTGTGTGCCTTCCATCTTGAAGAAGAAATCTCCAAGGGCTTGATGTAGAGCTTGCCTCCTGTTGTTGAAGTCTCAGGGATAGCAAAGACTTCTCCCTGCCAGCACCTGGAGTCTCTGGAGAGACCCCTACTCTGCTCTGTGGTGCCCTTCCAGTTCCTGGGACCCTGAAAGGAGAGGCTGGCAGCCTAAGGACAAAAATACACGCACCGAGCGCCGTGCGGAGAAAAGATCGACGCGAATCCGATCGCGGCTGAGAAAACGACGCGACGCCGGCTCCGCAGCTGAGAAACGACGCCGCAGGAAACGCGACCGAAGAATCGACGCCCGGAGCAGGAGAAACGACGCGCAGCATCGCTGACGAAGGCTGAGTGATCGCAACCTGCGCCGCGGGACTTTCGGACCGTCGCGTGGCTGGCTGTTTCGACGCGCATCGCCGTGCCGAGTTGTTTTCGACGCATATAACCGTGCAGGGTTATTTTCGACGCGCACAGCCCGTGCGGGGTTATTTTTGACGCAAACCAGGTACATTTACACGCTAGCAGCGCTAGTGTGTTGTTACAACTACCTAAAGACTCTTTTTATTTTAAACCTTTTAAAAATCATAACTTGACTTGTGTATGTTGGATTTTTGTCGTTTTGGTCTTGTTTTGTCTAGATAAATATTTCCTATTTTTCTAAACTGGTGTTGTGTCATTTTGTAGTGTTTTCATTGAGTTACTGTGTGTGTTGGTACAAATACTTTACGCCCAGCACTCTGAGGTTAAGCCTACTGCTCTGCCAAGCTACCAAGGGGGTAAGCAGGGGTTAGCTGAGGGTGATTCTCTTTTATCCTAACTAGAGTGAGGGTCCTTGCTTGAACAGGGGGTAACCTGACTGTCAACCAAAGACCCCATTTCTAACATTGGTGACCAGCGGTCGGGATTTGGACTTGTATTTGTACTTGACATACAGTAATTAAGTGTACACTACTGTTTTGATCTCAGACCACTACGTGACCACATACTACTTGTCTTGTGATTCTGCTTTTTGTTCTCTGATGTCCTCCTGGAAGTATTGATGATATTTTTGGACTTTGTTTTTTGGTTGTGAAGCCTTTGCAGAAATGGAAGTCAATTTCTGGCACCTATCTATGTATAAAAAGTGGCAGCTTAAAGCATTCTGCATGGAAAGGGGACTGGCTGTGAACAAGGAATCCAGAAGGGAGGATCTTGAGTCAGCCCTGTTTCAGGATGAATTGAAACGTTGTCAGGCAACACCACCAAATGAGTCTGAGGAGGATAACTACTCTGAGGAGGAGGACTACTCCAAAGAGGAGGGCAGTGGCCCTGAGGAGGGAACAGAAAGAGATGATAGGCTCCTAGCTCGAATCCGGAGTCTGGAAGAGCTTAAGAGGGCCGAGGAGAAGAGAGCCTTAGCCCTGGCAGAAAGGAGGAGGGACTTAGAGATTAAAAAAATGATTTATGCTTACGAGCTTAAATTGAAAGAGCTGGAAGTCATGAGGGCTGAGTCCAGCTGGAATGGTGGCAGCAACAATTGTATATCCAGTGATGCTGCAGAAGTACACATGCCCAGAGAGGTGGTGCCCTACTTGAAGGAGGGAGTTAACACACGCCAGGAGGTTCAGGGGTATGAGGTAGCTCCAGTGATGCACAGGGTCTCTGAGGTGGATTGGGGAACTGGCATGGGGAGTCATATTCCTACTGGTGGGAGGGACACTCTACTGACTCTAGTTGAGAGTGACAGGGAGAGGGGTTCCCCCCAAGTAGAAGTCCTGGTTATGGAGTGTGAAGACATCCCAGAAGAGTGTGGGTTGAGTGTCAGGGACAGTCAGGTACTGTCTCACCAGTCTCAGGAGGGTGATGTGGGGTGCTTTGTCAAAGCAGAGTCACTGGATGGTTGGGTGAAGGGTACTTTGGTTAATTCATGTGAGGGGCTGAGTGATGTAATTGCTGGAGAGCAGATGTCTAGTCCTTATTTTCCAGAGCTATGCCAACACCAGGTGAGTTCTCTGACCCCAGGGAGCTTACAATGGAGGCAGACTTCTGGGTGAGTACCAGAGAGTCTGAAGAGGCATTTGGGGGTGCTCCTGAGAGGAGTGGTCTAGGTAGTTCCCAACCAGGTGAGGTAGGGAAGGATTGTAGTGTCCCAGGTAGGTCCCAGTGTAGTGGGATGGGTGAGGGACCCCATGTCCAGTCTCAGAGGAGAGGGAATGGGGATGGGTTGAGGCCCAAGGTGCCCGAGATCCGGTCCCAGGTCCTGGAGGGTTCCCTGCGGGAACCCCAGGAGGGGAGCCTAGCCTGTACCATAGGGCCATCTGTTGAGGGAGACCCCACAGTGTCAGGAGAACTTGGGGGGGCGGCTGTAGCCAGCGTCCCACCAGTTCTGGTGTCTGGCAGTACCACTCCTAGTGAGGGGTTGCAGAAGTCCAGACAGAGGGTTGAGAGGGGGTTGCGGACCCCAGTGGAGAACCTGGAGGGTCAGGGGTCAGCTCTGAGAGCAGAGCCCCCCATGAATGACCTTGGTGAGACCATTTCTGGGTTGGGGGGAATCCAGACTCTGTCAGATGGGCAGAGGTCAGGAGACCTGCGCCAGCCAGACTCTTGTGTGGCCCTTCGGGACAGTGTGTCCCTTGAGGGGGGTAAGTGTGCCCCCCTGGAAGTCCTGGTGTGCCAGGCAATGGTTCAACCGCAGGGTGGTGACTCTGGGTTGAATAATCAGGTTCAGGGGGTAAACTCTGACCTGATGGGGGGTAAGTGTGCTCCCCAGGAAGTCCTGGTGTGCCAGGCAGTGGTTCAACCGCAGGGTGGTGACCCTGGGTTGGATGACCAGGTTCAGAGGGTAAACTCTGACCTGGTAGGGGGTAGGTATGCCCCCCAGGAAGTCCTGGGTTGCCAGGCAGTGATCCAGTCTGTGGGTACAGGCCCTGGATTGGGAGGCCAGGTTAAGGGTGTCCCCCCTGACCTGGAGGAAGGGGCTACTGCTAACAGTGCCCCTACCATGTTGTCTTCTGGGGGGGCCGCTCCTAGTTGGGTGGTTCAGGACCCCAGAAGAGAGGGCAGGGGGAGGGAAGCCTCACCCCTGGCCCTGGTCCAACCTGAAGGTACAGACCCCAGGTTGGAGGATCAGTTGCAGGTTAACATCCCTGCACTGATGGAAGAATTGTGCAGGACTGCTTCTACAAGCACCCTGACAGTTTTTGACTCTGGGGGTGCCGCTTCTGCAGGGAGGGTACAGAGCCCCAGAGGGGAGGACCAGGGTCAGGTTGTCATCCCTGACCTGGTGGAAGAGAGAGTGGTCAAAGGGTGCCAGGCACCTGGGGCTACCACCCCCCACTCTCCGCAGTCACAGTGGTTAGAGAGGCCTGAGGTCGGGCTCTCATCCCTGACAGTTGTCTGGGGCCACTGTGGCTTGCTGTCCTGGTGGACAGAGTTGCCCCTGGGGGGGGAAGGACGAGAGTCACACCCCAGGGGTGGAGTGGGCAACACCATTGTGTTGGCCCTGGTGGTACTATCTGCCCATTGCAATACATCTGTGAGCAAAGTAAAGTTAGGTGTTGCACAGATGGTGTCTGTAGATGTGGAGAAGGGTTCCCCATGGGTTAGCTTAGTGGGCCCTGAGAGTATGGACAGAGGGATCCAACTGGAGTCAGGAAGGCGTAGAACTGGAGCATGCCCCTGCTGTTGTGGGCCTGGGTCCCTGTTCTATCGCCCCAATCAGGGAAGTACATCAAGGTATTGATTGTTCTCCCCTGGCTTTAGGCTGGTAGGGGGTCGTGTTGGACTTTTGCTTTTGCAGGGTCATCCCCAGACTTTTTTGCCTCCTGCCTCCTATATTTTTCTGACATGTTGCTGTTGGCTTTTCAACTCTGAGCACTTTACCACTGCTAACCAGTGCTAAAGTGCATATGCTCTCCTGTTTAAATTGTATGTAAGTGGTTTATCCATGATTGGCATATTTGATTTACTAGTAAGTCCCTAGTAAGGTGCACTAGAGGTGCCAGGGCCTGTAAATCAAATGCTACTAGTGGGCCTGCAGCACTGGTTGTGCCACCCACATAAGTAGCTCTGTAATCATGTCTCAGACCTGCCACTGCAGTGTCTGTGTGTGTATTTTTACACTGTAAATTCGACTTGGCAAGTGTACCCACTTGCCAGGCCTAAACCTTCCCTTTCCTTACATGTAAGGCACCCCTAAGGTATGCCCTAGGTAGCCCCAAGGGCAGGGTGCAGTGTATGGATAAGGTAGGACATATAGTAATGTGGTTTATATGTCCTGACAGTGAAATACTGCCAATTTCGTTTTCACTGTTGCAAGGTCTGTCTCTCTCTCATAGGATAATATGGGGGCTACCTTTAAATATGATTAAAGTGTAGATTCCCCTAGAGAAGAGATGGACAGGTGGAGTTTGGGATCCCTGAACTCACAATTTAAAAATGCATCTTTTAGTAAAGTTGATTTTGAGATTGTGCGTTTGAAAATGCCACTTTTAGAAAGTGAGCATTTTCTTGCTTAAACCATTCTGTGACTCTGCCTTGTTTGTGGATTCCCTGTCTGGGTCAGTTGACAGTTGGGTTGTTTTTCACCTCACACCAGACAGTGACACAAAGGGAGCTGGGGTGTGATCTGCATTCCTGATTAGCCATCTCTGCTAGGAGGGAGGGGTGGAGTGGTCACTCTCATCTGAAAGGACTGTGCCTGCCTCTGACAATGCTGTCTCCAGCCCCCTGGTGTGTGTCTGAGGCCTTGCCTGGGCAAGGCAGGATCTCACAAGAAGGTGTGAGTCCCCTTTGAAGAAAGGTGACTTCAAAGACTAAAATGAGTATAAGAAGGGCACCCAAACTTACAAACTTTAGAAACACTTCTGGAATCAAGGGGAACCTCTGCCTGGAGAAGAGCTGATCGCTGAGGAACAAGTGCTGCCCTGCCTGTGACTGTGCTTTGTGGAGCTTTCCTGCAGTGCTACTTCTGCCAGAGTAAGAGGGCAAAGACTGGACTTTGTGTGCCTTCCATCTTGAAGAAGAAATCTCCAAGGGCTTGATGTAGAGCTTGCCTCCTGTTGTTGAAGTCTCAGGGATAGCAAAGACTTCTCCCTGCCAGCACCTGGAGTCTCTGGAGAGACCCCTACTCTGCTCTGTGGTGCCCTTCCAGTTCCTGGGACCCTGAAAGGAGAGGCTGGCAGCCTAAGGACAAAAATACACGCACCGAGCGCCGTGCGGAGAAAAGATCGACGCGAATCCGATCGCGGCTGAGAAAACGACGCGACGCCGGCTCCGCAGCTGAGAAACGACGCCGCAGGAAACGCGACCGAAGAATCGACGCCCGGAGCAGCAGAAACGACGCGCAGCATCGCTGACGAAGGCTGAGTGATCGCAACCTGCGCCGCGGGACTTTCGGACCGTCGCGTGGCTGGCTGTTTCGACGCGCATCGCCGTGCCGAGTTGTTTTCGACGCATATAACCGTGCAGGGTTATTTTCAACGCGCACAGCCCGTGCGGGGTTATTTTTGACGCAAACCAGGTACATTTACACGCTAGCAGCGCTAGTGTGTTGTTACAACTACCTAAAGACTCTTTTTATTTTAAACCTTTTAAAAATCATAACTTGACTTGTGTATGTTGGATTTTTGTCGTTTTGGTCTTGTTTTGTCTAGATAAATATTTCCTATTTTTCTAAACTGGTGTTGTGTCATTTTGTAGTGTTTTCATTGAGTTACTGTGTGTGTTGGTACAAATACTTTACGCCCAGCACTCTGAGGTTAAGCCTACTGCTCTGCCAAGCTACCAAGGGGGTAAGCAGGGGTTAGCTGAGGGTGATTCTCTTTTATCCTAACTAGAGTGAGGGTCCTTGCTTGAACAGGGGGTAACCTGACTGTCAACCAAAGACCCCATTTCTAACAAGCCCTATGTATTCTGACCCATTTTCCTTCATCTTCATACCTCTTCGTCTCTCACAATTTCTTTCGGTATCTAGAGCTGAGATTTTTGACTGTTTCCTTTTTGGTGTAAAGGCTTTCACTATATAATCCTGATTTTTATTGCCTTATTTAATTGCATTTTCAATCATCTAATTTATTTTGCAAAGCCTGAGTAATATCTCTCCAGGTCTCAAGGAAAGATCGATTGGCAGGAGCCTCGGCTACCACCTGCAGGGTGGATATCACCTTTGTATATACCACTGGAAGTGTGGGGTGATCAAATGAGGGTAAAACTGGATTAGTGGACCCTCAACTAGTGGTGCTGACTCAGCGCGTAATTCATATAAGGGGCGGTGCGTAGAGAGTATCTATGGTAGTGGCTGTGTCTACAAGAGGGAGTTCCTTTTATGGACTAGGTGATCTCACACACATAATAGTGTCATGCTTCATCATTTGACCACCTAGCCCCGCCCAGGTAAGATAGTACTACCTGGGCGGACTTAACCTCGTTGTTAAAGGAACGACAGAGGGAGTGCTGAAATGAATCTAACTGGATATTTCACAGGGATCCAGATGAGGTGGGAATAAAATTACCATACACGTCATCTATCACGATAAGTTGAGTATTTTAATAGAGGTGCATGTAGGTAAGGTTAAAATTATGATAGGGACTCAGTTGAGTTTTAATGACTCACAGAGTCTAAAAATCAGGGACCAACATGTTTCTGCCCTCTCTACGTGCTGGAAAGTCAGGGGCATTCGTCAGGGTCATGGATTCTCTAGGGGTGGATGCTTTGTAACATGCTCAGTGGGTGGTAAAAGGTAGAATAGTAAGCATACCTGAACTGATTGTTTGTATATAGGTAGGTCCCGAGGGATAAGGCGATTTGCCTCTGGTCTGGGAGATGCCGGAGGGAGGGTATCCCTTGTAGTCACACTCACTCAAGGGATTACCGGAGGGTGTACCTAATGCCCGGAGCCCAGCCGCTCGAGACCACCTTTGGCCATCTCTTAAGAGGCCGGTCTTCCAGTTGATCCTGCGCTGCAAGGGAATCCAAATTTTGCATCAGCCAATTATCAAGATGATCAATGTTGTCAATCATCCACTTGATCTTTTGAACTGGTTCAAGCTTGTCTTGTGCTCCAATATCGTGAGAGGGCGCTGATGGGTTACTTGTATGTCCATGGCACACTCCAGCCGTGCATGGACACTCACAAGGGTGGGCAGCACTTTAAACTCTCTAATCTTATGAAAATGTGTGATGGAAACCCACATATAAGCTAACATAGCAAATCTATATGAGGAGGCATGGATATAGGTGGCTGGTTGGTCATTTGGCCCTCTTCCACTCAACATGCGCAGACCTAAATCCTTAATTCCATTCCCAAACGTGTGCCATGCACGTCCTTCCTTTGGAATTGTATCACCTTTGTAGGGATGTTCTAATAGCTATTGACAATATCCTGCCAGCAAGAGCTGGCTCCATTGTCAAAGCATTAAAATCACTAGCAACTAGTCACATTGCATTCCCATAACCACATTTCAGGAGAAGGTTGCACCTGGGTGTATGTAGATGATACGGATTATCAGAAAAGGGGCATTATCACGGCCTTTGGCCCTAGTGAGACATGCTCTCACAAAAAGCTAATCTCTCTCTCCAGCCTCAATTATAATCAGGTCAACTGCCAGCTAGCTTTTGAGTTGAATTGAGGTCACTCCGGAGGTATGACCACCTTGGTGGAAGGGTGTGGCAAGAGAGGAGAATTCCAGAAAATATGGCCATGGAACCGGGGCCAGGGCCCAGGTTTCCTGTATAAACACTACCTCATAATACATCAGATGGGTAATAGCAGCTTTTTTTTATCATCTGATAAACTCATACCTCTAATATTCCATGAGCAGACCATGACTGAGCTTTCTCAGACTGTTTTTGCAGGTTCAGTTAATTGATGGTTAGGCCTTTCTTGGAATGGTTTAGCCGGCTAGGTAGCTGGTGGAAATCACCCCGCAGCCATGACCAAACTGTTCTCTCTTACTGTAGGTACGCCTTCTTCCACTACTGCCGGGGGGGGGGGGGCTTTTATTGTTATATTATGTAAATCAGTAATTCTTGATTCTACAGCTCCCTTGGTGTTGACAACTACTGACACCAAGACCTTGCTGGTAGATGGGAGAGAGCTGGAGCCATTATGAGAGGTAGCCACAGTATCATCCTCCGATTGTTTGGCTATACAAAATTGCTGGATAATTCATCATGGCAGGCGGCACAATTCTTATGCCCCTATCAGTCTGTTGTCCACAGTGCCCTTCAGATGTGGAACCCCATTATGGTTAACATATATTACTTCTGTTTGTTTGTTAATCTCTCCCCCAGTGAGGGAACTTTAAATGCAAAAGATTTGATGTCATTTGACCTTAGTTTATCTTGGCTGGCCAGCAGGGCCAGACTGAGATCTAGAAGCAGCCCTGGCAAAGTTTGTCAGGCCAGCCCCCACAGAGTGCATAGCGAGAGAGACTGACCACTACATTGGGGGTTGGGGGTATTCTCCTCCTCAAGGAAGTTTGGGAAAAATGGCAAAAATGATGCATTCAACAACATATTTTGCCATTAAATATTCAATTGTATTAGTTTTTAAAGCATAGTAAATCATGACATTAAAGTGCACCAGGATACAGCAGTCTTTATTGGGGTTTCCTCAACATCATCCTCTAACAGTTCCTGACATCTTTCTATAGCCCCTCTCTCACATGTGTTGCATTTGTTTTAAAGTGCCTGTCTTACCAGTGTAGGGTGTTGGAACAATTTACATCACACACACATACAGAGGCAATGAATCAAACGTGTAAATCAGTGTATAGAAAATGTTGATAAAGGGGACTACAAGGTGTAGGATTCACATTAGCCATATTGGTAGGCATTTTTAAGAATGCTTGGTCTGGAGAAGCATAAACTCAGGATTCAGAATGTAACACAGTGGGTAGGGTTGACTTTACTAATAACAGGTTATTTCTACCCAAATAAACCATTTTAGCAAAATTGGATGATCAAACACTGGAAAAAACATAACTTTCTAACTTGTATCATGCAGATTGGATGCAGCTCTTTGATGGAAGTTCAACTTACTGTGCTAGATTATGAACTGCGCAGTAACAAAAGGAGCTCTGTGACAAAGGTAGTATCCCACTGAGCTATGCACATAAAATACTGTTTTGTGATCTACATAGTACATGTTTTTTGCAGCAGGCATATTAACCCTCTGCACTACCTTAGGTGAGTCACAACTGGCACTAGACAAACCCCAATCGGTCTCCAGCAGGTACATTAATCA
Organism: Pleurodeles waltl; assembly: GCF_031143425.1. NCBI lineage: Eukaryota > Metazoa > Chordata > Amphibia > Caudata > Salamandridae > Pleurodeles > Pleurodeles waltl. The sequence continues at coordinate 1,011,129,558 of NC_090437.1, forward strand.
CCAGAGTTATCTTGCCACTTTTATTTTTGCCTGAATACTTTTGGATATACAAGGAACTCTGCAGTGCTTTTACGACTGCTGCACTGCTACAAAAACCAGCCCCCATGAAAAAAGCTGCCCCCCTGTTCAGCCTCCTGGGAAAATGCCTGATACCCAGTCCATCAAGTCTGGCCTTGCCGGCTAGGGCTGAGGCAAGGTTCGTCCCTCAGCCCCACCCTCTTCACCCCAGGATTGTCCCTCAGGCCCAACCTCTTCAACACCTACATGACTCCCCTGGCTGACACCGTCAGATTGCACAGACTCAACATCATCTCCTATGCTGACAACACCCAGATCATCCTAACACTGTCTGAAGACCCCTCCTCCTCCAAAGCCAACTTCCACAGATGGATGATGAACATCACGGACTCTCAAATTTAACACAGATAAGATGGAAGTCCTCATCTTTGGCATGGAACAAGGCATGGTGGACCCCGGAACTCGGCCCACCCCGTCACAAAAGACCCCGTCTGCAACCTTGACATCATCCTAGATAACATGCTTTCCATGAAGAAACAAGTCAATGCAGTCTCATCTGCCTGCTTCAGCACCACTTGCATGCTCCGAAAGCCCTTCAAATGGCTTCCAGTCAACACCAGAACCGTCACTCAGGCCTCGCCACCAACAGACTGGACTACAGAAAAACACTCTACGTGCGAATCACTGCACTCCTCCTTAAGAGACTCCAGACAATACAAAACTCAGTGGCAAGACTCAAACTCGTCTTCCCCAGGAAAACCCACATCACACCCCATCTCTAGAAACTACACTGACTCCCAAAGGGGCACATTCTCCTTTGGGAGCATTTGGTGAGACTTCTTTATAGAGTTAGACAAGGCAGCAGCTATGTTGAATATTGGTGATGCAGGTGATAGGTCCTCAGCCGATGACCAATGCTGTTAATTCTGCCTGTCTGACCAGTAGCGACTACCTCCCACAGGTCCACAACCAGGTTTGACATTATTTTAGGCAGTGCTTTCCGTCTCTCAGTCATTGGACTGCACTGGCAGGAGGACTGTTGATTGTAGGTTGATTTGTGGGCCCTCACGATTAATTGATTCATTGATTTAGCTTTTCAAATATGGAATTGGTTGACATCGTGAAAGTGGCTAAAGTTTGTAATACTGATATTTTAATATTGAACTTGTCGGCATGCAGCATTGGGGCCTGAGCAACACTGGTAAGTGCTTTATCAATGATCTCTCATCCAAGTATCGGAAAGATGGACACCCTCATCAGCAGGGGTTCTTCGATAATGGTGGGGCAGCTTCCCCACCAATTGATGAAGTGGAACCTTGCCTTTTGTGATGTAACTGGGAGATAATGCAGCCGCCTTTGCTTTGTCCAGATCCTTGAGGGCATGCTATCAATTGGTAAAGGACTTCATTCATCACTAGGGATCATATATTGTGTGAATGAGGACTCATCCCTGATGAGGGAGATGGTATTGTCATTTGACTGGATGTAACCATGCTATGCCTTTTCATCCCGCCTGCTGGGTGGACTACCTCCTGGGGTTCAATAGAAGGGAAAATAATTCAGGGGACTTCTGTGTTTTCCTGAGTTAACTCAAATTTTTGTACTTGGGCAGGGAACAGAAAGTGAGTTCAACCTCACGTTGGATGATGTGTATCAAAAGAACTAGTGCATTTCCAGTTGTTAGTCTCTTTGAATTGAAAGCTTTAGGACGTCTATGCTCCATCAGGGAGTTGATCACCAAAGGTACTCATTGCACTATTGTTAAGAGATCTCTGGGGACCAGGGACGTAGCCTGGCCAGTGAAATTGAGGGAAGGGGGGTGAGCTTCAGATTATCTAATAATCAGGCTGGCATTTAATGTTTAAATACATTGTAAAATAAACAGGGTGCATGGGAGAGACCTAAGTGGCAGTGGAAATGGAGAAGATGTGGATTGGGAGGAGCACTGAGAAAGAAAATACAATATTTTGTAAAATAACCTACATTTTTGAAGACTTTCAAAACAGAGAGGGTGAGTGTGTGTGCATTTTTGTATGTGTGCATGTAAAAATTCCAGGTGAAACCCGACAGACATCTCACCATACCCAACTGAGAGCACCTGTACCCAACTATTTATCAGAAAATACATTTATTAGGGGGTGGAACACCCCATACCCCCCGAAGCTACAACCCTCCTGGGGACAGCCTCCCGGAACAGCTGCCACTGGACATTCTAAAGTGGGTTTTGTAATAAATTCCTTTATCTACCTTGTCTTCATTATTTGCAGGAAGGGCATACCTTCGTATAGCTTAGTTGATTTTAACTTCACCCATAAAAAGGCTCGAATGATTACTGATTGAGCTGATTTCTTTACACTGTCTTGATAGATTTCTTCTGTTTCTCTGCTTCCTAATTTGGTTGTGTGCCAGAGTGTGTACCTGAAGCAGTAGTGAGCTTAGAGTTATCACTGTCCTTTATTTCCAGCTGCTATGATGATTCAATCAATCAGTCAATCATTGCATTTGTAGAGCGCGCTACTCACCCGTGAGGGTCTCAAGGCGCTTGGGAGGGCGCTGCTACTGCTCGAACAGCCAGGTCTTGAGGAGTCTCCTGAAGGTCAGTAGGTCCTTGGTCAGCTGTAGGTGGATGGGGAGGGTGTTCCAGGTCTTGGCAGCAAGGTAAGAGAAAGAATGATTAACAGGTGTTAAACTCGGGTAATTTAAAATTGAAACAAATGAATTTGCGACCACCGTTGTTATGAAAGATAAGATATGATTGTATTATCATGTGCAGAGTAGGTGGCAAAGCAAAGAGATGTTAAAGTGAGCATAATTAAGCAGCATTTTGGCTGGAACCTTCTCCCTTGATCTGAGATCACTAGGTGATGGTTGAACGTGGTCTCGGTGTAGCCTAGGGGACCTGAACCAGACACCTGTCCATGGTTGACCATAAGCTGCATAAGGACAGGGCTGCCAGCCAGGAGGAGGTAGAGGATACATTTGTCCTAACCAGAACCACAGCCCCCCACAGTGAAAAAAGGACTACAAGCCACCACCAGTTGTTCATCACTCACAGCCAAACACGGAGGAGGTCCCAACCGCCAGCCATCAAATCCTAAGCTCTGCTCACTCCAAACCTACCACAGCCACTCTTCCCCAAGCATGTTTCAACCCCACTTTTGCTGCATCTTAGATGTGGCCACAATGACGTGGCAAGGGCAGGCGAGCTGGCAGGCAGCAAAAACACCAAAGCTGGTCAGGTGGTAATAATTGTGAGGTGTCAGATCAATGGCGGTGGCGGTACAGCACTAAGTGCGGCTCCTCTACCAGCGGCACAGGCACCCTGAACTCTTCTGTGGCGCCTCAGTCTTCATAGCCGACCTGCTGGCCTGCCGAACTACGGTGCTGCTCACAAGCAGAATCCTGTGAGCTGTACTGCTCCTGCGCAGCATGCTTCTTTCTATGTCTCCTTGTTTGAGTGTTTCACCCCTAATGAACTAAGCCCAACACATCCACCAGGATCTCTTTCTGCTTCCTATTCACTTTGCTCCCAGGGGTCAAGCTAAGTCAGTGGATTTGGGGATTGTGAATCTCAAATTTCCCAACTAAAAAAGCAGTGAGCCACAGAGTGAATGTGTGAGGTGACCATGGTTGAGGATTGGCTATTCCCATGAGTTGCAGGGTCAGTACTGATTTGTGCTAGGTGGGCAGCTGGCAGACAGGTACTTTGTTGAAATGCCAACGGTGTACCCTGTTCAACAAACTCAAGGTCCAGTAGTCAATTTGGAGTCAGGCGAACTGCAAGTTTGATGCAGGCAGAGTAAAATTTACTCTGTGTCAGTGCTTAATTTGTAAGCGGCTGCTGCAATTAAATGTGCGAACACATAATACTGAGGTGGCGTAATCCTGAAGCCATCTCGGGCCTCCTCAATCCATATAAAGCCACTCCCTACCCCTTCAGCTCACTCTTGCAGCTTTCTACTTTCTCCCTTTGTGACGCTTTTTCGTTTTTCCCTTCCTCCGTCTTTCCCATATGCGTCTTTTGCTCACAGCAAATGCTTGAGGCAGAAGAAGAAGCCCCTGCCCTCAAATTTAAGTGCCGGTGCTCAGCACCGGAAACAACTAGCACAAGCACTGCTCTGTGCGTTTAAATCTTCCTTTGACAGCGTGACAGATTAGGTGACATCAGAAATATGCCATCAAAATGTTCAACCTATATACAGTGGCTTTTTTATATTGTCAGTCACTGAAAGGCATATACCGGTGGTGAGGGACAGAAAAAAAAGAAAAATGACCTCCACACCATGGGAGAACACTGGCCATTAGTATTGTGGGTCATTATATTTTTATTTTTCAAAGCCAAATTCCTGCTTTGGGAGTTTGTTTAAAAAAAAAAAAATCTTCAGATTTGGTGGTGCCATCTGTTAAACATTTCCTACATTGACAGGAACTGTCATGACAGTGTGTCCTGCTATTGCTGAGAGATATGTAAATTTGGCAGGCAGAGTAAAGGTAGTAAAGACCTCTGCCACTCTGTTTGCCTTTACACCATTTGCTAAATCGTTAGACTATTTGCAAGCATTCATCCCATCACATTTTAAGTGTTTGATTGCCAGTAGTAAGCCCGGAAACTTGAGACTGCCATAGTTTTCCAAGCCTGCTACTGCCAATGTTTGTGGATTATAAAACATAGTAAATATACATCCATTCAAGGAGTACTTCTATGGGTGCAGCTACTTTTTTACAAACTAGTCACTGAGGGTCATAATTTCAAAGAAGTGGTGGGGTGCAGCACAGCGAGCAGAGATGCTGCACCACACTACTTTGTGTCACCTGAAGGAAGCAGAACTGCACCATATCATCAAAGATATTGCACAGTTATACTCTTTCCATGTGCTTGCATCCTTTGGGCTGCCTAGCACAATTACAGACACCCCTGGACCATATTGCAATGGTGTCTGTGTTAGTGTCAATATAGTTTTTGCGCAGGAAGGACTAGCTTCCTGCTCAGAAACTGTCTTTGGAGATTTTTTTTCTGTTTCTGTGTGTCCTGCAGGATGCAGCATCAAAGAAGAAGTAACAAGGAGAAATAAAAATATATTTTTCCTTGTTACGCCAGCCTCATGCAGGCTCGCCATTTTGCAGCAAATCCATGCCTACAACCCTTTGTAAATAAGGGTTTGTGACAAAATCCACGAGTGCATGCACAGGAGAGCCCATGCACCACCCACGGAATGCTTACCTGACTCAAATTAATGCAAAGCAGCGCAATGTGCTGCCTTTTCTTACAAAGCCACACAAACCGACATTTACTTGGCTCTGTAAATACCAGAAATGTTTTTGCACCAGGGCTGTGTCAAAAGAGTGACGCAAGCCAATGCAAAATCTTTGTAAACCTGGGCCTAGCTATATTTGAGTTCTTGATCCACAAAATTAACAAGTTAAAATATCTTAGTGAAATCGGGATGAAAAGAAAAAACAACACAGACAAAACAGTCCCAACTCGGGGCCCCCAAACCCAACTACCAAGCTAGGAGTATATTTATTTTAGGGATGTCATACCCCTACTACGTAGCAAAAACAACAAGTGATGGACGGAATGCTGAACATTGTCAAACACTCACCCCCAGTCACAGATCTGGGTTTAATCCATGGCTAGCTTGAATCCAGTGGCATGGGAAGCACGGGACCCACGTCTGGGCATACCCTTCCCACTTAGGGCGACAAAGCAAAAACAACAAGTGATGGACGGAATGCTGAACATTGTCAAACACTCACCCCCAGTCACAGATCTGGGTTTAATCCATCGTTCTTTTGCTCACCATGCCACCCCAGTTTGGACCCAGCCAAATGCAAACTGGGGTGGCATGGTGAGCAAAAGAACGATGGATTAAACCCAGATCTATGACTGGGGGTGAGTGTTTGACAATATTCAGCATTCCGTCCATTACTTGTTGTTTATACCCCTACTACGTCCCTGTTGGCGCCCTGTATTGCCTTTCAAGACCATTAAACACTGTCCGCCTTCATGACCCTGTGCTGCTCCCTCAGCACTCCTTGCGGGCCTTGCCCATCCACCAGCTGCCCGCCCCCGATAGAGCTCATCGTTTTGGGGTGCTTTGCATAGTGAAAGTGTATTTGCTAAGCTTCACTACTAGGCAGGGAAAGGGGAGCAGCAGGAGGCAAGCTTGACTGTATAATACGCTACTGCTTCCCGTGTGCCACCTCTTTTGTTTATTATTTAAGTTTTTGAAACAACTTTTCAATCAGAAAAATCCAAACAAGTGGAATTACCGGGGCGCGGGCTTTGTAACAGACCATGCCACTGGTGTCTATTTACTGTGGTAGTTTAACACAACTTTGGTAGCATTGCACATCCGTAGCGCTCCGGTATGTTGTGCTTGCCAGCAGCGTTTTATCTTCACTGTCTGGGGCTCCTTGGAGACCGTCGAGCTCTAGCAGATGACTGCCTGATGTTACAAAGTTACGTTTATGGCCTGTTTTATTGCCTGACTGACTGGTACAAATGTTTGCAATTATGGAAGAAAGATAAAGCTGTCACGCGGATTATGCCCGTGTAGGAGATGAAAAGGGGAACCCAGCGATTGTTACAGAGAGGTCAAAGCCAGGGACCCTTCCCCAGCATCCCCTCATAAAAAGGCCTGTCAGTGTACATCTTCACGCTGTGGTTTACGGCTCTTCTTTAAGGTCCTCTCTCTTTCTTCTTTTTTTCTTCGCTCTTGTAGGACAGGTAAGGCAAAACACCTTTCATTTTGGTAAGAAAGCAAAACGAGATATTGCCTGAACTAAACAACAGAAATATTTAACCGTAGTATTCGGCCCAACAGTGCCACCTAGTGACACGGGATTTTCAAATTCTTGTAAAGATTGCCATAAAAATTATATTTCTGCTGTATTTTTTAAAAACTGCGTTACGTTAGGAATTCCAAAGTAATAAATTGGACAAGACAGGCACTGGAATTAAGTAGAGACTTTAATAGCTTGTCTCAAAGTAAAGAGCCCATGACTGACCTCCCCTGCTGCTCACAAGTACTCTGCTGATTGCCAATCAGCAATAGGAACACAGAACATGGAACGTACATTAAATATATACAATCTAATCATTGAAATATGATCTGTGCATCTCCTGCCGTGTCACAAGATACACAGTATAACAACGGCCACAGTGTAAACACAGTGTAAAATAAATACATACCACAAGTTGCCTGTGTTGACTGTGACAGCTCATAGCTTGCCGTTGTGGGAAAGCCTGTTATTGGATTGTGCCTGTGCACCTAATTGTGAAACATCATCTCTCATACACAAGCACTAAAGGAAAAGCTGTAGGAACAATGGGGTAAGAAGCACCTAGGATTAAGGTAAGAAAAAATGTTACTATTGCTTCAACACTTCGATAATGTTCTCAAATATACAAATCCTTGTTTTAACTATTTTGAATTTTTATTTAGGTAAAATTGCTTTTTTTTTAATTAAAGACAGAAGCAAGCTACAGCAGATCCCACCACACAATCCATATTGGTATAGCCTTTTTAATTAAAAAACATAATTGTTCAAACACGCTGTGATTAGCACATAATAAACTCCAGATATTCTGTTGAGAATGTATGCTTATTTTACCACTGGATAATGCAGGCCTCAATTTCAAAATGATTGTTGCTATCTGTCGCCATCTTTCTCTTGCATGCATTCATCTCTGTCCTCTCTTCACCTTTCATTCTTTCAACAGTGGATAGTTTGTACACAATATTTTCAAACACAATGTTGTTCTCTTGTGTACAACATGATGCTTCATTCTCCAGCTTTGTTTTCGTGTTGTCTTAGCATAGTGAATGTTTTCCGGAAGTCACGCCTATTGGTGCCATAATGTGATTCTCATGAGAACTTAACCTTGGTTTGTCGCGATATTTGTACTAACTATTGAGGTGTCATGGGACCTGTCTTATACTGTGTGTAATGCAAGTTTAAAATGATTACTTGTATATTCATAGTGCTTTTTATCACAGGCTGGGACTTCATAGCACTAAAAATACACGCCACTGTTATCTACTGTATGAACCGGGATTCAGTTCTGTGGCCCTCTGGTTACACATGCAGGCATTTGGAGTGATCACAATAATTAATTGAGGTTTCATTATGTAAAATAGTGTATTTCCCACTGATTGGTTTAAATTACATTTATTTGTTTCATTTTAAAATATGTATAATTTTGTATGCAGTTACCGTAAGATCAAAGACAAACAAAATAGTTACAGACTATGTCGTTCTTTTTAGTCATGCCATTTACCTCAACCCCACGTTCACTGACTTCCCTCCCTTTCCACTCAGGATCACCGTTCCCATACTTTTATTTCAGTACATTTCGATCACTGCTGTTTCTAAACGTTGTTGTCTAAAATAATGTACTAACTTGGAGAACTGTGGGGTTGCATGGACTGACTGTTCACACTGCAGGCTCATAAAATAAGCATTTGTCTTTGCGCTGCGCCAGACAAGCCCGGCACAATACAGCACCTGCTTTGACACAAATCTTGGTGCCAGAGAGTTCACATCAATAAAGTAAATACCCAATGATCCACACAAACTTAGCAACATAACAATAATGTCCAGCGTAGGATAACATAACAGAAATGAACAGAAAAGTGAATAAGGAGATTCAACTTAGTGACTAACAATGCAGAGTAATGAACTATAATGTAAATAAAGCACAGAATACCTCTTGGAGAAAGATAATGTAGAGGATGATATACAATAATAATTACAAGAATCTCTTCCTAGGGAAGATAGTGTGGCAGATAATGTACAATTTCCATGCGTCCTGTGAGAATGAAGAAGACTATGATATGCTAGAGAAATGCATATTGAGCAGAAATATTTGTTAACAACAAGTTCATACATGAAGGCAGGTTTGGTTTCATGACTGACTTACAGAGATATTACATGGAGAAATATAATACAAGCAATTTAAGGAAATACATAAAGTAAGCCTAAATTAGATTAATATAAAAGGAATTCAGATGGTCTAAGAGAGCAAATAAATAATGATGGAGACGTTTTACAAATTGGTTCTTTCGGCAGTTGAACTTCAGGTGCTTCTGATTCACCCATCTTTGTGTGTTTTTCAGGCTTGACATTAGAGTAGAAATGGGCTCAGAGAGTCGATCTTAAGATGATCATAAATATCATCCATGTAATAATACACTGAGGTCAGTCTATAATTTCACCATAAACGTTGACGAGTATTACGCTCTATGAAACAACACATGGCATTGTGATGGTATTTGAGGACATTTCTACAAGTTGATTGCTGTTAGCAAGATAAGACCTCTTATTTAACTACCATCTTACCTATTTTCTCTAGACATTATTAATGAGTATCTCCTGGTCTTATATGTTAAACACAGAGTTGATATCCAGAAGTAGACTGAGATATGGATGTTTTTCATCAAAATGCCGAAGGATATCACTATTAAGGTGGTATATTCAGTGTTGTGTACAGGTCTGAAACTAGATTGATGTGTACCAAATAGATTTTCTTACTTCGATGTTTTCTTTTATTGTTTAAATTGTGCAGCTACGTATTTTTAAGTATGTTTAGCTAGAAAACAGACACTAGAGATGAGCCTGTAGGTTTATGTTTGATATAGGTTTTGAGTCTTTTTTTAATGGAGTTTTATTGAACCTGTGTTAAGGCTCCCTGGGGCAATGCCATTTTCAATGGAGGATTGTATCAGAATTAGCCAATGTCGAAGTACTATTAGGCAGATATCTTCAGCAAGGTGATGTAGAGAGACTCAGAGGAGTAAACTGGGGCTTTGTATAAGATACTGGTGAGGTAATTTAACCTGGGCGCTTGAAGGATGGGCTAGGTTTGAATTTCTGACAAATCTTGGCAGAAAACCACCAGACATAAAGTCTGCAAATGTGTCCCAAGTTAGAAGTGGTAACACTGTCTTTCTTCTTCAAGCGTTCTCAAGTGATTGACGCTAAGAATTTGAAAACAAAGTTGAATTCTCACCACTAGATAACATTGAACATCACTAAGTGGACTGTGTCACTGCAATTACTTATAGAGTACTGAACCTTTAAGGATTCTATAACACGTGACCATTGAGCATTGCGCCATTTCAGTTCCGGCTAAATACTAACCTGTTGGCCTTATAGGGGTCCTTCATCCTCATTAAAAGACACAGTTCTGAAGATGGCCCAAGGCTGTCCGACAACCAATACCGAAATGTCAACCCATAACCTAACTTTCTTTGAAAAGTTGTTAACACCGACAAAGAGTCTTGTATTTTTGTAAAAAACAGTCTTTAGTTGTATATTTGCAAGTGGGCATTAAGTACATCAATATATACTATATAAGACTTTGAATGCATTAAAACATACATTGTCAGTGTACATTGAGATGTACATGTTGAACCCCTGTGATTATTCGATCAATATCTGTTCTTTCTAATAAAAATGTGAAAACATAAACATCTGCATTTCAGATTTATTTCTTTTTCCAATTTCTGTATATAAGCAAAATAATTATTTCATTTACTTGGGTTGTTATTTTTAGACATCATAAATGTCTAACAAATCTATCGAAAATACGTTTTTTAACTAAATCCCTTTTTGGCACCCTTACCTACTTATAGTTACCCAAGCCCACAAGGGTGTATTTGGTTATCCTTTTGTGTTCAATTATCATTTACTATATAACCAATTCACAATTCTACATTACTGTTTAGATCCAGCCCCTGTCATGTAGATTCTCTGTTTAATTCCCTTGTGAGAGACAGGCTGAAAAAATAAATGAAAAATCCAAAGACCTAATTCAGTACATACAGTAGCTGAGCAAAAACAATTTTACAGGATCACACAGTAGTGCAAACACTCAGGTTACAAAGGCACTAACCTTACAATTTAGGTTTTCAGGCAGCAGTATTCATTGTCATTCATGTATCCTATTTAGATATATATTTGAAAATTAAATAATTTTGTACCTTATTTATCAAGTCATTTTGTCGTTGCAAGTCCTCTGATTCACAAATTCACTGTTTACAATCACAAAATCGCTTTTTGGTACGTGTTAAACTCATTTCTTTGCAAAATAGCTTCACCAATCCATACCAAATTGCAATTAGGATGTGTTTTGAAAAGGGTGCTCCTTCTAAATGTGATCTGGTATGGTATATACCAACAATTTGTCACTGCAATTGCAGTCGCAGGTCATTGCTTAGCTACCAACACCTCAAAGGAGGTAGTATCAGATGACTGGAATTGCAGCGGTGGCCCCAGGGGGAGCAGGCAGCGGTGCCCTTTTGCTGTCTACTCCGCCAATATGGCAAAAATAAATATCAATTTGCCAGCACCAGCATGTTGCCCTATAGTGTGCATCATACTGCATGAATGTCTCCGGATTTCTGTGAATTATCACAAATTTGCCTTTAGTGTACTCAAGTTACTCTAATATGCCAGGCCTATTGTTTTGTCCAGTGAGGGCACCAGCCTACCATGAATAACCCCAAAAGCAAAAGAATTGCCACCAAATGCCATTAGTTGGCCCAAAATGCTACAAATTACTGCCAATATGACTCAGCCAGTACACTGCCCAGTGAGGGTACCATTCTGCCATCAATGGACCTAACATGCAACGAATTGCCTCTAATATGCATTATCATCAGTATGCTAGGAGCCAGTCAGCATACTTGTTCTCACACACATTTACACACAAATATACAAAGGAATGCATGGAGCTGACACACACACTCTCACACGTGCTCAGACGCACACACATTCACTCACCATTTGCATTTTTATGCTTACTCTCATATCACCATCATCTGCCTGCATGGGTTAAGCTTTCACTCCCCAGCTACCAAATCTCCAAGGACTCTCCCATAGTGGCAGATAGGTTCCACAAGACCCTGCACACACAAGTTCCTCCAGCACTTATTCCTGAGCACTATGTGGCTCTCGCAAGCAGGCTTTGACTAGCTAGCAACAACATAGCGGTGAAGCAGGAAACTGAAAGCAGGAGCCTGTGAAGTGCATACAGCATGTCACCATGTAACACCGGGTCCATACTAATCGGGACCTTGTCTTATTAGACCATACAAAGGTTGGTCGTCAGAGGGCCTTGAATGCATTAAATGACTACAACCAAAACAAGCATTTGCAATGCAACGGGTCTCGCGTTTGCTCATGTTGGAGCTGATCGCGTTGTAACCTCCTAACCCGACTTTTCACCTATCGGGCAAAAGTGCATTTATATACGTAACCTGAAAAAGTGCAATTAACTATGTAAAGCGCTAGACTTCTGCCAAGCGAGATCGCACTCGTAAATTAGAGAAAAAGAAGTCCACGAGCCCGATGGAAAACAGCGAGCCTCGCATGTTTTCTGTACTTGGTCACTGCGCTCGAGGAGGGCTAGCCACCGGAAAAGGCATGACGTATGCGTGCCTTCGACTAATGAAAGCAAGCAGATTTTATTAGGCAAGCCCACAAACCAATAAAAAACACTGACGTGATGTTGACAGGGCTCCGAGGCCTTTTTTGACTACGATATGCATGCGCCAGCGCATGCAACGCAGGCTCGACCCTAAAAATGATCTAATTGCTAACCAAAGAAAGACCAAAGTAATGGTTTTTGCCCATTATCCAAAAAAAGGGCCAGGAAGTGCTGTCTGGAGGCTCAAAAGCTGGAATGTGCGTAGGTACAACTATCTAGGGGCCTGGTTAACTGAAACCGGAAAATCAAAAGAGCACCTTCAAGGAATATGAAACAAAGGGAACATGATTATGCACGCTCTCTGTAAATTAAACAGTTCGCTTGATAGTCCATCGGCCACAGACATTAGGAGGATTATTACAGCTAAACTAGTGCCAGCACCCAACTATGCTCAGTAGGCATAACCGGGCAGACTAGCGGACGACTGGATAAACTGCAGTGCTCCTGCTACCAAAGAGTCGTCCCACTGTCATCTTACACTCTGAATACTTTAGTTAGACTCGAGTTTCACCTAGCATGTAAAAAAATGTGTATACGGACATCCTGACACAATATTTCTATCGGAGAACTGTCGCCCCTGAGAACTCAATGAAGAAAGTCCGAAACGCAATTTTTACACCTAAAGGGAACCTATGGCATACGCATTTACAACAAGTGGTGGAGAAGCTCGGTTTAGCCATAGAGAATAGGGCTCACTGCCCCAACAGCTCGATCGCAATGAAGGCCGCAATCAAAAGCCAGATTCACCTCTGCTCGAGAGGGGCAGATGTAACGACCCTTCAGGAGCGGGCGGTTCAAGCGTTCTTAATACCATCTTAGAGATCTCATCCAAACTGTATGCACGTGAAACAAGCTTTGGGAAAACCTTATTTAAAGCTCATACTGTGGGCTAGATTGGTGCCCCTTCCATTACGGGAGCTGAACGGCGAGTGGAAGATGCTCACCAATATCGTACGCTGCAGGTTGTGCAACTACAAACAGGAAACTCTGAGCCATCTCTCATGCAGCTGTCCAGCACTACATAGCCTGTGTCGTAAACTCCTGAGGCCAATTTTCTTTCAATACCTTATACAATCTGTCCTGAGACTCAAAACCTCTTGTTTGAATCGGAGAGTGTGTGCCAGAAATGGCGAAGTTTGGGATTGGCAGATTCATGTACCAGGCACGGACTGGGTTGAAGGAGAAACTGTGGGTTGGTGCCGGCCCCCTCCGGCCGAAGTTTAAATGTATGAAGCCAAACCGCAGCCACACACTGAGTTAGAGACATTAACTTTTATATTTGAAACAAATACCAAATTAACATTTTCTTTGGCTAAATAACTCCTTTTTTATGATTTAACTGCATTTTAATGTTGGCACACTTTCTGGTTTTAATTAACTGGGGAAATTGAATGCAGATTTTATTTGTAATTCTTTTAAGTAATCAAAGAATAAATTAAAGTTCATTCATATTAATGCACTGCGCAGCCTCCATTCTCCAGCTAGCAGCAGAGCAGCCTTTTGCTTTTTCAACTCAACATAAAATGTAAATTTCGCACTACTCACCTGTTAGGGTCTCAAGGCACTGTAGGCATACGGCTGTGGAACCCCTCCCGGCTTTTCCCTGTGAGGCACCCACTCCTGGGCAACCCCCAGAGTGAAGCCAGGCATCCAAGCGCTGTCAGGGAGTTGTGGAGATTAAGCAAGCTATTACCCAGAGGCTGTCAGGGACAATGTGGAGGTTAAGAAAGCTATTGCCCAGAGTTACACCCATTAATTAGATTAGGCACCAAGGCCAGAATTATCTGGTCCTAGGGAATTGAGCCCAAGACCCCTGAGGTGGGAATTGAACCCTGGTCCCAGGCCAGATCCCTGTATGAGGGTCTGCCTACCATTGTGCCACACTTCTCCACCGGTCATTCCAGGGGGAGTCCTGAGTGCACTTGCAGCATTTATGCCAATTAACGTTTCACTGCAGCTTCATGAACGGGCATTTTCCGCTAATGGCATCCATTTTGATAACACGCATAACTCAAGTGATGCCTGGTAAGGTACTGTGGAGAAAGAGAGGGGACATGCACGTGTGTACGCGAGGGTGATGTCTTTGTGCTAAGTGATGGCCTGGAGAGTTCAAAAGGGATGATATGTCTTTAAATAGTTGCAGTTATGCACATGTACTTGTGCGCTGCTATTTTTCAGATGCGTGCATGTATGTATTGTGTGTGGCTGCTTATAGTCCTAAAGTCCACAGGTACTCAAGGATGAATATGTATTCAGCTGTTCCACAAGTGTTTAAGTCTGTGAGATGCAAGTCCGCTGATTAGGGGGAGCAAAGAATAAAGTCTACAGTCCGGACAACCACTCCCCAATACACGGGAAAGAGAAGTGGAGAGAACCTGGTCGGCTCTCTTTAACAGACGTAAATCAATGGCAAATGATCTCTTTAACGGACAGTTACGTTTTCTATGGAGATGGGTCCAAAATAGTGAAAATCCTTTAAAAAAAACCCCATTACAAATGACAGTGCGGAGGCTGTGTTTTTGAAGAGCAGGTGGAGGTGGAGATGGAACACAGGGAGGTGAACCCACCCCATAGGGCCGCCCCGCAGACCCCACCAGCAGCCTAATGACTGGGGCTTCACCGACATGCAGCAGAGGAGAACAAGGCAGTAACCACTGCTGGAGGACACGGGTGTACTACTGACACCGACTGCAGCCTGACAACCCACACAGGAGTGAAGGGCGCAGAGAAGCGGCCACTCCATCGACCGGAGGGAGCGCGGTCATTGCCGACAGAGGGCACCAGGGCCTTTCTACACTGTGATGCTTAAGTAGAAGTAAAAGAGAGAAATATCATCGCTCACACTGGCTGACAAACCAACCACCCAGTGGCTATTCTTGGGGGCTGATGAATGACCCTGTCAATAAAACCAATGACTGACCCTGGCAGACCCATTCCCTATGGTATGGACATTGTCCCGTGGGCTGACATAAATTGTGAATGAGACATGACATAACCAATGGTTGAAAAGGGGTAACCCAAAGCCCTCTTTATGCAGTATCAGTATTCTTTATTACTTGAGTCTGGAAAGACAGCTACAGCTCTGCTCAGTCGGAACCTAATAGAAACCAAGCCTATTGCTTCTCCATATGAGGGTCAGGCATCAGAATAATACACGCTGCCTGACCCTCTCTTGGACCAAGAGTCTGGTAATCTGTGTGATGCAATCTGTATGGATGTGCATGCATCAGCATCACACTGAGTTTCCAGTGCCGCCAACCACACAGTCCTGGCTTCCAGCACCTGCTAGGCCTGAGTATCATCCTGGTTCATGACAAGCAGCAGTGTCACTAACAAAGGAGCCCTTAAGTGCCTGGCAATGCATGCGAGTTGGCATCAAACTCCACCATTTACCAATTTGTCACACAGTTAGGTGGTATTAGTAAGCCTTATTGACCCCACCCCACTCCGTTCTGAGCTATAACATGTTGAGTTGATGTGTTAGAGGTATGCTTTCAAATTAAGTATTGAATCGTGTCACATACATACATACAGATATCATGCTTATTTTGTTAATTTTCCTATTGTTTTATGTCCCACATAAGCGTCTCACATTACTCATTCAAAAGCAGAAATATCCGTCTGCACTGCAGGCGTTTGGGTCATCTTAAAGAAACAAACTCTACTTCTGCCCCACCCCATAGCATTTTCTCTTTCTGGTTCGTGTTTTGTAAATTGTGAAAACGTTTTTGAAATATTTCCTTTTATTTCACCTCCATACCCTTATTCACTGTTGTCTTCAGGTTTGTGCTGGTGTAGGCTAACAGAAATAAACAAAGGGCAGTTATTACAAAAACACATTCACTTACCATAACCCAAGCCTTTTGGTTTTGCCAATGGTTGTTTGTAATAGTGAGCGATGGCACTATAATTTACACTGTCAGAGCTCTCCTAAGGTGCCTCCATTATGACCTGTAATAAGCACAGCAAACCGACCACTGTGACCTCCAGAAGTTCTCATAATTCTCTTCTCAGAGTCTCATCATTCACTGAAATGGACTTGACTTGCTCTGCACCCTGCTGAGACATCCTAGGCACTCTGAAAATGACCATCTATACTGATCTCCCATACACTGCTCTCCCAGTCTTGAGACATGGAAGTAGGACTTAATCACTTCTATTCCCACTTCACCATCACTAATCTTCAAGTAATGAAACATTCAGCCAGCAATCATAATGCATATTTGTGTGCACTGATATCCCAGTGCTGAAACACCAGCAGAGCCCTCCTATTGCCCTTTGATTGAGCTTTGACTAGGTACTGATATCCCGGTAGAGACAATAACAGGACTCTTCCAGTGCACTTTACCACTGGCCTGCATCCCACATCACAGCTCTGACAATGCATCTCTGCTATGTTCTGAAGCATACACAGAAATGTCAGTAATAAGACGTTGGCAAGAATTAATCCATACCATGCACTCATTGATAAGCCAGTATTTACATAATTAGAGTGCTTTTGTGGGTTAGGGCATTGACCGTTTGTCATAGAAAACTAAGGGGCATATTTACAATGAATTGGCGTAGGACACAGCCACACTTATTTTTGCTGTGCTGCCATACGACAATTCGAGAGGGCAAGAATGCACCGTATTTATGAGATACAGTGAATTCCTGTCCTTTCAGCCAGCACTGGTGCACAATTTGCTACTCTGCTCCAATGCCGACAACCTTGCACCATGGTGCAGGGGCATCTGTGTTGTTGGCAGGATTGTTTTGTGCAGGAAAGGACACCTTCCTGAACAAAAACAACCAATGGAGGCTTTTCCTCTTTCTGTGTGTGCTGCAGAATGCAGCACACATAGAAAGAGGAAAAACCGAGGAGAAATAAAGATATTTCTCCTTGTTATACCTCCCCTGGGGAGACGTACAGTTTTGACGCATTCCCAGGTTTACAGATCCTTGTAAATCTGGGAATGTGTCAAAACCCATGGGTATTCCGTGGGAAAACCCACTGCAGCACCCATGGCTTGCTCCCCTGATGCAGTGTAACGCATTGCAGCGACTTGTGCTGGGTTGACTTATGCCATATCTACGAGGCCATGAAAAGCCACACAAAGTTGTGTAGGTTACTCTATTCAGAGCTTGGTGAATGGGATATCCCATCAGGAAATGGCAGATGTCCCATCCACTCTATTACAAGTGCATTATAGCCCATGGCACTTCTAATACAGCAGACACGATGCCTGTCATGTTTTGATGGAGTATCCCATCTACCAAGCTTTAAATAAGGCCCTACATCCTGTGTTCTGTGGGTCGTCTTGGGATATGGGTATCATGTGAAGTGCAGGGTGGTGTTATAGGAGGGTCCATATGAGGGACGGTGGAGGGACATTTTAGTGAGGACTTTCTATGTTGTTTTTTCGATGACCTACACACTTGAATACTCAGGGAGCATTGGCAATGTTGAGTTTTGGGATACTGATCCCAGCAAAACAAATAAAAGCCCATGCGTTACTTTGGCCTTTCTTTGACTACTGGGTTTCCAGTGCTTGTTGTGGTCACCGCGTTCTTTTGGTGCCTCAGCTCTCCAGTGTAAAACCTTCCGTTTATTTAGCTCCATTGCTTTGTTGCTCGGTTCGAGCTAAATACTCGAAAGCGCGCACACTTTGGGACAGAAAGCACAGGGGGCCTTTTTCTGAGCTGTGCCAGCGCAGCAGGGGTGATGCCCTTTTGTTTTGGCTTCTTCACCACGTACATTATCTTAAAAAAATCTCGAAGTTCGTGTACGTTTTGATGACTGGGGATCGGAAACATAAAGAGGCAATTACTGCCCTGTATTTCTGAAAATGTAGCACAGCTCGATTAAAAAACAAACAAAAAAAACTTACGCCGGTTCTGTACTCCTTGCATGTGCTTCGATTACAATGAGATATCTGAAGAGGCCAGAGTAAGTGCAGGGCACAGACTTTCATCTGTGTGCAAGATTAGTTAGTGATTACTGCATCCCCGGGTCACTGGCATTGGCCATGTGAACCGATGATCAGTGCACATCAGTGACGTATGATACCTGCCAGAAGTTTTCCAAATGTCTGTTCTTGCTTGTAAAATTAAGAGGTTTTCTCTGCCCTGCACTTGATCAAAATGGTGTACACTGGTGGAAGGGGGAGGGGAGTGTAGGATCGCTCAACACCAGTGAGTCACAGCCTAGTTATAATGCCCAGATTGATGGTCCGAGCTATAAAGTTTGACTGAACATGCTTGTGTAAAATGCCTTAAGCTCCTATGTCACATCCCCCCTCGTTAGCACTAGCTTTAGTTTGTGTCATAATACGCGAGATGCTGAAATATTCTACTGCAGCAAGTTGTCTTTTGCACTTTCTACTCCCAGTTCTTTACATTCAGAACTGCATAATCTGTCTTTACAATACATATCATTCTTCACGTTACCTTTGTTGACATTGTAATAGTTGAATGAACATAGCACTTAAATGTTTTTCTAAGTAACTCTTAATACATGTTCAAATTAAAAAATTGCTAAACTGAACCGGAATGCATCTGAACACACGAGTAACATGGAATGGGTTGATCCAACTAGACTCTTACAAAACTTGTTTTCGAATCTCTGCTTTTTCCCGACATTTTTAAATAAAAATAGGAATAAATTGCCAATGATGGCAGCGAAATTGACTGGAAAGAACCCATATTATTTTTTTAATTCATTATGGGTAGTACAACAGATGTTCACATTCTCGTACATCGTGTACAAACCGATTGAGAAAAATCTAAAGAAAGGCAAGACAGCTCGCCGAAAGACAAATTTATATCAAGTAAAGTTATACTTAATTTACAATAAAGCAGTTCACACATTAAAAATTAAATACTGAACTACACTTGCAAATGTAGGTAAATATCTACCAGTAGGCTTATAGAATAGTGTCCCAAAAAGGGAATTTGAAACTAATTTCCACCAACCATAAAAACTCACCAAATGAATGAGGTCCAGAAACAAGCATTAAATACACTTACGTTTTCAGGGCCCAAATCAAACACTGCCCAGAAATAACGAATTACCTTTTATCACGGGGAAAATGGCATGTTTAATTGTACTCTGCAAAAACAAGGCAGAGCTGGAATTTAAAGTACAATGATCAAAAGTACAGGGAGCAGTAATTAAACAGTACCTCCCGATGATCAATACAGGCGAAGAAAATGTGGCGTAAAATAACATAGACTATGTAAAATACTGTGCTCTGCAGAAACTCCACCAATGCAATGCTGTAGCATTCGTGCCCAGGCAGGATCACAATTCATGTGAGACCCCTTCTCCACCCCTGAAGCTCCATCCATCCACAAATCCAGCTTTGATGAGCCAGATTGCGTAATGAAATGCGTTTAACCAGAAAGCAGTAATCCTGAAAACTATCAGGCCCATGTTAGACTCAGGAGGACAGCCCCAACTCACATCCCACGGACATTGACATCTGCACTCAATAAAAATTCAAAATTAACAAGTATCCTCATCCCTCACATGACATGACAGGTTTACTGTATCAAACCCCATCTGTGGGATGACAGAGGAACTGCACGTACCTGTAACTAATGATGTATTGTACAGTTAACAGACAAAGAAGAGCCAGGGTTTAGACTCAATATTATATTGCTTCGTGCGTGTGAGTGTGCGCGTATTTGCGTGACACCTCAATGATAAGAAGAGAGAAATAACAGATTCAGCGGCGCAGTGCAAAATGATGATCCCTGCAGAATGTGATGAGGGAACCCCTGGTCTCCCATATCTCACAAGTGTTAATTCGCCTTGGAGATGGGGGAATGCGGCCACACTAGGGAGTTTGGGGCCCTGAAGGGTTGGGGACCTCCCTGCAGTTCTAGGGCGTGTGCTACGCACCTGAGCAGATGGATTGCTCGTCCCACATGTATGCAATTAATGAGATAAAGCTTCAACTCTTGGAAACTACATCTTAGTGAAATGCATCCTATAGGTGCAAAACCATCTACAAACAATGGATTAAATACAAAGCCAGGCCACAGGCACTCAGAAAAAAATCTGTTCTAGTGGCCTTTTCAGCTAATGAATGGCGGACTGCCCCCTAGTCCATCTGGGCCCTGGCTCAACAGTACTGACTATACCAGTGGTTCCTAACCTCTTGACTTCTGTGGACCCCCACTTTATCATTACTGGAACCGGGGGACCCCACTGAATCATTATTGGAATCTGGGGACCCCCTACTGAGTCACTACTGGAAGCCAGGGACCCAGACCTTAAAATTGGTGATGATTTGAATGGTAAAACAATAGGCAAAAAATACAGAAACAAGCATTCCACCAACCACATACACAAATTATAACACATTTCATTGAATTTGCAAACAAATTAAATAAAAACATTAAAACAAAATAATTTTAATGAGAAGGTTGCTGCTTTTCTAAATTCATTTGAAGTCACATATCGTCCATACTACATTCTGTTTGCTGCACCTGCACTGCTCCCATGAATCAATTTGAGGATACTAATTTCATTTTTAGCCTTCAGTTTCAATTCCTTGACATTTAAAATATGTTTTAAAAATTGCAGTTGTACATTTAGTCCCTTTATTTATATACACTTTATTATTCGGTTAATATTAGTTAATTTTCTAAACAGTCATGGACCCCCTGAGGAGGCTTCGCGGACCCCCAGGGGTCACCGAACCACAGGTTGGGAACCACTGGACTATGCCACTAATAGCTACGCCCCTGGATGATCTAAGTGTCTTTCATGTTGTAGCCCAATGCAGTGTGCAGCAGGCTTGCCATTCTTTTGAAGGTGGCATTAAACAAAATATGTCAACACTGCCAATGCTGACTGTGGATGACACCCAAAGCAAACTGGAGGGGTAGGTATAGCCGTGGATGACATATAGGCAACGACATGGAGGATATAGATGACATATAGTGGTCACAGATGGGACCCCTGGCTTGCCTCTTGCGACTCCTATCACAGGTTTTGCAACTCCAAGCTTCAGTGGTGGCAAAATCAGTTTTCCAAGCATAGAAGGTAAACAGTGTTCTGATTAATACTGTTTACTTTCGGCAGAGATTACACTTTAAGATTACGATATAAGATGTGGAATTTTCACTCTACAATACAAAATAAAATTAAACAAAATAAAAAATTATACACTTTTTAAAATTGTTGCCAATGTTCATTATTTTGAATATGTGACAAATATGTTTTTGACCAGAACCGTCATCTCTGTGATAGGGCCAGATGTACGTACATTGAATTCCCTAGAAGTTGTCACAATTTGTGCACTGACTTTCAGAACATCCAATAGTATTATGTGAACTGACCTATGTACTCATAGGTTGGCTGACAAAATACCAAATCACACTGGATCACACCTCATGAACATTAATGAGGTAGGTCACAAGTAGCAACCCACTACGATTCACTGACATCACAGAGATGGTGTTGACGGGGTCAGCAGACCACCATGTCTATGATTGCTTATAAATACACCAATCTTTTTTATGGGCGAGCGCAAATTGCTCCGTCCATTCTATAATCTCTCTTTGGGCTTCAAACCATGGCCATGTCACGTCAGTCACTTACATTGGTTCGTGGGCTTGCCTTTAAAATCCGCTTGCTTTCATTTGTGAAAGGCATGCATACGTCATGCATTTTCCGGTGTTTAGCCCACCTACACAGCACCGGTAAACTACTAAAAACATTAGAGGCTCGATGTTTTCAGCCTGTGTTCTGGACTACTTTATCTGTTTATTTTCCATGCAGCGCGATGGCGCTGCATTTGACATAGCACGATTGCGCTGCGTTTTTTTTTCTTTCCAACGCTAATAGTTCTAACTCGAGCAAATGCGAGACCCGTTGCATTGAAAATGCTTGTTTAAAAAATGCAGCCTGCTTTCCTTAAAGGAAAAAGAGATGCGTTCACAAAAAAATGAGACAAATTTCTAAAACTTTTTTAAGAGTAGGCAGTGGGGGCATGTCAAAGATGGTGTATGTGTGGGTTTATTTTCCTGGAGCTCTAACAAACGCTTACTAATTTGGATGGACACCGATCTCCTCCGGGCTTCCTTCTACCCCCATCTGCATCGAGACAGTTACCTGGTCATTGACAATGGTCCAGGGATGTTGGATGCCGCTGTGCTGCCCCTGGTGGTAGCAGATTTGGGGGGGGAGCAGGCACGGTGGCCGGGATAAGATGACAGGGGCTGCAGGCCACAACTCTTGAAACTTGCAGCAGGGACATCTCACGGTAGGCCTGCTTTATATTCCTGTTCCTGGGGGACGCTGGGTTAGTTGCAACTGTTGGCGCTTTCCTCCCACGGTCCTCGGTCATCCTCTTCAGGATTCCAGACCTGCGGCAGCAGCTAGAAGACATCTGCCCATGCCTGCAGCCTGCGCCGGGATCAGTGGGACGTGCTGTGACAAGCGGTAGGACGAAGGTCTGATGATTGTGGACCTTCTGCGTCCCCCTCCAACTGTGGGCTGGCCCGTCCTGCCTCCTGGCCCACCCTCCTTTGCTGGACAACCCTTGTTGGCATGTGTTTTCCGGGCGGACAAAGCTGGCTGCATTCATCATGGGCACCCAATGCCCCATCGCTAACACCCTGCCCCAACCCTGCTGCCCACATCTAGAGCTGCCACAGTGCATGGGGGTGGTATAGGATGAGGGTCCATCTGTAGAGGACCTTCTGTGGCCCTTCCTGTTGTTAGGCTTGCCTATCCTTCTGCTTGGCCCGGTGTTGTCCTCATAATGAGCACCTAATATAACGTGGACCCGGTTGGACTACGTGGACACTGCCTGGTTGTGCTCCAGGAGTTTTATTTGGCCTGGGAGGTGTCAGCTTTCACTTCCCTGAATTACCTCCTTCTATGAGGGATGGCTGAGCCCTTTTACATCTTTGGGCCCACTAGCCTAACCAGTGAACTAGGTTAAAGGGGTAAACGGGATGCTGCACTGCAGGTCAACAACAGTGATGCTGTTCCAGGGCCATACCTCTGGGTTTAGACTTGGCAAGAATGACTCAGCGAACCCCTTGCTCCTGCTCTTACTATATCCCCTGAGTTGCTCCAGGTTGAAAAGTGTGGCCTTCCTGGATTACCATTGCACCTGCACAGTAGAATCCTCATGAGACACACCAGTGCCCACGTGTTCCTGAGGGGCATAGTACTACCGACAACTCTGCATGTCAGCTGGTGTTGGTTGAGGCCCCTGTTTTTCCTGATGAAAAGTTCAAGGATCAGTTCTCCATGCCTTCCCAATGCAATGTTAAAAAAGACGCCACATTGAAAGATCTGTTCCACAAGATACCTGTGAAGAAACCTAACAAGGATCACGAGGCATCCCCAAATCTGCCACCCCTGAGGGGCCAGTAGTGGATGGCACACACCCCGATGAGGCCCCTGTAATAAGCACTTATTTGGAGTTATTTGAGATGATTTTGCAACCCTCAAACAAGACATAGCCACAGAGGTGAAGGACCTCCGATGTGAGATTGGTGGCCTGGGCCTCCATGTAAACTCCCTGGAACAGTCCCATGACTCTCGAGATGAGAAACTGGATGGCCATCGCCGAGAACATTTGGAACTGCGAGACATGAATGAGGAGCTTTGCTATCATTTGGAAAACCGTGAGAACAGGTCTTAATGCTCGACTATACACATCAAAGGTGTTCAGTTACAAACAGTATCTGGTAATCTTGAGGAATTCGTTACCCGCCTATTTCGCCATGTGGCACCAGCACTAGCAGACCAAGAGATCATCCTAGATTGGACTTATTGGGCAGGTTACCCAACTAGTACTCCTGATTAAGCCCAAGACATTTTCATATATCTTCACTATTACAGGCAAACAAAAAAAACATCATGGACATGGCACAAGATATGTCTGCCATACAGTTTGAGGCACTAAAATTGGATTATATCAGGATCTCTCACTAATAACTCTGCAACGGCAAAAGGCCCTTCAGCCTTTGACAAATGCCCTATTGGAGAAGGACATCAGATACAAGTGGGGACATCCCTTCTGCCTCCAGTTTATTTAGCAAAATGAATAGCAGAGCATCCTCGCTCTAGAAGAAGCCAGATCACTGTTGGAAATGACAGGTTTGATTGGAGACACCCCAGCCTCCCCTCACACATGAGACAGGCCACTGCCACTATGTATCTGTTCTGCTCCACCTGTCAGAGGAAGAAAAAGAAACACAAGCCCTCGGAGACCGAAAGCTGTGAGGAATGGGCAGCGCTGCTCAGACTCGCGAAAGAGTAGGAGCAGCGCTCCATCTTCGTACGTTGACACAGGGATTGCGTACTTGTGTGGATTGGCAGAAGACAAGAAAACATTACGAAATCATTACACAGATGCCGGTATTTAAACGAGGGTCGTCAGTAGATAGCACTCGAGAACTGAGTATTCTAGCTCGTACACTTTCTATAATTGGATGGAAAGAGGTGCCAGTGTTCTCCGACAGTCCTGATGAGGCCTTGAGTTGTTAGGCCGAAACGCGTCGACATATACCTAATGGGTCCAAGGAGTCTGAGCAAATAAGCAATTGATTTCCAAAACTTATATAGCACTACTTACTACCTTGTACAAAGACATTTAAGGCAGTATACAGCTGGGTGCAAGATCCTTGGTCACCATATAACTGTTGATCACTATGTTTATTGTATTTTGTTGTGACTATTCTATAAAGCGTTGGAGTAGGGCACATGTTTTTTAAACATTGTATGTATTATGTGTTTCACATGTCTGGTATTATTGTAAATATGTATACATAAGTGTATATTTGTCCACTTTAGTGTCATTTGTTCATAGATAGGCAGTCTTCCTCTGACTCTGATGTGGTTGTGTATTATCAAATGAAATAAATAAGAGAAAATAGTTTAACCCCTCCGAACCAAGAGTCAATATTGGTTGTGTGCAATAATTATTTAATTTGTCCCTTTCCTGCTAAAAATTTTTGTGAGCATTGTTAAGTTAGTATCCTAAGCAGGCGAGGGTTATAGGATACTCCCCTCCTTTTTTCTGGCCAGACAGCTCCAGCGACACAAAAGTGCAACAGAGGCAGAAAGTGACCACGGACTTCCCTACTGGCTGCCTTGGGCCTCCTTGTCAAGATGGTGGAATAACTCCCAGACTTACCCTCCTGGGTATTGTCTCATCATGCACAACAAATCTTCCCCCATTTTTCAGGATGTTGCTTACACTGGCGGTGCACCATGGCTAACCGAGTTGAAGATCAAAGAGACTTGTCGCCGATGACATGGACCCTCACCGATGGGTTCTTGATGTTCCCAAATGGGGAACTTTCTTTTTGAACAGTTCTTTGTTGTTTTCTTTCCCTCGTCCTCTGAAACCTTCTGAAAGCCCTTTTGTCCTTTCTTGGGGATGAAAAATGTAACATGTTACAAGAGACACACTTGCTTAAAACTGACTGGAAACACCTACGCTCCCGGTGGTTTGACCACCAACATTTTTTCTCTGGGGGAGCGAAGAGGGCGGGGGTCACGATCCTGCTGGTGACCCATTTTCCGGGGCACGTGACTCAGGTCCATACAGAACTTCTGGGCACTTTTGGCCCTTTGCCTAGGTCTGAAAGGGCATGGGTTTACACAGGTGAATATCTATGCCCTCATTGACCATCAAGAAGCCTTTTACGGGATGCCATGGGGCAGGTGTTATTCACACCAAACATAGACTTTATTATAGGTGGAGACTTTAACATTGTAATTGAGGTTCAGAGGGACAGATCACATCACAGACGGGGACAAACGGGCGCTCTTGCATCTGCCTTTCGGCAGTGGCTGGCAGAGGCAGTCCTGACAGACGTGAGGCGACACACCCATCTGATGGACTTGGGCTACACTTTTTTTTTGGCAGCACAGCAGACATACTCTCACATTGACCTTTTTCTTACCTCTCCTTGTATCACAAAGACGATGACGGGGTGGATATTGGTGCAGCAGCCCTGTCTGATCACTCCCCTATCATCTTTTGTTATGCCCACCCTACTGTCCTACTGCTATAGTTGAATTGACACCTTAACATGAGGCTTCTCACCTACGACTCAATATTCACTGAAATCTCAGCCACGATCTCCACCTTCCTGGAGACTAACAACACACCAGCCACATCAATCTAACTTTTGTGGGAGACCCTGAAGGCAGTCCAGCGTGGCCAGTTCATTGCCATTGCTGCCCATTTTAACAAAGACAGACGCAAATTGTGCACCCAACTAGAAACCAACGTGCATGAGTTAGAGGACTCTCGTGAACATTTTGGCTCGTTAGCCACCCGCAGTAAGTTGATCTTAGCCCAGAAACAATTAAAAGCACTGGATATGAATAGAGCGGAATATGCACTGCTCTGGACAAAATAGAGATATTATGTGGGGGCGGGGGCAAGGCGGGTCCGCTGCTGGCCCATCGCCTGCCTGTTAAGGTGGTGGACCACAGGGTGAGTGAATTAATGGGTTCTGATGGCACCCTAATGTGCCAGGATGAGTGGATGGCCTGTGAGTTTGAGCAGTTTCACATTGCACTTTATTTGGCTAAGGATCTTATGGCCGATGATATTTCTACCTATCTGTCTGCAGTCCTATTAACTGGCATACCACGCTGTTGCTTCCCTAGACAGGGATATTACTCCTAACAAGGTCCTCATGATCATACAGCATCTGCAACTGAGTAAAGCTCATGGGCAGGATGGATAATGTGCAGAATTTTATAAAGCATTTGGCTCACTACTGGCACCTGTACTGGCCTGACTGTACAATGCGTTTAGCACCAGCGGTGCGCTGACAGACTCAATGCAGCTTTCTACTATTACTGTGATCCCCAAGACAGGCAAAGAGCCCAAGCAATGCGCCTCCCATGACCTGATTTCTTTATTGAATATCAGCGCCAACATTTTTACAGGTATCTTGGCACATAGATTAGCTCCCTATATGCAAGGCATGGTGGATCCCGCCCAAACTGGATTTATTCAAGAGGGGGTGTGGTGACCACACGAAATGAGGTTGCCACCTCCTGGACAAAACACAGCACACCGCGTCCCAGCTCTTCTCCTGTCCATTGACGCAGTGACGGCCTTTGATCGGGTCCACTAGCCATATCTCTGTGCTGTCCTAGCACATTTGGGCCTGGGACCCCGGTTTCACCAATAGGTTGTGTTGTTATGCTTCCTCCAAAGCCAGGATATGGGTCAATGGGATCCTATCTAGGCCCTTTCCCATCACTCGGGAACCTGGCAGGGTTGCCCCCGTCACCTTTATTGTTTGCCCTTTACATGTAGCTATTTGCAGAATTAATATACAACTGTCCACAAATTGTGGGCATCTGTATGGGGGCAGTGTAGGAGGCTGGACTGGCTTGTAGTGAGTACCTAGGGGTACTTGCACCTTGCACCAGGCCCAGTTATCCCTTATTAGTGTATAGGGTGTCTAGCAGCATAGGCTGATAGATAATGGTAGCTTAGCAGAGCAGCTTAGGCTGAACTAGGAGACGAGTGAAGCTCCTACAGTACCACTAGTGTCATATGCACTATATCGTAAGAAAACACAATACACAGATATACTAAAAATAAAGGTACTTTATTTTTATGACAATATGCCAAAAGTATCTCAGTGAGTACCCTCAGTATGAGGATAGCAAATATACACAAGATATATGTACACAATACCAAAATATGCAGTAATAGTATTAGAAAACAGTGCAAACAATGTATAGTTACAATAGGATGCAATGGAGACACATAGGGGCAACACAAACCATATACTCCAAAAGTGGAATGCGAACCACGAATGGACCCCAAACCTATGTGACCTTGTAGAGGGTCGCTGGGACTATTAGAAAATAGTAAGGGTTAGAAAAATAGCCCACCCCAAGACCCTGAAAAGTGAGTGCAAAGTGCACTAAAGTTCCCCAAAGGACATAGAAGTCGTGATAGGGGAATTCTGCAGGAAAGACACAAACCAACAATGCAACAACGATGGATTTCCAGTCGTGGGTACCTGTGGAACAAGGGGACCAAGTCCAAAAGTCACAAGCAATCGGAGATGGGCAGATGCCCAGGAAATGCCAGCTGTGGGTGCAAAGAAGCTGCTACTGGACAGTAGAAGCTTAGGTTTCTGCAGGAACGACAAGGGCTAGAGACTTCCCCTTTGGAGGACGGATCTCTCACGCCGTGGAGAGTCGTGCAGAAGTGTTTTCCTGCCGAAAGACCGCCAACAAGCCTTGCTAGCTGCAAATCGTGCAGTTAGTGTTTTTGGATGCTGCTGTGGCCCAGGAGGGACCAGGATGTCGCCAATTGCGTCAGAGGACAGAGGGGGCATTGAGCAAGACAAGGAGCCCTCTCAGCAGCAGGCAGCCCCCGCAGAAGTGCCAGAAACAGGCACTACGAGGATGCGTGAAACGGTGCTCACCCGAAGTCGCACAAAGGAGTCCCACGTCGCCGGAGGACAACTTAGGAGGTCGTGCAATACAGGTTAGAGTGCCGTGGACCCAGGCTGGACTGTGCACAAAGGATTTCCACCGGAAGTGCACGGAGGCCGGAGTAGCTGCAAAAGTCGTGGTTCCCAGCAATGCAGTCTGGCATGGGGAGGCAAGGACTTACCTCCACCAAACTTGGACTGAAGAGTCACTGGACTGTGGGAGTCACTTGGACAGAGTTGCTGGATTCAAGGGACCTCGCTCGTCGTGCTGAGAGGAGACCCAAGGTACCGGTGATGCAGTTCTTTGGTGCCTGCGGTTGCAGGGGGACGATTCCGTCGACCCACGGGAGATTTCTTCGCAGCTTCTAGTGCAGAGAGGAGGCAGACTACCCCCACAGCATGCACCACCAGGAAAACAGTCGAGAAGGCGGCAGGATCAGCGTTACAGAGTTGCAGTAGTCGTCTTCGTTACTATGTTGCAGTTTTGCAGGCTTCCAGCGCGGTCAGCAGTCGATTCCTTGGCAGAAGGTGAAGAGAGAGATGCAGAGAAACTCGGATGAGCTCTTGCATTCGTTATCTAAGGAATCCCAAGAGACAGAGACCCTAAATAGCCAGAAAAGAGGGTTTGGCTACCTAGGCGAGAGGATAGGCTAGCAACACCTGAAGGAGCCTATCAGAAGGAGTCTCTGACGTCACCTGATGGCACTGGCCACTCAGAGCAGTCCAGTGTGCCAGCAGCACCTCTGTTTCCAAGATGGCAGAGGTCTGGAGCACACTGGAGGAGCTCTGGGCACCTCCCAGGGGAGGTACAGGTCAGGGGAGTGGTCACTCCCCTTTCCTTTGTCCAGTTTCGCGCCAGAGCAGGGCTAAGGGGTCCCTGAACCGGTGTAGACTGGCTTATGCAGAAATGGGCACCATGTGTGCCCATGAAAGCATTTCCAGAGGCTGGGGGAGGCTACTCCTCCCCTGCCTTCACACCATTTTCCAAAGGGAGAGGGTGTAACACCCTCTCTCAGAGGAAGTCCTTTGTTCTGCCATCCTGGGCCAGGCCTGGCTGGACCCCAGGAGGGCAGAAGCCTGTCTGAGGGGTTGGCAGCAGCAGCAGCTGCAGTGAAACCCCCGGAAAGGCAGTTTGGCAGTACCAGGGTCTGTGCTACAGACCACTGGGATCATGGGATTGTGCCAACTATGCCAGGATGGTATAGAGGGGGCAATTCCATGATCATAGACATGTTACATGGCCATATTCGGAGTTACCATTGTGAAGCTACATCTAGGTAGTGACCTATATGTAGTGCACACGTGTAATGGTGTCCCCGCACTCACAAAGCCCGGGGAATTGGCCCTGAACAATGTGGGGCACCTTGGCTAGTGCCAGGGTGCCCACACACTAAGTAACTTAGCACCCAACCTTTACCAGGTAAAGGTTAGACATATAGGTGACTTATAAGTTACTTAAGTGCAGTGTAAAATGGCTGTGAAATAACGTGGACGTTATTTCACTCAGGCTGCAGTGGCAGGCCTGTGTAAGAATTGTCAGAGCTCCCTATGGGTGGGAAAAGAAATGCTGCAGCCCATAGGGATCTCCTGGAACCCCAATACCCTGGGTACCTCAGTACCATATACTAGGGAATTATAAGGGTGTTCCAGTAAGCCAATATAAATTGGTAAAATTGGTCACTAGCCTGTTAGTGACAATTTGAAAGAAATGAGAGAGCATAACCACTGAGGTTCTGATTAGCAGAGCCTCAGTGAGACAGTTAGTCATAACACAGGTAACACATTCAGGCACACTTATGAGCACTGGGGCCCTGGCTGGCAGGGTCCCAGTGACACATACAACTAAAACAACATATATACAGTGAAAAATGGGGGTAACATGCCAGGCAAGATGGTACTTTCCTACAGGCAGGGACCATAAAATTATGTTATACGCAGACATTGTCCTTTTGATACTGTCTGACCTTCATATGTCTTTACAGGTGGTGGTGGAGGAGCTGGAGGCCTTCAGGAGAGCTTCTGGCTTCGAGACTAAACCTAAGAAGTCCTCCATACCTAGCTTGACCCTATCTGAGGCTACCCAAACACAACTTGCATGAGACTTCCTATTTATGTGGGTCACAAAAGGGGTCACCTATTTAGGCCTTCAAATATATCCTACACTGGATCGCACAGTGCCTCTTAACTATGACAAACTCCTGATTACTATGCAGACATACCTCTCCAGGTGGGAATGTCATGGCCTCGCCTGACTGGGCCACCTGACGTCAATCAAGATGATATGCCTACCAAAAATCTGGGTGCTTGATAAGTTGCAATCCCTTATTTGGGATTTTATTAGGGAGGGCAAAAAAACAGGAATGGATTAATTCCAGGCATATCTTTCATAGGCAGAGGTAGGCCTAAGAGTCCCTAATTTACAATGTTACTATCAAGCAACTATCATGCTACATGGTGGCAGGATCTCGGCCCAGCACCAAAAAATGCTGGTGCTTTATTGATCAGGCTGTGGTGGGCATCCTGATCTGGAAGGTGCCATGGCTGCCAAAACAACATCAACCTGTGGGAATGTAAATTTCCCCAGTGGTGCACACCACAGTGAGAGTGTGGGACAGGGTACAGCTTTGGCACGGGCTGTCCACTCCTCTGTCTCCACAGACACTGATATTAGGAAATTCGGTTCCCCCCCCCCCCCCCCCCCCCCCCACCGGTGCAGGGGGCTCCGCCCTTGCTGCATGGCAGGAGGCCAACTGCAAGTGGATAGGTGGCATGTTTGACAAGAATGGCCTTATGGACTTCCCACAGATTCACTCGACCTTTGGGATCCCCTCTACAGTCCGTTGGCAGTACATGGCTATCTCCCACTGGCTGATGTCGCCCTGGCTTCACCCCCATGCCAGCTGACCCCTCACTTCCTTCGAGAAATGGCTCCATACTCACTCTTCTGACAACTGTCTCCTTTCTGAAATTTACACTTTTCTCACCACCCCCCAGAAGCCACTGGAGTCACCCACGCGGCATAGTTGGGAAGGGGAGTGTGAATGAGCCTTTGCAGACAAAGTGTGGAGCGATAGCCTTCGCCAAGCTCGTGCCTCAGCTCGTAACACTACGAGCAAGGAGATGTTTTTGAAGCTCTCCCATTACTGGTAATTTACACCAGCTAGCATTGCTCAGTGGAGTGCGAGTAAAGACAGCGCATGCTGGTGCCATTGTGGGCAGACAGGCACTCTTACACACCTCCTTTGGCAATGCCCTAAATTTGACTCATTTTGGGGTGAAGTGCTGGCTGAGGTGAATGACATGTTTGAAATGGCCAGTCTCAGATTCCAAAGCCAACTTTTACTGGGCCACCCTAATTCATTGACATATTCTCTGAAATGTCCTCGGGGCAGGCGATCCCCTTGGCACTGGGAGTCGCTAAACACGTTCTCCTTTCTAAATGGGGCTCAGATGGGACCCCACGCACCTGGACTGGCTGCATAAGCTGTGGGAGCTCCTGGGAATGGAAAAACTGATGGCTGTTGCGACTCACTCCTTACCGCTATTTGACAAGACCTGGGGACCTTGTATCTGCTATCACTTGGACGAATTCCGAGAATTATTGTGTCCACTATATTTGCGGATTATTTGACTGACCCACCCAGATCAAGACCCCTCTACATCTACTACCTGATAGCATCCTATACACAGGCACTCTCCTTATTGTGTAGTTATTCTATACTTCCTTTTAGCATGTGATAATAAAGCTGATGACTCCCCAGCGCCCAGTGGATGTAAGTGGGCTACTGTTGTATTCGTGTTGCTTTATTGATACGAATAAAAACATATCTTAAACCTAAGAGTAGGCAGTGGTCCAGTGGGCCACTGGACCACTGCCTACTCCTGACAAATGTTTTTTGGACCATTCATTAAGACGAACGTGTCACCAGTTACCCCTTCCTGTTTGTGGACAGATTACCACATTCTTTGTTGTGTTAGTAAAAATGTAATGTTTTGCAACCGCGTTTCAGTTGCACAACATTAATATAGACTATAAGGAATCGCTATTTGAAAGGGATGCCCTAAACAGGCCCCTTACAAATAGCGATTCCTTAGTATTTCCTAAGCCCACTTAGCGATTCGGTAACATGTTACTGACTTGCTAAATAGGTGTTTAATACATTCCAAAATCACATTTTATTGTGATCAATTGAATCGCAGGCTTTGCGACAAGAAAATGTGTTAGTACAGCTGGGCTATGGTTCCTCACAAAGAATGATAAAACAAAACTTACTAGCTATGAAAAGGAGTAAATCAGGCCAACAACATAGTTCATATCAAATTGGTAGTAACTACGAATTAGTAATAGCGGGTTTGACCACTATTGTTTTTTTAATCTGTTTTTTTGAGTTTCTCTCTGTAATACCTTTTCTCTTTGAGATATTCACTAGGCTTAAGTGAGATCAATTATTATGATGTCATCAGGATCAAGGCCGTGTGACAATTTCCTATGAATCATGGCAAGAGGTCATATTATACCATTTTGTCTGACGTCAATGAGGTCAAAATAAAGTGTGAAGTCACATACCTACTTCTAGTGTTTTGGTGAATTGAGGTTCATGGGTGTAACTGAGCAAAAGAGACAACAATTGCAACAGAATTAATGGGTGAGAATGCAGGGATGAAATGCGCTTGACGAGGGGGCAACTGGATGCAATGCTGACTACCAAGACTGCATGCATCAATGTAGGGCATGTTTTCTTTATTAACCATATCACCTTAACATTGGCCAACAATTTATTGTCTCCTTTCATGCTTTGTCACTGGAAATACTTGTGTCAAAACTGTCTGCCTCATTACAAGCCATGCAGAGTTTGTTACTTATCCACCATTTCCCCCAGACTCAGAATTCAGGGGTATCCCAGAGGGTCCCCTATCCCCGTAGCGTGTGGCTGGAAGAAGGCAACCTCCTGGTCTTGAGGGACCCACTCAGCCACCTGTCATCTTAGCTCTGAAAGTCTTTCTTGGTTTGAAGGGCCTGGGGGGAGGGGTTCTAGGTTTCATTGCACCCCTGGCTGTATTAAGAGCCCCTCAACTGTCTGCACAGATTAGGGGGGGGTTGATAAAGGGACAGGAGCGATCAGCAAACTAGTCCCGTGGAAGGGAAACAAAGTTCCTTTATTTTAGTTATCTCTATAGACAGACACCAGAAGTGCTTTCACCTAAACAAACGATTTCATAGAAAAAGCTTACCATAAAATGAATTTCATAACACACTGCTCGAAGTACAAGAATCCTACAGTTCCATATGTTAACGTGTCCTACGGAGAGATGTGTCTGCGAATTCTAGACAACAGAGGCCGGATGCCATAAAACGAGCCCGGGAAGTGCTGAGTAAATACACAGGTTATCACTGCTTTGGCTCTAGTAAAGCTGTAGAGCTGCAGCAGCAGGATTTTTCCATCTTTGGCAGAGGTAGATGTTTTCACTGGAGCGCTGTTTAATTCTCTCAATCTCCTGACGTTCCCTCGTGAAAGCTGAAGCCTTGACTTCCTTCTGTGCTCCCCCTGCTCCCGTTTTAAAAGTCACAGCATGCTTCCCCAGTCAGCTGCTGCTCGTTAGTCACCATTAGTTCGTGCTCAACCTGTACTCCGATTAAAGTTATAGCCGAATAAAAACTCATTTTCCACAGACCTCTGGCACCAAGGGAACACAGTGAGTTGGGCTTTAGGAAGGAAAGAAATCTCCAGATTAACAATTATATAAAACAAACACAATTGTTTTTGCAATTCACTCTTCATCATACGTTTAGAAAACATAAAGTTAAAGCCACTCCAGCTTGCCTTTGTCTATTCCGTGCCCTTTGCGGGTCCGATTTACATTTAGGGGCATATTTATACTCCGTTTGCGCCGAATTAGCGTCGTTTTTTTCGACGCAAATTCGGCGCAAAACTAACGCCATATTTATACTTTGGCACTAGACGCGTCTAGCGCCAAAGTATGAGTAAAGAGCGTCATTTTTTAGCGTGAACGCCTTCCTTGCGTTAATGAGATGCAAGGTAGGCGTTCCCGTCCCAAAAAATGACTGCGACGCAAATGCGTCGTATTTATACTCCCGGGCAAAAATCACGCCCGGGAGTTGGCGGGGCAGAAAACCCCGCATTTGCGCCACTTTTTAACGCCTGGGTTAGGGCAGGCGTTAAGGGACCTGTGGGCTCAAAATGAGCCCACAGCTGCCCTCCCATGCCCCCAGGGACCCCCCCTGCCACCCTTGCCCACCCCAGGAGGACACCCAAGGATGGAGGGACCCACCCCAGGGACATTCAGGTAAGTTCAGGTAAGTATAAATATATATATATATATATATTTTTTTGTGGCATAGGGGGGCCTGATTTGTGCCCCCCTACATGCCTCAATGCCCAATGACCATGCCCAAGGGACATAAGTCCCCTGGGCATGGCCATTGGGCAAGGGGGCATGACTCCTGTCTTTACTAAGACAGGAGTCATGTAAATGGCGTCTGGGCGTCGTTAAAAATGGCGCAAATCGGGTGGAGGCGATTTTTTGCGTCAACCTGACTTGCACCATTTTCAAGACGCCCTAGCGCCATTTTTCCCTACGCCGGCGCTGCCTGGTGTACGTGTTTTTTTTCCACGCACACCAGGCAGCGCCGGTCTGCTTGCGCCGGCTAACGCCATTCAATAAATACGGCGCCCGCATGGCGCTTCAGAATGGCGTTAGCCGGCGCAAAATTTTTTGACGCTAAACTGCGTTAGCGCAGTTTAGCGTCAAAAAGTATAAATACGGGCCTTAATATGTTACTGCGACGTAAACCAGAAATAAGCTTTTGCATCAAGAATAAAAGAGCCAAACAAGTGACCTGGGCAACTCTTCTTTATTTAAATTGTGGTGTGAGAAGTCTGGGTAGGACATGCCACTGTGAATCGGAAGTCACTGGGCCCTGGTTGTGACGAATAGGGACTTTCACTTCTGCTGTCCTGGAGCCCCCATACTGCAGACCCTCTAACTGGGAACCGAGAACCCCTTTTTAGCTTTTGGCCCTCGGTGTAGACAGAGCAGTCCCAGGCATACTGAGGGAGGCGCTGTGGGCTAGAAACTAAGAACCCAATAAGGGAACAAATAAGTATATGCTCAGCTAGTGCATTTTAATTGAAATGGAAAAGTACTTTAATGCATAAAAAAACCTAAATACTTCGTCCAAAATGGCACATATATACAAAATGCCATATGTAAACATCTAGGACAATACAGTGTAGATGCAGACCTGCCAACTCACACGGTGCCACCGTGTGACACATAATATGGGTTCCGTTCACTAGGCCACCCGTGAGGAACCGTGAGGAACAGTGGGTTTTCAGCTCGCTTTCCTAAGCTTTTATCTGATGATGTCCATTAAGGGGTTTGAAAACACACCGGACATCCGCACCAGCTCAGTAAGCCTTGTTTTTTTTACTTTGGAGGAGGGGGTTTGGGGCAGGGCTGGGACAAAAGTCCCTTGTAGGTAATTCTTGGCACGAAGTCCCATCCCTCCCCAGCCCCACCCCCTACTCTCACAGGATTTTTTCATTGTAGTTGGCAGGTCTGTAGAGGGCCTTGTGCACCACTTGTCATGTGCACTCATGAAAAGTTACAGAAGTTTGTGACACCCAATAGTGTTAGAATTTAAAGGCCTATTCACAAACTGCATTTTGTATCAGGTAAAGTAGCACTACAGTAGTACTACACATGTATTGCAAAATGCCACTCACAAACCTATGTGCGGAGACCTCTGTCCCTACCTTCCTTATCTTTTCTGTTTTGAGATCTACGCTAAGGTGGCAGAGATCTCCTCGCACATAGGTATAGGTTTCAGTAGTAAATATGGGTAGGAAAAGGCAGAGTGCTCCATAAAAGGAGTGAGTTAGGGACATTTTACTAGGTGTTTAAGGAGAGACATACACAACCACAAAAGAGAAAGACCATTTCTGTTCATAAACTACACTTCCAAAGTTGCCACAGCCATACAGCTCTTGAAACCAGTGTAAATGTATTCCAACTCAGACCCGGATTAAGTCAAGCACCGCACATGGGCACTGTATGAGGTCACAAGCAGTGCATGGCGAGGGAGCGAGCTATAGTTTCTTCAGTTAACCATAACTGGTGAATTTCTTTTTTAAATTTTTTTAATGTAACATTTTAACGGACATTTTCTCTTAAAGTCACTTTGACCTTTGTTTTTTCAGTGAATTTCTCAAGTCTTTTTGTATATAAAGTAAGATATTATAATCAAAACTAATTATAGCGCTGCTTTATCCCTTGTTTTTTCAGTAAATTTCTAGTTTAAAAAAAAAAAAATATAATATTTCAATACCTGCAACCAGGCTCTGCGCCCAGCCAAGACCCCGTTGATGGCTAACTCCCATGGTGTTTCAGTGCCCAAAGAGGCAGGGTACCGGGACCTACAGTGAAATTAGATGGGGCCATGCTGAGCCTTGCAGGAGTACCACAGTACCATGGTGCCGCAAAAAAATTGTTTTTAATTTGACTTTCCCACAAGAGCATGGGTCTCAGGGCACTCCGACCCTGCCACCATATTCCTTATTTTCATTTGTTTTCTATGACGGGGGACTGAGTCCCAGAGTCATAAAATGGTGGCTACAACTTAATCTTCATGTTGGATCCAGTCAATCAGATCACAGAGTTTGAGCTTGCAGTACTGCAGTACTCCTGGAATCACCGCCGCACAACCAGGTCGTTATATTCACACATATTTTGAACCTTCACTTCTCAAATTACTAAAAGGATTTACACCAAATCACAAAAAGCACACTTTCTGGGTAAAGACTTAGGGCCTGATTACGAGTCTGGCGGTCACAAGACCGCCAGACTCACGGTGGCGGTTCAACCACCGCGACCGTGGCAGCCCAACCGCCACATTATGAGTTTGGCAGGCAGACCCGCCAACAGACCTCCGTCTCCACTAGGATCCAAGATCCCAACGGGAAGACGGTGGTCCTGGATGTAACTAGCAAGGGTGTTGCTGAACTCAGTGCTGCCCTGCTGATTACAACCTTCTTCTCCACCAGGCTTTTCATGGTGATTTCCCCACCATGAAAAGGCTGGCAAAGAACAAGTGCTGGGGGCCACAGGTGGGCCCTACATTGCCCATGGCATGGGCAATGCAGAGGCTCACCTCCCCAGCACCATCAGAATGAACACTGTCTGCTTTGTAGACAGTGCGCATTCTGAGGGCGCTGGTCGCCCCCTCTGTGCTATGAGATAGCACTTGGCTCCTTTAAGGGAGCCAAGTGCTATCTCGTAGCACTGTTCTCACCGGTCTGACTGCATCCTCCTGCTTTCACACACTCCAACTTCTCAGGAAAATCTACAAATGGATCCCAAAGGTCTACTCAAAACCGTAACCCATGCCCTAGTTACCAGCAGACTCGACTATGGCAACGCTCTCTACACCGGCACCACCCAGAAGAACCTGAAGAAACTACAGCACATCCAAAACACCTCGGCCAGACTCATCCTGGACATTCTCCGCCGTGAACACATCCCCAATCATCTTAGAGACCTCACCTGGCTTTCTATAGAGAAAATAATTAACTTCAAACTCCTCATCCACGCATACAACGCCCGCCACAACCTAGGATCTGCCTACCTCAACCACCGCCTCACCTTCTATTCCCCCACCAGGCACTCGCCACTGTACCCTGCATACGAAAGGCTTCGGCTGCCCTATCTCACGGCAAAGAGCTGGAAAACCCTGCCCCTGCACCTCAGGCAGTCACCAGGGCTACCCAAATGCAAGAAGGACCTTAAGACCTGGCTCTTCAACTGAAGCTCAGAGGAAACTCCCCCGCGCCTTGAGACCCTTACGGATAAGTATTTGCTCTTTATAAATCTTGTAATAGAGTAGTGGCGTCCTTCACGCGAGTTTGGTGGTCCTGCATTGGGGCCGCCAAACTCGTAATTGACCCCTTAGTTTTCTGCCATATTTGGTGTATTTCCATTTAGCCATTTTGGTTTTTGAATTTTCACATGGGAAATTCTATGGGGAAAATGTACTTTGGGACCCCTCCTTTTTCTCTGCCCCCTTAATGGACCATCCTTTTTCTCTGTCCCCCAACTTGACCTACCACCCTTAAATGTTTTATAAAGAAGCTGAGCTGGTTTAGTCTTTTTTGTGGAAAATTATGGAAGATTTGTCAATCGGTGCCAAAGTTATTAGCAAACCAAAAAAAAAATTTCGTATGGAAACCTGGTCCTAACCATAACTACGCAGTTCTGACTGCCACTGTCTTAACTAGCCACTGTGTAGTTAGATGTGTGTTAAAGTTTCCACAGGAAGTGCATTTTTTGTTTCGCTAATTACTTTGGTGCTGTTTGTTGAATCTTTACTAAATTTCCAAAAAACAGTTAATCCACCTCTGCTACATCCTGCAAAGTTTCAGGGTGATCCATCAAGTGGGGCAGAGAAAATTAGGGGGACCCAAAACTCTTTTTTGTTCATGCAATTTCCATTAAAACAATTAAACAATACAGAGAAAACAACTGAACAGAATTATACCAAATTTGGCAGAAAGCTAGATATTTATCCAGTAAGTTTTCTTCTTGTGATTTGGTGTAAATCAGATCAGCCTTTTTCCAAAAATAAAGGTTTAAAAATAGCAATAGTTGCAGGATCCTGTGGGGACAAAATGTGATTTGTAGCCGCAACATGAAGAAAAATTGCAAGACTTGGGGACTCGGTCCCCGAGTCATGGAAAATAAAATGAAAAAGGTTGTAAGGGGAAAAGGTAGGGATGCCCTCATACCACAGTCCTTCGGCCCTACATCAAGGTCAAGTAGAACTCCTGTTAAAGCCAGTGTAGCCCCTCCATGTGGGCCCGTGGGACTCTCGCAGGAATCCTGAAAGAACAAAAAAAAAAAAAAAAAGGTGGGGTGGTGGCTGTGCGCAGCAGGTGGGTGGCTGAAGATGTAATGTACTAAGATATTACTTTAAAGTGGAGTTATATGTAAGTAAGACACTCCTATTAAACTTACATTAAAAACCTTTAAAATTCACTGGAAAAAAACAAGGTTAAAGTGGAGTTATACGTAGGCCTTCTTATGATGAACAACCTACTGTTTTAAAACAAAAACACTGAAATTCACCAGTTATACATAACTGACGTAAGTATAACCTGCAACGCTGTGATGTACTGCTTATGACTGCACATATTACATCACTGCACTGCTTATGACTGCACATATTACATCGCTGATGACATCTGAAAGCTACAGGGGTTTATGTCATTAACATATAACTGGCAAATATAATTGTTTTTTGGTTTTAAAACAGTAGTTTTTTATTATTAGAATCCACTATTAGAATATTATTAGAATATTATTATAACTCCACTTTAAACTTAAAAAAATTCAGTAAATATATATATAAAAATATATATATCCAGAGCACGCCTATGATCACAGCAACTTCGAGTACTAATTGCACAGTACAGATGAATACCCGTCACAATACTCACAAAGAACATCTGTCCAGTTTAATGAACAAACTGTTGGTCCTCTTTAAGGGCTGAATTTCAAATTGCTTTTATTTGGCGCATAGACAACATGTTTTCTGCATAATGCCTTTCTCAAGTCAAGAAGTGATGTAAGTTCCACATCAATTCCTTAAACTGGTTTACTTTTCAAACTAAAGGCAAGGCAACAATTTATTATAAAATAAAACCCCATTGCACAAATACATATGTTCATATGTTTTCATGACTGACACCATTTATCATAGAGCAGAATTGAACCCCGAATCCATTGCGCAATTGTCCACTATGAGATCAAATGCATTACTATTTTGCAGCACAATTCTTGCAAACAATCGATTAGAAATAAGAGACATTGCCATATTCAATCTGAAAAAATATTTCCCTAGATGGTGTTGCAAGATTTTTTCAAAGTTAAAAATATATACTTAAAAATAAACCACTTCTTTTCTCATTTTAAAAGTTAATAATAAATGGAAAATTAAATTAAACTTTTAAACTTTCAATAACAAATTCAAAAGAACACATTTTTTAACATTACTTACCACACCTTAAAAATGAAAATGTTAGTGATGGTGGATTATTTAAAATTATTGTTCAGAAATGTTTATAGATTAAATGAATATGTTTAATTTAATTAATTATCGAATACACATATAACTTGTTGAGTTATTTTGTGTAAGCTTTTTCATTGGTTTTAGGTTATAAATAAAAATGTTTCCCTATACTTTCCCATAGGGAGATCACTATCACAATGACGACGATCACCCATGTATATGCAAAGTTACTACTAGTGACATTATACTTGTAAATCCTGCCAAGGAAGGTTCTGCACCTTGAATTGAAGAGATGGAGATTTGTAAGTCTACACTTAAGTGTAAATTAATACTTTGAAATAGAGAATAGCAAATATGGGTAGATTTACACTTAGGTATAGTAGTACATATAAATGTGAGTAAATGTGCACATCTACATTTACCTTTGTGAATAGGGACCTTAGTGTTTCAAAACTATAGATTTTAAAGTACCCATGTAGTCTTTGGAGAACACAGGGTAAGGGGTATGGTATTTAGAAAATTGATGTTATTATGTTAATATATTGACAAGGGCCAAAAAGCTAATTTCGCTTTGGTAGGTCTAGCTATCCTATTTAGAAAACCACAATGCAGATTACAAACTAATACTGCTGGGTTAGGAAAGGGACTGGCTGGAAAAATACTTAGTAGTTATGAAAAATCCAATTGAATGGTGAAGTCAGAATTGTAATACATATTAAGGAAAAATTAACTTTTTGAAAGTTATCCTTTCTCTGCCTAACCTGTCAGTAGACTAATTACCAGAAGCCTCTGCCAGCTCTCAGCCTGTACACAGCCTAGGTGTGAAATAGGTGTGAAATGCCTCCCAGGAACAAACAATAGGCTGACTGAAATGGGCAAAGTTGACCACTCTGAACTCACAATGGTGTGCCTACTTTCAATGCCTGCTCTGAGCAGACGTAGTATTTTGGACTTGTTTGCAATAAAGAAAACAGGAACTACTGCAAAAATGGGTGTGCTGACCCTGGGAACTTTTAATGTGATTGGTTAGGGATTGCCCCAGAATCATTCCCACTTATTAGCTAGTACCATGCAGAAATGTGACATTCCAAGGTACCCTCTTCAGAACACCTTTTGGACCCGTGGAAAATCAGAAGACGACTGGACCTGCTGTCGGTAACCTGAGAGGATCCCTGAAGGACTGGACCTGCTTGCTCTTGTGCCCAGGACAGAGAAGTAGACTCCAAGGGTCAGTTGGCTGACATCCTGCGTGCTTACAGGGTGACAAGACAACAAGCAGCTTTTTTCCTGGAAGTGCTCAGCTGACCAGTGGTAACTGGACATGTACTGGACTTTGCTGTTGTTCTCTGTCTGACACCCTGTGAGTCTAAGTACTATCCCTTAGATCCGGGGGGCCTTAGACGTGTACTCCTGTGTTTGGTTGGCACTTAAAAGTCAGAAGGTAAAATCTTTGATCAGGACAAACATGATTGGTGTATCCACTACCGGACTCACTCTCCCTTGCACCTAGGTTCCATCGTGGTCTACTGCACCCATTGACTATCACTTGCTCTTTGTGATTTGTGGTGCTGTTTCTACTAAAAACGTTTGAAATTCATATCTTTGATTTGTGTTACGTTATTTATTACATTTTATCAGGTTTTTCTAATTAAGTTTGGGATTTTTATTGTTTGTCATTTTGATGTTATTACTGTTTTGGTATTGCATAAATACATTATACATTACCCTAAACTAAGCCTGTCTGCTCTCTTCCATATCTACCTGGGGCTAAGCCCAGGTTAATTTAGTGACTTTGAGGGCTAACCCTGACAAGAGTTGTGATTAGTCCTTGAAGTGGGTCGTTGTCCACCCCAAATAATAATCCACTTTTTATAGTTTTTGGATTAAAATTACAGAATAATGGAAGATATACTGCATAGGTTATAGATATTGTCTTAAATGAGGTGCTCAATGCCAGTAAGTTGAAGAAAAAAACCAACTAAAATGATTGGGAGACAGTCTATCTATTTCCCACAGAATCTGACTTGTCCAAATATTACCTATATATCTTAATTGTAACCCATTTTGGCTGTAGACATTATAGAACATGCAAAGAGGTACTTCTGTGCACTGCAGTGTATTTGTCGCCTTTTAGGAAGTTAAAACAACAACCTTGGTGACAAGCACAGAATGAGCTGTGTGAACTCTAATGGGCACACTTACAATGACCCCATTATGGCACACAATCCTGTTATTTTCTCACAGGCCTCGCAATCTTTGTTTGGACATACAATTCTTCCATACCTCTATACTGAACTTTCCAGCACATACACAATTGACCTGTTCTTCAGCAGGGGCATCTTAAGGATTTTGGGGCTCTGGGTCAACGTATTTCGGGGGGGGGGCTGTTTGGAACAGCTTTGATTTATGATTCAATTACAGCTTTTTCATTCCCTCTTTAGCAAGTTCACTGACAGTACACAGCACACTGGTCCAAATTCTAAATGTGTTTCCATCTAATATTCAGAGATAATGATATGTTTTTTCAATACTGAGAACAGCAGCACCTCACTAATATTGTTGCAAATAGTCTCTGTGACTGACTGCTATTTCTCATATGTGAGGTCCTGTTTAGGTATAAAAGGAACTTTCTTATGGATGTTGCATGTTTTTGAAACACAAACATTTGTCTGCAAAATGTCTGTAATAGCCTCCCATACATCAATCGTATTAAAAATAAAAGAAAAGTGGTATTTAAAAAAATTATGCTTAAGAGTCATTCAAGGCCATCACGGCTAGACTGTGTAGAGAACAGAGCCGATCGATCAGGGGACCCCCTAAAAGGCCGGGGCCATGGGCCAGAGCCTACCTTGCCCATGCTTTAAAATATCTCTGTTCTTCAGGACATGCACAGGCTGTTTCAGAGCACAGGCAAGTGACTGATTTTTCAATTTATTTTTATAACCGACTTTATTGCTTTAGATGAAAAGTCACAAAGTGGTACAAGCACATCAGACATGTTGAACAAGTTGCGAAGGTCCCATACAGAAAACAGATGTAGGTACGTTGTGATACATTTTGTAAAAGGCCAAGATCCCATTGTAGTCCCGTCTAACCATAGTCTTACACATGTTAGAAACAGTACAGTAACGTTTACCTTTGCTCAGATTCATGCAGTCCCCAACCATTGAGACCAAATTTTATCGAATTTCCTAGGCAGCCCCTGGTCAGGTAGACTGGTCGTTCCATTTTGGCGCACCAATCCAATCCCCGCCTCCATTGTGCTAGGGAGGGAGGGAGAAGTGTTAACCACCATCATGTAGCGATATATCTTTTAGCTATAAGCAGCGCTATGCGCAAAAACATTTGTTGCACCCATGTCCCATCGACTCTCTCCATCACCCCCAGAAGAACTGTCACCGGGGAGGGCTCAAAGGCGAGCTCCAGCACCGCAGAGAGCTCGCCTAGGATTTACGACCAATAACGTGTGATGAAGGGGCAGGACCAGGCTACATGAAATAAATCTGCAGGTGTTTGGGCGCATCTATTGCATTCCGAGTTAGCTTACAGCCCTGCTTGGTGGAGTTGTGCAGATAAAATGTTTGTATTCATTGTAATCTGGCAGATATGGTGAGAGTACGTGGTGCCATTAATGCATTTCTCCAGTCATTGTCTTCCATTGGCCCAATCCATGTCTCCCATCAAGAGCGCAAAGGCGGGAGAGACGAAGAGCCATTGAACACTAGGGAGAAATATATTCGCGACACTCCCCTCTCCGCACCCAGGGCCCCCATCATTATCTTGGCTTCCCTGGGACTGAATTCAGGAACAGAAGTGTCCCTGGGAATATAGATTGCCAGTGCATGTCTCAGTTGTAGACATTTGTGAAATTGTGTCTTAGGCAGAGCATAGGCCTGTTGGAGTT
This sequence comes from Pleurodeles waltl, assembly GCF_031143425.1. Classification (NCBI taxonomy): domain Eukaryota; kingdom Metazoa; phylum Chordata; class Amphibia; order Caudata; family Salamandridae; genus Pleurodeles; species Pleurodeles waltl. Next base: position 1,011,174,498 of record NC_090437.1, read on the forward strand.
TCTGAAAGGACATCATGTGATTGCAGTCCCAGACATCACTGACTACAATAGGGCCGATGGTGTCCCATCTGGAGAATCCTTACAGGGCCACCACCTCCTACAGCAGTGTCCCTTGCCACAATGGAGTGCAGTGGGTGATCCGGTTCCACCATCCCGTATGTTTTTGGACAGAGAGCCACCCCTTAAAGACCTGGCACGTAATCTCGGGAATAGTCCTGGGGACGGGGTTCCCATACAACATGCCCATGATACCTGAAAGCCCGATCATAGAGAGCTCTAGGCAGTAGGCTGGGTTAAGCCATTCATTAATAATCAGTGTTTGCATGGCTAAGTGGTAAGAATACAGATTTGTCATGCCTAAGCCACCCTCATAGGTATCACACTGACATACATTTCAAGGGATGCGTCACCTGCAATTGTGCCAAATAAATGCGTGGGCAACCACATCCATTTCTCGGAACCACTGGCAGGGGAGCTGAATGGGGAGTTTCAGGAGGATGTACAGGAGACGAGGTAGAACTAGCATCTTGTATAAGGCTATACGCCCCATTATATTCAGAGGTAATGTTTGCCATCGCCCGAGGTTGGTCTTCACTCTTTTGACAATGGGGGTGATGTTTAGGGACCACATCATAGACGGCTCTAGAGCGACTTTGATTCCCAGGCATCGTATAGGAATTTGGGATTGTTAGAAATGGGGTCTTTGGTTGGCAGTCAGGTTACCCCCTGTCCAAGCAATGACCCTCACTCTAGTCAGGATAAGTCACACACAATCCAAATTATCCTGTGCCCACCCTCTGGTAGCTTGGCACTGAGCAGTCAGGCTTAACTTAGAAGGCAATGTGTAAAGTATTTTTGCAATAAATCATACAATAACACAATATAGCACCACAAAAATACATCACACAGTGGTTAGAAAAATATAATATTTATCTGGATATTTGTAGGTCAAAACGATCAAAGATGCAATGAGAAAATATCACTGAAAAGTGATATAGAGTGTCTTAAGTCTTTTACAAGCAAACATAGGGGGTCATTACAACATTGGCGGTAAAAGGCGCTTACCGCCGTGCAGAAGACCGCCAATACACCGCTGCGGCCGCGGAATACCGCCACAGCTATTATGACCCACATCTCGGAATCCGCCGAAATTCAGACACCCACACAAGTCCGCCACACCAAAGGTCAGTGATAAACTGGCGAAAACAAAACCTCCACCGTCACACCAACAGAAACACGCCCATGCTGTCACTACCCACGAATCCACGCGGCGGTCTTTCAACCGCGGTATTCCATTGGCGGTACACACCGCTGCGCTCAAAATACACACACATCTCCAAAACACCGCCACATTGGACAATTTGAAATACACACACCTGACACACATACAAACACCACTCCCACACACCCAACACAATATAAAACACACACCCACATCACCCACAAACCCCTACGACCCAAAAATCCGAAAGAAGGCCAGAGAGAGACTACAGCAATAGACAACCCCACCACACAGAGGCACACAACACCATCACCCATACAACATCCACGCTCAAAACACCCCACACCACCACACATCACCACACTCATCAACACATACACCACCCCACACATCACCTACACCACCCCATGTCACGCCAAAGACACCCAAGGTTTTCCGAGGAGGAGCTCAGGGTCATGGTGGAGGAAATCCTACGGGTAGAGCCACAGCTATTTGGAGCACAGGTGCAGCACACCTCCATAGCCAGGAAGATGGAGCTATGGCGCAGAATCGTCGACAGGGTAAACGCTGTGGGACAGCATCCAAGAAATCGGGAGGACATCCGGAAGAGGTGGAACGACCTACGGGGGAAGGTGCGTTCAGTGGTCTCCAGGCACAACATCGCGATTCAGCGGACTGGCGGCGGACCCCCACCTCCTCCCCCACAACTAACAACATGGGAGGAGCAGGTCTTGACCATCATGCATCCCGAGGGCCTCGGAGGAGTCGGTGGAGGAATGGACACTGGTAAGTCAAATCTTAACTCTCATATCCCCCACCCTACCTGCATGCTATCACACACCCCCACCCTCACCCCCTCCCCTATCACTCCAACTCCTCACTAATGTACTAATAACACAAACCACACATCCCAACTCCAAGCCCTGCATGACACAACTAAGCATGGACACCCAGCACTAACGCATGCTCACTGCACATACCCATAACAACCCCCCAACCATCATCATACAAGCCCCCACACAGGAATGCTAGCACTGGGGTACACGCTCACCCACCCATTGCCCACCATGACACACACAGATGCAATAATCAGGCTCTTATACCCCTGCAGGACCACTACGTAACGTCACCACACAGGAGGGTCCAGACATCTCCACTCCACCCACAGAAGAGGCCCACATTGACGACAGCAGCTCTGGCCAACTGGATCCAGATGACCAGCCCGGACCATCGTGGGCCTCGGGACAGTCGGTTCCCCTTGCACAGGCACAGCCCAACACTGACCTTCCACTCTCTGGTAACACCAGCACAGCACCCACCCAGCGGGCCCATACCTCCGTACCCAGGACACGTCAATCAGCTGTGTGTCCACCACTACAGGGAACCCAGGGTAACCCACCACCCCAACAACAACAGGGACCTGGGGGCAGTGGTAGTGGGCACACAGTCCAGGGGATGGAGGCACAGGAACACAGGGGAACTGGGAGGGTTGCTGTGCGACAGGGGGCGGACAGGCCAAGGGAACCCACTCTCCACGAGGCCCTCTCCTCCATCATGGGAGCATACCACCACTCCCAGGAGACGATGGCGACGGTCCTGGCCAAGTTTCAGGAGACCCAGCGCCTGCAGGACGAACAGTATTTGGGGTTCAGGGAGGAGCTCAGAACCATCAGCTCCGCCCTGGGCACCATCGTAGGGGTGCTGAAGGACATACAAAAGGCCATGAGGGACACCGTGGCACTCCAAGGGGCCCCTGACACTATCATGGAAATATTGCTGTATGACTGACTCCCTGTTGTCTATGTCTTCTTCATCAGCTTCCTCCTCATCACTGTCCACAGGCTCCACAGGCTCCACAGCTGCCACAACTCTGTCATCTGGACCATCCTCCTGCAGAAAAGGCACCTGGCGTCGCAAAGCAAGATTGTGAAGCATCGAGCAGGCGATGATGATCTGGCACACCTTCCTTGGTGAGTAGAATAGGGAACCACCTGTCATATGGAGGCACCTGAACCTGGCCTTCAGGAGGCCGAAGGTGCGTTCGATAACCCTCCTAGTCCGCTCATGGGCCTCATTGTAGCGTTCCTCTGCCCTGGCCTGGGATTCCTCACTGGGGTCAATAGCCAGGACAGGTTGGGGTAACCAGAGTCCCCTAATAGCCACACCCGGTGCCTCTGGAGTTGACCCATCACATACGGGATGCTGCTATTCCACAGGATGTAGGCATCATGCACTGAGCCAGGGAACATAGCATTTACCTGGGAGATGTACTGGTCTGCCAAACATACCATCTGTACATTCATGGAATGATAACTCTTCCGGTTCCTGTACACCTGTTCACTCCTGCGTGGGGGACCAGAGCTACATGGGTGCCATCAATAGCACCTATGATGTTGGGGATATGTACCAGGGCATAGAAGTCACCTTTCACTGTAGCCAAATCCTCCACCTGAAGGAAAACGATGTAGCTCCTTACGTGTTTCAGCAGGGCAGACAACACTCTGGACAACACGTTGGAAAACTTAGGCTGGGACATCCCTGATGCCATGGCCGCTGTTGTCTGAAATGACCCACTTGCAAGGAAATGGAGCACTGATAGCACCTGCACTTCAGGGGGTATTCTTGTGGGATGGCGGATTGGTGAGATCAGGTCTGGCTCCAACTGGGTACACAGTTCCTGGATTGTGGCACGGTCAAACCTGTAGGTGATGATCAAATGTCGCTCCTCCATTGTTAACAGGTCCACCAGCGGTCGGTACACCGGAGGATTCCGCCATCTCCTCAAATGTCCCAGCTGACGGTGCCTAAGAAGGACAACAGCGACCACAGAGTCAACAAATTCCCAGGTATGTACCCACAGCTACACAGAACACGACACCAAATACAAAACTCTTCCTGTATGTGTGTTGAGTGTAGGCCTAGGTATGTGTGACGCAGTGGTAATTGAAGCCATGTGGGCCCCTGAAATGGCGGCTGCCTGACCTCTAAACTGGGACAATGGGATGTGAGGTATTTGCGCTGGCGTTGTACACCGTCGCGGTAGGCGGTCGTACACCGCGGCGCAATGCTGCATTGGTTAACATTGGACCCTATGGGTCCCAGGAGCCAATGATGAAGTGCGCCGGCGGGGATGATACGCACCGCCGCGGACGTCACCGCCGCGGACATGACCGCCATTTTCTATCTGTTCAATCACTCGATACCTGATCTTCGACAGGAGAGGACCTACACTGCAAGTGCTGCTGTGACCTCGGTCTGGAAGAGACAATGGCTGCTGCGTCTGGGGAAAGGGCGCCTGCCTTCACTGCTCAGGAGTTGGGGAAGCTAGTCGACGGGGTCCTCCCCCAGTACACGCTACTCTACGGTCCTCCAGACCAACAAGTAAGTACACAGGGAGCACCTTGTATGGGCTATGCCTGTGTGGAGAGGGCTGGTTGTGAGAAGGGGGCAGAGTTCAGCGAGCATGAAGGAGTGTGAATGCATGTGCCACATGGCAAGGGTAGGGATGGGGGCCACTCACTTCGACGAAGCAGTTGGTAATGACTTCTCTTCTTCCCCTGTACATGTCATGTAGGTCAGCGCCCACCAGAAGGAGAACATTTGGCGTGCCATCGCCAAGGACGTCCAGACCCTGGGGGTCCAACAGAGACGGGGCACCCACTGCCGTAAAAGATGGGAGGACATTCGCTGCTGGAGCAAGAAGACGGCGGAGGCTCAGCTGGGGATGGCCTCCCAACGTAGGAGGGGTGCCCGTCGCACCATGACTCCCTGATGTTCCGGATCCTGGCGGTCACCGGATCACCAAACAGCGACACAGACTCGTCCGCCGATGAGAGCTCCCTTGTGGTGGCAGCACCATCTGTGCCCCCCACTTCTACAGGTACAGCCGCCACCCCCCCTACCAGCACCGCCCTCCCAGCAGCCCCTCAGCCTTCGCCCCGTGCCCGCTCACCCAGGAGGGTGGGCATCACCTTCGCCCCAGGCACCTCAGCCCATGCCCCTGTCACCCCTGCTGCCCTCAGTGAGGAGGCCATTGACCTCCTCAGGTCACTCACTGTTGGGCAGTCTACCATTGTGAATGCCATCCAGGGTTAAGAAAGGGAGTTGCAACACAGTAATGCATTCCTGGAGGGCATTCATTCTGGTCAGGCTGCCCTTCATCGAACCCTGCAATCTCTGGCCTCAGCACTGATGGCAGCCATTGTCCCTGTGTCTAGCCTCCCCCCTCCAACTTCCTCCACCCAGACCCAGTCCCCTGTCCCCCAGCCTATCCCAAGCACACCATCAGACAAGCATGCACACACCTCAAAACACAAAAGTAGCTCAGGGAAACATAAGCACCACACAACCCACAGGCACTCACACAAGCATCACCCACAAACAGACACAGCAACATCCACTGCCTCCACTGTGTCCCCCTCCTCGTCGTCTCCCTCCTCCCTCCCAGTGTCGTCTACACTCTCACCTGCATGCACTACATCTACAGGCACTAGGACTCGCACCAGAACACCCAGCACCACACCCCGCTCACCTGCACTCACCACCCCCACTACCATTTACACGTCCCCTGTGTCCACTCCCAGTGTGTCTGTGATGCCCCCTCCCAAAGTACACAAACGCGGGCACCCACACACCCAACATCCATCCACCTCACGACTGCCTCCAGTACCCGCACCTGCACCCAAATCACCTAAAGTTACACCTCCTACAACCACCTCCTCTTCCTCCACTCCCAGACCCCCTCCAGCTACCCGTCCCAGTGTTCCTAAGAAACTCTTCCTGAGCAATGTTGACCTCTTTCCCACCACCCCCACCCCTCCAATTCATAGGTCCCGTAGTAGCACCTCAGCCAAAAAAACTCCGTACCAGTGGTGCATGTTAAAGGTGTGTGGAGTGCACCGGCCACCAGGGCAGCCAGTGTGACACGGAGCCAAAGCACTGCCAGTCCACCCCCTGTAAAGCACCTTAAGTTGGAAAGTGGCCGACGGGAGAGGGTGAAGACTTCTGCCAGCAAAACAGCTCACAAGGGTCCCGGGGGGAGTGCCGAGTCAGCTGTGACTCCTCCCAAGGTGGTGAAGGGGCTGAAGAAGTCTTCAAAGTCTGGGAAGAGCAGCACGGCGGAGAAGGCTGCCATCCTCCCCGCCGACCGGGACACCTCCGCCAGCAGTATCATCACTGGCCCGGAGACAACCGCCAGAGTCAGTGCCCTGGAGGGCACCACTATCGACACTGGTCCGGAGACCACCGCCAGAGTCAGTGCCCTGGAGGGCACCACTATCGTCACTGGTCAGGAGACCACCGCCAGAGTCAGTGCCCTGGAGGGCAGCAGTATCGTCACTGGTCCGGAGACCACCGCCAGAGTCAGTGCCCTGGAGGGCAGCAGTATCGTCACTGGTCCGGAGACCACCGCCAGAGTCAATGCCCTGGAGGGCAGCAGTATCGTCACTGGTCCGGAGACCACCGCCAGCGTCAGTGACCTGGAGGGCCCCGGCAGCCACAGCCCCGCTGGGCACTGAGGGACCGTAATGCCACACACCGCTGAACAGGGCAAAGACCGCCATGGTAAAGGCCGCTGAACAGGGCAAAGACCCCCATGGTGAAGACCGCTGAACAGGGCAAAGCACCGCTGAACAGGTCAGAGACAGCAAAGGCAAGCACCGCTGAACAGGGCAAAGCACCGCCATGGTGAAGACCGCTGAACAGGGCAAAGATCGCCATGGTGAAGACCGCTGAACAGAGCAAAGCACCGCTGAACAGGTCAGAGACAGCAAAGACAAGCACCGCTGAACAGGGCAAAGCACCGCCATGGTGAAGACCGCTGAACAGGGAAAAGACCGCCATGGTGAAGACCGCTGAACAGGGCAAAGCACCGCTGAACAGGTCAGAGACAGCAAAGGCAAGCACCGCTTAACAGGGCAAAGACCGCCATGGTGAAGACTGCTGAACAGGGCAAAGCACCACTGAACAGGTCAGAGACATCAAAGTCAAGCACTGCTGAACAGGGCAAAGCACCGCCATGGTGAAGACCGCTGAACAGGGCAAAGACCGCCATGGTGAAGACCGCTGAACAGGGCAAAGCACTGCTGAACAGGTCAGAGATAGCAAAGGCAAGCACCGCTGAACAGGGCAAAGCACCGCCATGGTGAAGATTGCTGAACATGGCAAAGCACCGCCAAATCAAGTATCGTTAGCCCATGTGCAGCTGGGACAGTGACGGAACTGGGACCGTCACGGGGAGCGTGATGCACTCTGGGCACCATTCACCCTCCAGAACCAGTGGAGACCTGCATCCACTCTGTCTGTCCTTCACAGGATGATGCACTCTGGGCACCAGTCCCCCTCCAGAACCAGTGGAGACCTGCATCCACTCTGTCTGTCCTTCACAGGATGAAGCACTCGGGGCACAAGTCCCCCTCCAGAACCAGTGGAGACCTGTATCCACTCTGTCTGTCCTTCACAGGATGAAGCACTCTGGGCACCATTCACCCTCCAGAACCAGTGGAGACCTGCATCCACTCTGTCTGTCCTTCACAGGATGAAGCACTCTGGGCACCAGTCCCCCTCCAGAACCAGTGGAGACATGCATCCACTCTGTCTGTCCTTCACAGGATGAAGCACTCTGGGCACCAGTCCCCCTCCAGAACCAGTGGAGACATGCATCCACTTGGGAGACTGTGGCTTTGCACTCCCCAGGATGGTACAGTGGGCAAGCCACCCACTGTAGAGACTTGAGAGACTGCGGCTTTGCACTCCCAGGATGGTACAGTGGGCAAGCCACCCACTGTAAAGACTTGAGAGACTGTGGCTTTGCACTCCTCAGGATGGTACATTGGGCAAGCCACCCACTGTAGAGACTTGAGAGACTGTGGCTTTGCACTCCCCAGGATGGTACAGTGGGCAAGCCACCCACTGTAGAGACTTGAGAGACTGTGGCTTTGCACTCCCCAGGATACATCAATGGGCATGGAGCCCCGTTGTGGATCTGGCGTGGTGCTGTCATCTGGCTGAGGTGCCCCCCCTTCCCTTTGCCCTGAGGTGCCTGTTGTATTTCTATCTGATGCCCCTGCAGTGTTCTCTCCGTTCCAGGACAGGTATCGTGTGTGGGCCTCGCCCATGCATTTTGGGCCCAGTGGTCCACGGACATTGAAATGTGCATACCTGTACTACTATTCAGTATGTATATATTTGGAATGTGTATATATTGATGTATATATGTGCTTACTGATTTTTGATACATTACAATGGTTTGACTCATTTCCTTTTGTCTTAGCATTTATCCGGGGGGTTTGGGGGTTGTTACTGTGATGTTTGGAAATGCATTGGTGTGTGTGTTGTAGTGGGTGAGGGTCGGGTTGGGGGTGGGGGTGTTGTGTGTGTGTGTTCCTGACTTTTGCCTCCCCCTCCCCTATGTCGTAGGTGCAGTACTCACCGTTGTCTTCGGTGCCTACGTTGCTGGTGATCATAGAGGAGCAGGAAGACAAGCGCAGGGAGTATTTGTAGTTCGGGCTCCATGGTGGGCTCCTTCGTCGTGGAGTGTGTTAAGGTGAGCGTTTTCCCATTGCAAAAGCTGTTTCCGCCGTGTTTTTATCCACTGTGAATCCGCCCCAAAAAAGGTGGCGGATTGGCGGGTTGTGATACTGTGGGCGGTACATTGTCTTCCGCCTGTCTGTTGGCGGTGACCGCCGCGCTGCTTGTCTGTCCCGCCGTGGCGGGCAGAGTGTTGAAGTGGCTGTCTTTGTTGGTGGTTTCCGTCACGGTCATAATTCCCTTTTTGTTGTCCGCCGGCCTGTTTGCGGTATTACCGCAGCTTTAACACCGTCCGCCAGGGTTGTAATGACCACCAAAGTCTCTTTCAAGCACAAAGTACCTGGTTTGCGTGAAAAATCTCCGCAAAGGGCCACAGAGGAGGAGAAGCGGGGAAACAAGAGGGTGTGCGTCGATTTCTCAGGCCGCACACGGTCAATGCGTCGTTTAGTTTCCACGCAGGAACGGCTGGGTGTCGATTTCTGGTGCTCGGTCGTGGATCCTCTTCAGATTGCGGGGTTTTCAGACGCCCCGGGGTCTGTGCGTGGAATCCTGGGCTTGTGACAAGCTCTGCTTCGTTCCGGTGGGCGGTGCGGGGACATTTCTCCCTCACGGCAGGCGCTGCGTCGATTTCCCCTCTGGAAGTCGGGCGTCGTCGTCCCAGGTCGGCTGTGCGTCGATCTGGTGGGCCGTGTGCTGAAGTTCCGGTCGCACCGCAGGCGCTGCGTCGATCTTTTCCTTGTGAAGTCGAGCAGCGTCGTTCCAGTTCGGCGAGTAGTGAATTTTTCACCGTGGGACAGGCTGTGCGTCGTTTTTAGCCAGCTGTGTGTCAAATTTTCGCTGCACAAGGAGTCCAGTTGCAAGAGAGAAGTCTTTTTGGTCCTGAGACTTCAGGGAACAGGAGGCAAGCTCTATCCAAGCCCTTGGAGAGCACTTCTTCACCACAGCCAGGGAGCAGCAAGGCAGCAGGGCAACAGCAAGGCAGCAGTCCTTCTCAGAAAGCAGTCAGGTGAGTCATTTGGACAGCCAGGCAGTTCTTCTTGGCAGGATGCAGGTTCTGGTTACAAGTTTCTTCTCCAGCAAGTGTCTGAGGTGGTAGGGCAGAGGCCCTCATTTTATACCCAAATGTGCCTTTGAAGTGGGGGGGACATCAAAGAGTGGCTTAGAAGTGCACCAGGTCCCCTTTCAGTTCAATCCTGTCTGCCAGGGTCCCAGTAGGGGGTGTGGCAGTCCTTTGTGTGAGAGCAGGCCCTCCACCCTCCCAGCCCAGGAAGACCCATTCAAAATGCAGATGTATGCAAGTGAGGCTGAGTATACTGTGTTTGGGGTGTGTCTGAGTGAATGCACAAGGAGCTGAGGCCGCCGAGGTATGAGTGTATTGCCGAGAGCGAGGGTGCCAAGTGCACCACACGCCACCCCAGCTAGACGTGGATTGTAAGGCACAGAAAGATTTAAGTGCAGAGAAACGCTCACTTTCTAAAAGTGGCATTTCTAAAATAGTAATATTAAATCCAACTTCACCAGTCAGCAGGATTTTGTATTACCATTCTGGCCATACTAAATATGACCTTCCTACTCCTTTCAGATCAGCAGCTACCACTCCAACAATGTATGAGGGCAGCCCCAATATAGGCCTATGAAGGGAGCAGGCCTCACAGTAGTGTAAAAACGAATTTAGGAGTTTTACTCTACCAGGACATGTAAACTACACAGGTACATGTCCTGCCTTTTACCCACACAGCACCCTGCCCTAGGGGTTACCTAGGGCACACCTTAGGGGTGACTTATATGTAGAAAAAGGGGAGTTTTAGGCTTGGCAAGTACTTTTAAATACCAAGTCGAATTGGCAGTGAAACTGCACACACAGGCCATGCAATGGCAGGCCTGAGACAAGGTTAAGGGGCTACTTAAGAGGGTGGCACAATCAGTGCTGCAGGCCCACTAGTAGCTTTTAATCTACAAGCTCTGGGCACATACAATGCCTTCTACTAGGGATTTTTAAGTAAATTAAATAATCCAATTGGGATTGATCCAATGTTACCATTTCTAAGGGGAGAGAGCATATGCACTTTAGCACTGGTTAGCAGTGGTAAAATGCGCAGAGTCTAAAAACCAGCAAAAACAGTGTCTACAAAGTGGAGGGAGGCAGGCAAAAAGTTAGGGGTGACCACCCTAAGGCTGTCAGGTCTAACAGGGATTGCAAGTCTATGGTGTCACAGGAGCTCGTGAATGGGATCAAGAGAGATTTATGATGTTTTACTCGGAGACCAGAGGCCTCTTCGAAGACCCAGAATAAAAACAGGCATCTGGGACCGCTCACCGCTGGGTGCGATAAATACGATAGTACATCGTTGGCGTCCTCCTTCCCAGTCCACCTCCACCCAGTAAGAAAGGCATCTTGATGAATTAGATGTGCTAGGGGTTCTATCGTGAGGGCAAAGAGGAAGGGGGCAGTGGACAGTCCTGACGCGTCCCTCTACCCACTGGGAAGGTCTCTGACAATACTCCGTTAACGAGAATTCGGGCAGTTGGCTTTTGGTAGAGAAGTGCACCATACGACGGAAGGTGCTTCCCATTCCCATTTTCCACAGAACTAAGGCCCTCATTCTGACCCTGGCGGTCTTTGACCGCCAGGGCGGAGGACCGCGGGAGCACCGCCGACAAGCCGGCGGTGCTCCAATGGGGATTCCGACCGCGGCGGTAAAGCCGCGGTCGGACCGGCACCACTGGCGGGGTCCCGCCAGTGTACCGCGGCCCCATTGAATCCTCCGCGGCGGCGCAGCTTGCTGCACCGCCGCGGGGATTCTGACCCCCCCTACCGCCATCCAGATCCCGGCGGTCGGACCGCCGAGATCCGGATGGTGGTAGGGGGGGTCGCGGGGCCCCTGGGGGCCCCTGCAGTGCCCATGCCACTGGCATGGGCATTGCAGGGGCCCCCGTAAGAGGGCCCCTACATGTATTTCACTGTCTGCTGCGCAGACAGTGAAATACGCGACGGGTGCAACTGCACCCGTCGCACAGCTTCCACTCCGCCGGCTCGATTCCGAGCCGGCTTCATCGTGGAAGCCTCTTTCCCGCTGGGCTGGCTGGCGGTCTGAAGGAGACCGCCCGCCAGCCCAGCGGGAAAGTCAGAATTACCGCCGCGGTCTTTCGACCGCGGAACGGTAACCTGACGGCGGGACTTTGGCGGGCGGCCTCCGCCGCCCGCCAAGGTCAGAATGAGGGCCTAAGTCTAGGTATCCCCAGTCTACTGAATCAAATGCCTTTTTGAAGTCTATTAATAGCAAGGCCAGGAGAGAGGAAATGGTCTGTCGGTGTGCCAAAGCAACATGCAGCCTCAGTAGACAGTACAGAGTCCCCGGGGTAGGTATGAAGCCGCATTGATCAGGATGAACCAAATGGTGTAAGGCTGTCTTGAGGCGAGTAGCTACAATAGTGGCATATATTTTCATCTCCCCATTTATTAAGGAAATGGGCCGGTATGCAGTGCATGACATGGGAGGGTGTTGGGATCCTGGGAGTACTACAATTGTGGCCTGATCTAGTTCCCTGGGTAAAGTGCCCCTATACAGTGCCTCATTGTAGAGGTCGTGGAGGCGCGGTGTCAGTATATCACAAAATATAGAGTAATATTCAGCAGTGTAGCCATCTGGGCCAGGGGTCTTACACTGCTTCAGAACTGTAATAGTCTTGCCGATTTCCTTGGGTGATATGGGTTCATCCAGAGTTCGACTGACCACTGTCGGAAGGCAGGGCAGGGAGATCTCATGTAAGAGTGGGGCACCCAATTCAATCGTTGGTCTGGGAACAGGTGTATATAGGGTGGCATAATATCAGGCTAAAGTGGAAGCAATACCCCTGGGAGTGATATGAATTGTCATGGCTGCATCCCTCACTTCAGGAATCACTCGCCCTGCCAATGCTCCATGTGCCAGCTGGTACAATAGTTTGCTATTTTTATCTCCCCAGCCATATATGCGTGCCTGGGAGGTGTGCCAAAGAAGCTTCGCCTCTTCAACGGAAAAGGTCTTGAGTTCCTCTCTCAGTAGCCTTAGGGCCCGCTCTCGGCCCTCCCTACCTCCCCCATCCAGCTCTTGTTCTAACAGCACCGCCCAGGCCTTAAGCCGTGTTATGTGTGTTTGCTTCTCTTTTTCTTTCATGGTGTAGGAGAGCTTTAGCATGACACTGGATAGCTGTTTTGCCTGCTGCCCATAGCGTTATATTGTATTGGACACTGCCCACATTTTCCTGAATGTAATGTTCTATTTCAACACCAGAGAGTGGCAGAATAGGCCACATCCTGCAGAACCCAGGCTTTGAGGCACCACATTGGCTTCTGAATAGAGTACTGGGAGCCCATATTTACGAGTAGTGGTGCATAGTCAGAAATGGCCCGCACAAGTATCTGTGCTTGGGTGAGCAAAGGGAGATTAGTGGCCAGCATGAAGAACATATCTATGCGCGCATGTGTGTGATGGGCCGCCGAGGTATGAGTGTATTGCCGAGAGCGAGGGTGCCAAGTGCACCACACGCCACACAAACCCATCCTCAATAGCCATTTATTAAGAAGAACGGACCGCCTTTGGCGGATTTGCGAGGGAGGGCCTGTGATATCTAGATCTAAATCAAGAATGGCATTCATATCGCCCCTATGATGGTGGGGCCCACAGACATCTGAACAATAATATCTGTTAGTGTAGTGAGGAATGATTTGAGCGCTGTAGGAGGGGCATATACACTAAGACGGTTGATGGGACGCCCTTCTATCATGCCCGCCAGAGCAATAAATTTCCCATGATGGTCAGGCCATGTCCGGTGCTCTACCATAGGTCAACTGCGGTGTGGGAGTATCGCGACTCCCCTATCTCCCTGTGCGAAGCCCGCATGTTATACCCAATCATAGCCATATCAGGCAAGAAATGGGCAAGAAGTCCCCATTAGATGTGTTACCTGAAGGAACAGGATAAAGAGTGACGAAAACGTTGTGAGGGTCGCAGGACAGCAGCCATTTTGATTTTATCGAGGAGTCCGATGATATTCCACAATATTATGGTACATGGGGCTATGGGAAGGTAAGAGTGGGGCCCAGGAGATCTCCAGGATGAAGGGTCCCCGAAGCCCAGTGAAGGAACCTATGATGCGGGTATGAGCTTGCGCATGGTTCCTGTCTGTGAGTAAGTGTTTGGTACCATGTGACATCAACACAATAAACAAAATATATTAACAATAGTCAGATAATGGCACGTTCAGGTATGCATCACCTAACAGCCCCCCCCCCACACTTCCCTCCCCAACTGGAGAAGCATCTGTCACCCTTTTAAAACATCTAAAATAACTCAGAAGAAAGTCAAAAGACTTAGGCCCGTATTTATACTCCGTTTGCGCCGAATTAGCGTCGTTTTTTTCGACGCAAATTCGGCGCAAAACTAACGCCATATTTATACTTTGGCGTTAGACGCGTCTAGCGCCAAAGTATGGGCAAATAGCGTCATTTTTTTGCGTGAACGCCTTCCTTGCGTTAATGAGATGCAAGGAAGGCGTTCCCGTCTAAAAAAATGACGGCGACGCAAATGCGTCGTATTTATACTCCCGGGCAAAAGTCACGCCCGGGAGGTGGCGGGTCAAAAAACCCCGCATTTGCGCCACTATTTAACGCCTGGGTCAGGGTAGGCGTTAAGGGGCCTGTGGGCTCAAAATGAGCCCACAGGTGCCCTCCCCTGCCCCCAGGGACCCCCCCTGCCACCCCTGCCCACCCCAGGAGGACACCCAAGGATGGAGGGACCCACCCCAGGGACATTCAGGTAAGTTCAGGTAAGTATAATTTTTTATATTTGTTAATTTTTTTTGGGTGGCATAGGGGGGCCTTATTTGTGCCCCCCTACATGCCACTATGCCCAATGACCATGCCCAGGGGACATAAGTCCCCTGGGCATGGCCATTGGGCAAGGGGGCATGACTCCTGTCTTTACTAAGACAGGAGTCATTTAAATGGCGTCTGGGCGGCGAAAATAATGGCGCAAATCGGGTTGAGGCGATTTTTTTGCCTCAACCTGACTTGCCCCATTTTAAGACGCCCTAACGCCATTTTCCCGCTACGCCGGCGCTGCCTGGTCTACGTGGTTTTTTCCACGCACACCAGGCAGCGCCGGTCTGCTAGCGCCGGCTAACGCCATTCCATAAATACAGCGCCCGCATGGCGCTTCAGAATGGCGTTAGACGGCGCTAAATTTTTTGACGCTAAACTGCGTTAGCGCAGTTTAGCGTCAAAAAGTATAAATATGGGCCTTAGATGGTACGGAGTAGTGGACCCCTCCAGGAAGTAGGATCTTTATGGCTATTTTGCCTGCTGACCCCAGAAGCCACCACATTGTGGCCCCAAAGACAGTCAAATTAGTGGTGTTTGACTCAGTCTCTCCCCCTCAGGTGGGGGGTCTAAGCCGGCCAGATCAGACTGCAAAGCGTGCCGGTATGATGTGGTGTTGACAGACCAGGAGAGACGGAACTGGATGATCTTGAAAGTTGCTGAGTTTTTCGCCTCCCACGGCGGGATCGGGTGTGGGAACACTTGAATAGAGCACCCCATCCCTCATTTGCCCCAGGGCTACGGGCCGAGGGCCGGCCGAAAGAACTCACCGCACCGGGACATGGTTGGAACAGCCGCTCCTCAGTTGCCCATTCCGATGCTGATTCAGGGGTATCAAAGAAGTTGGCTTTCCAGGCATTCAAGACCTTAAGATGAGCAGGGAAAAGGAGCATGTATTGCAGGTGTAATGCTTTCAATTTCTGTTTCACTTGGTCGTGAAAGTTAAACAATTTTATTTCCATATTATTACAGTACTAAATCATCTGTTAGATCAACTTCATTTGATCAGCTCAGTTATTAGTTCATTAATTGAAACGCGAATGACATAATCAATCAGAACTTATAGAAAAACATATGTTTGAATGCTCCTACATAAGCCGATAAAGATTTCCAACATCAATAGCAGAGTTCAGCAGATAGCTCGTCAGTCATTTGTCACTGTCAACGTCACCCCTAGGAAACCTACCTAACCAAGATTAGCATCAGCATGTGGGGCTTCATGCAAAACAATTTAGGAAAAACATAAATTTGGAAAACATCTTTCTAAGTGGAAAAAAAATCTATAAAACAGTACAGTTGGTACCTAGAAGAAAAGGCACAAGTTAGTCAGTCACATTTTCATTGCTACCTATCCACAGAATGGATCAGCAACAAAGTCCGTCTTCGTCTTCAGGTCATCAAACTGATCAACTATGCATCAGGCTCTCTGAGTTTGAGCCCAATTGACAGAATCTCGGACAGCGTCTCCTGACGTCATCTATTCTTCCCTCGCATTTGAAGTTATAGCCCCTTGTCATAACTTTTTATTAGGGTCTCCCAGTCCATCCCCCTAATTCCCAATTGGTCAGTAAGTCAGCAGATATGACTTTAACCTATAGTATTTGTTTACCAAATCTATGAATTTTAATATTAGTCCTTTCATTAGGTGTGGATTGGTCCGCTATTCGATGTCCTCATCATTTAGCTCTTCAGGTATCAAAATTGTTGCATGTTCCTCTTCAGTCAGTGCCTCTATTGTTCAAGTCCTGGGAAAGTACATTTAGCCTACTCTACACATAATTGTATCAACTTGTCTTCATCATCTCCTGTCCGCCGGTACATTGCAGAAAATTCTAGCTAAGCAACTTTAACATCAGGTGTATCAAGGACAGTTCAGGCATCCAGCTTCTTGCAAAGGCGGTTATTCTTTCTGCTCTGTGTGTGTGTGAGGGCTAGAAAGACTAGGCCATGATTTCAGCTAAGTTAGCACTACAAGTTAAGGTAAAACATAGGTTATACATTTCAATATGACATATTACTACATTATTCTTGTATATTTTTAATCATTTCATACAGTTTCAGTTATATTAGTACAATCTTGTATAAGTGGCTTTCGTACCCCGAGGGCACATTTTCAAACGTGCACACTATTTTCTCTACGATTAATTTCTCTACAAGCTTTTCATTATTCAAAACACATAAACCTCATTAATAATTTTCTAACTAGCATATCTGCTTCAACACTAGCACGTATACATATATTTGTCAGTGTTCGTGTGTGCGCATGTCTGTGTTTGTATTTGTGTGCGTATGTCCATGTGTGCCTGAGTACGTCTTGTGTGCGCGAATGTCTGTATTTGCCCATTGCCCCTGTCTGAAGAATGCGGAACCTGGGCAAGATGGCAATTCCTGGCCATCTCGTGGCTCTGCCATAATGATGTCAATTCTTGACAATTTGCCTAGGCTGATAAAATGGTGGAAACTCCTGGTAGAAGTCTGGCTCTACAATGGTGGTAATCCCCGAGAGCATGCTAACCCTGGACATTGACTCTGATTCTTGCTATAAGCCAGGTCCTGGCACAGCAGTGATAATTCCATGCAAAATTCTGGCCCTGGAATTATGGCAGGAATCCCTGCAGCATTCTGTTCCTATGTCACAATGGGTGCAATGACCTGCGCCCAATAGGAGCTATTATTGTGCCATGGGATCCAGAGAGTCTGGATAAGTAAACCTCATCCACTCTTTTGTGGCGTGCTTCATCATAGGGAATTGTTGCATTCCACGAGTTAGCGCCGTATAAATGAAGAAGGAACAAGGCGCAGTTCAGTTGAATTGTCCAGTTTATCTATAAACTCCTCACACATCGTCTCACCAACTCCAGAAAAAACAACAGTCCTTCACCAACATTCTAAGGCAAGCTCCAGGGCATTCCAATGCCCAACATTCTTAGGAGCTGTTTGGACTATACCACTAATACAAATATTAATACAAATATGAGAGCATACGAATTATATGCTGATTAACTGGCTTAAACATTTTGATAACTAAAACAAATAACTATGATACAGGTTATTATAAACAATATATATACATACATAAATTACAAGGTTATAACAGGAATCTTATCCATTCTAGCTAGGGAGCACTGAGAGGACGAATTCAAACTCCTGTTGGAGAGAGTTCTTGATAAAGCGACACTGGATAAATATAATGATCTACATGTTAAATTGCCTTAGTAAACAACAAAATCATTTTATTGGCAGTACTCTGGGTCAGATTAAAAAGAAGAACTGTAAGGATGCACAGTGAGTGCTAAGACTCCAGCATCCCTTATTTCACTAACCATTTTTGGCCTGTATACCACATCTAAGGATCAAAAGCCTTCTTTGGGTTAAGCACTATCACTGCCTAAACTGTGCATTCATTCATGCAGTAAGAGTCAGAGTCCTAATTAGGAAGATATTAATATATTTACACCTCTAAATATAGGATATACAAATTAAGAAACCTAGGGGGACAAAGAACATTTGTTATACTGATGATGATTATAATTGCACCCCTAACATGAGTAAAACATGAAAGTAGTAGTCCCAGGGTGAAATAGGGTTAGAGCACTGTGAAAGTTACTGCAAGCACGAGGGAGCAAGAAGAGGTAACTAAATATAGGCACAAACTATCAAACAACTTATCCTAGCTAATATTCTGGCACTAGAACAATGGGGATAGTCCATGGCAAGGGTGACACTTGCACAATAGTTGCACTGTTGGTAAAATGCTGGTGCTGCCACAATAGTGGTACTATCTGGCACCAGGCTTTTCCTGGCACAATGTTGGTAACCCCTGACAACAATATAATCCTGGCACACTGGGGGTCATTTGTGGTCAAATATCAGATGTGGCATAGTGGTGATAATCTCTGACAACATGTTAACTGTATCACAATGTGGTAATTACAATTAAAATGGCAGCCATGGCACAATGGTAGTAATACCTGACAAAACGCTGGCCCTGGCATAACAGTGATAATTCTTTGTGAAATGCAGGTCCTGCCACTATTGTGGTAATCTCTGGCCTCATGCTGATATCTGCTCAGTAGTAGTAATTTCTAGTAAAATGTCAGTCCTGGCAAAGAGGCGGTGATCCTTGGCAGCAAGCTTGCTCTGCCAAAATGGTTGAAATTCTTGGCAATATGCTGACCCTTGCACAATGGTGGTTCCTGGCATATTGTGGCAGCCACAGTATGATGGTGCAAAGGCACAATTGTAAATCATTTTGAATTTTCAGATCGAGAATTAAAAAAGAAATTCTGCAATATGTACTCATACATGCTTAGATAAGCTCTTCAAGATCTTTGTCGTTGTGATGTTTTGTGGAGAAGGTTGCTCAAGGAGAAACCCATGTCTTGTGTATGTACTTGTTCTCTTTGTTTTGCTACAAACGACCAAGCAGTGTAGTCCAGTATTTCACCTACTGCTGCCAATAAACATTTTCTTGTTTGAAAACAGTATATTTATCATGCTAATTGTAACCGACTAAAAATGTAACTTAACCAAATACATAATTTGTAACATGTAAGAAATTGGGTTACTTGTTGAGGGGGGTGAAACCCTCCTCAAGCAGCAACCACAATCCTTGTCAGGGTGAGGCACAAGCAAACCCTAAATTAACTTGTGCTCAACCTTCTGGTACGTTGGCACAGCACAGTCAGGCTTAACTTAGAAACAATGTGTAAAGTATTTGTGGAACACCAAACAGTAATAAAGTGAAAACACAACACAAGAAAAATTCTAATGTAGAGTAATAGAGTAAAGGTTAGTAAATAATACAAGACCAAAATGACACAAATCCAATCAGTAGATGTTAGACCTGACAGCCTTAGGGTGGTCTCTCCAACTTTTTGCTTGCCTCCCTCCACTTTTTTGACACAGTTTTTGCTGGTTTTAGGACTCTGCACACTTTACCACTGCTAACCCGTGTTAAGTGCATATACCCTCTCCCTTAAAACATGATAACATTGGTTCATACCCAATTGGCATATTTTATTTACTTGTAAGTCCCTAGACAGGCTGTAAGGCACAGAAGGATTTAAGTGCAGAGAAATGCTCACTTTCTAAAATTAGCATTTCTACAATAATAATATAAATCCAGCCTCACCAATAAGTAGGATTTTGTATTACCATTCTGGCCATACTAAATAAGACCTGTTTACCCCTTGCTGATCAGAATCTACCACTCAAACAGTTTATGACGGGAGCCTTAATGTTAGCCTATGAAAGGAGAAGGCCTCACAGCAGTGAAAAACGAATTTAGGAGTTTTCCACTACCAGGACATATAAAACACACAGATATATGTCCTGCCTTTTGGGTGGCACAATCAGTCCTGCAGGCCCACTGGTAGCATTTAATTTACAGGCCCTGGGCACAAGTACTGTCACTTTACTAGGGTCTTACAAGTAAATTAAGTATGCCAGTTGGTTATAAGCCAATGTTACCATGTTTTAGGGAGAAAACACAAGCACTTTAGCACTTTTTAGCAGTGGTAATGTGTGCAGAATCCAATACCAGCAAAAATAAAGACAGCAAAGCAGGATGTATTGAAGACAAAAAGTTGGGGGAAAACCTCGCCTAAGATGCCAGGTCTAACATGACCCTAGAAAGCCAGGTCAGAATTTGGGTATATGAAGGAAAAACAATGCTTTGTACCTTGTGGTCTATGACTTTACCAGAATACACATATGACATTGTTGGACCATAATACACAGTAACTCTTTATAAAGATAGCTAAAGTGTTTCTTCCTTCCACTTCGCCAATTGTTGTCTTATAAAATTAAACTTTTTGTTGTCACTTTGAAAACAGATGAAATAATGTACTTAAAAACATCTATACCCTTTCCTGTAAAAATGTTCTTTATAATTTCTTTTTGTTTTAAAACTAAAAAAATATTATATTTGGCCTAAATTATTCAGAATCAGAAACTCATAAGCAACCTGTAACTCCTTTTATTTGGAGCACGCAGCTACAAAGGCCATTAAGCACTAAGAAAGCAGAAATGGCACGCATGCCGAGTATCTAGGACTCCAGGGTCTGCACTGTCTTAAAAGGCTCTGAAGCACCAATAAAGATCTTCAGTCATCACCTGGGTTTGAATGTGTAGATCGACCAGGTTGTGTCACTCTTGTGCCTGCACAAATTCTGCTCTGTTAGGGCCTTGCATCTAATGCAGTTTCTACAATTTGTCATAACCTGCCACTTATCTCAGTGTCCTCTAGCACCCGAAGAGTGGCAGAACTATCATTCGTCCTGGGTTGAGCTGATATCCCTGGTGTAGGCCTCTCAGAAAGCTCCAAGAAAGATGCAGGTTTATGGGGTAATAACACATCCTCCACCAACTCCTGCTCAATTAGGTCATTGCCCAGGATGCATTCATGTTTATCCCCACCATAGCTAGCACAGATTTCCAACTGACCAGCAGAGGGGTATTTTGAAATCTGTGGTTCTTGCAAGTCTGTAGCTAATCCTTCTATAAAATATTATTGGGAGCACTGTACTCCTCTTCAAACACTGTACAGCTGGTTCAAAAATCCCATAAGCATGCACTCTCTTACATTCAGTTAACAGATTATGCAAAAAGTGGAGAGAGTTTTTGGGCACTTGGGAAAGGATTGTGTTGTCTTCTGCCCATAACTCCTTGGGGACCACGACCACCACATTGACCCAGTCTTCAGGCTCCTGCTGTATGTTCAAATATCAGGTTTATCAGGGTTGCAGTGTGAATAATGAAGTTATTTCCAGCCCATACAGAACTACCTCTCTTGTCCCAGGAGCCAACAGATTTCTTTCCTGGATATTTCAGGGGTCCACTGCTTAAGGGACTTTCCCCGGGCCTCGGATCACTCAGATCCCGGAATACTATTGGAAGATTTCTCGTCTGGCCGTGTGAAGGAGTTGCCCAATTTATGTGACTGTCTACCAGATTTTCTCTTTTATTGTTAGCCACACTTTGGGTTTGCAACTTATGTTTCACCAAGGTAATGATGCAAATTAAGAGAACACGTCTCCAAATGGCACTCAATAAAAAGAGTTTTGGTCACACTATATATCCAAGACACATGTTTCTTGGAAGCTTTTCTGAGTCTCCTTGTCCTTTTCAGTGGCACTGGTGAGTGGTCTGACCATGACCATGTAATCAATGATTTTGTTCATTTTCACATAATTCAATCACCCACATTCAACTGCATCATGACTTTCATATAGTCTAGAGACAAATTGCTAAGTCTCATATAAGCATATAAGCTTAATAAGCACATGAAGAAAACCATAAATATCTAAAGTAAGACATTTGGGTTGCGGCATCAGGAGCCAAGGGATATGCAGGGATAGATGCAGTTGTATGAGTGGGCAATTTTCAGAGCCTCTATCCTTTTCTACTCTACCTCTATTGTATGAGCCCTGTATTTCAAATTTCCTTTCCACTGTATGTGCAATTTGCCCCTCTGGAGCACTCTCTCTCTTTCTCTGTCTCTCTCTTTCTGTCTCTAGAAACTTAGGGCCTGATTACGAGTTTGGTGGTTCGTGGATTGCCATGGCGGTGGAGGTGGTCCGACTACCGTTGGGTTTTCAGTGGGACCACCGTTTTAACATGCATGCGGTTCCATAGACCAAAGACTGCTGCGGTCCCCCTGGCACTGGCAGGCAGCGCAGACCACAGTGACCATGAGATAGGCCAATGAGGCAGTCAGAACCACTCTTTCTGCCTGTACAGATTATGATGTTGCCTTCCGCCTACGTGACTGTGGTGGTCTAACCACCACGTCCCAGCTGGCGAAAACGGAGGCATAAAAGGCAGGACCTCACCTGTAGGCAGTGTCACACATCCTGTGCTGCCACGGAGCAGATCTTTCACATCCTGACACTGCTGCTGCTGATAGATCGAGCCCAAAATCCACACCACCTTGGAAGCAACCGATGATAAGACCACATACCTACTAGTGTCCCCAAACACCACAACAAATTGATGCACCGCCATCGACCTGGTAAGGGGGCTGTGCTTTGTGGGCCAAGTATAATCTTGTGTGTCCAGGGTCAGAGTTGTGCACAATGTATGACCCAATCACAGTCCCATGACACCCCCTTTGTGCAGGTCCCTGACACTGCACCACCACACGCCACAAAACCACACGTCTGCACATCCTAATTTCAGGGACAGTGAAGTGTAGATAACATTGCATCACGTAGCAGCAACAGCACATCAACATCACGCCTACTAAATGAACTGACATCCTCACATTGCTCACATGCCATGGCCTGTTGTGATATTGAAGACACATAGGTATGGGCGTGTTTTATAACCCAAACACCCTTTTCCATGCAACATCCCTGTAATGAACCCTCATATCCCACCTACATTGCAAGACAATGGAAGGTAAATAGGATGCACAATATTTTGAGAGACAAATAGACACAGCTCACAATGTAAACAGTACCTGCAGAATAGGGATGGCGCCATCAGGAGAACCCCAGGAAGGATGCTGTCCTGGGACACATTTCACTTTCCACATGCCCCTAAAATACTATTTGTACAGGAACTGGGCCTTCACGTATCTCAGGGACAACCAATAGTATAACCAAGTAACATGCCTATCTGCCAAATGTGTGGCAGGTCAGGAAAGCAAACACAACAAGAGCGTGGGTCATGCATGTAGATGAAGTAGCTGGAAGCTGCACACATGAAAATTGACAAATGATCAGTCAAAAGTATAGGAACGTGGCACACTTGAATAGCCTCCATGTGTGGATAAAGAAAACTCCAGCTTGAACACATGATACAAATGTACAATCTACATCAGGGGGACAAATATAACCCAATAGCTGTTGACATTGGCCAAGCCAAGATGGAATACTTACTATATCAAACAAAACACAATGCAATGACACCCCAATTGGATTACCACCCACATATTCATCCATTGAACCTCCCCACTTGTCATGGGTGACATCAGCACTGCTCCCAAAGTCAGATCTTGCCAACTGCAGCAAAGAGATCAGCAATCAGAGTAAATCAAACACAACTGTAGACATACATCACATATTACTCAGGAACAGCAAAAAGGTAGAAAAGTAATGGCAGAACAAATGTGTACCCAATAAACAGCTTGGGTTTATTAACACATCTTTGAATTCAGTTAAGACCAATGGCCAGTCCACAGTGTAAGTCCTTGTGCACTGCTGTATGGGTATGGTATGTGTGGTGTGTGTGTGGTGTATGGGCCTGTGGGTGCTGAGGTGGTGTCTGGAGGTATGGTGTGTGTGGGTCTGTGGGGGTGGTGTCTGTGGGTATCATTAGCCTGGTGTGGGTCTGTGGGTGTTGTGGTGGTGGTGTCTGTGGGTATGGTGGGTGTAGTGTGTGGGTCGGTAGGGTGAGGGTGGTGTCTGTGTGAATGATGGGTGTGGTAATCTGTGGGAGTGACTGTTGAGTGCTTATACTTCTTATGTGTTGGTACATCTTGTGGTGCCTGTGCTTATGTGTGCTGCTTGTGTGTGTTGATGTGGGTGCGTGCAGATGTGTGTGTTTTCTTTGGACAGGTAGGGGAAGAAGAATATTGGATGAGGAAGATGTAGGTGGTGAGGGTAGGATTGTGGGAGGTGGAAGGCTACCATCAGTGAGGAGGCCAGAGCCTGAAGATATCTCTGTAGGTCAGACATGGCAGTATGAATGCCTTCCAGGTACACTCCCACCTGCTGAAGCTGGGTGCCCTGTACCTGGATGGCACTCAGAATGGCAGTCTGACCCACAGAGATACTCCTCAGGAGATCAATAGCTTCCTCACTCAGAGCAGCAGGGGTAACAGGGGCAGGAGGGAGGTGCCTGGTGCAAACGAGATGCCCACCCTCTTGGATGAGTGGGCAAGGCCAGCTGGGTGGGGAGCAACAGGAAGGTGGAGATGGAACTGGGGGGCAAGGATGGAACAGGTACAGGTCCTGATGAGTCCTCCACCACTAGACAGTGGCCACTGGAGGAAGAAACCGAAGGTGAAGATGTTGATCCTGTGTCCTCCGTGGTACTTACCTCACCCTCTGGGCCACTGGGTCCCCCCATGTCTGATGTCTCGTGACTGGAGGTATCGGGGCCAGCTGCTTCCCCACTCATTTAGGCCCTGTCTCCTCCCCTTGTCTGTGCTGATGCTGAAATTACAAAGACAAATAGGGTCACTACATGAGCCTGAACACACTTGAACAACTACTTTGATTACCAAACATTACCATAATGTACAGTAGCCCCCAGCCACAAGCTTCAGCAAAGTTTGCAACACCATATGCATGCATGCTACATGAACTGTGAACAGTTGCCCACAGGAAAATCAGAATCACAGACAACTCCAATTGTATGGGTGAAATTGTTCAATCACAGTACCCATGGGGCAAGTAGGAGACCATATCACCTTGAATGGTTTGGGTTATGTAGCACAAAATAGAATAGCAATGCCAAGTTCAGTCTCACAGATACCACACAAGATCATACATCCAGCTATTCTTCATATACACAATACCACATCATGATGAAATGATGGCCAAAAAATCCAAGTACAGTAGCCGGAAGAAGGTGACAGGGAAACACCTATGTCACACTGTAAAAAATCACCAATTGTAACTTCACAATATGTACATTGTCTAAATAGACTCATGGACGTTGTACCAATGTTGCTCTGATCGACAACACATCTTGCACAGAAAAGTATACTGGAGACAATTTGGGGAAAATGACTGGGAGATTTATCTACAAATATCCACACCACAATGAATCAGCGAGCCCCAGGGAAATCACCTGTCTTGATTGGTAGTTCTGGGAATAACCTACTCAGATTGCATAAGTAAAAGCCAATAGTCCATTGAATGGTGTAGAGGCTCGGGGATTCTCCAGTAACTGTACAAGGCCCTTAACATGTAGCCCAATGGGAAGGCACATCACTGTCACTTTTTGTCATGCAAACGCAGATTCCCTTGGATGAATGAGTGTACACAACCACTTATGACTGCCACATTCTTGTAAATCACTCACTGATGCATGTTAGGCAATGATCCTTCACCATTTAACATGTGCTAAGCACTTCACCAAATGATTCTACATCAATGGCATGGAAATGCACATTGTGAGTCAAAACTGTAGTCCTACTTGTCATTTCCTTCATTGCTTCTGTAATTGTACAATGCCAACTTACATGGAATGACAGGTGATGTGTGTGAGCCACCAAACAATGGTGACACACTCTTGTCTGTGGCACCACATGAACTGTAGGCGAATCACGTGTCCAATTCCTAACACATGTTGGCATGCACACATATGTGAGGGAATCAGACTTCATCCCATGAAGACAAGTAGACCATGCATGAAACAACAGTGAAAATGATATGGCAAAAGTGAGGGTACACAAGCTAATATGTAGGCACAAGGAATGATGGCAACAGTGATGTTACCAAAATCATGTCAATGGACATTCACTATTTACCAAGGGAAAGTATTTCTCTGTCACTGCACCCAAAGTGCAATGTATGCTCTGTCCCATGTATGATGGCCACCTTCACATGAGAGACAGTAGTGAGGCACCATCATTAGTGACAGAAAACAGACAAGTGGCCTGTGGAGGACAGATGCCAATATACTCACTTGAGCAGACACATAACTTAGTACAGTGGTTTATTACCTCATGCTGTATGTTGTTGAGGCTGACGCACTGAAGACAGGTGGACTGTTGGGTACAAATGACACCCACAACAACAAACAACATGATCTGATTGATCACTGTACTCAACCATGTGTTGGCCCTGGAGAGTAAATTGGTTGTGGACTGCATGCTGTTGAGTCCTGAGTCACTGGGCCAATAGGCAAGGCACATCAGCATGCACCATCTTCCATACCTAAACAATAATTACTCATCTTCTGTGTCACACATGGCCCATCTCCAATCGTCAGGGAGAGATGGCAGACTTCAACACATCAACTTGGCAATGTAACAGGCAGAAATATGCCCAGGACTCATCCCCTTGTAGCTGCTGTGCTCCCCTCAAACGCCCGTCAAGCTGGAAGTAGGCCACTACTAGAATGCGGGCCATCAGGGGGATCAAGCTCCGGCACATGCCCCACCCACGTTGGGATGACAGCCCCAGCTGGACCTCTGAGATTTTCCCGGCCCAATGTCTCAGATCTTCTCACATCTTGTGACAGTGGGTGCTCTGCTGGCTATGGACCCCCAAGGTCTGCATCTTCTGGGTGATGGTTTTCCAAATCCCTTTCTTCTGATTGGCGTTAACCTGTATGGATGCAATAGATAAATTAAAAGTTTACAATGCCAGTTTTTTTGGCCAACTGGTTATGCCACACAAAGTTTGGAAACACTAAGCACAAAAATGTAAATGTCAACACACCATAAGTGTAAATCACACATGCTGGTCAGTACAGGGACAGAAATACAAACTTTTGGAGTCATCTGCAGACTACCCTGCTCATGCCCTACACTGACTAAGCAAGCCTACTGACATCAGATAGCCTAGGCTCATGCAGCATGTCCTATGAAGTGAACAACAATGAAGCACAACGCACCATTGAAACCTTATGAAGGGTCAACTCCTTGGGACTGACTTGACAGACACATTTACATCAAGCCACATTGACTCAATGCACACAGCCTCTACAGGCAACTACCATAGTACAGACCATAACCTAAGACTTAAGTGACAATGACACGGCTGCCATGGGTTGCACGTAAAGTCTTTTCTCTGTGCATGTGTGGACATATGAGCTACCCAAATTAAACTCATACCACTTCAGAGTGGGTTTGTGTGGTATATAACACACCTTCTATCATATGTGGCAATCCTACAGAGATGGACATCCCACATACTAAGGAATGTTTGGTCTGTACTGGTTGCATGTAATCAAGCTAATGAGTCACATGTCATGCCCTCCCCTGAGTCATCCAACTTTCTGCACTGTAGTTTTGTCACTTGTGCAATAGGCCTGTACTGTACAAATATGACTTATGGAAAGGTGACAACAGAGCTGTGAGACTACGCGACCTGTCATAAGTCAGGGACACACATTGACAATGAGGCTAAACGCAAATATGTACTAGTTCAAGGAGTTATGTCAGGACCCATTCCTCGTGTAATCAATGTACAAAAGGCCTTCAGGCCAAGTTTTGCCACTGAAGACTCATTTTGGCCACATCCAAGGATCTGCAGATCTACAGGAAGTGTGCCTGGTGCCACAGTTGCATAGCCACAGTAACTCTACCCAAGCCTGGTCTATGTCCCATACCGTGAGAAACATTTGACAGGCCCTGGTCTCTGCAGGCTGAGCATACATAACCTACATGACACTCACATTTTCATTACTTCGAAGCATGACAGTACACCCTGTGCCCATCCTCTATGTGGGTTCAGGGTTGTGTGGCAATCTGAAGGGCACAGTGATTTTTACATGGTTCTCATACAACAGTTTGGCAAGGCTAGATGTGGGCTGAGTGATCTGTGGGACTATATACATTGCTAACGAGACCCTCAAATGACTAAAACAGTATACATACACAGCTCATGCTGTAATGCACATATATGTTGTTTTACATTTACAAACATCATATCCAAATATATTTCATTTAATGGCTGTAAAGTCTCCTGGCCTCGATATGTGAATGCAACAGAAGGAGGATGTAGGGCTTATCACACAACACAATGGTAATATGAGATACATAGAGAACTTGTCTCCACTACCAGCACCATGTACATCCCATGTATGGAATATAAAATGTGACAACAGCCACCTGAAAAGTCTCAGTGGCACTCAGAAGCACATTGTAGCCTATGAGGAAGGAAAGGATGGAGTAAGCAGAGTCAAATATGCCTATAAGGTTCTTACTTGCTCCTTTGGTGAGCCATAGAGCTAACCATACAAGGGGAGGACCTTCTCAACAAGCCTCTCAAGCTCCTCAGGAGAGAAGGCAGGGGCCCTTTCACCTGTCTGGCATGGCATGATTGCTCCCAAAGGTGGCAAACAGCAGCTGAAGTGGTGGAGGTGTTGATGGCAGCAGTGTCAGGAGTCAAGTGAGTGATTTAGCAAAATGCGGCATGGATGTATGACACATACACGGTCATCGCCGCCAATATCCACAGCCATTGGTCTGCAACCATCACAGTTACCAACGTTAGCCTATGGCTGTGTCTGCTTTGGTTGAGACCGCCCACCGCGCGGTCAACTTCCGATGGTGGTCGCCGGCAGTTCCTAATGTCCTCTGAACTAGGACAGGCATCTGCCATTTTGGCAATTGTAAATAAAGTATTGGGCCCTGTTAAATGCGTCACAGCATCAATATATGTGTCTGATCATCACAAACAATCTAAAGCAGCCTTGTTGTGTAGTTCTCCCACACAATCACCAGTGCAGTGTGTTGCTGGTCACAGATGGCATATTGAGGTAGTGCACTCTCCACCAGCGGTGATGGTATTTTTGGCAGTCGGAACAGACTGTTAAATTTCGAGGGACACATGAGGCGCAGGATGATGCCCACATCCATGTTGACACGTGTACAGAACCACGGGACTCACATTTGGCCCTTGAGTAGTAGGCAGCTTTGATGTGTAATGGGTGTAACGTATTTCCAGTCAGTAAAGTTTTCTCACATGATTCTGGTCCTATTCATCATGTATGTTGATGTGGACACACTGGCTAATGGTCCAATTAATTTAATTCCACAAATAGGTACCCTGGGATAGGGAGGAGGCGATAAGCACCAGTATACTACCCATTGCCAGACCTTCGAACAATGGAATGACTTCACATCATCAAACAGTTCTGTCTCAATAGGCAAACTATTGTGGATTTATATTGTCAGTTGGAGCCAGATGTGATGCCTGAAAACACCAATCCAACATGCATACCAACTATTGTCAAGTCATAGCAATATTACACTTCCTAGCCACAAGGTCCTTCCAATATACAGTGGCATCATCTGGTGGTTTGTCCCAACCCATGTTCAGTGGTGTGTTAAGAGATGTGGTATCAGCAGTGATAAAGCAGATTGAGAGCTATAACATGTTCCCCAGACATGAGGATTTAGCCAATGTGAAGGCTGACTTCTATGGTTTTGGTCCACTCCCACATGTAGTAGGAGCCATGCATGGCACCCATATTGCATTTGTGTCACTGCAGGCAAGGAAGCAGTGCCATTCTATCAATGTACAAGTTGTCTGCTTGTCAGATCTCTACATCTCAAATGTATGTGGCCAGTTTCCAGGTACAGCCCACTATTCCTTTGTAATGCAGAGCAGCACCAAACTTCAGCTGATGTCACAACTGCAACCAGAGAGGGCTTGGTTGGTTAGTAAGTCATATCTGTCCTGATTGTGTGTGTGCAATGTCAGGTGCTACAAGCATGAAGTGAGTGACTCATTGTGGCACTTATGTCTCATTCCAAAATAGAAGACTCAGCATATCCCAACCGTCCTTGGTTGTTAACACCACTGAGGAATCCATCTACACCAGGGGAAGTCCGATGGAGCAGACTTTTTATGCTCCTGTAGGTCAGATTCTGCTGTCTAGACAAGACTGGGGGAGCCCTCCTCTACTCACCCATCAAGGTATGTGAGATCACCCTGGCACGCTGCAAGCTCCATAACACCGCCATGCAGAGTAATATCCCTTACATCCCAGAAGAGGGCGGAGTGTGCAGTGCCACCGGGTGAGAATCCTCAAATGCCAAATGAAGCTGATAGTGGTTAAGAGGAAGGAGCTGAGTTGCGACAAGATCTCATGAACAGCTTTTTCTCATGAGTGTAAGTATGTAATGAGATGTCATTACTTTGACTGTACAATGAACTGTAGTTGTCATAATGTGTGGGGTATATTTTTGGAAATAGGGAGCTGATGCCCAGGAAAATCTGTTAAAGGGTGTTTGATGAGGAAGCTTTTGATATATTAATATTTTGAAAATATTGCTTTATTTGTGTCAGATTTTTCAAATGGACTTTGTTCTCCAGATGTTTGCTATGTGACTTGTGTCATATGTATGGTTTAATAACTATACTCCTTGTTTTGTTCTTTGTTCAGGTACCTTTCACCATAAGATCTTCATTTAGGCATTTCAGAGTTGTAACATTGGCAGGTATATTGTGCTGTTGGGACATAAAAAGAGGGCACGGAATGTTCCTGGGAATATATTTCACAGACTTTGAGTGTAGAAGACCTGTGTCAAGACAGCTTGCAAAGTGATAGGATGAAAGTGCAGAAGACTCCATTGGACTTGTTCCTCGTTGTGTGGTGGCCATGATGCATCACGTGTGTCATCATGTGGTCAGTAAAAATGTTGTTACTTGCCAAAATCATGTCAGTTCCCCTTCGCATTGGCTAAACGCTCTTTTTGTCTGAACTGTTTGTAGCCGTTAATGTGTTTCATTTAGGTAGGCCAAAGTCACTGACATTTGTTTGTGTCATACTACCCGATGCAGTAGCACTGGATTATAATAACCCTGTGATCAGGGGCAGTTGTACTGCCATCTGTCTGGGTGGTGCATTATATGAGGTGGGCTTCCTTTTGAGAGCTAAGGGATAAGGCTCCAGCTGATGACATCAAACATGCCAATTCTTACCTATTTAATGTCTAATATGTCCATTCCTACAACATTCTGGGGGTCTGTACCAGTATATTTTGTGGCCTACACAGTCTGATATGGTCATGTCTGAATTTCTATGTTTCTGAGGTCTTCACAGTCTATGTGCTGAACAATGTAATAAAACCTCTTCTGAAACAAGACATATGTATATATGTGTTGGTGTGTAATGGTTGCAATCCTGAGCTGGACACATTGTACATGCAACATATCCCTGCTTGCACAAGTAGCATGTATCTCCATCTCATGGTTCACATGGCCTTACATATCTACATAGCTAAATGTGAATTTTAAGACAGCAGGCTATACGTTTGTGCCTGGTGAATTTATTACAATGCTAATGCAGAAATATAATTTGGGACAGAAAGAGACAAAAATGTACAATGAAGGGGTCAATCATGGTGAATGAAATCATTGGGGTAGATGCCACACTATTGGAAGTCCATGTCCAGAGTACTCCTCCCATTGGAACTGGAATGTGAATCAGGATCAGTCTACAGAATGTATGTGTGACACACAAAGGAGGACATTAAGGTTGAGGTTTCTTGCTGGCAGTAATGGGTGTCTTGCCATCCGCACCTCCTGGATTCTTTCATGGACACCCCTGCTTGCGAGGGGAGGGGAATCAGCTGCTGCAGAGGCAGGGGTGTCTGAGGGTGGTTGTACCTCAGGCAGGCCCTCCCTTCCTGTGGCTGCAGCAGATGTACTTGGCCTTGAGTTATTTGTCCCACAGGAATGGGTGGATGGTGGTTGAAAGCACTGCTCAGGGTTGTGGGGATGTCCCTCAGCACCCCTATTAGGGTGCCTCTGTTTGAATTGTGGTCATCCATTTTTTGGATCATGTCCCTCTGCAGCTGCTTCATTTCCCGGAGTTCAGTCACTACCTGGCCAATCTGTTTTGGGACTCCTGATAGACCCGCAAGAGGTGGGTGATGGTATTCTGGTTGACAGCAGCCCCATTGGCCTCACTCTGCTGGCCGATGGCATCCCTCCCATGCACCCTACCCCACAGGGCTGTGCCAGCCTGACCTGTTGATTAAGAGGGTACATTGTTATTTGTTGTAGGGTGATTTTTACCTCCATGGACATTCTATTGTGGTTTACTGTGCCATGTTACCATGGTTTAGGAGTATTTGACATGACGTGTGAAGCTTGCCTAAACTATTAGAATAAAGCAGCTCATTAGATGTGCTGATCAGTTGCACGTTGGATGAGGGAATGAAAATTACATCTTATCAACAGTGAAGCCAACACAGTGGAGAGGCAACATGTGCATTTGCCCATTCGGAAGCCTAGTTGAGTGTGATACAGGCAAACACACAACTTTGCTGTATCTGTTTCTGCAGTCATCATGTGTTCACTGCTGTGTCATTGTGTTTGCTGCTGCTACCAATCTGCTGATGCAGCATATGTCCTTGGAATACTTGGTGCACACACTTGGGGGCATATTTCCACCTTGCTCCACCCTAGCGTCATTTTTTTTACGCTAAGGCGGCGTAAAGGAGGCCTTTCTCTCATGCTGTAGTAACACGCCACTTTGTAAACACTTGCGCCACAATATGCCTGTACCAGGTCTAATGTTTGCAAGGGGGGGGGGTGTTCTGATGCATAGTGGCCTGAAAAAATAGTGCAGTGAAATTTACAACATTTCACTGCACCATTTTTTCCACCATTTTTAATACCTGCTCAGAGCAGGCGTTAAAATGACACACCCATTTTAATCAATGGGCCTCCTTTTGCTTTGCTGCACTAGCGTCAAAATTTTCAATGCTAGTGCAACAAAGCGTCACAATAGCAGCAAACAATTTGACAATATTGTCCTAATGAACACCATGGTGCACTGTATTGTAAATATGGCCCAACCATGTTGTCGTTGGGTGGGGTAGGGGCAACGCAAGAAACATGGCACATCAGGACTGATGCGCCACTTTCTTGTAAATATGCCCCTTAGTAAGGTGTCATTCCTGTCCTCAGTGGTTTAATCTTGGGATACCAGGTCTGAGTTCAGCATGATCTACATACTGCACACTGCCAGGTGAGTAAACTTTATTTGAGCATTCACTAACAGATATATTTGGGCAAGTGGACACTGGGCTGGTGTTTGGAATTATAGAAAGAGAGCTTATTGGGCTTTGCAGTCAGGTCACTCCCTCTACTTCACAGACTAGACAAATGGTATACTTCCAGTGAGTAAACTTCATTTGAGAGTTAACAAACAGGTGTATTTGGGGAAGTGAACACTGGGCTGGTGGTTGGAGTTAGAAATACAGCCCCTATTTTGCTTTGCAGTCAGGTTACTCCCTCTACGTCCCAGCATTTGACAAATGGTATCCTTCCAGGTAAGTAAACTTCATTCAAGAGTTAACAAACAGGTGTATTTGGGCAAGTAAACACTGGGCTGGTGGTTGGAGTTAGAGACACAGTGCCTATTTTGCTTTGCAGTCAGGTTACTCCCCCTACTTCCCAACACTTGACAAATGGTATCCTTCCAGATGAATAAAGTTCATTTGAGAGTTTACATACAGATGTATATGGGCAAGTGCACACTGGGCTGGTGTTTGGAATTAGAGAAACAAGGCCTATATTGCTCTGCAGTCAGCTTACTCCCGTCACTTCCCAACACTTTACAAATGGTAGCCTACCAGGTGAGTAAAATTCATTTGAGAGTTAACAAACAGGCGTACTGGGCAAGTGAACACTGGCCTGGTGGCTGGAGGTAGAGAAAATGGGCCTATTATGCTTTGCAGTCAGGTTACTCCCTCTACTTCCCAGCACTGGACAAATGGTATCCTCCCAGGTGAGTAACTTCATATGGGAGTTAACAAACAGGTGTATTTTGGCATGTACACACTGGGCTGGTGGTTGGAATCACAGAAACAGGGCCTCCTGGGAGTTGCAGTCAGGCTACTCCCTCTACTTCCCAACATTTGACAAATGGTATACTCCTAGGTGAGTAAAATTCATTTGAGAGTTACCAAACAGGTATATTTGGGCAAGTGTCACCGGGCTGGTGGTTGGAATCACAGAAATGGGGCTTCCTGGGAGTTGCAGTCAGGTCACTCCCTCCATTTCCCAACACTTGACAAATGGTGTACTCCCAGGTGAGTAAACTTAATTTGAGAGTTCACAAACAGATGTATTTGGGCAGGTAAACACTGGGCTGGTGGTGGGAGTTAGAGACACAGGCTTTATTGTGCTTTGCAGTCAGGTTGCTCCCTCTATTTCCTAACACTTGACAAATGGTTTCCTCAGATGAGTAAATTTCATTTGAGAGTTACCACACAGGTGTATTTGAGCAAGTAGACACTGGGCTGGTGTTTGGAATCACAGACAGGGCCGTCTGCAGCGCTAGTGGTGGCCTGTGCGGCAGTATTTTTTGACGCCCCCACCCAAGGACCACCTCCTTGGATTCACTCACTACCACTGGGCAAATGTGCCCCTCATCTATCCATAGACCTCCTTTCACATACATTCATTTGTTTTAAAGCACTTTGTAAAGGTAGGCTTTACTGATCCACTCAGCTATCCACATAAAATATAGTTCTGTTCCTTGCAGCAGGCAAATTAACCCTGTCAACTACTTTATGGCGAGTCAAAACTGCCGCTAGACAAAACTCTCTCCCTAGCAGGAACATTATTCACAAGAGGTATCTTGACATTTTAATTGTTTCCTGAAGGCTGGAACTTTTCCTTTTAAATCGCAAGTTTTGTAAGTCATTGCTGAAGTCAGCGCCCTCCAATACAGCTCAGCACCCGGTGCGGCTGCACCGCTCGCACCGTCTAAAGCCGTCCCTGATCACAGAAACATGGCCTCCTTGGAGTTGCAGTAAGGCACTCCCTCTACTTCCCAACACTTGACAAATTCTATACTCCCAGGTTATTAAACGTAATTTGGAAGTTCACGTACAGATGTATTTGGGCAAGTGCACACTGGGCTGGTGTTTGGCGTTAGAAAAACAGGGCCTATTGGGCTTTGCAGTCAAGTCACTCTCTCTACTTCACACACTAGACAAACGGTATACTCCCAGGTGAGGAAACTGCATTTGAGAGTTAACAAACAGGTGTATCTGGGCAACTGAACACTGTGCTGGTGATTGGAGTTACAGAAACAGGGCCTCCTGGGATTTGCAATCCAGTCACTCTCTTTACTATCTAACACTTGACAAATGTTGGATAACACATTGATGTTGCCAGACTGCATTTAGGTTGGAGCATACATCTGCATGTTGAGACATACTATGAGTTCTGGGATGATTTGTTGATATTGAAATACCTACAGGCACCATTCCAACTTATGGCGTGTGATGGGCCTTGGTAGCTGTGATGTTAGGTCTAACAATACACATTGACAATGTTACATCTCAGATACTCTAAGTATTGAATGTTGTTAAAGTCAATGAATGACACAGTGGCAAAAGCTGAGCTGTGAGAATGCAGGACATTGCAGTTTAGCGACAGTTTTTGTGTTGTGACTTACCAGACTCCACTCCGCGAGGTATTCCTGTCAAGCCCTCAGGATGCAGGATGGCAAATATCTTCTGGTCTCAGGGTAAGAGTTGTAATTGGGCACTGGGAAGGCCACGACCAGTCTTGTTGGCCTCCATCTGTTGCCTGGAGACCAGGGAATGCACCATGCCCCTCAGGTTGTTCCACCTCTTACTAGTGTCCTCTTTTGTGTGCAGAGTGGTGCCTACAGTATTCACTCTTTCGACGATCCTTGGCCACAGTTCAGTTTTTCCTACTGAGAAAAGTGTGCTGAATTTGTGCTCCAAACAATTGTGGCTCTACTCTTATGATTTCATACACCATGACTCTCAACTCATCCTCTGAAAAAGGGGATTTTTGAGACATGACATGGTGGGCAACTAAAGTGGGTGACAGGGAGATACTTGCAAAAGGAAAGTGATACAGGGAGTAAATGGAGAAAAGTGTGTGAAAGGGGTTTTAGGGATAATGAAAAAAGGATGCCTTATCTCGCTGGCCAGTAATCAACTCTCAGTTACAGTGGAAATGCAAAGGATCATGGCCTGTGAAGGGGTGTTTTTATAGTGTGCTTTGCAGGTATGTACACTTGGCCCACGATTGTCAGCTGTGTTGTTGTGGAATTCATCCAATGGACTTTTATCTGTTGCTTTGGTGAACACAAACCGCAGTGGTCGACTACCGTTGGGTAACCGCCTCATGGCAACTGCCATGTTAAGTTGACTGTGTGGTTGTGATAGGCCCGGTGGTTGGCCGTGTTGCTGGCGGCACCAGAGTATGGACCTCAACGATAGCAAACCACCAACTGCTGGTGGTAACCACTTTGGCTTGGTGGGCGACGGTGCTGCCTGTATACATTGTAATATGGCGGTCTGGGGACCACTTGTGCAGCAGTCTTTTTGGGCCCCCAACATAGCAGTCTGGAAGTCCGACCACTAAACTCGTAATCAGGCCCTTAGCCTTCTCAATTTCCAATTTAAATTGATTGGTCTGGAGGTTGATCTCCATTTGGGCTCAGGCCTTGTAGTCTTCTTACCCTATATGTTTACTTGCATCAGTTTACACTGTTCTTTCGGTGCCTGGTCTCTCATGAATCACAGCTCACTCTCCCTAATATCTACAATCTGATACTTTTTTATTACTCTAGAAGTTAGTCAGATGAGATCTTTCGTGCACTTAAGTAACAAGCACCATGATGTCCAATGTCACCCCACACAGTTAGTCATCAATATCAGGAAGTTTTTCAGTGTACGCAAAAATTGAGTAAACAGCAATTTAGGCACTGCATGTATGATAAAAAATCACCCACACTGAGGCCTTTATTACCAACTAGGTGGAATAAAGTAGGGCTTTGCTAAATACCCCACCATTATTTACAGAGGGGTCCGAATTGAGTCCTTAACTTGTAATGACAGCCTAAGCCTCCTTGACTACAGGGGTAGACATGGATGCTCAAGGAAGGTGTTGTAGGGCGAGTCTACCCTTCAACAGCAAGATCACAGTTAGAATAAAGATGCCACTGTTTAGCTAGTATTACAAACACATTGATAATACAAGAATACATAAATATATTTACAGTATTCAAGCCTTAGAAAGCCACGCTGAACAATCGACGCTACACAAAGAAACAATGGTATAAAACAATATATCTGTAAAACCAGGGGCCCTCTGTCTAAGCAAGTTATATAATATTCACGATCACGACATGATCTCAAACGTTTGCATTATGCTGAGACAAAACATTGAAAGGATTAAACAGTGTTCATAGACAAAGGTTGGCCGCAATCTTAGTTTACAGTGATCAGTACACGTTACAATGAGCGAAAACTCTTTGTTATGAACCAGTAACGTTTAATCTTCACTATTTTACTGTTAAGCCACGAACCACTTTAAACAAAGAAAAAAATAAAGCAAATTGAATGGCTATCAACAGACAGTGCAGCTGGAAACCTGCAGTAAAAGACGAATGTCTTGCAATGCGAAGAGAGCATTTGTTGGGCAATATCATATCATCAATGGTTCACCTCCTTAATATTTACAGTGGCTAAACATTCCCAGATTCTATTCAATGAAGATGTTTGATTATGTTTTCTGTAGTTGCTTCATGACTTTTCACTTTGTCAAGGGGGTGGGTCTTTTGCAAAAAGGGGGCAGCCTCTCTCAGTAGACACCAGTCGCGGCTCGCTTCGCTCATAAGGGGGGGGGGTGAGGGTGGGTGCGGCACGCGAGGTTGGGGGAGTGGGGGCAGGAGGGGGTAAAATCTAATTAAAAAAATAAAACATAAAACTTACCTGATCCGCCGCACCACTCCTCTTTCTCCTGTTGCTGCAGGTACAGGCTCCCAGCCTGCCCTGTGACCAATCCTGATGCTGCTCATAGCAGTATCAGGATTGGCTGGGAGCGCTCAGTCAGGGCACTCCCAGGCAGACTGGGAACCAATGCATGCTCTCTCCAGCCCAGCAACTGTGTTTCTGGGCTGGAGAGAGCCTACTGCGCATGTGTGTTTGGCGGAGTGCACTTTGCAATCTCCTCACTGCTCGTCACCCCCTTGGCCCCTCTACTTTAACAAACGAAATGATGATAAACGTGGTTTATTATAATTTCACATGTTAAAGGTTTTGCAGCTTCTGTTGCTGGCAGGGGGCGATGCTCCTGCGCCCTAACGGAGTAGCCGCAGCTGGTAGGGACACCTAAAACAGAGGGGAGTTCTTATGCAGGAGCTCATCTCTTGGACACAGAGGAGCCACACAGGAAGGGGGACATCTTGACACCGAGAAGTAGATCTCTCACAAAGAAGAGGGATCTTTTTTTACAAGGAGAGGCTATATTGCACCAGGAAAGGACAGTCACAAGTAAATCTCATAAAATCAAGGGCCTCTCTCATCGAACTGAGAGGACCTCACACAGAGTGGACACCATCAGCAGAACGGGCACTACGTCAAGAAAAGAGACACTTAAAAATAGAGGGGCACATTCACACATAATTGACACAAATGCACACACAGACAAATGCACACACAGACAAATACACACAGATACACAAGGGGCTCCTAGTTTCTTGTATTCTGCCAGGGACAATTAGTAGGGTGTACGGGCATGAAGAGTGAAGTGATGGATAACAGGAGACACATGAAAGCAAAGGTGCACAGAAAGCGATTGCAAAAGCATGTAGAACAAAGGTGTACTTGATGGGGTCGAGGACACAAAAGGGCAGAAGTGTAGCAGGTCATCACTATGGTACGAGGGCAAAGAAAGAGCCATGTGAGAGATACAGGGGTGCAGATAACTAGGCAATGACACACACAGCATTGCCAGCAGCTAAAGGATGCATATGACACAGGCAGAGCAGTCATGGAATAAAGGAGCAGAGGACAGACTGGTACAAAGATTCAGAATGCATGGCAGAACATTTGAAAGAGATAAAATGAATGCAAGCAGCACACATGTACTTGGAATTCAGAGGGCACTGGGCTGCCTGCAGATGGCATAAGACTGAGAAAACAAAGAAGCAAAACATAGGTGCAATAGCCACATGGCAGAGATACAGGAAATACAAAAGACATGCCATGAACCACAATGCAGGGGGCAAAGGGATGCATATAGGTGACACAAACAAGGATGACAGAGGGCGCATCTGGCACTTGTCAAGAGGCACTGCCATATAGTGATCACATGGAAGTGGATCACATGGTGGGGGTACAAGACATAGATGGCAGGAAACACGTAAGCAATAGTAAGGGGAACAGGGATCTAGGGATACATATTGCAGGGGGAATAGAAATGCCTTTGTATAAGGTGGGCACACAGCAGTACAGATAATAAAGTGTATCATAGCTAAGTTCATTTAGATGCAGGAAGCAATGACTGGAAAAGGCATAGCATGGAGGCTGAGGAAGCCACATGCTCTTGGAGTAGCACACAGCAGCAGCCACTGCAAATCTCATGGGGAGGGGTGGGGGGAGGGAATAAAAAAATAATAATGTACCTTTTGCCATCGCCGCTGCCTCCTGCAGCATTGCTCCTCTTCCTTCCCTCGATGTTGCGTCCCAGCATTCACTGGGACACCAGCACAGTCTCTCCAGCAATCCTGGCGCTGCTTTCATGCTAAACCTAGCATAAAAGCAGCATCAGGATTGGTCTGAGTTGCTTGGACTGCTATTCAAACACAACCCTGGGGTCTGTGTAGTTTCTCAAGCCTGGCTGTTCGGCACAGCCAAGCAAAGCAAAGCAAAGCAAGCCAGGCTGGAGAAACCTAAGTGTACGTGTGTGTTTGGCCGGTCTAAGACAGCCAGCCAAACACACATGCGCACTTAGGGGCACTCTCTCCTCCTCCCACCTCCCACCTTCTGTGGTCCAGCCCCTCCCTGAACATGCTGCTGGTTGAGCTAGCAGCTGAAAGATAAAACTATAATTAAATATTGTTTTATCTTTCAGCTCGTGGCTAATTCAGGTGCTGTTGCAAATGCACACCACAAGAAGGGAAGTGATTGGTTCCTGGTAGGGTGGAAAGAGATATGATTGTCATTGACGTTTTATTGGTGTTAATTAATGTTCACTCTGTCACAAGTTATAGCAGATTCCCTCAGTCTTTGAGGGGTACAGACCTCTCTGTTTCCTTTATTCTTACAAGTGTGAAGCTTCATGCTTAACACTTATTCCAATTCTGGAAGACTTCTACTGGAGTATTCACTATGCTGACACCTCTGCACATTTCCGTATTTCCTTGAGACCCCACTTTATAAACCATCCTTATTTTAAGCTCAGAACTTTGATTAGATTACTTTAGAGCTTATTTACATTTAGGAGAGAGAATCAGAGTTTTGTTAAGGAACACATATTTCTAATTTTCAGTTTCTGTATTTCTGCGGTCATGGTTATTTTCTATCTTATCCTATTGAGGCTGAACCTATTGTGATCTTTCAGCTTGCCAGCTGTAATCCTGTACCTTTTAAATATTCTCCAGACATGCAGATGTACTGGACTGATTGTTAAGTGTTAATAAAATTACTTAACTTCAATCAGTGATTCCTGGTTCTTATTGTATGGCCAAATTGGCTTCACGAAAATGGAATTGTTTTATTATTGCTAACTTCCTTGGCATCTCAATCAAGTTCAAAAGATCCATCAAATGAGAGGCTGTAAACCAGGCACCTGCACACCCTCACTTTCCTGCCACTCACTCCACCCATAGTTCCCTTTCTTCACTCAGATGATGGAGGGGTTGATATTATTTCACTATATTAAGTTAGCGCTATCTCTGGTAGCCTCCACATCATTTTTGGTTGTGTACATTGGCGGGTGAGTAGTGATGTCTCATGCACAGTGCAGGAAGGCTGCAGATGACTCACCTTCCTCATCCCCACAGAACCCTATATAGCTGTGCAGATTATGCAAGAGGCTGTTGTATAGTGCAAGCGTATGCAAGGGGGTTTAAGAGGCTGCTACAATTCAATGTTTCTGAGTCCCGAGCCTCCAGGCAGTTCAGAGGCACCATTGATCTTTCACAGCCATAAGCCAAGGGGAGGCAAAGGTGGGCCAACCCATCAGCCACATACCCTGAGCAGGTGTGATGAACTAATGAAGGGAAACCTCCAGACTGTCAGAAGGCATTGGCCATAAGGCATGAGTAGAGGGCTCCACTCCTCCAATCATACATGTTCATTTGGGGAGGACGGAATGAAAGCAGCTGAGAAGACAAAATAATACAGTGAAGAAAACCAGAATAGTCAGGATCAGCCAAAATATGAGCAATTAAGAGCAGGAAGCAACAGTGGGCAATATCTGCTGCAGTAGGGTGGGGGTATACATAGGATACATAGGATACAAGGAGCCATTGAGGCACATCAGTGGCACGAAAAGACATTCAGTGCTGAAACATTAACTCTTGTTCCAACACGGCAAAGCATTAGTTCAATTTATATCAGATAAATAATTCAATCCAAACAAATTACAGTTTGCAAAACAAAGTGCATTTATCCCTAAATGACCCGAACCTTATAATTTACCACACCATTAAAAGCTGAATAACATATTTTTCACAAACTTTAAATGCTGTTATGTACATGCTGTTATTTATTCACACACCAAATGCAATGCTTTTGAGGTCACAATATTTATAACAATAAAACAACACCATATAGTTATATAACAACAAACACTCAACCCAATAAATAATAACACATTCATATTCATTGGAACATGTCATGCTAGTTGTGGCTTGCATGGCTTTTGTGCAAGTTATGAATTTCAATACTAACTATAACCTCTGATTTTCAGTGGTTATTCATTTTTAATCGTAATCGTAGTTGCACGTTAATTATGTTTTTTTCTAGGATTTCTTTAGGCTTTTGTAAACCTATATTTAGGCATTAACCAAAGCAACCCATAACGTCACATTAACCTTTGTTTTTAAAGTGAAAACATATTTTTTGTGAAATATGTGTGTGCACCTGTGCATATCTCCCAAAACCATTTGCACATAAAATCGATACCTGTACTATCTGCATGTGTATATATATATATATATATATATATATATATATATATATATTTATATATGTAAAAATGATGTAGTATATTTTGTATGCCACTTTTGTTTATTTTCTATTATACTTGATATTTTTAACTAATGTATAAATGTAAATATATGCATCCATATAAATGAATTACTAATTCAAATACAAAG
This sequence comes from Pleurodeles waltl, assembly GCF_031143425.1. Taxonomy (NCBI): domain Eukaryota; kingdom Metazoa; phylum Chordata; class Amphibia; order Caudata; family Salamandridae; genus Pleurodeles; species Pleurodeles waltl. Next base: position 1,011,216,911 of record NC_090437.1, read on the forward strand.
GTTGTTTGTTTGAGATATACATATTTCTATTTGCGAAGGCTACCTGCAAGGCATAGGGGGAGCGGGTGGGCAGTGCACAGAGAGGGGGAAAGGTGTGGAGCAGGGGTTGCGGGAAGGGAGGGCAGATTTTTTTTTAAATACCTGACCCTTTGTGATGCGCCTCTCCGCTCCAGCCACCTCATCTCCCCAACCAATCACAACGCTTCGCGATTGGCCTGAGCAGGCAGAAATGCTGCTCGGGGTAGAGTGGGGTACTATGCTTGGTCTCCACCCGGCTGTGGAGATTTTCTAAGTGCTCATGTCAGTTTGGCTGCCTCAGACTGCCGGCCAAACTGACATGCGCACTTGAAAGAGCACATACCACTCCTCCTCCACTTGACATGGAGGAGGCTCACCCCCCGCCCTACGAAGGCAGGAAAATAAAGGGAAAAATAAAATAGTTGTATTATCCCTTTATTTTTCTGCTTTTTGTCAATGGGGCAACGCTCCTCTGCCATAGCGGAGGGGCCGCCCGATATGTCATTCTTTAGGAACAATATCAAAAAATCAACAAATTCGGCAAAAACACTCAGAGTACCTAAGTAAACAATGATTATTGTCATTAAAACTGTTTTTCGCAGTGCCTTCAATAAACAAACAAAAATGACTAATGTACATTTACAAACAACAAATGTGAAAATGGTTGACTTGCCTTTTATCAGTCCTTTATTAGTCTTACATTTATGATACACTAAATAAACGTATAACTTTCACTTTACGTCCTTTGAAATGTAAGCCTCCCATAGAAATGAATTCCTACAGGAGTGTGATCGAGTAAACGCATGATTGTTTATACAATGTACGCTCTTGAGTGAAGTCACGTCTGTCGACGTACATAAGTGGTGAACCGTTGCATATCTTTCGCCGTTACCCCTGAAGAAAACACAGGTGAGCTGTTGAGAAGTGACACGAGTTTGGTGCAGTTCCTCTGACGGAGCCCGAGTCAATCTTCAGGAGCATGCTCCTCTGCAGGCTACCACACTGCGCATAAACAAAACGGGGTTTCGTGCAGACGCAGCAAAAGCTTCCTTAAAATTAAATTTGATACACCCTGAGTATGACTTCCAAGAAAAAAAAATCAAACACTGGCAAAGCCCAAATGTCTTTAATGTGATAACGATAGTGAACACGGGATTGCAGTAATCCTGTTCGCACTTGGAAATGAATAAGACCTAGGGCCATATTTATACTTTTTGACGCAAAACTGCGCTAATGCAGTTTTGTGCCAAAAAAATTAGCGCCGGCTAACGCCATTCTGAAGCGCCATGCGGGCGCCGTATTTATTCAATGACGTTAGCCGGCGTTAGCCGCCGGCGCTGTCTGGTGTGCGTTGAAAAAAATGACATACACCAGGCAGCGCCGGCGTAGGGGGAAAATGGCGTATGGGCGTCCACAAATGGTGCAAGTCAGGCTGAGGCAAAAAAATTGCCACAACCCGATTTGCGCCATTTTTTTACGACACCCATCCCCCATTTAAATGACTCCTGTCTTAGCAAAGACAGGAGTCATGCTCCCTTGCCCAATGGCCATGCCCAGGGGACTTCTGTCCCCTGGGCATGGTCATTGGGCATAGTGGCATGTAGGGGGGCACAAATCAGGCCCCCCTATGCCACAAAAAAAAAAAATAATAATAATACTTACCTGGACTTACCTTAAGGTCCCTGGGGTGGGTCCCTCCATCCTTGGGTGTCCTCCTGGGGTGGGCAAGGGTGGCAGGGGGTGTCCCTGGGGGCAGGGGAGGGCACCTCTGGGCTCATTCTGAGCCCACAGGTCCCTTAACGCCTGCTCTGACCCAGGCGCTAAAATCCGGCGCTAATGCAGGTTTTTTAGACCCGCCCACTCCCGGGCGTCATTTTTGCCCGGGAGTATAAATACCACGCATATGCATCGGAGACATTTTTTAAGACGGGAACGCCTACCTTGCATATCATTAACGCAAGGAAGGTGTTCACGCAAAAAATGACGCTAACTCCATGAACTTTGGCGCTAGACGCGTCTAACGCCAAAGTATAAATATGGAGTTAGTTTTGCGTCGAATTTGCGTCGAAAAAAACGACGCAAATTCGGCGCAAACGGAGTATAAATATGCCCCCTAGTAACTTCAACAATGCGTGTCCTTTCGAGTTACTAAGGAACTCTTTAGGACCAGTGCTTTAAGTGGGCCATGTTCCTCTAGGTCCCAGTCCCGGTAGTAATTAAAACACACATTCACCCCCTTAACTTTACAGGCAAAACACTAATTGATATCTGAAAATGAGTGTAAAAAGTGGCGAAGTAGTCCATTTTCGTTCCTGTGCATATTCCACATGTTTTACTTAACCTTGTGCTCCCAAAGAGTGCTCCCAGAACGTTCTTTTACAGACATCATAAAACTCTTGAATATTGCATTGAATTGAGTCGTGTCCCGATGTTTATAATGAGTTATGATTGATTTGTGGCTCAAGGCAGTGTAGGTTTACCCCAGTGCCTGTCCAAGGGGTCAAAAAGCTGTTCAGAAGACATGGTCATCCAATCCTTAGTCTCTTTGCAAAGCGCGCAGAGCAATGGTCATGTATGCCAGTTGCAGTTGTGATTTTAGGCAAAGGTATGGCAGGGTGGCACTATGAGGGAATTTTAGTTCACATGTTTAAGCCACGCTCTTAAATATATAGGCCACACCTCTTTCAGGGACACCCTTCTCTTTGTTCTTCCTACGTGAAGACATGTCTAATATCTTTACACTGTGGAGCTAAATATAAAAGTGGAGAGACAGATTCTCCACGGATAGGTATCTACGATAATCTTTAGAAGAACGAGCAGGTTAGTAGCTGCGAATGATGCTTTAAAGTAGGTGCAATTTTTTGAAACAACTTAAGTAAAATAAAGTTTCCATTAGTAAAAAAAAGATGCATTTGAAAGAGACAACAGGTTTTGCTCGAATTCACAACTTTTGCAAAATTCTGTTAATGAGCACTGTAAGCTTAGGCAGTATTTCGTACTGACAGAAAGTGAAGCAGGCCAGCAGCTATCAGCAGAAGAAAAAATGCTTGGCCCTGGTAGCATGTAAGCAAAGCTACCAGGAGATAAACAAGCATTTGCAATGCAATAGGTCTTGCATTTGCTTGAGTTAGAGCTAATGGTGTTGAAAATGCATAACTGGACTTTTCTCGCCACATAAATTGGTCAACATTGCTGCATACTTTGGTCCTCTCTGTCACATAATTCCAGTGGCCCTGCATATAACTAAAGCACTTCTATTTACCTTCTTCCTCTATCTGCAGCAAAAATGAAAATAGGGACATTATTATATTTGTTTTATATTATTATTTTGCCCCCCGCCCCAACCTAGTGTGTGGACCAAGAGATGACCTAGACAGAAAGAGCACATCGTGAGGTGAGCTATGGGCAAAATGTTTTGTAAAAGGAATGCCCCGCAAAGAATTATGAGCTGAGTTTCCGAGTTCGGCGTATATTGTAATATCTGGACTGTAATGCCCAGAACTGCCCTAGAGGACACCACTATAAATATAACATTTGTAAAAAACATGGTCATGTAACCATATTGTCAGCCCCTGGGGAGCATAACCACATGAAAGCAGAATGGCAGAACGTAATTGTTAGAAATGGGGTCTTTGGTTGGCAGTCAGGTTACCCCCTGCCCAAGCAAGGACCCTCACTCTAGTCAGGGTAAGTCACATACAATCCAAATTATCCTGTGCCCACCCTTTGGTAGCTTGGCACTGAGCAGTCAGGCTTAACTTAGAAGGCAATGTGTAAAGTATTTGTGCAATAAATCATACAATAACACAATATAGCACCACAAAAATACACCACACAGTGTTTAGAAAAATATATAATATTTATCTGGATATTTGCAGGTCAAAACGATCAAAGATGCAATAAGTAAATGTAGAGATATCACTGAAAAGTGATGTAAAGTGACTTAAGTCTTTTAAAAGCAAAAAATTCTCTTTTTAGCACAAAGTACCTGGTTCGCGTGAGAAATCTCCGCAATGGGCCGCAGAGGAGGAGAAGCGTGGAAACAAAGGGGGTGTGCGTCGATTTCTCAGGCCGCACACGGTGATGCGTCATTTAGTTTCCACGCAGGGATGGCTGTGCTTCGATTTCCAGCGCTCGGTCATGGATCCTCTTAGGGTTGCAGAGTTTTCAGATGCCCCGGGGTCTGTGCGTGGAATCCTGGGCTTGTGGAATGGAGTCACAAGTGCTGTGTCGTTCCGGTGGGCGTTGCGTGGAAATTTCTTGTACTCAGCAGGCGCTGCGTCGATTTCCCCTCTGGAAGTCGGGCTGCGTCACCCCAGGTCGGCTGTGCGTCGATCCGGTGGGCCGTGTGTCGAAGTTCCGGTAGCAATGCAGGCGCCGCATCGATCTTCTCCTTGCGAAGTCGGGCTGCATCGTTCCGGTTCGGCGTGCAATGAATTTCTCACCGCGGGGCAGGCTGTGCATAATTTTTAGCAAGCTGTGCATCAAATGTTTGCCGCACAAGGAGTCCAGTTGCAAGAGAGCAGCTTTTTTGTTCCTGAGACATCAGGGAACAGGAGGCAAGCTCTATCCAAGCCCTTGGAGAGCACTTCTTCACCACAGCCAGGGAGCAGCAAGGCAGCAGGGCAACAGCAAGGCAGCAGTCCTTCACAGAAAACAGTCAGGTGAGTCCTTTGGGCAGCCAGGCAGTTATTCTTGGCAGGATGCAGGCTCTAGTTACAAGTTTCTTCTCCAGGAAGTGTCTGAGTTGGAAGGGGCAAAGGCCCTGTTTATATGCCCAAATGTGCCTTTGAAGTGGGGGAGACTTCAAAGAGTGGCTTAGACGTGCACCATGCCCCCTTTCAGTTCCATCCTGTCTGCCAGGGTCCCAGTAGGGGGTGTGGCAGTCCTTTGTGTGAGAGCAGGCCCTCCAGCCTCCCATCCCAGGAAGACCCATTCAAAATGCAGATGTATGTAAGTGAGGCTGAGTATCCTGTGTTTGGGGTGTGTCTGAGTGAATGCACAAGGAGCTGTCAACTAAACGCAGCCAGACGTGGATTGTGAGGCACAGAAAGATTTAAGTGCAGAGAAATGCTCACTTTCTAAAAATGACATTTCTAAAATAGTAATATTAAATCCAACTTCACCAGTCAGCAGGATTTTATATCACCATTCTGGCCATACTAAATATGACCTTCCTACTCCTTCCAGATCAGCAGCTACCACTTCAATATTGTATGAGGGCAGCCCCAATGTTAGCCTATGAAGGGAGCAGGCCTCACAGTAGTGCAAAACTAATTTAGGAGTTTTACACTACCAGGACATGTAAACTACACAGGTACATGTCCTACCTTTCCCCCACACAGCACCCTGCTCTAGGGGTTACCTAGGGCACACATTAGAGGACACTTATATGTGGAGAAAGGGGAGGTTTAGGCTTGGCAAGTACTTTTAAATGCCAAGTCGAGGTGTCAGTGAAACTGCACACACAGGCCATGCAACGGCAGGCCTGGAACAAGGAAAAAGGAGCTACTTAAGTGGGTGGCACAACCAGTGCTGCAGGCCCACTAGTAGCATTTAATCTACCGGCCCTAGGCACATATAGTGCACATTACTAGGGACTTATAAGTAAAATAAATAGTCCAATCAGGTATGATCCAAGATAACCATGTTTAAAGGGAGAGAGCATATGCACTTTAGCACTGGTTAGCAGTGGTAAAGTGCGCAGAGTCTAAAAGCCAGCAAAAACAGTGTCCAAAAAGTGGAGGGAGGCAGGCAAAAAGTTAGGGGTGACCACCCTAAGGCTGTCAGGTCTAACATGTGTCCCCCCAGCTGAAAGTGGGGAGAGCTACCCGACCTCCTGGGAGCTCTCAACGCTAAGGCGGAAGTATTTGGAGAGACCATAAGCATTGGCGTGGTCAACCCCTGGGCGATGCTCCACCGTAAAGTCCATCCCCTGTAGGGAAATGGACCACCTCAAGAGTTTTGGATTCTCACCCCTCATCTGCATGAGCCATCTGAGGGGCCTGTGGTCTGTCTGAACCCGGAAGTGAGTCCCAAACAGGTAGGGTCTTAGCTTCTTCAGTGCCCAGACCACAGCAAAAGCTTCTCTCTCAATAGCACTCCACCTCTGTTCCCGTGGTAATAGCCTTCTGCTAATAAAGACTACTGGTTGGTCTAGGCCCTCCTCATTTAGCTGTGCTAGGACCGCCCCTATGCCATGCTCTGAAGCGTCTGTCTGCACGATAAATTCCTGGGAGTAGTCAGGGGCCTTGAGCACGGGGGCCGTGCACATGGCTTCCTTCTGAGAGTCAAAGGCTTTCTGACAAGCCTCTGTCCAATTCACCAACCTAGGTTGTTTCTTGGAAGTGAGTTCTGTCAAGTGTGACACAATGGTACCATAGCCCTTGACAAATCTGCGGTAGTATCCTGTGAGGCCTAAAACGGCTCTCACCTCAGTCTGTGTTCTAGGTGGTTGCGAGGCCTTGATAGTTTCAATCTTGGCCTGGAGTGGCTGCACCTTGCCACCGCCCACTAGGTGTCCCAAGTACACCACGGAACCCTGCCCAATCTGGCACTTACTAGCCTTGATGGTCAGGCCTGCCTGTTGCAGGGCCCGAAGCACCTCCTTGAGGTGGAGCAGGTGTTCCTCCCAGCTGGAACTGTAGACAGCTATGTCATCCAGGTAGGCTGCGCAGAAGGCATCCTTGCCAGCTAGGACCCCGTTAACCAACCGTTGGAAGGTAGCGGGGGCATTTTTCAACCCAAATGACATCACCCGGAATTGGTAATGGCCCTCAGGGGTTGAAAATGCAGATCTCTCTTTAGCCCCCTCCGTCAGGGCGATCTGCCAGTACCCTGAAGTAAGATCAAACGTACTCAGGAACTTGGCAGCGCCCAGTCTGTCAACGAGCTCATCAGCTCGGGGATGGCGTGAGCATCAGTCCGTGTGACTGAGTTGAGACCCCAGTAGTCCACACAGAACCGGAGTTCTGGCTTCGCACCTGGGGCAGTAGCCTTAGGTACCAACACCACTGGGCTGGCCCAGGGACTACTGGATTTCTCGATAACCCCTAAAGCTAACATCTTGGAGACCTCCTCCTTGATGCTGGCCTTCACCTTATCAGATAACCTGTACATTTTGTTCTTCACAGGGAGACTGTCACCTGTGTCAATGTCATGAACACAGAGGTGGGTCAGTCCAGGAGTAAGGGAGAACAGGGGGGAGAACTGCTCCATCAGCTCATAGCAGTCTCCTTTCTGGTTTAGAGTCAGGGAGTCAAAGAGAATGACCCCTTTCACTGACCCATCACCTTCTTGGCAGATAGGAGGTCGGGGAGAGGTTCACTCTCCTCTTCCATTCCTTCATCCGTGACCAGAAGCATGTTGACCTCAGACCTCTCAAAATGAGCCTTTAGTCGGTTGACATGGAGCACCCTTAGGGGGTTCCTAGGGGTTTGGAGGTCCACTAGGTAAGTGGCCTCCCCTTTCCGCTCCTTTACTTCAAATGGGCCAGACCAGCGGTCCTGGAGAGCTCTAGGCTCTACTGGCTCCATTACCCACACTTTGTCTCCAGGTTGAAACTCTACCAGGGTGGCCTTCTGGTCATACCAGCTTTCATTACCTCTTGACTGGCCTCAAGGTTACTTTGGGCCTCCTTCCAGAAGCGGTTCATCTGGTTGCGGAGGGCCAACATGTAGCTGACCACATCCTGAGGGGGCGCCTTTGGAGCTTTCTCCAACCCCTCCTTGACCATGCTTAAGGGTCCCCTGACAGGGTACCCATAGAGAAGCTCAAAGGGACTGAATCCCACCTCCCTCTGGGGAACCTCTCTGTAAGCAAAGAGAAGGCATGGTAAGAGGACGTCCCACTTACGCCTCATGGCCTCAGGGAGGCCACCAATCATACCTTTCAAGGTCTTGTTGAATCTCTCCACAAGACCATTAGATTGGGGGTGATAGGGTGTGGTGAACTTGTAGGTTACACAACACGCATCCCACAGAGACTTCATGTATGCAGACATGAAGTTAGTGCCTCTGTCAGACACTATCTCCTTTGGGAATCCGACACGGGTAAATATCCCCATCAGAGTTCTGGTCACCACCGGTGCAGTTATGGTCCTCAGAGGGATTGCCTCTGGGTAACGGGTGGCATGGTCCACCAAAACCAGGATGAACCTGTTGCCTAGGGCAGTTTTGGGGTCCAATGGGCCAACAATGTCGATGCCCACCCTTTCAAAGGGGGTGCCAACGACAGGAAGTGGAATCAGGGGGGTTTTAACCCTTTTTCCTGCTTTACCACTGGCCTGGCAGGTAGGACAAGATCTACAGAACTTATCTAAGTTTGTCCTCATTCTGGGCCAATAAAAGTGGGTGACAAGCCTGTCAAAGGTCTTGCCTTGCCCCAAATGTCCTGCCAGGGGAATGTCGTGAGCCAGACCCAGTAGGAAGGTTCGGTAACACTGGGGGACCACCAGGGCATGCGCTGCCCCAATGGCCGGAACCTTAGGCTCACTGTAGAGGAGATCATTCTCCCAATATATGTGGTGATCGCCAGAGGCTTCACCTGCCGCCTCGTCTGAGGCTTGCTTCCTCAGACCCACTAGAGTGGGACATTCTTTCTGTGCCTTGCAGAATTCTTCCCTGGTGGTTCCACCCTCAACTTGCCAGCCGGCAAGCTCAAGTAGGTCACCTAGGGTGGCAATGTCTTCCCCAGTTGGTTCGGGAGCCTCCTCCTCAGGAGCCCCGTCAACCACTGCGGGAACTTCTGGGGCCGGTTCCCCGCGCCCCTTGTCCCTCCTCTTGGCAGTTCTCTGGGCCATTGTTCCAGGCTCCAGACGCCCTTGACTTCCCTCTCGGTCAGCCATGGACCGTGTGGTCATGCAGACCCACTCAGGTAACCCTAACATCTCCAGGTGAGATCTGAGCTCTACTTCTTTCCAAGCAGTATGCTCAAGATCACAAGATCATTGCCTAACAGACAATCTACAGGCATGGCAGGACTCACAGCTACTTTCAGAGTACCAGAGACCCCCCCCCCACTCAAAGGGAACCAGAGCCACCGGTAGGTGACTCTCCCGATTGTCAGCGACTATGACCTGGTGGAATGTATTAGGGACTATCTGCTCTGTTGACACCAGCTGACTCTTGATAGTAGTCATACTGGCTCCTGTGTCACGCAGAGCTTCCACCTTCTGCCCATCAATGGTGACCCACTGCCTGTACTTGGAAGTATTTTGGGGCATGTGGGCTTTGGGCAGCATCTCTCCTTCTCCCAGGGACACTAGGGAAATCTCTACCTGTTCCCCAAAGCTATCTGGGTCCATCTCCCCCCCAAGCGCTACACTAGTCAACCCAGGTGTCTGTCCGGTAGTGGACGGTGCCCTCTTGGAGCACTGGGGGTCGCCTTTATAGTGACCATACTGGTAACACTCCATGCATTTGGGGTTGGATTTCCCTGACCTATCATACATCCCTGGCTTTTTCCCAAATCTGGAAAAGGAATGGTTGCCACCCCCTCCCTGGGAATTCTTTTGGGGGCCTTTTGAGAGTTCCTTATCTGTAAGTTTATCTCCCCCCTCTTTCTTCTGTTGGGAACCCTGACCACCTTTGTGGGTGTCCCCCCCAGGTACCTTTTTGGACACTCTGGTGGTAACCCAGAGGTCCGTCTCCTCAGCAAGCTTCCTGGGATCAGTCAGCTTACTATCTACCAAGTGCTGGCACAACTCTGTATAGGCAACATTGAGTATAGGCTCTCTCAGAATCAAGTCATATAGTCCTTTATAATTATCTACTTTGTTGCCCCGCACCCATCCATTCAGTGCCATACTGGAAAAGTCAAAGAAATCTACCCATGTTTGTGTGGTTTGTTTGGTGCTGTCCCTGAACCTCTGACGGTATCCCTCAGGGGTCAGCCCAAACTTGGCAAGTAAAGTGGCTTTCTGAAGTGGGTATGTGTTTTGATCCGGTTGATCCAATGTGAGAAGTGTGTCCCTCCCCAATGGCGGCACATAACCCCACATAGCTACCCCCCATTGCCCTGGAACCTCATGAGCCCTTAGTGCAACTTCATAAGCAGCTAACCATTTATCTATGTCATCTCGCACCACAAAACTGGGCACCACATTTTTGGGTATACGAACCTTCTTTTCTCCAGCAGGTGCAGTCTGTATGCTGCCACCATTATTGCTGGATTCAGACTGTCTCGCCTTGATCTCCAGCTCCTTGAGACTCAGTTCATGAGCCAACAATAGTTTCTTTTCAGCCAAAGCTCTTTCAGCTTCCACCTGTTTGGCTGCTCTTTTAGCTTCAGCTTGTTTGGCTGCCCTTTCAGCTTCAATCTGTTTGGCTGCTCTTTCAGCCTCAGCTTGCTTGGCTTCTCCCTCTGCCCTTCTTTCCTCCTGTTGAGCCTCAATTTTCAGTTTTGCCATTTGCAATTGGAACTCCCTTTCCTCTCTCCTTTCCTCTGCGGGCAGGCTTTGCACAGAGACACTGCTCCCTGGTCTGGAGGGGGGCACAATTGCATTGGTAACACCATCCACAGATAGCAACAAATCCTCTGAGGGGCCATTTTCTGGCTCCTCTTCCTCATCATCCTCTTCTAAATGGGCTTCTGCCCAGGCCCTCAGCGCCACTTGAAAGTCCTCCTTTTTGGAGGCCCCTTGGGTGGGTACCATCATTGCTCTGCAGAACCTTTTTAGTTGTTTGACCGTATATGTATCCAACAGGACTAGGTCAAAGTCTCCTATCTGAGCCCCAGTCAGAGACATGTTGAGTGAGGATTTAGTTTTTGAAAATTGTCAGGAAAAAAACGAATTTGCAAAAAGAGATAAAAATCAAGTTGACCTTCAACTGTGGGTAGGTAGTGAAACACTTAGCTACTGTATGTCACTGCACAAATACAAGTCCTATCCTCACCGCTGATCACCAATGTTAGAAATGGGGTTTTTGGTTGGCAGTCAGGTTACCCTCTGTCCAAGCAAAAACCCTCACTCTAGTCAGGGTAAATCACACACAATCCAAGATTATCCTGTGCCCACCCTCTGGTAGCTTGGCACGAGCAGTCAGGCTTAACTTAGAAGGCAATGTGTAAAGTATTTGTGCAATAAATCATACAATACCAACATATAGCAACACAAAAATACACCACACAGTGTTTAGAAAAATATATAATATTTATCAGGATAATTGTAGGTCAAAATGAATATAGTTGCAATGTGAATTTGTAGAGATATCACTGAAAAGTGATATACAGTGTCTTCAGTCTTTAAAAAGCAAACAAGGGGCCTGATTCCGAGGCCGGCGGGCGGCGGTCGCCGCCCGCCTGGCGGGAACCGCCATATGGCTGCTCCGCGGTCGAAAGACCGCGGAGGCCATTCAGGCTTTCCCGCTGGCCTGGCGGGCGACCGCCAGGAGCCCGCCCGCCAGCCCAGCGGGAAACCCCTCCCCACGAGGAAGCCGGCTCCGAATGGAGCCGGCGGAGTGGGTATGTGCGACGGGTGCAGTTTGCACCCGTCGCGTATTTCAGTGTCTGCATTGCAGACACTGAAACACACAGTGGGGCCCTCTTACGGGGGCCCCTGCAGTGCCCATGCCATAGGCATGGGCACTGCAGGGGCCCCCAGGGGCCCCGCAGCACCCCCTACCGCCATCCTGTTCCTGGCGGGAGACCCGCCAGGAACAGGATGGCGGTAGGGGGTGTCAGAATCCCCATGGCGGCGGAGCGCGCTCCGCCGCCATGGAGGATTCTCCCGAGCAGCGGAAAGTCGGCGGGAGACCGCCGACTTTCCGTTTCTGACCGCGGCTGAACCGCCGCGGTCAGAATGCTCGACGGAGCACCGCCAGCCTGTTGGCGGTGCTCCCGTGGTCGGTGACCCTCAAAGGACCCTCAGAATGACCCCCAAAGTCTCTTTCAAGCACAAAGTACCTGGTTTGGAGTGGAAAATCTCCTCAGAGGGCCACAGAAGAAGAGATACGTGGAAAAATGGTGTGTGCGTCGATTTCTCCCCAGCACACACGGACTTGCGTCGTTATTTTTCACGCGGGGAAGTCGTGCGTCGTTTTCTGGCACGCGGACAGTCTCTTTCTCTGGATCGCAGGGATTACCAGATGTCCCGGGTCTGTGTGTGGATTCTCCTGCTTGTTTTCCGGCTGCGCGTCGTTCTGCGGGGCTGCGCGTCGAAGTTTCGCTATCATGGCAGGTGTTGCGTCGATTTCTCCTCTGGAGGTCGGGCGCCGTTGTCCTTGCGAGGCCGTGCGTCGAAGTTCCGGTCGTCCCGAAGGCGTCGCGTCGATCAGCGTCGGTGTGCGGCGTTTTTCTCGCTGCGGAACAAGGTGTGCATCGAAAAGTTCGGCGCACGAAGCGTCCAAGTGAAAAAGAGAAGTCTTTTTGGTCCTGAGACTTCAGGGAACAGGAGGCAAGCTCTATCCAAGCCCTTGGAGAGCACTTTCACAGCCAGACAAGAGTTCAGCAAGGTAGCAAGGCAACAGCAAGGCAGCAGTCCTTTGTAGAAAGCAGTCAAGTGAGTCCTTTAGGCAGCCAGGCAGTTCTCCTTGGCAGGATGCAGGTTCTGGTTCAGGTTTCTTCTCCAGCAAGTGTCTGATGAGGTAGGGCAGAGGCCCTGTTTTATACCCAAATGTGCCTTTGAAGTGGGGGAGACTTCAAAGAGTGGCTAAGAAGTGCACCAGGTCCCCTTTCAGTCCAATCCTGTCTTCCAGGGTCCCAGTAGGGGGTGTGGCAGTCCTTTGTGTGAGAGCAGGCCCTCCACCCTCCCAGCCCAGGAAGACCCATTCAAAATGCAGATGTATGCAAGTGAGGCTGAGTACCCTGTGTTTGGGGTGTGTCTGAGTGAATGCACAAGGAGCTGTCAACCAAGCCCAGCCAGACGTGGATTGTAAGGCACAGAAAGATTTAAGTGCAAAGAAATGCTCACTTTCTAAAAGTGGCATTTCTAGAATAGTAATATTAAATCCAACTTCACCAGTCAGCAGGATTTGGTATTACTATTCTGGCCATACTAAATATGACCTTCCTACTCCTTTCAGATCAGCAGCTACCACTTCAATATTGTATGAGGGCAGCCCCAATGTTAGCCTATGAAGGGAGCAGGCCTCACAGTAGTACAAAATGAATTTAGGAGTTTTACACTACCAGGACATGTAAACTACACAGGTACATGTCCTACCTTTCCCCCACACAGCACCCTGCTCTAGGGGTTACCTAGGGCACACTTTAGAGGTGACTTATATGTGGAGAAAGGGGAGGTTTAGGCTTGGCAAGTACTTTTAAATGCCAAGTCGAGGTGTCAGTGAAACTGCACACACAGGCCATGCAATGGCAGGCCTGAGACAAGGAAAAAGGAGCTACTTAAGTGGGTGGCACAACCAGTGCTGCAGGCCCACTAGTAGCATTTAATCTACCGTCCCTAGGCACATATAGTGCACATTACTAGGGACTTATAAGTAAATTAAATAGTCCAATCAGGTATGATCCAAGATAACCATGTTTAAAGGGAGAGAGCATATGCACTTTAGCACTGGTTAGCAGTGGTAAAGTGTGCAGAGTCTAAAAGCCAGCAGAAACAGTGTCCAAAAAGTGGAGGGAGGCAGGCAAAAAGTTAGGGGTGACCACCCTAAGGCTGTCAGGTCTAACACCCATGCATTCCAATGGAAGCATTTTCTGAGAGGCGAAACAGTCTACCAAAGACCCAAGAGCATCACAGTGAGAGACAGGGCATGGTCCATGTGGATATGGTTTCTAAGAGATCTAGGGGCATATTTACAATCCCCTAGAGCCACCTTGTGTCACATTAGCGTAATCATTTTTTACGTTAATATGGCCCAACACGGCCGAAATCCCCGCGCCATATTTACAGAGTGCCGCAATGCATGCATTGCGCCACTCTGTAACCCTTTGCGCTACATTATGCCTGCGCCAGGCATAATGTATGCAAAGGGGGCGTTCCCCCAGTGGTGGGACCAAAAAAATGGTGCAAGGAAATCTGTGAGATTTCCTTGTGCCATTTTTTTCAGCACTTTTAACACCTGCTCAGGGCAGGCGTTAAAAGGGGGCTTCCATTATTTAGAATGGGCCCTATGTACTCTGCAGGAGTAGCGCCAAAATTTTGGCTCTACTCCTGCAGAGTACATCAATAGCATCACATTGAATGTGCTGTTGCCCCCTACCCTGAGCTATGGTGTGCCAAATTTTAAATGCGGCGCAGACATTGGGGCAGTGGGGGGGGGGGGCTAAGGGGCACAGAGAAAGTGGCACTCAGTGCAGCGTCACTTTCCATAAATCTATCCCCTAGTCTACAGCGAAAGGTCTCAAGGCAGACCTAAAAATGGTAATTGAAAAAAGACATTTGATTTCTGCATAGCATGCAGCTATTAGCATTGAACCAAAATTAAGAGACAAACCAATACTTACAGGATTATTTATAACCATAAATGCATGCTCTACTAGGTGCAAAAATGTATTTGTACAGTTTTTATCATTAGCTCACATTAGGCGTTCAGTACAAATTGTGCTTCCTCTTAGTTTTGCATGGGCACTTACCACTTGGTTCGACCAGCTGATAAGTGTCCATGCAAACCTGTGCACAAGGAGTAATGCAATTATCAAATCCTGGACAAGTACGGTTTGCACAGTGATTCCAATTAACCAGATGCAAAATTACAGCCAATACCCAGTGCACAAGTTATTTGTGCCAGGATGTTTTTGCACCAGCTAATCATGCCTGGATCTGACTAACCCCAACACTATTCCCAGATTTCCTCATTGTTTTCCTATAAGGTTGGAAAGACATAAAATAAATAAGCATTTGCAATGCAATGGGTCTCGCATTTGCTTGCGTTAGAGCTATTGGCGTTGTAAATTCATAACTGGACTTTTCTTGCCACATAAATTGGTCAACCCTACCTCATGATTTGGTCTTTTCCTGCCACAGAAATAAACTAGAAGTGTCAACCAAATATAACAAGAGTATTCAAACAGTCATAGTGTAATAAGGATGTTAAGTTGGCCTGAATCATGGTCATAATTCCAATGAGGAGAGATTAATAAAACATATACAATTATCATATAAACTCAATAAAAACCTTTATCAGAAATAAACGTTTGGTATCAGACTGTAATGCTCAGAACAGCCCCTAGAGGACGCCACAACGAAAATAGCATTTGTAAAAAACAAGGGTATGTTATCATATAGTTAGCCTCTTGAAGACATAACCACATGAAAAAAAGATGATTGAAAGTATTGCAATGTAACCATATATTTAGTTTCTAGATGGCATAGTGCATTATACATTTTCAGGGCTAGCAGGCCTCCTGCAGTGATATTACAAACAAGACCCTCAAAACACAAACTACTCTCACCTATAAAACAAAAGTTCCATCCCTGAAAGTTAAAAAGACACTGAATGGAGGGAGGGGTTATTATTTTGTGCTCCCCACTAACCTAGTGTGGGGGACTTGGAGATGACCTCGACAGAAACAGCAGGACCACCACAGGCTGAGTTATGAGCAAAAATGTTTTGTAAAAGAATGCCCTGCAAAGCATTATGGGACAACCGAGTGCAGCAAATATTGTAGTATTGTTGTGGCCTCTTGCTAACTTATGCATTCTCCCCACTACCTTCATGTTCCCTGCTGCTCAGCCAGTTAGTGAGGTCATTGTATGGTTGGAAGACTGGACAGTTGGAGTGAGAAATGCTGAGTGGCACGATGCTGCTCCTGATGGGGCTTTATCTCCAACCTACAACTGGGCTGATAAACCTACATCTTATATCCTACGAGTTTCCATCATTGATTACAACAATTATGTAGACTGTAATGCCCAGAACAACCCCTAGAGGACACCACAATAAAAATATAATTTGTAAGAAACATGGTTATGTAACCATATAATTAACTCCTAAAGGGCATAGCCACATGAAAATAGAAGGACACAAAGTAATGTAGTGCAATCTGTATATTTAGCCCATAACAAATGTAATACCTTACACATTTCCAGGCCTAGCAAATCTACTGCAATACTAAGACCCTTAGAACAAAACTACTCCAAGCCGTAAAAAAAAAAAGTTCCAGCCAGAAGAGAGCTTTAAAAGGAACTGAATTGTGGGAGGAGTTATTATTTTGGGGTTCGCACTAACCTAGTGTCGGGACCCCAGGATGACATTAAAAGGAAAGAGTGTGTCATGCTGACCATTTCAGTGGTGGTCCCATTGTCCCAGGACCACCACAGGCTGAGTTATGGGAAGAAATGTTTTGAAAAAAGAATGCTTGCAAAGGATTATGGGGTGACTTTTCCCTAATGCATTGAATATTGTAGTATCAGCTCTCCCGCTGTGCCGGGAGAGCTGTATTGTGGATTTTTGTGTTTTTTAGTAAAGCATCTATCAGTTATAAGTGTTTTTTGGAAAGCTATGGAGTATGAAGGGGAGAGCAAAAATGAAATTACTCTAATTAGGAAACAGTGTGAACACCGTGACCAGCACTCCAATACCGTTGATGGAGTTTGTGCTGTTGGAGCTGTTTTCGCTGTGAGGGCCATGGCTGCTATGGAACACGAATGGGAGAGACAAAAGAAAAAAATAGTCACCCATGCTGAAGTATATCAGCAATTATGCAATCAATCGTGCAATAGGGTTAGTCTGCAAAGTGGTAACAAAACAGCCCCAAGGCGATACAAACATAAAGCAATTACCAATGACATCAAGGGATTTTTGAAAGGCAAGCCCATGAACGAGTGAAAGTGATGGGCATGAGGTGGGCGTGGTTAAAAGCCCACAATACTTACAACAGGTCAAAGCATTTGCGTGCTCAACCTAAAACGCTTTACTAATGTACTATATTTCTACCCAAACTAACCTTTTTGTAGCAACATTAGGATAATGAACGATTGGGGGGAAAGCATAAAGTTCTAACCCATACGTTGTATCTTTGCAAACTAATGTTGAATCATCATAGCAACCTAGGCTTTGTGTCAGGATTCCAGACTGTTGGTATCCTGGATGTGAAGAAGAGAGTTGCTGTGTCTGAGGTCTGGCAGGAGTTGTAATCCTTCTCACTTAATAAATATCAGAAGATATCTTTGTGGACCATTTCTTTCCAAAATATGGCGATGAGGATGGGATACATGTAGCACTCCAGTGATCTGATTTGCGACAACATTTTCATATAAGAAGGACCAAGAAAGAAGTAAGAAGTACAACCCCTGCGACCTGGTGAATGGACTGTTTGATTCAATTGAAGCATAGAGGAGATAAGGTATTCGATTTGGACAATATTCTTTCAAGGTGAGCAAAGTCTCATTCGCTTTGAGGAAGTGGCATTGCGATGGCTACGACGGCTTTAATTGGGAAAGCGCAGTGCAGGAACTGGTATTTCTGATATTTTCACCAGCAACGTGGAGAGTTTGCCAGCTGCATTTTATGTAACTTGATGTTACTGCACAAAGCATACGAGCGTGATGGACGTTGTTTGTTAAGACGTCATCCAGGAAGTCTGGCAACGTGGGAGACAAGATGGAACACTGATTGCTCATACAGCATTTAGGAAGTCAGGCAGCTCAAGTGCACCCTACACTCTGGTGTTCATGTCCCTTGCAGGTTATACAGTTTGGGACGTATACAGAATTACAGCGGCAAGTTAACATAAAGATAAGAAACAACAAACAAAATAGAACGGACAACGGTGACCACTTTATTTATTTTAGTTGGTTATTTTGTGTGAAGCATTTTACATTTTGCGTGAACATTGAGTTGTATAATAGGAATGCAACATTTGTGACTATATCATAATTTTAGCATTTAAGTGTTTTCTGACTGTGTCAAAATCTTATTATTTAAGTGTTGTGGCATAATTTTGACAGTTTTCTAAAATTGATATGTCGTCTATTGTAGGGAGACGTATTGAAAATACATCAAAGTACTTGAAGGAGCTTAGTTTTAACCAATGTCAAAGTGGGAATGAAAAAAACGATGTGAATGTAGTAACTAAATAAAAAAAATATTTATTAATAGTGGTAATGAGAGAAAAGATAGATGAGTGGGTTACAGATGTGGTAGTATTAATCATACTGCTGATGCTGTGAAGTACCCTGCTGTTTCTGCAAAATGTTTTAATTGTAAAAAAGTAGGGCATTTCTCACATGTGTAGAAATCAAAGAAGCGACAAGGAAAAAAACAATCTGTGAATGCAGTTAGAGAGCATAGTGAGAAATATTTGGGAGATGAGGAGGAGGAAGAAAGGGTTGAAGTATTGACAATAGATGATGAAGTTGGAGCAATCAAATGAGGTTCTCATCCTCCCAGATGCATAGTAAAATCAATGACAGAGAAGTAGTGGTTTGGGCTGATTCATGATCATCATATACTATAAATGATGAGCAAATGTGGGATGAACTAGGGAAATGCAAGTTATTTTCACCTGACATTGAACCTGAGGTTTATTGTGGGGGAAAATTACCATTGATAGGATATTTTGATTGTAAACTAGAATATGGAGGAAGGTATGCTGAAGCGCGGGTATATGTTGTAAAACAAGGGAAATCTCTTCTGGGATGGAGGGAGCAAAGAGCCTTGAGGATTATTTTAGAGTCCAATCATCCGGATGAGGTATTATTAACTGATGGTAATGAAAGAAATAAGTGGAGCATGAAGTTTCAAAAGTTATTTACAGACAATTAAGGATGTTTACGTAAATTTGAACATCGTATAGTTCTGAAGACAGGGAGTACACCCAATGTAAATAAAGTAAGGAATATACCATTTGCATTAAGGACACAATTAAAAGAAGAATTGGATAGGTTATGTAAGGCTAAGGTTATTGAACCTATAGAGTCATCTGAATGTCTTAGTCCTATTGTTTTGGCACACAAACCTAATAGCAAATTGCGGATGTGCATCGATTTGAGGGATCTTAATAAGAGCATTTGGGTGGATCGACATCCTCTACCACATATAAAGGAGTTGATATCAAGCATAAAAAATTCACATTATTTTTCTTCGATAGAACTATAATCAGATTCGATTACATCCCAAATCAAAACACCTTACATCTTTCATTACAACTGAAGGTGCGTTTCAATGTGTTTGTATGCCATTTGGATTGGCGTCTGCATCATCTGTTTTCCAAAGAGTTTTGAACAACATTTTAAAAGGTATATTCAGAGCTGTAATATTTCAAGATGACATATTGGTGTGGGGAGCAGAAATGTTGGATCATGATGCTGTATTATGTGAGGAATTACGTAACTGCAAGATGCTGGGCTTACTATTAGTGTTGAAAAATGCAAGTTTGGGGTAAAACAAATTGAATACTTGGGACACGCGTTATCTGGAGGGAGTGTGAAACCTAAAAGAAAATTATTGGATGCTATTGAACAGGCACCACCTCCATCCGACAAAGAACAATTGAGTTATTTTCATTAACTTGCAGAATATTATTCAAAGTTTGGTCAGAAATTTGTAGAAAAGATTAATTTGTTGAGAGATCTCATTAAGACGGCAGTCAAATTTGTTTGGTCACAAGAATGTCAGCTGACATTTGATTACATAAAAAAGGAATTGTGAATGCTGTGGCATTAAAACCATTTGATCCTCAAGATCATACAACCGTTGTAGTAGATGCCAGTGCACATCGTTTTGCGATCAGTGCTCATGCAGAGGAAAAAGGGGCAGGAACGGGTTGTGGCATTTGCGTCACAAACACTTAGAGGGGCAGAATCTTCATATTCTGTAATTGGCATGTTGGTGGGGCGTTAATTATTTTAAAACATATGTGTGGGGAAGCTGATTTGAATTAAGGACAGATCATAAACCATTGGTAGATAAGGGCGCGGTTAAGGCTACACCAAGGATAGCCAAATGGTTATACCGATTGCAAGAATATGATTTTAAGCTTAAATATATTCCTGATATGAAAAACAGACATTCCAATTGTTTGTCCCGGCTTCCTTTACAAAAATATATGGACGATGATGACAGGCAAGATGGTGAAGAGTGGTTGGTAGCCAGCATCTATGAATCGTGTGGAGGTGCTATTAGTGTGAATGACTAGAAGCAAGCCATAAAGGATGACAACATAATGAGTAAAATATGTGAATGGTTGTTGAATGGAAACATTAGAAATGAAAAAGTAAAAAAAGAGTTTTGTGATTACAATAGAATATGGTTTATGAATTATCTGTAATAGATAGAATATGAAGGAGAGGTCAAGGGCTAGTGGTACCTGCAAATTTGAGGAATAGATTGTTGGAGTTACTTCATGAAGGTCATGGTGGAATGTCAGGTATGAAGAGAAGAGCACATGTTGGTTTTTGGTGCCCAGGAATGGATAAAGAGATAGAAAGATGTGTACGTAATTGTGTGGCATGCATGTTCAGTGATAAATCACATGTGTCAGAAGAGTCTCCCATATCTTATACAGATTGCCAGAAAAACCATGGCAGAGAGTAGCTATGGACATATGCGGATCTTTTGTTGCCAGGGGCATTGAAAACAAGTGTGATGTTGCATTATTAGATAATTTTTCCAAGTGGCTGGAGGTAGCTTTAATGAGGGATGCAAAGGCTGTTAACATGATAGATTTTTGTGGAGAAGTTTTTCAGAGGGAAGGTTATGCAGAATGCGTGGTGATAGATAATGGGCCACAGTGTGTGGCTGAGCAGTTCAAAAAGTAGAAACAGGTGTAAATCAGCACACTACGGCAGTATATAGTCCAAGAGAGAATGGTCTCATTGAGAGATTCAACTGAGTGTTGAAGGAGTGTGTTCAATTAGCCAAAGTGCAGGGGAGTGAATGCAAGAAAGCTGTTAAAGAAATGATTTGGAGTTATCGAAATACACTCCACTTAGTTACCAAAGAGACTCCTTTTTGTTTGTTGAAGGAGAAGGCAGCAGGCACCAATTTGACACCTCCATGGGTGAACAGATCTAATATAAAAAAAAAACTGGAAAGAGAGGATATTGAGGTTAGAGTAAGAGTATATCAAAGTAAATATGTGAAAAGACACAATCACAGATTGAGGAACAAAGCCCACAAGTTCAAAAGTGGTGATTGGGTAAGAATGTTTCAAATGCACGGTCAAAGACATGAGTTGTCAAAATGGTCCAAGCCGAAACAAATTAAGAAAGTTGTTGGTAACAATGTTTGGTTGAGTGATAGGAAGAAATGGAGCGTACGCAAAATAACATTGTGTAATGAACTGGAATATAAAATGTGTTGTGGAGAAAAATTAAATGTTGATGTTGAAAATACGAAAAAAAATGGAACGGGTCAAAACCAAACCTGTATGGCAAAAGAATTACATCTGTAAGTGAGATATATATATCTGTATCAAATTAGGTGGAGTTATTGTTGCTGGTGGAATTTTGTAATATTCTGTAGTTAGTTATGTTTTACTATTGTATTCTATAAAGAGAGATGTGTTGTATCTTGGCAACCTAGTGTTGAATCATTATAGCAACCTAGGCTTTGTGTCAGGATTCCAGACTGTTGGTATCCTGGATATGAAGAAGAGAGTTGCTTTGTCCGAGGTCTTGCAGGGGTTGTTATCCTTATCACTTAATAAATATCAGAAGATATCTTTGTGGACCATTTCTTCCCAAAACTATACTTAGCAGTTGCAGCATGCTGCTCTTTAATGACAGTTCATAGCTTACTGAGCTATATTATGGATGTTACTTACGAACTATAACAAAAGGATCTCTCTGACAAAAACAGTAACCCACTGAGTGATCGACATAAAATGCAATTCTGTAAGCTGCGTGGTTGCTTTGTAGCAGTAATATTAACTCTGCACTACTTTATGTACTTTCAGTTTATTGTTATTCAATCAAAATTAGTGAATATCGGAGGAATCAGTTATTAATCAAAAATACAAATGTTTGAAATGTACAACATACATACATGGCAACCTTCCCGATTCAGGAGGCAGACTACCGATTTCAAGGCTAGTCTCCCGCCACCCGATTCGCGCCTGTAAAAACTTGATTCCTCCGCGAGCTTCAGTTTACTGGGCCTGGCCTTGTTCAACTTCAAGTATGCACTGCCAATAACCTGCTCCTGCAGGCCACTGTACAGCACTTGCGTCACACTTTATCTGCCTGCCATATCACTTTCTCTGTGTTCCTGACAGGTAAGGAAAAAAATACATTTGTGTATCTAATACCTACTCCTGCAGCTGCAGACTTGCAAATCCCATAAATAACAATAACCTGATTCATACCCCAATAGAAGTCAATGGGGGATATACATTCTCCTGATTAACATATGTTATTTTAAATCATGCAATATTTTCAATTATTTTTCATTTGCGTCACGATCACGTTAGTTATGATGTTTTAATAATTGGTTGTGATTCTATGGGTTATCTCAATATGCCATTTCCATGAGCACGTTTTTCAGTCTATTCAATTCACTTTGTGGTTTGGGTGCACAACACAATCGAAGTATTTTGTTTATTTTCACTTCATTGAGCTAGTTTTGGGTCACGTGACACAGCTTAACCGGAGGGTACATTTTAAAAGTGACTGCCACACTTGCTCCTGTTTATGTAACACTCACTGATGATTGGCTGTTCGTTTTCTGATCAGTTCACTTCAAATTCAAGGCAGCAGTTGAAATGCTGCAATTGTTTTTATGTGGGTTTCAGTAAAAAATATTCTAGCATTTGCGTTACGAATTTTTCAATTCTATTAAGGACACAGAGGCGAGGATTATGTTTCTCTTTCCATGCTTTATTTTAACAGCAGCCAATGAAAACCATGGAAAACAAAAAACTACATGTCCCAATATATGATATGTCACGTGCTAACCATAGAGAAGGTAGCCTATAAAGTGTTGCATCACACCCAGCCACTCCTCTTTCTTTGTCCAAAATCGCAACAGTAAAAGTCAAAGTCTTAACATGAAACTTGAAAACGCAATCCTGAAAAAGGAAGATCTGGAATCCAACTTGACCGGAAACTTGAACGGTGCCAGAGCAGACTGAAATCACTTCTCATCATTCCCTAGGAAAAAAGAAAAATTCAGGCCATAAAAGCTGAACATCATAAAATGACACTTATATCTACTACCAAATAGGGTGGGTTAGCACTGAAAAACAGTAAACTTATACATGAACTTCATAGAAATAAAATGTACCACAAGATAACATATATAACAGTGCGGTGGGATAATCATCGCCTCCGTGTCCTTAATAGAATTTAAAAATTCTTAACGCGAATGCTAGAATTGTTTTAATTCTATGTCAGGACCTGAGGCTCAGATTATGCTTGTTCAAAGCTGATTCACAACCACCGATGCAATATCTACAATAGGTTTACAATAGAAAGTTTTAAAAGTCGAAGGGGAAGACCAGTCCGCTGCCCTTAGAATGTTCTCTAAACGAGAACCCAAAGCAAAAGACTTTGAAGCCATAGCTCCTCTGGAAGAATGAGCACCAAACCTAGAAATATCAATGCCTGCTTCATTCAGTAACCATCGCATCCATCTAGCAAGGGTGGCTGAAGAAACAGGATGATAAGGCTTAACCAATGAAATGAGTAATTGACCCCCCATATCAGAACGAAACTCTTCTGTACTCATCTCGTAAGCTCTAAGGCACTGTGTAAGGAAATGCCTCCTTGGCATGGTTACCCCCTGACTTTTGCCTTTGCTGATGCTATGTTTTGAATTGAAAGTGTGCTGAGGCCTGCTAACCAGGCCCCAGCACCAGTGTTCTTTCCCTAACCTGTACTTTTGATTCCACAATTGGCACACCCTGGCATCCAGATAAGTCCCTTGTAAGTGGTACCCCTGGTACCAAGGGCCCTGATGCCAAGGAAGGTCTCTAAGGGCTGCAGCATGTCTTATGCCACCCTGGAGACCCCTCACTCAGCACAGACACACTGCTTGCCAGCTTGTGTGTGCTGGTGAGAACAAAACGAGTAAGTCGACATGGCACTCCCCTCAGGGTGCCATGCCAGCCTCTCACTGCCTATGCAGGTATAGATAAGTCACCCCTCTAGTAGGCCTTACAGCCCTAAGGCAGGGTGCACTATACCATAGGTGAGGGCACCAGTGCATGAGCACTGTGCCCCTACAGTGTCTAAGCAATACCTTAGACATTGTAAGTGCAGAGTAGCCATAAGAGTATATGGCCTGGGAGTCTGTTTTACACGAACTCCACAGCACCATAATGGCTACACTGAAAACTGGGAAGTTTGGTATCAAACTTCTCAGCACAATAAATGCACACTGATGCCAGTGTACATTTTATTGTAAAATACACCCCAGAGGGCACCTTAGAGGTGCCCCCTGAAACCTTAACCGACTATCTGTGTAGGCTGACTAGTTCCAGCAGCCTGCCACAACCGAGACATGTTGCTGGCCCCATGGGGAGAGTGCCTTTGTCACTCTGAGGCCAGTAACAAAGCCTGCACTGGGTGGAGATGCTAACACCTCCCCCAGGCAGGAGCTGTCACACCTGGCGGTGAGCCTCAAAGGCTCACCCCTTTGTGCCAGCACCGCAGGACACTCCAGGTAGTGGAGTTGCCCGCCCCCTCCGGCCACGGCCCCCACTTTTGGCGGCAAGGCCGGAGAAAATAATGAGAAAAACAAGGAGGAGTCACTGGCCAGTCAGGACAGCCCCTAAGGTGTCCTGAGCTGAGGTGACTCTAACTTTTAGAAATCCTCCATCTTGCAGATGGAGGATTCCCCCAATAGGATTAGGGATGTGACCCCCTCCCCTTGGGAGGAGGCACAAAGAGGGTGTACCCACCCTCAGGGCTAGTAGCCATTGGCTACTAACCCCCCAGACCTAAACACGCCCTTAAATTTAGTATTTAAGGGCTCCCCTGAACCTAAAACTTTAGATTCCTGCAACTTACCGAAGAAGAAGACTGCTGAGCTGAAAACCCCTGCAGAAGAAGAAAGAAGACACCAACTGCTTTGGCCCCAGTCCTACCGGCCTGTCTCCTACCTTCTAAAGAACCCTGCTCCAGCGACGCTTTCTCCAGGACCAGCGACCTCTGAATCCTCAGAGGACTGCCCTACTTCCAAAAGACCAAGAAACTCCCGAGGACAGCGGCACTGCTCCAAAAGAACTGCAACTTTGTTTCAAGTAGCAGATTTAAAGACCCCTTCAACTCCCCGCAAGAAGCGTGAGACTTGCAACACTGCACCCGGCGACCCTGACTCGACTGGTGGAGAACAACCAACTCAGGGAGGACCCTCCGGCGACTCTATGACTGTGAGTAACCAAAGTTGTCCCCCCTGAGCCCCCACAGCGACACCTGCAGAGGGAATCCCCAGGCTCCCCCTGACCACGACTGTCTGAACTCCCTTTCCCGACGGCTGGAAAAGACTCTGCACCCGCAGCCCCCAGCACCTAAAGAAACGGAACTTCTGTGCAGGAGTGACCCCCAGGAGGCCCTCTCCCTTGCCCAGGTGGTGGCTACCCCGAGGAGCCCCCCCCTTGCCTGCCTGCATCGCTGAAGAGACCCCTTGGTCTCCCATTGAAAACTAAAGGAAACCCGACGCTTGTTTGCACACTGCACCCGGCCGCCCCCGCGCTGCTGAGGGTGTAGTTTCTGTGTGGACTTGTGTCCCCCCCGGTGCCCTACAAAACCCCCCTGGTCTGCCCTCCGAAGACGCGGGTACTTACCTGCTGGCAGACTGGAACCGGGGCACCCCCTTCTCTCCATTATAGCCTATGTGTTTTGGGCACCTCTTTGACCTTTGCACCTGACCGGCCCTGAGCTGCTGGTGTGATAACTTTGGGGTTGCTCTGAACCCCCAACGGTGGGCTACCTTGGACCGAAAACTGAAACCCGTAAGTGACTTACTTACCTGTGAAAACTAACAAAAACTTACCTCCCCCAGGAACTGTGAAAATTGCAGTGTCCACTTTTAAAACAGCTTATTGTGTTTTATGTAAAAAGTATACATGCTAATGTAATGATTCAAAGTTCCTAAAGTACTTACCTGCAATACCTTTCAAATGAGATATTACATGTAGAATTTGAACCTGTGGTTCTTAAAATAAACTAAGAAAAGATATTTTTCTATAACAAAACCTATTGGCTGGATTTGTCTCTGAGTGTGTGTTCCTCATTTATTGCCTGTGTGTATGTACAACAAATGCTTAACACTACTCCTTTGATAAGCCTACTGCTCGACCACACTACCACAAAATAGAGCATTAGTATTATCTCTTTTTGCCACTATCTTACCTCTAAGGGGAACCCTTGGACTCTGTGCATGCTATTCCTTACTTTGAAATAGCACATACAGAGCCAACTTCCTACATTGGTGGATCAGCAGTGGGGTACAAGACTTTGCATTTGCTGGACTACTCAGCCAATACCTGATCACACGACAAATTCGAAAAATTGTCATTAGAAATTGATTTTTGCAATTTGAACTATTTTTCTAAATTCTTAAAAGACCTGCTAGGGCCTTGTGTTAGATCCTGTTTAGCATTTCTTTTAGAGTTTAAAAGTTTGGTAAAAGTTTGAATTAGATCCTAGAACTAGTTTTAGTTTCTTAAAAAGTATTCCAACTTTTAGAAGCATAATGTCTAGTGCAGAGATGAATGTGGTGGAACTCGACACCACACCTAACCTCCATCTTAAGATGAGGGAGCTAAGGTCACTCTGTAAAATAAAGAAAATAGTAATGGGCCCCAGACCTTCCAAACTACAGCTCCAGGAGCTGTTGGCAGAGTTTGAAAAGGCCAACCCCTCTGAGGATGGCAACTCAGAGGATGATGATAGTGACTTGGAGGGTGATTCCCCCCTACCAGTCCTATCTAGGGAAGACAGGGCCTCTCAAGCCCTGACTCCACAAATCATAGTCAGAGATGCTGGCTCCCTCACAGGAGGGACCAACCTCTCTGAAATCACTGAGGATAACTCCAGTGAAGAGGACATCCAGTTAGCCAGGATGGCCAAAAGATTGGCTTTGGAAAGACAGATCCTAGCCATAGAAAGGGAAAGACAAGAGATGGGCCTAGGACCCATCAATGGTGGCAGCAACATAAATAGGGTCAGAGATTCTCCTGACATGTTGAAAATCCCTAAAGGGATTGTAACTAAATATGAAGATGGTGATGACATCACCAAATGGTTCACAGCTTTTGAGAGGGCTTGTGTAACCAGAAAAGTGAACAAATCTCACTGGGGTGCTCTCCTTTGGGAAATGTTCACAGGAAAGTGTAGGGATAGACTCCTCACACTCTCTGGAAAAGATGCAGAATCTTATGACCTCATGAAGGGTACCCTGATTGAGGGCTTTGGATTCTCCACTGAGGAGTATAGGATTAGATTCAGGGGGGCTCAAAAATCCTCGAGCCAGACCTGGGTTGACTTTGTAGACTACTCAGTAAAAACACTAGATGGTTGGATTCAAGGCAGTGGTGTAAGTAATTATGATGGGCTGTACAATTTATTTGTGAAAGAACACCTGTTAAGTAATTGTTTCAATGACAAACTGCATCAGCATCTGGTAGACCTAGGACCAATTTCTCCCCAAGAATTGGGAAAGAAGGCGGACCATTGGGTCAAGACTAGGGTGTCCAAAACTTCCACAGGGGGTGACCAAAAGAAAGGGGTCACAAAACCTCCCCAGGGGAAGGGTGGTGAGACAGCCAAAAACAAAAATAGTAAAGAGTCTTCTACAGGCCCCCAAAAACCTGCACAGGAGGGTGGGCCCAGAGTCTCTTCACAAAACAATTCTGGGTACAAGGGTAAAAACTTTGATCCCAAAAAGGCCTGGTGTTGTAACTGTAGTCAGTCTGGACACCAAACTGGAGACAAGGCCTGTCCCAAGAAAGATACCACTTCTAACTCCACTCCAGCTAAAACTGGAATGGCCAGTCTCCAAGTGGGATCAACAGTGTGCCCAGAGCAAATCAGGTGTCACACTGAAGCTACATTAGTCTCTGAGGGTGGGGTGGATTTAGCCACACTAGCTGCCTGGCCCCCTAACATGCAAAAATACAGGCAGCAGCTCTTAATTAATGGGACAAGTGTAGAGGGCCTGAGGGATACAGGTGCCAGTGTCACTATGGTGACAGAGAAACTGGTTTCCCCTGGCCAATACCTGGCTGGACAAACTTATCCAGTCACCAACGCTGACAATCAGACTAAAGTACATCCCATGGCTATGGTAACTTTAGAGTGGGGAGGGGTCAATGGCCTGAAACAGGTGGTGGTCTCCTCAAATATCCCAGTAGACTGTTTGCTTGGAAATGACCTGGAGTCCTCAGCATGGGCTGAGGTGGAACTGAAAACCCATGCAGCCATGCTGGGTATCCCTGAACTGGTGTGTGTCAAGACAAGGGCACAGTGCAAGGCTCAGGGTGAAAAAGTAGAGCTGGAGTCTGGAAGAAAGGCCCAGCCGACCAAGAGGAAAGGAAAGTCAGCTGGGAAACCAGCTGCAACACAGCAAGAAAAAGAGAACCTCTCTTCTCAGGAAGAAGTTCTGCCCTCTGAGGGAACTGAGCCTATGGAGCCGGAACCTTATCAGGTTGAGCTCTTAGGCCCAGGGGGACCCTCAAGGGAAGAGCTGTGTAAGGGACAAGAAACCTGTCCCTCTCTTGAAGGCCTTAGGCAGCAAGCTGCTGAAGAGTCCAATGGCAAGAAAAATGGAACACATAGGGTCTATTGGGAAGATGGACTCCTGTACACTGAGGCAAGAGATCCCAAACCTGGTGCCACTAGGAGAGTGGTAGTGCCTCAGGGTTTCAGAGAGTTTATTCTGACCTTAGCCCATGATATTCCCCTTGCTGGGCATTTGGGACAAACCAAGACGTGGGAGAGATTAGTCAACCACTTCTACTGGCCCAACATGTCACAGAAGGTTAAGGAGTTTTGCCTCTCCTGCCCCACCTGTCAAGCCAGTGGTAAGACAGGTGGGCATCCAAAGGCCCCCCTCATTCCACTTCCAGTGGTGGGGGTCCCCTTTGAAAGAGTGGGTGTGGACATAGTTGGTCCACTAGAACCTCCCACAGCCTCAGGAAATATGTCCATCCTAGTAGTAGTGGATCATGCTACTAGGTATCCTGAAGCTATTCCCCTTAGGTCGACTACTGCCCCTGCAGTAGCCAAGGCCCTCATTGGTATCTTTACCAGAGTGGGTTTCCCTAAGGAGGTGGTGTCTGACAGAGGTACCAACTTCATGTCAGCATACCTAAAACACATGTGGAATGAGTGTGGGGTGACTTATAAATTCACTACACCATATCATCCCCAAACTAATGGCCTTGTTGAGAGATTCAACAAGACATTAAAGGGCATGATCATGGGGCTCCCAGAAAAACTCAAAAGGAGATGGGATGTCCTCCTAGCATGTCTGCTTTTTGCTTACAGAGAGGTGCCTCAGAAGGGAGTAGGATTCTCACCCTTTGAACTTCTGTTTGGCCACCCTGTAAGGGGACCACTTGCTCTTGTTAAAGAAGGCTGGGAGAGACCTCTTCATGAGCCTAAACAAGACATAGTGGACTATGTACTTGGCCTTCGCTCAAGGATGGCAGAGTACATGGAAAAGGCAAGTAAAAACCTTGAGGCCAGCCAACAACTCCAGAAGTTGTGGTATGACCAAAAGGCTGCACTGGTTGAATTTCAACCAGGGCAGAAAGTCTGGGTTCTGGAGCCTGTGGCTCCCAGGGCACTCCAGGACAAATGGAGTGGCCCTTACCCAGTACTAGAAAGGAAGAGTCAGGTCACCTACCTGGTGGACCTGGGCACAAGCAGGAGCCCCAAGAGGGTGATCCATGTGAACCGCCTTAAGCTCTTCCATGACAGGGCTGATGTAAATCTGTTGATGGTAACAGATGAGGACCAGGAAGCTGAGAGTGAACCTCTCCCTGATCTCCTCTCATCAGACCCTAAAGATGGCTCAGTGGATGGAGTGATCTACTCAGACACCCTCTCTAGCCAACAGCAGTCTGACTGTAGGAAGGTCCTGCAGCAGTTTGCTGAACTCTTTTCCCTAACCCCTGGTCAGACACACCTGTGTACCCATGATGTGGACACAGGAGACAGCATGCCTGTCAAAAACAAAATATTTAGACAGTCTGACCAAGTTAAGGAAAGCATCAAGGTGGAAGTCCACAAGATGCAGGAATTGGGAGTAATTGAGTACTCTGACAGCCCCTGGGCTAGCCCAGTGGTCTTAGTCCCCAAACCCCACACCAAAGAAGGAAAGAGAGAGATGAGGTTTTGTGTGGACTACAGAGGTCTCAACTCTGTCACCAAGACAGATGCTCATCCCATTCCTAGAGCGGATGAGCTAATAGACAAATTAGGGGCTGCCAAATTCTTAAGTACCTTTGACTTAACAGCAGGGTACTGGCAAATCAGAATGGCCCCTGGAGCAAAAGAAAAGACAGCATTCTCCACACCTGATGGGCATTATCAGTTCACTGTTATGCCCTTTGGTTTAAAGAATGCCCCTGCCACCTTCCAAAGGTTGGTGAATCAAGTCCTTGCTGGGTTGGAATCCTTTAGTGAAGCTTATCTTGACGATATTGCTGTCTTCAGCTCCACCTGGCAGGATCACCTGGTCCACCTGAAGAAGGTTTTGAAGGCCCTGCAATCTGCAGGCCTCTCTATCAAGGCATCCAAATGCCAGATAGGGCAGGGAACTGTGGTTTACTTGGGACACCTTGTAGGTGGAGGCCAAGTTCAGCCACTCCAGCCTAAGATCCAGACTATTCTGGACTGGGCAGCTCCAAAAACCCAGACTCAAGTCAGGGCATTCCTTGGCTTGACTGGATACTATAGGAGGTTTGTGAAGGGATATGGATCCATTGTGACAGCCCTCACAGAACTCACCTCCAAGAAAATGCCCAAGAAAGTAAACTGGACTGTAGAATGCCAACAGGCCTTTGACACCCTGAAGCAAGCTATGTGCACAGCACCAGTTCTAAAAGCTCCAAATTACTCCAAGCAATTCATTGTGCAAACAGATGCCTCTGAACATGGGATAGGGGCAGTTTTGTCCCAAACAAATGATGATGGCCTTGACCAGCCTGTTGCTTTCATTAGCAGGAGGTTACTCCCCAGGGAGCAGCGTTGGAGTGCCATTGAGAGGGAGGCCTTTGCTGTGGTTTGGTCCCTGAAGAAGTTGAGACCATACCTCTTTGGTACTCACTTCCTAGTTCAAACTGACCACAGACCTCTCAGATGGCTGATGCAAATGAAAGGTGAAAATCCAAAACTGTTGAGGTGGTCCATCTCCCTACAGGGAATGGACTTTATAGTGGAACACAGACCTGGGACTACCCATGCCAATGCAGATGGCCTTTCCAGGTTTTTCCACTTAGAAAATGAAGACTCTCTTGGGAAAGGTTAGTCTCATCCTCTTTCGTTTGGGGGGGGGTTGTGTAAGGAAATGCCTCCTTGGCATGGTTACCCCCTGACTTTTTGCCTTTGCTGATGCTATGTTTTGAATTGAAAGTGTGCTGAGGCCTGCTAACCAGGCCCCAGCACCAGTGTTCTTTCCCTAACCTGTACTTTTGATTCCACAATTGGCACACCCTGGCATCCAGATAAGTCCCTTGTAAGTGGTACCCCTGGTACCAAGGGCCCTGATGCCAAGGAAGGTCTCTAAGGGCTGCAGCATGTCTTATGCCACCCTGGAGACCCCTCACTCAGCACAGACACACTGCTTGCCAGCTTGTGTGTGCTGGTGAGAACAAAACGAGTAAGTCGACATGGCACTCCCCTCAGGGTGTCATGCCAGCCTCTCACTGCCTATGCAGGTATAGATAAGTCACCCCTCTAGTAGGCCTTACAGCCCTAAGGCAGGGTGCACTATATCATAGGTGAGGGCACCAGTGCATGAGCACTGTGCCCCTACAGTGTCTAAGCAATACCTTAGACATTGTAAGTGCAGAGTAGCCATAAGAGTATATGGTCTGGGAGTCTGTTTTACACGAACTCCACAGCACCATAATGGCTACACTGAAAACTGGGAAGTTTGGTATCAAACTTCTCAGCACAATAAATGCACACTGATGCCAGTGTACATTTTATTGTAAAATACACCCCAGAGGGCACCTTAGAGGTGCCCCCTGAAACCTTAACCGACTATCTGTGTAGGCTGACTAGTTCCAGCAGCCTGCCACAACCGAGACATGTTGCTGGCCCCATGGGGAGAGTGCCTTTGTCACTCTGAGGCCAGTAACAAAGCCTGCACTGGGTGGAGATGCTAACACCTCCCCCAGGCAGGAGCTGTCACACCTGGCGGTGAGCCTCAAAGGCTCACCCCTTTGTGCCAGCACCGCAGGACACTCCAGGTAGTGGAGTTGCCCGCCCCCTCCGGCCACGGCCCCCACTTTTGGCGGCAAGGCCGGAGAAAATAATGAGAAAAACAAGGAGGAGTCACTGGCCAGTCAGGACAGCCCCTAAGGTGTCCTGAGCTGAGGTGACTCTAACTTTTAGAAATCCTCCATCTTGCAGATGGAGGATTCCCCCAATAGGATTAGGGATGTGACCCCCTCCCCTTGGGAGGAGGCACAAAGAGGGTGTACCCACCCTCAGGGCTAGTAGCCATTGGCTACTAACCCCCCAGACCTAAACACGCCCTTAAATTTAGTATTTAAGGGCTCCCCTGAACCTAAAACTTTAGATTCCTGCAACTTACCGAAGAAGAAGACTGCTGAGCTGAAAACCCCTGCAGAAGAAGAAAGAAGACACCAACTGCTTTGGCCCCAGTCCTACCGGCCTGTCTCCTACCTTCTAAAGAACCCTGCTCCAGCGACGCTTTCTCCAGGACCAGCGACCTCTGAATCCTCAGAGGACTGCCCTACTTCCAAAAGACCAAGAAACTCCCGAGGACAGCGGCACTGCTCCAAAAGAACTGCAACTTTGTTTCAAGTAGCAGATTTAAAGACCCCTGCAACTCCCCGCAAGAAGCGTGAGACTTGCAACACTGCACCCGGCGACCCTGACTCGACTGGTGGAGAACAACCAACTCAGGGAGGACCCTCCGGCGACTCTACGACTGTGAGTAACCAAAGTTGTCCCCCCTGAGCCCCCACAGCGACACCTGCAGAGGGAATCCCCGGGCTCCCCCTGACCGCGAATGTCTGAACTCCCTTTCCCGACGGCTGGAAAAGACTCTGCACCCGCAGCCCCCAGCACCTAAAGAAACGGAACTTCTGTGCAGGAGTGACCCCCAGGAGGCCCTCTCCCTTGCCCAGGTGGTGGCTACCCCGAGGAGCCCCCCCTTGCCTGCCTGCATCGCTGAAGAGACCCCTTGGTCTCCCATTGAAAACTAAAGGAAACCCGACGCTTGTTTGCACACTGCACCCGGCCGCCCCCGCGCTGCTGAGGGTGTAGTTTCTGTGTGGACTTGTGTCCCCCCCGGTGCCCTACAAAACCCCCCTGGTCTGCCCTCCGAAGACGCGGGTACTTACCTGCTGGCAGACTGGAACCGGGGCACCCCCTTCTCTCCATTATAGCCTATGTGTTTTGGGCACCTCTTTGACCTTTGCACCTGACCGGCCCTGAGCTGCTGGTGTGATAACTTTGGGGTTGCTCTGAACCCCCAACGGTGGGCTACCTTGGACCGAAAACTGAAACCCGTAAGTGACTTACTTACCTGTGAAAACTAAAAAAAACTTACCTCCCCCAGGAACTGTGAAAATTGCAGTGTCCACTTTTAAAACAGCTTATTGTGTTTTATGTAAAAAGTATACATGCTAATGTAATGATTCAAAGTTCCTAAAGTACTTACCTGCAATACCTTTCAAATGAGATATTACATGTAGAATTTGAACCTGTGGTTCTTAAAATAAACTAAGAAAATATATTTTTCTATAACAAAACCTATTGGCTGGATTTGTCTCTGAGTGTGTGTTCCTCATTTATTGCCTGTGTGTATGTACAACAAATGCTTAACACTACTCCTTTGATAAGCCTACTGCTCGACCACACTACCACAAAATAGAGCATTAGTATTATCTCTTTTTGCCACTATCTTACCTCTAAGGGGAACCCTTGGACTCTGTGCATGCTATTCCTTACTTTGAAATAGCACATACAGAGCCAACTTCCTACATTGGTGGATCAGCAGTGGGGTACAAGACTTTGCATTTGCTGGACTACTCAGCCAATACCTGATCACACGACAAATTCCAAAAATTGTCATTAGAAATTGATTTTTGCAATTTGAACTATTTTTCTAAATTCTTAAAAGACCTGCTAGGGCCTTGTGTTAGATCCTGTTTAGCATTTCTTTTAGAGTTTAAAAGTTTGGTAAAAGTTTGAATTAGATCCTAGAACTAGTTTTAGTTTCTTAAAAAGTATTCCAACTTTTAGAAGCATAATGTCTAGTGCAGAGATGAATGTGGTGGAACTCGACACCACACCTAACCTCCATCTTAAGATGAGGGAGCTAAGGTCACTCTGTAAAATAAAGAAAATAGTAATGGGCCCCAGACCTTCCAAACTACAGCTCCAGGAGCTGTTGGCAGAGTTTGAAAAGGCCAACCCCTCTGAGGATGGCAACTCAGAGGATGATGATAGTGACTTGGAGGGTGATTCCCCCCTACCAGTCCTATCTAGGGAAGACAGGGCCTCTCAAGCCCTGACTCCACAAATCATAGTCAGAGATGCTGGCTCCCTCACAGGAGGGACCAACCTCTCTGAAATCACTGAGGATAACTCCAGTGAAGAGGACATCCAGTTAGCCAGGATGGCCAAAAGATTGGCTTTGGAAAGACAGATCCTAGCCATAGAAAGGGAAAGACAAGAGATGGGCCTAGGACCCATCAATGGTGGCAGCAACATAAATAGGGTCAGAGATTCTCCTGACATGTTGAAAATCCCTAAAGGGATTGTAACTAAATATGAAGATGGTGATGACATCACCAAATGGTTCACAGCTTTTGAGAGGGCTTGTGTAACCAGAAAAGTGAACAAATCTCACTGGGGTGCTCTCCTTTGGGAAATGTTCACAGGAAAGTGTAGGGATAGACTCCTCACACTCTCTGGAAAAGATGCAGAATCTTATGACCTCATGAAGGGTACCCTGATTGAGGGCTTTGGATTCTCCACTGAGGAGTATAGGATTAGATTCAGGGGGGCTCAAAAATCCTCGAGCCAGACCTGGGTTGACTTTGTAGACTACTCAGTAAAAACACTAGATGGTTGGATTCAAGGCAGTGGTGTAAGTAATTATGATGGGCTGTACAATTTATTTGTGAAAGAACACCTGTTAAGTAATTGTTTCAATGACAAACTGCATCAGCATCTGGTAGACCTAGGACCAATTTCTCCCCAAGAATTGGGAAAGAAGGCGGACCATTGGGTCAAGACTAGGGTGTCCAAAACTTCCACAGGGGGTGACCAAAAGAAAGGGGTCACAAAACCTCCCCTGGGGAAGGGTGGTGAGACAGCCAAAAACAAAAATAGTAAAGAGTCTTCTACAGGCCCCCAAAAACCTGCACAGGAGGGTGGGCCCAGAGTCTCTTCACAAAACAATTCTGGGTACAAGGGTAAAAACTTTGATCCCAAAAAGGCCTGGTGTCGTAACTGTAGTCAGTCTGGACACCAAACTGGAGACAAGGCCTGTCCCAAGAAAGATACCACTTCTAACTCCACTCCAGCTAAAACTGGAATGGCCAGTCTCCAAGTGGGATCAACAGTGTGCCCAGAGCAAATCAGGTGTCACACTGAAGCTACATTAGTCTCTGAGGGTGGGGTGGATTTAGCCACACTAGCTGCCTGGCCCCCTAACATGCAAAAATACAGGCAGCAGCTCTTAATTAATGGGACAAGTGTAGAGGGCCTGAGGGATACAGGTGCCAGTGTCACTATGGTGACAGAGAAACTGGTTTCCCCTGGCCAATACCTGGCTGGACAAACTTATCCAGTCACCAACGCTGACAATCAGACTAAAGTACATCCCATGGCTATGGTAACTTTAGAGTGGGGAGGGGTCAATGGCCTGAAACAGGTGGTGGTCTCCTCAAATATCCCAGTAGACTGTTTGCTTGGAAATGACCTGGAGTCCTCAGCATGGGCTGAGGTGGAACTGAAAACCCATGCAGCCATGCTGGGTATCCCTGAACTGGTGTGTGTCAAGACAAGGGCACAGTGCAAGGCTCAGGGTGAAAAAGTAGAGCTGGAGTCTGGAAGAAAGGCCCAGCCGACCAAGAGGAAAGGAAAGTCAGCTGGGAAACCAGCTGCAACACAGCAAGAAAAAGAGAACCTCTCTTCTCAGGAAGAAGTTCTGCCCTCTGAGGGAACTGAGCCTATGGAGCTGGAACCTTATCAGGTTGAGCTCTTAGGCCCAGGGGGACCCTCAAGGGAAGAGCTGTGTAAGGGACAAGAAACCTGTCCCTCTCTTGAAGGCCTTAGGCAGCAAGCTGCTGAAGAGTCCAATGGCAAGAAAAATGGAACACATAGGGTCTATTGGGAAGATGGACTCCTGTACACTGAGGCAAGAGATCCCAAACCTGGTGCCACTAGGAGAGTGGTAGTGCCTCAGGGTTTCAGAGAGTTTATTCTGACCTTAGCCCATGATATTCCCCTTGCTGGGCATTTGGGACAAACCAAGACGTGGGAGAGATTAGTCAACCACTTCTACTGGCCCAACATGTCACAGAAGGTTAAGGAGTTTTGCCTCTCCTGCCCCACCTCTCAAGCCAGTGGTAAGACAGGTGGGCATCCAAAGGCCCCCCTCATTCCACTTCCAGTGGTGGGGGTCCCCTTTGAAAGAGTGGGTGTGGACATAGTTGGTCCACTAGAACCTCCCACAGCCTCAGGAAATATGTCCATCCTAGTAGTAGTGGATCATGCTACTAGGTATCCTGAAGCTATTCCCCTTAGGTCGACTACTGCCCCTGCAGTAGCCAAGGCCCTCATTGGTATCTTTACCAGAGTGGGTTTCCCTAAGGAGGTGGTGTCTGACAGAGGTACCAACTTTATGTCAGCATACCTAAAACACATGTGGAATGAGTGTGGGATGACTTATAAATTCACTACACCATATCATCCCCAAACTAATGGCCTTGTTGAGAGATTCAACAAGACATTAAAGGGCATGATCATGGGGCTCCCAGAAAAACTCAAAAGGAGATGGGATGTCCTCCTAGCATGTCTGCTTTTTGCTTACAGAGAGGTGCCTCAGAAGGGAGTAGGATTCTCACCCTTTGAACTTCTGTTTGGCCACCCTGTAAGGGGACCACTTGCTCTTGTTAAAGAAGGCTGGGAGAGACCTCTTCATGAGCCTAAACAAGACATAGTGGACTATGTACTTGGCCTTCGCTCAAGGATGGCAGAGTACATGGAAAAGGCAAGTAAAAACCTTGAGGCCAGCCAACAACTCCAGAAGTTGTGGTATGACCAAAAGGCTGCACTGGTTGAATTTCAACCAGGGCAGAAAGTCTGGGTTCTGGAGCCTGTGGCTCCCAGGGCACTCCAGGACAAATGGAGTGGCCCTTACCCAGTACTAGAAAGGAAGAGTCAGGTCACGTACCTGGTGGACCTGGGCACAAGCAGGAGCCCCAAGAGGGTGATCCATGTGAACCGCCTTAAGCTCTTCCATGACAGGGCTGATGTAAATCTGTTGATGGTAACAGATGAGGACCAGGAAGCTGAGAGTGAACCTCTCCCTGATCTCCTCTCATCAGACCCTAAAGATGGCTCAGTGGATGGAGTGATCTACTCAGACACCCTCTCTAGCCAACAGCAGTCTGACTGTAGGAAGGTCCTGCAGCAGTTTGCTGAACTCTTTTCCCTAACCCCTGGTCAGACACACCTGTGTACCCATGATGTGGACACAGGAGACAGCATGCCTGTCAAAAACAAAATATTTAGACAGTCTGACCAAGTTAAGGAAAGCATCAAGGTGGAAGTCCACAAGATGCTGGAATTGGGAGTAATTGAGTACTCTGACAGCCCCTGGGCTAGCCCAGTGGTCTTAGTCCCCAAACCCCACACCAAAGAAGGAAAGAGAGAGATGAGGTTTTGTGTGGACTACAGAGGTCTCAACTCTGTCACCAAGACAGATGCTCATCCCATTCCTAGAGCGGATGAGCTAATAGACAAATTAGGGGCTGCCAAATTCTTAAGTACCTTTGACTTAACAGCAGGGTACTGGCAAATCAGAATGGCCCCTGGAGCAAAAGAAAAGACAGCATTCTCCACACCTGATGGGCATTATCAGTTCACTGTTATGCCCTTTGGTTTAAAGAATGCCCCTGCCACCTTCCAAAGGTTGGTGAATCAAGTCCTTGCTGGGTTGGAATCCTTTAGTGAAGCTTATCTTGACGATATTGCTGTCTTCAGCTCCACCTGGCAGGATCACCTGGTCCACCTGAAGAAGGTTTTGAAGGCCCTGCAATCTGCAGGCCTCTCTATCAAGGCATCCAAATGCCAGATAGGGCAGGGAACTGTGGTTTACTTGGGACACCTTGTAGGTGGAGGCCAAGTTCAGCCACTCCAGCCTAAGATCCAGACTATTCTGGACTGGGCAGCTCCAAAAACCCAGACTCAAGTCAGGGCATTCCTTGGCTTGACTGGATACTATAGGAGGTTTGTGAAGGGATATGGATCCATTGTGACAGCCCTCACAGAACTCACCTCCAAGAAAATGCCCAAGAAAGTAAACTGGACTGTAGAATGCCAACAGGCCTTTGACACCCTGAAGCAAGCTATGTGCACAGCACCAGTTCTAAAAGCTCCAGATTACTCCAAGCAATTCATTGTGCAAACAGATGCCTCTGAACATGGGATAGGGGCAGTTTTGTCCCAAACAAATGATGATGGCCTTGACCAGCCTGTTGCTTTCATTAGCAGGAGGTTACTCCCCAGGGAGCAGCGTTGGAGTGCCATTGAGAGGGAGGCCTTTGCTGTGGTTTGGTCCCTGAAGAAGTTGAGACCATACCTCTTTGGTACTCACTTCCTAGTTCAAACTGACCACAGACCTCTCAGATGGCTGATGCAAATGAAAGGTGAAAATCCAAAACTGTTGAGGTGGTCCATCTCCCTACAGGGAATGGACTTTATAGTGGAACACAGACCTGGGACTACCCATGCCAATGCAGATGGCCTTTCCAGGTTCTTCCACTTAGAAAATGAAGACTCTCTTGGGAAAGGTTAGTCTCATCCTCTTTCGTTTGGGGGGGGGGGTTGTGTAAGGAAATGCCTCCTTGGCATGGTTACCTCCTGACTTTTTGCCTTTGCTGATGCTATGTTTTGAATTGAAAGTGTGCTGAGGCCTGCTAACCAGGCC
Source organism: Pleurodeles waltl (assembly GCF_031143425.1). Classification (NCBI taxonomy): domain Eukaryota; kingdom Metazoa; phylum Chordata; class Amphibia; order Caudata; family Salamandridae; genus Pleurodeles; species Pleurodeles waltl. The sequence continues at coordinate 1,011,256,144 of NC_090437.1, forward strand.
CCAGCACCAGTGTTCTTTCCCTAACCTGTACTTTTGATTCCACAATTGGCACACCCTGGCATCCAGATAAGTCCCTTGTAAGTGGTACCCCTGGTACCAAGGGCCCTGATGCCAAGGAAGGTCTCTAAGGGCTGCAGCATGTCTTATGCCACCCTGGAGACCCCTCACTCAGCACAGACACACTGCTTGCCAGCTTGTGTGTGCTGGTGAGAACAAAACGAGTAAGTCGACATGGCACTCCCCTCAGGGTGCCATGCCAGCCTCTCACTGCCTATGCAGGTATAGATAAGTCACCCCTCTAGTAGGCCTTACAGCCCTAAGGCAGGGTGCACTATACCATAGGTGAGGGCACCAGTGCATGAGCACTGTGCCCCTACAGTGTCTAAGCAATACCTTAGACATTGTAAGTGCAGAGTAGCCATAAGAGTATATGGTCTGGGAGTCTGTTTTACACGAACTCCACAGCACCATAATGGCTACACTGAAAACTGGGAAGTTTGGTATCAAACTTCTCAGCACAATAAATGCACACTGATGCCAGTGTACATTTTATTGTAAAATACACCCCAGAGGGCACCTTAGAGGTGCCCCCTGAAACCTTAACCGACTATCTGTGTAGGCTGACTAGTTCCAGCAGCCTGCCACAACCGAGACATGTTGCTGGCCCCATGGGGAGAGTGCCTTTGTCACTCTGAGGCCTGTAACAAAGCCTGCACTGGGTGGAGATGCTAACACCTCCCCCAGGCAGGAGCTGTCACACCTGGCGGTGAGCCTCAAAGGCTCACCCCTTTGTGCCAGCACCGCAGGACACTCCAGGTAGTGGAGTTGCCCGCCCCCTCCGGCCACGGCCCCCACTTTTGGCGGCAAGGCCGGAGAAAATAATGAGAAAAACAAGGAGGAGTCACTGGCCAGTCAGGACAGCCCCTAAGGTGTCCTGAGCTGAGGTGACTCTAACTTTTAGAAATCCTCCATCTTGCAGATGGAGGATTCCCCCAATAGGATTAGGGATGTGACCCCCTCCCCTTGGGAGGAGGCACAAAGAGGGTGTACCCACCCTCAGGGCTAGTAGCCACTGGCTACTAACCCCCAGACCTAAACACGCCCTTAAATTTAGTATTTAAGGGCTCCCCTGAACCTAAAACTTTAGATTCCTGCAACTTACCGAAGAAGAAGACTGCTGAGCTGAAAACCCCTGCAGAAGAAGAAAGAAGACACCAACTGCTTTGGCCCCAGTCCTACCGGCCTGTCTCCTACCTTCTAAAGAACCCTGCTCCAGCGACGCTTTCTCCAGGACCAGCGACCTCTGAATCCTCAGAGGACTGCCCTACTTCCAAAAGACCAAGAAACTCCCGAGGACAGCGGCACTGCTCCAAAAGAACTGCAACTTTGTTTCAAGTAGCAGATTTAAAGACCCCTGCAACTCCCCGCAAGAAGCGTGAGACTTGCAACACTGCACCTGGCGACCCCGACTCGACTGGTGGAGAACAACCAACTCAGGGAGGACCCTCCGGCGACTCTACGACTGTGAGTAACCAAAGTTGTCCCCCCTGAGCCCCCACAGCGACGCCTGCAGAGGGAATCCCCAGGCTCCCCCTGACCGCGACTGTCTGAACTCCCTTTCCCGACGGCTGGAAAAGACTCTGCACCCGCAGCCCCCAGCACCTAAAGAAACGGAACTTCTGTGCAGGAGTGACCCCCAGGAGGCCCTCTCCCTTGCCCAGGTGGTGGCTACCCCGAGGAGCCCCCCCTTGCCTGCCTGCATCGCTGAAGAGACCCCTTGGTCTCCCATTGAAAACGAAAGGAAACCCGACGCTTGTTTGCACACTGCACCCGGCCGCCCCCGCGCTGCTGAGGGTGTAGTTTCTGTGTGGACTTGTGTCCCCCCCGGTGCCCTACAAAACCCCCCTGGTCTGCCCTCCGAAGACTCGTGTACTTACCTGCTGGCAGACTGGAACCGGGGCACCCCCTTCTCTCCATTATAGCCTATGTGTTTTGGGCACCTCTTTGACCTTTGCACCTGACCGGCCCTGAGCTGCTGGTGTGATAACTTTGGGGTTGCTCTGAACCCCCAACGGTGGGCTACCTTGGACCGAAAACTGAAACCCGTAAGTGACTTACTTACCTGTGAAAACTAACAAAAACTTACCTCCCCCAGGAACTGTGAAAATTGCACTGTGTCCACTTTTAAAACAGCTTATTGTGTTTTATGTAAAAAGTATACATGCTAATGTAATGATTCAAAGTTCCTAAAGTACTTACCTGCAATACCTTTCACATGAGATATTACATGTAGAATTTGAACCTGTGGTTCTTAAAATAAACTAAGAAAAGATATTTTTCTATAACAAAACCCATTGGCTGGATTTGTCTCTGAGTGTGTGTTCCTCATTTATTGCCTGTGTGTATGTACAACAAATGCTTAACACTACTCCTTTGATAAGCCTACTGCTCGACCACACTACCACAAAATAGAGCATTAGTATTATCTCTTTTTGCCACTATCTTACCTCTAAGGGGAACCCTTGGACTCTGTGCATGCTATTCCTTACTTTGAAATAGCACATACAGAGCCAACTTCCTACACACTGCACAACACATAGTTTGGGGTTGTCCACAAAACAGGGATAAGAAACGGACTTCAGATTGCATTTAGTTCTACATGAAATAGCAAAAGAAACCCCCTCAGGTGAAAAAAACTCTCCCAGCCAAATCCAGAGCCCTAACATCTGAAACTCTCTTACATGAAATTAAACATAACAACATCGTGAGTTTAGCTGAAAGTTTTTTCCTAGACAAAAATCTATTAGAAGGCCATGATTCTAAAAAACGAAGAACAATGTTCACATCCCAAAGGGAAGAATAGCGAGGGCGAGGAGGATTAGCCAATCCGATACCCCTCATTAATTTACAAACAATGGGAGACTCTCCTATGGGTTTACCCTCTACTGGTAAATGCCCTGCTGAAATAGCAGATCGATAATTATTAATAGAGCGATAAGCTAGACCTGATGCCGCTAAAGAAGATAGAAAATTTAGGACCTGACAGCAATCCGCTGAAGAAGGATCTGCACCCCTAGAACTACACCAAGAACTCCATTTCTTCCAAGGTGAAGCGTATCTCTTGTGAGTACTGGAGGACCAGGAACCTGCAATGAACTCGGAAGACTCTTGCAAAAGTCCTGGGAGACACCATCTTTCCCTGAAAGACGCCAAGCCACAAGGGATAGCTGACACGACAGGTTCAATGGATGCAAGATACCCAGAGGGTCCTGGAAAAGATTCTCCCGGAAAGGAAGTAGGATCGGATGATCGCAACTCAACTCCATTGCCAATGGAAACCAAGCCTGAGATCTCCAAAGAGGAGTCACCAGAACCAACTCCGCTTGCTGACGTCTAATCTGAGCCAGTACCCTGGGTATCATTAAGAAGGGAGGAAAGGCGTAACTCTGTTCCTGAGACCAGTCTTGAAGAAAGGCATCTGTCTTCGATGCTTCCGGATCTGGTCTCCAACTGAAAAAACGTTTGATCTCTCGATTGAGGCGAGACGCAAATAGGTCTATCGAAAAGGGACTCCACCGAGCAGATAGTGTTCGAAAAACTCTGGGGTGTAACCTCCAATTGCTAAAGTCTCTCAGGTGATGCGAATTCCAGTCCGCCACCAAGTTGCTGGCTCCTGGAAGGTATTCCGCGACGACTGAAATCCTGTGCTGAAGGCAAAATTGCCAAAACTCCTTGGCTATCTCCGCCAAGATGCGGGAACGAGTTCCCCCCAACTTGTTGACATACCTCACCGCCGAGATATTGTCCATGCGAAGGAGAACACAACAGTTCGCCCTGAGAGGAGAGAGACTCTTGATCTCAAATGAGCCGGCTAGTAGCTCCAAACAATTGATGTGGAGGTTCAGCTCCGTGTTGGACCATCTGCCTCCCGTGGACACCGATCCGCAACGGGCTCCCCAGCCCCAATGACTGGCGTCGGACTCTATCACTACATCCAGGTAAGAACTGAAAATAGCTCTGCCGTTCCAGACTTCCATATGATCCAACCACCAATTCATCTCTGCACGAGATTCCACTGAGAGGAGAACCTGATCCGTATAACTGAGGCCTCTCTGAAGATGGGATATCTTTAAACGTTGAAGGGCTCGGTAATGTAACGGACCCGGAAAGATCTCCTGAATCAAAGAAGAAAGCAGGCCCACCATGCGGGCAATCGCCCTCAATGACACAGTCTGTTTGGATAATAGAGACCTCAACTCTCTCTTGATCTAATGAATCTTCCCGGGGGGGAGAACTAATTGAGATTGTATCGAGTCTATCTGGAAACCCAGAAAATCTATCTGTTGAGAGGGAATCAGAACGGACTTCTGGGCATTGATTATAAAACCCAGCCTCTGAAGCAGAGACACTGTGCATTCCAAATGAGAAAGCAGCAGTTCTTGATTCTGGGCCATGATAAGAATGCCGTCTACAGTAGATACATTATTAGCCGAATCCCTTGGGAACGAAGAAATTCTACTACTGGACGCATTACCTTCGTGAAACACCAGGGGGCAGAAGACAGACCAAAGGGGAGAACCTTGTATTCGTAATACTCGGTCTCCCATTGGAATTGGAGAAATATCCGATGAGGAGGAAAAATAGGAATGGTCAGGTTCGTGTCCTTTAAATCTAAACGGACCATCCAGTCTCCCTCTTGGAGAACGTCTCTTAACAAATGGATGCCCTCCATCTTGAAATGACGATATAGTAAAAAACCATTGAAGTCTTTTAAATTTAGAACCAGACAAGACCCGCCTCCTTTCTTGTCCACTAGAAACACTGGACTGACAAACCCAGAAGAGTGAAGAGGTACCTTGACCACGGCCCCCTTCTCTACCAGAGACGATATTTCTGCGGAAATGAGACTGTGTTCTTGACGGGAAAAATATGCTGGCCTGGGTGGGCACCACTGAACCAGGGACTTGTAAAATTCTAACTTGAACCCCTGCATGGTCTCTAAGACCCAAGCATCCGAGGATATCAGACGCCAAGATTCCAGAAATCTCTGAGTTCTGCCCCTCAATATTACATCTGAACTTACAACCAAGCTCACCTGTGCCTCCCGACTCCTGGGAGAAAGATTGAAGGCCTTTGGATCTCCCCCTGCGGAATCTGCCCCGACCAGATCTTGGCCTTGATGGGTAGAAGGTAGAAGAGGAGGAGTCGTACTCCTGAAAACCTCCTCTTCCTTGCTGGTAGTAACCACGATGAGGGCCTTGTTGGTTGAAGCGGCCAAAGGCACGCCCTCTGTAGCGTCCGGCCCCTCTAAAAAGTGGACGCAGCACTCTTCTGATGGAACCTTGTGCCTTGTCCAGACTGGCGTAAGTAGAAACAAATTTAGAAAGTTCTTTCATGAAGAGAGATCCAAAAAGCAAACCCTGGGCCACGGGACCTGATTCAGAGGTAGCGAGGTCTGCCAATTTGGGGTCCAACTTCATCAACACTGATCTGCGACGTTCAGAAGATATGGCGCAATTGGCATTGCCTAGGAAGCAAAGTGCTCCCTGAGCCCAACCCACCAGAATGTCAGGGTTAATAGGCTCAACTGACTCCTTGGCTTGAAAAGCCAACTCCAAAATCTTTGTTAATGGACCGGAAATGTCCAACAGCTTATCCTGACATCCGCGCCAGGCACGATCTATACCCTTCTTTGGGTCTTTTGCAGACTTCTTGAGAAAAGTAACCAGAGTAGGGTCCAATTCAGGAGTCTCAGTAAATTTGGAGGGAAAATCCGGTCTGGGGCATTCAGACCTCAGCCTAGAGCGGACCTCCTTATCAAAACTGTGTCTAATGCGGGATTCCACATAAGCCGCCACCTCAGGGGGTGGTAACCAAAGCGAAGACCTGGGGTGTACAATGTCTTCCGGTTCGAATGTTAGAACCTTAGGGATAGGCGCTTCTTGATGGCGAACCTTCTTCTTGCGCTTGCGGGGGGATCATCTCCCTGCTCAGAGGATTACTCAGAAGAAGAAGAAGCTGGGTCACTTACAGCTTTCTTCTGTGAGCCTGAATTATAATCATGCTCTCTTGCCATATTTCTGATAAGGGATTCAAAGTCTGCAGCGTGCGGGTTATTACTCTGCTTAGACGCCTGGGTGTTCGCAGGAAGGGAAGGTTCCCCAATGGGTTGGACGCCCGACGGGGCTACCCAGCCCTGCTGTTCCACAAAACCCAAGAGATGGTGTTTAATGGGCTGAATGGCTTGAGCTAAAGCTTGATTGACAGTATGACGCACTCCTGCGTCAAGGGCATATACTAGGTCTTGATCAAAGGAACCAGCCGGTTCATCTAGATAGTACAAATCTTCAGCTTGGTCTTCATAGCTAGCCATACTGTAAAACAGCAGATGGGCTCCAACGGAGCAGTATCAATAGTTGTAAAAAACAGGGCAGAAAAAAACAAATATTAATGTTTAGGACGTGGAGGGAGCTGCCCTGTAATGAGAATAAACACACCCTTAAAGCAGGCCCAGCCTGAATAATGATTTATTGCAACCCCAGTGTACAGGCACCGGGGTGTAGATGGGGAGCTGAGCCGGTTAAATCTCCTATTTAAAGTAACAACGCTCTAACCATGAGCGTGTAGATAAGGAAATGTCTTGAAATCATGAAAGAAAAAACGTTCCAGAGGAAACAAGCGTTTAGTTAGGCCAACACTTGAAAAATTGGAATCCTTCCAAGTCGCTCTGACGAGCGCATGAGAAATGTGACCCCCCGGGGGAAAGCAAACATCAAGCTCGGCCCGGCACAACACACTCGGGACACGATCGCCAATAACCTGGCCCCCTGGGGCAGAGTAAACTCTCCTGCGGTTCTTATTAAAGGCAGGGAACAACGATGCTCTGGGGCAAAACAATCCTCGCTCCGGCAACTTGTAAAGAGACGTGCAACAAAGGGGCAGCGCGGACTCTGAGAAAAGGACGCGGCTCACGCAGAGCGTGTTAAATATATATATAATAAATACAATTTACCGGCCATAAAGAGAGGACTGCGCGGAAACGCGCGAGTCCTCGCTCCCCTGCTCCCAACTCCACATAAGAAAACGAACACAGCATTCGCTTTTAGGGAGGGAAAACACCGCTCCCAGACACACATAAATTAACACACCTCATGTGAGACTAAAGAGAAAATCACTTAACTGGCTGCAAAGCAGCAAAGAAAGAGGAGTGGCTGGGTGTGATGCAACACTTTATAGGCTACCTTCTCTATGGTTAGCACGTGACATATCATATATTGGGATATGTAGTTTTTTGTTTTCCATGGTTTTCATTGGCTGCTGTTAAAATAAAGCATGGAAAGAGAAGCATAATCTGAGCCTCCGGTCCTGACATAGAATTTGAAACATTGATGTTAGAGTAGCGGGCATGCCCGTGCATGATTTCGATGTGGTGATGAGGTTAGGTGACAGCAGCTTAGCATTTTATGATGCTCACATTGTGAGTTTACTGTTTGGTTCACGTGCTGCAATTTCTCTGTTGTGGTTTCTGGCACGGAGTATGTTTTCCAGTACAATAGTTAAACATGGGGTATTATTTAAGCCACGTAATGAGTAAGATATCACTATTTATCATATTATCTAGGCAAAATACTTATTTTAATTAGTTGTTGCACGTGAGCATCTGTTTAACTAGTGGCTTTTATGTTCATTGAGGATTCTAATAAAGGTGTCATGTTTTATTTAGTAAGCTGTACGTTACAAACGTGGGCGGATGCCTAAACTTTATTTATGAATCACTACCAATAGCAAAATCATTCACCAAAGAATGCCCAGCCGAAAAAACAGATTTGTAACATTTGTCAGTTCTATAAGACAGGCCTGCCTTGAACAACTGTGTGAGGTAATTTGCCACTTCTACCGTAGAAGCCCCACAGGATCCAAATTCCTTTCTAAATACCAACTACACCACTTTGCCCATACTCCTGTGTATCTTTTCCTGGTATCGGGTGCCCAGGACTCATCCAATAGGTTTTTAGCCTTTCCTGAAAGGCCAGAGTATCTACCAGATTTCCTGAAATCCTCCAGACAAGAAGGCTTAAGTTTCCATCTAGTACTAAAGGATGCTCCTCTCCTTCCTGCCCTTCTGAAAGACCTGGGCTCCCTGGAATCATATGGGGAACTTCCACAGCTAGTTTCATTATTCCAGGGAACCAGAATTGTGAGTTCCAAAATGGAGTTACTCGAACGATGCTGTAACATTCTCTTCGGATTTTCAGTAACACCCTCTGGATCAGTGTGAAAGGAGGAAATGCATAGCTGTTCTCTCCCAAGTCTGTAGCGAGGCATCCACTGCCAATGCTTTGAGGTCTGGCCTCCAGCTGTAATAACGATCTACCTGAAATGTCAGTCTGCTGTCAAATAGACCCATCTGAAAAGGGCTCCAAAGGTTTTGAATCTTTTGGAAATACACTGGACTCAACTTCCAATCGCTGGAGTCCCTCAAAAATCTTTAATTCCAATCTGCTCTCTTGTTCTGATGACCCAGGATCAACTCTGCTCTCAAAAAAAGTGTCTGGTTCCAACAAAAATACAAAATTACCATGGCTAGATCTGCAAGTTGTTTTGATCTTGCTCCCCCTGGACGACTGATATATGATACTGCTGTGAAATTGTCTATTCAGATCATTACTACATTGTTTATTAGAATGGACCTGAAGCTCATCAAAGCATTCAGGGCTGCTAAGATTCCCAAACTATTTATGTGTAGGGATAGTTCTTCCCTGGACCACTTCACCCCAGTTTCTATCTGTCCTAACCTTGCACCCCAACCAAGGTTGCTTGCATCCGACTCTACAGTAAGTTCCAGAACATTCCCAAATATAACCTTGGTGATCTAGCTGTCCAGATTGCTCAACCACCATTTAAGATCCTGTTGAGCCACCTGGGACAGGGGATTTGTATCTGTGTACCATAGACCATTCCTTAAACCCAAGGATTTCAGTCTCTGAACAGCCCTGTAATGTAATGGTTCTGGGGAGACAGTCTGAATGGAAGATGACAAAAGTCCTATTATTCTTGCCATACCCCTAAAAGTTACTACTTCCTTTGCTAGAACATAAGCTCACTACTTCCTGATCTTTAACAATTTTTTCTGAGGTAGACAAAGTTGTGTCATATGGTTTCTACCTGAAACTCCAAAAACTCCAATTTCTATGTAGGAATCATGATTGACTTCTCCACATTGGTAATGAGCCCTAGAGCTCGTAAGAGATCTAATGACCCCTTCTTGTGCTTCAGCAACTTTCCCTGATCCTGACACATCAGTACATGTCATCTAGATAAATCAGTAAGCGTACTCCTCTCTTTCTCAAGAAAGCAGCTACTGGATGCAGAACTTTGGTGAAGCACCAAAGGACTGATGACAGTTCAAAGGGGAGACATGCAAACTGGTACAAGGTACCTCTACAACTGAACCTTAAATATTTCTGAGAATCTATATCCATAGGGGATTGTGAAGTAGGCATCTTTGAGATGCAACTTCACAAGCAAGTCTTTTTCTTGTAAAATATCTCTCAAAAAAGTAATCCCTTCCATCTTGAAATGCCTGTAAACCAAAAACCTGTTTAATTCCTTCAAGTTTATTACAGGTTGCCAGCCCTTGTCCTTCTTCTTCATTAGGAAAACAGTACTTATAAAACCCTTTTCTGAGTCTGTGACCTTGCAAATTGCCCCTTTGAGCAACATTTGTGCAAACTCTGTAACTACCAGTGTCATTTTTTCCTGATCTACGGACAACTCCCTTGGCTGACACATTTGGTAAGGAAACTGGCAAAACTCTATTTTGAAACCTTTCGAAATCTGTAACACCGAAGAATCTTTTCTTATGTCATACCAGTTTTTTTGTGAAAAAAATATAACCTTCCCCCTACCTTTGATTGGGAAGAACCAATTGGATGATTGAGGCTTATCTTGATCTCCAGCTTCCTGGAATCTGCCCCTGTTACCTCATGAGCGATGGGCTCATCCTCTTTGCAGGAAGAATCTGCTGTTTGCACAGAAATTTTCTCTGTAACCCCGCTGGTCTTGATGGTAATATTGTGACCTTTGCAGCCCATGACTGACAGCCAGGCCCCTCCTGTCAGCACTTCCAAAAACACTATTATTGAACATTCCTCTTATGTTAGTTTGTGCCTTACTAAAGGCAGTAAATGTTGAGACATTTTACCGGTGTTTTAATAAAACCTTTCCCAAATTGGAGCACATTCGACTCTCCTAGTGTTTCTTTGCAAGATCGCCCAGCTTTTGGTTAATCTTCATCAGGATAGCCCTCCTTCTCTTGGCAATTAAACTGGCATTGGCATTGCCAAGCAGGCATCAGGCCTGCTGGCCCCCGCCTCGGTGAAGCTCTACATCTACAGGCATGCCCTTAAAAGTGTCCTTCTCAGCCATATCCAAAATCCTGGCTAATGGACCAAGGATGTTTAATAATCTGTCTTGGCATTGCCTAAGGCAGTGCTGAAGATCTTTCCTAGGATCTTTTCCGGACTTAAAAGGAAAGTCATGAGTTCTGGGTCCACAATAGGTGTTATACCTGATTTATTTTCAAGGAATGGTCTGGGACATTCAGCTCTCATGAGATCCATCGTTTCTTTATTGAAAGACTTGCGGATTGAGAATGTAATAAAGTAGGTCACGTGGTCTATAAGCCACCAATCTGAGCCCCTTCGGTGGGTATTGCGGGTTGGATTGCTCATTTCCACACCCAAAGGGTCTTTAATAGCCTTTGAACTTGAAGGATGGTCTAAATCCTCATCAAGGAAATCAATTTCAAATATCTCTAGAGGATCAAAGACATACTCATCCGCCTCATCTTCTAACTCATCACAATATGAAAAGTTGTCATCAGTATCAAGACTGCAGTCTCTCATGCCATGAAGGCCACTCATTCTCTTTGTGCGATGGGGGACACCTATATCAATTTTGCCAACATGGTCACTCTTCCTACTTGTGACGCTATGGACACCATGCTCTTTTGTAGCGCTCAGGCTACCCAAGGATTGTTCACGTTCTTTTGCAGCCCTCAGGCTGCCCAAAGAGTGTTCCTCACTTGTGAGATGTTTAGTTTTTTTAGTAGCCTTTCCCGCTTTCCTGTCTTTCTAACTATTAACGGAGTTTCTTTCTCTGAGAAGGAGAAAAAGATCTTCCTCTGAGGCGGAAGCACTTTTCCTTTTTGCGAAAGTGACTTCACTGCCTTTTTCAGGGAAGGTTTCAATTCCCTGATGAAAAATCTTGTTAGAGTATCCTCACTTAGGTGAGGGTTTGGTATCTCAGACATAGTTTCAGAAAAACGAATTAATAAGAGTCATTTCCTCTCCTTTTTCTTTCCTTTTTATCTTTAAAATAAGTCACCTTTTCAATATAAAGTAGCTGACCCAAAAATGTTCCCTACTGGCTCAGCTGTACGGAAACCGTTGGTAGGAACTCACATTGCTATGGCAACCTGGTACGTGCGTTGAATGCGTCTTAACAAAGACTCAACCCAAAGGAAGATGGCTGTTGTAATGTAGAGTACTCTTTACACTTCCTTAGGACTCTGCCGAAGTGGGAGGCTGCTGATTGAAGGCAGAGGCGCTCCTTCTGAAACGTGAGAGAGAACCTCTAATGCCTTCCGAGTGTGCACCGCTGCTGGAAAGTGGGAGTGAGTTATAGAGCTTGAGGTAATCTGCACAGACAGTCTCTGCAATGGCAGGCCTGAGCCATGATTAGCGGGCTACTTAGGTGGGTGGCACAATAAGTGCTGCAGGCCCACTAGTATCATTTAATTTACAGGCCCTGGGCATATGGTGTGCCCTTTATTAAGGATTTATAAGTAATTTAAATATGCCCATTAGGATTAAACCAATGTAACCATAATTCAGGGAAGAGAGCACAAGCACTTTAGCACTGGGTAGCAGTGGTAAAGTGCACAGAGTCCTAAATCCAGCAAAACCGAGGTCAGACAAGGGAGGGAGGCAGGCAAAATGTTGGGGGGAAGACCACCCTAAGGCTGTCAGGTCAAACACTAATCAATTTAGACCCAAGAGATAACTACTGCAATAGTTTACTTGTGAGACTTTAGCAGTGTTCTAACTCTCCCTTCGACACAAGCATTCATTTCACCAAAACTGTGTATTTCCCTGAGACAAAAAATCAATTCAGTCAATAGACAGGAAAATAGACCACCTACTAAGGAGGAGACATGGAAACTGCAGTTCATTATGTCTATGACATAAAATACGGTCCATGCTGATGGTAGCACAGGGTAAGGGGCAACGAAGGTCACGGGAAGAAACAACTAGAAGATGGTTGAGAAACTGCAATTCCTAACATCTTCTAGAGGTTTTAGGTGGTCTGCTGGAATGCCAAACGGAATATTGGTCCTAAAGAAGCTGGCAGTGAAGATGATAGGATAAGCATATGACATGGACAATAATCGTGTTACACACAGGTACACAATTGTGTGATGGACGATGGTTAACGTCCCATACCTTGTCAAACGGTAAAATAGTGCACAGCTTTATAGAAAACCTTATGAGTCTTGAGTTTTTTTTTCGAAGAATTTCTTTTGTATGCTTCCCTTGTCAAAAAATGAAGAGCTTTATCGTTCCTTTCCAAACAAGGTAGTCCTCACTTTGGCCTTAGTGTGCACTGCTGGGAGCCAGCAGTTGATTTTCTCACAATGTGTCCTATATTAGCCACTACAGTGCTCATCAATAGTCACACAGTCCTACAGGGCATTTCTTCAAACCTTCATTACAGTGCCTGCTAGAAGGCATGTGCACTGACCTTAATTTAATTTTTTCACTTATCAAGGTTGTCTTTATGTGCTGTTGACAAACGACCAGCTGAACAACATGCAGTAAAATGTCTTCTTTGCTTTTCTAGGTTTCATGCTGTCCTGCATATTGGCCAAGGACAAAGAGATAAAGTGGAGTTGCATTCTTAGCCAGGTGGGAAGTACCATGGATGAAGTAGGATGCCAGGTTGGAGCTGAGAGCATGCACCGCCTGTCAGTCAGAGAGCTAAAAAGGCAACCACCAAACAAAGCCTTGGGTGTGGTTTAAATATGACGAGATGGCTCTTTGTTGTCATGGGACCCTGAAATGCTGCTGTAGTTTTGCGTGACTCCAGATCATGGCCTGCGAGACCTTTCGTTGAGTACCCTTCATACACTGGGAAATGCCTTGTCCTGGAGAGTGGTCTAGGGGTTCGACTGAACAACAGCTCTGGGCCTGCCTACCCTCCCTGTGGTCGAAAGTCTGGAGTATTCTGATCTCGGAGATCCTGGGGTCGAAGTATTGAGGACTGAGGGAGGGATCCTTTTTCTCTGCATTGAATCATAAGCAAGTAGCCCCTGATACTGTTTTTTGTTCAAGCACAGGGCCCAATACAAATACGGCACCAATGTGCTCAAAAACATATCTGATTCAGCATCTTCTTGTTCTCGGCTTCTCGTGCTATGCATCCGGTTTCATACTCTCAGTTCTACTAATGAAAGTCTTCACACCAGTTGCAAGCTCTTTTTTCTCAAGGTTCTGTACTAGCACCCTTGCTATGGACGGCCCTTCTTATTCAACTTGCCATGACAACCCATCCACACTTGGGGGCAAAACCTGGTAGATTTAACTAGCCCCCAAAGGAAACCGTAACCTTGGCAGAGGAATGGGAAATGGAGGTGATTTTCACTATGTCCTGTGAGGTTCATTCACCCTGTGAACTTCATTCACAGCAGTGATAGGAAGTTTAATAACTGACAACCTAGTCTGAGAACCTCTTGCTCTTAGAGGCCAGAGATATGAGGGCCCCCTCCATGAACTTTAAAAATCAGCGCACACACAAACTGCAATTTTATAAGAGTTAATTGTACATTATTTTTCTACAAATTACCAGTAACAAGTTTCATCATAATATTAAATACCTCGGTAATTATGAATGTTATCGGAGAAACTAAATCATACATTCCAAATATTGGCACGACACATCCCTGTGCAACTACTCTAAAAAGTCCCAATTTGTCTTGTGGCCTTACGTCACTACTGCTTAGTTTTTATATAACTATATGTATAGAAATCCATTTTAGCTGGAAAAACGGGTCAAATTGTCAACGATATCGTGCAGGCGGCCAATGAAGTTCTTTAAAAAATGCATATAGTGAGCACATTTTAAGCAGATGTGCAGCAACCTTCTAAAACTTTTGAAGTGCACAAGCTGTTCCTTTTTTAAGTTGCTAAATAAATTGCATTATAGTAATTTAATTTAAAAAAAAGCAAAGGCATGAAGTTCTAGATGCTAGTCAGAGATATGCCTGGTAAGGGTAATGTTGTTTTTTAGTTACCAAAATTACTGAGTATTGAATTTCAGAGTTACACTATGTAGATTATGACACTATATGAATCACTCTTACAGCCAGCAATATAATTAATTGAGTTAACTCTTGCTTCTGGCATCTAATGTGACCTCTCGGTGACAAGATACAGTTCCAGTAATACCAGTACAACCTTCCATTCTTCAATGGTGGTAAATTGAGTACTATCAAACTTGGTAATGTTTACATCTGTGTTTTTACAATGCCTAGAACCGACAAAAGTGTGGTATAAAACACTACATAAACAAACATTAACAAAGCTAACAGTTTTGCATTCATGAAAGTGCTTCCTTATTGATTGGTGAGTTTGTGGTTGTGGTTGTGGTCATGTACATGTGTGAATGTGAGAGTGAACCAATGGCCCGATAAATATATAATGAGGGACTAAAACATATTTATAAGGGGTATAGACATGAAACTATGTTTCAAGTCTTCCTTTATTCAAGTTATTAGCTCCATCCCCTGGCCACCAGATGTTTTGCAATGTCAAATTACTTCTTTAGCTCAACTGCAATTTCCAATTTAAACAACTTAGCAAATTGATAAATCCCCTTGCATGCATCGAGCAACATAATCACATTTGATTACCTTCTTTTAATTTTCCTCCTTAACGTTTCTCCAAAATGTATTGGTATAAGTGATAAAGAATCAAGACATTCATTGAGAAATCATATGGAGGCTGTAAAATATTCAGTTATGAGTCTAGAAGGGTGAGGGCCAATCTTAAATCGTAAACACAATCTTTGTCAGTGAGAACCACAAAGTCACTAAATAAACCTGTGCTTAACCCTCTGGTAGCTTGGTACACAAGCAGTAAGGCTTAACGTAGAGGCAATATTAAAGTATTTGTGCAGCACTCAAACAGTAGTAAAATGAAAACACAACACTAGAAAAATGTCAAAATGTTTATAAATAAAATGGCACCAAAATGGTAAAAATCCAATTAGTAGAAATTCATAGTAGTTATGATTTTTTAAAGTTTCTGGTAAATATAGTACCAGGAAGATCAAAGCACCACTCTCGATTGTTTGGTCACACTAGACTGGGTCACAGTCACAAGTTCAGGCTGACTGCAAAGGCGCATGGGTAGGATACAAGAACCAGAATTGTTCCGGTGGAGAGTTTACCTTCTCACACAGTCCAGTTTCACATGAGGAGTTCAGCCAGAGCTTAACTTGGGTGGGAACCGTGAGGAGGTCATTGTTGGGGTGAAAAGACATGAAGCTTTGTATTGTGGGTGACTTGGTTGGTCATTGCTGATCTGAAGAGTGGGTTGCCGTTGGAGCTTCCCGTAGGCAGGAGACATGGGCAGTTGTTTTCTGGTCACAAGGATCTCAAAACTGAATTTTCAACTGGAGTCCAGTTCTTGCGGTTTGTAGGTTGGCGGAGTACAGTCTGACACCAGCCACTGTTCCAGGACTTGGAGAGGCACCTTTTGGGAGTCAGGACTCACTCCAGCAAAGGCCAGCATCTGGGTGCAGGCAGGTCCAGTTGGTGTTGGTCAGCTGGGCAGTTGCAGGGAGGGTCTCTGGAAGCTTTTTGTGTCACTGTACCTCAAACATGAGGTCAGCGAATTGACTCTTTTACTCACTTATGGGATCCTGGAATGAAGGCAAGCAGGTCCAGTGTTCCTTCTTTAGACAGCAGGGCAGTCCTTCTTCTGTAACTTCACAGGTCTAGTAGGTCTAGTAGTGCTCTGATGAGAGGTTTTGAGGCTGCCATTTTTATACCCAGTGCCTGCCTGTGCGTGTGGGGATCACCCTCTTCGCCTGAACCAGTTCTGGTCAGTTATTCCCCTTCCCCGGGGATTGGCTTCAAACTGTCTAGGGTAACAAAGGCAAAGAGGCCCCGGAGTCAGGTGCATTTGCCAGCAGCAGAGTAGATAGCTTCAGAAGTCATAAAGAGGGTGGGCACAGTCCTCAAGTTAGCCTTTGAAGATCAGGAAAGGCTGAGTATAACCCCAAGGCCCTCATGCTCAGGAGAGGAACATCCTTCTGACACCCAAGACACTTTTGTTCCCTGTCTGGAAGGAATATACATCACACTACAGGAGTGCCATTACAGTCATCTTAACATAGTGTGAACTAATTCTTTAAGTTTAGCTCTACTAGTCTGACTTTCTAGCCCACTGATGCCGGAACTTAGTTCAGAGCGCCAGCGCTTGAATATGAAAGTCCCAAATTTTGTAGCCTCATACAACCTCACTCAACTCTCTGGTTGAGGTGATGTCATTGTTTACATGGTAACTAAAAGCAGTGAAAAGATTTCAAGGAGGCAGTTGTAATTCAAATCCAGTTTCAATCTTTAGAATATCACGCATGTACTATACTAAGTAAGAGACACTTTATGGTTAAAAGTGTTTATTTCGACATTCCAATTCTGTTACTACAGAATATGATTAATACAGCACTGAGGCACATGACCAAAAGTTAGAATAATATATACATTTCTAACATTTTGAGAAATTAATTTATCAACCTAGCAATCTGACACTCTAGCACCTACTTGTGTGCGCTACACTAGGAGAGCATGGACTAGACTAACTTGCATCCAGAGTTTCTTGGGGGAAGATGTACTTCATTCCTGCTTACAGCAAAGTGCTGTGACTATCAGGAAGGCTGAGTTTGAGTGTTCTTTCAAATGAAAAACACCAACGGCTGTGGTGAACTCTTCCCTCAGTGCTTTATTAGCACAGGGCTGGGGTCTGCACCAGCATGTCATTCTGGCAGGCTTTGTTGGGAGAATCTTGGAAAGCATCGGTAATGATAATCTGGGGCAAAGAACTCTCCGATTTGAGGGTGGTTTCAGAGGGTTATTATAACAAATCAACCCCTCTTATCTTGCTTGAGGACTGGATTGACATAAGCATACACATCAGATAGATCTACTAATAAGGTACCGATATGTCAAAACGGACCACACAGTTTGGGTTACAACTGTTATCTGACCTAGAAAAAGGCACCTGTCTCAGGCTGGTGTTGCATGAGGAACTTTCATTTGTGTCACTACCAGGAGGATATCACAAATTTTAATGTTACTAGAGGGAGATATGGCATCTTTGTATATATGGGTCAGAAGGATATATTCATGAGTAAAACGAGATGTCACATAGGTAATTTGCCCAGGTGTAAAGACCACCAAATGTTAGAATCTAGGAAGTAAAAGGTGGACATTTTCTAAGTAGACCTAAGATAAAATGGAGTCCCAATCATGGACAAAATGGAGTTGGGTCATAGGGTCTCATAGGGACTACACAACGACACTGGACACAGGCAAAAAGGCACATTTGGTTTATGGAGAAAAATGGTAACTTTCTAAAAGTGGCATTTTCAGAACAGTAACTTCAAATCCAACTTTGACATTAAAGAGGATTTTAAATTACAGTTCAAATGACTGGAAGAAATATGTCTGTATCCTCTCACAAACTGAAGTTATCACTTACGAAATGGAATAACGTAACCCTGTGTTAATCTATGGGAGAGTTAACCTTGCTAAAGTGAAAAACGACTTTAAGAGTTTTTCGCTGTCAGGACATATAAAACTTAAATACCATGCACCCTGCCCTGTGAGTCTTTGTGGCCTACATTAGGAGTAACTTATTGTTAAGGAAGGTTGAGGTCTGACAAAAGGTTTATTTTACTAGGTCAAAATTGCAGATTAGAACTGCACTACATACTGTAGTGGCAGGCCTGAGATATGTTTTAAAGTGCTACTTTAGGAGTGGGGGCACAATGAGTGCTACAACCCACTTGTAGCATTTAATTTACAGGCAGCTCTGGGTATATGTAATACCATACACTACGGAGTTATAAACAAATTAAATTAGCCAATTAAGGGTATACCGATTTTACCAGGTTGGAAATAAGGAGTACAAGCACATTACCATTGGTTAGCAGGAATAAAGTGTGCAGAGTCCTAATGCTAACAAAAACGGGATCAGCAAAATAATAGGGTAGTGAAGGCAAGAATTCAAATACTGCAGGATTACTGCAAATACTGGAAAAATACCACTCAAAGATGTCCATTTCCAACAGATGGAAAATTAGGAAGGCTACAAAACATAAAGTTTGGTCAGAGAAGGGGGACCTTTTGTTGCAAAGTGAAAAGTCATGCATGCTGAATGGAACAACCCTGGCAAATCGTCTAATAAAAAGATTATTTTAGGTCATTTGAGTGAAAAAGGGATCAACAACCTTTTTTGCCTAGTGACCTTTCAGTGGGTAACATTGTTACAGGCAAGGTAGGATAGGTAGGTTGAGCTGTTTTGACGCTTGGGAGGGTTAAGCAATCCTAGAAAATCCAACCACTCTATGGTACCATTGCTTTTTATATTGTCTTCCACTGCAAATGTTTAATATTCAGTCCATGATCATTTAAATTGTACACTTAGGTTCCCCTGGCCTCTTCCCAAATATTCTCTGTTCATAGCTCTAGCTGTCTGCAGTGTGAGGAAAGGGACAAGGAATAGGGGTCAGGAATAGCGCACTGTTCCACTTCAGTTTTGGATTCAATGAATGAAAAGTCCCAGAATGAGTCAGTCATTTTAAAATAGGAACATTCAGAGTCTGAATCCAACTTAAGCTGTTTACAATGAAGATAAACTGCCTCCTTCCTAACTTTGCAGGTTCTTTCAACTCCTTGCCTTTCCATGGAGTGGCTGGGATCAGCTTCTGCCCAGCAGCATATCCTTTAGCTCTTTCCAATAGATGTTTTAGATAGTCACCCCTTTCTTCTCCAGCCACGCCACTCACATTCTTCTCTCCCAGACCATTCTATGTTTGAATATGGGGAATATTTATGAGAGGGTTACACCATGCTTGCACCACTCAACGTGCTACATGTGTGGCGCAAACCTCTAAGTCATATTTTTGAAGCCATGCAGAGCCACTTTTTGTGGCTCTAAATGGCTCCAAAAATATGGAATAATGCAAGCCAGTGAATATCGCTGTGCTGCATTACTCTGTGCAAAGGGAGGCATTCCATTGGCACTGCATAGGTGTTCCCACACAACTCCTATGATTTTTGACACATTTCCAGATTTACCAAACCTGGTAAACCTGGGAATGCGTCAAAAAGATACACCTCCCCAGGAGGGGCATAATGAGAAGAAACATTTTTATTCCTACTTGTTTTTTTCCTTTTTCTATGTGTGCTGCATTTGGCATGGTGCAAGGGTGCCTGCATTGGCACTAGGCTGACAAAAAGTGTGCTATCGCAGGGGGAAAAGGCAGGAATGTGACATATTGAATAAATATGCCACATTCCTGCCCTTTTCCTGTGACGCAGGGCAGTGCAGCAGGGTGACTTGCCCCATAGTATTTCTATAGCACAAACCTAGCCAAAGGGCTGCAGGTTCTGTACATGGTCAAAGATAAGCTTAAAGTCAGTGGGTAATGGGAAAGGAAGCTGAGTTGTGGATGGTTAATGCATGGATGCAGTCTTCTTTAAAGAGGTGAGTCAGTCCTTTTCCCCTTCAGTCACCAGCTTCTTTCTTCTTCCTGTAGAGGGGTTGTTACTTGTTCAGAGGAGAGGAAATGTAAGAAATGCACCTGGCAGTCTGAGGTGAGGGTAAGAGGCCATGGGCATTGTCTGCCTTTGCTTCACATTGGTTAAGCGTGAAATAAAGATAAAAGTGTCTTTTGAGAAAAACATTCCCAATCATTTAATAAACAGTTTAAAGGGGAAAGCTAGACAAGTTCAGAATCGCAAAAGTTGTTTACGAAAGGAGTACACTACTGAGCCTCCGTGCATCCAAATTATTCACTAAATAGTCTCAATGCATCCACTTATGTTCACATGGGCTGGTGTGGATTGGGTGAAGTCAGGTACCCCTTCTCTGGTATGATGTTGCATTTTTTCATATGTTACTATAGGTAATATTATGTTCATATTTAGTTATGAGAGCTCTTTCTCACTGGAGTTGCCTGAGACAGCAATGCCATGATGAAATCAGATTAGTTGAACATTAGTTCCAAGTTTTTAATCACTTTCTAAATCTCAAATAGTGATATTCACTTTGCAACAAAATAAGAGAGTGCATTTTGTTGCTGTTTTAATGTGAAAATCTTTGTGCCTGGATTACCTCAGTTCGTCAGTAGGTACAAGGATTTTGCAGCTATTTGATTATATAGGCATATGCCTAGATTAGTGGCACTGTAATTTAGAGGACAAAGCATAAAGGGAACCTACCCATATAGTCCTATGCACAAATCACATAAAGTTCAAAGCTACTCTTTTATGTATTGGTAACCAGTGAAGCGCTTACATTGATGATACATTTATGATGCACAATGCATTTTTCGAATTCCAAATTATAGCATTCTTGTGTTTAGGTCTAGTGCACAAGCGTCTTGACCTGTTGTAAGCATTGTGGGCTTTTAACCACACCACCTCACACAAATCACTTTCACTCGATTGTGGGCTTGCCTTTCAAAAATCCCTTGATCTAATTGGTAAATGCTTTATGTTTGTCCCACCTTGGGGTGGTTTTGTTACCTCCTTGCAGACTGACCCTGTTACATGGATCACCACACGAGTGCTGATATGTTTTACTGTGAGCAAACTATTTGTTTTCTTTTTTGTCTTTCCTTCACACTCATGCTCATGGCGGCCATGACGCTTTGAATCGGCTGGCACTGCTGTCCCCCAGCACTTCAAGCCCACTCGTCCATGGGCTTGCTGGCACCTGGGAGCAGTTTGTATTTTAAGGGCCTTATTCTTTGTTATCCTTATTTTTGTAAGAACATGTGATCAGCCATGAACTTTGGATTCATCCTTGCAGCACCATGTTACCGTTCACACTTTAGAATTTAAACTGAAGCTTGTAATTTGTCTCTACCTCTGATAATAGCGTCAAATAAATATGGTGACTTTTAATGTAAATTCTTATAAGTTTTTCATGTGACGTTTCCTCCCGTTGATGGAGTTCCCGATGGATGAGCCCATTGCAATGCCCATTCCTGTTTGTCGTACTCTCAGCATAATCGTGATTAAAGAGCCAAAGTTGTGTAAACCATTTTCTTGAGTTATTTGGAGGGTCTGGATCAAAAACGTCAAGTGGTATTTTAACAATGTCTTCTACCCTTTGTCACTAATTTATGACTTGCACCTTCCAGCACACTCTCAAGCATCAGACGTTCGGAGGAGAAGTAATCTTGTTCACACTTGAGGGCTTCTGTTTCCCTCAACCGACTGAGCAGTTGTTTCCTAGCAGCTACCAGCAGGTCAACTGTTAATCAGGCAGAGACTATAAACTGTTGTTCTTATCCAGGCGCTCAAATACTTATACCCGGTATTGTTCTTCATGTGTATTTTTATATTAAAGTTTCTCGTTGCCATCCAGGAGCAGATCCTAAAGTCATTGGGCGCCTAATTTCACAGAAGAGCCTAACCTGGCTGACACACATCCATGATTAACCAACAGTCTGCAGACTCAATTAGAGTTCTACTTAGCCCCGAAGTCCAGTTTTTATTTGGATAACAAAAGTTCAACTAGCAATCATGAAATACTTCTTTGGGCAAAATGAGTCACACTGGCAAAGCAGAAATCCCAAGCCTATTGGTGTGAGATATAGTCATTTCACAATTGCCTCTACTCCAGTTAGGTAAGAACATGCGTCCATTACTTACCGGTAATGGCATTTCTCCTAGTCCTACTACCTCGCCTTCCTTTCAAACAACAATGAGGCTCCTTGCCTCCCCTACACCCCTGCCTTCCACTTTAAAAAGTCCCCTCTCCCCCAACACCTCCTGTACAGAAACAAGCCCAAAACAGCAACTCAGGCATCCCATACTGGGAGGGGGGAGGGAACGGAAAGGAAGGCTAGGGAGTAGGACTAGGAGTAATGCCATTACCGGTAAGTAATAGATGCATTACCTCCCGTCCCTCCCTCGCCTTCCTTTCAAACACCAATGAGATGTAGCAAGAGAAAAACAGGAGACGGACACTGAGCTGCAACATAAAACAAATTTAATCACATCAAATCAGGACACCAGAAAGGAACACCCCTATGACATCATAGAGGACAATACACGGTGACCCAACACAGACTCCAAACACTCCAACTCTGTAATGACGAACAAAAGTGGAGGGAGAGGCCGAAGTAGACGCCCTGCAAATTTCCACCACAGATGCACCTTGCAACTCAGCCACCGTAGCAGCCATACCATGGGTAGAACGCCCCTGAATGCCTGGAGGAGGCACAACCCCTTCAAAGAACAGGCCAACAAAACCATAGAGTGGACCCAGCGACTCATAGATTTAGTGGATTGTTTCGCCCCCATCTGAGCCGGCCCAAAATTAATAAACAACAAATCACCCTTCTGGAAAGGAGCAACCACTTTCAGGTACTCCAACAATGCCCTGCGCACATCCAAGGAATGCAACCGTACCTCCTCATCCGAGGAAGGATCAGGACAAAAAGCAGGGAGAATAACCTCCTGACAAGCATGGAAAGCCAAATTCACCTTCGGAACAAAAGAGGGAGGAGGCACAAGAACAACCCAATCGGGAAAAACTTTGCAAAAAGGAAAAGTGCAGGCCAACGCCCCCAACTCCCCCAAACTCCGGGCCGAAGTGATGGCTACCAGAAAAAAAGTCTTCAACGTCAGATGACGAAAATTGCAGGCCTCCATAGGCTCAAAAGGAGGGCCTGACAAGACCCCCAACACCAACGAAAGATTCCAGACGGGAAAGGAACGCACCGGACGAGGAAACAATTTTAAAAGGCTCTGAAAAAATCTAGGCATCAAATGTCCCTCATCAGACAGATTACACCACGGACCCCTAAAAGCATGAATAGCCACCCACTGCACCTGCAGAGTGGCAACAGACAAACCCAATTGAGCCCCATCCTGCAAAAACTGCATCACCACAAACAGAGAAGCCACCGTAGGATCCACCTGGTGACGCAAAACACCAAGCAGAAAATACCTTCCACTGAAAATCATAGGAAATCAACGTGGAATGACATCTGGAGGCAAGTAAAGTCGTAGTCAAAGGATCAGGAACCCCTAACCCCGTCAACCCCGCCATTCAACTTCCAAGCCGTCGAGTGCAACCTCCTCAATGACCCCTTTGGAGAGGCAAGGAAACGTTAGAGGAGAGGGATGGAGAGGAAGAGTCCACATCTGACCGGAGGCCATCAACCGAAGCAACGGAAACCAATTTGCCCGCAGCCAATGAGGAGCGATCAATATAACCCTTGCCCCCAGCAGACACACCCTCACCAGAAAGGCACGGAGCAACTGAAAGGGGGGAATGCATAAAGACCCCGAGGCCAAGGATACGGCATCCCGTCCACTGCCCAAGCCTGAGGGCACCGAAACGGGGAGCAGAAGCGCATCACATTCACATTCTCTGGGGAGGCAAACAAATCCAGCACAGGATGACCCCACAACCGTACAATATGACGGAATAGAGACAACCGGAGGGAAAAAACCTGGGAGGAAGGAATGACCCTGCTCAACTGATCCGCCCGAACATTGACCTCCCCTTGAATGTGCGTGGCCTGAAGAGACAGAACCCAACCCTGAGCCCAAACGAAAATGTCCCTCATAATCAGAAACATAGACCGAGACCTGGTCCCACGCTGCCTGTTGATGTAAGACTTGGTGTCCAAGTTGTCCATCCGGAGAAGCACAGCCGTGCCCTGCAGGAGCACCTGAAAATGCACCAGAGCAAGAAGAACCGCCTTCAACTCCCTCCAGTTTGAAGACTGGACCGACTCCTAAAGAGACCAAAACCCCTTGACCTGCTCCGACCCCAGCCACGCACCCCATCTGGAGATACTGGCATCGGTAGTAACCACAACAGGCACTGAAGGGGCCAAAGGCACCCCAAACCGAAGATTAGCTGGCACCAGCCACCAACTCAACTCCCTGCCAATGAACCCTGACACAGGAATCCGCGCCTGAAGATTGCACGGAGCCAGAGACCAACGGGAGAGAAAACAGTTTAACAGGCAAAGAAGATGAAACCGTGCCCAAGGCACCAGAAAAATCACTGAAGCCAAGTGACCCTGCAGACGCAACCACTGAAGAGCCCTGGGAGCCCTCTGTGACAAGACTGCAATCACCTGGCCCATCAGCCGCCTCTCCGACACAGTCACCAACCCCTGCAGAGAAACCTGGCCCGATGAACACCAGATCCTGGGAAGGAACCAAATCTGACTTCCCCCAATTCAAAAACCCATGGCCCTGTAGGACCATCAAAACCCTTGCCACATGAACCCCCAACTGTTCCCTACTGGAAGCCTGAATCAAAACATCGTCTGGGGAGCCAGCACCTTGGTGAAAATCCTTGGCGAGGACTTGAGGTCAAATGGAAGAACACAGAATTAAAAATGTTCCTGGCCTATTGCAAAGCAGAGGAAGGACAACATTTGGAAATGCACAGTCTTGATCCAGGAAGTCACCCACTTTAGATTCAGGACCGGACAAACCCCCCGCCCCCCAGCACCTTCTGAACAAGGAACAAGAGGGAATAAGCACCCGTTCCCCATTCCCCCACAGGAACCCGGGAGACACTTTTGACCCGGCGGTGGAGGCCGGACCGGCGGTGGGATTATGATCCCATTTCCACCAGAGATTTCCTGGCAGGTTACCCCGCCAGGTAATCCCTGGTGGAAAGCATACAGGTGACAGGAATTGTCATTCCTGTCACCTCTATGTGACACGCCAGGCCCCCCCCTTGCTACTACCCCCACCATCCCCCAAGACCCTAGAACCGCCCCCACCCTCAAACCCCAAAAACCGACCCTCATTCCTCCTCTCCTAAATCTCCCTGTAGGCCTCCCAGCAGCCCCCCCATCCCTCACCCCTTCCATACAGGTCCCCCCAGTAGGAAGCTGGCTCTGTATATTCTATCTCAAAGTGAGAGATAGTGTGCACAGAGTCAAGGGGTTCCCCTTAGAGGTTGATAGTGGCAATAATAGATAATACTAATACTCTGTATGTGGTAGTGTGGTCGAGCAGTTAGGCTTATCAGAGGGTAGTGTTAAGCATTTGTTGTACACACACAGGCAATAAATGGGAACACACACTCAAACACTTAACTCCAGGCCAATAGGTTTTTATATAGAAAAATATTATTTTCTTAATTTATTGTAGAACCACAAGATTCATGTTTCAAGTAAGTACATAAATTGTTAGGTGCTTGGCATAGGTAAATATAGAACTTTGAATCAAAACAGTAATGTACACAGTTTAGCATAAAATTTCAATAAGCTATTTTAAAAGTGGACACTGCAAAATTCAACAGTTCCTGGGGGAGGTAAGTAAAGGTTAGTTTGTCAGGTAAGTAAAACACTTAAAAATTCAGTCTCCAGGGCATAGGCAGCTCACCGTTGGGGGTTCAAGTTAACCCCAAACACCCAGCACCAGCAACACAGGGCCGGTCAGGTGCAGAGGTCAAAGAGGAGCCCAAATTTCATAGGCGCCTATAGAGACTAGGGGTGCGCCGGTTCCAGTCTGCTAGCAGGTAAGTACCTGCGTCCTCGGGGAGCAGACCAGGGGGGTTTGTAGAGCACTGGGGGGTCCCAAACAGGCACACAAAATACACCCTCAGCGGCACAGGGGCAGCAGGGTGCAGTGTGCAAACACAGCGTCAAGTTTGTGATTGAAATCAATGGAGGGACCCTGGGGTGACTCTGGCAATGCAGGCAGGGCACAGGGGGGCTTCTCGGGCCAGCCACCAACTGGGCAAAGATGAGGGCTCCCTGTTGGTCATTCCTGCACCAGTAGTTGGTTCCTCTCGGTCCTGGGGCTACGGTTGCAGTGCTTCTTCCAGGCATTGGGTTCGTGGTTACCGGGCAGTCGCGGTCAGGGAGATCCTCTGGATTCTCTCTGCAGGCGTTGCCCTGGGGGTGCAGGGAGGTCAAGCAAATGCTTGTTTAGTGTCAGTTGCAGACAACTGATAACACCTCACAGGCTTCTAAATGTGTGATTTTGCCATATAATAACCAAGGTTAAAGGAAGACAAAGGCCATAATCACTCTATGAAAAAACCCCAAAAACCGGGAGAATGCCCTCGAATATCTAAAATAGAACTTGTTGGAGACTACCCTGACAAGAGTAAGGTTAGACTACAGAATTAATCACAGATTTCCCAGTGTTTATGATGGTACTATGGGTGGCTAATACACTGTGAAGTTTCTGATCCAAATGGAGCTCCAAAATCAGGAAGCAGAAAAGACAAATGATTAGGGGATCATCAACAGGGCCAGGCCAATGGAGTACTGACACAAGCCACCTTGAAATTGGTAATTGAAGAAAATCGACCCCACCTCCAGTTTAATGTTCATTTTATCAGGGCAGAAAAATCTGTCGAGTTCATCTGCACTGTCATGGGTACTTTGAGGCTTGTTTTCTGCAGTACACATCGTGCTGTGATGAGATACGAGATATGACGTCAGACGTTTTGTGTTCTCGCCCCTCATTTACATTCGGCTCAATACAAATTTATGGTCAGTTTGGTCTTCCCCATCCTAAATTAGGGCATGACGTGTCAAAGGGTTTTACCCATTCTGTGTCTATGATGAAATATATTAATGCATAATTACCTTAATTATACGAGTACAACCACAGTTCCATGGCTGATTAATTCCATTTGGACAAGTTTTTAATGGAACTTGAAACCTGTGTGTACAGAGGGTCGCTTTCAAGATCTAATGTTCCTTTGGACATTCAGGAGGTCCAATCACCCTCCCACATCAACTACTTAGAAGCGATATATTTTAACAAGGTATAATAAACCCTTAAACCAGAGAAAGTTCCTTAAATACTCACAGAAGTCTTCCAAATGAGTCTGAGTCTCAGGAGGCTCCGAGCACGCAAATTGCTGTGTCTTTACTTAGAAGGATGAATGTTACCTAAGGCTAAACTCCTATATCAGCCTGATCAGAGGTACTCTCCAGAGGTGAATCAAAGGCCCAAATTGTAACGGAAAATGACGGAGCAGACGCTGCACCAAAATTGGCAGCGCCATGCTCCGTCCTTTTCACAACACAGGGATGCGCCATATTATATTGAATACGGCGCACCCCTGTGTTGTCCCCTGAGCTGGTGCTAAATTGAGCTGCCTAGTGCCCACGCAGGCATCCTTGCACCATCATGCAAGGATATCTGTGTTGAGAGGTTTGATTCTTTATGTGTAGGAAGGTGTCCCTTCCTGCACATAAACAATCACTCATTTCTGTGTGTGCTGCAGAATGCAGCACTCACTGAAGTACCAAAGTGTCACTTTAAAAATGATTGCACATAAACAATCATGTCTGGCATTTTGCTCTTTCTATGCGCTGCATAATGCAGCACACACAGAAAAAGCAAAAAACAAGGAGGAATAAAAGTATTCCTCTGTATTACGCCTTGCTAACGCCACCCTTGAAGTTAGCAAGGCGGGCGTTAGATTTTGGCCTTGCCCAAGGTTTACAAAAACTTGTAAATCTGAGGCAGCGTCAAAATGTAATGGGTGTTGCTGTGGCACGCCCACAGTAACACCCATTGCACCCCCCTTCCACGCAAAGGGCTGCGTGGGAAGTGGCCATATTTACAAGGTGGCCTTAAGCCCCAAAAAGTGGCTTCACGCCTCCTTGTAAATACGGACCAGGGCATTGCGCCACTGGATCGTCATGAAAGGTGACAGTCCGGTGGCTCTAGGGGCTCATAAATATGCCCCAAAGTATATTTGTCTTACCCTTTACTGGCTTGGACCTAGGCTAATAATTATTCTCAGAAACGTTTAGTTGGCTTTAAAACAAGCCAGCTCAAACAGTCATACAAGTAAAGAATAAAGTCATAGAGACATCAGAATATCAGACACAGAAACAGCAAACAAGTATTGTTTAGAAGGGTAAGAATTTCGTATTCTATTCAACTACTAATAGGTAAATAAACAACAAAAATGGGAAAAAATAAGATTAAATGACTATTGTTGGGATAAACATTTCATAAGAATTTGGTAAACAATTTTAAAGACGTCATTATATCAACATTTATCATTATAAAGCACACCCAGAGTGGCTGTTGGGGACTGGCTAATGTTAGTTATGTTGGTAGAGGCATGCTGATTTTCTGTGTTGATGTTGCAGCTCAGAAGCATCAGTTTTACTAAATAGGTGTGACCCCTGGCTTGCCCCTTGTGACCCCTGGCACTGCCTATGCTACCCCTAGCCTCAGAGAGGGCAGAATCAGTGCCAAGAACTCAGAGACAGCTCAACTTTCCTTGTTTTCTGTCAATTGGTTTACAATAATAGGGAATAACATCTTATTATTTACTATTAGTGTAATAAACAAATTACAATTTGCTTTGGCATCTGAGGTGAGAGAAAAATGATTTTAAATGTATGGTGTGTTCGTGCTTGCAGGTGAGAGTTCGTTTCAGTGAGAGCGAGTGTTTGTATGTGTAAATGTGTGTTTAAGTGTAAGCATGTGTGTGTGTGTGTGTGTGTGTGTGTGTGTAAAAGTAAAGATTAAATGGCGTGTGATATCAACGCTGCTACCCCTGGCATTTTGGTGAATTGACATTTATGGAGTTAAACACAGTAGCAGAAGGGGATTTGACAGTGCGGGGTGGGGGAGATGACTGGGAATCCTCAGCCTGGCAAAATCCAGCTCAGCAGCCAGGCACCCGCGCACTTAGCACATGTACGGCACCTGGCTGCCTGACCTGAACATCAAGAGTCTCAATTAGTCTGACGTTTGCTCAGCCTGACAGGCACTCTTCATGTTTCCAAAAAGGTGGGGGATTGTTCAGGCCCCTCTATCCTAAAGGACAGGCTGCACCTTCTGTTAAGAAAAAAGGTTTCTGGAGGTAAAACTGTATGACATGAATATTTGTGCATATATATTGTGTGTAGATATGGTGGTGTTCTTTTATTTTTGTGCTACGTTGTTGCAAGGTAATTTGTTGTGTTTGCTGGGATTGTTGTTTTACATTCCTTTTGGTTGTGTCCTGTTGTGTTACTTTTCCTGGCAAAAGCAGCACATCTTTTAATGTTACCCTGACAAGGAACCATTTAGCAGTGTTTAAGATGATAAGTAGCACTGCTCCAGCTCTTCATATATTTAAGAGAGCCCAAACCTGTGGCGGGCAATATCTCAAATAGGCACATGCATTGTTCATTCTATGTGACATAGGGCTGGCAGTATGTCGCTAAAAATAACTCTGCTGCATGGTGGGACCTTATGGCAGGCACTGGGCAGGAAGTCATGCTGCAAGCCTTTTCCAGACATTGGGCTGTCCCTGGCTCCTCATGCCCATGTGGATGCTTGAAGCTGTAAATGGGGATGGGGGATCAAAGGGAGCACCTGTCGTGGGGTTCCCCAATACTCATTAAGAAAACGCAACCCAACTTTGCCATAAAAATAGCCAGTGCTATGTTTTTAATACATTGCTTTATACATTGCTTTTAAGTTTTGACTGCAGACAGCTTTACAATGAATGACCAGGTCACTGTCACCTGGTCCTCGGCATTTCCTTTCCTTCTCTATTCTCAAACGTTGTTCATACTCCACATCAGTACACACTGTCACCCCCTGATGTTCCACCATTTCCCATCCAACAACTGTACATTGTTTCCCTTTACTTCCACTACTTTTTTGGTTCAGACCACTTCGAACCTCCCTTTTTTACAGCTGCTGTATTTCCTATACAACCTTACAGCCATACTCTTTTCCATTTTCTTAGTCTTCTTTATTATTCTGGCATTGTATGTTTGCTTGTAATCAAATTTATATTGTTCCACTTTATCTCTCAATTTCTTGTAATTAACCTTTTGTTGGCCCGACATGCCCATCCATGCAGGTACAGCCACTGTGCAAGGTCTCCTTCCGTTCATTAATCATAAAGGTCTTTCCCCTGTTACTGAGTGCCGAGAAGTTCTGTAATTCCATAGCATATCCTGAGAATTTCATAGAAAATTGTGAATATGCGGTTCCTGAGAGCAAAAGGCTGTCACCCCAGGAGCCCAGAATTGTGTCTGGTGGTGGCAGGCTGGTAAGGACTAGTCAGCAACCATGCCAGAGCTGTTAGGTTTTGTAGGGGGCACCTCTAAGGTGGGTTTATTTTATAACATATCCTGCACTGGCATCAGTGTGGGATTATTATTCTGAGTTGTTTGATACCAAACAACCCAGGGTTCAGAGAGGCCATCATGTAGCTGGGGAACTCGTAATGCCCAGTGTCCAACACATGCATTTGCTATGGCTTTCCTGTACTCTTATTGTGTCTAAGAATTGGCAAAGACACAGTAGGGGCATGTTTGCTCATGCCCACATATGCCCTTACATGCATTATGGTGCACCCTGCCCTAGGGCTGCAATGCCTGCCAGAAGGGTGATTTACATATTGCATGCAGTGTTAGTGGACATGGGGGGGGGGTCAGTACCTATGCCCTAGGTACCAGGGGTACCATTTACTAGTGACTTGCAAGGGTAGCTGAAGTGCCAAACATAGTAAAGTTTTGGGAAAAGAGAGCTGGGCCTGGGAACTTGTTTAGCAGGGGCCCAAGACACTTACAGTTTGAAACCACATCAATTTTCAGGCAAAAAGTGGGAGGCTAACCATGTCAAAAGAGGCCTTTTCTTCTAATGCCTTCATTGCTAGGTCATAGACATCTCCCTCCTTCATGTCTGACCCTGTGTCAGCTGCTCTTCCCTCTACAACTGCTACAGGAAGTGTCTTTAGTACCTTTCTCCCCTCTGCTCACCAGCTATGTTTTAAAATTGCCAACTTCCTCTTCACATTGTACACATCTCCACCTATAGCTTCTAGATAGGTTTCAAAATTATCTTTCCAGTCTTCCCATGTGAGGTACACCAGGTTGCTGTTAACATGCTTGTCCTCAACTAAGACAAATCAGCTGCCCACATAGGTCAAATCAAATCAAATCATAAACATTTATAAAGCGCGCTACTCACCCGTGCGGGTCTCAAGGCGCTAGGGGGAAGGGGTTACTGCTGCTCGAAGAGCCAGGTCTTGAGTAGTCTCCGGAAAGCGGAGTGGTCCTGGGTGGTCCTGAGGATGGTGGGGAGGGAGTTCCATGTTTTGGCCGCCAGGTAGGAGAAGGACCTCCCACCCACCGCGGTGCGACGGATGCGAGGGACGGCGGCGAGAGCGAGGTTGGCGGAGCGAAGAGGACGGGTGGGTGTGTAGAAGCTGAGGCGGCGGTTGAGGTATTCGGGTCCCCTGTTGTGGAGGGCTTTGTGTGTGTGGGTGAGGAGTCGGAAGGTGATCCTTTTGTTGACGGGAAGCCAGTGCAGGTGTCTCAGGTGGGCGGAGATGTGGCTGTTGCGGGGTATGTTGAGGATGAGGCGGGCGGAGGCGTTTTGAATTCGTTGCAGACATTTCTGGAGTTTAGCGGTGGTTCCTGCGTAAAGGGTGTTGCCGTAGTCCAGGCGGCTCGTGACGAGGGCGTGGGTCACGGTCTTTCTGGTGTCGGCGGGGATCCAACGGAAGATCTTTCGGAGCATGCGGAGGGTGAGGAAGCAGGAGGATGATACGGCGTTGACTTGTTTGGTCATGGTGAGAAGTGGGTCCAGGATGAAACCGAGGTTGCGTGCGTGGTCGGAGGGTGTCGGTGCGGTGCCAAGGTCCGTGAGCCACCAGGAGACGTCCCAGGTGGTCGGGGTGTTTCCGAGGATGAGGACTTCCGTTTTGTCTGAGTTCAGTTTCAGACGGCTGAGTTTCATCCAATCTGCGACGTCTTTCATTCCATCTTGCAGGTTGGTCTTGGCGCTGGTGGGGTCCTTGGTGAGGGAAAGTATCAGTTGAGTGTCGTCGGCGTAGGAGGTGATGATGATGCTGTGTTTGCGTACGATGTCGGCGAGGGGGCTCATGTAGACATTGAAGAGAGTCGGGCTGAGCGAGGAGCCTTGTGGGACGCCGCAGATGATCTCGGTGGGGTCTGATTGGAAAGGTGGGAGGTAGACTCTTTGGGAGCGGTTGGAGAGGAAGGAGGTGATCCAGTCCAGGGCCTGTCCTTGGATCCCGGTGGAGCGAAGGCGTGTTATTAGGGTGCGGTGACAGACGGTGTCGAAGGCAGCCGAGAAGTCGAGGAGGATGAGGGCGACTGTTTCTCCGTTGTCCATCAGGGTTCTGATGTCGTCTGTGACTGAGATGAGGGCGGTTTCTGTGCTGTGATTGGCTCGGAATCCGGACTGAGAGGGGTCGAGTAGGCTGTTGTCTTCAAGGAAGTTGGTAAGTTGCTTGTTGACGGTCTTCTCTATGACTTTGGCAGGAAAGGGGAGGAGCGAGATCGGGCGGAAGTTCTTCAGGTCGCTTGGGTCTACCGTAGGTTTTTTCAGTAGGGCGTTGACTTCAGCGTGTTTCCAGCTCTCTGGGAAGGTAGCAGACGAAAACGAGCTGTTGATGATGGTCTGGATGTGCGGGGCGATGATGTCGTCGGCTTTGTTGAAGATGAAGTGGGGGCAGGGGTGCGAGGGGGCACCGGAGTGGATGGAGTTCATGGTGGCTTTGGTCTCTTCCGTGTTGATGTGAGTCCAGGCGTTGAGGGTGATGGCTGGGGTTGTAGGTTCTGTGGTGGTTGGCTGGGTCTGGTGTCCGAAGCTGTCGTGTAGGTCGGTGATCTTACGATGGAAGAAGGTGGCAAGGGAGTTGCAGAGGTCTTGTGAGGGCGTAATGGCGTTGGCGTTGGCGTTAGGGTTGGAGAGCTCTTTGACGATGTTGAAGAGTTCTCTGCTGTTGTGGCTGTTTTTGTCCAGTCTGTCTGTGAAGAAATTTCTTTTGGCAGCGCGGATCAGTTGGTGGTGTTCGCGGGTAGCGTTCTTGAGGGCAGTCATGTTCTCTGCGGTCTGGTCCTTGCGCCAGGCTTTCTCGAGGGTGCAGCAGGTTTTCTTTGATTCCTTAAGGGTGTCGGTGAACCAGAGAGGTTTTTTGGTGTTGGTCTGTCTTGGGAGGCGTCTGAGGGGAGCGAGGTTGTCTGCGCAGTTGGTGATCCATTTCGTGAGGCTGAGGGCTGCGTCGTTGGGGTCGGAGGAGAAGGTGGGTTGGTTGTCGTTGAGAGTGGAGAGAAGCTGTTCCTCTGGGATTTTGTTCCACTGTCGACGTGGGATGGGTTGTGTGCGGAGGTGGCGAGTCTCGCGTCGGAAGGTGAAGTGGACACATCTGTGGTCGGTCCAGTGTATAGCGGAGAAGTGGCTGAAGGATATGTGGTTGCTGGCGGAGAAGATGGGGTCGAGCGTGTGTCCGGCAATGTGGGTGGGGGTGTTCACCAGTTGCCTGAGGCCGAGGTTGTCGAGGTTGTCGAGCAGGGCGGTGGTGTTGGGGTCGTTGTTCTGTTCCAGGTGGAAGTTGAGTTCACCGCGGAGGATGTAGTCCGGCGAGGCAAGGGCGTGCGGGGAGATGAAGTCGGAGATAGAGTCGCTGAAGAGGGCGCGGGGTCCAGGGGGTCGGTAGATGAGAGTTCCTCTGAGGGTGGTCCTGGGGTCTGTGTGGATCTCGAAGTGCAGGTGTTCGGCGGCAAGGGGGGTGTCTTCGGTGGAGGTGGTGACGTTGATGGAGTCCTTGAAGACGATGGCGATTCCTCCTCCTACTTGGTTGGTGCGGTCTTTCCTGGAAATCTTGTAGCCTTCGGGGATGGCTATGGCGATGTCGGGGGCCGAGGAGGCGTTCATCCAGGTCTCAGTGATGAAGGCGACGTCCGGTGCGGTGGAGTCCAGGAGGTCCCAAAGTTCAACGGCGTGCTTGTGGACCGAGCGTGCGTTGATCAGGATGCATTTGAGGTGGTTGTTAGCGCGTGGGCTGGCGGGCGTGGTGTTTTCGCAGTGGAAGGTGAGTTTACAGGTGTGACATACGAAGGGTCCGTGGGTACGTTTCGGGTTGGCTTGGAAGCAGGTGCTGGAGCGCCCCGGATTGAGGGCGTGGAGGGTGACGGGGTCGTAGCGGTGCTGCTGGGTTTGGGAGTGCTGGTGGCCAGGGGTCGTGGCGCTGGGCGCGGTCCAGGCGCGGACGGGCGCAGACGGCATAAGAGGGAGGAAGGGGGGAGGAGGGGTCAGCTGGGGGCGGGGGGCGGGAGTGGGGCGACGAATGGGAGCAGGGGGGGCGGGGGCGAGCAGGAGGTGGCGGCGGGAAAGCGGAGGGTGGGGGGGTCAGATAGAGGGGAGAAAAGATAGGGGGGGTTAAAGGTGGCGGGGAGTTAGGAAGAAAAGATAGGAAGATAGGGGAGGGGGAGTTACAGAGGTGGAGGGGAGTGAGGAAGGTCAGAGAGAAGAGTCAGGAGCAGAAGAGAGAAGAGAGAAGAGCCCAGAAGAAGGTAAAGAAGAAGAGGAGCGAGGAGCAGAAGAACAGAAGAGAGAAGAGCCCAGAAGAAGGTAAAGAAGAAGAGGAGCGAGGAGCAAAAGAACAGAAGAGAGAAGAGCCCAGAAGAAGGTAAAGAAGAAGAGGAGCGAGGAGCAGAAGAGAGAAGAGCCCAGGAGAAGGTAAAGAAGAAGAGGAGCGAGGAGTCCCGAACAGAAGAACAGAGGAGAGAAGATCCAAGAGGAAGGGTAAAGAAGAGGAGGAGAGAAGAGTCAAGGAAGAGGAGTCCGGCAGAAGAGGAGAGCCCTGAGAAGCAGAGGATACAAAGTACACAGAAGAAGAACACAGATGAAGTACACAGAAGAAGAATACAGATGAAGAACACAGAAGAAGGACAACGAAGAAGAAAGCACACGCAGGTCGCGGTGCAGAAGAGAAGGAAGAAACACAGATGAAGTACAAAGAAGAAGAATACAGATGAAAAACACAGAAGAAGGACAAAGAAGAAGAAAGCACACGCAGGTCGCAGTGCAGAAGAGAAGGAAGAAACACAGATGAAGAATACAGAAGAAGAACACAGATGAAGACAGGAGAAAGAACACGCAGGACGGGGTGCAGGGAAGAAAGAAGAACACAGATGAAGAATACAGATGAAGAGCACAAAAGAAGATCAAAGATGAAGAAAGAAGCAGGAGAGGAGGTGAGTAGCGCGGGCAGGGCGAGGGGCTGGGCGGGGGGGTACTTACTGTAATTTTCGCAGGACTTGCTTGGAGGTTTCAGGAGCCTGGGCTGGTGGAGCTGCAGCGGCAGGGGGAGCGACCTACCCTTGGGTCAAGGGTCGCTAACTCTGTCGCGCAGCGGCCGCCATAAGAGGGAGGAGGGGGTAGGAGGGGTCAGCTGGGGGCGGGGAGTGGGGCGACAAATGGGAGCAGGGGGGGTGGGGGCGAGCAGGAGGTGGCGGCGGGAAAGCGGAGGGTGGGGGGGTCAGGTAGAGGGGACAAAAGATAGGGGAGGGGGGTTAAAGGTGGCGGGGAGTTAGGAAGAAAAGATAGGAAGATAGGGGAGAGGGAGTTACAGAGGTGGAGGGGAGTGAGGAAGGTCAGAGAGAAGAGTCAGGAACAGAAGAGAGAAGAGAGAAGAGCCCAGAAGAAGGTAAAGAAGAAGAGGAGCGAGAAGCAGAAGAACAGAAGAGAGAAGAGCCCAGAAGAAGGTAAAGAAGAAGAGGAGCGAGGAGCAGAAGAACAGAAGAGAGAAGAGCCCAGAAGAAGGTAAAGAAGAGGAGCGAGGAGCAGAAGAGAGAAGAGCCAAGGAAAAGGTAAAGAAGAAGAGGAGCGAGGAGTCCAGAACAGAAGAACAGAGGAGAGAAGATCCAAGAGGAAGGGTAAAGAAGAGGAGGAGAGAAGAGTCAAGGAAGAGGAGTCCGGCAGAAGAGGAGAGCCCTGAGAAGCAGAGGATACAAAGTACACAGAAGAAGAACACAGATGAAGTACACAGAAGAAGAATACAGATGAAGAACACAGAAGAAGGACAACGAAGAAGAAAGCACACGCAGGTCGCGGTGCAGAAGAGAAGGAGGAAACACAGATGAAGTACAAAGAAGAAGAATACAGATGAAGAACACAGAAGAAGGACAAAGAAGAAGAAAGCACACGCAGGTCGCGGTGCAGAAGAGAAGGAATAGTACAAATATGATAGCAGTAATTGCAATATTTGGCACTGACAGCGTTAGGGTGGTCACCCTCAACTTTTTGCCTGCCTCCCCCCACTTTTTGACACTGTTTTTGCTGGTTTTAGAACTCTGCGCACTTTACCACTGCTAACCAGTGCTTAACTCCTTCGCTGCCAGGCCTTTTCCCCCTCCTGTGCCAAGCCTTTTTTTGGCTATTTGGGGCAGTTCGCGCTTAGGCCCTCATGATTTTTTGTTCACATAAGCTACCCACGACAAATTTGCGTCCCTTTTTTTCCAACATCCTAGGGATTCTAGAGATACCCAGACTTTGTGGGTTCCCCTGAAGGAGACCAAGAAATTAGCCAAAATACTGTGAAAATTTTGTTTTTTTTAAACAAATGGGAAATAAGGGCTGCAGAAGGCAGCTCGTGGTTTTTCCCCTGAAAATGGCATCAACAAAGGGTTTGTGGTGGCAAGATCACCATCTTCCCAGCTTTCAGGAACAGGCAGACTTGAATTGGAAAACCCAATTTTTTAATACAATTTTGACATTTTACTGGGACATACCCCATTTTTACTATTTTTTGTGCTTTTAACCTTCTTCCAGTTAGTGACCAAAATGGGTGCGAAACCAATGCTGGATCCCAGACAGCTAAGTATTTCTGAAAAGTAGACAAAATTCTGAATTCAGCAAGGGGTCATTTGTGTACATCCTACAAGGGTTTCCTACAGAAAATAACAGCTAAAACAAAAATATATTGAAATTGAGGTAAAAAAAACAGCCATTGTTCTCCACTTTTTCCTGCGATGTCAGATGTTTGAAAGCAATATACCGTTACGTCAGCTGGACTCTTCTGGTTGCGGGGATATATAGGGCTTAGAGCCAATAAATGAGCTGCACCTTGCAATGGGTTTTTATTCTATACCGGCTATACAGCAATTCATTTGCTGAAATATAAAAAGTGAAAAATAGGTATCCAGAAAACCTTTGTATTTCCAAAATGGCCACAAGATAAGGTGTTGAGAAACAGTGCTTATTTGCACATCTCTGAATTCCGGGGTGCCCATACTAGCATGTGAATTACAGGGCATTTCTCAAATAGACGTCTTTTTTACACACTGCCTTACATTTGGAAGGAAAAAATGTAGAGAACGACAAGGGGCAATAACACTTGTTTTCCTATTCTGTGTTCCCCCAAGTCTCCCGATAAAAATGGTATCTCACTTGTGTGGGTAGGCCTAGCACCCACAAAAGGAAATGGCTCAAAACACAACGAGGACACATCACATTTTTTCACAGAAAACAGAGGTGTTTTTTGCAAAGTGCCTACCTGTGGATTTTGGCCTCTAGCTCAGTCGGCACCTGGGGAAGCCTAGCAAGCCAGCGCATTTTTGGAAACTAGACACCTAGGGGAATCCAAGATGGGGTGACTTGTGGGGCTCTGACCAGGTTCTGTTACCCAGAATCCTTTGCAAACCTCAAACTTTGACCAAAAAACACTTTTTCCTCTCATTTCGGTGACAGAAAGTTCTGGAATCTGAGAGGAGCCACAAATTTCTTTCCACCCAGCGTTCCCCCAAGTCTCTCGATTAAAATGGTACCTCAGTGGTGTGGGTAGACCTAGCGCCCATGAAAGGAAATGGCCCAAAACACAACGTGGACACATCCCATTTTTTCACAGAAAACAGAAGTGTTTTTTACAAAGTGCCTACTTGTGGATTTTGGCCTCTAGCTCAGCCGGCACCTTGGGAAACCTAGCAAACCAGTGCAGTTTTTAAAACTAGACACCTAGGGGAATCCAAGATGGGGTGACTTGTGGGGCTCTGACCAGGTTCTGTTACCCAGAATCCTTTGCAAACCTCAAAATTTGGCCAAAAAAACACTTTTTCCTCTCATTTTGGTGACAGAAAGTTCTGGAATCTGAGAGGAGCCACAAATTTCCTTCCACCCAGCGTTCCCCCACGTCTCCCGATAAAAATGGTACCTCACTTGTGTGGGTAGGCCTAGCGCCCACGAAAGGAAATGGCCCAAAATACAACGTGGACACATCACATTTTTTCACAGAAAACAGAGGTGTTTTTTGCAAAGTGTCTACCTGTGGATATTGGCCTCTAGCTCAGCCGGCCCCAGGGGGGGCAGAAATGGCCTAAAATAAATTTGCCCTCCAACACCCCCGAGGAGCGACCCTTGCCTACGGGGGTGCTCCCTTTGCGTGACATTAGCGCAAAAAAAAAATCCCCGGTGCCTAGTTGTTTCTGCCCCCGTTGGGGGCAGATTGACCTAAAATCGGCCGATTTGAAATGGTCTAAATACAATTTTTCCCCCAGGGGAGCGACCCTTGCATAATGGATCGCTCCCCATCTCTAAAAAAACAAACAAACAAACACAAAAAAAACACAAAAAAAATTAGCCCTGGTGCCTAGAGGTTTCTGCCCCCCCCTGGGGGCAGATCGGCCTAATAACAATAGGCCGATCTGCCCCCAGGGGGGGCAGAAATGGCCTCAAATAAATTTGCCCCTGCCCCCAAATCCCCCCCCGGGGAGAGACCCTTGCCTACGGGGTCGCTCCCCCTGCGTGACATTGGCGCAAAAAAAAAAGATCCCCGGTGCCTAGTTGTTTCTGCCCCCTTTGGGGGCAGATTGACATAAAATCGGCCGATCTGCCCCCAAATGGTCTAAATACAATTTGCCCCCCAGGGGAGCGACCCTTGCCTAATGGGTCGCTCCCCATATCTAAAAAACAAACAAACAAAAAAAAAAATCGCCCTGGCGCCTAGAGGTTTCTGCCCCCCCTGGGGGCAGATCGGCCTAATAACAATAGGCCGATTTGCCCCCGGGGGGGGGCAGAAATGGCCTAAAATAAATTTGCCCACCAACACACCCGGGGAGCGACCCTTGCCTACGGGGTTGCTCCCTTTGTGTGACATTGGCGCAAAAAAACAATCCCCGGTGCCTAGTTGTTTCTGCCCTCCTTGGGGGCAGATTGACCTAAAATCCGCCGACCTGCCCCCAAGGGGGGCAGAAATGGTCTAAATAGAATTTGCCCCCCAGGGGAGCGACCCTTGCCCAATGGGTCGCTCCCCATCTCTAAAAAAAAAAAAAAAAAACAACTTTGGCCTGGCTCCTAGAGGTTTCCAGATCAGCCTAATAACAATAGGCCGATCTGCCCCCAGGGGGGCAGAAATGGCCTAAAATAATTTTGCCCCCCCCCATGGGGAGCGACCCTTGCCTACATGGTCGCTCGCCTGGCGTGACATTGGTGCAAAAAAAAAGATCCCTGGTGCCTAGTGGTTTCTGCCCCCCTTGGGGGCAGATTGACCTAAAATCAGCCGATCTGCCCCAAATGGCCTAAATACAATTTGCCCCTCCAGGGGAGCGACCCTTGCCTAAGGGGTCGCTCCCCATCTGTAAAACAACAACAACAACAAAAAATCCCCGGTGACTAGTGGTTTCTGCCCCCCTTGGGGGCAGATCGGCCTAATTAAAATAGGCTGATCTGCTCCCCAGGGGGGCAGAAATGGCCTAAAATAAATTTGCCCCCCAGGGGAACGACCCTTGCCTAAGGGGCCACTCCCCTTGCGTGAAATTCACGAAAAAAAAAAAACTCCCTGGTGTCTAGTGGTTTCTGTCCCCCTTGGGGGCAAATTGGCCTCATAAAAATAGGCCAATCTGCCCCCAAGGGGGACAGAAATGGCCTAAATATAATTTGCCCCCTAGGGGAGCGACCCTTGCCTAAGGGGTCGCTCCCCACCACTAAAAAAAAAAAAAAAAAAAAATCCCTGGTGCCCAGAGGTTTCTGCCCCCCCTGGGGGAAGATCGGCCTAATAGTAGGCCGATCTGCCCCCAGCGGGGGCAGAAAAGGCCTTAAAAAAAATGCCCCCCCGGGAGTGACCCTTGCCCAAGTGGTCGCTACCCCATGCCAATGTCCTTTTTGTAATAGAAATCCCTGGTGTCTAGTGGGCATTTCAAAAGCCGGATTGCTTTACAATCCGGCTTTTGAAATGCTCAGAAAGACTTCAAAGGGAAGGAAATTCCTTTCCTTCCCTTTGAAGCCTCTCCGGCATCCTCCACGTGATCGGAAGAGAAATGCTTTGCATTTCTCTTAGGATCGTGCTGGAAGCTGGAAGCTGAGCTAGCGCTCCCTCTGGGCTCTGTGCCCAGGACGTAATGGTTACGTCCTGGGCACAGAAGGGGTTAAGTGCATATGCTCTCTCCCTTAAAACATGGTGACATTGGCTCATACCCAATTGGCTTATTTAATTTACTTATAAGTCCCTAGTAAAGTGCACTACATGTTCCCAGGGCCTGCAGATTAAATGCTGCTAGTGGGCCTGCAGCAGTGATGGTGCCATCCACATAAGTAGCCCCTTAACCATGTCTCAGGCCTACCATTGCAAGGCCTGTGTATGCAGTTTCACTGCCAATTCATCTTGGTATTTAAAAGTACTTGCCAAGCCTTAAACTCCCCTTTTTCTACATATAAGTCACCCCTAATGCAGGCCCTAGGTAACCCATAGGGCAGGGTGCTATGTAGATAAAAGACAGGACATATACCTGTGTAGTTTATGTGTCGTGGTAGGGTAAAACTTCTAAATTAGTTTTTCACTGCTGTGAGGCCTGCTGCTTTCACAGGCCATCATTAGGGCTACCCTCATATACTGTTTGAGTGGTAGATTCTGCTCAGGGTCATATTTAGTATAGTCAGAATGGTGATGCAAAATCCTGCTGACTGGTGAAGTTGGATTTAATATTACTATTTAAGAAATGCCACTTTTAGAAAGTGAGCAT
The DNA here is from genome assembly GCF_031143425.1 of Pleurodeles waltl. Classification (NCBI taxonomy): domain Eukaryota; kingdom Metazoa; phylum Chordata; class Amphibia; order Caudata; family Salamandridae; genus Pleurodeles; species Pleurodeles waltl. The sequence goes on from NC_090437.1 coordinate 1,011,297,238, forward strand.
TTCTCTGCTCTTAAATCCTTCTGTGCCTTACAATCCACGTCTGGCTGGATTAGTTGACAGCTCCCTTGTGCATTTCACTCAGACAACCCGAAACACAGGATGCACAGTCACACCTGCACACATCTGCATACTGAATGGGTCTTCCTGGGCTGGAAAGGTGGAGGGCCTGACACTTACATGTCAAAGGACAGTGGCCTGCCCTCACACAATGGACTGACAAACCCCCTACTGGGACCCTGACATTTGGGTGTTTAAACCAGGTCTCTGACCCTACCAACTCAGACACTTCTTGACAAGATACCCCCAGGAAAAGTAGCTCTGAACCAGAACCTGCAACCTGCTAAGAGAAGCTGCCTGGCTGCCCAAAGGACTCACCTGACAGCTTTGCTGTAAAGCACTGCTGCCTTGCTGCCCTCTGGCTCTGCTGAGAAGTGCTCTCCAAGGGCTTGGATTGAGCTTGCCTCCTGTTTCCTGAAGTCTCAGGGCCAAAAAGGCTTCATCTCCCCAAAGAACTCCTTGTGCGGCGAAAATCGATGCACAGCATACCGGAATCGACGCACAGCCTGCCCTGCGGTGAGAACATTACTGCAACGCTGAACCGGAATGACACAGCTGGGCTCCCCGAGTGGAGATAGAGGCAGCACCAGCGTTGTGACCTGAACTTCGACGCATGGCCCTCTGGATTGACGCTGTGCTGAGCCGGAACGACGTAGCCCGACTTCCTGTGGAATTGATGCAGTGCCTGCTGTGCAACAGAAATTTCGCCGCTTCACCACCGGATTGACGCAGCTCCTGTGACTTTGTCCTACACGCCCAGGATTTCTCAGCATTGTCCACGGGGCGTCTAAATACCCCACAAACCGAAGAGGATCCAAGTTTGCGTGCTGGAAACCGACGCAAAGCCCTTGCTGCATGAAAAAGCATCAATGCATCATCTGTGTGCGCTCGGATAAACTGACGCACACCTCTCCGTTTTCCAACCCATCTCCTCCTCTGCGGTCCCGTGCGGATAATTTAGACGCAAACCAGGTACTTTACAAGACCATTGTTGTTTTTAAGAACTATAAGACTCTATTCATCATTACAAAAGTGATATTTCAACTTGTATTTATCAAATCTTGATCGTTTAGACCTTAATCTACTCAGATAAATATTCTATATTTGTCTAAACCTGTGTGGTGTATTTTTGTGGTGTTTACACTGTGTTATTGCATGATTTATTGCACAAATATTTCACACATTGTCTTCTAAGTTAAGCCTGACTGTTCAATGCCAAGCTACCGTAGGGTGGGCACAGGATAATTTGGATTGCGTGTGACTTACCATGACTAGAGAGAGGGTCCTTGCTTGGATAAGGGGTAACCTGACTGCCAACCAAAAAACCCATTTCTAACAGGCACAATACAAATACCTTAATTTTGTAGCATACTTATAAACTGTCAACTTTTCCACACACATTAAAATAACTAATACCATGAAATCAGTATTTATTCCTTGCTGCTTTTATAGTGCATGTACTTGCTACCCAAATGCTACCTAAATTGACACAATCTGTTGTTTTCCAAATCAACACTACTAAGATGCACACAGCCTTCTGTTTTTCCTTAAACTGTGCACATCAGTGGTTAACTGCATCAATCATACCCTGCATGCATGTATGAAAAGCTATCTGCATCAGCAATCAACATGACTGTGGAACACATACTTATAGAGGCTGTGTGCATCAGCCATTTTTTCTTTAAACTGTCTAATTAATCTGTGGTTAGCTGCTTTAATCTTCAGCCACATAGGCACATATAAAAGGTTGTGCGCGTCAGCTGTCAACCTGATTGTGAAACGCACATATAGAAGCTATGCCCATCAGCAAGCATGTTCCACTTGAATTGCAAATGTATATAGGATGTGCGCATCAGAGTAACCTCCTCTCCTTTATTAGCTTCAGCGCTATGCCGTTTTCTACTGCCAATGACCACAATCACACACGTGTTTCAGTGCATCTTCTGGTCACTTTGACAACCAGTCCCAATTGCGTAGCACTCACTTTCTGATGTGTTCCACCGTCTTGAGTCCTCTTTCACTGCTGATGGTGCGTCCCTGGTAGTTACAACAAGCAACATAAATAAATCACCCTTTATGTGAGCCTCACCACAGCCACAAGCGCTCCCTCAACCGACGTCATAATGTGTTGTTGCTCCCCTTTTAAAGTGGAACTGCGTCATCCTACTAGATTTCGCATCTGTGCCTCGCACCAACTTTTCAAATAAACACTATAGGAAGCGGTAAGCCAGCATTTTTTTCAACTTTACTAAAGCTTCGAGGGCCAATTATTGCCCCTGTGTTTCTTGTCAGCCAAATCAATCACTGTTATTTTGGAATTCACGTACAACACAAAATACGATTTCTGCACGTCGATGCCGGCAGTCACTACTTCAGCGCCTTGCAGATATACATAATAGAGCTCATACCTTGAGTGTAGGAATACCTTCTTAGATTAGCTCATGTTCAGGTTCACCTTCAAGTGCAATGTTGACCAGGGGTCAGAGCGATCATTCCAATCTTCGCACTATGTCAAATTGTTTCCCACAATCTGCTTCTTAAGGTTCTGTTCCTCAGTGTCAAGTGGCTGTCATCCCAGCTGTGAAGCCCAGCTGCCTAGGAACACGACAATACAAAGGTAGGCTAAATAAAAGTGCTCATATGTATATATCACCTACAACGTAACAGTTCCACTGATGGAATATTTGCTGTGAAGGCCCAATGGAGTAGTGGTCTTTAGAGAAAAGACATTACACCATCTGCCCTATTTAGGATGGATGGTGTAGTGCTTTTTTCCTATCTATCATTGTCAAGGAAAACCTGGTGGTGAGTGACAATAATGCTCCTCACAATCTGGAAGAAAACTCCAAGGATACGAGGGTCATTTGGTTTTTTTGGTTTTCAAAAACAAACTACCACTTAAAGGAGGCCTACACACTAGCTGTAACAGCCATGAATGTGACAACACTAAGGCCCATATTTATACTTTTTTAGCACCGCACTTGCATCGTTTTTTGACGCACAATCGGCGCAGACTTACAAAATACAATTGTATTTTGTATGTTTGCGCCGTTTTTGCGTCAAAATGCGGCGCTAAAAAAGTGAAAATACGGGCCTAAGCGCCCTCTTGAGAACACTCACTGTTATGTTACATGTTATGTTATGTGTGTTTTTATAGCATACTAATCACCCCTTAGGGTATCCATGCGCTATGTAGCAGGTGTGAGAGGTCAGCCTTGGAGGGCTTACTTGAAAAGCCAGGTCTTCAGCTTCTTGCAAATGTCAAGAACAGAGGAGGAGACTCTGTTGTGTTATGTGAGGTCCTTCCATGCTTTAGGGCCAGGTATGAAAAGGCACGACCCCCTTCTCTGTTTTTGTGTATGTGTGGGGTGTGTGCTAGTGGACCTGCAGAAGATAAGAGGATTGGACCATGCTTGCTGTAACCTGAGAGGAGCTCTCAAGGACCTCTTTTGTCTTGTACCTCATACATAAAGTGGACTTCAAGGGTCAGTTGGCTGACCTCCTATGTGGCTATGGAGACAATACAACCTGCAAGAGGCTTTTTTTCTGGAGTGACAAGTTGACTAGTACCACCGAAACCTGGACTGGACCTTGCTGATGACCTCTGCTGGAGTGAGTCATGGTAGCTACATGCTGTCCCTAAAACCCTGGCAGCTTTAGAGGAGCTGCTTCAGAAACCCTGAGAATCTGAGACATTGAAGAACTCCAGAGACATCAAGGGGACTTCAACTGAAGGATTTCAAGCTCTTAAACCAAAGCTTTATATCTGATTTAAGCTTTGGCGGATGGAGTAAAGGCATACAGGATAGCGGAGGACTTTACATCCATCACCCTGCCTTCATTCCACCTGCCAAATTGAGAGATGTTCTCTGGCCCTGCATATATTTCTATATATTGGAAGGAACCGCTGTCACAGTGGTTCCTGTCAATGTTGATGCTTGACAGATGGCACCTTCAAACATGAAGGCCGGCAACCAAATATTTCAAACATTTGTGTTTTTTCAAAAACAAACTCCCAAAATGAGAGTTTGTTTTTCAAAATTAAAAAAACTAATGGCCCCCACCCCATGGAATTTTTCTCTCATGATGTGGAGGTCAGTATTTTTTTCTGTCTCTTGCTGCCAGGTATTACCTGGCAATGATGGATAGTAATACAACACAAATGCCATCCACTTTGAATAGCGTTGATGATGTTGCAAAGGTTTGCACAGATGGAGTAAATTTTACTTCATCAGCGTAAACCTGGCAGTTCCCCTGATTCAAGATCAGGCAGGGGGATTGAGAATTTGGTGGAGAGGGTATTCTGTCACCGCTGCAACACAGTACCATCTCTGCCAAGCTCTAAATGGGGACCTAAATGAGAAGATAACATCTTTGACTGGGACAAATCCTCAGGGTGTATCCGACTCCATTATTGTCAGACAGAAAACATGCCCAGGTCTTGGTCTACAGATTATCATTGGTGCATAATGCTTTTTGGCACTGTTTTTACTGACAACTTCAAAAATCATACACATGGTTCCCCTTATTGAATATTTATCATTTTGGTGCCATTTTGTTTATTAAATTTTACTTTATTTTTTTAATTTGGTTTGCCTTTTATTGTCTACTGTTTTGACTTTATTACTATTTTGGTGCTGCATAAATACCTTACACATTGTCCTATGTTTTCAGCATGTCTGCTGTGTACCATAGCCACCAGGCGATTAAACTTCAGTTAATTTAGTGACTTGTGTGGTTTACCCAGAGAAGCAGATGTAATTATTATTTAAGGTGGTGACCACCACCCACCCCACCTGCTTTCTTACATGGGTGGCAATAGTGGGATCCTGGACTTGTATCTTGCAGTGAACTGTGATTTGTGTTGAAATTAAAAATCTATTTCTAAAAGTGCTAGCAAAATCTTACATTTTTAATTTTTAATTTGCATTTCATCTTTATTGGGATTTTTTTTATTTGTTTCTAAATTCATTGTTGTGCTCAATTTTTGCACATTAAGGTGCTCATTCAGAGTCTGGTGGTCTTGAGACCGCCAGACTCGGGGTGGCCAACGGACCGCCGCTGTAGTGGCGGTCCGATCCGCCACATTTTGACTGCGGCCGAAACACTGCGGGAATACCACCGACACCACCACACTGGAGACAGCCTCCAGCCTGGCAGTCCCGGCGGTTGTAATCCGCCAGGGCAGCGCTGCAAGCAGCACTGGCCGCCGGATTACGAGTTCCATTCTGCCAGCCTTTCCATGGCAGTTCACACCGCTGTGAGAAATCTGGCAGAATGGGGGTACAGAGGGGACCCCCATGCACAGCCCCGTTGTGCATTTCACTACCCAAATTACGGGTAGTGAAGTGCACGACGGGTGCTGCTGCACCCACTGCACTGCCACATTGGCCCCGGCTCGATTCTGAGCAGGTGTCAATGTTACGGCCCTCTTCACCACAGGGCCAGCAGGCAGAAACACTGTTTCCGTCCGCCGGCCCTGCTGTGAAGTTGGAAGACGGCCGGCGGGGTACTGATGGCACCAGCGGTCAGGTGGCGGTTTCAGAGGCGGGCGGCGCTCAGAATGAGCACCTAAGTGTTTAGGGAACAGGAGGTAGATTTGGCTAATGCGGTGAGCATTAGTATGGTAGAGCTGAGGAGCATGTGCAAACAGTGAGAGCTGAAGTTGAGCAGGGAATCCAGAAAGGAGGTTTACCATATTGTCTTCAGAACCTAGGAAGAGGTCTGTCAGCTACAATCCACCTCAGAGGAGAATGAGGATGAAGTTGAAGTGGCGAATGAGGATGATGTTGAGGGACCCCTGTGCCAAAGGGTGGGTTCTCCAAAAGAAAAGGCATCACCTGTGTTGTCCAGAGCAGGGAGCAGTGTGGCCTCTTGCAATTTGTCCTGGGTAGAGCTGAAGAAGGCTAAGAGGGCCTTGATATTGCAGCTGGCTATTCTTGCTCTTGAGGAGTAAAAGTTGGCTTTGGCTGCTGAGGAGAAAAGGTTGGGATTGACTGCTGAGCAGAAACATTGGCCTTAGAGTAGAAGAAGTTATTGCTGCCCGGTAATATGATACAGCTTGAACGCAGCAGAAACCTGGGAGGCACCTCGGGGTTCATTCCAAACTATCATGCAAACCTCAGTGCAGCATGGGGGCATAGACATGGCTTAAACCAGGAAGGCAACCACAGCCGCCACTAAATTACACACCCCTAAAGCATATCTTTATTGAGGCACTCACATACGGGTCCACCCCTTGAGGCAACCATGGGCTTTGGACTGTGCACACTGCAAGGCATGGTTATATCCATAAAGCACATCTCCATATAGACACCCACACCTGACATAGCTAAGGTCACAAGACAAGCCATATCAGTTCACTCCGTCCTGAGGAGACACTTTGACAAGAACAGAGTCAAAGCACATCGACAATCAACCAAGGGGACAAAAGAAGACCTACATTGAATCACCCTGGGAGGGCTAATCAAATATAAAATGATTATATGGTTTCCTTTCTTAGACTTCTATGGTTTTCTTCCTGGTGTCAGCAATGGTGTAAGAAGATACTGAAAATTGAAAAAATTATAATGTGAAAATAAGATACACTGCTGATAATTTATGCCCTGGCAGAGCCATTATGTACAGCCTGAGAAGACTAACCTGTTGATTAATAAATTGGGCCATCTGCTCAATTGCTTTACACATTAGTGACAGTTCACCATTTCCAATCACAAAACTAAAAAATGTTCATGCTAAATTTCTTTTATGTATGAACGATCTTCGCTATGACAAATGATATTATAATACCGATGGAGTATTTTTATGTGAAGTAAAAAAAATACATTTCCGATTAATTCTTTTTGGATCAAGTGACTGCATACACTGGTCTCAACCGAAAAGATTGCAGTAAGATTTTTTTCTGTGAGGTGTCTTTCTTCTTGTATAATATGGCCCATTATAGGATCCAGCACAAAACGGATTTGATGTCTGAAGGGCATCTAGTTCAGTGACGATTGGTGGCAGCGATTCATTAGTGCATAGGAAAAGTAACTATAGGGTCCACATCCTGAAATCCTTGTGTGCCTAAATTATATTATTTCAAACTCAATAAAATAAACTCCAATAGGAATCAAATGTTCCTGAGGTATGTATTAAAATTAAAAACTGTTTCTACACCTGCCTGCTAGGAAACACACACACTTCTCTTTTAAAATTATATAGCATGGTTATTTTTAATTAAATCTTACATTTTTATTACAATAAAAAATAAAATAAATGTACCAAACACATCGGTTTGCAAATGGCAGACCTACTGACTTTGCCAATGCTTGGTTATTATGTTTTTGTGGTCTATATTCCTCAAGTGTCTGTAAATTAGGTGCTTCTGAATTTATGCGAATGAAAATTTTATAAATGCCTTTGATATCTATTGACACCATTATTCTTCTCGAACTATAGACGTACACACTGTAGATAATTTTTTATCGATCCCTAATTCACTTTTTGTTAAAAATGTGTCTCCTCCTAAATACCTTCACAGATATAATATGCAGATGTTAGCTAACGCGATATGTAGAAATTGAAGAAAACGCCGTGTTTCCCCCCTCCAGTTCTGTCTTCTGTGTATCGCACGCCAGTTTTAGGAGGGGCCTTCACAGTTTTCTTTCCAATCCTATTTTTACATTTTTACTTGACGAGGTTAACCACGCTTTTCGTTGACTGTCAGAATCGCTTACACTTGCGTTTGACAGGTATGCACTGAAGCCCGCTTGTGGCGGCGGCTATAGTTAATAGCTTTCTTGCAAAAATAATTATTTCTTTAAATAAAACACCATATGATACTTTCTTGAAAATCGGTTTCAGAGTTCATAAAAACGTGATGACTCAACTACTTTATTATTTTCGTTCGCTGTGCCTCGTAACTCCTGAAATGTACACCAAGGTAATCTTCTGAGTATGGGGAGGGCAGTTTCGCACATGGACGTCAATTTACAAAAGTACCAGGGGTAGCAGATGAGACATCACACGACATTTAACATCTCACGCCATTTTACCTTAACTTTCTTTCACTCACTCACTCACTCACACACTCATTCCTCACACACTCACTCCCACATACACACACATTGACACATACACACGTCGCTTACATAAACACACTCTCATCTGCAAGCACACACACAACATAGATATGAGAACAATTTTTTACTGACCTCAGCTGTCAGTGAGAGTACTCTATTTTTATTACACTAACAGTGAATAATATTACATTAGTCACTATTAGTGTAATAATAAAAATTGACAGAAAACAAGGAAGTAGAGCCCCAACCAAGGTCAGTAGTGCCTTCAAGAACCGGCAAACGTCTTATTGGGAGACAAGAAAGAAAATATTTTGTCATTATTTCTGAGTTTGGATTTTTCTTTTATCTTTTATCTTTTTTTGTGAGATTTGTATAATTGTGTAATCTGATAAATACTTGTGCCCTACCGGAGGTTCTTATTCAAAAAGTTATTCCAAAAAGATCATTTAATCATTGATGATCTTTTTGGAATAACTTTTTGAATACGAGCCTCCTGTCGGACACAAGTAATTGGATTACGCACCGGGTGACTGGTGTTGAAGGAGATAGTGCCAGCTATTAATCCCCACACCCCGACCTTCCAAATCTGACGAATACCTCTCCTGTATGAGGCCTTTGACCAATCCGTTTACACAACATAAAATACATATTCAAAGTATAAAGCCTGAGAGATGTGTGCAAAATGTGGGCTAACCACAAGGGTAACTATAGATAACATAAATGACAGCGTTGTTGATCCAAACCCGAGGCTGTCGGATTGATCTAATCTGGTTGATATCACTTCTCTTTGAGACCCTAGATGCTGATGAAGCAGAAAATTAATGTTCATTTATGTTTATCATTTGGTGTTGAGACACATCTATATTGTGCTAGCTTTGTTAATATAGGGAAATAAACTCACTAACTTTGCAATAAACTGGTGTGATTATTCCTGACTGAAAGGTCAGGGTTCGCCGAAATGTATTCTGGATTGATCGTTAAGTGTTATGTTGATCAAGGTATTGCTTATGTTCGTTATTGATTATTGATTTCAGGAAAGTGATCGATTAAGAGTACAGAGAGTTCCCACTTAGTCAAAAGATTCATCGGCCTAAAGAGCGTCCGAACACAGGTAAATTGTTACTACGGTTCGCTCTATCAGTAGATGGTAGCAGAGGATGGTTTCGTCTTTTGGGACCCTGTACTATTAGAGTACATGGTGTTGAATTAACGGTTACGCATTTTGAGGCCTCAAAGAGAAGTTGAATTAGATTTTTGGATAAAACTGATTGACAGAATGATGATGGGCTAGGTCCACCGCGACTTTCCCGGGATCTCGGAGCTTGCGAATGGAGAGAACGGAGGTGTGGAAACAGCGTTGACGGTACTAGTGATGGTATGAGTGAAGTTAGGGTTTTGCGCTTGCACAGCTTATTGCCGCAGGGTGTGTGAAAAGGGTGCGAGGGATTTTTTTTCTTTAAAGGATAGCGGAGGTGCGACTCCGAGTGTAGAAGTAGAGAAGTCGTCGAACTTCATAGAAATAGCGGAGGTGCGGCTCCGGGTGTGAGAGTAGGGAAGTCGTCGAACTTCATGTGCGTGTGGCGCTTTGTGCATAAAAAGGTCCACGTGGTTGTTGTTGTTGAGACGGGCCCTGCGAGGTCAAGAGACTCCGGAGTATGTTGATCCATGTTGTGGTCTGGGCGGTTTAGTAGGTTGATCGGGCGTGGTCAACGAGTCGGTACGTGTGTTAGGGAGTGAAAGAAACTTCGACTTCGGGCTTTGACGAGATTCTAAGTGCACTAGAACAGATCATTGACAAGTTGAGAGTAGGTCTGCAGGTCAGATTTGCTTGCGAACGTGGGGACCGAGAAAGACGGAATAGCGGCCGAGGCTAGTGAAAGGTCCCTAAGGTCCTGAAGCGATTGTGTTACCCTTCCTGTAGTAAACCGACAGATCTGTTTTAGTTTTTGGTAGCTCGCGATACATGCAAGAAGTTGTTACGAGAGGAGCTGAGTGAAGGAAGACTAGCCGCGAGGCTTTGTCAGCCGCAGTGTGTGTGTGCGACGTCACTAGGAGCCGCGCTGGGATAGGTTGGTTGGAGAGAAGGGTCGCGCATGGATTGGACGCAGTCCGTGGGGCTCGTTTGGAAGGGGAAAGGCAAGCGAAGAGTATTCCGGGAATTAAAGTCACCTATTGATTACAAATTTTGTGGAATAAAAGTGACCTATTGATTATAAACTTTTTGAAATAAAAGGCGAGAAAATGAAATTCCTTAAAGCATTTAGGAGTGCGATGAAGGGGGAGTCTTACATCAAAGCGAGCGTAGGAGAGCAGACGCCGCCCGAGGGCACACCAGCTTACATTGTAATGGAGGAAAAAGGGGTAGCTCCATGTCTTTGGCTAAAGCAATGGCACAAACTGATGGAGAAACATGGGAGCGTAGCGTTCCCGATACATGGGACATTCAATATAAGGATCCTAGAGAATCTGAGATTCACGATGTATGACATGAAGGTGCCTCCAAGGCCAGCACAGTTTGAGGCTCTAGCGATCTGGGAATTAATGGCTAGACAGCAACAGAAAAATAAGTTTGAAACAAGGATGAGGAAAGTAGAAAAGACACTAGCGGATGCTAGGTGGGATAATGCGCAGAAGGTGTGGAGGTCAGATGTATTGCAGGGGATAAAATTGTTTCCCGCAATTACTAAGGAAGGAGAGGAGACAGGTAAGAAAGCTACCTGTAAGACAGACAGGAAGTGTTCCAAGGATAGAGAGGACGAGGAAAAGTTGAGAAGAGAAGAGGAGTTAGAAGATGAGGAGTTAATAATGCAATTGCTGAACGACCGTCCACCACCTTATGCGGAGAATGGACAAGGTCCAAGTACCAGTTCTGCCCCTCTGGCACCGGTACAGATCAGCGAAACACAGAGTTCAGGAGCGTCATCGGGATCTAAGGACCCGAGTTTACTGTTTACCCCGCAGATACCGCAGGTTAGGAGAATATATCCAGATGTGCCCATAATGAAACCAGCAGAAAATTATCAACCGCAGATGCCAGGGTACTACAGCAGTGACAATAGTGGAGGAATGGTCCTAGAACAAACAGTAAGGGGAGTACAGAATGGTCACAACCCAACAATGATACAAGCTGAATCAACTCAGTTTATGATGCCTCAAAAGCAGATGCAAGGAGGAAACGCACATGCTCAGATGACGGGGAGTCAGATGGGCATGCCGGCAATGATGACTCATAGTATGGGAATGAACATGCCTCAGAACATGGGAAATGGACAGAACCCAGACGCGATATCACTACCCATTACTGTAGGTCCACCAGTACCTTTGTATAGTCAGCCTAACTTAGGTATGAGCGGTCAGGGATCAATACTGCAGAAGGGGACAGAAAGGAGGTGCATAGAGAACACTCCAGGGATAACTCCTATAGCGGCTCAGCCAAATGGATCTGGATCCTTGATGGAGTTTAGTCCCATATGTGCTCAGTCTACACTGGTGAGGTCGAGTCCCCCACTGATAATACCTTTAACATCGAATACTGAAAAGTTGCCGCAACCATCAATGGCAGTCGATGTGAATGCTACACTGATGGGGGTAAATGCGCAACAGCTGACACAGTGGTTCAACAGCTTGAATTCCACACAAAGTTCAGACAGTGGGAAAGGAGAAGACTATATGAATAGGGTCAGGTTGAACATGGAAGCACAAGAATTGGTGGAAGGAACTATGGGTGTAAATAGGTTAGAGTCCTACACGGAAGAAGAGCTGAGGTATCTATGTCCCAGGATTACGAAGGAAGTGAACAAGGTACATAAGAGCTTGCAGGAAGCAGCTGACAGAAACGGGGTTGACATAGACAAGATGAAACACTTGAGCAGAAGCTACAGGTTGGATTTTGGGACCACAGATTTTGAACACATGAGGTCAGCAGGCATGAAGACACACCTTAGAGAATTGCTACAGAGTGCACAAGTGTGGAGGTGTTTAGACAAGTGGGAAAGCAGATGGGTAAAGAGGAAGGAAAAGAGGAGGGACAGTGCTACAGAGCATAATGAGAAAAGACCACAAAGCAGCGAGACAGTAACCATGTTACCAATGAGGGAGACAGCAGGGGGAAAATTAATACATGTACCATGGCACAGAAGTGACATTCAGTCATTTACGGATGATTTTCCCAAACTGAGAGAGAAGCCGATTGAATGGTATCAACAGACTGATAGGTTTGTGAAGCTTGCAAAATGTCTCTGGGAAGACCTGAACACTCTCTTTGAGATCGTGGTTCCGGCAGATTTGTGGGAGGATTGCAAAAGAGCTGTAGGTTGGCCGACAAGTGAACCAGAGAGAGACAGGGAGACGGGTGCACCATCACCTATGGTGATGAGTTTGTACTATAAGGTGATTGAGCATTTGAAGACGAAGGTGGTCGCGAAAAATGTGGATTGGCAGAAGATTGATCGAACTGCCCAAGAGGCTAAAGAATCGATTCATAGTTACTATGAGAGGTTGTTGAAGGCGTTCAAGAATTACAGTGGCACGGAAACAATCGAGGCGAAAGATATGCTTCATTTTGTGTTCAGATTTGTGGAAGGGCTGAAACCAGAAATAAGTCAGATGATAAAGTCGCATTTGATTTGTTGGCAGTCTAAACCGATTGATGAGGTCTTGACTTATGCGAAATACTGTAGCGACGAAATTGAGGTGAAACAGAAAAAGCTGAAAGAGAAGGTGATGATGATGCAACTTAAAGCAGCTCAGACAGGTCTGCAAGGTTTGCAAGGGATGCAAGGGTTCCAACAGCAGGTACCGCAACCGCAGCCGCAGCCGCAGTTGCAGGGAAACATGTCGTTTCAGCCACAGGCCAGAGGCAGAGGCAGAGGAGGTTTTGTGAATAATGGTCCGGATTTAAACACTGTTGTGACGGGTGTGCAGGCAATTAAGAAGGTGATGCCGTGTCACGTGTGCGGAATTGTCGGTCATTGGAAACGCGAGTGCCCGATGGTGGTGCAGGAAGGTGCAGGTGCAGGTGTAGGTGTTGGTCAGCAAAACAATGATGTCAATGCATTTCAGACAATGAGGGGACCGAAAATGAGAGGTCCAAACCCAAATTTTCAGACCGTAAATCAATTGCAGGGATTACAACCTATGCAGCCGCAGCAGATGCAGATGCCTCGTATGCAGATGACGCAAATGCAGCCGATGCAACAGCAGTTACCCATGGTACCTAATCAGCAAATGCAAATACCTTTGGCACCAATGAGTCAGCAGCAAGTGATGGTTCCTCCACAGGTCTCGGGTCAGGTAATAAGTACAAATGGCACCGTACAACAGTTCCCATTACACAGTGAGAGTGGAATAAACAATGTATGGGAGAGTGAAAGCTCAGAAGAGGAAGGAAATTGTGTGCTTGCAGCATCCTTAGAAGTTGATCAAAAGGGTCCGTACGTAGAGGGAAGAGTAATGGGTCATCGTGTTTCATTCTTGGTGGACACGGGAGCCACACGTTCAACTGTTAAGAGTAGTGAAGTACCAAATTTGCCACTCTCAGGGAGGACAGTTCAAGTGGTGGGAGTAGCAAACAGACACCTGACGAACCCAATAACAGATCCGGTACCAGTCAGCATTGGTAACTATCAAGGGGTACATCAGTTTGTGGTATGTGACTCAAGCCCGATAGCACTGTTAGGGAGAGACCTATTGTGTAAATTGGGTTGTTCAATCATGTGTTCGAACGAAGGAATAACGATCCAGACGAGCAGTGATGGGGAAGAAGAGGACAGTGTAGAGGGGGGTGAGATGGAAACGGTAGATGAAGAATATCCTCTGATTTGTCTTTTCCGGATGATAACTGAAGAAGATATTCCAGCCGAATTACGGGAGACAGTCGGAAAGGAAGTGTGGGACATGACAGGGAAAGAGGTGGGATTGATGAAAGGAGTGGAACCAGTGAAAGTGACTGTAAAGCCCAATACAATCTTTCCCCAGACCCCACAATACCACATGCCACAAGACACCCTCATGAAAGTTGCCCAACTCATTGACGAATTTGTAAAACAGGGGGTACTGAAAGAAGTGTTAAGCAGTCCGTGTAATTCACCAATAATGGGACTAATAAAGCCAAGTGGAAAGGTCCGACTTGTGCAGGACTTGAGGAAAATAAATGACATCATAGTCAAATGCTGCCCAGTAGTACCGAATCCAGCTGTGATAATGTTTCAAATTCCTTGCAATGCCGAATGGTTCTCGGTCATCGATTTGTCACAAGCATTCTTTTCTGTGCCTCTTCATGAGGACAGCCAATTTCTCTTTTGTTTCAAATTCCTAGACAGAGTGTACAGTTGGTGTCGAATTCCTCAAGGGTTTTCTGAGTCACCGTCAATATTCAATCAGGTTCTAAAGAAAGACTTGGAAGAGTTAGAGTTGCCATTCGAGTCAACCCTAGTACAGTACATTGACGACTTACTGGTTGCATCAAAGACAGAAAGTGGCTGCACAGCCGATACCATTGCTCTGTTGAACCATTTGGGAAGGAATGGACACAAGGTGTCTCCTTCCAAATTACAGTTCTGTCAGAAGAAAGTGAAATATTTGGGTCACCAAATAGAGAAAGGGTCACGGAGAATAATGAAGGAAAGAATTACAAGTGTACTTCAAATGAGTCCGCCCAAGACGAGAAGGGAAGTGAGGAAGTTTTTGGGAATGGTGGGCTACTGTCGCCAGTGGATTCCCAACTTCTCCACTCTAGCGAAGCCTTTACTGAAACTGACCCAGAAGGATGCTTTGGATCAAATTGAGCTGAAAGGAGATGAGATGGATGCTTTTGTCGAATTGAAAGAGTGCATGTGCAGGGCTCCAGCTTTAGGTATGCCTGATTACACAAAGCCTTTCACATTGTTTTGCCATGAACGTGATGCATGTTCTTTGTCTGTCTTGACTCAAGCCCATGGTGGCGTAAACAGACCAGTAGCGTATTTTTCAGCTACTTTGGATCCAGTCGCAGCAGCACTCCCAGGGTGTTTGTGCGCCGTAGCAGCAGTTGGTATCAGCCTCACTCAGAGTGAAGGAATAGTGATGGGACACCCAGTAACAGTCATGGTCCCTCACTCAGTTGAGATACTTTTGACCCGCTCCCGAACGCAACACATGACCGGAGCAAGACTCACAAGGTATGAAACGATTATTCTGGGCTCACCGAATGTGCAGCTGAAAAGGTGCACTACGTTGAATCCAGCAACCTTGCTTCCTGGAGAAAATGTCGAAATTGAGAACGCTGAAGAAGTCGAGCATGACTGCCTTCAGGTGACTGAATTTTGCACAAAACCCCGACCGGACATTAAGGATACTAAACTTGATGAAAATGACCAAATTCTTTTTGTTGATGGTTCATGTCTAAGAGATGGGATGGGGATTTTGAAAGCAGGATACGCTGTATGCACTGTAACAGGGGTTATGGAAGCGGGATGGCTCCAAGGAGTCTATTCTGCACAAGTAGCAGAACTTGTAGCCCTTACCAGAGCATGTCAACTGTCTGCATTGATGAAAGTCACCATTTACACTGATAGCCAATATGGGTTTGGGATTGTGCATGACTTTGGACAACTATGGTCACAGAGAGGTTTCCTGACTTCTTCAGGATCTCCAGTGAAAAACGGGGAAAGAATAAGGGAATTGTTACATGCCATACAAGTGCCAGCCGAAGTTGCAGTGGTAAAGTGTAGTGCTCATACGAAAGGACAGGACTATGTTTCTCTGGGAAATGCATATGCGGATCAAGTCGCAAGATTTTGTGCCTTGAACTGTATATTACTGAGAGATGAATGGAACTCAATAAGTGAGCCAGAACTCGAACCAGCTGAAGCATTTGCCTTGAAGGTCGTAGATACAATAGAGGAACTAAAAGCACTACAGAATAATGTCAGAGAGGATGAAAGGGATTCCTGGATTAAATCACAATGTATAAAGAGACAAGACGAGTTATGGGTTTCACATGAGGGAAAATTTGTTTTGCCAAACAGTCTCCTATCACAGCTTGCGCGGTTCTATCATGGGCAAGCTCACCTAGGGAGAGATGCCATGATAAGATTGTTCAAAACTGATTGGTTTAACCCCAGATTTCGTCAAGCTGCAGAAGCAGTTTGCCATCGATGTGTCACTTGCCAGCAGATGAACCCAGGAAAGGGAACGGTTGTGAACGCGAGTCACATTGGTAGGGCAAGCGGGCCTTTTAGTCGTATGCAGATGGACTTCATTGAGATGCCTGTGCATGGAGGTCTGAAATATGTGTTGGTGATTGTGTGCATTTTTAGTCACTGGATTGAGGCATACCCCACACGTAGAAATGACAGCCTTACAGTTGCCAAGCTATTGTTGAGGGAGTTAATACCACGTTTCGGATTCCCGATCTCTTTAGAATCAGATAGGGGAAGTCACTTCAACAACGAGGTGATAAAGTTACTTTGCGAAGCGCTGAACATTGAGCAGAAACTGCATTGTAGCTATCACCCTGAAGCATCAGGACTGGTGGAGCAGATGAATGGTACACTGAAATCAAGAATGGCGAAAATATGTGCATCAACAAATTTGAAATGGCCTGACGCATTGCCCTTAGTGCTAATGTCAATGAGAAACACTCCTGATAGAAAGACTGGATTGTCTCCGCACGAAATCCTCATGGGCAGGGCTATGAGACTTCCTGCAGTTCCCGCAAACGCGCTTTTGAATATTACAGATGATATGGTGTTAGACTACTGCAAAGGTCTGGCTGACGTGGTTCGCTCTTTCTCTCACCAGGTGGAAGCGACCACCTTGCCACCGATCCAAGGTCCAGGACACGCACTGAAAGCAGGTGACTGGGTCGTGGTCAAGAAGCACGTGAGAAAGTCGTGTCTGGAACCCCGTTGGAAAGGCCCTTTCCAAGTGATCCTGACGACAACTACCGCTGTGAAGTGTGCGGGGGTTCCCAACTGGATTCATGCCAGTCACACAAAGAAGGTGTTGTGTCCCACAGATGAGGAAGTTGAAGCGCTGAAATTGCCAGTGCCTGATAAAACAGTGCCGAGTGCTGAGACAGAACAAAAGCGAACTGAAAGCGAACAAGCAGAAGCAGGAGAGAAAGAGATATTGTTGGAGGGCGAAGAGTCCGACTCACTTGGGGAAGACCCAGGAGAAAGTTCAGACAGCGACGAAGAAGCTACAGGTGACAAAGAACCTGAAGCAGCTGAGGGTAGCAAAAAGCCTGAAGCAGCTGAAGGTGACAAAGAACCTGAAGCAGCTGAAAGTGATACAGAGCCTGACGAAAGTAACGGTGAGGAAGGGCTCGAAAAAGGTGAAAAAGCAGGAGAGCCTGATCAGAAGAGGGCTTTCCCAGAAACAGACGATACAGAAAAAGAAAAAGAAAACGTGATCGATTCCCCTGAAGGAGGGGATAAGGCAGAGCAGAACGAAAAAGTTCAAACTTCTACAGAAAAGGTGGCAGGTCCATCAAATGGACATGGTGCAAAGAGGAGATTAAGTATATCACCAGTAAAACAAAGGTCTGGAGAAGGTTTGAACGACGGAGAAAGGCCAAAAGTAAAAGAGAAAAGAAAAGAAGTGTCTGTCGTGGTACCAACCTCGAGTGAAGAAAAGGACTTGACAAAAGAGGAAAGTACCAGCGAGGCAGAATCGAAAAGAGAAGCAAAATTGAAAAGGAAGAGAATACCGAACAGAAGGTATTCCGGTCCTGAATGGGCATATGCAGTCAATGACGATTGGACTGACGAGTTTGTATCTCTAAGTATCGAGAACGAAGAGAGGAAGAGATACCAATAGAAAAGAAAAGTTTTATGGACAGTGTTGATTGAAAGGGTGATAAATGATATTGCTTGCTACAATCTAACGTGAAACAAACAACCAGCTGAGACATTGCTAAACCGGATGAGACATTTACTAAACCGATAAAGACTGAGTTATTGCCGAATTGAGACAAGTGCTACTAACCGATAAGTGACTGGCCTCTTGAAGAAGACGGTGTGAACATTGCGCTCGCTCAGCTTTGTAACTGAATTGCTAAATTCGTATCATTTATAAGTGCTTCTAGCTCTCTGATTCTATACAGATCATGACGCAAAACAATAGAAAGAAATATTGTAAATATGTGTGTATAGGCTTGGTAATTACATGTGTGCTAATAGTAATGGCAATTGTGCTTGGAATACGTGGTAAAACTGAGAATGAGAGAATTGAGGCTTCTACTTTTGTTCCTGTTACTGTCACTGAACTAACCGCATTGAAAAGGCTAGCACTGGATGAGAGACTCTTGCATGATAGGAAAGAGCTTTCGTATAATGTTTTCTATCGCTTACTAACAGAATATGTTGAGACAATGGATGCAAAAGATTGTTATGTGTGTACCCAGATACCGACATCAGTGAAGGAAGGGGTGACATATCACCACATGCCCCTTACTTACGGGATTACATGTAGTATAGTAATGTCTAGGTTTTATGGTCAAACTAACATACAGTATTTTTACTCAAATTATGATGTTACCTTTGCTTATGTTCCTATAATAGCGCAGCTAAGCCAGACTGCAAAAGATTGGGATGCTAAAATTATGAGGGAATTTTTCGAGCCAATGCAACCTTTTGAAACGGCTCACGCTCATAGGGAAAATCTTACCTGCTCGCTCTCTGCAGTAGAAATAAGCTTTTTAGATCGCACAGATGATAGAAGGGCTCAAATGAAGGCGAAATTAGAAAAGGAGTTACATAAGAGGACTTCAGTAGATAATTATGATTTTGCTGCAATAAAGACACAAGGGAAAATTGCTTTAGATGCTTGGCATGTAGGGAAGTTTTGTATATATCGAGGTGAATCTTATTATGACAACATTTTTGTAGGGGCGAGTGAGTGTAAACACACGTTTATCTTTAAGGCCAAATGGACATTCATGATGGACGGACTTGACCCTGTCATTCCAGGTGTATATTACATTTGTGGGTATAATGCCTATTATCGTCTTCCAAAGGGATGGTGGGGGAGATGTTATTTGGGTATAGTGTTCCCAAAGGTTTATCAGCTGGATGACCTATCGATGATTCAAAAGACATCTGGATCCCATCGTATCCAGAAAAGAGAGACCGCAGCTGCTGTGGTAGGTGATATATTTGGAGCCATGATTCCTTCATTGGGAGTTGTGCTGAATTCCATCAAAATAAGAAAGTTGTCTACTATAGTGGATAACATGTTGACAAAGTTTTCAGGTGCTATAATCCTGATAGATGCTGAACTTGCAGCGGAAAGAGCTATGACTCTTCAAAATAGGCTTGCTTTAGACATTCTTTTAGCAAAGGATGGAGGTGTTTGCAAAATGCTTGGTGCAAGACACTGTTGTACCTATATACCTGACAATAGTGTGAAAATTAAAACTATGCTTGCTAATCTAACAAAAGAAAGTGCAGATTTGAAGGAACTGAAAGAACCAGGAGTGTGGGAGAAGGTTGGAAAAGGACTTGCTTCAGTGGGACATTGGATTGGGGGAATTTGGAATGGAATATTGCTAAAAATAATAGAGGGAATTTTAATTGTAATAATTTGTGTATTTGGAATTTGGGGAATAAAAAGGGGAATAATAATGATTATGGAAAGAATTAAAAGAAGAAAGGAGGAGAAAATTATGAAAAGAATGGCAGAAGAATACAAAGCGCAAACTAGGGGAACTAAAAGGAAAAGATAACTAACAGAATTTTAATGGAATAAAATTTGTGGGCTTAATTTGTGTGATGACAAGTAGTCATCAGAGGAGGGATTGATGAAGCAGAAAATGAAGGTTTTGATTTATTAACGCATAAACGTAGTGTGAAATAATCATGTGTGACATTAACCGAACTAATAAAGATTGTACGGGGACAAAATGTGCCCTTAGAGTAGTTTGCCAACATTTATAAGCGTGCTTCATATAACTTGGTGTATTAGAATTGCACTAATCCGACATAATCATAAACGTGTGCTACGATTTGCTTGTTTGAAATGCTTTAGCTTAGCATTACTTTAGCGGAGGCTTTGGCCTAGTGGCCTGGTCTCACGGTTTAGATGCTCGTGTTTTTCCAATGTGCCATTAAACGTGTATTTCTGTACTTTTCCACAGAAACTGTTCACATGCTTATCTTAAAGTTTCGTGCCAGCCTGGCATATTTTCTCTTTAATTCAAGGTCGACTTGCAGGTGCGGACAATGGAGGCTCTGAAAGTGAGCTAATTGGTAGACAATGTTGCAACTTGCGTACCCATCTCCAAGGATAATATATGCTTAAGTAAAAGCTTGAGAACTGTCATTTTTGATTGGACAATTTGAAGCTAACCTATGAACCCTCCAATGGAGACCCTACTGGATTCAAACTGTTGTCTATAAAACCCAGGTGCACGAGAAGAAATTTAGCCATTACCAGCTCGATACCCGCCATTTTGCAGACTTCGTAGCTATTATGGCCCATTTTGCTGCGACGCCATTTTGAGAGACTTTGATGCTTTCTCTAATCGAGAGAAAGAGACTTTAAATGATTCTGGCCCTAGAGACTTTAACTTTGATTTGTCCCTTTGCATGAAGTAGTAGTTTTACCTTGCCGCCGTGAGGCAATTGTCCCGTTCACCCCTGCCCCTTTGTCCTGTCCCATGCTGATCGAGAAACGATACCTGTGAGACGAAGACTTCATTGATTGCTGATCGTAATTGGTAATTATGAAAGGAAATTGTAAAATTGCATTGTGTTTCTTTTAGGTAACCAACTGCTGATTTTGATAAGAGCCCTAGTTAGGAGTTTTTCTAAATTTATGTTGCTAAATTGTTTTTGCATGAAGTCCCACATGCCGATGCTAATTCGAGGTTAGATGAGGATTCCATATGTCGCACGATGCAATTTGAGATCTTGTCATGCTGACTAAATGTATTCAATTAGTTCATTACAGATTATCGTATTAGTGCTTTGCATTGCCATTATCGAATGCCTTGTGATTCAAATGCTACATAGGTTACACTTGTTTCGCCGTTATGGACAGCTATTAATGTTCATTTATGTTTATCATTTGGTGTTGAGACACATCTATATTGTGCTAGCTTTGTTAATATAGGGAAATAAACTCACTAACTTTGCAATAAACTGGTGTGATTATTCCTGACTGAAAGGTCAGGGTTCGCCGAAATGTATTCTGGATTGATCGTTAAGTGTTATGTTGATCAAGGTATTGCTTATGTTCGTTATTGATTATTGATTTCAGGAAAGTGATCGATTAAGAGTACAGAGAGTTCCCACTTAGTCAAAAGATTCATCGGCCTAAAGAGCGTCCGAACACAGGTAAATTGTTACTACGGTTCGCTCTATCAATGCTAAAATCTCAAAACTAAGGAGTTGGTGTGCTGTCTCTAGCTTGAGAGTCCTATGTAAAATTGTGCAGCACTGTATGACTGCAGTATCTGAATTATTGAACCTCTATATTGATTGTCACCTGATGGGTATCAATGATTACTGCCTAAATCTGTTAAATTTGTGTAACCTGTGCAATAGCTTCCGTGCATGAAGTTTAGGACTGAATTAGAGTCTGTGTCATATGACAAATTTACCAGATCCCGATATTTTAAATTAAATGTCAGATATGTGTAAAACATGGGTAATTGCTTTATTTTCTAAAAATGCAGTGAATGTGTTT
This sequence comes from Pleurodeles waltl, assembly GCF_031143425.1. NCBI lineage: Eukaryota > Metazoa > Chordata > Amphibia > Caudata > Salamandridae > Pleurodeles > Pleurodeles waltl. The sequence continues at coordinate 1,011,319,029 of NC_090437.1, forward strand.
TCTTTAGAATACGTTCTTTGCCCAGAGATCAAAACATTTGCTGATCTCTATTGTATTTTTCATTGTTAAAGAACAATCGAACCCATTTCTTTAGGTGGCCCTATAGTCACTATATTCATTACAACCCACAGTATGTATAATAATATGTACTTAACACATCAACAAACAGCAAACCAGAGTAATGTAAGAAGCACAACCTGGCCCCCTTGAGCTCAGGGTAATTACACTCCACACCTCATCTTGTGGGCGAGATGAGCAAATTGACTCATTTTAAAGCCTTCCCTGGACAGATGCCCTTTTTTACTGCAATTCCCTACCAGATCAAATCTGTCTGTCATTAGATTATATGACACCCCTTTCTTTCCAAAGGAAGATGCTAAATGGACCTTTGACCATAGTGGTGAGAGCAAATATGGTTTAAAAAGGAGTTTCGATAGGGAGAGGGAGAGGACTAGGCAATGCTAGTGCTGCACCTAGAATAGCTGTCCCATGAAGCACAGTGGAATTGTTTGAAAAGTAACACAGCAATGCAGGATCTGCTCTGAGCTGAAAGAATACAGATTAAGCTTTATGGCAGCTGGAACACATTTCCTGAGCAATAAGGTTAGGTGTTCATCCAGCATGGCTTGTAAAGTATTTACTGTAATTAAAGAGTTTGCTATGCCAGTCAGATTTAACTGTGAGATACAAATCTCACAGGGTCTAAGTGAAAAACTGTGTTCTTTCTTTGTCGAAAAAATAGCAGCTTTTTACAAGAGGATTGAGCTGTAACGCAAACATAACATCATAGAAGAGCATAGCTAAAGAAGCTAAAATTAAATTGCCACAAGATAAAATTGGTCTTTCTGTCTCTGACTAAACACCAGGAATTGCCAAATGAACAGATTACCAAACTCCTGGACTAGAGCATTTCGTCACAAATTGGTATGTATGAAATCTAATCATTTCAGACTTGACATGCTTCTATACCTGGACCTTCAGGTAAAGAAAATGGGCAGAAATGCAAGACTCGAATTGAAATTGCTTCATAGTCTCAAGCCATTTCTACCCAAAAGGACCTTAAACTAGCAGCCCTAACATTGATGATTTTGTGGATTGATTACAGCAATGCATGTCTGAGGCCCTGAAAGTGTCGGAGGATTAGGTGCTATTTATTATACTGGACAAAATCAGACTCCATGGGGTTCAGAATTTATTATGTAAATCACAGAACTGGCCAACAATGGGATCCCCTGACACCTGAATGAGCATAAAACTATCCTATCAGAGACAAGACACAATTTCATGTTTTCCTACATAGGGCTCCAAAGGAGATCATATGATGAAACCAAAATAAAGGAGTTGAACAGGTGCAAGATCAGAAGTCATGAGGGGGGGTGCAAATGATCTTCATATAGATACAGAAATGTAAACCTTCAGTGTTGAGGGAGCCATTCAGACTTTTCTTGTCCACAATGCCAAGCATGGTAGCAAGGCTTTACATGTAAGAGGTGGGCACAACTGGAAGACCTGGTTAGATGGCCACAACAGTTACACTAACTCAATACTTTAAAATCTCACAATCCCTCCCTTTTGCACAGTGTTATTTTGCAACTTTTAAAGTAGGTGTATTGCAATTAATCAATTTATGTCTTGAAACAGATTGTCACTGACATTTTCAAATAAACCGCATTCACATTTTTTTATCTGTCATTGCCAATTTCAGGTATTTTAAGTAGGAAAGAAGGAAATTATACTTTGGGCCTGGTTTAGAACTTGGTGGATGGTTTAATCCATCACAGAGGTGATGTATGTCCCATCTGCCAAAATCTGAATCCCATAGAACATAATGCAATTTAGATTTCGGCGGACGGGATATCCGTCACCATCGTGAGGGAGATACCCATCCACCAAGTTCTAAATCAGGCCCATTATCTTCAATGATAGGATAAGTAGAACACGTGCAAACTCTGGTAAGAATATAAAAAATTTGGAGGACAAAAAGTCCACTAGACGATTTCTATTAACTTCATACGCAACCCTTCAAACACACCATGTAGGGGCGGGCCTGGCTTATAGTGGGTACCTTGTGGTACTTACACCTTGTGCCAGGTCCAGTTATCCCTTATTAGTAGATTAGAGGTGTTCTAGCAGCTTAGGCTGATAGAGGTAGCTATAGCAGAGCAGCTTAGGCTGAACTAGGAGACATGCAAAGCTCCTACTATACCACTTATATCACTTAGCACTATATCATAAGAAAACACAATACTCGGGGCGTGGTCTGGCCACGAATGGTGATGGCTGCCTAGGAGCAGAGCTCTGCTAGGCAGGGGGCCGGGGGCGGCGGTGCCGGGGGCGTGCCGAAGGCCCCCCCAAAACCAACAAACCAACAACAAGCCGAGCGCAGAGGATCGGCGGCATGTGGACGGTGGAAGAGGCGTGCTCCCCCCTCCGGACACACGAGGAGCGAGAAAGATGGCGCTGAGGCCTGTGGCAACAAGCTGAGCCGCGGCCTCAGGTAGAGGGAAGACCCGTATCGCCAGACGCGCCTCCCTCCTCTGACTATCGAGGGAGGTGGGAGCCTGGAGGCTTTCCCTGCATGCTCTGCTCCCTTCCTCACTCTCCTCTCTCGAAGTTGGGAGGATTTCCGACCCCACGGCGCGCCGGAGTCCTAGGCGGCCCGCGGAGAGCGGTACCAACACCGTGGGAGCCTCCCTCCTCCCATCACAGATACCTGGACCCGTGGAGTCCCTTCTTCAGAGATCCCAGGACCGCTGCTGCCTCTGGGAAAGTGGGGGCATCGCTGGTGGTCCCCCGCTTGCCCCCCACACCAACACCAACTGCACAAAGCCAAAAACCCCTGCAACTACAAAAAAAGGGGGGGGGAATAAATAAAAAAATTAAAAAATAAAATCAAAGAAAGAAAGAAAGAAGAGGAAGAATAAGAAAGAAAGAAAGAAGAAAGAAAAAAATAATATATATATATATAATCAACCCCCCAAAAAAAGAACTGAAAACCTGCTCACGTAGAACACCCGCAGGACTCTTGGACTGACAGGGGGCAGGTGGCATAACCTCTCTTGGACGGGTGAGCAGAGAAGGGAAGGGTACGGTACACTGCACAAGCCTTGCAGCAGTGCAACGCAACATGGTTGCCTTCCTACTAAGACATTTGTTCATCCATCTACGCCTCCCACGACCACTGAGGCCTGTAGCGAGAGGGGCAGCCGCGGCTTCAAGCACCCAGGAGCACGGGCATAGGAGGTGCGCCTCACTCCTCATTTAGTTCCTTATGGACTGCGAGGGCGGTGAGGATTTGTGAATTCCCTTGCTCGGTCCCTAGTAGATTGCTGACGTCTGGACGACTCAAGGGGAACGGTGACAGCGCTGGGGATCCCCACCCTCCCCCTTCATCTTTTTCCCAGCTGGGAACAGAGAATCACGGAGCTCCCTCCCCCCGGGACCCCAGACGTGCAAGGACCTCCAGGTGAGCGGGGAAGCCGCTGGTGCCTACGCAGAGAACACCTATGGCACCCACATCTACAATTAACGCCCACCTGGACTTACTATCGTATTGACCCCCCCCCCCCGGACAAGTGGGGGAGTGCCTGAGCCGGTGCCTGATCCTTGAGATTTTTGCCGCGAGCACCCGTTGCTTCACAGTCAGACACTTTTTGGATCCCTGTCTGAACGGGGGAACCCGCAATGCCCAGGGGCAAGATGACAGGCAAAGCAACGGGTAAACCAGCCCACCAACTACTATTCTCTGAAGCCCTCCGCCAGCAGAAGCATTCCTCAGCAGAGGACCCTCCACCCTTCCCTTGCACCAATATGGCAGACGACACACAAGGTGCGACAATGGACCGTATATTGCAGGAGATATCGGCGGTGAGCCGCAAACTGGAGGGTATGGACAACGCCATGGTGGCGCTGACGGCGGAGACAAGATCTATGCACCTGGATATAGCTGGTTTCCAGTCGCAGATATCCGGGCTCAATCAACATGTGGCAACGGTGGAAACTCAAGTAGCCTCCTGGACCGATAGAGACCTTGAACTCTTGCACCTTTGCAGCAAGCTGACGGATTAGGAGGACAGGAGCCGCAGGAACAACGTTCGCCTCCTTGGGTTCCCGGAGGGTGTTGATGGCGCAGACATATTCTCCTACTTGCGGGACATACTACCCAAAACTAACGGATATAACATTTGACCCCCCCTTGGAATTCCAAAGGGCGCACAGACTGGGCCCCAAGAGACAGGATGGAAATGGCCGCCCCGTCCAATTATAGTCTGTATGCTACGACATCTGCAGGCCCGCCAACTACTACAGACGGCTCGAATACAAGGGCCGCTCCGATCGGGTAACCTGGGAATCCGGATATCAGCTGACTTTTCCAATGAGACCGCAGAACAAAGGAAAGCCTTCCTGTCTTTCCGCACCCAACTCCGTCGCTTAGATGTGAAATGTGGTCTATTCGAGCTGGACAGGATGTGGATCACCAAAAATGGGGAATCACAAAACTTATACAACCCGGAGGACCTGAGAGCATTCTTAGAAGGACTTCAAGACCAAACCCAGTCCATGGAAATGACTGTCCAGACCCCCCAGGACACAAGGGGTCTACCCTCGGGAACCAGCCACCCGGCACCCGCATCTGAACCTGAAGTGCGTTTTACCATAGACCCCCAAATCAGGGGAAGAGACCTAGAGAGACTCACAAAAAGCTATGATGACAGGGGCCAAGTGCTTCAAGCGGTGGTGATGCATGCACAGCTATCGGAAAGAGACAAGTCCCGCTCCCCCTTGAAACCCACGATGGACCCCACCTGAGGTCAAGAATATATTGTGCCCCTCAGGACTCTCACTACTGCCGAACACGGGCTGAAATGACCGCACTAAAGGGACCTCGCTGCGGAGAAGACGAAACGGAGAGATGAGTACCTGTTTTTGTGAACTCATAGACATATTATCACTGGGGGCCATTGCCCCCAGTGATATTTTTCAATAGTGTTTGAATATTCTTGCTTATAATCACGCTTTTTAGTATACTCTTCTTTGTTCTCCCTCTTCTTAGAGACCTAGTAATACGTCCTCTTTTCATAGCATGACTCCCGTTTGTCTTTTAAATAGATATTGAGCATCTCCTTAGAACTGTTACACTGTTTCCATTCGTTAATAATTTGTTTTAATTTTGATTGCCTTCAATGATGGTTGATAAATGTCTGCTACGATCGACAACGTATTATTGCATCTGAATAATTTACAATAGCAGTGTAGTTCTTCCTTCTTACTAGCGGCAACCCATTCGCACTTCCACACCTCCCCCTCACCCCCTGGTTTCGATAAAATCAATAAAATTGATACACGCCATCCCAGCGGCTCCATCCCCCCCGGATGCTAACAGGGTACAGATACTACCTCCCAAAATTGTTACAGACCTACGCAGTACTGTCTCCCTGTTCCCCGCTTCCCCCACCCTTTTTCAAGACACCACGTGAGCCACACATACCCCATACACAGCCCTCCCCTTATGTCCCCCGCCTCCCCCCTCCCCTTTAAGTCATTAAGTCACTCGGATCTGCGCATAGCTGGGAGAACCAGATTATGGGGGTCGAGGTGCCACATGTGCGCCGCCTCCCTCGGTCTGGGGCCCGTTGGTCGGGCACTGGAGCTCAATAGGCCTGGGGTTTAGACCCACAGGTTACAGTCCTAGAATGTCGGGACTTTTGTCCCGTTTTTCTCTTTCTTTCTTTAATTCTTCTTAATTCTCCTTTTCTTTTTCAGTTTTGTTCCTCTGTTCTATTTCTTTGCAGTATCCTCTTTTCTCCTCCTTCTACTCTCCCCCCTACCTGTCTTCTGCCCTCTCCTCCCCCCTACTATTCTTTCTCCCCATCTCTAGAGTTTTTGTTAAGTCCCTACCCCTCCTTTCCCTGACCCCTCCCAGCATCTCCTCTTTGTCCTGCCCCAAGTGCCCCCACACCCGGGTAGGTCTCTATAAGGCACAGGGATGTCCGATCCGAACAGAGTACCAGCAGTACCTCTGCGGATTATATCTTGGAACTTAAATGGCCTCGTCCATTTCATAAAACGGAAAAAAGTTCTATCCTATCTCAATTCCAAACAGGCTGACATTGCCCTTTTACAAGAGACACATCTAAATGGTCCGGAATCTGATAAACTGCGGCGTCACTTGGTGGGCACCGCCCTGTTCAGTTGTAACCCTCCCTTCCCCAGCACGGAGACTACCCCAAGAAAATGCGGTATGGCTTTATTGCTGTGTAAAACCCTCCCCCATACCGTTCTTGACTGACTCCGAGGGGCGTTACGTATTTGCTAAACTAAAGATGGGTGACTCCTCACTGTGTGTGGGCTCGGTCTACGCACCAACGGGCCCAAAACGCCTCTTTTTCCTACAAATCAACCGACTCTTGACCGAGATAGGGGCATCTCGCTATGTAATAGGAGGGGACTGGAACATAGTCAGAGATGCAATACTCGACAGATTGGGCTCCTTGGACATCAGTAATAATGCAGACAGAGCCCGACAGACCGATATATAAGCGGACAGTGGCCTAGTGGACCATTGGAGGCTGACCCACCTTACAGAACGAGAATTTACTTTTCTCTCACCGGTACATGGCACCCAATCCCGACTGGATTATTTTCTCCTGTCCCACAACCTCGTGGCCCGCACCCATATTGGAGGGCGGCCTCTCGGACCACTCTCCGATTAGCATAGCCATCCACTTGGGCCTCGTATCCCCGGGCCGCAAGCCTTGGAGATTTGCAGTCCATCGCTATCGTTCCCCCCAGGGTAAATTACAGTTACAGGACCACGCAACCACCTTTGCTCAAAATAACCTGGGCTCTGTGAAGTCTAGCCGAATTATGTGGGCCGCGGCCAAGGCCTCGGTGCAGGGCCAGCTTATGTGGGACGTGGCACTGGCGAATAGAGACAGAAAGGAGAAACAGACGGCACTGAAACTTGACATCTGCCGGTACACTAGACAATATACCGCACACCCCTCCCTCCCAGGGCGTCGAAACTTAGAGCGTGCCCAAATGGCCCTCAACGAGTTATATACCTTTCAGGCAGAGTATGCTCTACAAAGGCTACAAGGAAGACATTACGAACAGGGAGAGAAGGCAGGGCATCTGCTGGCAGCCCAGCTCCGACAGAGGACTGCTGCCCTTGCCATCCCAGCTATCCACGCCTCCTCCGGAGAAATATTAACACACCCGCAAGCTATCGCTAACGAATTCGCGTCCTTCTACAGACACCTCTACACATCAGAAACTACATCCAGCCCAGCACAGTGTACACCTTTCCTGGAGGGCCTTGATCTACCCTCCCTGTCGGAGGAAGGACGCAACCTCCTAGAAGGGGAAATAAGCAGGCAGGAAATAGAAAGAGTCATCTCCGACCTCCCCTACCACAAATCGCCAGGGGAAGATGGATTTGCAGCGGAATTCTATAAATGGGTAGGGAAGGAGGCAATTGGCATCCTGCACGCGGCTCTGAATGAAGCCTGCTCAACACAGGCCCTGGGGGCCATATCCAATAATACCATGATAGCCATCATACCAAAACCCAGGAGAGACCCCCTGCTGTGTGGCAGTTATCGACCCATATCTCTCTTAAACGGTGACATCAAAATCCTAGCAAGTATCCTGCCAACAGGCTACGCAAAGTCATCCCGTCTCTGATCCACCACACACAAGTGGGGCTTGTACCAGGCCGCACCTCAAGGAACCACTTGCGCACCCTATGCCATACCCTCTGGGCCTCTAGGGACCTACAGGAGGAGGCGGTGGCCCTGTCCTTGGACGCGGAAAAGGCATTCGATCGCATAGATTGGTATTACCTGTTTACAACACTGGAGAGATTTGGTCTGGGAGACAGATTTATCTCAATGGTGCGGCTACTCTACGACCAGCCCGCGGCAAGAGTGAATTGCCGAGGCTTCCTTTCAGACCCCTCCCCTATCTGTAGAGGCACACAACAGGGTTGCCCCCTCTCACTGCTTCTGTTCCTGCTAGCAATGGAGCCCCTTGCTGCAGCTATCCGCTCCTCCCCCTCCATCACAGGTCTCACGTTACCAGTAGATATTTCTAAAATCTATCTATATGCCGATGACATCCTATTAACTCTCACGGATCTAGCAAGATCCATACCAGCCCTGCTGGAGGTCATAGATGGATTTGCAACCCTCTCCGGCTACAACATCAACTGGGATAAGAGCAAGGCGCTCCCCCTTTGGCGGATGACTACAAGAGCAACACTCCTAGGCATCCCATTTCATTGGACACCGAAACGTCTCAAATACCTGGGAGTGCTAGTCAATCCGGGCCTAGTGCATATGGTGGCGGACAACATCGACCCCCTCATTGCATGGGCGAAGCTTGATTTTGCAAAATGGAGTCAACTGGGCCTGTCTATGTGGGGTCGAGTACAAGCAGTAAGGATGGTTACGGTGCCCCGTTTCACCTATATTCTAGGGCTCCTCCCCCTACAGGTACCTCTCCATATGCTACGAAACATAGATGCACTTATCAGATCATTAGTATGGGGCTCAATGCGACAACGCTTATCGTCCGCTAAACTCCTCGCCTGCCGCTCCCATGGGGGCATGGGCTTCCGTCGGTAGAGTATTATTCACTTGCACTACACCTGTCCCAGCTGTCCCACACTTTGTCCAAAGTGCAGGATCCGCCTCAGTGGATTGCCGTGGAGAGGCTATTGCTATCCACGAATGAGGCTGTCTCCCCAACCCCGGAAGAATGGGACATAGCTATGACCCGTATCGCCATGCATGAAAGAATCATCTATAACCTACAAGATCAAGCCCAATTATTCATCCAAGTATGGGCACCCTTCCTCACCGGGAGACGACCGTAGGCTGCCTGAAACCACCTACCCTCCCGCTTTCTCCCCCACTTTCCCTCCTCCCCCACCACCATCCCCCACCCCTCTTCTTTCTTTCTTTTTTGATGGATCACCCTTCTTCCCCTCCCCCTAATAGTTCTGTTTTCTTTTTTTCTTCTCTTTTCTTTTTCTTTTTCTTCTCTTTTCTTCTTTTCCTTTTCTTCCTTCTTCCTCTCCCTTTCCCTCAGCTACATCAGGGGCACGATCCAGGTCCCTTCTATTCTCATTAGCAAGCTCTGGTCGTACGCCCAGCCATTTGAGTCAGCATAAGAACACTAAATAACAAGCATGGACTGTGCCTAGAGAAGCTAAAGGACTCAGACCCTAATATTCAGACTGATCTGCTACCTCAGCAACTCACCACCCAGGCGCATACTACCACCCTGATAGCCAGCCTTCCAATGCAAAGATACCCGGCCTCAACTTGATGTCACACTGAACACAAGCATTGCGACTTGCTTACAACCCGGATACCGATACTGGGAGGAGTGAACCCTCCACTCCCGGGGGGGCCAGATGACACTGTATTCCTGCTCCCACCACAGTGTTAATTTGACTACCCCTCCTATCCTCTTTCGCATCCCCTTTACAACGATGTCCTATAGCATGATGTTCTGCTTATTCACCATCCCTGACTTTTATTTTCCTTTTCCTCCTTTTATTTCTCTTTCCCTTTATTGTTTTTCTGATTATTGTGATTATTGTGGTATGTTTTCAAGAACAATTGACAATGCCCCAATGTTCCATCCATTGCCTATATCCTTTGATTTATTTAGTATTATTGTTTGTAACAGCTGGGACCTCGGTCCCTCTTGGGTTTTGTATCATTTTGCAGTGCCTACAATAAAATTATATATTAAAAAAAAAAAAAAGAAAACACAATACTCACAGTTACTAAAAATAAAGGTACATTATTTTAGTGACAATGGGGGTCATTACGACCCTGGCGGAAGGCGGAGAACCGGCGGTAAGACCGCCAACAGGCTGACAGTCTTACCTTTGGGAATTATGACCATGGCGGTTACCGCCATTGTCATCTGCCGGTTCTCCGTTCCGCCCGCCGGGCTGGAGACCTGGGTCTCCAGCCCGGCGGCCGTCACTATACCGGCGGCGGTATTTGGACCCGGCTTACCGCCGTGGATTTCCAGCGGTTTGAACCGCCATGAAATCCATGGCGGTAAGCACTATCAGTGCCAGGGAATTCCTTCCCTGGCACTGATAGGGGTCTCCCCCACCCCTCACCCCCACCCCGACTCCCTCCCCTACACCCCCCACCACCCCTGCCACCCCCCAAAGGTGGCAGGGCACCCCTCCCCACCCTGACCCCCAACATCACATAACTCACACACACCCGACACGCATGCAGGCACCACCAACACACACACGCACACACCCCAACATACATGCCAACATCCACACACAGTCAGACACGCACACCGACATTCATACATACACGCACACATCCATACAGACATACCCACAGATATACACGCACTCATTCCCAAACATGCATCACCCCCACAAGCATACACGCACTCACACACTCTAAATACTCAGACGCACACCCCCATGCACGCACACAACACACAACAACCTCCCACCCCCCTCCCCTAATGGATGATCGACTTACCTGGTCCGTCGATCCTCCAGGAGGGGGCGGGAGCCATGGGGGCAGGTCTGCCGACACCACACCGCCAACAGAACACCGCCATGGCAAATCACAGGATGTGATTCGCTGGGCGGTGTTCTTTTGGCGGTGGAGGTGGAGGTGGAGCTACCTCCACTTCCCCGCCGCCCGCCAGTATGGCTGCTGGCGGCTCTCTGTCCGTAAAGGGACGGAGAGCTGCCAACGGTCATAATAGGCCAAGCGGCAAACCGCCTGCACTGGTGGTCTTCCGCACGGCAGTCCCTCAGCGGTCTTTAAAAAAGACCGCCGAGGTCAAAATGACCCCCAATATGCCAAAAGTATCTCAGAGGATATACTCCCTTAGGAGGTAAGTAATATGCACAAAATATACACACAGAAACCAAATCAGGTAAGTAAACAGTTAGAAAAGTAGTGCAAACACTGTAGAACACAATAGAATGCAATAGGGAAAAATAGGCCTAGAGGTAACACAAACCATATACTCCAAAAGTGGAATGCGAACCACAAATGGACCCCAGGCCTAGTGTAGTGTGTAGAGGGTCGCTGGGAGTATAAGAAAACACTAAGGGTGTCCAAGATACCCCACCCCAAGACCCTGAAAAATAGGAGTAAAGTTACCCTACTACCCCAGAAAGACAGTAAAGTCGAGATAGGGGATTCTGCTAAGGCAACAAGTGACTGCAAAGCACTGAAGACGGATTCCTGGACCTGAGGACCTGCAAAGGAAGGGGACCAAGTCCAAGAGTCACGCAAATGTCCAGGGGGGGCAGGTGCTCACTAAACCCCAGTTGAAGGTGCAAAAGGGCTGCCTCCGGGTGGAAGAGGCCAAAGATTCTGCAACAACAGAAGGTTTCCATGCAGCTACCTTCCTACACACCATTAGCCGAATCTTCCATCTATCAAGTCTAAAGCCATCATTAATTTTGTGTAGACCTTTAACACTATTACACACATGGTCAATCTGATTATGTATGTTTAACAATACATTGGCATACACAAGCAACCTACTGATCCTTCAATAGCAAACATCACCTTTAGCAGCCATTACAAAATCAAGAGCAATTCAGTTTTGCTAAATGACAGATATTTGGGCTTCGGGCTGGCCAGAAATCAGCTCTAAGGCTATAGCTTGAATATTCACAACTTTTCCGTAGACCTAATTCAAATCTCCTACATGGACAGTCCTGTTCATACCGAAAACAGAATAGGAAAGAAGCAAGCATTTTCTGATTTTTCCTGAGTAGTGTCTTCCAGTGAGGAGATTTGGAGGGAGCGTTTGGGATTGATAAGACACCATAAACAGCGTAGCAGGATCCAGACCAGTCCTTTGGTAAACAATTATACTCCCAGTTGTTGCAAACAACGTACTAGTTTGCTCTTCGGTATGGCTTTGAGAATAGAGAACTTCATATAGTAATAGGGGTAAGTTCAGAATTAGGGCAGGCATCAACAGAAAAGTCACTTTCGCTATGGCCTACATAGATGCTGCCATTTTGGGTTTCACAGGACATTTCCTTGGCAGTGCCAGCAAGGTGAATAGCAGAAAGCATGATGTTGTGATTAGGGAGAAGGAAACCCTAGTTGACATGGGCACAAGGACAGCAGTACTATCACATTCCTCAGGATAGTGCCCATGCAAGTACAAGTTGAGACATTGTTCTCTTTCCTCAAAAGGAATGGGAACTTGAGCATCATCAGTCTGGGCAAGAGGACACAAATCCAACAAGATGAGTGGGTAAGATCTGGTCAATATTACCCTAGAAATCCAAATAGGTGTTTTTACTATACAGACAGCATTGATCTCAACAGTGGGTGGCAGACAGAATGTTGTTGATGTCAAGGCACCTAGCGCCTCTAGGCAGAGCCATACTGCCTGCCAGGCATCAAGGCTTGCAGCAAAGGAAATTGGCTAGACCCATTGGGGGGTCAAGTAGCTTAGAGGCTTACTACTACCTATGCCAGAGGTTGTATTGAAGGCAGGGTGAGGACTGCTTCACTGTGAGAGTCATGCTGGGGAATACTGGTGAGAGGGGACCCTGCCCAAAATAAGGGAGCATGATTGCCCCCTAGAGAAAGGACATGATGTGCAGGAGAGCCTTAGCTCACAGGTACAGAGACAGCAGCAGGGTTGGACATTCCTTGGTGCAGTGGTCCTCTTGCAATGGATAGTGTGCATTCATACTGGCATTTTGTAGTACTTCACAGTGGTGTTAGTGGTGAGCAGGATTTGGATGAGGTTGAACCAGTGGGGCTGGAGAGCTGACTTTTTTATTTCATTCCCCTGGTTGCAGGTCATGTCAGGTGTCAGTTGGGCAGTTTGAACCTGAGAACAGAAGCAGCACAGAAAGTGAATACATTATTGCAGTACTGAAGAGTCATGTGATCATTCAGTTACAAATCAAGTAAGTTTGGGGACTTTGGTTTGTTTGATTGAAGCAACTTTGGCCACCTGTTAACCATCTTATGGGAACTATGGTCCATATTTATACTTTTTTAGAGGCGCATTTGCGTAATTTTTTGACGCAAAAGCGGCACAAACTTACTAAATACAATTATATTTTGTAAGTTTGCACTGCTTTTGCGTAAAAAAATAACGCAAATGCGGCGCTAAAAAAGTATAAATATGGGCCTAAGTTCATTTTTCTGTCTAGGAATGGTTCTGAATGACCAAAGTGCCAAATGTAGGACTTCAGGCCATTTAAGTCCAATTTCACCACAAATCTTAACTATCTTGTTTTCCAAATTGAAGTTGGAGTGGTCCAACTTACCTGAAGCTGCAGAATGATAATGATCAGTGAAAGTGACAGAAGTACAAAGGACGCACATTGGGAACCCTCCTTATATCCTATTTAAAGGAGGGCACAAAATCTTCATATGAAATCTTTGTATTTTTACAACTGTAATTGCATCACCATGTGCTTAGGGGTATGCTTATATCCAGCCAGAAAACATCCAAAATAAAACACGTAAATCCATGTAATAACATTTGGTTATTTGGATGAAATCCATCTGAATGCAGACTAATGTGACACATGAAGGCTGGTGGGCAATGGGAGTAGTTTTGGTTCCGTTGTCAATGGAGTGGGCTTGGCAAATGACACTGGAGTGGCAATACTGTTGGGCAACAGGAGGAAAAAATGGAGCAAACCAGTGAGTGATTGGGTATAAATTACTTCAATGTGCAGACACTTGCCTTTTCCCTGCTGAGATGGCATGATCTAGGTAGCAAACACAGAGAAGACAGAATTGTAAGTTTTCTTTAGATGTGTTGTGCCCTTTGTTAGCTAATTCAATGAGGAGATATGGGGAGTCATATTGGTGTAAGACGTCCGACACAACTATCAATGGATGTGTCTCAGTAAAGCCTCATGTCAAATGTCACTATGTGAGCTGACTCCTCGAGAATAAGTAGGCAAAAGGTACTGGCTGTCAGGGTGTATAGGAAGTGAAAAGAAAGCAGAGCAAATGTCCACTATGGTAAACAGTTCAGTGGTGGCTGGAATACAAGACACTAGGGGCCTTATTAAGAGTTTGTCAGGTGGCAGAGGCCACCTGACTAACTCTTTGGGTCGGAAAACCGCCACTCTGGTTTTTTGCCCACTGGCCCTATTATAAGTTTCCCGCTAGGCCAGCAGGCGGAAACAGTGTTTCTGCCCACTGGCCCAGCAGGAAACAGGCCACAACATTGACGCCGGCTCATAATCGAGCCAGTGGCAATGTTGCAGTGCATTAGGTGGGACAGCACCTGTCGCGCTTGCATGATGGGGCTGTCAATGGGGGCCCATGCACTTAGTGGAACCGCATGCAAAAGCCAGTGGAGAGGGGACTCGTAACCCCCAGTGCACCGCTGCCCTGGAGGATTAAGACTGATGGCACTGCCAGGCTGTAGACCGCCACAGTCGTAATATAGTGGTCAGACCGCCACTTTGGCAGCAGTCCGACCACCACCGCGAGTGTGGCGGTCTCAAGACTGCCACACTCGTAATAAGGGCCAAGGGTAAGATAGTTTAAGACAACAGGAAAGCTAATTAGTACAGCAGAAATTATTGGCTTTTTGTGTTTTAAAAAATCTATACATGTCTTTACCAGGCTTTTTGAACATTGAAATGGGGGTGTTACATACACTTATGGTGGACACCAAGACCCCATGCTTTATCACAGTGCAAGTATTTAAGAACAGGGTGAAGTCATGCTTTCGACTCAGGTTGTAACAGGGCAGGTACGGGGCCATAGAAAGGAGTTTCAACACCAAATTAATCATGATTGTTACAGGTTCAGCAATTAGGAGGCAACATACATCATTTGCATTATCAGACCATATAGTGATCAAGTATATCACTTGATCAATCATATCAGAGGAGGAATATGAAAGTGTGCTAAATTATAAAATCATCAGTACATCCCCTGTCATCACATAAAACAATAAAAAGTTAATTTTCATTGATTTTTGATTTGGTACATTCAAATAGACACAATCACTAGTATAATATATATTATACTTCTGGTCAAGTGATTGTTAACTTTACTCAGTACAATAAGATGTTATAATTGATTCACATTAGCACAATTAGGTTTGTAACATTCAAATACAGTCTGTAATTCTTTGTAGAATTTCTGAGGGTTATCATGAATATTCAGGAATGGTTATTTTAACTTCACTAGTTCAACAGGTCACCTAGACAAATGGAAGGGGACTGTTAGACCTTGTCCTCCCTGCAGGGTCACCTCAGATTTTTGCCTTCCTTTGCGGAACCCGTTGTTGTTGGCTTTTAGCACTCTGTGCACTTTTTCCCTCTAACTGGTGGTGAAGTGCTTGGGCTCTCTTCCTCAAACATTGTAAATTCTCCTACACTCCTACATCTGGTTGGTGTATTTAATTTACCAGTAAGTCCCAAGTATATGTAACTACAAGTATCCGGGGCCTGTAAGTAAAATGCGACTAGTGAGCTGCAGCACTTGTTAGGCCACCTACTAAAGTAGCCTTGTAAAACACCTCTCAGGCCTATCAATACAGTCTGAAGTGCAGTTTTAAACTGCCATTTCAATCTGGCAAAATAAACCTTTTGCCAGGCCTAATCCTTCTTTTTTAATATTTATATAAAACGCCTAAGGCAAGCCTTGACCACTCATAGGGCAGGGTGTCTGATATTAAAAAAGTAGGCCATGTGGGATTGCATTTTACATGTCATGCCTGTGAAAAACATCTGAATTCGTTTTTCACTGTTGTAAGGTTATTTTTCTGATAGGCTAACAATGGGATACCTTATTACTCTTAATAAGTGATAACCCACTTTGACTGCCAATGCAAATCTCTAGCGGCTGCAATGCAAATATCTAGCAACAGCAGGGTCTGCTCTTCGCACAGATGTAAGAAAGTAACTCTTCAGCAGGATGAACCTGGTCCCTGCATTCATCCCGCACTTCAACCCACGTTGCTTGGCCTAAATTTGTGACTAGCTCCAAGATGACAGTGTAGAGTGCTCCATACTCCTAATGCACGTTTATGAGTATGGAGCATTTTAAACTATTGTCTTGGAGCTGGAACATAGGGATTGATTATTGCTTTGTACTAAACAGTTTGAGGGATGAAACCTTGACTTTATCATCAAGTTCGGACTTTAAAGGATTTGACTCTGTGAACACGCAGTTTTGAAATTAAGTATGGAATTTTGATTAGAGCACTTTCTGGGATCAATTTCTATTTATAGACTGATGAAATTTCCAGAGACAATCCGCGTGAGCACTGCTATAGACTGTTGGCAATAACTCTGTAATGACACTGTGTATGGCATATGAGGGTCATGGAACCAGTGTATTTAAAGATTCTGAAACGCCATAACAGATCAGTTGGATTTAATTTTTGAACCTCAAGAACTCTTCACCGTAAATAGTACTTTTTTGATGCCTAAAGGATAAATAAAGTGAAAAAAGTGGAGGCTTTCTTGAATGTTTATAGTTTGGGGTACTAAGAGTCGTGTAAGGCAGAGTTTTCCAAGAGGTTATTCGGTGACGGATATTCTGTCCACCAAAATCTAAATTCCATTATGTCCTACGGGATTTAGATTTCGGTGGGACTGTTGTGATGGAGTAACCCGTCCGCCAATATCTAAATCAGACCCTAAATTATTTTTACCAAGGTTTCTCCCACTACAACAGCTTTGTCTGTCAATGCAACACAAGGATTGAAGGCTACATATCTGCATGGTGGCACTGATGAATGAGGTGTGTTGGCTTTTGAAGATTTTGTTTTACGACTTCTACTTACCCACGAAAAATTGTCTGATTGACTCTCTATTCCTGTTATTTCATGTTTATTTTTTTGCAATGTTAAAACCCTCCCTAGTCCTAATGTATATATGTATGCCATGCTATATACATCGTGGCTTTGTGTCAGGTGCTGAGCTCCTTATAGAAGTGTTTTAATGTGCTATATGAAAAGATAATTTAATTAAAATACAAGCCAGCTCTATTATAGCAACCAATAAATACTGTACACTGTTTACCAAAGGATTCATTTGTAAGAACAAAGGTGGCATGAAGTTGTAACAGATCTTCAAATAGGAATCTCAGTTAGGAATGGCCTACACAATTTTGATTTAAGCCACAGCATAGAGCTGGTTACTCCTTACAATCCTGTTTATAACTGCCCCATATATATTTTAAATCTGCTTCCCTCGGCACTAGAATTTCCCATAATTCCAAATGACATCACAATGCCTACTTCACTTTCCTACATTCCTCCCCTCCCCATTTTTTTACACAATGCAGAGAAAAAGAAAGAAAAGAGAAAGAATGAAAAATGAGAAAGCACAATAAAATAATTTTTAAGTAAATCATAAGCAATAGTTTAACAATGTTCAATCAATCTGAGTAATTGTTCATTCTGTTGATTATCCAATTGCATATTTTCTTGAATATCTTTTGCTTTTAGTTTTTTGAAGAAGGTTTTATCATTGTTATTATTCTGTTGTCATCCTTTGCTGCTGTCACTGCTGTTCCTTGAACTTGTGTTACTTCCATGGGTGCAGGATAAAATCTACTTTGTGATTTCCTTATTTGTTGTTGTCTTTCTGGTACTAAATCACCTATTTGGTAGTCTTGATTTTGACTATTTCTTCTACAATCTGCATAGTGTTTCACCTTACTTTTCACTTCTTTATCACTTTTCCCTATTTCAGCATGATCTTTTGGGGGAATTGCTGGAAGCTGCGGCAAACAAGTTTGCCTGGGTTAGTCAAACATCAGTTCTAAAGGACGTTTTCCAGTTGACCCATGAGGAGTATTTCTGTAATCTTGTAGTACTTGACTCAGCACTTGATTTATCAAAATTCTCAAAAGCTTTGCCCTTTGTACAGCCTTTTTAATGGTGGCCATTAGTCTTCCAACCATTCCATTCGCTTGAGGCCACATTGGATTTAATCTTCTGTGTATTATTCCTAGATAATTCATAAATTTCAGAAATTAATTTGCACTAAAAGGTATTCCATTATCTGTTTTCAACACATTCGGTATTCCCTATGTGGAAAATATCTCATCAAGAACAGAAAGTACAACTGAAGTAGATATTGACTAAACCACTTCTACAATCGGGAAACAAGAGTATTCATCTAATTTTACTAGTAGATAATGTCCTGAGTCCAGTGGTCCATATAAATCTGCTGCCACATCAGACCATACAGCATTCAATAACTTAGACATATGTAAATCTTCCATCACGTTTTTCTTCGTAGTACATTGACATAGATGGCAAGTCTGGACCACTTCTTCTACTTGACTGTCTAATCTAGGAAACCATATTTTTTATCTTAAAAGTTTTTCATAGCAGATACACCTCTGTGACTTTCATGAGCCAAATCAATTATTCTCCTGTGTAGAGTTAAAGGCATAAGTAATTTACTACTTCTCAGAAGTATTCCACATGAAGCCACAGATAGTTTAGATTGTCTATTCTTGAACACCAAAATATCATGTATTCTTATTTTAGAGTGAAACTGAGTCTCACTATTTATTAATCTTCATCTGTTCTCAGGTATAATTTTCTTTACTACCTGGGTCATTTCATCATTTTGCAATTCTTTAATTAATACTTTCTCTGAAATAATTCCTGGTACTGCCAACCAAATTATGAAACATTCCTCTGCTTCCAATTGTTGTATCATCTCTTTTTTTAAGTGGGTGTCTGGACAAATAATCCACTGTATTATACTCTTCTTCTGGTTTGTGAATAATTTTTAATTATAATCCATTAATTTAATTCCCCATTTTTCAGTTCATGGGGGCAGTCTTGTTTAAAGGTTTCCAAAGATAGAAATGAGAGGTTAATAATCTGTTATGATCGCAAATGATTTTCCATATATGAAGTCATGGTAGTGTTTTCAGGCCCATAAGAATGCCAAACTTTCCTTTTCTGGCTGAGAATATCTTTGTTCCACATCAGATAAGCTTTTGCTGTTATGTGAAGTCACATACCTAGCAGTTTCTCTGCCAGGGTTATGTTGTACTAATATTGCACCTAGTCGTACAGGACTGGCATCCACTATTAATTCTGTACATAATTCTGGATCAAAGTACTTCAAATTAGCTGCAGCTGATATTTCTTGTTTTATTTTTAAAGGCATGTTCACATTCATCAGCCCAACAAAACCTTTGTGATTTCTTTGTTTGCTCTCTGAGTGGAGTACTTATGGTGGCAACGTTGTTAATATAACATGAACAATAACTAGCTATTTCCAAGAATGAGCATAACTATGTTACATCTTTAGGCTTGGGTATTGCATTTAACAACACTACTTTGACTGGGTCTGGCCTCATTCCTTCACGAGAAAATATATAACCAAAAAATGTTAGTTCAGGCTTATTTATTTCACAATTTTTTAGTTAAGTATCAATCCAGTATTTAGAAGTTGTTGACATACTTCATCTAATGCTTGATCATGTTCTTCTTGCATTTTTCCAAAGTTTAGGATATCATCACAATAATTCATAGCATTTGTCACAGTTTTTATTATGTTTTTTATAGCTTCCGAAAAAAGATTTCAGCAGCTGAACACATCCCAAACTTTAGGCCCATATTTATGAAAAAGTGGTGCATCAGAGCTGATGCGCCACTATTTCTGTGCCCCCCCCTACCGGTGCCTAATGACACCATGGTTGTGCCATATTTATTATATGGTGCACCATGGCAGCCGTTAGCACTACAGTGTCAACATCTTTGACTCTATTGTGGTGCTTTGCCACACTAGCATCAAATATTTTGATGCTAGTGTAGCAAAGTGCAAGGAGGCTCATAGGTGTCAATGGGGGCATCATTTTAACACCTGCTCTGCATTAAAAATTATGCCAAAAATGGCACAGTGAAATCTGTTAAATTTCAGTGCTCCGTTTTTGCGGGCCTCCTAACGGGGTTACAAAGTGGAGTAATGCATGCATTGTGCCACTTTGCAAATATGGCACAGGGAAAAGGCCGTCTTAGTGCCGCCTTAACATCAAAAAAATGATGCTAAGGCGGTGCATATGTCTCTTAATCCCTTATACCTTTATAATCCTAGATGTGTTGAGAAAGTGGTAATATATCTTGAATGATCATCGATTTCCAATTGATGGTACCCTTTACATAAATCCAACTTTGATAAAATGGTAGCACCATTGAAATTACTAATCATGTCATTTAGGTGTGGCCCTTGATACCGCTCTCTTTCAATGCTGTATTAGGGGCTTGAATGTCAACACAAATTCTGATGTCTTCAGTGTCCTTCTTTGGTATTACTGCAATGAGTGATACTCCTGGGGTCTGCTTTAATTAGGTCATGGTGAAGTAATTACTTTATTTATTTTTCCACTTTTGTTTGTAAATGTATCAGAACTCTTATGTGCATTTTAGCTATCTGTTTCACTGCTTCATTGATAGGTAACATAACCGTTCTGTCTTTTAATTTACCTAACCCATTGAATAATTCTGGGTATTTTCTCAACACAGGATGATCCGTCGTAACATTACAAGTCATTGCTAACAAGCCCATGACTTGCACAGTGAATTGCACACTTTAAAACATGTATTTCATCTTTACTAATTGTTTCTTCATATTGCTATGTTTCTTCAAGTTTCACTAAACAAGAAACAGGATGTTTGGCTCCCCATTGAAAGACACTGACATTTGATAGACTGAAAGAAGTCTGTTCTTACATTTTCTGATATTCAGTGATACACATAATATTGCATGTCGCTCCACTATCAAGGGGAAATGGAACTTTCTGCATACCAACCATCAAGCTACAGTCTTTTTTTTACAGTTTCCCTTTTTAACATATTCATTTGTTTGAGCTCATGTTCTTCACACATCATGTAGAGCCTTTCAGATCGTTCATTTTCTTCATCTGAATTATATTCAACACTTTCCATTTGTCTGACAAATTTAGCACTTCCTACTTTTGTTTTAGTATCTTCTGTACTTTGTTTGCTCCAGTTTTTCTTTTTGTTTCAAGTTTCTTTTTTATCTTTCTTAAATCTGCATACACTTGCAAAGTGATAAGGCTTCCCACATTCTCTACATTGTTGTCCTAATGATGGACACGTTCTCTGATGCAGAAATTGTAATCCAAACCTGTAACATGGTCTTATTTCTTTGTCTTGCGGTTCTATTTTTTTCTACAGTGTTGCCTTTTTCATTCATTTGCCTAACTGTCTCTATAGTTTTCACCCTTCCTTCTTCCATATTTGTAGAACGTTTTTGTGCTTCTGTTTCTGTCCTAGCCATACATAGAGTTTCTTGCAAATCATATGTTTTTTCAATTTATTTTTCTAAATTTCACTGAATTGCATCTTTGCATTATGCTCAGCCTTATTGCTTGTTCATTGTTGAACTTCTCAAATTCACAGAAAGTCACTTACTTTCTTAGCCTTGTTACTTAGTCATCCATTGTTTTGTCTTCCATTTGAAAGGCTGTATTGAAACTATATCTTTCAAAATCCAAATTTCTCTGAGGATCAAAATTGTCATTCAAAGATTTAATGTATGTTATTTCATTCTTGTTCAGGAAATGTTATTATCAAATCTTCCACATCATGTCCCACTAGATTAAGCAGTAAATCTTTTGCCTGTTCATCTCAG
The DNA here is from genome assembly GCF_031143425.1 of Pleurodeles waltl. NCBI lineage: Eukaryota > Metazoa > Chordata > Amphibia > Caudata > Salamandridae > Pleurodeles > Pleurodeles waltl. The sequence continues at coordinate 1,011,340,690 of NC_090437.1, forward strand.
TATTTTTTCCACGTTGCTTTTAAGAAATTTTCAAACCTTCTTCTCCATGTTTCCCATCTTTGCACAATATTTTGTTGATCTGATATGTAAAATGGTAACGGCCTCAAAAAATTATACTAGAAACATTTTCTATCGTTATATATTTCTGTATCCATATTTATTTTTACTGCACTGCTTGTTTCCTCACTTGACATTTATTTATTATTGTTATTATGATTTGTTGCTGAATTTGGCTTTCCTGCAATTTTATATAGAAAAGTATCCTTTTGCTTGATTTAAAAATGGTGTTTCAGTATTTTTCAATGAAATGTCACAAAATGTGCCTGATTTTAAACTGGCCACCAAGATTTAACAGAAATCTTATGTTACTTCGATATCCTTTTATTTTATAGTTATTCTATGTACTAATCAATGCTGCTGCTTTGTGCTTGTTGTAAGGCACAACGTTAATATAACTGTCACAAATATCGAGGAATATCTCCTTCTTATAATATTGCTGGTTTTGTGGAATCATGTGCCTAATTTAATTATCGCTCAATGGAGACAGTTGCACTGACGTGTTCAAAGCACATACAAGATTAGTAATTTGCTAGTTTGTGCATGAAACCTCTCCCGGCACTCCACGTGAGTACCTGGTTTCAAAATGGTTGCCGAAATGTTCTCAATTCATTAACGCAATTGCACATGTTCCACAACTGTCTTTTTGATAAAAGGCACTCACTGCCCACCAGTTACACTCATCCAGTCCGCACCTCTATCACCAAACAGATTGGCAGCCACTTTCAGTGTTCAAGACAGTCCGGAATACCTCTTCACAAGTTCTTATTTTTTCCGGTGAGTGATAGTGGGTTATTACTGCATCTCGGATGCATGAGCATTTTTTCTTGTCATGGGCATAGGAAGTGTGGAGAATGCAGGGGGTGTATCCTCCCCAGATTTTGGAGTGTTGGGGACACAGGGAACAAAGGAATTTCCCCTTTTACTTCTATTATTCGCAGGGCCATTGGCACGCAAAAGCGCTACTTAGAATGGCCCTGCTTGCTGATTGCTCTCTGCATCCTGCCATCCTCAGCCCTACCCCCACCTGCAGCCTTGAAGACGAACCCTGCACGGCATATGAGGAAGATCAAAAGACGGTAGAGTCCCACTCAGCCTGACTCCTGCAGGCTAGAAAGGAGACTGTGTGAACTATAGTATTTGCAGGGCACAAGTCTGGGGTACACAGTCTACTCTGCTAAGCAGTTTGGCGCCAGTAAAATATGGCAAATTTGTCCTGATGTGCGGTACATATTCATTAGCACCTGCACACACTTTCAGAAGTGATTTCACTCCTTCTAGGCGCATTGGGAGAGGGTTTTCAGAGTTTCAATTCCTGCTGGCCCAAGTACAAAGGCCGAAACTAAGGGGCTATATCTGGAAGCTGTCTGGAGCCTCACACCTAGCTGCTATGGAGTTAAAAAAGGCACAAAGCTTGCTATTACTTCACAGGTACCTAAGAGAGACATGGTTGTCACTTCCTGCATATAAGAGATATGTATGTACTGTAAGAATATCTGCTGTGTTCATCTATCCCAGTATTTACACAAATAACAATTTAAATACCACTATTTTGCTTTATTTCTTTTATAGCGCTACTCATCCCAATGCAGGGTGTCTAAGTGTTTTACATCATACATAAACATTATTATTCCCTGAGATATACTAGGCACGCAAAGATCTCTTGAGCAGGTGTCTTAACCCCCCCACAAGATATTTTAAGATGCAGACTTTGCAACCGATTAAGCAGAACTGATTTACTGCCACATTTCTCCTTTATGCCAATTTCTTTGTGGCAAAGCCTCTAAAAAATAAATGTATAAATTGAGTCCCAGATTTTGTGTCAGGGTTGCATAACGTTTTTGGCACAACCCCAAAGAAAAATCTAATTTGTTAAATATAGTAATGCGCTCAAATGTGCTCATGATAGACCTGCTAAACATATGTCTGAGGTGTTAAGATCTGATGCCACTTCTTGTGAGGTCATGGGTTGTGAGTCTAAGTGCAATGTCACGTGCTATGATATCATGCGCTATGATGTCACTTGCATACTGCCTAACTTGGTTAGTCCCCCCACTTCTTTTTTTACGACTTGTGCCCTAAGTATTTGTAGTTGCCGAGGATCACACCATTTGGTGAAACGGGGAAGGCAAGATTTTACTTTTTCACACTACACAATTTAGCTACCCGAAGGGTATCTCTTTCTAACATTTACACTTAATGTTTCTTATCTAAGTAATGACTAGTTGGATTACAGTGTGACCAACCAGGAGAAGCATCTTTCATTTTTGGCAGTTTTGCCTAGCGTTATTAGTTATGTTGTTGTTTTTGTTACATACGTAAGCATATTGAAGTATATGATATTTTCAGTTTTTAACATTCTCGTTTTACTTGTATTATCATTGTTGTAATTAATTTTCTTTTTTTACAAGTAGAAGCAGAAACAAATGGTAAATAAAGAATAACAGTTACATGAGGATACATTTGTGATAATCAGGGCCACTAAAAGTATGCGACAGGAGAGGGCCAAATTATGTAGCAGGGTTGACTAAGTTATGCAGCAAGAAGAGGCAAATTATGCAGCATAATGTGACACATGTTGTGACAGCATTTCATTATTTTGTCATTTTTACACTTGTTAACACTCTCTGGGCTTAGGTTGCTCCTTATTAGTATCAGGTTAACACCTACAAGCAAGAAAAAGGTTAGCAGTCAACTTTTGCAAAGGGGTCCTACACTGTGCATCAACGTGTTGCTTTGCTTTTAGTACTTTTTTAACCGTTTGAGCTAGAAACATTTTTTTTATTTAAATCTGCATATTATGCAGCAGATTATGGATTTTGTGGCAAATCCATAACTATGCGAAAAACACTGCAGCGCACAATCGCATACTCCCAGTGGCCCTGGTGATAGCCAACTAAGGCATTAGCAGTACAGTGTTTGTACCAATGCATTTGCATCCATCTGCACACATTTCATTATGTTACAGGAAAATCCAGTGAGTGCAGTCCAGGCCCATGTGAGAGTGTGTAAAAGGCACTACATAGCAAGATACAGTTTGACTGCCGCAGTGTTTAGATAGCATATTGTATTCTAGACTGTCAGGTCTCCTGGCAGTGGCAGCATTTATTTCATGGGCATAGAATCCTTATTCTGATGTGTGGGTTAGGCCAGAGGAGGTCGATGGTTCAACATCCTCGTCTTCAGTGGAATAAAAAGGTACATAGCAGGCCTCGGATATCTTTTTGTGCCTCAAAGAAGGAAGTGGTAATTCTGCATATATTTTAAGCTGTGTTACAGAGGGCAAGATCCCTTAGTCAAACTTCTGACGTATATCATAATTGGCTCGTCATGAATGTTCCATTTCACATAGCGCCCCTCCAAGTAATGTAGAGGGTGGCGGATGGTACACAGGTCTGGGAGAAGGGGGTATTGAGGTTCAGTGTACAGGCTCACCAAGCTTTGAACTGGATTATAACTTTCAGAACACAGTTCTTCATAAATGGCAGTGATACTCAAAGTACGGTGCAGGGCTGCATGTGGCCCTCCTGACCTTTACATGAGGCCCCATGGTCAAAAGCAGCACTGTGCTGCTGTTTACTTTACTCAGCACTATGATCAAAAGGCTGTTAAATAAACAGGAAAACCTTCATTTAAATGTTAATTGAAGGTAAAGAAAGGAAGTAACTAGTTTGTCATGCACCTTTAACTTTGGGAACACCTTTATCTTTAAAGACATGGTGCAGCTGAAGTATAAAAATATGATAAAGTCTATGTCATTAACATGCAGAGTCGTTTCATCTTAGTACATCAGGTTACATCAGTGCATTGAGAAGTATTTTCTTTTTAAGTGATAGTTTTCAAACATAAATTCTAAAATATTCATTCCCCCGCCCACCCTGAAAAAAATAAATGTCAATAGTGAACTAAGAGGCAAGTCAGTTATGTGCACTCTTTGAATGGCGTGGGTTCCTTTTATACATGAACAACAATATAGTTTATTAAATGAAACACAGGAAAAGGTTTTGTACAGTGAAAATCCTGAAGTCATGGATTTTGAGGTTCTATTACATGCAACAATGAAGCAAAAGGAGGGAAAGGGAAATAAAACAATTGCCTACGATCACACAATTTGGTAAAGTGGGGAAGCCATGATTACTCCCAGGATTTCTGGTTCCAAATTGTGCAGTTCAGCCACTAGATGTATATGCTTCACTTCCCTCACATCCACCATACAGTCACTCCTCCACCACCCTCCAGCACTCGCCCAAACTCTCCCCTGGCACTCTGCTAGCATCAGTGTGGTCCTTGGTCACATCACAAACCAAACTTTGTGGCCCCTTGGAAAATGTTTGTGAGTCCCCATGATGTAAGGGATAAAGTACCCGCTGCCATACAGTATAAAGATATCGCAAGTCACAGAGGAGTTCCATAAACATATAGAGGAACAAGGCTGAAGCCTGAGCGCATTAGGTCGAAGCCTACCAGACAGCACATCTTTCTGGTTTGCTAAAGACTTTCAGGGGACATTTGGAAAGCTTCCCTGGGAATGTCTTCTAACCATTGCTTATCTTTGGCGTTGTGGCTTGTAACTCACATTTGCTTGGTTTCTATTTGTTAGCTGTATTTGTATAGGCTGTGCAGCTTGTTTGTCCCTCCCCTAGAGCATCCCTTGTTTGCTCTATACTTCCACCAGTGTTCGATTTTTGTAAACAGGCCCTTAAATCTTGTTCTCATCTTGTTTCACTTGCTGTGCATTCAAAGACCAAGGTCAAATAACAAGCTCTGTCTTTCCATGGATCTGGGTGTTTTAACTTTCTTTCTTGGCTTCAAAGTGAGAGGGCTTATATGACAATCATGATGGCTATTGGGGGTGTGGTGGAGGAAGGCTTTAGGATGAAATTTTTCTCCACCACACAAAAAACTTTAAATGCCTGTTTCATGAAATGTATATGTACTTAAGAATATAAGTGTGGGGGAAACAAATATTTTAACATGATCATAACAAATCACTTGGTAATGATCTTTCCACCCATTAACATCTGTGTGCTGTATACTTTTATTAGTAAAACTGTATGTTTGTGCAAATGTAATGGTAATTTCAATTGAAGATTTGTTGTCTGAAATGGCAGTGTGCTACCACACTATGCATACTCACTTTATGTCACTCGACACCACTCTACTCTGTACCACTCCATGCCACGGATATCTACTTTATACCACTCCATCCTGCACCTCTCTACTATACTCTGTACCGCTGTACTCTATGCAAATGCCCCACTCCAGTCTAAGCTACTCCACTCTACTTTGTACCACTGCAGTCTATAACGATGCACTGTACACCACTCTAGTATATACCACTGTACTTTACTGCAGCACTCTACTCTACACCTCTGCACTATATGCCACTCTATTCTACTCTCCACCGCTGCACTCTACGACCCTCTGCTCTGCAACACTGTGCACTACGCCACTCTATTCTACTCTGCACCACTACACTCTACACCACTGCTCTCTACATCACTCTACACCACTGCACTCTGCGACCCTCTGCTCTGCAACACTGCGCACTACGCAACTCTATTCTACTCAGCACCACTTTACTCTACACCACTCTTTTCTACAGCACCCTAGTCCAGTGCATTCTATGCCATTCTACTCTACACCACTGTCCTTTATGACACTCTACTCTGCAACACTGCACACTTTGCCTTTGAACTCTGTGCCGCTCTACTCTGTACCAATACACTCTACTCGCTACCTCTCAACTCTATGCCGCTCTCCTGCACTGTGCACCAATGCAATCTATGCCACTACACTCTATGCCACTCTACTCTGCATCACTACACTCTATGCCACTCTATCTTGCACTACTCCACTCTACCATGCACCACATCACCCTACGACACAGCTCTCTGCACCATTGCACTCTGCACCGTTGCAATCTATGCTGTGTCACTCCACTCTGCGCCCCTCTACTCTTCACAACTAGAGTGGTGCACTCTACTCTATACCAATGCATTCTACGCCACTTTACTAAAAAGCAATGCACTCTATGCCAATCTACTCTGCACCACTGTACTCTGCACCACCTCACTCGACCACTCTACAACACTTCACTCTATGACATTACACTCATGATACTACACCCTGACACTCTACTCCATTAAACTCTACTTCACTCTATGCCTCTCTACAACTCTTTACTGAACACTGTAACTCTCTACACAACTGCCTCTATGCCACTCCATGCCACTTTACCCCACTCTATTCTAGGACACACTACTCCACTCTATGCCACTCCACAACATTCTATGCCTCTTTAATCTATGATACTCTACTCCACTCTACACCACTCCACTCTACGACAGTCCATGCCACTCCACTATACAACAATGTACAATGCTCAACGACAACCTATTTAACTCTCTACACCCCTCCACATTACTTTACTCCACTCTAAGCCACTCCAGTCTTCTTTATGCCTCTCCACTCTATGAAACTGTACTCCACTCTATGACACTACTCCACTCTACAACACTTTACTCACTCCTCAACACTCTATGCCAGACCAATCAATGGCTCTCTATGACACGTCATTCTCCTTTACGCCATTAACTATAATAGCCATGCTGAACAGTAGCCATGATAGTTTACAACATGTCTAAAATACATTGGCAAAGCCAATAGCTCTACGTAGGTGAGACCTATTGGCTTTGCCAATGCTTGTTTATAAAGTATGGAACTTCGAGGTGAACTGCAGTTTCCTTATCATCTACGCCAGGGGGTACAATAGCCCATATTATGCATGGTAACTCCATCAACTTTCCCACAAACCTCTTAAAACCTTAGTGCAGCTGTTACCAACCTGTGGTCTGAGGCCCCCTAAGGGTCCGTGACACATTCCCACGGGATTCACAGGCCTGGGCCAGCAAGAAGGCACTTCTCCAGTTGGGGCCTCTAGGAACTCTTTGTGCAGTAGTTTTAAAAGCACTGCAAAGTTCCTTGTACATCCAGCAGCTTTCAGGCAAAAACAACAGTGTCAAGATAACTGTCTACATCAGTGCCTGATACTTGGATTAATTTACCTGCTGGAGAGAGATGGGAGTTTTAGCTAGTGGCAGTTTTGACTCATCTAAGGTAGTACAGATGGTTAATATACCTGCTACAAGGAAAATATATCATGCAAAGAAAAGTATTGTATGTGTATAGCACAGTGGGTTACTACTTCTGTCACAGAGATTATTTTGTTACAGTGCAGTTCATAAGTTACAATCGTAATCTAGCACAGTAAGATATGAAATACCATCAAAGAGCTGCATGCAAACTGCATGGCACAAATTTGAAAGTTGTGTTTTTTTCCCAGTCTTTCATTTTCCTTATGCTGCTAAAAAAGGTTTCCTTGTGTAGAAATATATTCTTATTATCAAAGTCAATGCTAACCACTGCATTATGTTCTCAATCCTGAGTTTGTGTTTCTCCAGACCAAGCACTATTAGAAAATGCCTACCAGTGTGGATGACATGTGAATCCTATGCCTTGTAGTCCCCTGTAAAGTGCTCTGGTATGAGAGGTACTATAAAACAAATGAGTTACATGTGACAGGCTGTGGAGAGATGATAGGCCCTTATGGTTTTACTTCCTTTCCCCACCACATATTTATGTGAAAAAGTCATCTCAGATCTTATGTACCTAAAAAATAAAAACAGAAATCACTTGGGAAATATAGAATCTGACCTTGGGATTCAGCTTTCCTAAATAAGACTAAACATTGAAAAGTTAGTCACTTGTGATGCAGCACCAACCTTCCCATTAACATTTTTTTATTTTTGCATATTTTTTCAATATAAAATAATGATATCTTTAGTAATTCAAGTATTTGTTTGGTGTGAACTTATTTGTGTATTTTTGTAAATTACTGTTTTAATGTTTGAAATTTAAATCGTACAAATTGCTTTGGGGTCCCCGGCTTCCAGTAGTGATTCAGTGGGAGTCCTCAGGGTGGGAACCACTGCCTTAGTGCATAGCTTCTGTCACTGTAAGCTATTAAAATAGAGCAGAAGAAAGAAAATCAATGTTCCATTTGTTGCTTTAAACAGCTGCTTTAATTATGCTCTGTGACCTGATCTGGTTCTGGCAGAAGGCATTGTGAGTCAGAGCTCAACTGTAATAACCTTATGAAAGTTGAGTTCTGATGTCTTTTATTTAAAATCGGTGACTTGATGCTTCAGAAGTAGCTGATTATATAGAAATTATTGTCTGCCATTTGTACAGGGATCACAGAATCCCATGTTTTAAATAGCCTGTTACACCAAGAGCTCCTTCAGTGTAAATGCTCCCAGTTTTGACTGAAGAGGAGATGAGCTGCCCAAGATCGCACAGAGGAGTAGAAGTGTTATTAGAACTACCATTTCAGAGCACAGTTTACAATTATTGTACCTGATGGCTTTTGCTATCGTTAGTGTGCTTTCAATTTGCATGATGTGAGGGACATGATCGATGCGGGCCACAAAGAGTATGTTCTTCCTTTTCTCCCTCCTACCTTTATTTGCTTGGTGCATGTAGATGCAAGGTTAATCAACATGTTTTTTTCACATTTGGTCTGAATAGATGTCAATGTAAATCATGAGCATTCTAAGTTAATACCCTCACTAACCACAAATTAGCATTAACATGTTGGGCTTCATGTAAAAAGAATTTAGAAACACAAATTTAGGAAAACTCTTTAACTTGGAATATTATAAAAATATATTATTAATATGCAGCAATCAAATGATAATTTGCAGCTGGTACCTGTAAAGTAAAAGAGACACATATAACATTACAATGACATACATTACCCCAATCGATAGCAACAAGCAGTCTACTTCAGCAAGGGGACACCATCAGAGATGTCTTCAGAAAAATCGGGCCTAATAACAGCTAAATCCACACTGATAATATGACTCGAAACATCAGCAGGAACACTGGAATTTAACGACTTCAATCTCTCCCGCTAAAATCTGCAATCTCCTCTGATTCATCTCTCATCTCTCTCTAGAAAATCCTACCTAGGTTGTTATACTAATCTCTAAAAAGCTTATGATTCGTCAGTTCATGGGGTGGTTACGTTTCAGCCAATAGAAAATCTAATTTTAACCTAAAGTAAGACATCATTACACTAACTAAAACATTTTCGAAACAGTAACTTTTCCTCTTCTGTCTCAACTGTAGCCCAATTGTTCCATCTCGACTAAACTTCTCTTCTCAGGAAGAAACTTTTACAGTTGCAGTCGTCACTGCCATCCTCGAAGAAGAAATCACATATTAGTAACATTCTCAAACAATAGAACATTCAACTTATGCAATGCTCAGTTAAAACATGGCCTTGTAAGCCATTTTGCAGCAACCCACTAAGGGGTAGCTGTGGACACATCTATTAAAGCATTGAATACACTTTTATGCAAGCATTGAATTATGGAAAATAACCACAACATTTAGTTAGAATTTTGCTCAGTTAGGAAGAGAAATGAACTGTGGCGATCATTTTCAAAAGTCACCCGTTTACAAGTTAATTCATTATACATTTAGGCCCATATTTATACTTTTATAGCGCTGCATGTGCGTCATTTTGTGATGCAAAATGGGTGCAAACTTACAAAATACAATTTATTTTGTAAGTTTGCACCCATTTTGCATCACAAAACGACGCACATGCGGCGCTATAAAAGTATAAAGATGGACCTTAGTATATTAAAATAATTAATAAACATGTTAGAAAATTCTCACTCTCACAATCCCTCCTCTGATGACTATTTATGTCATCACATCAGTCTATAATAAATTCATTTATTATCATCAGTTTTCAAAATTTGGTCTAATTTATTTTCGCATTATTTCTCTTTCTCCTTTTATTTTCTCTATAGAATTTATTCATTTGAATTTTGAAATTCCTTCCATTCTTTTCCAATGTTTTCTTTTTAAACATTTTATAATTTTATATATTCCCCAAATTCCAATTAGACAAAATACAATTATTGACACCCATTTTGGCAATGTAAAATAATACCTCTTCCCACATTACTAAACCAATTTCCCACAGCTTTAATTCCTTTGCCAGCTTTATCCCAAACTGTAGTTTCTGTTAGTTCTTTTAAATCTTCTTTGTTAACTGTTAAATTTTTAATAAACTCTTTAACTTTTCCTGAGTTGTCAGGTATAAATGAACAGCAATAGTTTGAACCAAGTAATTTACCAACTCTGCCCTCTTTTGCTAAAAGAATGTCTAACACAAGGCGGTTCTGAAGTGCCATAGCTCTTGTAGCAGCCAATTCTGTGTCTAGAAGAATAATAGCTGCAGAATATCTTGTCAACATATTATCTTCTATTGTAGACAACTTTTGTATTTTGATTGAATTCAAGACTACTCCCACTGAAGGAATTATAGCCCCCAAAATGTCTCCCACAAAGCTAGAAATTGATTCTCGCTTGTGTCTCATTTGAAATGTTATTGTTTAAGGAATCTTACTCAAGTCTTCCAACTGATAAATTTTCGGAAAGACTATTCCCAAGTAACATATTCATACCATCCTCTAGGAAGACGGTGATATGCATTTCTCCCACAAATATAGTAAATCCCGGGTACTGGTGGGTCCTGTCCATTCATCATAAAATCCCACTTACTCCTGAACATAAAAACATGACTACACTTACTCTTTCCTACAAACACTCTATCATTCTTACTCCAAGGTCTGTATATACAAAGCCTTCCCACGTGTTCAGCATCCGTTGTTAGTTTTCCTTGTTTAGTAATACCAGTAGAAGCATAATCAACTCCAGGTTTTCTACTTCCCTTATCTATCTTTGCCTTTATTTCTCTTCTTCTGTCTTCTGTGTTATCTGAAAATATATTTTCTACAGGAGTTAGTAAACATGTCAAATTATTTTGGTGAGCAAAGGCAGTTCCAAAGGTTATAGGAGGCTCAAAGAAATCTCTCATAATAACTATGTTAACATATTTGGCTATTATATTCAAGCAACCTATGACAGGTACAAATGATAATACCATGTCATAATTTGGAATAGAAATACTGAATATATTCTTGATTATAGAATCGCGTTAGCAAAAGACTGCAACTTATAGCCTATGGTAAGTAGTTCCTTCTTCCACTGAAGTCGGAATCTGTGTACATACATAACAATCTTTCGCGTCCATCACTTCAACATACTCATGCAATAGGCGATAGAAAACATTAGAAGAAAGCTCTTTCTCTTCATGTAAATATTTAACATCTATTCTAAATTTGTCTTTTGCTAGTGATGTATCAGTTATATCTAAAGAACTATCAATTTTCATAGTCTGATTGGCTCCATCCATCTCATAGACAGTCACCCCTACATACAACAATAAACACATTAACACACTTAATACCTCCAATCCAACACTTAAAACTTTAAACAACTAAATCTACTGTTTTGGTTATATAAGTTTCTCATATTTTCCATAGCTTAAAAAATATAAAAAATACAAAAAGTTTTCCAAAATTTTCAGAAATTCAAACCAAACAATCGAAAAATCCCTCCTAATTTTTTTTTTTCAAAAATGCATTCACTCTAGACAGTCTCCTTGTCAGTTTCAGTATAGCAGCTTGTCAAATCCAGTTATCCATTTGTCAACTCTAGTATTAATGTCTCTCTTAAGCACGACTTTCATTTAATTTTCCACTATCTTTTCCCAAAGTCTTTTCTCGCAATCTTCGCGTGCCAAAATAAACATTTTCCATATTTCTGTCAAAACAATAGCTCGAAAATTCTTCTTGCCAGTCATTTGTAATTAAGTACGCCCATTCTGACCCTGCGTATCTCTTGCTTGCAACTCTTTTTCTTTTTCGGTCTTCTGCTACTTTCACCTTCTTCTCCACTAGTATGTTCTCCTTCATGCAATTCCTTTTCCTCTTGAATTGGTGGAACTACATTATTCCTTCCACCTTTTGAGCTTTTCTCTGGTCAATTGTCTCCTTTCAATGTCTTTTTCGTCAACAATTTTCTCAAGATTGAGTCCTCACTTGCCTTTGAACCTTTTTCTTCTGACGTTCCCGCAACTGGTTCAGGAAGAGTGTAATCCACTTGGGCGGGACTACCCTCAATTCCTTTCCCAATGGGGTCTGTCCTTTCTTCAGTTTGGTATGTCCAACCACCTGCTTCTAAGGACACCCTCCTCTGAGCAGACCTTCTCCCAGTTGATTCTTTCTGATCACTCTCATTTGAGGACACCATCCTCGGGTCAGAATCAGTCTTTTCACTTTCTTCTCAGACTGACTATTCTACTCCTTTTACAGATTGTTCAACTTCTTCTGTATTTTGTTCTCTTCCGTCTTTTATAGGAGTAGGCACATCTCTGTCATTTTCGATGTTCTGTTCTCTTTCTTTCTCTTTGCTCGCAGTGTTTTCAACTGTCGGTAATCTCAACAGTTCTTCTTCTCTTTCAGTTGAATCATGCACTTTTCTTGTGTGGCTTGCATGCACCCAATTCGGTAAACCAGCACACTTTACAGCTGTCATTGTAGTGAGCATGATTTGATAAAGACCCTTCCACTGTGGTTCCAGGCAAGACTTTCTCACGTGCTTCCGTATGAGCACCCAGTCACCAGCTCTCAAGCTGTGGCCTTGTCCTTGCGTTTGTTGTACTGTTGTTGCTTCCACCTGATGAGAAAAAGACGGACCACATCAGCTAGGCTTTTGCAATAATCTAGCATCATATCATCTGTAATATTCACAAGTGCATTTACAGATATTGCTGGCAATCTCATTGCTCTCTCCATTAAACTCTCCTGTGGAGACAACCCTCTCCTTAACAGGAGTGCTTCTCATTCAAATTAGCACTAGTGGCAAAGCATCTGGCCATTTTAAATTTGTCGACGCACATACTTTTGCCAATCATGATTTTAATGTTCCATTCATTTGCTCTATGAGTCCTAAAGCTTCTGGGCGATAACTACAATGTAGTCTTTGCTGAATGTTTAATGCTGAAAAAAGCAATTTTATCACTTCATTATTGAAGTGGGTTCCCCTGTCTGATTCTATAGAGACTGGAAAACCAAAACGTGGAATTAGTTCTCGTAAAAGTAACTTAGCTACTGTAAGACTTTAATTTCTCCTTGTTGGATATGACTCAATCCAGTGACTGAAAATGCACACAATCATCAACACGTATTTCAAACCAGCACACGCAGGCATCTCAATAAAATCCATTTGCATTCTACTGAATGGACCTCCCGCCATACCTATATGTCCCATGTTGACAATTGTTCCTTTGCTGACATTCATCTGCTGGCAAATTACTCACTTATTGCAAACCAGTTCAGCCACTTGCCTGAATTCTACCAAAATTGTTTAAAACTCCTGATCATCGCATCTCTCCCTATGTGTGTCTGACCATGATAGTATCTAGCCATCCGTGTCAGCAAACTGTTTGGTAAGACTATTTTTCCCTCTACTGTCATCCAAATTTCGTCTTCTCTTTGAATGCAACAATGTTTTATCCAATCCCTACGTTCTTCTTCTGGAACATTGTTCTGTATGGCTTTTAACTCCTGTAATGTCTCAACAATCTGCATTGTAAAATTTGCGTACATCTCATCATATTCAGACATCAATTCCCAATTTCCTTTGAATGAGATTCCATAAATTTTGCAACCTGATCTGCATAAGAATTTCCCAGTGTTACATAATCGTGTCCTCTCTGATGTGCACTGCAGTTTACCACGGAAATTTTCTCTCTGGTTTCTTTACAGCTTGTAACACATTGTGTATTCTTTCTCCATTTCTCACAGGTGAACCTGATGAAGTCAGGAACCCACTTTGTGACTAAATTTGCCCAAAATCGTGCACAATACCAAATCCATACTGACTATCAGTGTAGTTTGTTACTTTCATCTGGTCTGAGAATAGGCATGCTCTAGTAAGAGCCACCAATTCTGCAACTTGTGCAGAAACTACTCCTTTAAGCCATGAAGCTTCTAGTATTCCATTAGCTGTACACACTGCATATCCTGCTTTTAAGGCACCCTTGTCGTCTCTTAAGCAAGAACCATCGATAAAGAGAATCTGATCATTGTCTTCCAAACAATTGTCTTTAATGTCACCTCTTGGTTTGATGCATAGTTCTGTCACCTCCAAACAATCATGTTCAGTGTCATCTATTTTATTTGGATCTTCTCCCTCGTTTGGTAACAATGTTGCCGAATTAAGCACTGTGCACCTTATGATCGTTACATTTGGTGCTCTAAGAATTACTGTCTCATATTGTGTCAATCTTGCATTTGTCAAGTATTGTGTTTTTGACCTCGTCAATAGAATTTCTATTGAATGAGGTACCATCACTGGCAGGGGATAACCCATCATAATGTTTTCACTTTGAGTTATACTCTGCTCGACTGCTACAACTGCTCGTAAGCATCCTGGTAAAGCTGCTGCAACATTATCGAAAGTAGCTGAAAAATATGCTACTGGACGATTGACACCAGCATGTGTTTGTGTCAAGACAGAAAAAGATCATCCATCTCGCTCATGACAAAAAAGCAAGAAAGGTTTTGTGTAGTCCGGCATTCCTAAAGCTGGAGCTTGACACAAACTCTTTCTCAGATCAGTAAATGCTCTCATGCATTCCTCATCCATCCTTATGGGATCCGAAACATCCTTGTGTGTCAATCTTTGCAGTGGTTTAGAAATAGCTGAAAAATTTGGAATCCACTGGCGACAATATCCTACCATTCCCAGAAGCATCCTCCACTCTTTCTGCAAACTCTGTATTTTCCTTTTCATTATTGCCGCTACTCTTTCTCTTGAAATTCTCCTTGACTTTTTCTCGATCAAATGTCCCAAATATTTCACCTCTTGCTGACAATACTGCAGCTTAGAATGAGATACTTTATGACCATTGTCTCCCAAAAAGTTTAACAATGCAACTGTATCCTCTCTACAACCTTCCTTTGTCTTCGATGCGATCAACAGATCATCAATGTACTGCACTAGTGTCGATTGGTAAGGCATCACCATTGACTCCAGGTTCTTTTTCAAAATCTGATTGAAAATTGATGGTGATTCTGAAAACCCTTGAGGAATTCTACACCAGCAATAGACTCTGGTCAGGAACTTGAAACAAAAGAGATATCTACTGTCCTCGTGTAGAGGTACTGAAAAGAAAGCTTGGCACAAATCAATTACTGTGAACCATTCTGCATCACATCAAATCTGAAACATTATAACTGCTGGAGTTGGCACAACTGGACAACATTTCAATACAATGTCATTTATTTTCCTCAAATCCTGGACAAGACAGATTTTCCCATTCAGCTTTTTCAAACCCATTATTGGGGAATTACACGGACTGCTCATCACTTCTATCAAAATTCCCTGTTCCAAAAACTGTTCTATTAAAGGTTTTATCCCTTCAATTGCCTCATTTGTCATTGGATATTGTGTAGCCTGCAGAAACACTACATTCTCTTTCACTGTTACTTTGACTCCTTCGACTCCATTAATCAAACCAATGTCTTTTCCTGATAAGTCCAAAACTTTTGACTTAACTCTTTCCTGTAAATCGATCGGCAGATCTTTCTTTTAAAAATCTGGAAAGAAATTAATTAAATCTACTGAATTGTAATCCTCATTTGCCTGCTCATTTGCATCTGTCTGATCATCAAGATTTAGCAAAGCAAATTCTCAAGACACCATCTTTCTTTCATTATCAACTGACAAATCTTCTTCTTCATCACTGTTTGTTTCGTTGAACACAAAATTGAACAATTTATCAAACACAGAAGCCTCTTCCCAATAATGACACTGGACTAGAATCACAAACAACGAAGCTATGTTAATTTAAAAAAAGGCCAATTTTTACAAGAACTGGTTCCTTAAGAGTATTGACCAAATGTTGATTGGCCATTCAGACTTTATTTCATCCTCACTGTGTAAAGGAAACTGTTCAGCTGTTTTTACACTTCTGTTCTTACTCTGATTTGTGACCACCTGCAAAAGCATTACCTGTTGCTGATACGTAGGGCTTTGTATCATTTGAACCTGTCTCAGCATGTGCATTTGCTGTACAGGCACCATCTGCACCTGTGGCTGTATTTGTTGCATTTGTGGCATTTGTACCTGATGTACCTGATGGTGTGCATTCTGTACCTGCTGTATTGGATTTAAAGGCTGAACACCTTGCATATTATTCACATTGTTCTGGACATTTTGACCCTCCATCCTAAGTCCTCTCATGCTCTGATATGAATTGACACCATTTGTCTGTTCTACAATTCCTCCTTGATTTAACATCGGGCACAGTCTCTTCCAATGTCCAATTACTCCGCAAATATGACAAGGTAACACCTTTCGCCGTTGCTGCTCATCCTGCATCACCACCGAACTCAAATCCACATTTTTATTAACCATCGGAAGCATCATTCCACCTCGACCTCTACCTCGATCTTGACTCGGAAACAAACCATTTCCATGTGGCACCTGTTGAAAATTTCCCTGTAATCCTGTCTGTGCAGCCTTGATGTGCATCACCATCGCTTTCTCTTTCAGCTTTTTCTGCTTCATCTCAATTTCATCACTACAATATTTGGCATACTGCAACACCTCATCAATTGGATTTGCCTGGCAGCAAATTAAATGATTATTAATCATCTGATTTATTTCTGGTTTTAACCCTTCAACAAACCTGAACACCAAATGAATTATGCTCTCTTTCTCAATTGTTTCCACACCACTGAATTGTTTGAACGCCTTCAACAACCTTTCATAATATGCATGAACTGATTCCTTTCCTTCCTGTGATTTCTTTCTATCCGTTGCCAATCAACATTTTCCGGAGAAACTCTTGTTTTCAGAAACTCAATGGCCTTATAGTAATGTTTCATTACTTCAGGAGATGGTGCACCTGTTTTCAAATCTCTTTGCGGTTCACTCGTTGGCCAATCAACACTCCTTTTGCATTCAATCCACAAATCTGCTGGAACAGCAATATCAAAAAGTGTGTTCAGATCTTCCCACAAACACTTCGCAAGTTTCACAAACCTATCTGTTTGCTGATACCACTCCATTGGTTTCTCTCTCAACCTCGGATAATCATTTGTAAAACTTAAAATATCACTCCTATTCCAAGGTACATGTATAAAATTCTCTCCTGGTGTTTCTCTCATTGGCAGCATTTTCACTGACTCTCCTGCCTGTGTCACATCATCTTGTTTTGGTCTTTCTCTTTTCTTGACCCATCTGCCTTCCCATTTATCTAATGCTCTCCAAACCTGTACTCTCTCAAGTAATTCTCTAAGATGTGTTCTCATCCCTGCAGATCTCATGTGTGTAAAATCTTCCTCCTCCATGTTTAATCTGTAACTTCTTTTCAAAGTCTTCATTTTTGACAAATCTTTGTCATAATCATCTGCTACTTCTTGTACCTGCTGGTAGACTATCTCTGCTCCTCTAGTAATTATTTTATTTAGAAAGCTCAATTGGGCTTCAGCATAGGACTCAAGTCTGTTCACTCCTATGGTCCATTCCAAGAGTTCATTTCCTTCCATGTTGAATCTCACTCTGTTTATTGTTTCTTCCTCTCTATCTTTTCTCTCTTGTGTTGTTGAATTACTTAAATCTTCTAACCATTTTGTTATTTATTGTGCAGACAAACCTTTCAAAGAAACTCCATTAGCTTGTGCACCTAAATATCACTCTTGTCCTGAACTTGCGCATTGTTGAGGAACCATTACTCTCTGTCCCTGACTATTATAAAATATAGTCCCGGAGTTCTCAACAGGAGACAAATCTATTAAAGAATCAGTCTCATTAAAACTTTGTCCTTGTCTAGGAATTGATTTTTCCAAAACTCCATTCTGATTTTTAATCAATGAACTCACTCCACTATTGTCTACATGTGCATATAATGGAGCTACTGGACCCATCGTAATAGGTAAGGTAATTGCATCTGGATTAGCTAAAGATCCAACCCTCTGCATCTGTCCTGCACCCAGGCTCTGGATTTGTGGAATCTATATTTGAACAGGCTCTCTTATGTTCATTCCTTGCTGACCATGTGACAACACTAAAGTAGTAGTCGTCCTCACAATCTGAGCCTCTGGCTGTATTTCAGGAATGTTTATTTCGAACTGCTATGTGTTGTTCAATGAATCATTGAAACTTCTCTGCATCTGAACTCTTTCATTGTTCAAGATACCCCTTGATATTTCTGATGTGGATGCTGCAGTAGGAATTGTATTACTAATTCCACTCCCATTTGACTCGTTATCACTTCTCTGATTCGCATTTGGTGGAGGATAAGTCTAAAAAATCTGAGAAACTATTTCATCTTCACCCATCTCATCGTCATAATTAAACATAACTCGTTTCAAGTCTTTCAATTTTTGTTCTTTTAGTCTCTGTTGAACCTTTTTTCTTTTTCTTCCCATCTTTTGTTTCATCCTCATCCTCCTTTGTTCCTGCAGGAAATAAACTAATTCCCTATAATGTTTCTACTGTCCACCTTTTCTGCTCTTTATTCCATCTAGATTCCGCTAACGTCTTTTCCACTTTTCTCATTTTCTTTTCAAATGTTAATGCCTGTTGCTGTCTGGCTACCAGTTCCCAAATCGCTAAAGCTTCGTATTGTGCTGGCCTCGGTGGAGGTTTTAAACTGTACATTTTTGACCTCACATTATCCAAAATTCTTAAATTGAACGTTCTATTTTCCGGAAAAGCCGAACAACCTTCTTTTCTTGTAATTTGGACCCAAAGTTTCAACCAAAGACATGCTCCTGCTCCCTTCTCCTCAAATACAGTATACGCGGGAGTATTCTTTGGTGGACAAACCTCTCCTTCAAGTGCCAGAATATACTCATCACCTCTCAGCGCACTTCTCAAAGCCTTGAAAAACTTCATTTTCGACTGAAATTTATTTAAACCTGATGTCCACAACAAAAATAATTTACAAACTTAATTAAACTAAGCAAATACAAGTATTAAATCAAATGAAAAAAGAACAATCAATCAAGAAAAGTGACTATGATCCTACAATTCTCTTCAACCCTCTCACCTTCCAATCGCGTTACTCTATTGTCGGACTGATCGACGAATCCATGCGTGACTCTTCTCACTAATCAACCAATCCCAGCGCGGCACCACTTACGTCACACTAACACATACACCCCTCCTAAGCTCGCTCGCTGAGACACTGACAAAGCCTATCGTACCGATTCCTTTAACAACCCTCGTGTAAAATCAACTCAATATTAATTTGCAAGCTAACTTAAACCAAAAGGTAAGGAAACAAATTTGCTCATTTGCTACAGGTAGGGTAATACAATCGCTTCAGAACCTTCCAAAGTAACCTTCAGATTTTGCCTACTCTTTTTCACAGTTCCCACAATCGTGAGTAAAATTCAACCTGCAAACTTCACTTCTCAACTGATCCTTGGACTGTTGTCCTAGTGCACTTAGTTCTCACCAAGTCTTCAGTATAGTTCCAATCACACCAATTCTCACAAACTCGAATTATCAATCATGCCGGATCGGTCTATTAAATGAACGAATTACAACATATACCAAGTGTCTCACTACACCTGTCAATATACTCCGGAGTTCCAGACCACTCTCCTTAGGTCTGCCATCAACAACCACGTGGATAATTTTTCCTGCATCAAGCGCCACACTCAAATGAAGAACGCTGCTTCCCTACTCTCATGACTATAGGACTTCGCCCACTCCATCTAAAATCTACTTGAGTATTTCCACTCCTTTAAACTCATATTCACCTCAATCATCTGCAAATTAGCTAAAGCTGTGCAAGCGCAAATCACTTCACTCAATTTAACCAAACACCGCTAGGAACATACCCTTCTACCTAGAGGGTCTCTAAGAACCAGGGAAAGTCACTTAAGGCAACTAGCAACTCACCTTGTTAAATCCGTATAACATTTTTGAAAAAAGAAAATTCAACAAATTTTACTTTCACAAGGAGAACCTTACATTAACTGCATTATGACATCATGAAACAATGACGTAACCGTAATCTTCTACCAAAAACTGCTGCAGCACCACAGAATCCTAGCTATTATCTATACTGTATAGTGGATCCTGCGCTAGAGGTCAATGGATCGAAGCAACATAGTTTTGAGGGGATGTCATCAATGTGAAATGTAAGCATCAACAATAATCAGCATAATCAAAGATTTTAAACCTCAAACAATAACCACAACAGTTTATTAAGAAGAATTATAAAATGTATTTTCCTAGATTTACAACGCTAATGTTACAAAGATAACTCTCAAGCACAAGTGGTAAGCATATAGATTTAAAAGTGGTTGATTAGAACGTCTTATATATCTAAGTCTAATCAAAACAACTAGACAAATAATCGGCAAAAGAATTACACTTATTAGTAATACTAGAACTTGTAATAATGGCAAAGTATACATTAGTACAACATTCAAAAGATGTCAATGTAAATCACGAGCATTCTAAGTTAATACCCTCTCTAACCACAAATTAACATTAACTTCATGTAAAAAGAATTTAGAAACACAAATTTAGGAAAACTCTTTTATTTGGGTTATTATAAAAAATATATTATTAATAAGCAGCAATCAGATTATAAATTGCAACTGGTACCTGGAAAGCAAAAGAGACACATGTAACATTACAATGACATACCCCAATCGATAGCAACAAGCAGTCTACTTCAGCAAGGGGACACCATCAGATATGTCTTCAGAAGAATCGGGCCTAACAACAGCTAAACCCACACAGCTAATATGACTTGAACCATCAGCAGGAACACTGGAATCTAACGACTTCAATCTCTCCCGCTAAAATCTGCAATCTCCTCTGATTCATCTCTCATCTCTCTCTAGAAAATCCTACCTAGGTTGTTATACTAATCTCTAAAAAGCTTATGATTGGTCAGTTCATGAGATGGTTACGTTTCAGCCAATAGAATATCTAATCGATAACCTAAAATACAACATCATTACACTAACTAAAACATTTGCTCAACAGTAACTTTTCCTCTTCTGTCTCGACTGTAGCTCTATTGTTCCATCTCGACGAAAGTTCTCTTCTCAGGAAGAAACTTTTACAGTTGCAATCTTTACTTCCATCCTCGAGGAAGAAATCACGTATTAGTAGCATTCTCAAACAATAGAACATTCAACTTATGCAATGCTCAGTTAAAACATGGCCTTGTAAGACATAATGCAGTAACCCACTAGGGGTAGCTGTGGACACATCTATTAAAGCATCGAATACACTTTTATGTAAGCATTGAATTATGGAAAATAACCACAACATTTAGTTATAATTTTGCTCAGTTAGGAGCAGAAATGAACTGTGGCAATCATTTTCAAAAGTCACCCGGTTACACGTTAATTCATTATTATACATTTAGTTTACTAAAATCATTAATAAACATGTTAGAAAATTCACACACTCACACTAGCAGGCTTCAGTCTGCCTCTGATATATTAATTCCCCCTAGAAACCGTCACACATTTTATCTGATTGTGCTGAGGCCTGTGAAATAAAGTGCGTGTATTCCTGCAAATCATTAGAATGCCAATACAAAAGCCCCAACAGCTATGACCATGCAGTATTGAGAACCATTTAAGTATTACCAGCATGTCCATTTGACCAGCACACACAATTTTGTTGCCCTTTGTCAAGAGATTACATTTCATGAGTGGCCTGTTTAACGGCCCTGAGCTGGGCACTAGCTGTCTCATGCATAGAGTAGGCATAGGGGTCACGAGGCAGAGGGCATTCTCCATGGAGTGAGAGTAGAGGATTTAGTAATGTAGTGGCAATGAAAGCTCAGAGCTTCTTATGCCTTCTGTTCTCCTGCAGATGCTAATGCAGACATGTGAAGCTCACACGTGAGGCATAATTACATTGCGTGTGGTCAGTAGGCTGCTGTATGACTAGGAAAGAAGGCAGAAGCTGAGCCCTGAAGCCTTAAGTGATTCGACCAAACCTCACCTGAAGAAGCAAAAAAAAAACACCTGAAGAAGCAAATAAAAAAGCAAAACAAGTACATCCTTTCTGCTACTCCTGTTTTACGTACCTGGCTAACTGCAGGGCCGCTACTCGGAAGGTCCTTGCTCGTGAACACCTGTTGCCTAATTTACTTTTTCTCTAACGTGAAACATAAAACGGGTTACAAACCAGACAGATACCTATGATGGGAGACTCTGTACTCTTACAGATAACAGTTATATCATCTACTTTTATGAAACAAAATCCTTCAGTGAAAACACCAAAAAGGAATAGGGGGGATATTATGAAACTATCAGTAGCTTTTGATGGAAAGCGCTTCATGCTGCTTGCTCTGAGGACTTAAAAGGCTGTTTACGTCAGTCTCCCCATCCCCAGGTTATGATGGCTACAGGACCGTATGAGTTGTGTGATCACTCCAGTTGCTTGACAATATAAGGACCTGGATGCTGTCAGGTCCCCAGCGTGCCCTCTATAGTGCTTAATTCATGCTGACTGTAGGCGGGGACCACTGGCACTAGGTTTCAGGATGTAGTTTTCATCTTCATATTATGACCCATAGCAAGAGAGAGAAAGGTAGAAAAGGGAGAAAGGCGGAGGAGGAGAAGCAAAGGGAAACAGTGAAAAAGCAAGAAAGCTGGGATGAAACTAACCTGCAAGAGTGAAATTGAGGGACAGGAAGTGTAGCGTGGTGGAAGATGGATATTTGAGGTGGAATCACGCTGGAGGTATTTATTTATTTATACAAATGAAGGCCTGGTGCTATACAAATGGATCAGTAGGCATTCTTCATTCTTCTGCCCTACCTCGCCGCCAAGTCATGGAACAACCTCCCAATCCACCTCCGAACAGCATCCTCGGTCACTTAATTTAGAAAGAGAATCAGGACCTGGCACTTTGAGTGATGACAGCAGGATCCCAGCATCTGCATACCCCCTTGGGTGATTAGCTGTGCTTTATAAATCTTGATTTATTGATTCAAAGTGAGAAGAATGCTATGATTGACTACACTAACCAGCATGCACTGCTGCCAACACATGCGATTAATTATTTTAAAATGCTCCCTGTCTGTTAAAATAGCAAGGGTTTCAGCGGCAGTCTCAAATCAGCCGCTTCATAATGTAATCCAGAAAAATTAATTATTTTTACACAATCCTACAGTTTTAGCCATTTTGTTTCAAAATTGTATTCTTTAAAAAATATCTAGTTTATGGAAACATCCACAGTGCTATGTTTCCAATAAACGTTGTTAAAAATTTATGAAAAGGAACATGTCGACACTACAGCAATACTTCAAGCTAAGCCTTTGAGCCACCCATGTTACTTACATCAGTTAAAATTTTATTTTGCATTTGAGTGTGTACTTAGATGAAATATTGAATTCTCTCTTTTAACCTATCTTCATGTAGCGCAAATTTACTGCACTGGGGCAAGTGAAAGAGTGGTAATGTGTTTAAACCTCTCATGCGAAGCAGGCATGCTAATCAATTATTCAGAATTGCTAATCAGTAATTCATCTTCCACAATGCAGTTGTAAGGGTGGTGCCTTCCAGGCCACATAAATTGATTACATTAATTGTGGCATCTATTGACAACACCTCTTTTTGAGGACACACCTTTTATAAGGCAGGCTAGCAGGCCTGTTGTGCTGCCCCTAATCATGTTCTCTGGATTTCTTTCCCCATCGAGGGCAAAGTTAACATGCACAACCGAGTCTGCTCTATGATATAAAGTAGACTCCATGTACTTATGTACCACTGTAGTCTCAGGCCACAGAGGCCAGAGCACACCCACCCATATGATAGCTCACTGGATGGGCTACAGTACAAGGAAATGTCCTGGCTTTGTGGGGAAAAAGAAACTGCCACACTTCACATTGAGCTGTATATTGACAGAGACAGAGACCTCATTGCTGGCTTTGGATTGCCTTTGCAGACAGGTGAACTCGTGACCTCACATAAATTTAGGGGTACAGAAGAGGAATACCCCATTCTGAGACCAATGATCTACTGAACTCATAGCAATGCTGGAAAGGAAGGAGGGAAATGAGGATTTATAAGGAAATCCCTTATGGATCTTAAAGCCTATCTTTTTCGGAGAATGGCCATTCATGCTGACTGGCATACTTATGCAAAAGGAAGTATGTGAGGACTCTGATGTCAAGAGTCTCTTCTCCCTCCTTGTCGTGCACCTGGAGTGAAGACCACTGCCATGTCAGCATAAGCTCCCACACATGGAGTGTCCCTGCCACGCAAAGACTTCCTCTAGGAACAAATCTTCTGGTGGTGCATTTCCCACATGCCTACATTCTGTCAGTCCAGAGAAACTGGAGGCTACCAATTTCCCAGCTTCATGTTCTATCTCCACTTATTAGCCCTGTTTCATCACATAACTCTGGATGTAACCTACAGGTGAAGTAAGAGTGTTGTGGTTACCCTCCTGCAGCCCCAGAGGAACCTTAATATCGCATAACTGAACCCAAGTGGTTTTCCAGTGCCTAACAATCTGATTCTGGTACCCCTGGTGACATTCCTAGAGGGTCATGGTTGCAGCATATCTGCTTGCGTACTTAAATTGATTATGGTGTTGTAAAAACTCTTGTATTTCAACAAGGCTGCTGGATTTGGGGCAGCAGCACCTCTACTTGTAGGCGACTGAGTCACTCCCACACCAGTTGGCAGCTGTCGGCCCAACCATCTTGGCTCTCTAGCAGCACTTCACCCTAATGGTAAAGGTGATTTGTGGCAGCCTAGCGCATGGAACTCTAAAAACCCCTCAGGGAAATCGTTGTGAACAAGCATTACCCTTTTCTCTCGAAAATACAAGTCTCTTATACGCATACCGGCAGGAAAGGAAATTCAGGATAATTTTCAATACATTTATTGAAAAGACTGAAATCTACGATAAAATGCATGAGCTGCAATGATTAGGACAAGGAGGAATAACAAAATCAGGATTGTGAATATCAGAGATGTAAAGATGAACAAACACAACATATTGCAATAAACATGAATATACAATTCCCATATAAAGCCCATTCCCTAACCTAACGAGAGCATGGCATTGTAAGCCAAATCTGTCCGTGCAGTGTCCATGAGAAGCACACCCCACTCCGTTACCTTAGTACAAGGTCAGGCTTCCAGTCTCCAGATCAGGCTCTGTAGAGACACAAAGGCTGAGGTCAGCTGCAAACTGGCATGCAGTGTAGATGGAAAATCCTGACTGGGATCCCCTCTAATGCCCTTTGTTCTATAAGGTGTTTATATAAGGGACATGTTTTTTCTTGCAAAATAAGCCTGACGGGGGTATGTACCTAAGTGTTAGACTATTTGTACAGTCTTGTGGCGGCAATACCAAAATATTATCCTGTGTTCTTTGCATTCTGTTCTTGCCAACCTGGGGCAAAAGAGCACAATGAAAATATGTCATGCATAACACTGATAAGGACGCTCTTGCAGGATTGCGAGTGATTATGAAAATAAAACATTACTACTAAAACAAGCTGTACTAAAATGAATAAAATCGAATAAATGAAAAAAGGAGCATATTATCTGGTGAAAGGGCACAGGCCACAAGCCTAAGCCTAGCCAAATACTGTGTCCAGGCAAAGAGCTAAAATGGACCCACAACAATGACAGTGTTGAGTCTCTGAACTCTGCTGGAAAGTGTACCCCTGGCATCTGTCTCATCTGCCATCTTTACAGCCCCCTATCAGCTGCTGAGACCCATTACATGAAACACTGCTGGCTCCTTTATTAGGTTCTTCTTGACTGACATCCGCAACAACTCTAGCCCACCTAGGATATCCACTCTCTAGTCCACCTAGGTATGCATTCTTTGCTGAGCTGGTGACCAGTTAGACCACTCTGCTTTTCTCAGCCTTACAGCCTGCTACTGATTCACCCATGGTTCCCAGTGACCTGGTGCTCTACCAACTTATTTATCGGCTGGACAAATCTGGGGTATCTGCATTATGTGTCCCAACCACTGCCCCAAATAGAGCTCTGAGAGAACCCTGTGTTCACACCTCAAAGGTTGTTGGACTTGTCTGTATGTATGTGACATTTAGATATCATTAACTGATTCAAAAGGCAGAGGTGTGCCGCACAGGGTTCAAGGAGAAGACAGGGTCAATGTATGCTTGGAGTGGGTAACTGGTTTCTAGGAGTAAAAGTTGACTGGTACTGCATCACAAGGTAGCGTTCTTTAAAAAGGCGTGTCTGCAACTCCTTTCTAAACTGGAGCAGGGCTTGGGCAATCCTGATGGATAAAGAAATGACGTTCCAGATCCTGGGTTCATAAATAAAAAGGCATGTTGCCCTGTTTTTTCTTTCTGTACAGCTCTTCATAACCAGGATGATGGTGCCCTGGCATCAGAGATGATGAGCATGTCAAACAGATAGGTTTCTGGTCATGTTGCCTTTGTAAATGATGCTGCTGGTTTTGAAGATGATGCGAGCCAGCAAGGGCGCTTCTGGTATTAGGCCATCTTAGAGTTCTTGGCATTGTGTGCCTTGAGGGCGAGGTTACTGTACAGGGTGGATCCAAGTGACTTAGCATTCTGTTAAAGTTGGGGGTTGAAATCTACCCAGATTTATGCTGTTGAGATTTTTGTCATGTCCTTCTGTGCCTTGAAAGAGAGTGCCACTGTTGTTATTCATGTTCCTCTCGGGCAACCGCAGAGAACACCTAGAGCAGACATCTCGAAGTGCCTTGGACAATTTCTAGCAAGATTTGGATTTCTTATGATTCCCATCTGAGATTTCACCAGTTATCCTTGATGGACACCTATTTAAACCCTGCCCTTCTCAGAGCATGAAAACTCCAAATTCACATCTGATGGCCCTAACTGTACAACCAATACCATATCCACAACAGGAACACTATACATTTCAGCAAGGACCACAAATGTGATCACCAGCAGATGCGAACATTAAAAGACGGAGTGCACTCTTTAATAGGTATCTAAAGGCTTTAGACCCCGTAGTGAGCTTGTATAGATGCGGAGCAGGTTGCACTCACATTTGCTTTTAGCAAATCTTGATTTGAGAACATTCCTTCAGTTTATGCCACGTGCATTGCTCTATGAGATTGTTTCAAAGGCATGTCAAATGATCTCTTCCTCTATACTGTATATGTCTCGTTTCATTTCTGCTTGTCTGTCTCTCTTTAGGAACATTATCTTCGCATGTTTGTTAGTCAAGCATATTTACACCAAGCATCAATCACCAGGGTGTAGATCCATGCACAAACTCTGATGGAGGTACCATTATTTTGTTAGTTTCTCCAAGACTAATGTTACCTGTCTTTCTCTTTGCCCAGCAATCCCTAGTTTGACGGCATACCGGACCAAAGACTACTGTTTAACCCAAAAAGCCTGAAAACCATTGCTACACAGACCAGTCTCTGTCACAATAATCAAATAACGTAGCCCTCCAGCAGTTGCAGAAAGATTCAGTGGGATCAATTGACCCAACTGGTTCTGTCTAGATCTTTGAATATTTATATAAATATATTTGAAAAAAGCTGGGTTCACCATCAGGTCATTCTCAACACCTTCTGGGGAGAAACTCTGCAAAGGAGTCAAGCCCGTTCTTTTATAGTTTTATAGTTGGTGGTTGTTTAAAGTATTCAGTGGGTACTAGCCATTGTGTCTCTAGCTGATTACTGTAGACATTCCTGTACTGTTCACTCATGTTTTCACATAAACAGAAACATGCATTCTCAACCTTAGCCCAAAGTCTTACGGAGGCATCTTGCATTCCATTTCTCTCTTGCCAGAACCATCTTCCTAGTGTGGTGAGGGGGCACATCTATAGCACAGGACATTTTACTCACTTTACATAGGAGCCCTTGTCATCGCCACATTCTTTCTTATCTTCTGAATCTTCCAAAGTATCTATGAGGGCAGCCGCAGCTCATAAACATTTCAATAGGTGGGTGTAAATACCATGTCCAAATTTCACGGAGATTAAGCAAAGCATACAACCCCAAATCAGGAATAAGCTATGTTTTTCTATCCACAGAACAACCCTAAAAAAATAGGGCCGAATGATGCTTTTAGCTGAGGAGGTTTCGAAAAAAATAAAATAAATTAAAGTGTTTGGGGACAGATGTATTAATTCTTTTGTGGTCACAAAACGTTTGCATAATTGTTTGCAACTGCAAAAAACATGTATTTCCTATATATGAAAGTGATTTATTGGACCAATCTAAAACATAATGAAACTAAACGAATCAGTCACCAGTCACAATTTTGTGAATGCAAATAGCGAATACCTATTTATAATTACCTAAATGTGATTCCTAATTGGCATGTACAAAGCATCTGCGAAGTGCAAACAGTCTTAAAATGGGCATTTTGGATTCACAAACTACCATCAAGTGGGAGCACCTGGCAATTAGGTGCAAGTATAAGAGGAAGAGAAAACATTTTGGAATTTCATTATGGTTGTTCTGTGTGTTCTGGCAAGGAGGATGAGGGGGATTTCTCCACCTAGGAAGAAACAAAGAGAAACGATTTTGAGAGTTACTTTATTATTTCAAGAGAATGAGGAGGAGATTTATGACAAATATCCTCTGAGCAGTAATGTCATTTTGAACTTTATTGCTGAATTAGGCCCTTGGGCAATATTTCCCAAACTGTGGGTAGCGACCAATTGGTGGGTTGCCAGTTGATTTTTGGGATGTCGCAAAAGTCCAATAAATAAATAAAGAATCTTTTAAATTCTGTATTCATACTGTCACATTTGCTGAGCTTCAAACACAGAGGTCAAATATCGGACTATGGCTTCTAACAAATTCCTGCTTAGTTTTTTAGCATGCAGATTGGTGTAAATACCTGTAAAATGTGAACTTTACATATTCAGCAGATAGAAAAGTAAAAATGGAGCACTTTTTGGGGAATTCTGAAGTGTGATTGGCACAAAGATTTTCGCAGAATGAAAACAAATCAAGACATTTTACTTTGTGACACACACATGATACTCATCTGTGTGCAAAATAGTTTTGTCAGCAAAAATATATGTCCGTGCAAAGTTAGTGGACATTTCAAATGAAAATGTGATGACTGTAAATGAAAGCCCACTATCACACAATGCTTTAGTTACATAAAACATATCTCCTGCCTCTTGTCCACTAAAGCTAGGTCGGTTGTGAATGTTTGCTGACCTAAAAAGTGGGTCGTGGTTCTAAAAGGTTTGGGAAACTCTGATCTAGGGACACAAATTGGATTGAGTCTGTACCCACATGTGTTGCTATAGTTCTTTGGTGCCTTTAAGTTCTGGTGCCAGCCAGTTATCACGGTATAGTAGCCATAGCAGGAGGGGTTTCACAGAGCTCCCTTTCTACGTTCTTTCACTGTTTTCTAACTACAAGGTTATTAAATGCAAACACACACGTTGTTTTTTGAACACTCATCAACAGCTGCACCAAACCCCAGTTAGATATTTTTTAGAGTTGCAAATTTACCACAAATTATAGGTTATGTGGCGGGAGCACGTGCTTCAATATGTCCACCAAGTGTAATAGAATATCTTTACAGGAATTGGAAAAGTCAGCATTCCTTAAACATATAGATACTATGCAATGCATACAACTGTCTTTTAACAGGTGTCTTTGGAAAGGCCTTCTTATTAGTCAAGTCAAAATAACTTTATTTAGGCACAAGGTCATACGTACAATACAAAATAGGCTGAAGTGCAAGAGTGCATAAAATCATTAAAAAATTGCCAAGGATAGAAATCACAATCAGCTGGAAACATCATAAGTTGATACAATGTCCAGATTAATCTAGAACGATGGAAAATATCTAAGAACCAGTAAAACATTGAAAAAGTATTCAAAGCAGCCATAGTTTTGTTTGGAATAATACCATAATCAGCAGAGGCACCATTAAAATCACTGATAACAACAAATGGACCTAAGGAGTACTATGCCACACTTCATGATAAGGGAGAAGATGAATAATCATAAGACATTATTTAAATAAATCTAATTTAAAATATTTATATTATTTTTTAATGATCATGTTTGTCTTGTAGGTGACTGCCCATATTCTATACGGCCTTGGATCATAACACCTTACCTCAATGGAGCAACACCAAGTGGATGGAGATTCAAGGTTGCTCACAGATTTAGGAGGGCACTAATGCAGCACACCTTTGGACTTCTGAGATCCAGATTTAGGTGTCTGCATAATGCTTTCAGTAGTCCCCTAATGTAGCTTGTAGGATTATCTCTGGTGTGCTCTTTTGCACTGTGAAACATGAGTTAGTATAAAGGTTTCTGTTGGTAAAGTGCAGTTCTCTAAATCGTGATACTCGTCCTTTCAAAAACATCTTTCTCAACAACCAAACATGTAATATGTTGAATAAATGTTGTTAAAGGATAAAACATTTGCTAATGCATATAAAAGACTATTTATACAAATATTTTATGTCTCTTTATATTTAGACTTAAAGTATTCGTTTTTTTTGTAAAGCTGAACTTAATATCACTCAAAAATTGGAATATGTTTCCACACGCTGATAAAAGGTAACAGGAGTGTGTGTCTTTTCTGTAAGCATTCCTAAATTATAAGCCTGCCTGCTGAGAAATCTACAGTACGACAAAGCTTTAAATATGCATCCGAGTCTCACTAGATGGATAACTGTGATGGGTTGCAGGACTTATTTGCACACTACATAAAGCATAATGCATTTCTAGATGCATCCTGAAAGATGAAATAAGTGTTAAACAATGTAAAAGATGTCTCATGTAAACAATAGAGATTTAATAAATCAATAGGAATATCTTTAGTTGTATCTTACAAGTTAAGAGTTTGAAAGCAAATTGAACTAACCTACTAGCGGTTGCACTGGCTCTGAAGTATCTATGGCTGTTAATCCAGGCACAGTCTCTGGTACCATAGTACTTTTTATTACTTCATCCAAAGGTGTAGACAGGTTCACTGGATGGTCCTCCTCCATGTTCAGCAGCCTCTTTTCTCTCACTGGCAAGCTTCCCATTTGTCATCTTTCTGATTTCTTCTGTGCCTTTAGTGGTCACTCCCACAGAATTAACCCTTTCCAGAATTTGGGACCAGACCTTCTTTCATGGAATGTGAGTGATCGTTTTCCAAAACAACTGGTAGCTGTTTGGGATACATTCATTCTCTATCACTCAGCTGACTTATCATTTTAGATTCGCTTCTTCTAATCTCCTTTCAATTCCACAGCTAAGCAATGCGCAGGAAACAGTGCACTTTCTGCTTGTAAGGTAATCGGTCACATTACAACACGAGCTGAATCATTAATAGTGATTTGTTTTTTAAAGGATGAGTATCTTAATAAATCACTAATTCAGAATACTGTTGCTTTGTACATTTGATTTTGGGACTTACATTTTGTGATTCGTTCCCATTCACAATGTTAATATACTTGCCCTTTGGTTTTATTGGTAGTTCTGGAGAAGCACTCACGAAATAGGCCAGTGCTTGAGAACCATAAAAGTACAACCAAAGCAGCAGCAAAGGGTTCTTGTACTAAGAAATTGAGGTGATCACATCAATAATATAGGTTCCAAAATTAGAATAGATAATCACTCATTATCAGCTTTATTTGTTTTTAGAAACCCAATTGGTAAATCCCCAAGGATCAGCTTTTCATTTCCTGATAATATACTCTATAAATGCTAGTGTTTTATTATTGCAAAATACATTATTTTCCCCCAAAACATCAGTCCATCATTGTCTTCGAAATACAGGCCTTTTTCCTCCAAATGACATATTTATTGTTTTATTTATTACACTAGTTTCAACAAAACATCTGTTTGTTATTTTTAGCTTTTTAGCAAATATTTTTATGTTGTCCTCAACATTCCCCTGCCACTGAAAATATATGCACTTTGAGCATAATAATAATAACCTTAATCAATAAATTAAATGTATATCCTTGATTTTAAAGAAGTACACTAGTTTTGTTGGCTTTTCATTTTAATAAATAACCTAATCTCCCACAAACCAGCCATTTAATTAAAATTCACTCTTTCTGTCTTCAAATTCCATGTGACCAAGAAACACACGTCTGTCATTTTCTAAAAATACATTCATTTTGTTACAAAATAGCAGAACCCCACATTTAGCAAAAAATTGTCACTATCATGTGAGGTCCAGTAAAAGATTTTGGTAGACTAAACCTAAGCTCAAATCCTGGTGGCTATGGCACAGAGGAGATAGTCTTAACTTAAGGAAATGTGTAAAACATGAGTAAAATGACACCAAACAACTAACATTCAGTAAGACCAACTAGAAATATGATTTTTTAAAGTTTTAAGTAAAAATAATACAAAAAAGTGCAAAGTGCCTATGGAAGTCACTGGTTACACGCGCCTGGGACCTAAGCATGATTTCAGGCTGTCTGGGATGAAGTACAGGTTAGATGCACCAACCAGGTTCGACCCAGTTACAGGTTTTACCTTGGGACTTAAGGCCTGATTATGACCTTGGCGGATGGGATATTTCATCACAAATTTGACCGATATCCCGCCCGCTGTTTTACATGTTCCATAGGATATAATAGAACTTGTAATATGGCAGACAGGATATCCGTCACATTTGTGACTGAGTATACCATCCGTCAACATCGTAATCAGGCCCTTAGTCTTCTTTTCTGGAAGCCAAAATCCTTCACAGTTGCAAAGCAGCAGACTGTATTAAAAAAGAGCTCCATGACATCAGATAGGTGTTGGACGAGGTCTAGTTGAAGCTGTTGGTTTTGGTAGGAAAAGCTCAAAGCATGAAAAATTCAAATTTTGTGCCCATGGAAGTCCTCTCACAGGCCAGATATGTTTGGAGTCTTTCCCAGGTTAAGATACCTTTAGACTTAGAGCCTCATTACGAGGCTGGTGGTCTTGAGACCGCCAGCCTCGTTGTGTCAGTCGGACCACCACACTACAGACAGCCTGATTGACAAATTACGACCCTGGCGGTCAGAACACAAGGGTACCGCAGCCTCCGTTGTTCTGAGAGGGGTGGCAGTGGTCGGAGTCATGGTCAGCCACGGCTGCGCTGAGTGTAGCGCCACCATGCTGATTATGAGTCCACTTTCTGCCAGCCTTTTCATGGTGGGGACCCCGCCATAAAAAAGGCTGGCAGAAATGTAGTGCTTGGGCAGTGCAGGGGCCTCCCTGCCTAGCACCCTCGGAATGCACACTGTCTGCTAACATTGGACATCAGACAGGCAGACAGTGTACATCCCGAGGGTGCTGGGAGCACCCTCTGTGTGACGACATTAGCCTCGGCTCCTCATGGAGTCAAGGCCATTGCTGCCACATGGTTTCCACTGGGCTGACCGGTGGAAACCTCGTAATGGGACTGGGGGGAGACATCCAGCTCCAATGCAGTCTCCTCTCCATCGAGCTAGCGGGCCAATGGTCGGCCCGACAACCTCATAATGAGGACCTTAGTCTATTTTTGGAGCTTGGAATCCTCCAGTGGGGCAAGGCTGTGGGCTGTATCTGAAGAAGGCTCCACAAGGCCAAATACCTTCTCACAAGGTTCAACTGAATCAGATTTGTTGTTTTGGAAAAGCTCCAAGTGTGGAAAATCTGTTTCTTCAGTCCAGCAGCAATGCACCTTGGTCTAATTGGTTTGCCCCTTTCCTCCAGAAGGTCTTTAGTGAAAAAAAATTCCAAGGCCCAGATTTTACTGGGATGTTAGAAGGAGTACATTTTAGCACAGCCAGTGGTTCCAGGACCTCAGAAACAGAACTCGGAAGGGTCAAGCCTCACTCCAGCAAAGGCTACCAGCAGGGTGCAGGTCAGATGTAGTTTGTACTGGTCAGCTGGGCTCTTCAGGGAAAAGGCCTCTTGCAGCTTGCCATTGCCCCATAGCTTACACAGGAGTCAGCTAACTGACTCTTGGAGTTGACGTCTTTCTTCTGGGTAAAAGTGAGAGCAGGTCCAGCCCTTCAGGTCTCTTCTCAGGTCTCAAACAGCACATGCAGTAATTCTTCTATACTTCCACAAGTCCAGAATATTCTTAGAAGGATGCCAGGGATGCAACATTTATGCCTGGGAATAGCGTGTGGGTGGGGTGGACTCATAGTCCCTCCCTAAGCAATAGGGAAAAAGTTCCTAGGGTAACTATTGTCACTTTTGCAGCAGTGCCTTTGTGCACTACTGCAAACAATCCCACTGTGCACCCCACTGACTAGATCCAACATAGATAAACCCTTCTTCCCTTGTGCAGAGCTTGTGTGCCCACCCAGAGGTGTGGCCAGGTTAATAAGCAGTCCCATCCTCCTGTTCTGATAGTAGCTCTCCACCCACTGGGTTTGGTGCCTGCTTGAATGGGAGGACAAAAGAGAGGGCCTGTGCAGGAGTGAGCTACATCTATATGTTACAGGGGCGGCCCTTTGAAGTAAATTAGGTTCCGGGGCATTGGAAGTTGGCTTCCTGTCAGAGGAGCAAAACACCTTCCCACATCCAGGCCTTTGTCTCTGCTCTGGCTGCAGTTTTCACACCTCATCAGGAGGGTAATTCACAAGCAGATTGACAGTTGAAGGCAAATGCAAATTAGGTTCCAATAGCATCAGGCAGGAAAAAGGTAGAATTCTAGTATCCCATTTTCTTTCATATTTATTAAAAGTCCGGCTTCATTATTGAGTTATGTTTTATTAAATGTTTAATAAAGAAAATAGGTTAATTAATAAAAATAGGTTGCGATAGCAAAATCAATATTTACTATTGCTTCCCAGGGTTACTGTATGGACCTGCCAGCCTTTCCTTCTACAGTAAAAGTAGCTTTTAGAGTACTAGCCACTGTAAAGATATGTTAATCCTAAATTTTTACATGTCCCACTTTTAAATACCACACTGTCTAGTGGGCTACAACGGCTACATAGGGGTGACAAGATTTAAAAGTTTTATTTTAACAGGTTGGGTGGCAGGTTTAAACTTCAGCTGCCAGGCTGCTGAGGCAAGCCTGAGGTCATTTTCGGCTGGTCACACCAGTGGATGGCCCAGTAGTGCTGTAGTCTACAGATGACACTTAACTTTCTATGCCACAAGTGAACATTCAACATCATATACTGTGGATTTATAGGAAAGTTAAATATGCCTATTAGGTGTTAGCCAATTCTACATGTTCTAAGAGTCAGAGTACATGTACTGGGGCCTGGTTAGTAGTATTCCTGTGCACAGGGGCATAGAGAACAGCAGCATCAGTCCACAAAAATTGAAGGTGATCGCACAAAAGGAGGCATTTTCTCACATTCTGCTTCTCTTTTGAAAATACACACTCATTATCAAATGCCAGTTTGTCATTTTTTAACACTGCTGACCCCAGAAATCAAAGTTACATATCCTTAAACCTTTGCATATTTGGCCTCAAATATTGGCTTTTATTTTCAATGAATAGCAAATTTTGTGCTTAGGGTTAGCCTCCAATAAACGTAAAGTCCTAAGTACAAATGTACGCTGGTGTCTGCCATCATATGCCAGGGACACCTTCCAATCCACATTATGAGCTTCACTGACCCTGTACATCTCAAATACCCCAGTAGTTTCATATGACAATGTACCAACATTATATATTAGGTACAGCTTCTAATACCCAGTTTCACCTTCAGAAATTATGTCCAGACACATATTTCTGTGTATTGTCTAGTAATCTGTAGGGTGCTCAGACTTTTCTCCTGCACTAGTGTCATTGATAGATCAAACTTTTCTCCTGCACCGTATCCTTGCTAAGCTAGGCTAACCCTGTGCTAAACTTATTTGTTCCTCTGAAAGGTCTGCATTAGTGTTCATGCAAGCTCAATGCCTTCACCAGTTGGTAATCTACAGGGTGTTCATAGTCTGCTCCTACGCTTGTGTCCTTGATAAATTCGGCTAAATATGAGTAACACTGAGGCCCTCAGTACGAGTTTGGCGGTCACCGGATCACCACGCCGGAGGTCGCACCGCCGTCAGGCCGGCAGTGCAGACCGCCATATTACGACCACAGTGGTAATCCAACCTCAACACAGCCAAGTCACCTCCAGCACTGCCAGTGCAGTCATCTCCAGGCCGGCGGGGACCAATATACCACCCACCATATTACGAGTCAGCAGTACTCCAGGATTTCCGGGACGGTGCGACAACCACGAAAAGCCTGGTGGACACTGGTAGTATAAAAGGAGACACTCACCTCCAGGTACACAGACGCATCCACGACCACCATGGAACCCGAATTAGAAGTCTTCCCACTGCTGTATCCTGCCATACACCACCAGGACCAGCGACGACGATCAAGACAACAACCGTAAGTACACACTGGAGGGAAGGGCACTATTACACACCCACACACACACCCGGCACAGACAGCAACGGCCACACGCAGATAGACGCCCATATCAACACACACATCTACAGACACACACACCACCTACACAAATGCATATGCAAACTACACACACCAAAGCCAACAGACACATGCTATTCACACAGAACGAATATGTGACAGAACAACTAGGTCCTAAACAAATATAGCCTAAACCACTACTGCTAAACAACTGAAAGTCTCTACAACTAAGTACTGAACAACTACTGTCTAAACAACAATTGTGCCTGAATTACAATTGCCTGAACAACTAATATATATACATATATATTCTAAACAACTAATAAACCATAAAAACCCAAAAGAAAACCTTACCTCAAAATGAGTTGTTCAGGCAATTGTTATTCGGGCACAATTGTTGTTTAGACAGTAGTTGTTCAGTACTTAGTTGTAGAGACTTTTTAGTTGTCTAGCAGTAGTGGTTCAGGCAAGTAGTGGTTTAGACTTAGTTGTTCAGGATGTTTCCCCACAGTACACCGTACACGCACACCACCGCCACTGTCAAACACAGCCATACACAAGACTCCACAATCACACAACAACATCACAAACACAGAAACGCATAGTCAGAAAGGCACATCGAACAACTCCACCCAACAACACATACTGGCAGCAATATGTAGCAACAACACACAATCATATAAATAGTGCAGACGTCCGAACAAGGCCTCAGGTGACACGCCAAGACCAACCAACATACAAAGGACATCACAGATGCATCACTACACACATGGAGGCACACACCACTACCAAACAATGCCATGCGCAACCCTAACAACACATCACAACAAGCACATGGCACAAGTCATCAACCCAGCACATGCAGCAACATAGATACATCTCATAAACATACAACACACACATCAAAGTAGACAGCCATAACACAACCATGTTGAAGGAAATCCAGGACAATTTCTCAAACTTGACATCCACAGCTGTATGGGCAGATGTATTAAAACATATAAATGTATAACATTATTTACAGATGAGGCCTACTGGCCAGTCCAAACGTCTGAAGTGCCCCAGGCACATTCGCCAAAGTCAAATGCCCCATCTTGACTCCTGACTGCAAATTGGCCTCCACGTGGCAGGGGCATCAATGGGGCAGCCAGGCATCTCAGGGATGAGGAGGGGAGTGTGGTGGTGGGGCTTAGGAGGGGGTTTAGGAGGGGAGTTTTAGGCTTCAACTTTGATTGTGGGGGAGGGGGTTTGGGATAGGAGTAGGGACCTTAGGCTTTGGAGGGGGTGGTTTCTTTGCGGGGGCATAGGAGGACTGGGAGGTGGAAGGTCTGGGTTGAGGCAGGGAGACATGGCACTTAGGGGCATCACGGGGTGAGACAGGAGCAGGGAAAAGGTCACGACTGGCAAGGAAATCTTTTTTAGGTACACAGGGGGTCTTGGGTTAAAGGTTTTAGGAGTGGAGGTAGAGGGAGTGGTTGTAGGAGGTGTTGGTGTGCTGGACGTGGATGCAGATGTGTGCAATGTGTGTTTGTGTGTGGTGGGTGCTTTGGGTGGGTGAATGAGGGTGTTTATGTTTTTGGGAGGAGGAGGAAGAGATGCAAGGAGATGTAATGCAAGATGTGTGAGTGTATGTTGGGGTGGTGGCTGTAAGTAAGGTGGATGTGCTGCATGTGGTCGTGATGGTTGTCGTGGTGAGTACGGATGTGGTGTGTGGGGTGGAAGTCTGCGGGTCTGCTCTTGTGGTGTCTGTGGGTATGACAGGATTGGTGGCAGGATCAGGGTGTGTTGGTGTAGTGATGACAGGTGTGAGTGGTGGGTGATGTGACTGTGATGGAGGAGGTGGTGGGGCAGACAGTGTAGGGAGTGGCTGTTGTTGTGTCTGCAGGTGTGTGTTGACTGTGTGTATGCTTGTGGTGTGTACTGTGGTGCCTGTGTTTGTCTTTGGGCACAATGTCTGTTGTAGTGGGTGAATGCTGGTCTGTATGTGTGCTCTGATCCGCCCTTGCTTAGCGATGGCTCTCCACAACCCCTTTTTCTGATGGGTGCTGACCTGCATGGGAGACATAGACAAAAGGAGATATTCATGTATAGTTACAGTACACCTACAGTAGTGGCCTACACACAGCATGCACAGCTCATGCTCATACAGACTGCACAATACGCCATTTTCATTCATACAGCACAACCCCAGGAGTCAGTCATGCCATGTCTATATTCACACACTTTCACTGCCAAACGCCACCCTAGCTGATAAGTATACCACATTGTACTGACCTGTTTATGTGGAGCCCCATACAACTGTCCTTACAGGGGTAGGACCCCTTCCACCAGTATCTCCTGCTCCTCCGTGATGAAGGTTGGGGCCCTACCTCCTGCGGGACGTGCCATTGTGGCTTCCAGATACAGAATACAGCAGTTCATCCAGTGGAGGTCTTGCTTGCTTGAGTGTCAGGAGTCAAATGAGCTGGGCTATAGACAATGGCAGTCACCGACGCCGCAGTCTTGACCGTCACTGCCGGCGGTGATCATCATTGGCCTCAGTTTCCCATAGAGATCAATGTTAACCAATGAGGAGTAGCACGGTGATTCCAATCACCTCCTGCCATGACGACTAATGCAGGTGGAATGAGGTCACTTCCATCTGTCCTCTGCATGCAGGACAGGCGGCTGCCATTTTACATATTTTTATGATTTCTATGTCATCCTAGTGCGTCATAGCATGAAGTTAATCACTAGTTGCTGGGTGTGCGATATCAACACATGTGATGTGAGTGTCACCTGCCAAAATGTCTGGTGTAAAACCGTTTCAATGTGTGGATGTTTGATAACTGTATCCGACTTAGGGATGAGTTTACTATGTCTGACTTCCATCTCTGTACAGACCCTTTGTGACAAGTATAGCAATGGAATTGACAGTCAGGATGTCGCAGTTGTGTAGTTTGTGTATAACTGTTTCTCTGTTTGAGGTTTCACATACCTTACATGACTTGTCCTGTACTGCACTTTTATGGTGTACTTTAGTAACAACAGTGTAACAGATGTCCTGATATTTGTTCTGTTCTATGCCTAGATCCCATCCAATGGGGAGATTGAGAAATGCACCGGTATACCGGCCCCTAGTCGACCTTGCTACCATGGAAGAAAGACACATAGGGGGTCATTCTGACCCAGGCGGTCCTTGACCGCCGGGGCCAGGGTCGGCGGGAGCACCGCCAACAGGCTGGCTGTGCCCCGCAGGGCATTCTGACCGCGGCGGTTTGGCCGCGGTCAGAACAGGAAAACCGGCGGTCTCCCGCCGGTTTTCCGCTGCCCTGCTGAATCCTCCATGGCGGCACAGCTTGCTGCGCCGCCATGGGGATTCAGACACCCCATACCGCCATCCTGTTCCTGGCGGTTCGCCCGCCAGGAACAGGATGGCGGTATGGGGTGTTGTGGGGCCCCTGGGGGCCCCTGCAGTGCCCATGCCAATGGGCATGGGCACTGCAGGGGCCCCCGTAAGAGGGCCCCACAAAGTATTTCAGTGTCTGCTCAGCAGACACTGAAATACGGGACGGGTGCAACTGCACCCGTCGCACCTTCCCACTCCGCCGGCTCCATTCGGAGCCAGCTTCCTCGTGGGAAGGGGGTTTCCCGCTGGGCTGGCGGGCGGCCTTCTGGCGGTCGCCCGCCAGCCCAGCGGGAAACACAGAATAACCGCAGTGGTCTCCTGACCGCGGTGCGGTATTCTGGAGGGGGGAACTCTGGCGGGCGGCCTCCACCGCCCGCCAGAGTTAGAATGACCCCCATAATACAGATGTATCGTCTGAACCGTCAGACCATCAGGGAACTGTGTACCCAGTTGGAGCTGGATCTCCTACCAGCCATACGTAATCCACATTCCATCCCACCACCAGTACAGGTGTTATCTGTCCTGCATTGCCTTGCCTCAGGATCTTTTCAGGTGACAGTGGGACTGGCTGCAGGAATGTCACAGCTGATGTTCAGTTTTATGTTACAGGATGTACTGGATGCCTTACTCAAGCACTCGAACAGCTACATCAGGTTCCCACAACGTGCTGATATGTAGAATGTGAAGTCAGCCTTTTATGACATTGCACACGTTCCACATGTAACAAGGGCCATTGATGGCACCCACATTGCTTTAGTTCTTCCCTTGGCCAATGAGCAAGTCTAAAGGAACAGTAAGAATCGCTATTCGATCAATGTGCAGGTGGTGTGTCTTGCCGACCAATACATATCCCATGTGACAGCAAAGTTTCCGGGATCTGTACATAATTCTTACATCTTGAGGAACAGCAGTGTCCAACAAATAATGTCATGACTAGAGAGAGAGAGGGCCTGGCTCATTGGTAAGTGTACCACTGTCCATGTCTAAAGTCCATGCTTCTTCACTTCACAGTCAGCTGTATGCCTCTTATAGTTCCCTAATGATCTGTGCCTTTGTGCACATAGTTGACTCCGGCTACCCCAACCTGCCCTGGCTCCTGACACCAGTGAGGTACCCTACAACAGATGAAGAGGACAGTTACAATGAGGCTCACTGCCGAGTGAGGCGTGTAATCGAGAGGACATTTGAGCTACTGAAAGCGAGAATCAGATGCCTACATGTGTCCGGTGGTACCCTACAGTACAGACCACAGAAAATCTGCTAATAAATTGTAGCATGTTGCATGCGACACAATCTTGTCCTGAGAAGACACATTCCACTGTTGGATGAGGAGGAGGTGGCAGCTGGACCAGTGGCACAGACTGATGACTCTGGAAGTGAAGAGGAGGCAGATGAGGAGGATGCAGCTGACTCTAGGACTGAGTTGATTCAGCAGTTCCTCCACTGAATGCCAGGTCTAAAGTTAATGGGACCTCTAACTCTGTCTGCTTAGTGACATTGTCCCTCCTTGTGTTTTGCATCAGGGGATATGAGTACACTACATCCATCCACCTGTGTTAGGCATTTTGATGGGATGCTGAATTACCATCAGTGGAGGTGTAACTGCAATACTGCCAAAGCCATGTGGTACATGCTGTTGGCATGGCATGACTTCAGCATAGGGTTCCCTATGTTGCATGGTTTGAAGACTGCAGTTTGGATGTGTTTGGTCTGGCCTAATCCTGTCACATGACAGTTCAGCTACCCATCCACACTGTCCCCAAACCTGATGTCTGCTACCTACCTCTTTTAGACATTGCAAGATAGGTGTTCTGTTGGTGATGTTAGTTATGAGGAATGGTACTTTTAATCTGCATGTGTGTGTGACCTACATGCCTACCTTGTAGATATGTGGTGACCTCCCCACTGCAACATGATTCCTGTGGATTGCATAATGTCCTGTATGTGTATAGGTTGGGCAACATGGGAGAAATCATTGAAGCTTTACCCTATCTTGTTCTATCTTCAGGTCAGATGTGGGATTACACTCTGCTTTCTGACTCAACTGTCAGCACCCTTGGCATAGGATTACAGTACAGGAAGGATGTCATGACCAACCTGCTGGACATTCCTGCCACAACTGTCCACCTGTTAGACTTAATGACACCTTTATTAGGATTTAAATTTACATCTTTCACATTAAATGGTACTGGTGAAAATGATGACTGTGCTGAAATGAGTTTATTGTGATTCAACGTCCATTTGCTGAGGAGTGGGGTCAGTGGGTTTGAAAGCATCAGAGTAGGTGGCTCAGCTGTTGGTTTCACAGGTCCAGTCTCCAAGGGTCAAGGGGGAATAGGGTTTTGGCAGTGGACAGTCAACTGGGGGTCTCAGTGTCACACAAGGGAGAATGTTCAGGTGAGAGTTCACTTCCTGGTGGTGTTTTTGGTCTTGGGCTTGGGTCCTGCAGGATGCCTGGATGGATGACCTCGTTTGCATGGGGGATCCACAGCTGCAGAGGCAGAGGTGCTCAGAACCTGTGGGTACTCTAGCTGGGCCTCCATTGCAGTAGCTGTGGCAAATGTAGATGGCAGAGGTGTTTATTGGCTACTGGTAGGGGCCTGCTGGTGGGTGGAGGACACACGCAGGATGCTGGTGAGTTCTGAGAGCACCCCACAAATGGAGGCCATGTTGGCATTGTG
Source organism: Pleurodeles waltl (assembly GCF_031143425.1). Taxonomy (NCBI): domain Eukaryota; kingdom Metazoa; phylum Chordata; class Amphibia; order Caudata; family Salamandridae; genus Pleurodeles; species Pleurodeles waltl. The sequence continues at coordinate 1,011,383,138 of NC_090437.1, forward strand.
TGCCTGGCATTGCTGCATGGCCTCCTGGTGGTATTTCCTCTGCAGCCTCTAGTTCTGCTGCAAGGTTGTCAGTATTTGACCCATCCTGTCCTGGGATTGCTGGTATGCTCCCAGGACTCTGGAAATGGCATCCTGGCCAGTCATGTCCCATTGGTTCCTCGCTTGACCCAAAGTTGCCCTCCCACTGCCCTTTGCCCCCTGTGCCTGTGACCCTGACAAAGTGTGCCCACTGACACCAGGACCTTCATTATCTTGGATGTTAGGTGTCGACTCAGATCCCTGTCCTGTGGGGCACACTATAGATTGATCTGTCCTTGGGACACAGGTTTTGGGTGGAGGGGCTTCCTGTGGTGTAGTAGCCAAAGAGATGGGGGACTCAGATGTGGGCAGGGTGAGGCTGGTAGTGGTGGACTGACCAGTCATCCCGAATTGGGCAGGTGAGGTGTCCCCTTCCAGGCATCCAGAGTTGTAGTCCTCAATTGGGCCTTCTCCCAGGGGCTGGCTGTCTGTCTGTCTGTCTCTGGCATCCTCTGCTGGGTGGCAGTAGTAGGGATACCTGCGTATGGATAGGAAGTGTGTTACATTGTTGAAATGTACATGTTGTTCACATGGTTGTTTGCAATCATAGCCTTGACATGCTTTACAGTGATGGCAATGACATCTCCTAGACCAGTGGCAATATTTAAGGGTTGATAGCTAGTGATGTTGTGTGCTTCTAGTATAGTAGGTTGTGGTCATCAATGCTGTCATTGCCATGTACTAGTGAGCAGTCCAAGTATCCTGTAGGTGAAGGGGGTGACATGGTGTACTGCCATTTGATAAAGTTTGTTTTGACCAGTGTTTCACCACTGCGCATATTAGTTGCTCAATGTTCACCAGTAGCACATGATATGTTTTGTTCAGTTTAGCCGCCTATGGGCTTTGACATTGCATTAGTCATTACATTCTGTATTCTGCCTATTGGCTTTGACATGCTGTATCCAGTCTAGCCGCCTATTGGCTTTGACATTGCATTCCTATTGGCTTTGACATGATGTATTCAGTTTAGCTGCCTATTGACTTTGACATGCTATTAGATATTCTGCCTATTGGCTTTGACATGATATCATATATTACATTTTGTATTCAGCTCCGCTGCCTATTGGCTTTGACATGATATCATATATTACATTTTGTATTCAGCTCCGCTACCTATTGGCTTTGACATGATATTATACATTGCATTTTGTATTCAGCTCAGCTGCCTATGGGCTTTGACATGATATAAGACATTGCATTTTGTATTCAGCTTAGATGCTTATTGGCTTTGACATGACACTAGACATTGCATTTGATATTTAGGTTAGCTGCCTATTGCCTTTAACATGACATTGCATTTGATATCTAGGTTAGCTGCCCATTGCCTTTAACGTGGAGTTAGACATTGCAGTTGAGAATCCAAGCTGTATTTTTCCAAGCTGTGTTTTTGCACCAGAGAACCAAGATGTTTTTCTCACAGTAGACTAGACATGATAAGAGAGAGTACATGGGTGTTGTTCTCTCTGCTTGAGCTTGGGAACAGGAGTAGTCTTGGAGACCTGGCCAGTCTCCAAAAGGCTTGCTCAGTTTCCCAGGTCTGAGAGGAGGGGGCACACCTTTGTAACGAATGACACAGGCTGCAGAGAGTCAGATTCGAATCTGCCGGACCTCGTGCTGGAGCTTGGCGCAGGCTGCCAGCAATCCCGTGTGGGTAGATGAATCTCTCTTTCTCGCGGCTGACAGGGGTCATCAGCTTGCAGACCTTAGAAAGATGAAGCTGTAGATAGTTCCCACACGGTGAAGTATTTGTTTTGCTTTGCATTCAATATCTTATAAATATAACCTGCTGTGTATATTGCAAACTGATATATTTTGTTTGATTAACGCGGACTTGAAAGCTACTAATTCGTCATACATAAAATATTGTGGTTGGGGAATAATTAACAACAATAAAAGTCTTCTTTGACCTCAGAAGTGCATTTCTGTTGTGTTATGTTAGTGCTTAGAAACCAGATAAGAGGAAAGCAATACAATTGGTACCAGGAGTTGTGGGGTCGGTCATTAAGAGGTGATTAAGAGGGTGTTGACGAGTTGGTAGATTTCTAAGTGCACACTTTAAAAGTGTAATTGTTTTTGTTGTTTGGAGAATTACAGAAATTTTTTCTGTTTGGGGAATCACAGTAGCACGGCAGACCATGTCTGAGACATGTGTTGATAAACTGCCTGATGGTGCTAAGAAAAACTGTGAATTGTTTTCTGTTTGGGGAATTACAGAAGAAAATGCATGTGTAGCTAAAATGCCTGATGTAGAAAACGTGTCTTTTGGAAGTAATGATGACAGAAAGGTCTGGATACCTTTATCTGCTTACAGAGAAATGCAGGAGAAATGTAGGAAGTTGGAACATGAAAATAGGAATTTACGTGAGCAAATTAGCCCGACTGAAAGTTCCCATTCCAGTAATGAGGGGGTTAAGACAGCTCCGAGCTGCACTGAGTTTTCGTGTGAGCCAGGGTTTTTGGCAGACAAAATGCATTCCTTAACTGATAACACGGACGAGAGAGACCAGAATGTGATTTACGAGTTACCGTTGCAAAATGCACAAGTAAAACGAAGGATTTTAGAGCAAGACACCCCGAGTTTCATTAGCTTGTTTGATTTTTGGAAAAAGAATAGCCCTCATTTGAGTGAAATCCTAACACTTTTGTATATGGTCACTGTGAAAAATTATATGCAGTTGCGCGCTTGTGATTTGGCAAATGAAATAATGCAGACTTTAGGTTTCTGCGCAGTGCAAGAAGGAAATACTTATGTACATTTAAATCATGAACAAGGAAAGAAAATAGTGCCCCTAGCTAGAATCATACAATGGATCTGGTACTTGCAAGACAGGGCTAGAGTACCACAGGTAAAAAAGTTATCAATGAAGTTGTGTGCACCATTTGAATTCGTGTCCACTGAAGATAAAAAGCATGTTTGTTTTACTAATGATTCATTGACTGAAATGTTGCTTTCTGGCACAGTAGAAGGAACAGCGTTGTATAATGTGTGTTAGATTTTAAAGCAAGAGCTACGTGAGATGTGTCATTTTTACGCTGATTTTTGGTTCATTGTTAATGTTTTAGCACCTAACTGGTTCAATTACCTTGCAGATGTTAATGAGAAAAATTCAGAGAGAGAAGTGTACACCCAGAATTCTGCCTTAGTGGGGATGGCTAAGTGGGTGCCCCAGAAATGTGAACAGCTGAGAGAAAAAGCCACTTACAGGTGGGCAGAGATGAGAGAGATGCACATTCCCCTAGATTTGATAAAAACTGTGCAGTACACACAAAAGCAATCTGTCATGCAAGCAGTCACAGAGCAGTTGGGGAGAGGAAAGTTACCAGGACAGAAATGGCAAATTGATCAGGTTTTAGGGAAAGTGATTGCTGCAAATTACCAAGGAAAAATCGAAATTATGCTGATACCTAGAAAAGAATCTGATTCATTCATACAAATTGGAGACAGAATGGCCCAACTTGACAAAAATGCAGTGAATGGAGGTTTGGTAAAGAAGGAGTCTGCCCCAGCCCTTCTGACAGTGCAAGAAAAGGGAAGCTGTGGTGCAGCAGATAAAAACCTCAGTGCTGATGTGTGGGCTGAAGCCCCAAGTGACCCTCCAGAACCTGCAGAAAATATAACAAAGGGCCCCAAAAACGTCCTGCTGATTATAAAACAGGGAAAGAAAGAGGAAGGGTACATTTTAAATGAAAAATGTTATTTGCAAGAAAAGTCATACTTGTTTCTTTTGCAGATCCTACCACGTTTCGCCACTGTCCCTGAGTGTGCTGTGTGGTCCCCCTTCCGGTGTGTGCGTGTGGGGTCGGGGAAGGGACCGCATCCCCAACCTGAACCTGGCTGAGTAAAGTGCCAGCACCATGGATCCATTTTGCGCAAACTGCGCCTTCAGTTCAAGTTCAACTTGTTTGATTGCATTCTTCCACTGGAACTAAGCTGTGTTTTTTTTTTTTTTTTTTTCCTCTCATATGGAACTCTGACTTTTGCTTACCTTCCAGCAAACCTTTCAGGTGGACCGTGCACCTTTACATGAGCAGAACTCATGCCACATCAAATTGCTAACACTGTTGAATTAGAGACTCATTCAGAGTATAAAAATTGCCCAGTCTTCTCTATGTAGATGTATCTGATGTGAAAGGTTATGAAATCAATGTGTTAATCCACTTCTATTGCTTTACAGGGATTGCTTTGTGCTGATGTTTTTTTTTGTTTTTGTTTGAAACAAGAGATATGTGAAACAAAAATTCATTGGTCAAAGGGCGGAATGTACTGCCATTTGATAAAGTTTGTTTTGACCAATGACTTTGTGTTTCACCACTGCGCATATTAGTTGCTCAATGTTCACCAGTAGCACATGGTATGTTTTGTTCAGTTTAGCTGCCTATGGGCTTTGACATTGCATTAGTCATTACATTCTGTATTCTGCCTATTGGCTTTGACATGGCATTAGCCATTACTTTCTGTATTCAGTTTAGCCGCCTATGGGCTTTGACATTGCATTAGTCATTACATTCTGTATTCTGCCTATTGGCTTTGACATGCTGTATCCAGTCTAGCCGCCTATTGGCTTTGACATTGCATTCCTATTGGCTTTGACATGATGTATTCAGTTTAGCTGCCTATTGACTTTGACATGCTATTAGATATTCTGCCTATTGGCTTTGACATGATATCATATATTACATTTTGTATTCAGCTCCGCTGCCTATTGGCTTTGACATGATATCATATATTACATTTTGTATTCAGCTCCGCTACCTATTGGCTTTGACATGATATTATACATTGCATTTTGTATTCAGCTCAGCTGCCTATGGGCTTTGACATGATATAAGACATTGCATTTTGTATTCAGCTTAGATGCTTATTGGCTTTGACATGACACTAGACATTGCATTTGATATTTAGGTTAGCTGCCTATTGCCTTTAACATGACATTGCATTTGATATCTAGGTTAGCTGCCCATTGCCTTTAACGTGGAGTTAGACATTGCAGTTGAGAATCCAAGCTGTATTTTTCCAAGCTGTGTTTTTGCACCAGAGAACCAAGATGTTTTTCTCACAGTAGACTAGACATGATAAGAGAGAGTACATGGGTGTTGTTCTCTCTGCTTGAGCTTGGGAACAGGAGTAGTCTTGGAGACCTGGCCAGTCTCCAAAAGGCTTGCTCAGTTTCCCAGGTCTGAGAGGAGGGGGCACACCTTTGTAACGAATGACACAGGCTGCAGAGAGTCAGATTCGAATCTGCCGGACCTCGTGCTGGAGCTTGGCGCAGGCTGCCAGCAATCCCGTGTGGGTAGATGAATCTCTCTTTCTCGCGGCTGACAGGGGTCATCAGCTTGCAGACCTTAGAAAGATGAAGCTGTAGATAGTTCCCACACGGTGAAGTATTTGTTTTGCTTTGCATTCAATATCTTATAAATATAACCTGCTGTGTATATTGCAAACTGATATATTTTGTTTGATTAACGCGGACTTGAAAGCTACTAATTCGTCATACATAAAATATTGTGTTTGGGGAAGAATTAACAACAATAAAAGTCTTCTTTGACCTCAGAAGTGCATTTCTGTTGTGTTATGTTAGTGCTTAGAAACTAGATAAGAGGAAAGCACTACACATGGTTATACGTGCAGGTATCCTAATGTGGAGTGGAATTAGCAGTTATACAAGGGAGGGGAGTGTTGCTTGTGGTAGTGTAGTACTTGCTACAGTGGGAGATATCGGTGCTCTTGGGGAGCCTGTGTGGGATTAGCGGTAGTGGGGAGGTGTGGCATGCAAGGGAGGGTATTGGGTTCAGGGAGGATTGGTGCACATAAAGGATCTGTGGAGGGGTGTAGGGGTGGTGGGGGTAAATGCTGTGCAGGAATACATGGTGCCCGGGGAGTGTTGTTGACCTACCAGAGTCCAGTCCTCCGGGTAATACAATCAGGCCCTCTGGGTGCAGGATGGCCAAGACCTTCTACTCCCACAATGTTAGCTCTAAGGGAGGAGGTGGGGGTCTACCTCTAGTGTTGTTGATGGCTATAAGGTGCTTTACCACCAAGGACCGACCTTCCCCCATAGGTCATTCCACCTCTTCATGAGGTCCTCCCTTGTGCGTGGATGGTTTCCATCTGAGTTCACCCTGTCGATGATCCTCTGCCATAACTCAGTTTTCCTGGCTATGGATGTATGCTGGACCTGTGCTCCAAACAGTTGTGGCTCCACTCTGACGATTTCATCTACCATGACCCTCAATTTCTTGTCTGTGAATCGTGGGTGTTTCTGTCGTGACATGGTGGATGTGTTGTGGGTGGTGGGGTGTGTAATGTGCAGAGGTGCGAGGTGTGCTGTTTAGTGAGGTGGGGTTGTGTGGTTCGGTGTGCTTGTGGTATGTGGTGGTTGTGTGCAGTGACAATGTGTTTGTTGTGTGCAGGGATGCAGTTGTGTAGTGTGTGCTGCATGTTAGGTGTGGTGGTGCCTATGGTATTGATAACGCGTCCCATCCTAAGTAATTTACTTACTCTGGGACTCGTTTTAGGCCAATGAATCTTTTGACCCTGATTGGGGACTCCTTAAGACGAGATAACTAATCAACATGTCAATGAATAGATCGATAACCTCATCAATATTCACATTAGCAAATCAATCAAATTAGTCAAGGATATTAATAAGAATCAGAACTCACCATGACCTTTCAGCCATGAATAACCACACAAAATTTAGTAAGATTTATGATGTCCATTCCCTATTGATTACACTCTACTAGTAAGTTTATTAGTCTCAAAACCAGAAAACACATCAATAAGGTCACAATATGGCAACTCGAGTAATCTTTCATCAGAGTAAAGATCATAAACATTAGAACAAAGCACAACGTCAACATGGATTAATCTTAGCAGAGTATCATTAGCGCATTATTCAACAAAGCATAGATTCAGTCATTTGTCTATTTGCGTCCGTTCAGTGAACCCCTTAACTAACCTTGAATTAGCATTAGCAGGTTGGGCTTCATGCAAAACAATTTAGCAACACACATTTAGAAAACATCTAACTATGGTCTCTATCAAAAGAAAAGCAGTTGGTACCTTGAAAGGAAAGTCAAACAGACAATTACAATTTCATCATCATATAGTTACCCTCCGTAATGGGTCAGCATACAGAGTCAGTCTTTGTCCTCAGGACATCAGTTGATTCGCCATCAGCCAGGGTAAGCAGCAAAGTTCAGCAAGACAGAGCAATAAGGAACACTTCCCTCATAAGGAGGAAAAGTATGAACGGGCAAGGCAAGGATAAGGATGGTTTGAAGAGTCAAACAGCAAAGTTTCTAAGACAGAGTGACAAAGTGGCTAGGTAATAGCAAAGAATGGCATGTAATGGCTAGGTAATGGTAAGGAATGGCATATAATGGCTGATTTCTCCTTGTGACACAGGGTTATATTACTCTTGTTGTACAGTCTCCTAATTTCTAATTGGGCAAAAGTTGGTGCATCTTTATCTCCATCCAATAATTAGCTTGTCACCTCATTTGGATTTTCACTTTAGAACAGATCTCACGTAGTTCATTGGCTCCTGTAATTGACGTCTCCAACGGGTAGAATGTCAGGTACAAACTTTTATTCTTGCAGGCTTAGTCAGTAGTCCCATTGTCTTAACCAGTTTAGGCGACCTTGTACCTGTTGCAAGTTTACACTGTTGCATTCAGCAAGAATGTCTCCTTGAGCAAGTCGACTCTCATGAGAAAGAATTTACTACGGTTGGACACATCTTCTAGCTTCTGGAAAAGTACGACTATATGTCCTTCAGCAAGTCAGCACATTGCACGTTAGAAAAACACATTTAATATGAGACTGGCAGCTAGGCCCGACTCATGCTAACTAAGGCCTAGTAATTAATTTTTTGCAAAGTCTTGACATATAACTATTAATACTAATACAAAACCACACATTAGTACATCAATAATTCATCATTAATCAACTGCATTCATCATCGTATACATTGGTGGCCACACCCTGTGGGCACATTTCAAGCGTGTATGTTAAAAAACACATTAATACATTTTCTATGCGACATCATCATACATTAGTTTGCAAACCTTTTGTGTTAATTTTTGGTTATAATAACTACACTCCAACAGTATCCAGGTGCAATATCTTCTAATAATTGTGCACTCTTCTGTTTCTCTGTGATAAATTCAGGACACAAGCAAGGGTTTGTGGGTATGTGTGGGGAGGTGTTTTATAGTGCAGTGATTAGGTGTGTGTATGTGTGTCAGGTGTGGGGTATTCGTACTGTCCAATGTAGTGCCGTGTTCTGGTGGCGTTGAGTTTTTGACCGCATCGGTTCGGACCACCAATGGATTACCGCTGTGCAAAGACCGCTGTGGTGATTTGTGGGTCGTAATTTTGAGGGCGGAATGTTGCCGGCGTGGCGGTGTTGGCCTACGCACAGACGGCAGTCTTCTGCTTAGACAGCCAAAGTCTTGATGAGCACCTGATTGTTTCCTCTGAAAGGTCTAAATTACAGGTTTACTATTGTTGAGACTGTACCAGCATGAGAATGAGTCCAAAAAACTTTCACCATTCTCTACCCAATACTGTTTTGTCCAACATTCATCTTCTGTTGCGATTGACCTTTAACCCACCCCGCCCACCCCCCACTGTCTACACATCTCTACATTGCCTCTTTTCTCTAGCTGTACTTCAATAGTAATAATAGTATTTTCGACTATGGTCATGCTGACTTAAGAATCCATATACACAGACAAAAATACAAAAACGCACAAACACACACTCTCTCCCTCTCTTTATTTTGAACGTCTGAAAAATGTTGGTCTTTTTATGCAAAATATTGTGTTTTCTCTCATTTATTACTCCCACCAATTTGCATTCGTCTCTCTGTCCACTGCCCCGTGAGCCCCCTCGTGTCCTGATTCACATATAATGTATTTTAACATTATATGCCAGTATGACTGTTGGGAATTTGCATTTTTTACCCCGATGAGATGACCCATTTTACGTGTGCTTCTGATTCTGAGAGCATTTGAAATTGCTGTGACCATTCTGAAAATGCTCTTCTGCAAAGAACAGTTTTCCCCTCAGCTATGCATACAACCCTGTCTCACATATCCTATTTGCTACCCACCAGTTAACAGAGGTTTTTGGTCTGTAAATCTGACAAGTGTTTTTGCAGTTTCACACTAGAAGACAACAAAAGTTGGTCCACAAACAAAAAGTCTAGCAGATTTTCGTATGTTCCATCCTTTCAGACTGCTTTGTGCTTAGGTCTCCCGCCAGACACTACTAGCTTTTTATGCGCTTTTAAAATCCTAGAGGTTCTGGTGAACCCAAACCTCCATGCAATTGCGTCCTTCTAAGAAGCATATCGGTTTATTATCAGATCAGATGTGTTCTATGCACAAATAGCATTCTAAAGCTGATTACTACTGAACGACATGTCAAGTCCTAATCCGCACATAAACCTTCCATATTAATACAACTGCAATTTTTAAATAAGCAAATATTCTTAAATATTCTTAAAATACGATTGACACTTTTTTTCATTTTGGAACTTTAACCCCTATCCAATATTTTAACAGCATACATCTCGTTGCAGCGGTAGACGTAAATAAAAGCATCTACTCCTAAATGCTAAACAGTAACATAATCAGATCTGGCTTGATATCCAGTCCTATAATACTTATAATGTTATCAAAAACCCACTCTCAGAATTCATAAATGTTTGGGCAGTCAGACATCTATTGTTCAAAACTGCAGACTCCACCATATTTGATACAGCTAGGTACATTATCTTGGGAAATCAGTGGGAATGTCGTACTACTCAAGGAAACCTATTGGCTAATCACCTGAATAAGAACTTAATATCACATCTCACAGATATCAAATGCCCAGTATCTGCATAGCCCGCCCTGGCGTCTCTTTTCAACAAGCATTGACAATACCAATAAATTAGGCGTTAAAGGAATGTTGTATGATAATGTGAAGCATTACAAGTAAATCGAATAGGAATAGATTGCGTGGAAGCTAAGAGCTGCAGAATCATATTGGTGTAGGTTAAAAGGCCATGTGACAGTTGCACTGTCAAACCGGGCCTAAAAATCCACGTAGGTTAATGACTGTCCTCCTCCCATATGTGTTGCTGCCACAGAAAAACAACATACAGTGTCTAGTTGTCTAAGACATTTTAATAGCATTGCAGTGCACGTGTGTGGACTTGAAAGTTTCAAGCTTAGGTAGCTAGATTAATAAACAAGGTGAACACTGCTGATGGAGGGCAAGCACTTTTGTGTGGAAGCGCACAACTTCTGCTCCTTCAAAATGTAGTCCTGACTCCCAACATGTGGGCGGAGGCAACATCCCTCTCTAGTGATGAACACATAATTGTCTGACGTCTGCGTTGCAATCTAAAAGAGGCATACAAGTCTTGGAATGCAAGTGATGCTTCCTTATCCAAAGCTGATAAAATTGCCAGCTCACTTTACCAACAGGATCAATAAAACTTTGAATTGAAAAAACAAGATGAATAATATCTTTAAAAAAATATACCAAAATGCTTAAAAATGACCCTGTGTCTCCCAGTATCTTTGTGAAGAACTATTAAACTTCTTTTTCAAATTTCCACAAGTCGATCACCAACAATGCTGTCTGGGCCAGTCACATTGTGAGTGACCTACACTTATAAGTCCAGTCTTGAACACTGCAATGAGGAGGCCAGTACCGATTTCCTCTAGTAGTCAAGACTGGCTAATCAGAAAGACTAAATCATCTGATTTACCAGGTGCTCCTCGAATCCTGAAGTAACGTCTTTCCTGCTCTGGTTCCCAATTTTTTGGTCTCTTTGCCTCGGAGTGTGAGCAATGGTCCTATGTAGGCCATTTCACAGGTGAATGTTGGTCACACTAAGAACCAAAAAAAGTGAACCCTCATACCATATCATCTGAGGTCTTTCTCAACCGACCCTCAACCATGTATTCTACCCTCAACAGTGAATGTTACCACCCTGGGGTGATTTCGTGGGTAGCATCAGCATGGGGTGATAGAAATTTAGGATATGAGGTACGTTTAACTCCATTTTTCACTTACTCTCTCACTGAGATATCCTTCAGTTCATTTGGATAACAGGATACTGAAGTGAATGGAGATCCTGTCTCAGAGGGCTTGGAATGATACGGTATGAGGGTTCACTTCTTTTGGTTATTAGTGTTTGGACAAAGGAAGCTGAGTGAACCTTAAAGACATCTTCTTTCTCCCTCCTTCACTGATTTATTTGGAATGTTGAACGCAGACAGGAAAGGGGAAAAGTGTTTTTTTTCTTGATGCCGTTGTAGATTCTGGGTCACATCCAGTGGATTTACCAAGCACCTGTGGCCTTTTCAGAGAATAGGAAAACTGTCAGTAGCACTTTACCCCTCCCATTTACTTTTGTATAGCCGGGCTATTTAGAATGTGAGAAATCTATCAGGCAATGTCCTGCCTCTAACGGTGATTAGGCAGATCCCTACGCTCAACCTTCAAAATCATTACACACATAAATATTGGTATTTTACAATGATTTAGAATTTATTTTGTGCCAGTTTCTTACAAATCATGTGGCTAAGAATTGCCACAGTAATAATAAGCAGTTATAAAAAGCAGTTGAGCGTAAGTAAGATTAGTGTGAAAACTAAATACACCCAAATATTCATCATCAAGCACCCACAACCCATTATTTTAAAAAACCTCAATTTATAATACTGAGCTGTTTTGCAGCTGCATTTGTTAACTCATAATATCTGCTGAGTCGTGAAGCCCCTGATTACCTGCAGGCCAACAGTCCTTAAATCGGGTTTCCATTTTACAGCGTTTCTCCCCAGCAAACAGTCAATCTGCTTGCCTGCTTAAATATCTTTTATACATCGGTCATTCTAAGAAACACATGGGGGCTCCCAGTACTCAGACCCTGTATTTGCAACACTAGGACTTAAAACAGTGCTAATATTCATTTAATATGAAGCACAAGGAAGCCTCAGTTCTTATATATCTTCAAATCTGCCAAAACAGAAATAGTACAAGGTCAAATCTGCAAGCAGACTTTTAGCTACTACAAACACTGCAGCAGGGAATGGAAACAAACCTTCTATAGCTAACACAACATGGAAAGTGAAAATACTGTTGGACCTGGCCCTTTTTACAAGGTCATCCCGAAACATTTTGCCTTCCTCCTCCTATTTTTCTGACCTCTTTTGTGGCTGTAGGACTCTGAGTACTTTACCACTGCTGAACAGTGCTAAGGTGCATGTGCTCTCCCTTCTAAACTTGGTATGAATGGCTTATACCTGATTGGCACATTTAATTTACCTGTATGTTCCTTGTACAGTGGTATCCCTATACCCAGGGCCTGTAAATTAAATGCTACTAGTGGACCTGCAGCGCAGCTTGTGCCACCCACAGAAGTAGTCTTTCAAACCAGCCTCAGGCCTGCTACCACAGAGCCTGCACACACAGTTTACAGCCACAGGGACCTGGCATCTAAATTTACTTGCCTAGAACTCCCCTTTTACTACATATAATAAGTCACCCCTAAGGTAGGCCTTAGCAAGCCCTATGGGCAGGGTGCTGTGTATGTAAAAGGTAGGACATATCTCTTTATGCACTACATATTCTAGTCGTATTAGGTTTCTCACTACTGTGAGTGCTGCCTCTCTCGTAGGACTGCATTGGAAGTGCCCTAACATATGTCTAAGGGGTATTGTCTGGTCAATGAGGGGTGACATGGGCATGTTTGGTATGGTTGGATTGGTAGTGAGAAATGCTGCTTACTGGAGTAGGTGGATTTTTTGATTACCATTAAAGAAATGCCACTTTTAGAAAGTGAGCATTTCTCTGTGCTTGTGACTCTGGTGTTTTGCGTATTGTCTCCAATGCATGTCTAAGGCAGTTTGACAGCTGGGCTTTGTGCATACTTTTCAGAAAGCCTGTACACATGGTGGGTGGAGGTGTCACAAGAGTGCATCTACATACTGAATGGTCTTCCTGGGCTGGGAGAAGGAGAGGCGGGGCACACCTGCATTTGTAAAGGCTGTGCCCTGGCCTCACACAAAGGGGCTCGTTTACCCCCCCACTGATGTCTGGAGCCAGTGCTGGAGGAGAGAGGGGAAATTCCTGGAACCGGTTAGTGATGGTTGGAATCCCCTCACCCCCTTTTGTGGAGGCTCTGCAAAATTAGTTTAAGTACAGAGGCTATCCCCCACATTGGTGGAGCACTTTTGGAACTGCGACAGAATCTCTGTCAGAAGGATTACTGGACGGTGGAAAGGACTCATCTGGACTGCACTTCTGTTTGTTGCCCTGCTTCCTGGTGCCTGCTGGGTGGCACAAAAGACTCAACTGCTTTTCTGCATGTTGCCCGGCTGCCCTCTGACTCTGTGGGTCCCCAGACCCTGTGGGGCTACCAGGAGGAACCGGCATTGTTTCCCTGATGTGCTGGCCTGCCTGCTTTGCCCCACCCCCAGTGTTCTCCAGGCACTTGCTGCTGGACCCCTGCCCTCTCAGAACCCTGCTGGACTGTTGTTAGGTGCTAAGGAGTGACCACTGTAACTTTCCTGCTGTGCCTGGTAGACACTGTATCGACTCAGCCCATTGCTGACTATCTTGCTTGGGAGGAACATTCCCTTTTTCCTCATTGCTTTGCACGGTGCAGGGAAAGCACCTCATTTCTATTGCTGGTGCAGTGTGTGAGGAGCGCTGCACCCGACTTGAGTGCTCAACCAGAAAGAAGTGCGGACTGAGCGCTCCTCTACCTTGCCAGGCACCCTTGGGAGCAGGGGCCGAAGAACGCTGCACCCCTCCCAAAGGAGCGCAGACTGAGCGCTCCTCTTTCTCACCAAGGTGACGCTGAAGCCTGCCATCATCCCAGCCCCAAGAAGAAGACTGTGGTGGCGGGGGGCCGGGTAGCGGGCCACCTCCAAGGAGACTGCCCGGAGCGACTAGGAGCTAGCACTTGTATCATGTGAGCCCCAGACCCTCGGCAGCCAGACCACGTGGTTGCGGGTGGCCTGGTCCCCATCAGAGTCTCCTGAGGCTCAACCCAGTGATCGCCCGGGAAGAGGCCCTGTCTGCTAGCAGAGTTGCGGGGCGATCGGGGCTGGTGCCTTTTTACCTGCTTGGCATGTGGTGAGGTCCAGGAAGGCACTGCAGCAAGTACTCCAAGCCTCGCGTTGACACATACCTGGTGTGGAGTCCTCAACGACTGCTCCGATCTGGCTAGCCTTGTGGAGAAAAGTACAACCCTGATGTAATAAGAGGACAGGATCTCCTGGGTGGACCCGGGGCCTGCTTAGCTACCCTCCACCCCCTGGATATAATAGTTACACAGGAGACACTGTGCCTGGCCTGGTGGGTCTGGGCCTACTGTAGATCTTGTAAAAAAAAACGCAGTCGCGCTACATCCTTTGTGGACAATGTGTTTCTGGTGATTCTTGTCGATGTTGCATGTTCTCTTCGAGATGTCTGCCCCTATTATTTCTGCATGTTTGTCTTAGGACCTGACTCACGTACCGTGTTGGGGAGGGTAATGTCTTATGACATAGGCAATGTATCTCCTTATCTTGCATTTGTGATGCTGGATGGGCCGCTCTGATGGTATGTTATTCTGATGGGTATTTTTGGTAATTTACATGTTACATTGGTGTACTTCATTTCCATGTATGTTCATGAGGATATATTGGCATCTCTGATATTATTCTGGCGTGCATTTTTGGTGATAATAACAACCTGACTACTGCTTGTGGTGCAGGGTATTACTAGTAATTTACGTGTTTACCTGACCAATGCTTATCTTCGCAGGGAACCAGTAACTGGTGTAATGTTCTGATAACCGCTTGTGTTACTGGGTATTACTGATACATGTCGTATTTGGTTTAATGATGTTTTATGCAATACAGTTTATTTTTATATAACTGGTAGTTGGGTTTCCTTTGTGGTGTATTTGTTGTGTCATGTGTGTTACGTGTGTTGTGCAAACGCTTTATACATTGCCTCTTGATAGGCCTGACTGCTCATGCCAAGCTACCAAGGGGGTGAGCAGGGGTTATCTTGGGTGTATCTCCATCACTCTGATGAGAGTGGCAGGTTCTGCCTGGCTTAGGTGCATACCCTAGCCAACCAGAAACACCATTTCTAACAATGACACAGCACATACAAACTCTGAAGCTAAGAAACCTATGACAATAAAGGCCTAACACACTCTATTAAACTAATCAAGCAGTCAAATTTCATTTAGTGCAGAGACTTGAACTAAGATAACACGCTTCAAGGAATGTGACACTTAACGTTTCTCAAAAATATAAAAGCATGCTTACCCATGACAATTTCACACTGGTAGATGAAGTCTGTCATTTCATTGTGGAATTAACTGGATATCTCTTCCACCCCGAGGTACTCCTGCCTTAGAAGAAGGGACAAGAAATGTGCAGCCTTGCATGTTCAAATGAAGAAGCTTACATTGCACAATGAGGAACACCAGTATGCACAACACACACATGGAAATCAATGCACTCCAGCATTCACCAGTTCACTCATAAGAATTCACAAAGTTAATTCATAAGAAGGTAAAGCAACACACTGTCAACATTTAGTACAAGTGCCCTTCGTGTATATCCCAGGCATGATAAATGCAGAGTGCTCCAGTTCTGGGGAGTGAACAAAATATTGACAGGCATGAGCAACATGAATGAAAAGGTCTGTGCCCCAATTAGAAATCATGATGCAGCCACTGGCTGTCCTACATAATCTAGTCATAGAGAGTGCAATATTTACTTCCATTAAAAGGGTGTGCACTTTGGGTGGCTCCCAGACAACATAGCCCAGCTTTGATTTTTGAGAGTCAGTTAAATGGGAGAATTTCCAGTGGGCTTGCTTGCACAATTGTGGGTCTCGTGGGAAAATTGAACAATGCTGGGCAGAAGCTGTACAAACAATTGCTGCACAGCTTTTAAAAGCTATGCTAAAGACGTCCATCCTAACATAAAACCATTGTAGTTTTGAGTATATCCATAGTGTGGCATTTTTCCAGGAAGAATGGTGGTGCATGAAATGGATTCCAGTTTCTCTGCGAGGGGAAACATAAAATATCTGTCCAGGATAACTACATGACTCTAATGTGGTCCAACGAGGTCAAATTTGCTGCACCCCATTTACAAAGAGGCTCACTGTGTGCATTGCGCCACTTTGTAACCTCTTGCATCACATTATGTCTGTGCCAGGCATAATGTGTGCAAGGGGGGCGTTCCACCATTAGGGGGGCCACAAGAATGGAGCAGTGGAATCTGAAACATTCCACTGCTCCATTTTTAGCAGCTATGTTTAACTCCTGCACAGAGCAGGTGTTAAAAGGGGGCATACCATTGTTTTCATTGCAGGATTATTTTTGGTGCTAATCCTGCACAGTACATCAATAGCGTAAAAAAATGTTTCTGTTATTGCCCCTACCCTGCGCCATGGTGCACCGTATATGAAATACGGTGCACAACTGATGGTGGTAAGGGAGCGGTAAAGGGCACAAGAAAAGTGGTGCTGCATTGGATGCAGCACCGCTTTTCTTAAATTCAGGCTTAGGTTTTTTCCTAAGGTCATCTGTTTAATGAGGTAGGCGGCTTGTGATCTCTGTATTCCACCAAGTGATTCTGTCATTATTATCTGTTCGATATTCAAAGGTATGCTTTTACCTGTGGAGCAGCGTAATTTTAGCTGCACCCCTACACCGTACAGAAGTAACACAAGATGTCACTGACAGTATATATTTTGTGTGACTTAACATTGCTATATTAGAGTTTCATGTATATGAGTGTGTTCTAATGTTTGACTTTAACATGATGATTTGTAGATCTCATTCACATTTACACTTATACTTTGATGCATTGCATTTATAGAATACACATTTCATCTGTAATCATGACTTTACTTATTTCAGTTTGAATTTTTTTGGACATGATGCTGTATCAATATTCAGGTATTAAAGAGTGGGTATAAGAAATGATTTATTAAGTTAGTGTGAGTAGGCCATTTATATTAACGTGAAATATATTTTTCCTGCTCTGCATGTTTTTTCTTGCAGGTGCACATTCCTGATTGCTTGACTAGTGAACGGAGTATTGTGTATTAGTGCTAGTGATACTGGTGCAACAAGACCTTTGCATGGTTTGGATGATTTGGTGTACCTTCTGTTCATTGTCTATCTGAGAAAGAAGCAGCTCAAGGTTAACCTATCCATTAGTGTTCTGTGGGATGGGAGAATCACTTCATGTTGGAAGTGTGATTGTTGAGAAGGAGAAATAATTGGTTATCGGATGACATGTTCTGAAGATATGGATGCTCTTTAAACTTTCCATATTAATGTAGTGCTCACACTGTTAGAATTTTGGTAGAAATCCTCTAGGCTCCGAGAGCTGCAGACCTCTTAGACCCCTTGTCGTCAGAGTTCATAGCTTCACGCTAACACTGGATTCTTTATTACTCCAGGACTTATACTGAAGTCTTTAAGATGCTGACACCTGTTTTGCTCTGTCCCTAACCCTTTTGCCTTAGACCAATTTAGTCTACAACTTTGCTGGGTGGCCACACGTTTATTTTTGCTGATTAGAAAGAATCTGAGTTCTTTTGAAGAATGCCAATTCTTATTGCTTAGTTTTTTCATAGCTGTGGCTGTAATTTCCATATACCTTAGATAGAAGAGATTGAACTTGTTTCAGCATCTGAGCTTGCTGATTCTGATTTTGTACCTTTCTAACCTGATTTTGATACGCACATAATTCGTAATAAATATACTAAACTTCTATATCAATTCCTGGTCCTCTTTGTGTAGCCAAATAGGCTTCACAGAATTGTGAGATTAAATTTGATGATAACTCTTTATTCCCAACACTCTGAAAAAGATGCAGAAGAGGACTGACCACTACTTCCATGTGTGCTCTTGCACGTCATGTATTTAAGTTATCTTTCACAATGGCATCCAAAGTTGCGGACCACACCCTATTTCATGACAATTTTTTTGTGGCTACTACTGCTTTGTGGCTTATGAGCTCTCTCAAAAGTTTGCATAGTAGAATACAAGCTTATCAAAGATCATTTCTTCTGTTCCACCAGTTAGTTTTCAGTGAATGTGATTGAAAGACTAGAATCCCTCCTCATTATGTACACACCTCTATAAAAGATGCACCAATAGGTGGTGTACCGGTTTTAGAGTATTTTCTGATTCTTATAATCCTGTTGCTTAAATCATTGCTTTGTGTGGCTGGGCTGACTGTTCCACACAAAGATGATGCATTCCTCTTTCAGAAGAAAGTATGTGTTGTTTCAGTTATAGAATGGCTCACAAACTTTAAAGACAAGTAGGGGTTTTACATAAATGTGAACAAAGGAAGCAAACATTGACATAAGGAGAGAATGCGCTGTCCAGCCAACTCTCAGCACACGTGCACTTGAAAGTTAATTTTAGGAAGCTCTCACCCTCACTGGAGAAGAGTTGGAAGGGGTTCTTGGGGCTCTACTTCTCAGGACTCTATGGGCTGGCTCGGGGGTTCTGTGCAGGCAATGTAAGCAGCAGGGCATTGCACTAGAGATTCAGCAGAGCATCAAATTTATTATCAGCCTCCATGTTCAAGAACCACTAAAGCAGTAACCATTCATGTCTGAGTCGATGTAGATCTTATAAGTACCGGAAGGAGATTACTATGTCCAACCTTTGGCATTTTGAAAGTTTTAAAATCAAGCCAGCCAAGTTTAGGAAGAGATTCCCTTATTAGGAGGGTGCTTGGTAAAGCGGGCCTTGTTATGTGATTAGTGTGCACTGTTTGGTCTGGATTTTATACGAAAGCAGACAAGTATATTTTCTTAATTGCTGCTAGATGGCTATCTACTGAACTCTTTCTCACTAGTTGGATTAGGAGCTGGTTCAGGATTGCTGACTTTGTTGGGATAGTTACACATACTTCTATACAGTGCTTTGCGTACAGGTCACAGTGTTTTGAAATTAGATCACTCTTTGTGAGTAGCCAATGCACATCTTTTATGGCCAGTGTAATGTCACCAGAATTAAGTTATCCAAACATTTCTTTGGAACCACTGATCTACACCTTTTGGAGTTGCAGATGAAATTCAGGTTAATTTATTTGAGAATACTAACCCTCATGTAAAAAGTCTGGACACTATCTTTCCTAGCAATGTCACTAGTTTCCTGTAATGTCTGAAACAGAAGTCAGAATGTTGCTTCTCTTGCTGAAACTGGAACCCCAGTTCAATTTCTGCCCCGTAAAGCACTTTGAAAAGCTACTTTGTTCTGTACTGTTCCTTGTGGGGTGGGACCAAGGTTGATTTCTGAATGGCAGGTCACTCTCTGTAATGACACAAATGAGCTAGGAACAGGTGAACTGAAATGTGGTACATAGCGATTACCAGAGACTCAAAATAAGGACTCCACTAATCTCTTTCAGCATTAAATGAGTAGTCCTGAGTAGGAGGAAAATGCCCAGATGTGGATTCTAATCCCACTGTGTCATAGGACTCAAAATGCATCTCATGCATTAGGCTTAATGAGGCAAAAACTGGTTGGGTTGTTTTGCTTTGTTTTCCTGTCCAGAGTGGACCTAGTCTGGTGGCTTAGTCTGGACCACACTTTGTCTTGTGGGCTAAGGATTATTTACATATGGTTGGTTTCAGTTTGGAATGGCACAAAATGTGCTGAAAACTATGGACTACACTAGAGATCAGTGGCACTATTTGAGGCTTACCCTCCAGTGTTCAGTGGGTGCACAAGTACAACACTCCAAACTGTATGCTGCGTTTATTCTGTAGAAGGTAATGCGGTCAGTGGTCCCACAGCACCAGTCCTACTTGGTGAAAGGCTTTTCGCCTCTGGAAGATGCACTATGCATCACAGTTCATATATTCATACATGTACAAAGTACATTTCCTATGAGTCCACTGAACCCTTGTTCGGAAATAGCAGCAGACATTTTGATGTAACCAGATATAAGTTTCTTTGTGATTCAAAGCATCATTTCTGCATTGCTGCAGCCAGGACTGTAATACCAGAACTTGTGGACATTGTGGTATTGTGAACTGATGTCAGCAAGCCACAATCAGCTCAGAATAGAATTGTGAAAGATTTGATAGCATGTAAAGGGGAGAGAGGAAGATGGCTAACAGGAGACTTGGATGGATGAGCTGTTTCTTCCTGGGTACCTTGAATAAATACTCTTATGCATACACAACCACGGCATCTGATCTTCGATTCAACACTGGCAATGAATGGGATTATTTTGGAAAGATTAGTTACAGCGCAACATTGTTACACAACCAGAGAAAAAAAACTGAAAAGAAATTGGAAAATCTACTCACACTGTTAATTAGTAGTAACAATCGTTTGTATTCCTGGTGAGTTCAACATTTTTTTATTACCCAACTATCAACTATCTTGGGCGAGAGATCTTTACTATCCGTATTTCAACAAAGCTCTTAAACCACAAAGCATTTACCCGCCTCTCTCTCATAACTTACAAAAGCATTTCAACAAAACACTGGAGTACAACGATACTATTATTACATTATTACGCTGCTCTTAATTGACTTTTGACAACTGTGCTGTTCATTATTTAACTCGTACGGTGCCTTGGACGATGTGATCTCGTCCAAGGCACCAGTTCCAGGGTGCCTTGGACGAGATCACCTCGTCCTGCACCCGGGAACTGGGGGGAGCGCTAGCGCTCATCCCACGGGCCCCCCACCCACACCCCCCAGTCGTAGATGGAAGGGGAAGCCCTTCCCCTTCCACCCCGACCCCCCCCTCGGCAATCCAATGACGTCAGCGTGCTCACATCGCGCAGACGCCATCAAATATTGCCGAGAGACGCGCTGGAAGCCATTTGCTTCCAGCGCGTCGAAGGAACAGGGCGTTGAGGTGACTCCTTCTCTCTTTAGGGGGTGGGGGTGAAACAGACACGGGGGAAAGGGTTTTTCCTTTCCCCCTGTGCCTGTTTTCAGTGGATTCCTGCTCCACGATCACGGGCGGGGCCTGCGATCGTGGAGCAGGAATCCCCGCTAGGCACCAGGGATTTCCTTTTTGTGCTAGTTTTGGTTGGCGAACCCTTGGGCAAGGGTTCCTCCCATTGGGGGGCATTATTTTCCTTTTTCGGCCCCTGGAGGGGGTGAAAAACCACTGGACACCAGGGATATAATGTTTTTGCATATATTTTGGGAGCGACCCCTTGGGCAAGGGTCGCTCCCATTGGGGGCACATTTTTTCAGTATTTCGGCCCCCCCCCCCGGGGGCAGATCGGCTGATTTTTCGGCCGATCTGCTCCCAGGGTGGGCCGAAATTCACTAGACACCAGGGAAATTATGTTGGGCATGCATTTTAGGGGCATGCATTTAAGGGTCGCTCCCATTGGGGGCTATTTTTTTTCTTATTTCGGCCCCCCTGGGGGCAGATCAGCCAATTTTTTGGCCGTTCTGCCCCCAGGGGGGCCGAAAACCACTAGACACCAGGGAAATTATTTTCTTTGTTTTAGGGCAGCGACCCCTTAGGCAAAGGTCGCTGCCCCGGGGGCAATCATTTTTTTATATGTTTTGCCCCCCCTGGGGCTAAATAGGCCATGTTTCTGATGGATACAACTACCTGTGGATTCCTCACCTTATGAATTCGTCCTTGCGCCAGCATCCAACGGAAAGTCTTCTTCCTAGCTGTCCACGTCGCCGAGGACGTCATAATGGCACGGCTCCGCGTGACTCCGTCTGACGTCAACGTGCCAATAAGAGGTCCTCGTCGGCATACTGACGTCAGTTTTCCTTTTTTCCGTGCCTTCGACGCCAATGGTTTTTCTTCCTGGCGCGTTGATTACTGTTGCATTTTTTTGGTGGTTACAATGTCGCCTCCAAAGAAGTCCGGTTTTAAGCCATCTAGAGAATGTGGGGGTCGGATGTCAGTGACCGATCCACATTCGGATTGCATTTGGTGCCTTAGTTCTGAACATGATGTTGAAGGATGCTCGTCGTGCCAGAGCATGAACCCTAAGGCTCTTAAAGAGCGTGAGGCGAAGCTTTTTTTGGCGAAAGCAAAGAAGAAGGGCCATAAAAGGGATTCCTCCCATGCTTCACCAAAGAAGCATAAGAAGCGGCGGCGTCATGATTCAAGGCGCCGTCATGACTCTCGGTGCCGGTCTGAGCGGAGCCGATCGAGGTCGAGACTAACCTGCTCACGGAGGTGTTGCATCCTTCTGTGTCCAGTGCTGATCCTTTGCTGCCCTTCAATGAGGCTTTAACTGAGCCTATATTGGATTTATGGAGGAAGCCAGTTACGACTCCTGCAGTGAACAGAGCAGTAGCGAGGAGGCATAGGGGCGCACCAGGAGATCCGATTTTCCTGTCACGTCATCCGACTCCTGAAAGTTTAGTAGTCCAGGCGTCTTGCTCCGCGAAGTCTGCTCCTGGAACATTCCCTGGAGTCCCAACTGATAGGGGGTCCAAGAGGATGGAGCAGTCTTCGAAGAAGATCTTTTCATCCTGTAGCATGGCACTCAAGGCTACTAATTCTACCTGTGTGCTGGGCAGGTATGTCCATGCCGTTATGGACTCAGCTAAAGAGATGGCCAAAGATCTGCCACAGGAGGTACAGAGGTCCTTTGGGTCTCTTTTTACGGATGCGCAGGCGGCTGCACAACAAATTATACAGTCTGGCCTGGACACGTCTGATTAGGTAGCCAGGGCCATGGGAACATCTGTGGCTACTAGGAGGCATGCCTGGTTAAGGACCTCTGGATTTTCATCGGACGTTCAATCCACCTTATTAGATCTGCCGTTTGATGGGGAAAAGCTGTTTGAAGAGAAGGCGGATTCTGCCCTTGAAAGGTTTAAGGACAGTCGGGCAACAGCTAAGTCTTTGGGCTTACAGACTGCTACTACTGCATCTTATAGACCTTTTCGCAGGTTCAGGGGATTTACACGTGGTTCTGCCTTTCGGAGGTCCCAATACTTGGCTCAGCAACCTGCCAATCCGCCCTATCGTGCCTTTAGAGGGCGGGGTAAGGGTAGAGCTAGAGGGCCAGTCCAGCAGCCTTCATCTTCATCCTCCTCCTCCGGTGGACAACAGCAGAAGCAGCCCTAGTTTTCTCCACTTTATCGTCCATACTTCTCCTGTAGGGGGAAGGTTGAGTTCTTTTCTCCGCAAGTGGGAGTCGATTACAACGGACTCGTGGGTGTTAGGAATTGTGGAAAAAGGTTATGCTCTCCCCTTTCAGGAGTACCCTCCTCCCTTTCCCCCCCGTCCCTCATTTTGTTCAGAAGACCATCTTCTGTTGTTGCAACAGGAGGTTATGACCATGTTGTCAAAGAGCACAATAGAGTTGGTGCAGTTGCAGGAAAGGGGTCAGGGATGTTATTCAAGATATTTCCTGATTACCAAAGCGGACGGTCGTCTAAGACCGATCCTAGACTTGAGGATTTTGAATTTCTTCCTCAAACAGGAAAAATTCTAAATGCTGACCCTAGCGCAGGTAATATTGACGTTGAACCAAGGAGACTGGATGGTGTCTGTCGACTTGCAGGATGCGTACTTTCATGTTCCAATAATCAAGTCGCACAGGAGGTATCTCCGGTTTGTGGTCGGGACGCAACACTACCAGCTTGCGGTCCTTCCGTTTGGACTTACTTCAGCACCTCGAGTTTTTACGAAGGTGATGGCAGTTGTTGCAGCACATCTCAGAAGGAGGGAAGTGGGCGTTTTTCGCTACCTGGATGATTGGTTGATCAAAGCCAAGACTCCAGAGCTTGTGTTGTCTCACCTGCGAATGACAACCCAGTTGTTGTTCGATCTGGGTTTTTCAGTAAATGTACCCAAATCTCACCTGGAGCCCTCTCAACGTCTCCTGTTCATAGGGGCAGTTCTGGACACAACATTGTTTCGGGCCTACCCCCCCGCCTCAGCGGGTTCGGGACATTCAGGCGCTGATTCCAATGTTTCAAATTGGAGTGGCAGTTCCTGTCCTCAAGGTCTTACGCCTGCTAGGTCTGTTTGCTTCTTGCATTCTGTTGGTCACTCACGCACGCTGGCATCTGAGGGCTCTTCAGTGGTGCCTCCGCAGGCAGTGGTTCCAGCACAAAGGAGATCTTGGGGATTCGATAAAGATCTCCAGGGACGCTGTAGCGGATCTTCATTGGTGGACGGTGGACGGCAACCTTTCCCAAGGGAAAACGTTTTCATTACCACCTCCTGTGGCCACAGTAATATCGGATGCTTCCACTCTAGGGTGGGGAGCTCATCTGGGGGACCTGGAGATCAAGGGTCATTGGTCTCCAGCGGAGCAGATGTTGCATATCAATCTGTTGGAGTTGCGGGCGATACGTTTGGCGCTCAAGGCCTTCCTCCCTTCCCTTCACGGTCAGTCGGTTCAGGTCCTGACGGACAACACTACCGCGATGTGGTATATAAACAAGCAGGGGGGAGTAGGGTCGTACCTTCTCTGCAGAGAGGCTCTGCGGCTCTGGTTCTGGGTTCAGGACCATCAGATTTGCTTAATAGCAAATCATTTGGCCGGCCCTCTGAATATACGTGCGGACAGTGTCAGTCGTCACTTCTCAGTAGATCACGAGTGGCGTCTCCATCCGGACCTGGTCCTCTACATCTTCGGGATGTGGGGTACGCCTCAGGTGGATCTATTCGCCACTCGGGAGAACGCACACTGTCCGCTGTTCTGCAGCCTTCAGTATCCGTTGCAAGGGGCGTTGGGGGACGCGTTTCAGATGTCCTGGAGCGGCCAGTTGCTTTACGCGTTTCCCCCCATACCCTTGATTCCTCGGGTTCTGAGGAAGGTTTGTCAAGACCGGGCCCAAGTCATCTTGGTGGCACTGGACTGGCCGAGAAGGGTATGGTATACAGACCTGCTTCAACTCTCTCAGTGCCCTCCGCTCCGTCTCCCGCTCAGCGCAGACCTCCTCTCACAGTCGCAGGGGAAGGTTCTACACCCCCACCTCCAGAGCCTGCACCTTCATGCCTGGAGATTGAACGGGGCAACCTGAGTTCTTTTTCTCTCCCACCGGATGTAGTGGATGTTATTCTATCGTCCAGGCGACACTCCACTAAATCCATTTATGCCGGTAGGTGGGCAAAATTTGTGGTTTGGTGTGGAGACAATCACAAAGATCCCTTAAAGGCCCACCTTTCAGATGTTCTTTTGTTTGCTCTTGATTTAGCAAAGAAAGGCTGTACGGTAGCTACAGTTAAAGGTTATTTGGCGCCTCTGTCGGCTTTTCTTTGCCTTCCGGACCAGCCTTCTTTATTTAAATCTCCGATTGTGAATAGGTTCATTAAGGGTTTAGTTAATAGGTTTCCTCCCACGCCCTTTCATATGCCTCAGTGGGACCTGAATCTGGTGCTGACATTTCTGATGGGTTCGCCTTTCGAGCCTATGCATTCATGTCCGTTGAGATATTTAGTCCTAAAAACTGTTTTCTTGATTGCGATTACTTCTGCTAGAATGGTTGGGGAACTTCAAGCCCTATCTGTTAAACCTCCATTTACCATGTTTTTCCCTGATAAAGTGGTGTTGAAAACCAGGGCGGCTTTTCTGCCAAAAGTTGTCACTCCTTTTCATATGGGTCAGGCTATTACCCTTCCCTCGTTCTACCCTCCTCCCCACCCATTTAAGGATGAAGAGAGGCTCCATAGGTTGGACCCTAAGAGGGCTCTGAGTGTCTACCTGGAGAGAACAAAAGACTTTCGTCTGGATGATCAGCTGTTCGTAGGGTATGTTGGACAGCGGAAGGGCAGAGCGGTCCAGAAACGAACGATCTCCAGGTGGGTCATCCTGTTTATAAAAGTTTGTTACTCTCTGGCGAAGAAAGTTCCCCCTGAAGGTATCATGGCCCATTCTACTAGGGCTACGTCCGCCTCTTCGGCCCTAGCGAGAGGAGTTCCATTAGTGGACATTTGTAAAGCGGCAACTTGGGCGTCCCTCCATACCTTCGTAAAACATTATTGTTTGGACTCTGAAGTGAGGAGGGACGGTCATTTTGCTCGCTCGGTATTACAGGATTTCTTGGTGTAATCAGGCGGGCACCCACCACCGAGTGCGGTACGGCTTTGGGACTCTATTCATAAGGTGAGGAATCCACAGGTAGTTGTATCCATCAGAAGAACAAGTTACTTACCTTCAGTAACGCTTTTTCTGGTGGATACACTAGCTACCTGTGGATTCCTAACAGTCCCTCCCGCCTCTCCGTTGCCTGCCTGATTTCACGGTTATCTTGTAAATGGTTTATATTTGTATATATATATATATATATATATATATATATATATATATATATATATATATATATATATATATTTATGTATTTGTGGATGTAATTTAATATTCGAATATTCTGATTTTTCATGTGAATATATGCGTTAATGGGAAGTGTTCTTGTGTATATGTATTTTTCTTTACGGGTTTTTATGGGTCGGTTCTCACCTGTTCGCCTCAAAGGCACGAAAAAAATGAGGTGAAACTGACGTCAGTACGCCGCCGAGGAACTCTTATTGGCACGTTGACGTCAGACGGAGTCACGCGGAGCCGTGCCATTATGACGTCCTCGTCGACGTGGACAGCTAGGAAGAAGACTTTCCGTCGGATGCTGGCGCAAGGACGAATTCATAAGGTGAGGAATCCACAGGTAGCTAGTGTATCCACCAGAAAAACCGTTACTGGAGGTAAGTAACTTGTTCTTTTGGCCGATCTGGCCCCGGGGGGGGTCGAAACCCACTAGGCGCCAGGGATTGTGAGGTGTGTGTGTGTTTTGTGTGTTTGGGGGCACCCCTTGGGCAAGGGTCGCCCCCCCAAAGGGGGGAAATTTCGTATTGGCCATCTCTGCCCCCTTTGGGGGCAGATGGGCCTATTTTTGTAGGCCCATCTGCCCCCAAGGAGGGCAGAAACCACCAATACGGCAGGGATTTTTTTTTTTTGATTCCCCTTTTTTTGTTTAGTGCTGGGGGTGCCCCCCGTTTGTCTCCTTTGGCAAGGGTCGCCCCCTAAAGTGGGCACAGAGCTGTTGGCCATTTCTGCCCTCCGTGGGGGCAGATCGGCCAATTTTTTTACACACATCTGCCCCCAAAGGGGGCAGAATCCACTTAGGCACCAGGGATCCTGTGTGTGTGTGTGTTTTGTGTGGGGGGGCGGCGGCACCTTTGGCAAGGGTCGCCCCCCCAAAGGGGCCACATTAGTGATGGCCATTTCTGCCCACATTGGAGGCAGATCAGCCTATTTTTTTTAGGCCCATCTGCCTCCTAGTGGGGCAGAAGCCACTTAGGCACCAGGGACAATTTCTGAGTTCTTGGTGGTGGGGTGTTTGTCAACTGACGAAGTATTTGTATTTGTGATTATAACAGTTTATTTCTTCTTTTTGTTCTAGTTCAAAGCTTTTGCTTCCTTTGCTGTGGATCCTTGCGGTTTCGGCAGTAGTTGTCCTGCGGTTTACATAGTTGCATGTTTTAGGTAAGTGAAAGCAATTTACTCCAAAGGTGTATTGTTGACATGCATGAATGACATGTTTGTAGGTGGTGTACTAAATGCAGTATTGTGTGTGAAATTGTCCTTAGATTTGAGCACAGTGATATTTGTGTTGTCATATGTCTAATTTTCTTTTTTCTTTTTAGTGGGATATCATTGGTGATTGCTGTGTCTGTGCAGAGTAGTTGCTGGTGAGTAGCTTTTTCAGGCAAGTGAGTGGTATAGTTGTTTAGTACATAACTCTTTGTGATAAAGTTACACTTTGTTTATTACTTATTTTAGTGCTAGTTGTTGTTGGCAATCCATTTGTTGTTAGTGAGGATCATGGCTAGCCGCAGAGTGACCGCTCAGCAGGTTGTTGGCATGCTCTTTGAGTCTTCTTCAGACCATGATTACGAGACTGACTCTGCATCTGAGGCAGAGGAGGAAGTGAGAGATTCTGGCAGTGAGTTTTCTGTCCAGGAGTATTCTTCTGATGAGGAAGCTACTCTCAGTGCAGATGAAGGGCCTGTTGTAGAGGAGGACATTGATGTGGCAAGAGTGCAGCAGCCTGGGGCTGAAGGGTTTCCCATTAGAAGACCTGACACCTGGATTGCCCCAAACATGGAGCAACCACAGTTACCTGCATTTACTGGTCTCCCAGGGTGTAGAGTCAATAAGGAAAACCTTTTGCCTGTCCATTTCCTTCACTTGTTTATGGACGATGTATTTTTGGAAGAGATTGTAGAGCAGACTAATTTGTATGCAGAGCAATATTTGAGGGACAACGCTGCCAGACTTAAGCCTCAGTCTAGAGCTGCTCAGTGGGTTCCCACATATCTGGAAGAGATGAAAACGTTTTTAGGTTTGACTTTTTTGATGGGGTTGATCAGGAAGCTGTCACAGGCTTCTTATTGGTCTACTAGTCCCTTGATGGCAGCGGCTATATTTCCTGCAACTATGGCACGTAATCGCTATTTGCTTCTTCTTCGTATGCTGCATTTTGTAGACAATGCTTTAGCCTTGCCACGAGATCACCCTGATTGTGACCGTCTTTTTAAGATTAGGCCTGTCCTTGATCATTTTGTGGATCGTTTTTCAGAGGTCTATGTTCCAGGCAAAGAGATAAGTGTGGACGAGTCTTTGGTCCTTTTCAAGGGGCGTTTAGTTTTTAAGCAGTACATTCCTAGTAAGAGGGCACGGTATGGGATTAAATTGTATATGCTGTCAGAAAGCAGTACAGGATATGTGTATAATTTCCGGGTCTACACTGGTAGGGATTCCAGTATTGACCCTCCTGGTTGTCCGGCCACTTTTGGAGTTAGCGAAAAAATTGTGTGGGAACTTGGTAGACGACTGTTTAACAAAGGTCACCATTTGTACGTAGATAATTTCTACACTGGAGTGCAGTTGTTCAAGGAGTTGTTTAGATTGGAAACTGTTGCTTGTGGCACAATCCGTTCTAACCGGAAAGGCTATCCAAGAGAGCTTGTCTGTAAAAAACTTGAGAGGGGGCAGTGCAGTGCCTTGCGGAATAATGAGCTGCTAGCTCTGAAATTTCCAGACAGGAGGGATGTGTACATGCTATTTACCATCCATGATGAGAGTACTTCCCCTGTGACTGTTTGGGGTCAGGTTGCGGAAGTGCGCAAACCTGCGTGCATTTTGGACTACAATAGGCACATGGGTGGTGTTGATAGAGTAGATCAGAGGTTGGAACCTTACACTGCTCTTCGTAAGTCTTACGTGTGGTATAAAAAGTTGGCCCTACATTTATTTCATTTGGCAACGTTTAATGCTTTTATTGTGTTCAAGGATTGTTCACCTGAGTCAAGGATGACATTTGTTAAATTTCAGGAGTCAGTGATAGAGAGCCTTATTGTGGTGGAACGGGCAACAGTTCCTATAGTAGAAGTGGTGGAGGAAGTGGCTAGATTGAAATATTGCCACTTTCCAGATCACATTCCTCCCACTCCCAAAAAAGACTTGCCCACAAAGAAATGTAGAGTATGTGCCCGGAGATCAATCCGGAGGGAGAGTCGGATGTACTGCCCCGAATGCCCTTCAAAGCCTGGGCTGTGTGTGCCCGGCTGTTTTAGAAGTTACCACACAAGGAAAAACTTTTGGGAAATACCGTGAGCGTAAACTGCCTATTTGATATTTTCATATGTTCAGTTTCACGGTTGGCATTACTGTCATGTATTTAGTTAGAGCTTTTGTGTTTGTAGTTTTGTACTTATTTTATAAGTAGTTAGTGGTTTCTTTGTTGTTTATAAACAAAATAAAAGTGATGGCGGTGTGCGTGGGGTGGCGCTTGGCTGGTGGTGTGTGTGGGGTGGCGCTTGGCTGGTGGTATGGGTGGGGTGGCGCTTGGCTGGCGGTGTGCTTGGGGTGGCGCTTGGCTGGCGGTATGGGTAGGGTGGCGCTTGGCTGGCGATGTGCGTGGGGTGGCGCTTGGCTGGCGGTGTGCTTGGGGTGGCGCTTTGCTGTCAGTGTGCTTGGGTGGCGCTTGGCTGGCGGTATGGGTGGGGTAGCGCTTGGCTGGTGGTATGGGTGGGGTGGCTCTTGGCTAGCGGTGCCAGCCAAACGCCAGTCCACACACTCATCAGCTGGTGTGATTGCTGTATCAGGCATGTGGGGGTATGAAAGTGATGGGCCCTTGACTGGCGCTGTCTGTCGATGGGAGTGTTGTAATGTGCTGGGCCCGTGGCTGGCGGCGTGAATGGTCTTGTGCATGTCATGTATGAAAGGTGTGTGAATGGACTGTAAAGTGGTTGGTGCCTTGCCGTGGCTTTATAGCTCACGAGCTGTGAGTCATTGGTTCAGTTTTTTGGCCTTTCGGTTATTTCCAGTGCATTTCACTTTTGTGAAATCTCTTGTTAATAAAATTTGATCTACTGAACCATCACTCACCCTTGTGCCAAATCCAACCAGTATGTGTGGTACAAATGACAAAACCTGCTCCGCTGTAATCAGGCGTCACAGCACACTTGAGACACGCTAGGTGTCTCAGGTGGGACACCGATGATGGAGCATGCCACCAACTTGGTTGGTGGGTGAGGGGTCTTTTTCACATAACCTAAGTGCGTTTCTTTACACAATTTTAGTGTTTGCCACATCACAGACGTATGTGGACACATCAAAATGATATATTACAAAACTACCTGTGTTTGGGGGGGAGGGGGCACCTATGTTTTTGGTCCGGGGTGCGGCCTTCATCTAGGGAAACCTACCAAACCCAGAAATTTTTTTAAACTAGACACCCCAAGGAGTCCAGGGAGGTGTGGCTTGCGTGGATCCCCCAACATTTTCTTACCCAGACTCCTCTGCAAACCTCAAAATTTGCTTAAAAAAACATATTTTCCTGACTTTCATTTGTACGATCACCGCTCCAGCACACAATTCCTACTCCCCAGCGTTCCCCTCAGACTCCCAAGTAAAATGACACCTCAAAGGATTCTGGATAACAGAACCTGGTCAGAGCCCCACAAGTCACCCCATCTTGGATTCCCCTAGGTCTCTAGTTTTCAAAAATGCACAGGTTTGGTAGTTTTCCCTAGGTGCCGGCTGAGCTAGAGGCCAAAATCTACAGGTAGGCACTTTGCAAAAAACACCTCTGTTTTCTGTCAAAAAATGGGATGTGTTCACGTTGTGTTTTGGGCATTTCCTGTTGCGGGCGCTAGGCCTACCCACACAAGTGAGGGATCATTTTTATCTGGAGACTTGGGGGAACGCTGGGTGGAAGGACATTTGTGGCTCCTCTCAGATTCCAGAACTTTCTGTCACCAAAATGTAAGGAAAATGTGTTTTTTTAACCAAATTTTGAGGTTTGCAAATGATTCTGGGTAACAGAACCTGGTCAGAGCCCCACAAGTCACCCCATCTTGGATTCCCCTAGGTCTCTAGTTTTAAAAAATGCACAGGTTTGGTAGGTTTCCCTAGGTGCCGGCTGAGCTAGAGGCCAAAATCTACAGGTAGGCACTTTGCAAAAAACACCTCTGTTTTCTGTCAACAAATGGAATGTGTCCACGTTGTGTTTTGGGGCATTTCCTGTTGCGGGCGCTAGGCGTACCCACACAAGTGAGGTATCATTTTTATCGGGAGACTTGGGGGAACGCTGGGTGGAAGGAAATTTGTGGCTCCTCTCAGATTCCAGAACTTTCTGTCACCGAAATGTGAGGAAAATGTGTTTTTTTAGCCAAATTTTGAGGTTTGCAAAGGATTCTGGGTAACAGAACGTGGTCAGAGCCCCACAAGTCACCCCATCTTGGATTCCCCTAGGTCTCTAGTTTTCAATAATGCACAGGTTTGGTAGGTTTCCCTAGGTGCCGGCTGAGCTAGAGGCCAAAATCTACAGGCAGGCACTTTGCAAAAAACACCTCTGTTTTCTGTCCAAAAATGGGATGTGTCCACGTTGTGTTTTGGGGCATTTCCTGTTGCTGGCACTAGGCCTACCCACACAAGTGAGGTATAATTTTTATCGGGAGACTTGGGGGAACGCTGGGTGCAAGGAAATTTGTGGCTCCTCTCAGATTCCAGAACTTTCTGTCACCGAAATGTGAGGAAAACGTGTTTTTTTAGCCAAATTTTGAGGTTTGCAAAGGATTCTGGGTAACAGAACCTGGTCAGAGCCCCACAAGTCACCCCATCTTAGATTCCCCTAGGTCTCTAGTTTTTAGAAATGCACAGGTTTGGTAGGTTTCCTTAGGTGCCGGCTGAGCTAGAGGCCAAAATCTACAGGTAGGGACTTTGCAAAAAACACCTCTGTTTTCTGTCAAAAAATGGGATGTGTCCACGTTGTGTTTTGGGGCATTTCCTGTCGCGGGCGCTAGGCCTACCCAGACAAGTGCGGTATCATTCTTATCGGGAGACTTGGGTACGCTGGGTGGAAGGAAATTTGTGGCTCCTCTCAGATTCCAGAACTTTCTGTCACCGAAATGTGAGGAAAATTAGTTTTTTAAGCCATATTTTGAGGTTTGCAAAGGATTCTGGGTAACAGAACCTGGTCAGAGCACCACAAGTCACCCCATCTTGGATTCCCCTAGATCTCTAGTTTTCAAAAATGCACAGGTTTGGTAGGTTTCCCTAGGTGCCGGCTGAGCTAGAGGCCAAAATCTACAGGTAGGCACTTTGCAAAAAACACATCTGTTTTCTGTCAAAAAATGGGATGTGTCCACGTTGTGTTTTGGGGCATTTCCTGTCGCGGGCGCTAGGCCTACCCACACAAGTGAGGTATCATTCTTATCGGGAGACTTGGGTACGCTGGGTGGAAGGAAATTTGTGGCTCCTCTCAGATTCCAGAACTTTCTGTCACCGAAATGTGAGGAAAATTAGTTTTTTAAGCCATATTTTGAGGTTTGCAAAGGATTCTGGGTAACAGAACCTGGTCAGAGCCCCACAAGTCACCCCATCTTGGATTCCCCTAGATCTCTAGTTTTCAAAAATGCACAGGTTTGGTAGGTTTCCCTAGGTGCCGGCTGAGCTAGAGGCCAAAATCTACAGGTAGGCACTTTGCAAAAAACACATCTGTTTTCTGTCAAAAAATGGGATGTGTCCACGTTGTGTTCTGGGGCATTTCCTGTCGCGGGCGCTAGGCCTACCCACACAAGTGAGGTATCATTTTTATTGGGAGACTTGGGGGAACATAGAATAGCAAAACAAGTGTTATTGCCCCTTGTCTTTCTCTAAATTTTTTCCTTCCAAATATAAGAGAGTGTGTAAAAAAGACGTCTATTTGAGAAATGCCCTGTAATTCACATGCTAGCATGGGCACCCCGGAATTCAGAGATGCGCAAATAACCACTGCTCCTCAACACCTTATCTTGTGCCCATTTTGGAAATACAAAGGTTTTCTTGATAGCTATTTTTCACTCTTTATATTTCAGCAAATGAATTGCTGTATACCCGGTATAGAATGAAAACCCACTGCCGGGTGCAGCTCATTTATTTGCTCTGGGTACCTAGGGTTCTTGATGAACCTACAAGCCCTATATATCCCGCAACCAGAAGAGTCCAGCAGACGTAACGTTATATTGCTTTAAAAAATCTGACATTGCAGGAAAAAGTTACAGAGTAAAACGTAGAGAAAAATTGCTGTTTTTTTCACCTCAATTTCAATATTTTTTTTTCAGTTGTTATTTTCTGTAGGAAACCCTTGTAGGATCTACACAAATTACCCCTTGCTGAATTCAGAATTGTGTCGACTTTTCAGAAATGTTTAGGTTTCTGGGATCCAGCCTTGGTTTCAAACCCATTTCTGTCACTGACTGGAAGGAGGCTGAAAGCACAAAAAATCGTAAAAATGGGGTATGTCCCAGTAAAATGCCAAAATTGTGTTGAAAAATTGGGTTTTCTAATTCAATTCTGCCCGTTCCTGAAAGCTGGGAAGCTGGTGATTTTAGCACCGCAAACCCTTTGTTGATGCCATTTTCAGGGAAAAAACCACAAGCCTTCTTCTGCAGCCCTTTTTTCCAATTTTTTTGAAAAAAAAAACGAAATGTTCACTGTTTTTTGGCTAATTTCTTGGTCTCCTTCAGTGGAACCCACAAAGTCTGGGTACCTCTAGAATCCCTACGATGTTGGAAAACAAGGATGCAAATTTGGCATGGGTACCTTATGTGGACAAAAAGTTATGAGGGCCTAAGCGAGAACTATACCAAATAGGCCAAAAAAGGCCTGGCACAAGAGGGGGAAAAGGCCTGGCAGCGAAGGGGTTAAACTCTTGCGCTGCTCACCATTTGTTGCTTTAAAACCTTGCGCTGCTCCCTGTCGTCCCAGAGCTTCCTCGAGACAGCTTTATTTGCACACAGAGTACAAGGCTCACGTGCTGATTCTAAGGATATCTAAACACGAAGTTCCAAATGCGGATACATTCAAGTGTGACGGAAGACAACATTGTTGCCGGGATACTGAACAGCTTTGGGTTTTTGTTACTGTGGAGACATCTTATCTCTAATAAGTCTGCTTACAGACGCTTATTTTTGGATACTGGCAGTTTCGTGTTGCCTAGCCATAGGGAAGTCTGGGCTTTCACTCTTCATCATAAAACAATATAGCGCATCGCTTATGCACGGAAATTTAAGTATATATATTTTTTATCTCTTGTTTTTGAACAAATACATTATTCTCTGGTGAAGAGCACATTGCTGATGTACAGAGCACTTAATACTTAGCATATATAATGAGTCTCTTTCTTTTTCCAAGAGGCACAATGCTGATGTGCACAGCATTTAAAAGAATTGCATCTCACTGATGAGCACAGCATACCTTATTGGTCTTACGCATCAATCTGTTTGTGAAAGGCACATCGCTGATGTGCACAGCATATACAGTGACATTTGTGAAAGGCACATTGCTGATGTGCACAGCATATACAATGACATACAATTATGGAAAAATTATTACTAATACATTGAGGAAGGGCACTGTAATGCTGCATCAACTATACTATGTAAGGATTCAATCATAGAAATGCACAACGACAGCTTTAAACCCAATGTTTACTGGATGCGCACGTACATAACATATATAATCTAGGCATAGTTGTATAAATTTTACAAAAATAATTGCAATCAGTCTTATAACATTATGCAGAATGTCACAGCACCTCTATTTTTTTGTCTAGCCCTGGAGACTCTCCCATTAAATGGGCTAAATGGAAAAGGGTTTTTGAACGCTATGCAAGGGTGTGTGGTACTTCATTGAGTGCTGAAAGGAGGACTGCATTGTTACTTCATTGTCTTGGTACAGAAAGGCAAGAAGTATTTGATCATCTTTCTGATGTGCCAAATAGTGAAGCGTGGATCTTAATGAGTATGAAACATGTATATGTAAATTAGACACACATTAGTTGCCCAAAGTAAGCACCATTTTGGAATGCTACTATTTTGGTAAGAGAGTACAGAAGGAAGGGGAATCTATAGAAAACTATGTAATGGAAATTAGATGACTAGCATTCTCCTGCAAGTTTGGACATAGTTGGATGAAAGAATAAGTGATCAATTCATGTAAGGTTGTCACATTGAAAAGGTACGAGAGGAATTATGACTCAGAGGTGAGCCTACTCTTGATGAAATATTAATGATTGCTAAAAAAATAGAACATTCTATGAAATGCGTAGAAGTGATGAAGAAAGACTTGTCAAATGAGGTGCATACTGTAGTCAGTGATGGTAAGAATGGAGAAACTGGTAGAGAGGGTACAAGGAGGAAAGAGAATAAAGATAATAGTAACATAAAAAACAAACCAAGCTGGAAAATAAATTTTTCAGGTGCCAATGGCAAAACATGTCCAGCTCTCAAAGCAGTGTGTACATATTGCAAGAAACTAGGGCATTTTGTAGAATGAGGAACATAAAACAAAAAGTACATGAAGTTGATGTAAGTGACAACAAAAGTCACACAACTTCTGATTTTGAATGTGGACAGATTATTTTACAAGTGGGGAGTAAGAATAAAATGGTCCTTTAGATTACATTGCAGTTGAAGGGAAAAGGACTAAAGTTCTATTCGACTCTGGGGCCAAGATCACTATTATATCTAACAAGTTCTATAGAGATAAATTAGAAGGAACTGTAACTTTACTCAAACCTGAAATTAGACCATGTGCTTATGGTGGAGATCTGATTGAATTACATGGCTATTTTATAGGTTTGATTGAATATGAAAATCGCTATACCTCTGGCAAGATATATGTCTCCAAGGAAGGTGATAGCATTATCAGTTAGTGGCATCAAAAGGATTTAGGGGTCATGCTAGATCCCAATAGGGAAAAATCCCACTGTATTAAGGAACATTATTTCTATCAACACAGTAGTACAAGAAACGTAAACAATTTTGCATAAGACAGACACAGGGTTACAAAGTGTTACAGAATGAATTTCCGCATGTATTCAGAAAGGGTTTGGGTTGTCTAAAAGGATACTATCACAAAATCAAACTAATCCCTGGTTCAGTCCCCTATTGCAGTAAGGGCTGAGGTTTTCCCATGAACATAAGAAAAGAGATGCAAACCACTTTTCTTGCACCCATTAGCGCACCCCTACCACCACCATGGTGTGCCGTAGTTATAATCCGTATTATAATGCGGCGCACCATGGTGGTAGTTAGGGTGACTAGCGTCATAGTTTGTGACGCTAGTCCAGCGCTTTGCAGGACGAGCATCACAAATTATGATGTTAATCTTGCAAAGCACCCAGAGGTCCATTGTAATCAATGGGAGTCTCTTTTTAACACCTACACTTAGCAGACTTTAAAAATGCAGATAAAAATGGTTTCTCATAGATTCCTGTGCACCAGTTTTACAGCCCCCCCAGTGCCAGAATGCACCCCTTGCATACATTATGCCTGGCGCAGGCATAATGTGGTACAAGGGGTTACAAAGTGGCACAATGCAAACATTCCACCACTTTGTAAATATGGCACATGGGAAATGCCACCTTAATGCCACATTTCATAAAAATAAATGTCACAAACATGGCACAAGGTGGTGCTAGGGGGCTCATAAATATGGCCCTTAAATACCAAAGGATAATTGGGGAGGTTGAAGGTACTGCATGACTATCCCCAGTAGTCGCTGCCAGAAACTCCAATGTAATTCAGATTATGTATTGATCTTAGACATTTAAATAAATGTGTTTTTGTAAACAGATATCCATTACCCAACATATTAACAATGATAGGAGAAGCAAAGGTCTTTAGTGCCATCGACCTTTGTGAGAAAGTAGCCTCTTTCTAGCCTTGTTACCCCCATTTTAGGCCTGTTTGTGAGTGTATGTCAGGGTGTTTTCACTGTCTCACTGGGATCCTGCCAGCCAGGGCCCAGTGCTCATAGTGAAAACCCTATGTTTTCAGTATGTTTGTTATGTGTCACTGGGACCCTGCTAGTCAGGACCCCAGTGCTCATAAGTTTGTGACCTATAGGTATGTGTTCCCTGTGTGATGCCTAACTGTCTCACTGAGGCTCTGCTAACCAGAACCTCAGTGGTTATGCTCTCTCATTTCTTTCAAATTGTCACTAACAGGCTAGTGACAAATTTTACCAATTTACATTGGCTTACTGGAACACCCTTATAATTCCCTAGTATATGGTACTGAGGTACCCAGGGTATTGGGGTTCCAGGAGATCCCTATGGGCTGCAGCATTTCTTTTGCCACCCATAGGGAGCTCTGACAATTCTTACACAGGACTGCCACTGCAGCCTGAGTGAAATAACGTCCACGTTATTTCACAGCCATTTTACACTGCACTTAAGTAACTTATAAGTCACCTATATGTCTAACCTTTACCTGGTAAAGGTTGGGTGCTAAGTTACTTAGTGTGAGGGCACCCTGGCACTAGCCAAGGTGCCCCCACATTGTTCAGGGCCAATTCCCCGGACTTTGTGAGTGCGGGGACACCATTAAACGCGTGCACTACATATAGGTCACTACCTATATGTAGCTTCACAATGGTAACTCCGAATATGGCCATGTAATATGTCTATGATCATGGAATTGCCCCCTCTATACCATCCTGGCATAGTTGGCACAATCCCATGATCCCAGTGGTCTGTAGCACAGACCCTGGTACTGCCAAACTGCCTTTCCCGGGGTTTCACTGCAGCTGCTGCTGCTGCCAACCCCTCAGACAGGCATCTGCCCTCCTGGGGTCCAGCCAGGCCTGGCCCAGGATGGCAGAACAAAGAACTTCCTACCCTCTCCCTTTGGAAAATGGTGTGAAGGCAGGGGAGGAGTAGCCTCCCCCAGCCTCTGGAAATGCTTTCTTGGGCACAGATGTGCCCAATTCTGCATAAGCCAGTCTACACCGGTTCAGGGGACCCCTTAGCCCTGCTCTGGCGCGAAACTGGACAAAGGAAAGGGGAGTGACCACTCCCCTGAGCTGTACCTCCCCTGGGAGGTGCCCAGAGCTCCTCCAGTGTGCTCCAGACCTCTGCCATCTTGGAAACAGAGGTGCTGCTGGCACACTGGACTGCTCTGAGTGGCCAGTGCCACCAGGTGACGTCAGAGACTCCTCCTGATAGGCTCCTTCAGGTGTTGCTAGCCTATCCTCTCTCCTAGGTAGCCAAACCCTCTTTTCTGGCTATTTAGGGTCTCTGTCTCTTGGGATTCCTTAGATAACGAATGCAAGAGCTCATCCGAGTTCCTCTGCATCTCTCTCTTCACCTTCTGCCAAGGAATCGACTGCTGACCGCGCTGGAAGCCTGCAAACCTGCAACATAGTAGCAAAGACGACTACTGCAACTCTGTAACGCTGATCCTGCCGCCTTCTCGACTGTTTTCCTGGTGGTGCATGCTGTGGGGGTAGTCTGCCTCCTCTCTGCACTAGAAGCTCCGAAGAAATCTCCCGTGGGTCGACGGAATCTTCCCCCTGCAACCGCAGGCACCAAAAAGCTGCATTACCGGTCCCTTGGGTCTCCTCTCAGCACGATGAGCGAGGTCCCTCGAATCCAGCAACTCTGTCCAAGTGACTCCCACAGTCCAGTGACTCTTCAGTCCAAGTTTGGTGGAGGTAAGTCCTTGCCTCACCTCGCTAGACTGCATTGCTGGGAACCGCGACTTTTGCAGCTACTCCGGCCCCTGTGCACTTCCGGCGAAAATCCTTTGTGCACAGCCAAGCCTGGGTCCACGGCACTCTAACCTGCATTGCACGACTTTCTAAGTTGGTCTCCGGTGACGTGAGACTCCTTTGTGTAACTTCGGGTGAGCACTGTTTCACGCATCCTTGTAGTGCCTGTTTCTGGCACTTCTCTGGGTGTTACCTGCTGCTAAGAGGGCTCCTTGTGTTGCTCGACGTCCCCTCTACCTCATGGTCCAATTTGCGACCTCCTGGTCCCTCCTGGGCCACAGCAGCATCCAAAAACGCTTACTGCATAATTTGCAGCTAGCAAGGCTTGTTGGCGTTCTTTTGGCGGGAAAACACTTCTGCACAACTCTACAAGGCAAGAGGGATCCGTCCTCCAAAGGGGAAGTCTCTAGCCCTTTGCGTTCCTGCAGAAACCGCAGCTTCTTCTGTCAAGTAGAAGCTTCTTTGCACCCGCAGCTGGCATTTCCTGGGCATCTGCCCATCTCCGACTTGCTTGTGACTTTTGGACTTGGTCCCCTTGTTCCACAGGTACCCCAGATTGGAAATCCAGCGTTGTTG